>NC_052069.1:67217666-68417666 GCF_015852505.1 Tachyglossus aculeatus | reverse complement strand
GAAGCAGCGTGGCTCAGTGGGAAAGAGCCCGGGCTTCGGAGTCAGAGGTCATGGGTTCAAATCCCAACTCCGCCACTTGTCAGCTGTGTGACTTTGGGCCAGTCACTTAACTTCTCTGGGCCTCAGTTCCCTCATCTGTAAAATGGGGATGAAGACTGTGAGCCCCACGTGGGACAACCTCATCACCTTGTATCCCCCCAGCGCTTAGAACAGTGCTTTGCACATAGTAAGCGCTTAATAAATGCCATTATTATTATAATGTGTCAAGCACTGCTGTGTGACCTTGGGCAAGTTACCTCAGTAGCCTCATCTGTAAAAAGGAGACTACAACTGTGAGCATCACATGGGACATGGACAATGTCCAACCTGATTTCCTTGATTTCTACTCCAGGGCTAAGAACAGTTAGGAACAAATTCCGTAAAAACAATCAAACAAAAAACTTCTTTGTGCCTCAGTTACCTATCTGCAAAATGGGGATTACGACTCCGAGCCCCATGTGCGGCGAGAACTGTGTCCAACCCAATTGTCTGGTATCTACCCCGGTGTTCAATACGGTGCCTGGCACGTAGTAAGTGCTTAACAAATACCATAAAAAATCATTATAAAGCCATCTCTAAAGCTGTCCAAGAAGCGCTAACTGAGTCAGGAATGGTTCTTGTGATGTGGAAAGTTGCTGAGCCGACCAAGGAGGAGGAAGATACCAAGGGACCGAGAGGTTGTGCCGACAAAAAACGGGGAAAGGAATTCACTCATCCTTAACTTATTCTAATAAGCCGAGCCTTGTGATTTTAATGAGGATCTGCAAACGGTAGGGACTCAATAAATGTCAAATTCTGTTGCCTCGATTCATGAGGCATTACTCAGAGTTTTCTTTTTTTAACCTCTTCTATTTAAAATAGAACTTTTGAAGGGATGGAATGCATGAATCAGGAAGGGTGTTTGGGTGGAGTGGGCAGAGATCAATGTCAATTAAAATGAAAAATATGCAAGTTAAGTTAAGGCCCAATAGCCTGCCTGAGGAAATCTGCCAAGCTACAGGGGACACATGGCTTGAACGCGGAAGCCTCTTCTCTTCACAATGTAGAGCTTTACGGAGATTTACAGGGATTTACAGAGCTTTACAGGTTGTTGCCAACTTGTACTTCCCAAGCGCTTAGTACAGTGCTCTGCACACAGTAAGCGCTCAATAAATACGATTGATTGATTGATTGATTCCAGAACAACACAGCGAGACCACCAACACAACCCTCTTCCAAAAGACATGAGAAAGATCCTGTTGTGCTCTCTTGGCACCTCAATCATTGAATCAATCAATGGCATTTATCAAGTGCTTACTATCTACAAGAATAAGGAGGGGAAGGGTGGAGATTGTCGACAGAGGGTAAGGGAAGAAGAACAGAGATGCAAAATAATAATAATAAGAAGAAGAAGAACTGTGGCATTTGTTAAACACTTATGTGCCAAGCACGGTACTAAGGTGAATACAGGCAAATTGGGTTGGACACAGTCTCTGTCCCAAATAATAATAATAATAATAATAATAATAATAATAATAATAATAATGGCATTTATTATGCGCTTACTATGTGCAAAGCACTGTTTTAAGCACTGGGGGGATACAAGGTGATCAGGTTGTCCCACGGGGGTCTCACAGTCTTAATCCCCATTTTCCAGATGAGGTAACTGGGGCCCGAGAAGTCAAGTGACTTGCCCAAAGTCACACAGCTGACAAGTGGTGGAGTCGGGATTTGAACCCATGAACTCTGACTCTAAAGCCCGTGCCCTTTTCCACTGAGCCACGCTATACAATGATAATAATAATGGTATTTGTTAAGCGCTTACTATGTGCCAACCACTGTTCTAAGTACAAGGTGATCAGGTTGTCCCACGGGGGGTTCACAGTCTTAATCCCCATTTTACAGCTGAGGTAGCTGAGGCCCAGAGACGTGAAATGACATGCCCAATGTCACACTGCAGACAAGTGGTGGAGTGGGGATAAGAACCCAGTTTCTTCTGCTTCTTGGTGTGAAGCAGTGTGGTTTAGAAGAAAGAGCCCGGGCTTGGGAGTCAGAGGTCGTGGGTTCGAATCCTGGCTCCGCCACTTATCAGCTGTGTGACTTGGGGCAAGTCACTTAACTTCTCTGGGCCTCAGTTACCTCATCTGTAAAATGGGGATGAAAACTGTGGACCCCACAAGGGACAACCTGATTACCCTGTATCTACCCCAGCGCTTAGAAAAGTGCTTAACACATACCATCATCATATTATAATTATTATAATAATTATTATTATTATTATTCTGACTCCCAAGCCCGTGCTCAATCCACTAGGCAATGCTACTTCTCAGTCAGACGACAACAGACATAAAATGTTCGCCCGGATCTCTGGCTCCTCCTTACAAGGGTCCCGAAGTGCCTTTCTGCTTCGCGGAGAAACCCTTCAATCGGTGGCATTTCTTGGGCGCTTACTGTGCACGGAGCGCTCTTCCAAATCCACAGACTGCAAGCGTCATTAAAAATCCTAGGAGAAGGAAACACACGAGTTGACATGCAGAGGATGGAAAAATGCTTTGCAGAGTCTACTGGGCACTGTGGGGGACTAAGGCGAATCCTCCCTTCAAGACCCTACTGAGAGCTCACCTCCTCCAGGAGGCCTTCCCAGACTGAGCCCCTTCCTTCCTCTCCCCCTCGTCCCCCTCTCCATCCCATCTTACCTCCTTCCCTTCCCCACAGCACCTGTATATATGTATATATGTTTGTACATATTTATTACTCTTTTTATTTATTTATTATTTATTATTATTTATTTATTTATTTTACTTGTCCATATCTATTCTATTCATTTTATTTTGTTAGTATGTTTGGTTTTGTTCTCTGTCTTCCCCTTTTAGACTGTGAGCTCACTGTTGGGTAGGGACTGTCTCTATATGTTGCCAACTTGTATTTCCCAAGCGCTTAGTACAGTGCTCTGCACACAGTAAGCGCTCAATAAATACGATTGATGATGATGATGATGAAGAAATATAAGGCAGTGAATCAGCCTGCACTAGAGAGTCTCTACCCCTTCCAATTTGCCTAGTTCATTCATTCATTCTTTTTATTGAGCGCTTTCTGCGTGCAGAGCATCGTACTAAGCGCTTGGAACGTACAATTCAGCAATAAAGAGAGACGATCCCGGCCCGCACCAGTGTCTCACAGTCTTGGCGGTTGTGGGGGGAAGTGGAGGGAGGGACGACAAAACAAATAAACAGATATCGATAAATAAATCAACTTACGGCACGGAATATTGAACTGGAAAGACGATTGGCTTGACTCAACAAGGACGGTGCTTAGATTCTTGTGGATTGTGGTTTGTTTCGTTGTGGTCGGTCTCCCCCTTCTAGACTGTGAGCCCGTTGTCATCTCTGTATCATCATCAATCGCATTTATTGAGAGCTTACTGTGTGCAGAGCACTCTATATGTTGCCGGCTTGGACTTCCCAAGCGCTTAGTCCAGTGCTCCGCACACAGCAAGAGCTCAATAAATGTTGGTAACTATTAAGCACTTACTATGTGCCAAGCACTGTTCTAAGTGCTGGGGTAGAGACGAGATGATCAGGTTGTCCCCTGTGGGGCTCACAGTCTTCATCCCCATTTTACAGACGAGGCAACTGAGGCACAGAGAAGTTAAGTGGCTTGCCCAAGGTCACACAGCTGACAATGAATGAATGAATCTGAACCCTTCAAGCGCTTGATATTCACCTGACTCACAGCCCCACAGTAATCAATCAATCAATCAATCGTATTTATTGAGCGCTTACTGTGTGCAGAGCACTGTACTAAGCGCTTGGGAAGTCCAAGTTGGCAACATATAGAGACGGTCCCTACCCAACAGTGGGCTCACAGTCTAGAAGTCTACTTATAGTACTCACAGTCTACTTATATATGTAGCCATAATTTATTTTAACGTCTCTCTCCCCCTCTACGCACGCTCCTTGTACGTAGGGAATGTGCCTGCCAACCCTGTAAGCACTCAGACCCTAAAGAGCCCGGGCTTTGGAGTCAGAGGTCATGGGTTCAAATCCCGGCTCCACCCATTGTCAGCTGTGTGACTTTGGGCAAGTCACTTAATTTCTCTGGGCCTCAGTTACCTCATCTGTAAAATGGGGATTAGGACTGTGAGCCCCCTGTGGGACAACCTGATCACCTTGTAACCTCCCCAGCGCTTAGCACAGTGCTTTGCACATAGTAAGTGCTTAATAAATGCCATCATTATTATTATTGATTGATTTACCACCCTCTTTCTCCACTAGCCAGCATCATCATTGTTATCATCATCATAATCAACGTTTACTGGAACCTGAATGTATGCAAAGAGCTGCACCTATAATCAATCAATAAATAGTATTTATTGAACATATACTTTCTGCAGAGCACTGTATTAAGCGCTTGGGAGAGTATAATATCACAGAGTTCATTTATTCATTCAATCATAGTTATTGAGCGCTTAATCAATCAATCAATCGTATTTATTGAGTGCTTACTGTGTGCAGAACACTGTACTAAGCGCTTGCTTACTATGTGCAGGGCACAGCATGGCTCAGTGGAAAGAGGCCGGGCTTTGGAGTCAGAGGTCATGGGTTCAAATCCTGGCTCTGCCAGTTGTCAGCTGTGTGACCTTGGGCAAGTCACTTAACTTCTCTGGGCCTCAGTTCCCTCATCTGTAAAATGGGGATGAAGACTGTGAGCCCCACGTGGGACAACCTGATCACCTTGTAACCTCCCCTAGTGCTTAGGACAGTGCTTTGCACACAGTAAGCACTTAACAAATGCCATTATTATCGTTATTGTTTTATATATAACAAATGACATTTATTAATTATTAATAAATAATTATTACTATTACTATTAATTCTTATTATTACCTACTATGTGTTGAGGATGGTGGTAGATGCTTACTGTGTGCAGAGCAATACCTTAAGTAACCATTTTTTTTCTAGTCTTTGTTAAGCACTTACTATGTGCCAGGCACTGTACTAAGCACTGAGGCCGATACAGGTTAATTAGGTTGGACACAGTCCCTGTCCCACTAAGAGCTCTCTTTCTTAATCCCCATTTTACAGATGAGGTAACGGAGGCACAGAAGAGTGAAGTGACTTGCCCAAGGTCAAACAGCAGATAAGTGACAGAGCTGGGATTAGAACCCAGGTCCTTCTTACTCCCAGGCCTGTTCATTCATTCATTCAATCTTATTTATTCATTTATTCATTCAATCGTATTTATTGAGCGCTTACTGTGTGCAGAGCACTGTACTAAGCACTTGGGAAGTACAAATTGGCAACATATAGAGACGGTCCCTACCCAACAGTGGGCTCACAGTCTATTAATAGAAACATATAAAATCAGAGATATAGACATAAGTGCTGTGGGGCTGGGAGGGGGGATTCATTCATTCATTCATTCAATCGTATTTATTGAGCACTTACTGTGTGCAGAGCACTGTACTAAGCGCTTGGGAAGTACAAATTGGCAACATATAGAGATGGTCCCTATCCAACAGTGGGCTCACAGTCTATTAATAGAAACACATAAAATCAGAGATATAGACATAAGTGCTGTGGGGCTGGGAGGGGGGATTCATTCATTCATTCATTCATTCATTCAATAGTATTTATTGAGCGCTTACTGTGTGCAGAGCACTGTATTAAGCGCTTGGGAAGTACAAATTGGCAACATATAGAGATGGTCCCTATCCAACAACGGGCTCACAGTCTATTAATAGAAACATATAAAATGAGAGATATAGACATAAGTGCTGTGGGGCTGGGAGGGGGGATTCATTCAATTCGATCGTATTTACTGAGCGCGTACTGCGTGCAGAGCACTGTTCTAAACGCATGGGAGAGTCCAGTAGAACATTCATTCATTCAATCGTATTTATTGAGCGCTTACTGTGTGCAGAGCACTGTACGAAGCGCTTGGGAAGTACATAAACAGACACATTCCCTGCCCACAATAAATAAAGGGAGCGAATCAGGGCGACACAGAAGGTAGTGATATCGAGCGCTTACTGTGTGCGGAGCACTGTACTAAGCGCTTGGGAAGTACAAATTGGCAACATATAGAGACGGTCCCTACCCAACAGCGGGCTCACAGTCTAGGCCTGTGCTCTATCCACTGAGCCACCCTGCTTCTCCCTCCAAACGGGGCAGAATCAGAAACGTCCTCCACTCCGGAGACATGCAATCCCACCATCTGCGAAAGCCTCTTGTAAAATGAGTGATTTGATTTATTTTTGCTCAGTGAATTCACAGCAATATGGCCACAGCAGTGACACTCACCCTGGGTGCCTAGACCTCCTTCCTTGGAATGGGGCTGTTAATCAATTGGATTAGAACACAGTCGTGTCGCACACGGTGGGAGCTTAATAAATACATTTGAATGAGTAAATGAAATGAAAGGTGTCCACAATTTGTTTCCTTGAACCAGAGGCACAGTGTGGACTGGGCAAAGAATAACATTAGAACCACAATTCCATGCCCTAAGCAGTCATAATAATAATAATAATGGCATTTATTGAGAGCTTACTATGTGCAGAGCACTGTTCTAAGTGCTGGGGAATTTACAAGGTGATAAGGCTGTCCCATGTGGGGCTCACAGTCTTAATCCCCCTTTTCCAGATGAGGTAACTGAGGCCCAGAGAATAATAATAATAATAATGATGCCCCTCTCCATCACCCCCATCTTACCTCCTTCCCTTCCCCACAGCACCTATATATATGTATATACGTTTGTACATATTTATTACTCTATTTATTTATTTATTTTACTTGTACATATCTATTCTATTTATTTTATTTTGTTAGTATGTTTGGTTTTGTTCTCTGTCTCCCCCTTCTAGACTGTGAGCCCACTGTTGGGTAGGGACTGTCTCTATATGTTGCCAGCTTGTACTTCCCAAGCGCTTAGTACAGTGCTCTGCACACAGTAAGCACTCAATAAATACGATTGATTGATTGATTGATTGATTATTTGTTAAGCACTTACTATGTGCAAAGCACTGTTCTAAGCGCTGGGGAGGTTACGAGGTGATCAAGTTGTCCCGGGGTGGGGGGTCTCACAGTTTTGATCCCCATTTTACAGATGAGGGAACTGAAGCCCCGAGAAGTTAAGTAACTTGCCCAAAGTCACACCAGAGAAGTGAAGTGACTTGCCCAAAGTCACACAGCTGACGGGTGGTGGAGCCGGGATTTGAACCCATGACCTCTGACTCCAAAGCCCGGGCTCTTTCCACTGAGCCACGCTGCTTCTCTGCAGTGTGAATTCTTATTCTCTGCGAAAGAGACATTACCCTCCCCACAGCACTTATATCTTTGTACATTCATTCACTCATTCATTCAATCGTATTTATTAAGTGCTTACTGTGTGCAGAGCACTGTACTAAGCGCTTGGGAAGTCCAAGTTGGCAACATATAGAGACAGTCCCGACCCAACAGCGGGCTCACAGTCTAGAAGGGGGAGACAGACAATAAAACAAAACAGGCAGACAGGTGTCAAATCGTCAGAATAAGACAGAGTAATATAAAACCAAGTGCATAGGTGACACAGAAGGATGAGCAGGGGTAATAATAATAATGGCATTTATTAAGCACTTACTATGTGCAGAGCACTGTTCTAAGAGCTGGGGGGATACAAGTTGATCAAGTGGTCCCACGCTGGGGCTCACAATCTTCATCCCCATTTTACAGATGAGGTAACTGAGGCTCAGAGAAGTTAAGTGACTTGCCCAAGGTCACACAGTAGACATGTGGCGGAGTCAGGATTCGAACCCATGACCTCTGACTCCAAAGCCCGGGCTCTTTCCACTGAGCCACGCTGGGTAATGAGGATTTAGTCAGGGAAGGTCTCTTGGATATGTGAATTTGGTAAGGCTTGGATCAGTACCCAACCTTTACAGCTAGCTCATGCAAGCTCATTGTGGGCAAGGAATGTATCATTTATATTCAGCGCTTAGAACAGTGCTTTGCACATAGTAAGCGCTTAACAAATACCAACATTATTATTATTATTATTGCTATAGTGTACTCTCCCAAGCACTTAGTACATTACTCTGTGCACAGTAAGCTTTCAGTAAATACGATTGATTTGATCTTTTCCAAATGACTCTGTCGCAAAGAAAAGATTCTGCCTCAGAAAAGAATCAACCAATCAATTGTATTTATTGAGCACTTACTGTGTGCAGAGCACTGTACTAAGCGCTTGGGAAGTCCAAGTTGGCAACATAAAGAGAGAGGCTATTTTGATTCTGATGCACTTTCCTAAATCCCCTGAGACAGGGAGCTGGAGTGATGCTCACTTAACTTTTCCGTGTCTCAGTTACCTCATCTGTAAAATAGGGATTAAACTGTGAGCCCCATGTGGACTGTGTCCATCCCGATTAGCTTCTATCTATCTGAGTGATTAACACAGTGCCTGGCACATAGTGAGCGCTAAGCAAACACCATATAAAGGACAAGGGTATAGAGCAAGTTTATGCCGGAGGCCATCATTCTTGGGACCAAATATCAGAATCCTCAGCAACACAAGAAACAACTTGAGGTGAAAACTAGGGAGAATCTTGTACAGTCTGTGGGGCGATAAAAAGCAGGGAAGCTGGCCTCGTGGAGAACTGAAATTGCTTCTAGTCAGTCAGTCTGACTGTCAGTATTTATTGAGCGCTTCCTGTGTGCGGAGCACTGTACTAAGTGCTTGTGAGAGAGTTCAGTGCAACAATATTGCAAGCACCTTCGCAGTCAACGAGATGTCTCGCAGTTCCTCTCCTATTCTCAGTCAGAGTTCACTTTGGGAGGATCCCTTTCATGCCTTAATGTTCTCCATGGTTCAGTTTCTAGGTGCCATCAGCTCTGATTCCCAGGTTTCCTAGCAGGGGGATGGGAAAAGGAGCGCTTAGTACAGTGCTCTGCACACAGTAAGCGCTCAATAAATACGATTGATTGAAGAGGAGCACCCCCAAAGGTCTTCGGGCTGGATTCCCGGCCCGCTCACCCTAGGATAGAGAATTTACAATTAGTGCTGAAAATGTCCAAAATGGGGGCCTCTGGCCTGTTAGTTCTCTGAAGACTGGTCCTTCCCCATCGCCAACTGCCCTAAATTTATGCCTCTTAGTGGCCCTCACACCACTTATGCCTACTGCTTGAGACTGAGGGGATTGATAATCTTTTCCATGCTGTTCCTTAAAGATTATGGTATTTATTAAATGCTTACTATGGTCAGACACCGTACTAAGCGCTGGGGTAGATATAAATTAATCCGGTTGGACGTAGTCCCTGTCCCACATGGGTCTCACAGAGGAGATAGGATGGAGAACACATATTTAATCCCCATTTCTGAGAAGCAGCGTGGCTCAGTGGAAAGAGCCCGGGCTTTGGAGTCAGAGGTCATGGGTTCAAATCCCGGCTCCGCCAACTGACAGCTGTGTGACTTTGGGCAAGTCACTTAACTTCTCTGTGCCTCTGTTACCTCATCTGTAAAATGGGGATTAAAACTGTGAGCCCCCTGGTGGGACAACCTGATTACCTTGTAACCTCTCCAGGGCTTAGCACATAGTAAGCACTTAACAAATACCACCATCATCATCATCATTTTTGAGGAAACACAGTGGGCAAGCGATGGAACCGGGATTTGAACTCAGGGCCTCTGACTCCCAGCCCAAAGCTCACTCCACTAGACCACACTGCTCCTTGAATATAGTCTGTTTCTCGGACAAGGGCTGCCTTTTCACCCTTTGGTCAGCCCAGAGATTCGTTCTGGAGACCCACTGGCTCCCATTTACCATCGAACAACACAGTATGATTGCAGCTGTGGCTTTCCCGTGACCAACGCCGTTGTCTGAAATTATCCTTTCCGCTGAAGGGGGAACAGGCAGAGAATCAGTTCAAGAAATTCCAAGAGACCACGTGACTAGCAGAAATGCTGAAATGGCTACCACACCAATTAGCCAAGGGTCTGTAACAATCCATCAGACCCTGGAAAAAAAGTAATTGCATGGATGAACAGCGCTGGGGAAGTTATCCTAGTAGGATGCACAGATAATCATTCCAGCTCAACCAGACATCTCTGCCACTTAGGGAAACACATCTTATAAACACTCACCAAGTTAAAGATCCACGGGAAGTCATCCTCTATTAAGCTGCTTCTTGGACCCAAAAGTACACTACAGTTGGTGTGTTTTATCCAAGTAAAATTGAATGATACACAAAGAGCAACATCTTTAACAACTTGCAAACAGAAGAATGCCCTTTCCTGAGTTGCTGATTTTGCTATTTGTGTTTCCTGGTTTTGTTTTCTTTTATGCCTCTTGGCATATATTGCCATGGTTCTTCAAATTCAAAGCCGCTGCTGTGATACTAGATAGATAAATATTTCAAATGTGTGTGTGTGTGTGTGTATATATATACACACACACGAGAAGCAGCGTGGCTCAGTGGAAAGAGCAAGGGCTTGGGAGCCAGAGGTCATGGGTTCTAATCCCGGCTCCGCCACTTGTCAGGTGTGTGACTTTGGGCATGTCACTTAACTTCTCTGGGCCTCAGTTCCCTCATCTGTAAAATGAGGATTAAGACTGTGAGCCCCACGTGGGACAATCTGATCAACTTGTATTCCCCCTCAGCGCTTAGAACAGTGCTTTGCACATAGTAAGCACTTAACAAATGCTGTTATTATTACTATTATATAATGTATATATATATGTGCATACATCTTCTAGACTGTGAGCCCGTTGTTGGGTAGAGACCATCTCTATATGTTGCCAATTTGTATTTCCCAAGAGCTTAGTACAGTGCTCTGCACATAGTAAGCGCTCAATAAATACGATTGAATGAATGAATGAATGAATATATATATACAGAAAGAAAAAGAGAGAGGTGGGGAGACAGGGAAGGGGAGAGAAGGAAGAGGGGGAGAGGGAGAAAGAGAGGGAGGAAGAGAGTCAGAGAGAGCATGTGGAGGGGGTATATAATATATAGAGAGAGAGGTATTTTTTTCTTCACTGAGAGCGAGAGCCTAGCTATGCACGGGACTGTGGATGAAAAGACTTGCAGAGTTGATTATCCCTTCTGCATCGTTGCATGTAAAGAGTTCCTTGCTGTGCAAATTATTTGCTGCATAAAGACTCCTGTCTGTTTCCAAAGCTACCTCTTGATATCCCAGTATAAGCTCCTTGTGGGCTGAAATTTTGCCTATTAACTCCATTGTATTGTTACTTTCCCAAGAGCTCTAACACACACACACTGCTCTACACACATGTGCTCTCTCCCCCTCCTCATCCCCCCCACCCTACCTCCTTCCCCTCCCCACAGCACCTGTATATATGTTTGTACAGATTCATTACTCTATTTATGTTACTTGTACATATTTACTATTCTATTTATTTTATTTTGTTAATATGTTTTGTTCTGTTGTCTGTTTCCCCCTTCTAGACTGTGAGCCCACTGTTGGGTAGGGACTGTCTCTATATGTTGCCAACTTATACCTCCAAAGCGCTTAGTACAGTGCTCTGCACACAGTAAGTGCTCAATAGATATGATTGAATGAGTGCTAAATAAATACCAGTGATTGATTGATTGATTGATTGATGAATTTGAGAAACCCCACTCAGGAAGAACAGCCCCTCTCCAGATAGGCTGGTCTGCCTGCCCCAGTTCTTTCCCTAACATCCTCTGTTTAGTCTCATTGTTCCTTTTTTGTGTTTAAATGATATTTGTTAAGTGCTTACTGTGTGCCACACACTGTTCTAAGCACTGGGGCAGACACAAGGTTATCAGGTTGGACGCATTCCCTGTCCTATTTGGGGCTCACAGTCTAGGTAGGAGGGCATAGGATTTAATCCCCATTTTACAGAAGAGGAAACCAAGGCACAGGGACGTTAAGCAAAGTCACATATTAGACAAGTGGCAGAGCGGGGATTAGAACTCAGGGCATGGCCTAGTGGTTAGAGGATGGACCTGGGAGACTAGCCAGTAGTCTGCTGGGTGACCTTGGGCAAGTCACTTCACTTCTCTGTGCCTCAGTTATCTCATCTGTAAAATGGGGATTAAGATTGTGAGCCCCATGTGGGACATAGACTGTGTCCAACCGGATTATTCCAGTGCTTAGTTTGGCACATAGTAAGTGCTTAATGAATCCCACAGTTATTATTATTAATGATTATTATTAGGTCTTTTGAGTCCCAGACCCATGCTCTTTCCAGTAGGCCACATTGCTTCTCAGTTGAAATGACTCATTTCAACTACATCATCATCATCATCATCATCATCAATCATATTTATTGAGCGCTTACTGTGTGCAGAGCACTGTACTAAGTGCTTGGGAAGTACAAGTTTGCAACACACATATACCTGTGTAAATGTATATATGCTTGTACGTATTTATTACTCTATTTATTTTACTTGTACATATCTATTCTATTTATTTTATTTTGTTAATATGTTTTGTTTTGTTGTCTGTCTCCCCCTTCTAGACTGTGAGCCCGCTGTTGGGTAAGGACCATCTCTATATGTTGCCGACTTGTACTTCCCAAGCACCTAGTACAGTGTTCTGCACACAGTAAGTGCTCAATAAATACGATAGAATGAATGAATGAATTGAGCCATCCCAGCTTGTCCAGATCCCCTTTCATGATACCTTCCTACAGCTGTTTGGGTATCTTGCAGTACCCAAGAGAAGAAGTCTGGCGAAGAGAAGCAGCATGGCTCAGTAGAAAGAGCATGGGCTTGGGAGCCAGAGGTCATGGGTTCTAATCCCGGCTCCGCCACTTGTCAGCTGTGTGACTTTGGGCAAGTCACTTCACTTCTCTGGGCCTCAGTTACCTCATCTGTAAAATGGGGATTAAAACTGTGAGCCCCACATGGGACAATCAGATCACCTTGCATCCCCTCCCAGCGCATAGAACAGTGCTTCGCACATAGTAAGCACTTAACAAAAGCCATTATTATTACTACCCCATACTCCTATGTTTCACCCAGAGAAGCTGGGATGTTGTTAGCATTCCCTAAAATGCTGCTTTCAGGATATTTCTACTTGGATGTCCCACCAACACTTTGAACTTAACATGTCCAAAACAGAACTCTTTATCTTGTCACCTAAACCCTGTCCTCCCTCTGACTTTCCCATCACTGTACACAACATCACTATGCTCCCTCTTCCAAGCCCATAACCTAGGCATTATCCCCTACTAATCTTTCTCACTCAAACCATATATTCAACCTCCCCCCTTCTAGACTGTGAGCTTGTTGTGGACAGGGATTGCCTCTTGATGAACTGTACTTCCCAAGTGCTTAGTACAGTGCTCTACATACAGTAAGTGCTCAATAAATACGATTGAATGAATGAATGAATCTGTCCCCAAATCCTGTCAGTTCCTACCTTCACAACATAGCTAAAATCCACCTCTTCCTTTCCATCCAAATGGCTACTGGTTTGATCCAAGCACTTATCTCTTCCGCCTTGACTAGTGCATCATTGTCCTTGCTGCTTTCCCTGTCCACTCCAGTCCGTAGTTCACTCTGCTGCCCAGATCATTTTTCTCCAAAAATTTCAGTCCATGGTCCCCCACTCCTCAAGAATATCCAGTGGTTGCCCATACATCTCTTTATCAAACAGAATCTCCGTACCACCATTGCTTTTAAAGCACCCATCAAATCCCCCCTCACCTCACCTCAGTGATTTCCTACTATAGCCCAGTCTATATATACAATTCGCTCCTCTAATGGCAACTTACTTCACTGTACCTCAGTCTTGTTCATCTCGCCACTGATCCCACTGTTGGGTAGGGACTGTCTCTATATGTTGCCAACTTGTACTTCCCAAGCGCTTAGTACAGTGCTCTGCACACAGTAAGCACTCAATAAATACGATTGATGATGATGATTGATGATGATCCCTCGCTCATGTCCTCTCTCCCCTTCATATCTGAACAGTGATCACTCCTCCGGCCTTCAAAGCCTTATTAAAATCACATCTCCTCCAAGAAGCCTTCCCTGATTTAGCTCTCTTTTCCCCTGCTCTCTCTCTCCTCTATATAGCCCATTCAATTGGATCGCTATCCCTTAGGCACTCAAGTCCATATCCGTAATTTATTTTAATGTCTGTCTCCCGTCTAGATTCTAAGCTCACTGTGGGCAAGGAACATATCTACTACCAACTCTATTAATAATAATAATAATAATAATGGCATTTGTTAAGCACTTACTATGTGCAAAGCACTGTTCTAAGCGCTGGGGGGGATACAATGTGATCAAGTTGCCCCACGTGGGGCTTACAGTCTTAATCCCCATTTTTACAGATGAGGTAACTGAGACTCAGAGAACTTAAGTGGCTTGCCCAAGGTCACACAGCAGACTTGTGGTGGAGCCAGGATTCGAACTCTATTGTATTGTACTCTCCCAAGTGCTTAGTACAGTGCTTTGCACACAGTAAGCACCGGATGAATACCATTGATTCATTGACTCTTCTAGACTGCGAGCCCATCCAGTGCTTAGAACACTGCTTTGCACATAGTAAGCGCTTAATAAATGCCATCATCATTATTGGGTAGTGACCGTCTCAATATGTTGCCGACTTGTACTTCCCAAGCGCTTAGTACAGTGTTCTGCACACAGTAAGCGCTCAAAAAATATGATTGAATGAATGAATGGTTGACCACGTTTCCTCCCAAGTAATCATTAGAAACCTCTCTCTGCATTGCCCTTGTTAGAAGGTCCATTCAACTCTGTACGCTGCCTAAGAGGTAGGAAGGTAAGATTTAACACTCACCATTTCAAGCCTCCCAATGAAGCATCTTCAATAAGGTGAGCACAGACTCGTGGAGGTCGGAAATGGTGGAATCCGCTCTTTTTTCTCTCCTCTCACTTTCTTCTCTAAAGCTCCGAGATAACTTTATAAATCTAAACCCCGAAAATTGTGGGAAGAAAGTTAATGGGCTGCATCCTATAGTCCCGCATGGAGAAATGCTTCAAGAATGAAGAGATTAAGTTCAAAGAGTAAATGCCCTTTTCCGCATTACAAGATGAATTAGATCCTATTTATAGACCATGCTCATTTTGTACGTTAAAGGTTCAGACTCTGAGGTATCTTTATTGAAGCCCAGCAACGGAATAAAGGGTGCTCATCAAAATAGCCTTTAATAGAGCTGACCAAATAAGAGAATAAATCAATCAAATTTATTGAGTGCTTACTATATACAGAGCACTGTACTAAGCTGTTATTATTATTTTTGTTATTATTATTACCTAGGAGTCAGAGGACCTGAGTTCTAATCCCCACTTCACCACTTGCCTGCTGCATGACCTTGGGCAAGTCACTTCACTTCGAGGCTTCAGTTTTCTCACCTGTAAAATTGGGGTTCAGTATCTGTTCTCTCTCCTCATAATAATAATAATTTTGGTATTTGTTAAGCGCTTACTATGTGCCAAGCACTGTTCTTATACTGTGAACCCCACGTGGGACAGAGACTGTGTCTTGTATTTTGTATTTACTCCAGTACCTAATAAAGTGCTTGTCAAGTAACGAGCACCTAACAAAAGCCACAATTATATACTTAAATAATCCATATACTATTGCATTAGTAATATTACCAATTCCTAGAATCTCTGGTTAGTTATGGCATTTTTTAAGGGCTTACTATGTGCCAAGCACTGGGTTAAATGCTGGGGAGGATACAAGATAATCAGGCCAGACACGATGCCTTTCCCTCATGGAGCTCATAATTAAAGGGAAAAGGAGAGCCAGTGTGTTATCCCCATTTTACAGATGAGGAAACGGAGGCCCAGAGCAGTTAGGTAAATTACCCAAGGTCACACAGCAGTGAGGGGGAAGAGTTAGGGGAAAATTCATTCTCGTGACCCTAGTGCCATGCCCTTTTCACTAGTCATGCCACCTCACCTACCTTTGGTTAGAACAGTGCTTTGCACATAGTAAGCGCCTAACAAATACCATCATTATTATTATTATTTGGTTGGCATCTGGACTGTAGGAAGGATAGCCTGCTATTACTTCTACCAGAAGAGGGAGGAGAAACATTCTGTTTCCTTAAAACTGTTGATACCTTGAGCCTCAGAAGTTTTCTCCTGGTCAGAACTGTCTTAAGGACCCCAGGCCTACAATTATTCAGCAAATGACAATCGACGAGAATATTGATTGCCACAGACCAACTCATTATTCCCCTGTTTCCTCCAGGGCTCCAATATTTCTTCCCCGGAGACCCCTCTCTCTGTTTTCCCATATATTTTGTGAGCAGCCTCATTTTTCACAAGCCTTCCCTGGCCCTTCTCTCAGCTTGGGATCTCAAAGAAACCTTTATTGGTTTTCTCCTTATTTGTAAAGAAACAGCATAGCCTAATGGAAAGAGTTGGGGCCTGGGGGTCAGAGGACCTGGTTCCTAATCCTGGCTCCACCACTGCCCTACTGTGTGACCTTGGGCAAGTTGCATAACTTCCCTGTGCCTCAGTTTTCTCAACTGCAAAAAGGGGATTCAACACTTGGTCTCCCTCCACTGGACCATAAGATCGTTGTGAGCAGGGAACTTGCCTACCAACTCTGTTGTACTGCACTCTCCCAGGTTCTTAGTAATAATAATAATAATAATGGCATTTGTTAAGCACTTACTATGTGCGAAGCACTGTTCTAAGCGCTGGGGGGGGGATACAAGGGGATCAGGTTGTCCCACGTGGGGCTCACGTTCTTAATTCCCATTTTCTAGATTAGGTAACTGAGGCCCAGAGAAGTGAAGTGACTTTCCCAAAGTCACACAGCTGACAAGTGGTGGAGCTGGGATTAGAACCCATGACCTCTGGCTCCCAAGCCTGGGCTCTTTCCACTGAGCCATGGTGCTTCTCTAATAATAATAATGATGGCATTTGTTAAGCACTTACTATGTGCGAAGCACTGTTCTAAGCACTGTGGGGATACAAGGGGATCAGGTTGTCCCACGTGGGGCTCACGTTCTTAATCCCCATTTTCTAGATGAGGGAACTGAGGCCCAGAGAAGTGAAGTGACTTTCCCAAAGTCCCACAGCTGACAAGCGGTGGAGCTGGGATTAGAACCCATGACTTCTGGCTCCCAAGCCTGGGCTCTTTCCACTGAGCTATGCTGCTTCTCTAATAATAATAATGATGGCAATTGTTAAGCACTTACTATGTGCAAAGCACTGTTCTAAGCACTGGGGAGGATACAAGGGGATCAGGTTGTCCCACATGGGGCTCACATTCTTAATCCCCATTTTCCAGATGAGGGAACTGAGGCCCAGAGAAGTGAAGTGACTTTCCCAAAGTCACACAGCTGACAAGCGGTGGAGCTGGGCTTAGAACCCATGACCTCTGGCTTCCAAGCCCGTGCTGTTTCCACTGAGCCACGCTGCTGCTCTACACATAGAAGGCGCTCAATAAATAGAATTAATTGACTGATTGATCTTCCTTTGATGGTGAGTCCCATGAAGGGCAAGGACTGTGTCCCATCTTATTATCTTGTGCCTACCCCAGTGCTAGGCAATTAATGAAGCACTTAACAACTTGGCTGCATGGCCTAGTGGATAAAGCATGGGCCTGGGAATCAGAAGGACCTGGTTTCTAATTCCAGCTCTGTCGCTTATCTGCTGTGTGACTTTGGGCAAGTCAGGTAACTTCTCTGTGCCTCAGTTCCCTCATCAGTAAAAGGGAGATGAAGACTGCAAGCCCAACGTGGGCCAGGGACTGGGTCCCCCCTAACTTGTACCAATCCCAGTGCTTAAAACAGTGTTCGACACATAGTAAGAGCTTAACAAATATGACCTCATTATACCACAATTATTATTCCTCATTTTCCTGAATTTTAAAGTTTTCCAAGTTGTCACATAATCAGCTCCCTCTGTGACCCCACCACTGTGACCAGAGACAGGGATCATGTGCTGCCCGAGACTGGTAGATACTCAGGAGCCCAGCTGGCCAAATAATAATAATAATAATAATGATAGAATTTGTTAAGCGCTTAATATGTGGACTGTTCTAAGCGCTGGGGGGGATACAAGGTGATCAGGTTATTCCAAATGGGGCTCACAATCTTAATCCCCATTTTCCATCTGAGGTAACTGAGGTACAGAGAAGTTAAGGGACTTGCCCAAAGTCACACAGCCGATGAGTGGCGGAGCCGGGATTAGAACCCATGACCTCTGACTCCCAAGCCCGGGCTCTTTCCACTGAGCCACGCTACTTCTGCTCTGCACATAGTAAGCACTCAATAAATACGATTGATGATGATGATGGAGGGCCAGGAAATCATCAAGCCAATGAGAGTGATTGAGAGAGAAGCAGCATGGCCTAGAAAACAGAGCATGGGCTTGGGAATCCAAAGAACCTGGGCCCTAATCCCGGTTCCTCCACTTGACAGCTGTGTGACTTTGGGTAAGTCACTTCACTTCTCCGTGCCTTAGTTACCTCATCTGTAAAGTGGAGATTAGGACTGCGAGTCCCATGTAGGGCAGGGACTGTGTCCAACCTGTATCTACCCCAGCACTTAGTACAGTGCCTGACACATAGTAAGCACTTAAAAAACACTCCCCAACCCCGCCAAAAAAAAACATGGGCCAGCAGAGCAGTCACTGGCCCCAGGAAGAGGTGGGCAGCAGCTCGCCTGACAGTTTGGACCACCGCAGTAACATGAAAAATTCGGAGTGTCTCCCCCATCCTCTCTTGGGAACCCCCTGCTTTCCTCCAACCACCTAGCAAACTCCTCCTCTAGACTATAAACTTGTTACAGGCAGGGAAAGTGTCTGCTAATTCTGTTGTATTGTTCTCTCCCAAGCGCTTAGTACAATGCTCTGCACATAATAAAATAATGATGGCATTTGTTAAGCACTTATTATGTGCAAAACATTGTTCTAAGCACTGACAAGGTGATCAGGTTGTCCCACGTGGGGCTCATAGTCTTAATCCCCATTTTCCAGATGAGGTAACTGAGGCCCAGAGAAGTGAAGTGACTTGCCCAAAGTCACACAGCAGACATGTGGCAGAGTCAGGATTCGAACCCATGAACTCTGACTCCAAAGTCCGGGCTTTTCCCACTGAGCCATGTTGCTTCTTGAGCACATAATAAGTGCTTAATGAATACCATTGATGGATTGATTGATTGAGAGGAAGTAAGGGAAATGAGAGGTTAGGTGGGGAGGCTTATTGGAGGAGATGTGATTTAATGAGGTTATGAAGGTCGGGAGATTGATCATCTGTAAGCTATGAAGGGGGAGGGAGTTCCAAATCAGAGGCAGGACGTGGGTGAGAAGTTGGCTATGAGATAGACGAAATTGAGGTATAGTGAGTAGATTAGCGGTAGTGTTAGTTTACACTAGAGGAGCAGAGCTGATGGGCTGGGTTGTAATAGAGAATCGGGGAGGAAAGGTAGGAGGGGGAAAGGTGATTGCTTTAAAGCCAACGGTAAGCAGTTTATTCATACATTCACTCATTCGATCGTATTTATTGAGCTCTTACTGTGTGCAGAGCACTGTACTAAGCACTTGGGAAGTTCAAGTCGGCAACATAACTCATCAATATTATGTTGATGAGGATATGGATGGGCAACCACTGGAGGTTCTTGAGGAGTGATGAAACATGGGCTGAATTTGGTTTGTTTTTTGAATGATCTGGGCAGCAGAGTGAAGTATGGAGTGGAGTATGGAGGCCTTCCCAATCAATCAATCAATCAATCAATCAATTGTATTTATTGAGCGCTTACTGTGTGCAGAGCACTGTACTAAGCGATTGGGAAGTACAAGTTCCCAGACTGAGCCCCCTCCTTCCTCTCCCCCTCCTCCCCCTCCCCATTCCCCCAGCCTTACCTCCTTCCCCTCCCCACAGTACCTGTATATATGTATATATGTTTGTACATATTTATTACTCTATTTATTTTATTTGTACATATTCATTCTATTTATTTTGTTTTGTTAATATGTTTTGTTTTGCTCTCTGTCTCCCCCTTCTATACTGTGAGCCCGCTGTTGGGTAGGGACCGTCTCTATATGCTGCCAACTTGTACTTCCCAAGCGCTTAGTACAGTGCTCTGCACACAGTAAGCACTCAATAAATACGATTGAATGAATGAATGAATTACTCTATCAATTTTATTTGTACACATTTATTCTATTTATTTTATTTTGTTAATATGTTTTGTTTTGTTGTCTGTCTCCCCCTTCTAGACCGTGAGCCCGCTATTGGGTAGGGACCGTCTCTATATGTTGCCAACTTGTACTTTCCAAGAGCTTAGTACAGTGCTCTGCACACAGTAAGCGCTCAATAAATATGATTTAATGAATGAATGAGTGGTGAGAGACAGGAGGCAAGGAGGATAGCAAGGAGGCAGATGCAGTAATCAAGGCAGGAGAGGATAAGTGCTTAGGTCAATGAAGTAGCCATTTGGATAGAGAAAGAAGGGTGGATTTTAGCAATGTTGCGAAGATAGAACCCACAGGATTTGATGAAAGATTGAAGATGTGGGTTGAAAGAAAGAGGTGACTCAAGGACAATACTCTTGAGGCAGGGAGGATGGTGAAGAGATCTACTGTGGCAAAAACTAGATTGTCAGCTTCTTGGGGACAGGGATCATGTATACCAACTCTGTACTCCCCTCAGCGCTTAGGGCAGTGTTCTGCAGACAAAATCGTTCAATCTCAGTAATCACATCCTGTCCCACACAGGATTTACACTCACTCAAAAGGGAGTAGGCATTTAATCCCCATTTTACTGGCGAGGAAACTAGGGAGCAGAGAAATGAAGTGACATACCAAGTTACAGTACTATGCTTGGCACAGAGTGAGCAGTTAGAAAGTACCACCAATTTTACTGTGTTTTGGAGAAGTGAAAACCAATGCTCAATCTGATGAAAGAGGTGTCAGGGCCTCCAGTGATTACACAATTTTTCATTTTAAATTTGTAACACCATTGACTGGAGCGATCTTATGGCATACTACTCCTGTCAAACTCACTACAGATTTAAAATGGCAAATGTAAAACAGCATGATATTACAATAACAAGGAAAACTGCCGAGGAATCTGTGGGACTATGAACTGATCAATCAATCAATCAATCGTATTTATTGAGCGCTTACTGTGTGCAGAGCACTGTACTAAGCGCTTGGGAAGTACAAGTTGGCAACATAATCATGATCAGTCCAGAGGTACCAGGGCTTGGATCTCTCAAACTCGAACACAGATTCAGGAGCGCTGAGGTGCTGAGATTTTTTTCCTACACCAGGAAACCCAAGATAGATGGAGTGCTCAAGAAAGGAGGCAGGTTGTAAATAACATTATCAGCATCTTGAAGACAGTTCTAAGCCAGAGTGAGTTTCCCAATTTCTTTTCCCTAGTTGTAGGTTTCTCCCTTTCCATGTCTGTTTGATTTATTTATTTTGTTCGCTCTGTTGTAAATATTTTTATGTTTGTCTCCCCGTTAGACCCTTCAATGCTTTACTGAAGGCACATCTCCTCCAAGAGGCCTTCCCTGATTAAACCCTCTTTTCCTCTTCTTCCACTCCCTTCTGCATCACCCTGATTTGCTCCCTTTGTTCATGGTATACTATGTATACTAAAAGTGCCCCACGACACTTATGTGCATATCTTTAATTTCCTTATTTATATTAATGTCTGTCTCCCCCTCTAGACTGTAAGTTTGCTGTGGGCAAGGAATATGTCTGTTTATTGCTATGTTGTACTTTCCCAAGAGCTTAGTCCAGTGCTGTGCACATAGTAAGCACTTAATAAATATAACTGAAAGAATGAATGAATGATTGAAAGCTCAGGAAAGGTTGCCCAAAGGAAAGGTTCCTTTGAAATGATTGAAAGCTCAGGAAAGGTTCCTTGAAACCAGGGAATGAAGGAGCTTCCAGGTGGAAAATGTAAGGTGTCTGGGGATGTGGCATTTACACTGCTGAGGTTCAGGTGCTTCAGCACTTAGAACAGTGCTTGGCACATAGTAAGCGCTTAACAAATACCATCGTTATTATTATTATTCACCTGTGGAGTAGGGATACCCTTTGCAATCTCACTACTTCAGAGGCTGGTGGAGGAATTCACCACTCTAATGCCATCCTGCCCTTCATATACAAATGCGTCTCTGATGGTGGAATCCACCCATCCGTGTGTCCGTAACTGCTCCCTAAGATTGTCTCTAGCTGTTCCGCCATATTGGGTACTTTCACCTCCTGACTCTGTTTCCAGTTTTGCATCCTTGTCCCATGAGGAGCCACTTTTTTCCTGATTCTGATGTGCCATGCTGCTCTCTGGACAACAATGATTGCCCAGAAATGCAGCAATGTCTGAGGCTTTGTTTGCTGTTATCTTTAAACTATTCCTTTGACTCTTCTTGCCCTCATTTCCCCCATTTCAGCGTTGAGCAGCTAGTTAGATTACCACCTCCCTCCATCCTTCTCACAGAGGTGGAGCACCCAGGCATCTGCAGAGGGAGGTGAGACTAGCTGAGATGTTAAAAGACCTCAGTCATGCATATATTAGGAATATAAATACTTAATTGAACTAGCTCAATCTCAATAAAGGCTCATGCTGGGAATCTGATCTCATTCTGTCAGGTTCCCCAATATTTAGGGTCGGAGTTGCAATTTCTTCTCATTATTTGCAAATAACTGGGTACTCTATCAAGATCTGCATAAGCTGCCTCGAGGCCCTTGCATAAATGATTTTATTTTCCATAGTACTTGTTAAGGCTTTGTGTCACACACTGTTCTAATCGCAGGGGTAGATACAAGACAATCTGATCGGACACAGTCCCTGTCCTCCATGGGTCTCCCAGTGAGGAGAGTGAGCAGATATTGAACCTCCATTTTATAGATGAGGAAATTAAGGCACACAGAAGTTAAGGAACTTGCCCCAGTTCACTCAGCAAAGTGTACTTCCCAAGAGCTTAGTATAGTGCTCTGCGCACAGTAAGTGCTCAATAAATATGATTGGATGAATGAAGGAAGGAAGGAAGTGTAGGAGCAGGGATTAGATCTCCTCCTGACTCTCAAATTCATGCTCTTTCCACTAGGCCATGGTGCTTGATACCACTGTTGGGTAGGGAGTTTCTCTATATGTTGCCAATTTGTACTTCCCAAGCGCTTAGTACAGTGCTCTGCACACAGTAAGCACTCAATAAATACAATTGATTGATTGATTGATTAACCATTATCATCTTGATGGCCATTATTACTGAGAGGCAGCACAGTACAGTGCTCTGTCAACTGTAAGCTCACTGTGAGCAGGGAATGTGTCCATCAGCTCTGGTGTATTGAACTCTCCCACATATGGAGCTCGGCAGGTAGTAATTAATAAATACTAGTAATTGATTCTTGATTCAAGAACCTCAACAATGACAAGTGCTCTTGTATCTGAAGAAGCAGCTTGGCTTAGTGGAAAGAGCCCGGACTTGGGAGTCAGAGGTCGTGGGTTCTAATACCGGCTCCACCACTTATCAGCTGTGTGACTTTGGGCAAGACATTTAACTTTGCTGTGCCTCAGTTACCTCATCTGGAAAATGGGGATTAAGACTGTGAGCCCCACGTGGGACAACCTGATTACCTTGCATTTATCCCAACACTTAGAACAGTGCTTGGCACATAGTAAGTGCATGACAAATACATCATTATTATCATTTATTATGACTGTGAGCCATAGCTTTACATAATCCACTTAGATCTTGGTCAAGATGGCACCTGCTGCTGAAGGCTTCCATTACCTATGAAGAAATCTGTTTCACACTTTGGTCCACATCTCTCCATCAGTATCCCCCTGAGGACCCCAGAGAGGAAGCTGAGGAGAAGGAATTGTTTTTAACCCCTTCTACTTGACTTCCTAAATCATTTGCCTCTGTTCCATCTCTTTCTCCCACTTTCCCTTTCTTTTTTTAAAAATGGTATTTGTTAAGCCCTTCCTGTGAGCTAGGCACTATATTAAACACTGGGGTAGATATAAGGTAATCAGGTTGGATACAGTCACTGTCCCAGATGGGGCTCACAGTCTTAATCCCAATTTTACAGATGAGGTAACTGAGGCACAGAGAAGTGCACACAGGAAGTGTTCAATAAATACGATTGATGATGATGATGATGATGATGAAGTGACTTGCCCATGGTCACATGACAGACAAGTGGTGGAGATGGGACTAGAAACCATTTTCTTTGGCTCTCAGGCCCATGCTTTTTCCACTAGGTTAGGCTGTTTTCCCTTTATAACTCTCCATCTCTCTCTTTTTTTCTCTCTCTCTCCAGCTTTCTCTGGTCACAGAGCAGACAAGTGGTGGATAGAGAAGCAGTGTGGCTCGGTGGAAATAGCACGGGCTTGGGAGTCAGAGGTCATGGGTTCAAATCCCAGCTCTGCCAATTGTCAGCTGTGTGACTTCGGGCAAGTCACTTCACTTCTCTGGGCCTCAGTTTCCTCATCTATAAAATGGATATTAAGTTTGTGAGCCCCCTGTGGGACAACCTGATCACCTTGTATCCTCCCAAGTGCTTAGAACAGTGCTTTGCACATAGTAAGCGCTTAATAAATGCCATTATTATTATTATTATTCCCTGTGCCTGTTATCTTCCCAGACTGAGCCCCCTCCTTCCTCTCCCCCTCCTCCCCCTCTCCATCCCCCCGCCTTACCTCCTTCCCCTCCCCACAGCACCTGTATATATGTATATATGTTTGTATGTATTTATTACTCTATTTATTTATTTTATTTGTACATACTTATTCTATTTATTTTATTCTGTTAATATGTTTTGTTTTGTTCTCTGTCTCCCCCTTCTAGACTGTGAGCCCACTGTTGGGTAGGGACCGTCTCTATATGGTGCCAACTTGGACTTCCCAAGCATTTAATACAGTGCTCTGCACACAGTAAGTGCTCAATAAATGCGATTGAATGAATGAATGAATCTGTAAAATGGGGATTAAGACTGTGAGTCCCACGTGGGACAACCTGATCACCTTGTATCCCCCCAGTACTTAAAACAGTGCTTGGCACATGGTAAGCACTTAACAAATGCCATTTTTATTATCATTATTATTATCATTATTATTATTAGGGATTAGAACCCTGCTCCCCTGACTCTGAGGCTGGTGTTTTTTTTCCTCTAGGCTATGCTGCTTCTCTTCCTGCAATCTAGCCCACATTCATGGTTGGATGTGAGCAGGTACACAACATCGTGCTATTACCCACCCCTTCCCCCATTCCACATCCCATCTCCCCTTCCATATCTAAATGGCCTGTGATTTCGGTATGTGATCGCTGGTTTTGTGGGTAATGGTTGTGGCTTTTCTTCATTATTGGAACCTGTAATGTTGGAGCCCCTTAACCACGAAGGCCCTTTCAAGTTTGTCTTGTCTTATGCTGTTGAATCATCTCCAACCTCCCCAGGGACACATCTCTCCCAGAACACCCCACTCTCCAACTGCAATCACTCTGGTAGTGCACCCAGAGAGTTTTCTTCGTAAAAATACAAAAATGGTTTACCTTTGCCTTCTTCCACGCAGTAAACTTGAGTCTCACTTCTCGACTTCTCTTCCGTGCCACTGCCGCCCAAGCACGGTCTCAACTTGTAGCAGATTGCCTTCCACTCACTAACCACTGGCCAAGGTAGGAATGGAATAGGTAGGCCTCTGCTTGAATATCCCTCCTCTAGGCGAGACTGGTAGAGTATGGGAAACTCCACAGGTGCGATCCTTAGAGGGGACCTTTCTAGTTTACTGGTGTCCGTTAATATTAGACTGAATTCAACAAGAGTCAACTGCTAGGCTGTAAGCTTCTTGAGGGCAGGGATCACAACGAGTTGCACTCTTCCATGTGTCTAGTACAGTGCAAGCAGTAAGACCTCAACACATACCACTGATAAATTGATTAACCTTAACCAGAACTTCACTTCCTCTAGA
The DNA here is from genome assembly GCF_015852505.1 of Tachyglossus aculeatus. NCBI lineage: Eukaryota > Metazoa > Chordata > Mammalia > Monotremata > Tachyglossidae > Tachyglossus > Tachyglossus aculeatus. The sequence continues at coordinate 68,391,764 of NC_052069.1, read as the reverse complement.
CTGTAAGTTTCTTGTGGACAAGAAAGCTATCAACTCTGTCGTACTGTACTCTTCCAAGCATTTAGCACTTTAAGCACTCAATAAATACAGCTGATGGATTGATTTCTCGGAGATCAACACGTGAGACTCTTTTCATCCACTGCCCCTGCTTCAGTCACATCTCTGTGTAGAAAGATGAAGAACTCCTAATGCGTTTCCCATCCATCCCATTGCTGATGCTCCAAAGCCCTGCATATCTTTTTTTTTTTTTACCATAATTTATCTCTAGTATCATGCTGCTCCAGCGTGCTAATGGCCTGATCATCTTCTGGAGTCCATCCAATCCAGCGTCTAAGGGATGAATCAGTCTCTCTCTTGCCTGATAGAATGGAGAGATGTTACTATAAATCGAGAATCATCTGCTACCACACTGGGCAGCTCACAGCAACAATCACCATTTGAGCATCAAATGGACATCCTGATTTGTTCATTTTCCGGGGCAAACTTTGGAGGGGCTCAGGTTGGCAGTGGTTTGACATCGACTGTTCTGAGAAACCAACAATTTCCTTCTAAAATCCGATTCCTTCCTTCTCTCTGCTCTTCCAACCTGGATTCAAGCCAATAGAACAATCTGGTCTCCCCCTCCCCGCCGACCCCTTATCTCTCCTTTCTCTTCCTCTGGGGGAGGAAACAGAACCCAGTCCAGGGACCGTGGAAATGTCCAAAAGCGAGTCTTCCGTGGCGTGGTGACATTCTATTTTTTCTCTGAGAGGGTTGAGGGAAACAGCCTGCTTCTGAGTGGAAAGGGGCACCTTCCTGAGAGAAGCAGGAGGCTCTAGTTGAAAGAAAGTCAGTCAAAAGAAGTGACTTTATCCTGGAGTTCATTTCCCAGGCTCCTCAGCCAACACAATTCCCCAGCCCAGCCCAGCTCCCTGGAGTTCTGTGACGGATCCAATCCGGATGATGAATCACTCAGGGATCAGCTAAGTGGGAAACAGCAGGAACCAGAAGATGGGAGCTTCCTTTGAAAATTGGATCCAGCCAAAGGCACAGTGCTCTGAAACATGAATGCTTGGCAGCTTCTCCTCAGGATGATAAAGGACATTTTTCCCTTCTCCCTCATCCTTTTGAACACATCCTCCACTCTCTCTTGGGCTCCACACTCCACCCCCTCCCCACATCCCACCTGAAGAAACATTTTCCAATCAATAGCCTCCACCCCAAGTCAGGGGATTGCAGCTGCCCCAGTCTAGACTGGAATCTCATCTTGGGAAGAAGTGTGCCCACCAATCTTATTGTATTATGTAATACCCTACTGTATTACAGTGTTCTGTACATAGTAAGCACTCAATAAATACAGGGAAGCAGCACGACCTAATGAATAAAGCATGGGCCTAGTAGCCAGAGGACCCTAGTTTTAATCCCGGCTCAGCTACTTGCTTTCTGTATGACCTGTATATATGTACATATGTTTGTACATATTTATTACTCTATTTATTTATTTTACTTGTACATATCTATTCTATTTATTTTATTTTGTTAGTATGTTTGGTTTTGTTCTCTCTGTCTCCCCCGTTTAGACTGTGAACCCACTGTTGGGTAGGGACTGTCTCTACATGTTGCCAACTTGTACTTCCCAAGCGCTTAGTACAGTGCTCTGCACGCAGTAAGCGCTCAATAAATACGATTGATTGATTGATTGACCTTGGGCAAGTCACTTCACCTCTGTGCTTCAGTTAACTCTATTTTATTTGTACATATTTATTCTATTTATTTTATTTTGTTAATATGTTTTGTTTTGTTCTCTGTCTTCTCCTAGACTGTGAGCCCACTGTTGGGTAGGGACCATCTCTATATGTTGCCAACTTGTACTTCCCAAGCGCTTAGTACAGTGCTCTGCACACAGTAAGTGCTCAATAAATACGATTGAATGAATGAATGAATCTGTAAAATGGGGATTAAGACTGTGAGCTCCATGTGGGACGCAAACTGTGTCCAAACTGACTAGCTTGTATCTACTCCAGTGCTTAGAACAGTGTCTGGCACATAGCAAGCACTTAGCAAATGATAAACATATACATATAGGTATGTATATTGATTGATGATGATGATGCCCGGTTACTTGTGTTTATGTCTGTCTCCCCCACCTCTGGACTGGGAGCCCGTTGTTGGGTAGGGACCGTCTCCATCTGTTGCCAATTTGTACTCTCCCAAGCACTTAGTACAGTGCTCTGCACCCAGTAAGTGCTCAATAAATATGATGGAATGAATGAATGAATGATGATGATGATAACGGATCAGCAGTTAGGTATAAATCATAAATCAACCACTGTACAATTCTCTATTTGGCTTCGTTGGGAAGCAGTGTGGTTTAGCAGATAGAGCACTGGCCTGAGAGTTAAAAAGACCTGGGTTATAAACCCAGCTCTGATACTCGTCTGCTGTGTGACCTTGGGCAACTCAGTTAACTTCTCTGTGCCTCAGTTACCTCATCTGTAAAATGGGGATTAAGACTGGTGAGCCCCATGTGGGACAGGGACTGTGTCCGACCTGATTAACTTGCATCTACCCCAGGACTTAGAACAGCGCTTGGTACGTAGTAAGCCCTTAACAAGTACCATAATCATTAATTTAATCAGAAAATCATCTTTCGAAACACTTGCTGCTACCAGCTGAATCTTCTCTCTATCTCTTGCTCCCTCCGTTTGTACAGGTAAGCAGTGCCTACCTTTATTCCCCAGTAGATCGCAAATTCCTTGAATGCCAGGATATGTCTTTTACTTCCAAGGTACTCTTCCTTGTCCCCTCTCAGGGTCACACTTGGAGGGTTCCCAGGACTTATACCAGTCTCAACTACAGGAGGAAGAGTCAGGCAGAGGCCTGTCCATTCCATTCCTAGCTTGGCCAGTGGCTAGCCAAGTGGAAGGCAATCTGCTACAAGTCAAAACTCACCTGTGTTGGGCAGCAGCAGCAGGGAGAGAATCAAGGGTGAAGACTCAAGTTTACTGCGTGGAAGGAGGAAATGGTATACCACATCTGCTTTTTTTAACCAAGAAAACTCTACGGAATCACTACCAGAACGATTGCAGATGGAGGAGGGGTGTTCTGGGAGAGATGGGTCCACAGTGTCTTCTAGACCGTGAGCCCGTTGTTAGATAGGGACCATCTCTATATGTTGCCATCTTGTGCTTTCCAAGCGCTTAGTGCAGTGCTCTGCACACAGAAAGCGCTCAATAATAATAATAATAATAATGGCATTTATTAAGCACTTACTATGTGCAAAGCACTGTTCTAAGAGCTGGGGGGGTACAAGGTAATCCGTTTGCCCCACATGGGGCTCACAGTTTTAATCCCCATTTTACAGATGAGGGAACTAAGGCCCGGAGAAGTGAAGTGACTTGCCCAAAGTCACACAGCTGACAATTGGTGGAGCCAGGATTTGAACCCATGACCTCTGACTCCAAAGCCCGGGCTCTTTCCTCTGAGCCACGCTGCTTCTCCGATTGAATGAATGAATGAATGGTGTCGCTATGGGTCGAAGACAACTCGATGGCATAAGACGAGACTAGATTCTTCCATGTGTTTAGCAGAGCCAAGAATAATACTACTGAGTGATTGACTAGATTTCTGGTTCCTTTAGGATTCTCGGTTTTAGAGCCACCTTGGACCAGAGATAACGTCTGTCTCAAGAGCCAAACAGGGGCGCTTGGATAGATAGGATTAGGCAGAGGAGAAGGGAGGGAAAATATGCCTCTCCTGTGATGTATGAAGAGAATTGGGGATTTAATCTCGGTTTTCCAGTGAGTTACGACAGCATCCTTCGCAGTAGATGGATCTGTCTGGAAAGAGGAAGAAAAGGAGGCAGTGTGGTCCAGTGGAAAGAGCACAGGATTGGAAGGCTGAAGACCTGGATTCTAGTCCCAGTTCGGGCATTGGCCGACCGTGTCACCTTGGACAAGTCACTTAACCTCTCTGACCCCAGTGTACTCATCTGTAAAATGTGCACAGAAATATCTTTCCCTATCTTTCCGGGATGTTGGGAGGATAAAACAAGATAATTGGCAGGAAATCTTCAGGGAAAAATAACTGGCACACTAAATCAAATCTAGGTGTTTCACAAAAGGAAATTCTATGGGCAACTGGGAATTGACTTCAAAAGGGAATGCTGGAAGGATGCATGTTCTATTCGCTCCATCTCAGCAAAGGAATTAGCAAGGCAGAGGAAATGTTTCACAGTTGCAACAAAAAGGTACACAAGGAAGTGCGTTTCTAGAGGCTGTCTGTAGAGCATGCAAAGAACAAGAGGCGGAGACCCAAAAGGGAAAGTAAGACAAGGTAGCCCTTCGAGAATGTATCTTCTGGAATCTTCCAAAGCAGCATGGTCTAATGGAAAGGGAATCAGAGGACCTGGTTTCTAATCCCATCTCCCCCACTTGTCTGCTGTGTGACACTGAGCAAGTTGCTTAATTTCCCTGTGCCTCAGTTATCTCATCTGTAAAATGAGGATTAAGACTGTAAGCCCTATATAGGACAGGGACTGTGCAACCTAAGTATCTTGTACCTGCCCCAGAGCTTAGAACAGTGCTTGGCACATAATAAGTGCTTAACAAATACCATTAAAATATATATACTTGCCCCTTTCATTTCCCTTCCCAATCTCCACCACACTGCTGATATCTTGGCCTGGTCTTATCCATTTTCCTTTAAATACTTCCACCGCTGAAGCATTGGTTCCTAAAGAAATCAATACCTTGACAAGGTTGTAGAACAGAGCGCCGCATATGCTCCTGTATATATTCCCAGCCCTATAGATTCCCTAATATATCAATCAATCAATCAATTGTATTTATTGAGTGCTTACTGTGTGCAGAGCACTGTACTAAGCGCTTGGGAAGTCCAAGTTGGCAACATATAGAGACGGTCCCTACCCAACAGTGGGCTCTGATATACTTCAATTCCAACCCAGTTTATTTCTGAGTTCCCTATTACATGATTCAGAAAAAAACAAATGCATGCTGGATCCACAGGAGGGTTCTTAGTTGTGAAATGAAATCATTTATAATTAATTAAGAATTGCCGTTTTCTAAAGAAATCCAAGTCTATTTTTACAATCTTACTGGCAGGCTTTATATCAATCGTGAAACTGCAGGCATTGAACAAGAGATGGAGCAAAGAGGACAATTAAAACATCATTTGCAGAAGGAAAGAGAAAGAGAAAGGATAATTAAATTTGCAAGCTGTAAAAGATCATGGTACTTCATTCATCAACGAAATGATTTCTCTTGAAAACAAAATGGTTTATTTGTGGAACATGCTCTTCTCCAGTAAAACATAATAAAGCTGGTTTTTGTAAAGCTGTTTCAAGGAACATTTTCGAACTGGGTCACACCTGATTATCTCATTCCTACCCTGGTGCTGAGCACAGTGATTCGCCCATAGTAAATACTTAACAAATTCATTCATTCATACATTCATTTATCAATTGCATTTGGCGCTCAATAAATACAATTGAATGAATGAATTAAGGGCTTGTTGTGTGCAGAGCACTGTACTAAGTGCTGCAAAAAGTACAACAATAAACAGTGACATTCCCTGCCCACAAAGACCTTGCACTCTAGAAGGGAATTAACAATAATTGTGGTATTTGTTATTATTAGTGATAATAATAGTAATGATGATTATGGTATTTGTTAAGCAATTACTATGTGCCAACTGTTTCTAAGCCCTAGATACAAAGTAGATACTAGGTAATGAGGTTGTCCCACGTGGGGCTCATAGTCTAAATCCCCATTTTACAGTTGAGGTAACTGAGGCACAAAGAAGTTAAGTGGCTTGCCCAAGGTCACACAGCAGACAAGTGGTGGAGCCAGGATTAGAACCCACGTCCTCTGACTCCCAAGCCCGTGCTCTTTCCACCAAGCGACGCTGCTTCTCTATGTGCCAGACACTGTACTAAGCGCTGGGGTGGATACAAGCAAATAGGTTTGGATACAGTCTCTGTCCCACATGAGGCTCACAATCTCAACCACAATTTTACAGATGAGGTAATTGAATAATAATAATAATAATAATAATGACATTTGTTAAACGCTTACTATGTGCCAAGCACTGTTCTAAGCGCTGGGGGGATACAAGGTGATCAGGTTGTCCCACGTGGGGCTCACAGTCTTCATCCCCATTTTTACAGATGAGGGAACTGAGGCTCAGAGAAGTTAAGTGACTTGCCCAAGGTCACACAGCAGACATGTGGCGGAGCTGGGATTCGAACCCATGACCTCTGACTCCAAAGCCCGGGCTCTTTCCACTGAGCCATGCTGCTTCTCAGCGAAGAAGCAGCATTTTTCGTTCATTCTTGAAGCACAGAGAGGTGAAGTGACTTGCCTAAGGTCACACAGAAAATAGTGGTGGAACCAGGATTAGAACCCAGGACCTTCCGACTCCTAGGCCTGTGCTCTATGTGCTCTAGCCACTAGGCCATTATTATTTTAAGACATATCCGCTCCTTTCCTGGAGAACTGTAATGAAAACACTTACATCCCAATTAATAATACATCAATACCCAATTACCAGGGAGTAAGCAGACAGTTGCCTAGGGGTACAGACGTGACTGAGAGGAAGACAAGGCTAGTTAGTTGGGGGGATTGATTTATTTATACTAATGTACAATGCAATACAATTGTTGCCAATTTGTACTTCCCAAGCGCTTAGTACAGTGCTCTGCACATAGTAAGCGCTCAATAAATACGATTGATGATGATGATGATGATGATAATGTCTGTCCCCTCCTTTAGACTCTAAGCTCATTATGGGCAGGGTTTACCAACTCTGTTATAGTGCAGACTCCCAAGTGGTTGGTACAGTGCTGGGCATGGAGTAAGCGCTCAATAAATACGATTGATTGTTTGATTGGGCTGACTCAGAGGAGTTTGCCTACGGGGGGGTGACACTCATAATGTCTCTCAGAGTCCCTCCATCTCGACTATCTCACCACCAACCTCTCGCCCACATGCTGTCTGTTTTTAGACTGTAATCCCACTGTTGGGTAGGGACTGTCTCTATATGTTGCCAACTTGTACTTCCCAAGCGCTTAGTACAGTGCTCTGCACACAGTAAGCGCTCAATAAATACGATTGATTGATTGATTGTCTCTGACAATGACTCCCCACTTTCCAAGACTTATTGAAGGCACATCTCCTCCAAGAGGCCTTCCCTAAGTCTTCCTTTCCCCTTCTCCCACTCCCTTCTAGGAATGATGATGATGATGGCATTTGTTAAGCGCTTACTATGTGCAAAGCACTGTTCTAAGGGCTGGGGAGGTTACAAGGTGATCGGGTTGTCCCACAGGAGGCTCACAGTCTTCATCCCCATTTTACAGATGAGGGAAGTGAGGCCCAGAGAAGTTAAGTGGCTCGCCCAAAGTCACACAGCTGACAATTGGCAGAGCCGGGATTCAAACCCATGACCTCTGACTCCAAAGCCCGGGCTCTTTCCACTGAGCCACGCTGCTTCTCTTCTCAAATCCTTCTCAAATCAAGGAACCTTGATTTGCTCCCTTTATTCATCCCTTCATTCATATCTTGTACATACTTACTATTCTATTTATTTTATTTTGTTAATAGGTTTTGTTTTGTTGTCTGTCTCCCCCTTCTAGACTGTGAGCCCGCTGTTGGGTGGGGACCGTCTCTAGATGTTGCCAACTTGGACTTCCCAAGCGCTTAGTCCAGTGCTCTGCACAGTAAGCGCTCAATAAATACAACTGAATGAATGAATGACTCCCCTCCCAGCTCTACAATATTTAGGTAATGGCTGTAATTGTATTTATTTATATTAATATCTAATAATAATAATGCTATTTGTTAATCACTTACTATGTGCCAAGCACTGTTCTAAGTGCTGGTAGATACAAGGTTATCAGGTTGTCCCACCTAGGGCTCACAGTCTTAATCTCCATTTTACAGATGAAGAAACTGAGGCACCGAGAAGTGGAGTGACTTGCCCAAGGTCACACAGCTGACAAATGGGGGAGCCGGGATTAGAACCCATGACCTCTGACTCCCAACCCCGTGCTCTTTCCACTAAGCCACGCTGCTTCTCTATCTGTCTTCCCTTCTAGACTGCAAGTTCATTGTGGGCAGGGAATGTGTCTGTTATATTGCTATATTGTATTATAATAATAATAATAATAATAATAGTATTTGTTAAGCGCTTACTATGTGCAAAGCACTGTTCTAAGCGCTGGGGAGGTTACAAGGTGATCAGGTTGCTCACAGTCTTCATCCCCATTTTACAGATGAGGGAACTGAGGCACAGAGAAGTGAAGTGACTTGCTGACAGTTGGAGGCAGGATTTGAACCCATGACCTCTGACTCCAAAGCCCGGGCTCTTTCCGCTGAGCCACGCTGCTTGTATAGTCCCAAGTGCTTAGTACAGTGCTTGGCAAACAATGGGTGCTCAATAAAAGCAATTGACAGACTGAAGGCTTAGTGGTGAACTGAAGCAGCAACCCTGGTTTAGCCAAGATAAAGCAGGATGGAGCAGGATGTAAGTCTGTCACCTCCACTCCACAAGGACCCTGCCACTTATCTGTTGTGTGACCTTGGGCAAGTCACTTCATTTCTCTTCACTTGAGAAGCAGCGTGGCTCAGTGGAAAGAGCCCAGGCTTTGGAGTCAGAGGTCATGGGTTCTAATCCCGACTCCGGCAATTGTCAGCCGTGTGACTTTGGGCAAGTCACTTCTCTGCACCTCAGTTCCCTCATCTGTAAAATGGGGGTGAAGATCGTGAGCCTCACGTGGGACAACCTGATCATCTTGTATCTTCCCCTGCGCTTAGAACAGTGCTTTGTACCAAGTAAGTACTTTACAAATGCCATCATTATTATTATCAATCAATCATATTTATTGAGCACTTACTGTGTGCAGAGCACTGTACTAAGCGCTTGGGAAGTATAAGCTGGCAACGTATAGAGACTGTCCCTACCCAACAGTGGGCTCACAGTCTAGAAATATGATTATTATTATGATTATTATTCTCTGGGCCTCAGTTCCCTCATCTATAAAATGGGGATTAAGACTGTGAGCCCATGTGGGACGTGGACTGCTTCTAACCTGGGTAGCTTGAATCTACCCCAGAACCTAGTACAATGTCTGTCACCCTCTCCCCCTTTTAGACTGTGAGCCCACTGATGGGTAGGGACTGTCTCTATATGTTGCCAACTTGTACTTCCCAAGCGCTTAGTACAGTGCTCTGCACACAGTAAGCGCTCAATAAATACAATTGATTGATTGGTTGATTAACAAATACCATGAAAAAATGACCTCTAAATTCACTCAGGTTCCCGCGGTGATTGGTCGGTCCCCGCTTGGATCGTACCTTGCGATGTATGCAGCTGGCTACGCTGAGCTGCAGGCCACAGTATGAGAGAGGACGGCCAGCTGAGGTGGACTTAGAACAATACTTGACGCATAGTAAGCACCTAATACCATTAAAAAAATTAATAAATGAAGCAAAACCAGGGGAAGAAACGCCTTTGGGCTATTCTCAGAAGCAAAGCCCCCAATCAGAGCCATGTGATCCCCCATCATTTATTCCAGGTGTTCCAGGAGAGAGGTCTCCCCCTGTCTCCCCCTTTTAGACTGTGAGCCCACTGTTGCGTAGGGACTGTCTCTATATGTTGCCAATTTGTACTTCCCAAGCGCTTAGTACAGTGCTCTGCACATAGTAAGCTCTCAATAAATACGATTGATGATGATGATGAGAGGTGAATAGTGGCCAGGAGTGAGCATGGGCTACTTTCGGCCTTTGGAAAGGCAGGCACAAATCCACCTTAGGTGCAGTAAGATGAGAAGTCCTCTAGACTGAAAGCTCATTCATTCAATCGCATTTCTTGAGTGCTCACTGTTTGCAGAGCACTGAACTAAGCGCTTGGGAAGTACAAGTTGGCAACATACAGAGATGGTCCCTACCTAACAACAGGCTCACACAGAAGCAGCGTGGCTCAGTGGAAAGAGCCCGGGCTTTGGAGTCAGAGGTCGGGGGTTCAAATCCCAGCTCTGCCAATTGTCAGCTTTGTGACTTTGGGCAAGTCACTTCACTTCTCTGTGCCTCAGTTACCTCATCTGTAAAATGGGGATGAAGACTGTGAGCCCCCCCGTGGGACAACCTGATCACCTTGTAACCTCCCCAGCGCTTAGAACAGTGCTTTGCACATAGTAAGTGCTTAATAAATGCCATTATTATTATTATTATTCAATCGTATTTATTGAGCGCTTACTGTATGCAGAGCACTGGACTAAGTGCTTGGGAAGTACAAGTCGGCAACATATAGAGACGGTCCCTACCCAACAACAGGCTCACAGTCTAGAAGTGGGAGACAGACCACAAAGCAAAACATGTAGACAGGTGTCAAAATCGGTCAGAACAAATAGAATTATAGCTATATGCACATCATTAACAAAATAAATAGAATAGCAGATATGTACAAGTAAAATAAATAGAGTAATAAATCTGTACAAATATATATACAAGTGCTGTGGGGAGGGGAAGGAGGTAGGGCAGGGGGGATGGAGGGGGAGAGGAAAAGGGGGGCTCAGTCTGGGAAGGCCTCCTGGAGAAGGTGAGCTCTCAGTAGGGCTTTGAAGGGGGGAAGAGAGCTAGCTTAATGGATCATCACCATCAATCGTATATATTGAGTGATTACTGTGTGCAGAGCACTGTACTAAGCGCTTGGGAAGTCCAAGTTGGCAACATACAGAGACAGTCCCTACCCAACAGTGGGCTCACAGTCTAAAATGTGTGGAGGGAGGCATTCCAAGCCAGGGGGAGGACGTGGGCCGGGGGTCGATGGCGGGACAGGTGAGAATGAGGTACAGTGAGGAAGATAGCGGCAGAGGAGTGGAGGGTGCAGGTATTTGCTTGGCACACAGTAAGCGCTTAACAAATACCATCACTATTATATGATCAGCCCAGTGCCTCTGTCACAGACTCAACTGGGGCCTCTATCACAGGATCTTCCCAATGCCTCCAGCATCTTTGGTCTCCTGGGTACTTGTCCAGGAACTTCTTCAAAGGGGTGGGGGAAGCTAGATGGGAGTTGCTCATGTGGCAGAGTTCCAAAGCAGCTGGGTCTATTTTCCAGCCCCAAGAGATTTTGTGATGAGGAACAGCCTGTCGGCACAAATTCCTCTGCATGTGGCAGATACTACCAGAGTCTCTCAAGGGGACTGCTCGTGGGGCCGAAGAGGGACGGGGAGAGAGAGAGAGAGAGAGAGAGAAAAGAGGAGGGAGAGGAAGAGGGGAAGAAGGGAAAGGGAGAGGGCGAGAGAGAAAGAGAAGCACAGACGGAGAAAGAGACAGAGACATGGGGGGGAGAGAGAGAGACAGAAAGAGGGAGCGAGAGGTGGGAGAAGAAAGGGGAAAATAATAATAATAATTGTGGTATTCGTTAAGTGCTTACTATGCACCAGGCATTCTCCTGGGCCTTACGGTCTCAATCCTCATTTTACAGATAGATAACCTAGGCACAGAGAAGTGAATTGACTTGCCCAAGGCCACCCAGCAGACAACCGGTGGAGACTGGATTAGAACTCAGGACCTTCTGACTCCCGGTCCTGTGCTCCAGCCACTAAGCCATGAGATGGAGGGGGAGAGAAAGAAAGATGGGGAAGCAGAGAGATGGAGATGGAGAGAGACAGAAAGAGGAAGAGAGGAAGATCATCACAGAAAACACGGAGAAAGAAAGAAAGAAAGAAGGAAAGAAAGAAAGAAGGAAAGAAAGAGGAAAGGAGGAGAGAAGGAAAGAAAGAGAGAGATGAAAGAAAGAAAGAAAGAAAGAGAGAGAGAGAGAAAGAAAGAAAGAAAGAAAGGAGGAGAGAAAGAGAGAAAGAAAGAAAGAAAGAAAGAAAGAAAGGAGGAGAGAAAGAGAGAGAGAGAGAAAGAAAGAAAGAAAGAAAGAAAGAAAGAAAGAAAGAAAGAAGAAAGAAAGAAAAAGAAAGAAAGAAAGAAAGAAAGAAAGAAAGGACATGTTTTTCCACTAGACTACACTGCTTCCCTAATATAGTCACCAGACAAGCACAGGGGCCAAGATGATCATTTTTATGTGGCAAGAGACTCATCTGAATGTTTGTGCTAAGTGTAGATAACACAATAGCTAGCGAATACAGTGGACAGTGTGACAGAGAAGGAAGCGAGCACCACCGCTCCATCCCTTGAGTGGCCCTCACATAAGCCACACGGGATAAAAATGTGAGTTCCAAATGTGGGACACAGCCTCTAGTCTGGGCGCAGAGGGGTGAGCTTGTTACAGGCAGGAAATGTGTCTTCTAATTTTACCGCATCGAATCCACATTTTGCAGATGAGTAGACTGAAATACCAAGAAATTAAGTGCCTTACCCATGGTACGTGGTGGAGCCGGGATTAGAAGCCAGGTCTTCTGATTTTCAGGTCTATGCTCTTTCCCGAGCGCTTAGTACAGGGCTCTGCACCTAGTGAGTGCTCAATAAATACCACTGATTGATTAGTGATTTGGGTTGAGAGGGACCTTCTGCTGGGGGACAAGGTCTGGGCAGGGAGGGGAAAGTACTTTACTCAGCTCCATTCATTCATTCATTAGACTGTGAGCCCACTGTTGGGTAGGAACTGCCTCTATGTGTTGCCAACTTGGACTTCCCAAGCGCTTAGTCCAGTGCTCTGCACACAGTAAGCGCTCAATAAATATGATTGATTGATTGATTGAGCGCTTACTGTTTGCGGAGCACCGTACTAAGTGCTTGGGAAGTACAAATCGGCAACACATAGAGACAGTCCCTACCCAACAATGGGCTCACAGTCTAGAAGGGGAAGACACACAACAAAATAAGTAGACAGGTGTCAATACTATCAGAATAAATAGAATTATAGTTGTATACTACATCATTACTATATGCACAAAACATCATTACAACATATTCACATCTGTTACATAACCTAGAAATGCTCAGGATCCTTCGGTGGTATTTGTTAAGTAATAATGATGGCATTTATTAAGCGCTTACTATGTGCAAAGCACTGTTCTAAGTGCTGGGGAGGTTACAACATGATCAGGTTGTCCCACAGGGGGCTCGCAGTCTTCATCCCCATTTTACAGATGAGGTCACTGAGGCCCAGAGAAGTGAAGTGACTTGCCCAAAGTCACACAGCTGACAAATGGCGGAGCCGGGATTTGAACCCATGACCTCTGACTCCAAAGCCCGTGCCCTTTTTACTGAGCCATGCTGCTTCTCTAAGTTAAGTGGTAACTATATGGTAGACACTGTACTAAACACTGGGGTATACAATCATCATCATTATCATGCTATTTGTTAATTGCTTACTATGTGCAGGCACTGTACTAAGCACTGGAGTGGGTGCATCGTGGCTCAGTGAAAAGAGCATGGGCTTTGGAGTCAGAGGTCATGGGTTCAAATCCCAGCTCTGCCAATTGTCAGCTGTGTGAATTTGGGCAAATCACTTAACTTCTCTGGGCCTCAGTTCCCTCATCCGGAAAATGAGGATTAAGACTGTGAGACCCACGTGGGACTACCTGATCACCTTGTAACCTCCCCAGCACTTGGAACAGTGCTTTGCACATAGTAAGTGCTTAGTAAATGCCATCATCATTATTATTATTACAAGCAAAGCTGGTTGGACATAAATTACATACAAGCTGGGGAACCAGCCTGTCCTAATGGATAGAGCACTGGCCCGAGAGTCAGAAAGACCTGGGTTCTAATCCCAGCCCTGCCATTTCTCTGCTGTGTGACCTTAGGCAAGTCATTTCACTTTTCTGGGCCTCAGTTACCTCATCTGTAAAAGGAGATTAAGACTGTGATTCCAGTGTAGGACAGAGACTGTCTCCAACCTGATTAACTTGTATCCACCCCAGGGCTTAGAATGGAGTCGGCAAATAGCAAGTGCTTAACGAATACCATTAAAATACCATGTGCTTTGCACATAGTAGGCACTTAATGAATGCCATCATCATCATTATTATTATTATTAAGTGCTGAGGAAGTTACAAGGTGATCAGGTTATCTCACAGGGAGCTCACAGTCTTAATCCCCATTTTCCAGATGAGGGAACTGAGGCACAGAGAAGTGAAGTGACTTGCCCAAAGTCACACAGCTGACAGTTGGTGGAGCCCTACTTCCTCTCCTCCCCATCCCCCTGCCCTACCTCCTCTCCTCCCCACAGCACCTGTATATATGTTTGTACTGATTTATTACTCTATTTTACTTGTACATATTTACTATTCTATTTATTTTATTTTGTTAATATGTGTTGTTTTGTTGTCTGTCTCCCCCTTCTAGACTGTGAGCCTGCTATTGGGTAGGGACCGTCTCTATATGTTACCAACTTGTACTTCCCAAGCACTTAGTATAGTGATCTGCACACAGTAAGTGCTCAATAAATACGATTGATGATGATGATGATATGTTACCAACTTGTACTTCCCAAGCGCTTAGTATAGTGCTCTGCACACAGTAGGCACTAAATAAATACGACAATGAATGAGTGAATAAATTTAAAAAAAATCCAATCAGGTTGGACACTGTCCATGTCCCACATGGGGCTCTCAGTCTTAATCCCTATTTTTCAGACGAGGTAACCGGCCCACAGAGAAGTGAAGTGACTTATCCAAGGTCACACAGCAGACAAGTGGCAGAGCCTGGATTAGAGCCCAGGCCCATCTGACGCCCAGTCCTTTGTTCTTTCCACTAGGCCATGCTGCTTCTCATAGCCAAATACCACTGATTAGGGACAGGGACCTATCACGCAGGGTACTGGCTACCAGTGAACAGAAAGGAAGGCGAAGTTTACACTTCACGGCAGATGCCGTGCCAACTTGTACTTCCCAAGCGCTTAGTACAGTGCTCTGCACACAGTAAGCGCTCAATAAATACGATTGATGATGATGATGATGAAGCCACACCCTGTTGACCTGGGAATTGAGCTTCAAATCGGACTGTGAGAAGGACCCCAAACCACCACTGATGTTTCTGAGCCACATTAAAGCGAATTAAAGTGCCCATTCCCAAAGGCCTCTTTTTGGGGTTGGGTTTAGACTGGGACAATGGGAGAGGATGCAGTATTCCCCCTCATGGTTGGATTACAAGGAATTCCTTAAAAGTAACCATCTCAGTAGCCTGAAAACGTCATTGCATTTCCAGAAGAGTCAGACTTCCTCCCAGCAAAGGAGATTATAAGCTTCTTATATAATAAAAAGCTTATATTATAGCTTATATTATGTCATTATATTATAAGAAGTCATTATATTGTAAGAAGTCATTATATTATAAGAAGTCATTGCACCTCCAGAAGAGTCAGACTTCCTCCCAGTAAAGGAGATTATAAGATTCTTATATAATAAGAAGCTTATATTATAAGCAGGGAACGTGTCTACCATCTCTACTATATTGTGCTCTCCCAAATGCTTAGTACCGTGCTCTGCACACAATAAGTGCTCAATAAATACCACTGATTAATTGACTGATTGAAAAGGAAGGGAGAGAGAAAATAGAGGGGTAGAGCTAGTTTTAGGAAAGAGATAGATTTTATAGATTCTGGCACTTGGCATCAAAAGAATCGCCCATTTTCGAAAAAGTTAAATTGAGGATTCATGGTGTGATACTCGAATTCTACTTGAGGCCTCTTTTTTCCAGAATATGCCAATCTTGAAATCATTTTTCCAAGAGCAAAATTTTGCTCATGAATCTGTAATTGATAAAGCTAACTTTTCCCTAAGCAGTGTTTTATAGTTGCAGCTAAAATGCAAGCTAAACTGAATTCCATAATGAACTATACTTCATAATAATTGTAGTATATTTGTATGCAAATAGCTGAATTGCAGCCCTCATTTTAAACTCTAACTGAGAAGTACTTGAGCTTGGGGTGGATTCTAATGAAGCAGATGATACCATAGGTACAAGGTCAGGAAAATATCAGGCATTTATTTTTAGAGTTCAATAGGCATCATTCCTCCCCTGGGTCCAGAGTTCAAAATAGGTTTCGAGGCAGCAGGAGAAAATACATTAAGGAAATTTTTGATTCTCCTCTTTAAACACATCAACACCTGCTTCGACTTATTAGAATTCAGCAGCAGCAGCAGCCCCAAGTAACAATAGTAGGGCTATTTATTGAGCTCCCACCGAGCACAATGAACTGTAGTAAGCCCCCGGGACAGTCAACAGAAGTATGACACACTTCCCTTGCTCACAAGAAGCTCATAGTCTAAAAGGAAGATAGGCAGAAGAGTATCTTAAATAGTAGAAGCAGAATATAGCTATAAATTTAGGTGGTGAAGATGGGTATAAATGAATGGGGAAATCCTATTGGTGGTTCTTGGGGGTGTGATGTCTGTCTCCCCTTATAATAATAATAATAATGATGATGGTATTTGTTAAGCGCTTACTATGTGCAAAGCACTGTTCTAAGTGCTGGGGGGATACAAGGTGATCAGGTTGTCCCATGTGGGGCTCACAATCTGAATCCCCATTTTACAGATGAGATAAACTTGTTAGGGGCAGGGAACATATCTGCTAATTCTGTTACACTTCACTCTCCCAAGGGCTCAGAACAATGCTCTGCACATAGTAAGTGCTCAATAAATATAATTGATTGACAGAATTGATTGTCAGGAATGAATCAGGGAGGCTTGTTGGAAGAGGGGAGATTGTAGGAGGGTTTTAAAGATGGAACAAGCTGTGGTTTGGTGAGCTTGAGCGGAGAGGCGGAATTCCAGTCAATCAATCATGTTTATTGAGGACTTACTATGTGTAGAGCACTGTACTAAACGTTTGAAAGAGTACACAACCACAATATAACAGACATGTTCCCTTCCCACAACAAGCTCACAGTCTAGGCAGGGAGAAAGATGTTAACATAAATACATTACGGATATGTACATAAGTGTTGTGGGGCTGAGGGAGAGAAGAATAAAGGGTGCAAACTGAAGTGCAAGGGCGACAGAATGGAGTGGGAAAACAGGAAATGAGGGTTTAATCAGGGAAGGCCTCTCGGAGGAGATGTGCTTCCAATAAGGCTTTGAAGCGGGAGAGAGTGATCATCCACCAGATCAGCATTTAGAACAGTGCTTTGCACATAGTAAGTGCTTAACAAATGCCATTATTATTATTATTATTATTATTATTATTATTATTATTATTATTATATTAAGTGGGAGGGTGTTCCAGACTAGAGGCAGGACATGGGCAAGAGTTTGGCGGTGAGCTAGGCAAGATCGAGGTACAGTGAGTAGGTTGGTATTGGAGGATTGAAATGTGCAGGCTAGGTTGTAATAATAATAATAATTTTGATATTTTTACCAAAAATAGAAGCAGCATGGCTCAGTGGAAAGAGCCCGGGCTTTGGAGTTAGAGGTCATGGGCTCAAATCCCGGCTCCTCCAATTGTCAGCTGTGTGACTTTGGGCAAGTCACTTCACTTCTCTGGACCTCAGTTCCCTCATCTGTCAAATGGGGATGAAGATTGTGAGCTCCCCGTGGGACAACCTGATCACCTTGTAACCTCCCCAGCGCTTAGAACAGTGCTTTGCACATAGTAAGCACTTAATAAATGCCATTATCATTATTATTTGTTAAGTGCTTACTATGTACAAAGCACTGTTCTAAGCACTGGGGAGGATACAACGTTATCAGGTTGCCCCATGTGGGGCTCACAATCTTAATCCCCACTTCCCAGATGAGGTAACTGAGGCCCAGAGAAGTGAAGTGACTTGCCCAAAGTCACACAGCTGACAAGCGGCAGAGCCAGGATTTGAACCCGTGACCTCTGACTCCTAAGCCTGGGCTCTTTCCACTGAGCCACGCTGCTTCTCTATTGTAGAAGGAAAGTAGTGAGGTGGGGTAGGAGGGGGCAAGGTGATTCGGTCCCAGGCCAGATCAACAGCATCGGTGAGACCACTGAGCAGGAGAGAGTTGAGAGCAAAAGGGAAGCAAAAGGGTTAAAAAGGGACAGATTAGAGTTATTACTCTCCACCCAAGTAGCAATGTGCAGGCAATATGGAGCAGATGCATAAACGAACACAGCACAAACCAAACAAAAAGAGAATCAAACAGAAAAGGGGGTCACCATGACCCATGCGATGGAACAGCAGAATTAAAAGCAAATAAAACAGGGCAAAATAAACTCAGTCACCAATCACAAAACCCCAAATCATTCCAAACATAATACGTTCAAAGATAACGAGAAATAGTCAAAAACCACAGAAAATAAGCGTGAGTTGCCGGATGACGGAAGAATGATAATTAAGAGGAGAGTACAATGCGGGATGTGAGTTTGGGGAGTTCATTCATTCAATCGTATTTACTGAGTGCTTACTGTGTACAGAGCGCTGTACTAAGCTCTTGGGAAGTACAAGTCGGCAACATATAATAATAATAATAATAATAATAATGGCATTTATTAAGCGCTTACTATGTGCAAAGCACTGTTCTAAGCGCTGGGGAGGTTACAAGGTGATCAGGTTGTCCCATGGGGGGCTCACAGTCTTCATCCCCATTTTACAGATGAGGGAACTGAGGCCCAGAGAAGTTAAGTGACTTGCCCAAAGTCACACAGCTGACAAGTGGCAGAGGCGGGATTTGAACCCACGACCTCTGATTCCAAAGCCCGGGGTCTTTCCACTGAGCCACGCTGCTTCTATGAGCAACATATAGAGATGGTCTCTACCCAACAACAGACTCACAGTCTAGAAGGGGGAGACAGACAACAAAACAAAACATGTGGACAGATGTCGTCACCAGAATAAATAAAAATAAAGCTAGATCATCATCATCATCATCATCAATCATATTTATTGAGCGCTTACTGTGTGTAGAGCACTGTACTAAGCGCTTGGGAAGTACAAGTTGGCAACATATAGAGACGGTCCCTACCCAATAGTGGGCTCACAGTCTAAAAGGGGGAGACAGAGAACAAAACCAAACATACTAACAAAATAAAATAAATAGAATAGATATGTACAAGTAAAATAAATAAATAAATAAATATAGTAATAAATATGTACAAACATATATACATATATACAGGTGCTGCAGGGAAGGGAAGGAGGTAAGATGGGGGGATGGAGAGGGGGACGAGGGGGAGAGGAAGGAAGGGGCTCAGTCTGGGAAGGCCTCCTGGAGGAGGTGAGCTCTCAGTAGGGCCTTGAAGGGAGGAAGAGAGCTAGCTTGGCAGCTGGGCAGAGGGAGGGCATTCCAGGCCCGGGGGATGACGTGGGCCGGGGGGCGATGGCGGGACAGGCGAGAACGAGGTATGGTGAGGAGATTAGCGGTGGAAGAGCGGAGGGTGCAGGGCTGGGCTGGAGAAGGAGAGAAGGGAGGTGAGGTAGGAGGGGGTGAGGTGATGGACAGCCTTGAAGCCCAGGGTGAGGAGTTTCTGCCTGATGCACAGATTGATCGGTAGCCACTGGAGATTTTTGAGGAGGGGAGTAACTTGCCCAGAGCGTTTCTGGACAAAGACAATCCGGGCAGCAGCATGAAGTATGGATTGAAGTGGGGGGAGACACGAGGATGGGAGATCAGAGAGAAGGCTGATGCAGTAGTCCAGACGGGATAGGATGAGAGCTTGAACGAGCAGGGTAGCGGTTTGGATGGAGAGGAAAGGGCGGATCTTGGCAGTGTTGCGGAGCTGAGACCGGCAGGTTTTGGTGACGGCTTGGATGTGAGGGGTGAATGAGAGAGCGGAGTCAAGGATGACACCAAGGTCGCGGGCTTGTGAGATGGGAAGGATGGTAGTGCCGTCAACAGAGATGGGAAAGTCAGGGAGAGGGCAGGGTTTGGGAGGGAAGACAAGGAGTTCAGTCTTGGGCATGTTGAGTTTTAGGTGGCGGGCAGACATCCAGATGGAGATGTCCTGAAGGCAGGAGGAGATGCACATCATTAACAAAATTAATAGAATAGTAAATATGTACAAGTAAAATAAAAAGAGTAATAAATCTGTACAACCATATATACAGGTGCTGTGGGGAGGGGAAGGAGGTAGGGCAGGGGGGTTGGGGAGGAGGAGAGGAAAAAGGAGGCTCAGTCTGGGAAGGCCTCCAGAGTTCAGGGGAATCAGTCCACAGAGGTGGAAAAGTTTTCCAATAGTGACCTCAGCCTAGCCGTCACTGGCCGATCACCGTAGGTCAGTTCATTCATTCATTCATTCAATCATATTTATTGATCACTTACTGTGTGCAGAGCACTGTACTAAGCGCTTGGGAAGTACAAGTCGGCAACATACAGAGACGGTCCCTACCCAACAGCAGGCTCACAGTGTAGAAGGGGGAGACAGACAACAAAACCAAACATATTAACAAAATAAAATAAATAGTTCAGGGAACTGCCACTTAGTCGTGGTTGCCAACAGGGCAGTATGGTCTCGCTAATGCCCGCCCAAGGGGCCGTCCTCCAAAACTGTCCAGTTCATAGAGGATCTTGGAATCGCTGGCCACCACAGGGCTTAAAAGGATGGTCTCCCAATTGTGGAGGGACCCTCCGAACTTTGTCTACAGCAGAATGAGGGCCAGATCTTCCTCCTATAACTGGAGGGATCTGGAATAGTGATGGGTTTTTTTAATGGCATTTGTTAAGTGCTTACTATATGCCAGGCACTGTACACTAAGCACCAAAGTACACACGAGTTAATCAGGTTGGACACAGAACAGGTCCCACATGGGCTCACAGCCTTAATCTCTTGTTTTACAGATGAGGTGACTGAGACACAGAGAAGTTAAGTGACTTGCCCATGGTCAAATGGCAGACAGGTGGTGGAGCTAGGATTAGAACCCAGGTCTTTCTAACTTCCAGGCCCCACTGGGCTGGGCTGCTTCTCTGTCACCTGAGTTTTTCCTAATTTACTAATGGGATGAGGGAAAGGGAGTTGGAGGGCCACGGTTGGGTCAGCTAATGGCTTGACTAGGATGTACGCCTGGACGAGAGAAAAATGGGCAGCCTTTAGATGCTTTTGAGGAGTTCAGAGACGAGAGCTGACTGTCATTTTGAAAAACTGAGCTGAGCTGCAGGGTCTAGTGGAGACTGGAGAAGAGGGAGATTATTGCAGGCAGAAAGGCCAGTGAGCGGCTGTGGGAATAATCTAATGCGAATGTGACAAAAGCGTGGACCGGTGATGACCGTTTGTGAGGCGAGAAAGAGGTAAATCCCAGAAAGGTTGTGGAGGAGAAGACGGCAGGATTTAGGAGACTGAATCTGAGGGTTCATTCATTCAATCGTCTTTATTGAGCGCTTACTGTGTGCAGAGCACTGTACTAAGCACTTGGGAAGTACATGTTGGCAACATATAGGGACGGTCCCCACCCAACAGCGGGCTCACAGTCTAGAAAGGGTTGAAAGCCAACGAGGAGTCGAGGATCAATCAGTCATATTTATTGAGTGCTTACTGTGTGCAGACCGCTGAACTAATTGCTTGGGAGAGTACTCTGTAACGGAGTTGGCTGATACTTGGGGGAACTGAGGAATAGGAGTGTGTGTGGAAGGCGAAAGGTGGCCGTGGATAGGGGTCGGGGAAGATGAGTTTGATGATGATGGTATTTGTTAAGCGCTTACTATGTGCAAAGCACTGTTCTAAGCGCTGGGGAAATTACAAGGTGATCAGATTGTCCCAAAGGTGGCTCACAGTCTTAATCCCCATTTTACAGATGAGGTAACTGAGGCACAGAGAAGATAAGTGACTTGCCCAAAGCCACACAGCTAATTCCTTATATTCCCTCAACCACTAAATCTCAATGACTCTTCCTCTATAACATTTCCCCGATCTGTCCTCTCTTCTCCACATGAACATGGCCACCTCAGATCCTTCCACAGATAGATTGCCACATCACCATCCTCACTGGCCTCCCTGCCTCTGGCCTCTCTCACCTCCACCCCCAATCCACCTACCTCACCTCCGCCCCTCATCCATTCTCCATGAAGCCAAATGAATCATTTCATCATCATCATCATAATTATGGTATGTGTTAAGCGCTTACTATGTCAGCTGTGTGACTTTGGGCAAGTCACTTAACTTCTCTGTGCCTCAGTTACCTCATCTGTAAAATGGGGATTAAGAGCGTGAGCCCCAAGTGGGACAACCTGATGACCTTGTATCCTCCCCAGTGCTTAGAACAGCACTTTGTACATAGTAAGCGCTTAAAAAATGCCATCATTATTATTATGTACCAGGCACTGTACTAAGTACCGGGGTGGATAAAAGCAAATCGGACTGGACGCAGTCCCTGTTCCACATGGGGCTCCTAGTCTCAATCCCCATTTTACAAATGAGGTAACTGAGGCCCAGAGAAGTTAAATGACTTGCCCAAGGTCACACAGCAGGATTAGAACCCATGATTTCTTAAGCACTTACCACGTGCCAAGCATTGTACTCAGCACTGGGGTAGATAAAACACAATCCAGTTATACACAATCCTTGTCCCACAAGCGGCTCACAGTCTTAAAAGGGAGGGAGAACAGGTATTTTTCCCTATTTTACAGATTCAATAACTGAGGCACAAAGAAGTCAAGTGATTTGCCCAAGATGTACTTCCCAAGCGCTTAGTACAGTGCTCTGAACGCAGTAAGCACTCAATAAATATGATTGAATGAATGAATGAATCACAAAGTAGGCCAAAGGTAGATCAGGGATTAAAATAACAATAATGATAATAGTATTTGTTAAGCGCTCACTATGTGCCAAGCACTGTTCTAAGCACTGGGGTAAATACAAGGTAATCAGGTTGTCCCACGTGGGACTCACAGTCTTAATCTCCATTTTACGGAAGAGGTAACTGAGGCACAGAGGAGTTAAGTGGCTTTCCCAAGGTCACACAGCAGTCAAGTGGCAGAGCCGGGATTCATTCATTCAATCGTACTTATTGAGCTCTCACTGTGGGCAGAACACTGTACTAAGCGCTTATTAGAACCCACGTCCTCTGACACCCAAGCCCGTGCTCTTTCCACTAAACCACGCTGCTTCTCTAAATCCTCTGATCTGGGTCCTCCAATTCCCAGGTCCATATTCTTTCCACTAGGCCACACTGCATAATAATAATAACAATAATGATGGCATTTATTAAGCACTTACTATGTGCAAAGCACTGTTCTAAGCGCTGGGGAGGTTACAAGGTGATCAGGTTGTCTCCCGGGGTGCTCACAGTCTTAATCCCCATTTTACAGATGAGGTAACTGAGGCCCAGAGAATTTAAATGACTTGCCCAAAGTCACACAACTGACAATTGGCGGAGCCAGGATTTGAACCCATGACCTCTGACTCCCAAGCGCGGACTCTTTCGACTGAGCCACGCTGCTTCTCGGCATGTAGGCAGGGACTATGTCCAAACAGCTTATCGTGTATCTATCCTGGCGCTTAGTACAGTTCTTCCTCGATAGTAAGCGTGGAACAAATACCACTATTATCATTATCATTATTCTTGCTATTATCATCATTATTATTAATGATAATAAATGTCCTGGAGGCAAACAGAAATATGGGAATTGAAGAACAGATAGAAGAGTTGATACAGTGCCTCCTAAGAGCTTGAAGCACTTGTCATTACAGTATCTCGAAAGTACAGTGCCTGGCACATAGTAAACGCTTAAAAAATACCCTTTTTTAAAAAAAAATCTATCCCTGTTGCCTACAGTGAGTAGCTAAGTGGGTTCGTCATTTGCCCAAAGTCATACAGCTAATCAGGAGTATATAAGCAGTTTAGCAGGCTGTTTCCCCAACATCATCATCATCATCATCATCATCATCAATCGTATTTATTGAGCGCTTACTGTGTGCAGAGCACTGTACTAAGCGCTTGGGAAGTACAAGTTGGCAACATATAGAGACAGTCCCTACCCATCAGTGGGCTCACAGTATAAAAGGGGGAGACAGAGAACAAAACCAAACATACTAACAAAATAAAATAAATAGAATATGGGCGGGAATCTGAAAGCGCATGGTTCCTTCTGTAAAATAAAATACACAAATGAGGTCACTGCAACCCCCAAATTGGTTCCAGCCAGGATGTTTTAGGGTGAACTCATTGCCCCAGGAAGTTTTCAAGTTAAAAATATCCAGGACTGTTTTACATTCAGAACCCACCCCTTATTTTAAGACTCATAAAGAAAGTTATTCCATTAGGGCCGAGGGAGACTGCCTATAACATTTCCATCTAGGATGGGTTTTTTTTACGTTATCCGGTAAATTAGAAGCCATACATTATGTTTGCGTGCACTCTGGAAACTCATTTAAACTTCTGTTCAGGACACATTTGCTGATTCAATGAATCACCCACCTACTAATCAAGTGCAGCTCGGCTTTTAGTTGGCGGCAATAATTCTGGACAGTCAGCACTGTCAGGATCCATTTCGTTCGGCGTTTCTGAAGTTCAGATTCAGCTTCGAGCTGCTTCAGCAAGGGGAAAAGCGGGGGCTGGACCCAAGAGGGTGACAGAAACCTAGGGCACCGAATAGGATGGTGACAAGCGACTCCATCCTTAGGTGCCTAGTCAATAATAATAATAATAATAATAATAATAATAAGAATAATAACGGCATTTGTTAAGCGCTTACTATATGCAAAGCACTGTTCTAAGCGCTGTCACCTGAGCCCCGTGGGAAGCAGTGTGGCCTAGTGGTTAGAGCATGGCCTTGAGAGTCAGAAGGAGAAGCAGCGTGGCTCAGTGGAAAGAGCACAGGCTTTGGAGTCAGAGGCCGTGGGTTCAAATCCCGGCTCCGCCGCTTGTCAGCTGTGTGACTTTGGGCAGAGAAGCGGCGTGGCTCAGTGGAAAGAACCCGGGCTTTGAGGTCAGAGGTCATGGGTTCAAATCCCGGCTCCGCCGGTTGTCAGCTGTGTGACTTTGGGCAAGTCACTTCACTTCTCTGGGCCTCAGTTACCTCATCTGTAAAATGGGGATTAAAACTGTGAGCCCTCCATGGGACGATCTGATCACCTTGTAACCTCCCCAGCGCTTAGAACAGTGCTTTGCACATAGTAAGTGCTTAATAAATGCCATTATTATTATTATTATTACTTCATTCATTCATTCATTCTATCGTATTTATTGAGGGCTTACTGTGTGCAGAGCACTGTACTAAGCGCTTGGGAAGGACAATTCAGCAACAAAGAGAGACCATCCCTGCTCATAGCAGGCTCACAGTCTAAAAGGGGAGAGACAGGCTGCAAAACATGTAACAGGCATCATTCATTCATTCAATCATATTTATTGAGCGCTTACTGTATGCACAGCACTGTACTAAGCGCTTGGGAAGGACAATTCAGCAACAAAGAGAGACCCTCCCTGCCCACAACAGGCTCACAGTCCACAAGGGGGGAGACAGACAGCAAAACAGGCATTAGAGAAGCAGCGTGGCTCAGGAGAAAGAGCCCGGGCTTTGGAGTCAGAGGTCATGGATTCAGATCCCGGCTCCACCAATTGTCAGCTGTGTGACTTTGGGCAAGTTACTTCACCTCTCTGGGCCTCAGTTACTTCGTCTGGAAAATGGGGATAAAGACTGTGAGCCTGATTACCTTGTATCTACCCCAGTGCTTAGAACAGTGCTTTGCACATAGTAAGTGCTTAACAAATACCAACATTATTATTTATTTTACTTGTACATATCTATTCTATTAATTTTCTTTTGTTGATATGTTTTGTTTTGTTCTCTGTCTCCCCCTTCTAGACTGTGAGCCCACTGTTGTGTAGGGACCGTCTCTATATGTTGCCAACTTGTACTTCCCAAGCACTTAGAACAGTGCTCTGCACACAGTAAGCACTCAATAAATATGATTGATTGATTGATTGATAGATTATTATTATTCTAACCGTGGCTCTGCCACTTGTCTGCTGCTTGGCAAGTCAATTAATTTCTCTGTTCCTCAGTTAGCTCATCTGTAAAATAGGGATTAAGATGGTGAGCCCCATATGGGACTTGGACTGTCCAATTAGCTTGCATAATAATAATAATAATAATAATAGCATTTATTAAGCACTTACTGTGTGCAAAGCACTGTTCTAAGAGCGGGGGAGGTTACAACGTGATCAGGTTGTCCCACGGGGAGCTCACAGTCTTCATCCCCATTTTCCAGATGAGGGAACTGAGGCCCAGAGAAGTGAAGTGACTTGCCCAAAGTCACACAGCTGGCAATTGGCAGAGCCGGGATTTGAACCCATGACCTCTGACTCCAAAGCCCGGGCTCTTTCCACTGAGCCATGCTGCTTCTCTACCCTGGTGCTTGGAACTGTGCCCTGGTACATAGTAAGCACTCAAGAAATTCCATTAAAAAATCCAGTTAGCAGACACATTCTCTACCCACATTAACCATTCAGACTTGAGGGGAAAATGCTGAATCCTCAGTGCTGAATGGTCACTGCCATAGTTCTATCGGAACCACCGCAAGTTGTAACAGTTGCTCTTATCCAAAACTTATCAGGCGACCATTCCAATACTCCACCTTGGCATAAACCTCTCATCGTTTTCCAGCTGAAAAGCTAACACCTCACCGTATCACCTACACCAGACGGCCCTAACCTCAAAGCTCCTCTGGACTCTGTGGACTCATCCGAAGATCCAGCCCATTTACCCTGCACGATCGTCCGACTCAAAAACTGGGGATCTAACACCTTGTAGATTTCACCTGCAATGTAAAGATGTCGGCATCTCTATGGCCAAAGAGTTCTTCCCTGTCGGTTAGTGCAGTGCTTGACAAGCACTATTATTATTATTATTATTATTACTTCCCCAAGTACTTTGTAAGCCCCAATATTATATCACCTGCTACAACCAGGAGAGCCTTGACTTACCCTCTCGTTCACAACATGGCTCAGTGGAAAGAGCATGGGCTTTGGAGTCATCATCATCATCAATCGTATTTATTGAGTGCTTACTATGTGCAGAGCACTGTACTAAGCGCTTGGGAAGTACAAGTCAGAAGTCATGGGTTCAAATTCTAGCTCCACCAATCGTCAGCTGTGTGACCTTGGGCAAGTTACTTACCTTCTCTGCGCCTCAGTTACCTCATCTGTAAAATGGGGATGAAGACTGTGAGCCCCCCGTGGGTCAACCTGATCACCTTGTGACCTCTCCAGCGCTTAGAACAGTGCTTTGCACATAGTAAGTGCTTAATAAATGCCATCGTTATTATTCTTCTTCTATACTGTGAGCCCGTTGTTGGGTAGCGACCGTCTCTATATGTTGCCAACTTGTACTTCCCAAGCGCTTTGTACAGTGCTCTGCACGCAGTAAGCTCTCAATAAATACAATTGAATGAATGAATGAACCCATGTGTTTAGCCTATCACTAAATCTTGTCAGTTCAACCTTCACGAAATCACTAAAATTTGCCGTTTTCTCCATCCAAACTGCTACCATGTTAATCAAAGCATTTGTCCTAACCCACCCTGATTACTCTATCAGCCTCCTTGTTGTCCCCCCATCTCCTTTCTCTCCCCACTTCAGTCCATATTTCACTCTGCTGCTCGGGTCATTTTTCCACAGAAACATTCAGTCCATGTTTCCCCACTCCTCAAGAACCATCCACCTCTGTTTCAAACACAAATTCCCTGCTATTGGCTTTAAAGCCCCCAATCACCTTGCCCCCTCTTACCTCATCTTGCTGTTCTTCTACTACAACCCAGCCTGCACAATCTGTACCTCTAATAATAGTAATAATTATAATGATGGCATTTATTAAGTGCTTACTTTGTGCAAAGTGCTGGGGCGGTTACAAGGTGACCAGTTTGTCCCACACGGGGCTCACAGTCTTCATCCCCATTTTACAGATGAGGGAACTGAGGCTCAGAGAAGTGAAGTGACATGCCCAAAGTCGCACAGCTGACAAGTGGCAGAGCTGGGATTTGAACCCACAACCTCTGCGATTAGAACCCAGGTCTTTCTGACTTCCAGGACCCACAACCTACTCACTGTAACAGTACTTTCCAAGCCCTTAGTACAGTGCTCTGTACACAATAAGTGCTCAATAAATACGATTGAATCTCGTCTATCTCGTCATGGATCTCTTGCCCATGTCCTGCCTCTGTCCTGGAATGCCCTCCCTCTTCATAGCTGATAATTACTCTCTCCACCTTCAAAGCCTTAACTAAAGGCACATCTCCTCCAAGCAGCCTTCCCTGACTAAGCCATCATTTCCTGTATATATGTTTGTACATATTTATTACTCTATTTATCTATTTATTTATTTTACTTGTGCATATCTATTCTATTTATTTTATTTTGTTAGTATGTTTGGTTTTGTTCTCTGTCACCCCCTTTTAGACAGTGAGCCCACTGTTGGGTAGGGACTGTCTCTATATGTTGCCAACTTGTACTTCCCAAGCGCTTAGTACAGTGCTCTGCACACAGTAAGCGCTCAATAAATACGATTGATGATGATGATGATGATTTCCTCTTTTCCCACTCCCTTCAGCGTCACCCTGATTCGCTCTCTTTATTCACTCCTCCCTCAGCCCACAGTACTTATATGCATGTCCACAATTTATTTATTTATATTAATGTCAGTTTCCCCCTCTAGACACTTTATGGGCAGGGAATGTGTCTGTTATACCGGTATAGTTTACTCCCCTAAGTACTTAGTACAGTGCTCTGCACACAGTAAGTGCTCAATAAGTATTACTGATTGATTGCACACAGTAAGCACTCAATAAATATGAATGAATGAATGAATGAATGAACTATGCAAAGGTGGGGTCGCTTGGGCTGGAAGTGCTCTGCCAATTGTCTGCTGTGTGACTTTGAGCAAGTCATTTAACTTCTCTGTGCCTCAGTGACCTCATCTGTAAAATGGGGATTAAGACTGTGAGCCCCCTCACGGGTTCACCTGATCATCTTGTAACCTCCCCAGTGCTTAGAACAGTGCTTTGCACATAATAAGCGCTTAATAAATGCCATCATTATTATTAGTAGTAATAGTAGTCATTCTCCATTCATTCATTCATTTATTCGATCATGTTCATTGAGCACTTACTGTGTGCAGAGCACTGTACTAAGCACTTGGGAGAGTACAATACAACAATAAACACATTCCCATCTCTCTTTTGAGTGCATGGCAGCTAACAGAAACATTCTCCAGAATCTCCAGTGTGGTGTGAGTCTTCCCAGAAACGGGAATCCTCCCTCACTCTTTTAAATGCTAAAGAAAAACTGTAGCCAAACGAGCTAGCAAAGCATTCCCACAGTCGCATCGCTTCCTAGCCCCTTACCATGACCAAAAATGAACACGTTACTGTACCTCAAATCTCATCTCCTCATTCATTCAATCGTATTTATTGAGCGCTTACTGTGTGCAGAGCACTGTACTAAGCGCTTGGGAAGTGCAGTTTGGCAACGTATGTGGCTTTGGAGTCAGAGGTCATGGGTTCAAATCCCCACTCCGCCAATTGTCAGCTGTATGACTTTGGGCAAGGCACTTCACTTCTCTGGGCCTCAGTTACCTCAACTGTAAAATGGGGATTAAGACTGTGAGCCCACCATGGGACAACCTCATTCATTCATTCATTCATTCATTCATTCATTCAATCGCATTTATCGAGCGCTTACTGTGTGCAGAGCACTGTACTAAGCGCTTGGGAAGTCCAAGTCGGCAACATATAGAGACGGTCCCTACCCAAAAGCGGGCTCACAGTCTAGAAGGGGGAGAGAGATGACAAAACAAAACATATTAACAAAATAAAATCAATAGAATAGGAAATATGGAAAAGTAAAATAGAGTAATAAATGATCACCTTGTAACCTCCCCAGTGCTTAGAACAGTGCTTTGCAGATAGTAAGTGCTTAATAAATGCAATTATTATTATTGTTAAATAATAATAAATATCAGTGATTGACTGACTGATTGATAGATTGAGTTCTCCTCACCTTGGTAAAGAATCCGCTTTAGAAATGGCTTCGCTATTTTCTCCTGCTGCAATCCTTAAAGACATTCAGGTACGCTAGCCGAAAGACTCTTGTCGGTCACAGAGCAATCAACAATAACGCTAATAGGATGTGATGTAAATGAGGAACAATACGAATTTGCAATGAGATAAGAGTCATATGGGCATGAGCGGACAGATTCAGAGCAAGGGTCCAAAATTCCTCTGTGGTGCCACCTCCAAGAACCCCCACCAAAAGCAAGGAGTTCCTCTGCAGCCTCTGAAGACATCACATAACCCCACTGAAAACTTGTACTTCCCAAGCGCTTAGTACAGTGCTCTGCACACAGTAAGCGCTCAATAAATACGATTGATTGATTGATTGCCAGAAGCCCAGATCAGTTCCTTGGGCACAGATACCAATCTGCATTTCCACACAGCCTGCTCACCTCACCCCCAGCTCCGCAGGGAGGTGGAGTTGACTGGGAGGGGAGGAAAGTGGTGGAGAGGCTCGGAGAGAAACATGTTCCAACAACGCAAACAAATCCTTGCTGGGAACACAGCTCCTAATGGCAAAATCCATCTTCCCCTTAATGGGAGACAATATGCAGTCCTACAGTCAGATCCCGTTCAGTGCGGGCCCTCAATCTCTGCTGGTCTACCTTCTCTAACGCCAAACGGGAAAAGATGATCACCGGCAAGATTGTAAAATCAATGAACACAGCTTAAAACTTTCCTAAGCACAGAGTCTCTGCTGCTGTATTGCCCTACTTTGTGGGCTCATTTTTTCATTTTTTCTTTTGAGATTTGTTAAGCCCTTACTATGTGCCGGGCACTTTATTAAGCCCTGGGGTCGATACAAGCTAACCAGGTTGATGATGATGATGGTATTTGTTAAGCGCTTACTATGTGCAAAGCACTGTTCTAAGCCCTGGGGGGATACAAGGTGATCAAGGTGTCCCACGTGGGGCTCACAGTCTTCATCTCCATTTACAGATAGGGGAACTGAGGCTCTGAGAATTTAAGTGACTTGCCCAAGGTCACACAGCAGACATGTGGCAGAGTCGGGATTCGAACCCATGACCTCTGACTCCAAAGCCCGTGCTCTTGCCACTGAGCCACGCTGCTTCTCACGCGTGTTGAACGCAGTTCATGTCCCACATGGGGATCACAAGCTTAATTCCCATTTTACAGATGAGGTAACTGAGGCACAGAGAAGTTAATTGACTGGTTCAAGATCACACGGCAGATAAGTGGCGGAGCCGCCATTAGGACCCAGGTCCTCCGGCTCCCAGACCCATCCTCTTTCCATTAGATTTTCCCAAACGGCATTCTCTCGAAAATTTGTAATGAAAACACACATTACAGAAGCCCGCTGTTGGGTAAGGACCGTCTCTATGTGTTGCCAACTTGTACTTCCCAAGCGCTTAGTACAGTGCTCTGCACATAGTAAGTGCTCAATAAATACGATTGTATGAATGAATGAATGGACTGTACTCAATAACAATAAAACTAATGATAATAACAATGATGGTTAAGTACTTACTGTGTACCAGGCACTGCACTGAGCAGTTAGCTGGATCCCAGATAATCCTCAATTCGTATCCCTCTTGTCTTTATTTTCTAGGCTGTTGGGCCTTTTGTCTAAAACAAATCTCAGGCGCCAACAAATGTATTTAGGGGAACACCACACGGAAGTGAGCATGTGAGCCTTGGGGGAAGTAGAAGGGTCCATGAGAATGCAGCTCTTGAAAATCTGGGACATTAGGAAAATCTGAAAATTAGGAAATCTGAAATTAGGAAAATCTGAAAGGGCATTAGGAAATCAGATAAGAGGAGCAGCGTGGCCTAGTGGCAAGACCACGGGCCCGGGAGCCAGAGGTTGTGGGTTCTAATCCCGCTCCGCCACTTGTCTGCTGTGTGACCTTGGGCAAGCCACTTAACTTCTCTGTGCCTCAGTTACCCCATCTATAAAATGGGGATTGAGACTGTGAGCCCCACGTGGGGACAACCTGATTACCGTGTATTTACCCCAGCGCTTAAAACAGTGCTTGGCTTAACAAATACCATAATTATTATTATTATTATTAGATATTAGCTCTTTAGCTTCCTAACTCAAAGGTCTCTCAAACCCAGAACTGTCCTGAGTCATTTCCATTTCTTCCCGGGCCCTTTTTTCTGGGCTCAAGAAATCTGTGAAGGATTGGGGTTTCACAGGGAAGGGGACTTCAGATTAATCAGTAGATGACTTGGGTAAAGTCACTTCATTTCTCTATGTCCCACTTCTCTCTATTATTAAAGAATGGCGAGGAATGGTAGAAGGGAGAGGGGGAGATAAATGAAGGGAGTCCTGGGGTCAAGAGGGTTTTTTTTTTTAGGATAGGAAAGACACAGGCATGTTTGAAGGAGTGGGGAAGAAGCCACTGGACAGCAAATAGTTGAAGATGGCTGTTAGGGAGGGAAGAAGGGAGGGGGCAAGTGTTTTAGACTGTGAGCCCACTGTTGGGTAGGGACTGTCTCTATATGTTGCCAACTTGTACTTCCCTAGCACTTAATACAGTGCTCTGCACACAGTAAGCGCTCAATAAATATGATTGATTGATTGATAAGGTGTGAAGGAATGGGGTTGGATGTGAAGGTGGAGGGGGTGGATTAGAACTCCGAACCTCTCACCCCCAGGCCTGTGCTCTTTCCATTAGGCCACACTACTAGTAGTACTAGTAGTAGTTGTAGTAGTAGTAGTAAAATAGTAGTAGTAGTAACAGGATTTAGGGGCACTCACTCGCTTTGGTATACTTACTAGGTGTTTGGGAAGCACAAAAAACCAAAATGACCCTTCTCTGTCCATCTGGAGTATACACTCCATTCCTTCATTCAATCACATTTATTGAACACTTACTGTGTGCAGAGCACTGTACTAAGAACTTGGGAGAATACAATATAATAATGATAATAATAATGGCACTTGTTAAGCGCTTACTATGTGCAAAGCACTGTTCTAAGCGCTGGGGAGGATACTAGGTGATCAGATTGCCCCATGTGGGGCTCACAGTCTTCATCCCCATTTTACAGTTGAGGTAACTGAGGCACAGAGAAGTGAAGTGACTTGCCCAAAGTCACACAGCTGGCAATTGGCAGAGCTGGGATTTGAACCCACGACCTCTGGCTCCCAAGCCCGGGCTCTTTCCATTGAGCCACGCTGCTTCCATATAACAATAAACAGACACATTCCCTGCCCACAGCGAGCTTACGGTCTAACAGTCCTGTACCAACTCTCTTATATTGTACTTTCCCAAGCTCTTAATACAGTGTTCTGCACCCAGAAAGTATTCAATACTCTTGATTAATTGATAATGGGGGAGACCCACTCCAACCCATTCCCTCGAAGGCATGCCAACTATTACCAATTGTCAGAGCCCCCCGTCCCACGATAGTGATGTGCCCTTCCAGATGTCTAACTGGCCTACTTTGCAGCGTAGGCCCAGCCGGGGTTTCTTTGGAAAATAGATTTGTAAATGGTTCACTTTTCCCCTTCGATCTGTAGCCCAGAATAGGATAAGCCAAAGGAAGAGATCCATTATGAATTCCATCTGGGAAGGGGCTGAGAAGCCACAGATCTGCCCGTTCTCTTCATCCAGTCTCATCGGGGTTCATTAGCCATAGAGATACCTGTTAGCTGGGGATCAGGGAGTCCTTAAAAAAGCTTCGTGGGTGAATTTTCCACAGGCATCAAGGAGGGAAGGGGGCTATTCAAGCTCATGAGCCTCAGGGCAGTTATGAGAATAATGCACATAGTGGAATCCTTTGGTCGAATTGAATTGGTTCTACAAGGCTGAAACCACATACTGCATTAGCAGCTGAAGAGTGGATAACCTGGGCAACAAAAGTACTTGTCTGTTCCTCTGGGATTCGCTTCCAACTCAGCAGACTTTGAACATCCCTCAAAGCCCTCAATACAATCATCCAAGAATTGCTTCATCCAGGCTAGGACCTAGAGACGCCCATCCAAAGAGATATGCAAGTTATGGTAAGCAACTTTGCTCGAAACAGCCAGGTAGTTTTTCATTATTATAATTATGAATAATAATAGTAATGGTATTTTTTAAACATTTACTATGTTTCAGGCACTGTTCTAAGTGCTGATGAGAGCAAATCAGGTAGAACACACCCAGGGCTCACAATCTTAACGGGCTCACAATCTAGGAAACCAAAGCGATGTATCAGCCAATACCAGGGAAGTTGTACATTTCATCTGATATCTATATTGACAACACAGAGCTATGTTCGGTGACAGAATTCTGCTACACCAGGGAAGTTGTACATTTCATCTGATATCTATATTGACAACACAGAACTATGTCCGGTGACAGAACTCTGCTACCAAGGCAGACCATGGACCAACGATACAGTAATAATCACAAAACGTCAAAGAGAAAGGTAGAACATCCTTTGGGATTATGGTAGTGTGTGGAATTAGGTTCCAAGATAAATTGAAGGCCTACAGAGCCACAATGCTGTCTATCCTTCTCTATGCTGCAAGACTTGGGCTCCCCAAGTCCTTGAGATGTTCTCGTAGAATCATTACCCTCCGCATCACTTTGACAGATGAGATCAAGTGGCAAGACAGGATCACAGTCAATGCCTGAAACAAAGTCAGCCTTCTGAAACCATGCGTATCTCAACAAAGCTGGACAACAGAGGCAGTGTTGATCTACCATCTGTGCCCTTTCTTTTTGAATCTTACATTGTAACTTTCCCCATTTTCAGTGGTTTGTTAGAAATCCATCAATCAATAGAATTTATAGAGTGCTCACTATGTCAAGAGCATTTTTCTAAGCACTTGGGAGAGTGTAACGCAACAGAATCAGCAGACACACTCTCTGAATTAAATGACCTTAAAAGTATTACTCTTTTCCAAGTGTCTGTCCTTCCCCACATAGACTGTTAGTTCCTTGTGGAACATGGGCTGTGTCTAAATTTATTTATTTAGTAGCAGGCTCAGTATACAGTAAGCACTCCATATTCTTTTACTATTATACTATACTTATACTATACTTGTACTATTTACTACTATAGTATTTACTGAGCGCTCCATAAATGCCATTACCACTCCCGGGTTTTCCAGCTCCTGCTTTTGACCTGGATTTGTGTTTGTTTTTTAGTGGAATTTAATAATAATAATGGCATTTATTAAGCGCTTACTATGTGCAGAGCACTGTTCTAAGCGCTGGAATTTGTTAAGCGCTTGCTATGTGTCAGACATTGCTCTAAGCTCCGGAGTAGATGCAAATTTAATTAGGTCAGACAGAGTCCCTGTCCCACATGGGGCTCACAGTCTAAGTAGGAGGGAGAAGGGGAGAACTGAGACACAAAGTTGTGACTTGCCCAAGATCATACAGCAGACAAGTGGCAGAGCTGGGATTAGAACCCAGGTCCTTCTAGCCCCCAGGCCCAGGATCTAACCACTAGACATCCCCCCCGACAACACACACCCCAACCCTGCAGCTGAGAGCCAGCAATTCAAGCAGCAGGGCTGAGACCTTGAGGTGGCACAGTGTACTAAGATGGCACAGAGGTGATCAACAGATGGAAAGGAACTGGAAACCAAAAAAACCTTACATCACACAACTGTCAAGTTGGGAAGGCTCAAAGCCATTAAGAATAAATTCTGCCACTGTCCAACTGGATGGTGAAGATGAATTAGGGTCACTTCGAGAAGAAGCGTGGCTCAGTGGAAAGAGCCCGTGCTTGGGAGTCAGAGGTTATGGGCTCTAATCCCGGCTCCACCGCTTGTCAGCTGGGTGACTTTGGGCAAGTCACTTAACTTCTCTGTGCCTCAGTTACCTCATCTGTAAAATGGGGATTAAGACTGTGAGCCCCATGTGGGACAACCTGATCACCTTGTATAATAGTAATAATAATAATGGCGGCATTTATTAAGCACTTACTATGTGCAAAGCACTGTTCTAAGTGCTGGGGAGGTTACAAGGTGATCAGGTATCCCCCAGCACTTAGAAAAATGCTCTGTACATAGTAAGCACTTAGCAAATACCATTATTATTATTATTATTATTTTCTCCTCTTCCAAAGTCAGAAGGTTCTAATCCTGGCTCTACCCCTTGTCTGCTGCGTGACCTTGGACACTTAACTTCTCTGAACTTTGGTAACCTCATCTGCAAAAAATGGGGATTACGAGTATAAACACTACGTGGGACAAGGATTGTATCCAACCTAATAATAATAATAATTGCGGTATTTGTTTAGCACTTCCTACATGCCAGGCATTGTGCTAAGTGCTGGGGCGGACACAAGCCAACCGGATTAACCTGAACAGTAGTTAGAACAATGCTTGGCATAGGGTAAGAGCTTAACAAGTACCATAATTATTAGATATTATAAATAATTTATAATGTATAAATGGATGTGTACATGAGGGTTGTGGGGGTTGGTATTTACTGAGTGCTTACTGTGGGCATTGGTCTCCTTTTTCCTTGCAGGAATCTTTCTCCCTCCTGCCACCTGGATGGTTAGCTAATGGCACCTATAGCTTCCTGGGGAGACTTAGTGTCTCTATATATTGCCAACTTGTACTTCCCAAACGCTTAGTACAGTGCTCTGCACACAGTAAGCGCTCAATAAATACGATTGATTGATTGATTGGTAATGCTGACCCTGGCAGGAACAACCCGCCTTCAGATGCTCATCCCTTTTAGCTGGATTTCTTTTCCCTGCGTATCCCACCCCACACGTGCTGCTGTTGGTCTAAGGATTCGACCAGCGGAGTTGAATTTTTGGTTGAATGTGACCTTTTTTAAAGCTCTTGTTCATGCAGGACTAGGGCACTAAGACAAGGTTCAGAAGTAAGATCAGCTCTGGCTCTGTATTCTTAGAAGTCATACTTTCCTCCGCCTCCCGCTCCCCTAACTCTAGATTGTAAACTCACAATGAGCAGGGAATGTGTTACACTGTACTCTCGCAAGCGCTTGGTACAGTGCTCTGCACACAGTAAGCACTCAACAAATACAATTGACTGACAATAAATACGATTGACCAATTCCACAGGGCATGGCCTCTCCCTAACCCACACCCATTTTCCCCAATCCACACACGCTCTACACAACCAGGAATTAACTTTGCCATACAGACCTTTATCCTGGATTTTTTTCCCACTGTAGTGCTAGTAGTGTAACCGTCTGCTCTTTTACAGGCTGCTGAAAAAAAAATAAACCCTTTAATGTTTGTAAATTGCTATCCACCTACTCCTCTAGTCAGAGTGCAACAACACGAGCAAATATCCCAAAATAGCCGTAATGGGAACTCCACCGTTCAGAAGGGAAAAGTAAAACATCTAAAACAAGATACGTACATGGCGTCCTTCAGATGCAAAAGAGACATCACTAAGGCAAAACAAATGTGTGTGCAGGAGTGTGTGTGTGAAGTTTGGTTTTTTTAAATGGTATTTGTTATAATAACAATAATGGCATTTTGTTAAGCGCTTACTATGTGCAAAGCACTGTACTAAGAACTGGGGAGGTTACAAGGTGATCAGGTTGTCCCACAGGAGGCTCACAGTCTTAATCCCCATTTTACAGATGAGGTAACTGAGGCCCAGAGAAGTTAAGTGACTTTCCCAAAGTCACACAGCTGACAATTGGTGGAGCTAGGATTTGAACCCATGACCTCTGACTCCAAAGCCCGGGCTCTTTTTCACCAAGCCACACTGCTTCTCTAGGCACTTAATGTGTGCCAGGCACAGTACTAAGCGCTGGGGTAGATACAAGTTTGTCAGGTTGGACACAGCCCCTGTACCACGTGGGGCTCACGGTCTTCATCTCCATTTTACAGACAAGGGGACTGAGGCATAGAGAATTATTATTATTATTATCATGGCATTTATTAAGCGCTTACTATGTGCCAAACACTATTCTAAGCGTTAGGGTAGATACAAGGTAATCACGTTGTCCCACATGGGGCTCACAGTCTTAATCCCCATTTTACGGATGAGGTACCTGAAGCACAGAGAAGTTAGGTGGCTTGCCCAAGATCACACAGCAGACAAGTGGCGGAGCCGGGATTAGAACCCATGTCCTTCCGACTCCCGG
Source organism: Tachyglossus aculeatus (assembly GCF_015852505.1). Lineage (NCBI taxonomy): Eukaryota > Metazoa > Chordata > Mammalia > Monotremata > Tachyglossidae > Tachyglossus > Tachyglossus aculeatus. The sequence continues at coordinate 68,353,816 of NC_052069.1, read as the reverse complement.
GCCTTGTTCTATCTACTAGGCCAAGTTGACACAGAGCCTACAGCCCCCACTAGGCATAGTCCATAAATTGCCCTTTGCTGTCATGTTTATTGACTAGAGAAGCAGCATGGCTCAGTGGAAAAGATCACGGGCTTTGGAGTCAGAGGTCATGGGTTCAAATCCCGGTTCCGCCAATTGTCACCTCTATGACTTTGGGCAAGTCACTTAACTTCTCTGTGCCTCAGTTCCCTCATCCGTAAAATGGGGATTAAGACTGTGAGCCCCCCGTGGGACAACCTGATCACCTTGTAACCGCCCTAGAGCTTAGAACAGTGCTTTGCACATAGTAAGCGCTTAATAAATGCCATCATTATTATTGATTGCAAGCACGTGGCTCCTGTTTTCTCCTCTTTATCTCACGGTTCTCTTAAACTCTCTGCTCAAATAGATCCTCTTCTTCCCGGATTGAGGCACCCCAGGATGGCCTTTCTGCTTGCCTCAGCTGTCTCCCACAGTCCACCCGAGATGCAGAACAATTTAGCGTCCTATGTTAGTGTTTCTGTCCTTAGAGAGGGATACTCCAAGATTTATAACCATCATGGTTCCAACACTTCCTATTCATCATCAGAGACAAGAGACTTGGATGAATTCTAAGGGAAAACCTACCAGAGCTCAAAAATCTGCAGGGCTAGGCCCGTTCACAGGAATGTCGGGAAAACCCTAGTTGGGGCCCTGGCTATCCCACTTGCTTGGAATCAGTTATGGTCCAGAGCTACTTGGAGCCAGTGTGATGTGTGAACAGCCACTTGTATTGATGTCTGTCTCCCCTGCTCTAAACTATGAGCTCATTGTGGGCAGGGATTGTCACTCCTTATTGCTGTATTGTATCAATCAAATCAATCAATCATATTTATTGAGCGCTTACTGTGTGCAGAGCACTGGACTAAGCGCTTGGGAAGTACATGTTGGCAACATATAGAGACAGTCCCTACCCAACAGTGGGCTCACAGTCTAAAAGGGGGAGACAGAGAACAAAACCAAACATACTAACAAAATAAAATAAATAGAATAGATACGTACAAGTAAAATAAATAGAGTAATAAATATGTACAAACATATATACATATATACAGGTGCTGTGGGGAAGGGAAGGAGGTAAGGTGGGGGGACGGAGAGGGGGACGAGGGGGAGAGGAAGGAAGGGGCTCAGTCTGGGAAGGCCTCCTGGAGGAGGTGAGCTCTCAGTAGAGCCTTGAGGGGAGGAAGAGAGCTAGCTTGGCGGATGGGCAGAGGGAGGGCATTCCAGGCCCGGGGGATGACGTGGGCCGGGGGTCGATGGCGGGACAGGCGAGAACGAGGTACGGTGGGGAGATTAGCGGCAGAGGAGCGGAGGGTGCGGGCTGGGCTGGAGAAGGAGAGAAGGGAGGTGAGGTAGGAGGGGGCGAGGGGATGGACAGCCTTGAAGCCCAGGGTGAGGAGTTTCTGCCTGATGCGCAGATTGATTGGTAGCCACTGGAGATTTTTGAGGAGGGGAGTAACATGCCCACAGCGTTTCTGGACAAAGACAATCCGGGCAGCAGCATGAAGTATGGATTGAAGTGGGGAGAGACATGAGGATGGGAGAGCAGAGAGAAGGCTGATGCAGTAGTCCAGACGGGAGAGGATGAGAGCTTGAACAAGCAGGGTAGCGGTTTGGATGGAGAGGAAAGGGCGGATCTTGGCAATGTTGCATAGCTGAGACCGTCAGGTTTTGGTGATGGCTTGGATGTGAGGGGTGAAGGAGAGAGCGGAGTCGAGGATGACACCAAGCCCTTTCCCAAGCCCTTAATACAGTGCTCTGCACAAAGTAAGCGCTCAATAAATACAACTGAATGAATGACTGAACAGACAGCAGTAGGGAAGCATCCTCTTCTCGGGCCCCTCTCTGACTCTCACTGTATTCCTGTGTGGAGGAGATCCACTGCTATTATTTCTCGGCAATCATTCGATCAATCAGTGATATTTATTGAGCACTCACTATGTACAGAGCACTGTACTGAGTGCTTTTTAAATGGCATTTGTTAAGAGCTTACTATGTGCCAGGCACTGTACTAAGCAGCGTGGCTCAGTGGAAGGAGCATGGGCTTTAGAGTCAGAGGTCATAGGTTCAAGTCCCGGCTCTGCCAATTGTCAGCTGTGTGACTTTGGGCAAGTCACTTAACTTCTCTGTGCCCCAGTTACCTCAACTGTAAAATGGGGATTTAGACTGTGAGCCCAGCGTGGGACATCCTGATCACCTTGTAACCTCCCCAGCACTTAGAACAGTGCACATAGTAAGCACTTAAGAAATACCATTATTAATATTATTATTATTGGGGTTAATACAAGCTAATCAGATTGGACAAAGTCCATGTCCCACATGGGGCTCACATCTTAATTCCCATTTTACAGATGAAGTAACTGAGGCCCAGAGAAGTAAAGTGACTTGCCCAAGGTCACACAGCCGATGAGTGTCAGAGTCAGGATTAGAACCCAGGTTCTTCTGACTCTCAGGTCCTGCTCTACCCACTAGACCATGCTGCTTTTCAAGCACCTTGGAGAGTACAGTGTAATCGAGTTGGTAGACATGATCCCTGTCTACTGGGAGCTTATAGTCTAGAGGGTATTATTTCCAGTGCCCATCTGCCCTGGAAAACACATCTTTATCTCCTATTTGAATGACTGATCCCAAGCCAGCATCATCCATTCACTCATTCAGTATTTATTGAGCACCCACTGTATGCAAAGCACCATACCAAGCACTTGGGAGAGTACAATAAAACAATAAACATACACATTCCCAGCCCACAGTGAGTTTACAGTCTAGAGTGGGGGAGACAGACATCAATAAAAATAAACAAATTACAGATATGCGGAGAAGCAGCATGGCTCAGTGGAAAGAGCCCGGGCTTTGGAGTCAGAGGTCATGGGTTCAAATCCCAGCTCTGCCACTTGTCAGCTGTGTGACTTTGGGCAAGTCACTTCACTTCTTTGGGCCTCAGTTCCCTCATCTGGAAAATGGGGAGGAAGACTGTGAGCCCCATGTGGGATAACCTGATCACCTTGTAACCTCCCCAGCACTTAGAACAGTGCTTTGCACATAATAAGCGCTTAATAAATGCCATTATTATTATTATTACAAGTGCTTTGGGGATGGGAGGGGTGAAAACAAAGGGAGCAAGTCAGGGTGATGCAGAAGGGAGAGGAAGATGAGGAAAGGTGGGGCTTAGTCTGGGAAGAGATGTGCCTTCAAATAAGGCTTTGAAGTGAGGGGGAGAGTAACTGTCTGTAGAATTTGAGAAGGGAGGTCGTTCCAGGCCAGAGGCAGAAAGTGGGCTAGGGGTCTGTCCCAAGGTGACCCTGGGGTATTGGCCATCCCAAGGTCAAAACTTATCTCATGACCACCTGAGCCAGCAGGTAGAAATCGGAAGTGAGGGTGGGATACCACCCCCACAACCAAATCTTCCAGATTGACAGCCCCAGCTGGGAATACAGAAAGTATCCCTCGTCCCCGTGCCAATCAAATTAGGTATGGAAGAGTGGGGAGGGCAGAGATTGGATAAACTGAGGCCAGACGCTGGAATGGCCTAGGGGCACAGGTGACCAATACCTGTCGCCTCTGACCTTCGGCGGCAGAACACCAAGACACGCAACAGCAGCAGCGGCCGCAGTAGCAGCGGCCTATGCGTCTTTCTCTGCCCAGAAGGCCAGATGCCCGCTTGGCAACCAGAACCAACACACTGAGGCAAGGATGGCGGGATGGGTCAGTATCTCATGGGTGGGACCCTGGAGCCCCGCTGCGGATGGGGAACATAAGTGGATTCCTCCCATATAGGGAGAGCACAGGGTGAGAGCTAGCCGCCCACCACGTGCGTGGGTAATGGAATGGATTCCTCCCATGTGGGAAATCAATCAATCAATCAATCATATTCATTGAGCACTTACTGTGTGCAGAGCACTGTCCTAAGCGCTTGGGAAGTCCAAGTTGGCAACATACAGAGACGGTCCCTACCCGACAGTGGGCTCACAGTCTAGAAGGGGGAAAAAAATCTTTCATAGTAGGCAGGATTCGAACCTGTGCAGGGAGACCCCAATGGTAAGTGGATTTTTCCCGAGTGGGAAGTGTACATGGATGAGAGCTAGCCACCTCACCCACTCACGATTAATGTATGATTGTGTTCCTCCCATTAGGGAAGCTCTACTGTTACTATCGATCAATCAATCAATCATATTTATTGAGCGCTTACTGTGTGCAGAGCACTGTACTAAACACTTGGGAAGTACAAGTTGGCAACATACTATCATAATCATACTAATTGATTGCATTCCTCCTGAAAGGGAAGCTCAATCCACTGCACCTAAACAACTGAATAATTCAATTCGCCTCACAGAATACATTTTATATTCATTCATTCATTCATTCAATCATATTTATTGAGCGCTTACTTTGTGCAGAGCACTGGACTAAGCGCTTGGGAAGTACAAGTTGGCAACATATAGAGACGGTCCCTACCCAACAGCGGGCTCACAGTCTAGAAGGGGGAGACGGACAACAAAACAAAACATATTAACAAAATAAAATAAATAGAATAAATATGTGCAAGTAAAATAGAGTAATAAATCCATACAAACATATATACATATATACAGGTGCTGTGGGGAGGGGAAGGAGGTAAGGCGAGGGGGATGGAGAGGGGGAGGAGGGGGAGAGGAAAATAAGTTATATAGAGGAAAATGAGTTATATAAAACTCAGGCTTTCTGTCCCTGGCCCCTCTCTCTCTTGCCTCACCAATTACTAAACGAACCTGTCCTCGGATGACGGGTGACAGGGTCGCTGGCGAGATAGGCGAGATGGAGGCACCGTGAGAAGGTTAGTATCAGAGGAGCAAAGTTTGCAGGCTGGGTTGAAGTAGGAGAGTAGTGAGTTTAGGTAGAAGGGGGCAAGGTGATGGAATGCTTTAAAACCAATGGTGAAGAGTTTTTGTTTGATGCGGTGGTAGATGGGCAACCACTGGAGTTTCTTGCGGAGCGGGGTGACATGGCCTGAACGTTTTTGAAGAAAAATGATCCAGGCTGCAGAGTGAAGTTTGGACTGGATTGGGGAGAGACAGGAGGCTGGGAGGTCAGCAAGGAGGCCGATAAAATAATCCAGGCAGGATAGGATGAGTGATTGTATTAATGTATTAGCAGTTTGGATGGAGAGGAAAGCGTGGATTTTAGTGATGTTGTAAAGGTGGGACTGACAGGATTTAGGGAATCACAAGAAGCCCCATGTTCCTGTTTGTCTGGGGACTCACGGAGGGAATGGGAGAGGAGGCAAGATGGAAAGAGGAGTTGAGTGAGAATCTGTGAGAATTAAATCTGAAGATAGAATGAACCCTTTCTGTAAGCGGGTGCCTTGTGCCTAAATTCCTAATGGCCTAACCCTGGGCTGGTTAGGGACTTGGGGAGAGGACAGCACCTCGCTGAGTCACTTCATGGGATGAAGTTCTTGCTAAAATGTTGGAAGACTACTGAGAGCAAGGAAGACACTCAAACAATACAAGAGAGCAGATGTTTGCAGAAAATGAAAGATACCGGCGTATGCTCGTGCGGTGGTTGTCTTCAGGCAGTTAGAACCTTTATTTTTATCAGGACTGGAAACTGATGGGAGAGAAAAAGCCTCAAAATAAAGCACTTAGATAGAGCAATGTAAAAATAGCAGGGGGAGTCTGTTCCTGCCAATATCTGGAGTTATAAATAAGGCGGCTGGGAGAGAAAAAGGAGAGAGTCCTGCAGAGGACCACTGAGTTGCATCAGATTGGAAGAATTTTCATTGAAAAGGAAAGCGGGAAGAGTCAAGGATGATAATTTCTTAGGGTTAGGACATCCACCACCCTCAGCCTGCCCTTCTCATTTCGGAAAAGCAACATGAAACTGTTGTTCGTAAATTGAAAGTTTGGGGTCTGCTTGAGGGGATTTCTTTCTGAAAAGGGAAGTCATTACAGCTCAAACAAGCTGATATCTATTGACCTCCCTTATCTTCCTCAAAGTACAGGAGAATGGCCAATTAATCTATGCATTTATTGAGAGCTTACTGTGTGCAGAGAACTGCACTAAGCACTTGTGAGAATACAGCATAACAGGCATATTCCCTGCCTATAATAAGTTTACAGTCTAAAGGAGGAGGCACATACAGCATGGCTCAATGGAACAAGCATGGGCTTGGGATTCACCGGTTATGGGTTCAAATCCCAGCTCTGCCAATTGTCCGCTGTGTGACTTGGGCAAGTCACTAAACTTCTCTGTGCCTCAGTTACCTCATCTGTAAAATGGGGATTAAGACTGTGAGCCCCCCCGTGGGACAACCTGATTGTCTTGTAACCTCCCCAGTGCTTAGAACAGTTCTTGGCACATAGCGCTTAATAAATGCTATCACTATTATTATTATTAAAACAGATGGTAATTCAATTCAATTCAGTCAAATGGCCTGAGCACTTACTATGTGCAAAGCAGTGCACTAAACTCTTAAGCGCTTAAAATGATGGTAAAGAGCTTCTGTTTGATGAGGAGGTGGATGGGCAACCACTGGAATTTCTTAAGGAGTGGAAAAACATGGTAGAAAAATGATCTGGGCAGCAGAGTGAAGTATGGACTGTAATGGGGAGAGACAAGAGGCAGGGAGGTCAGCTAGGAAGCTGATACAGTAATCAAGGTGGGATAGAATAATAATAATAATAAATAATAATAATGGCATTTGTTAAGCACTTACGATGTGCAAAGCACTGTTCTAAGCACTGGGAAGGTTACAAGGTGATCAGGTTGTCCCCTGGGGGACTCACAGTCTTAATCCCCATTTTACAGATGAGGGAACTGAGGCACAGAAAAGTTAAGTGACTTGCCCAAAGTCACACAGCTGACAGTTGGTGGAGCCAGGATTTGAACCCATGACCTCTGACTCCAAAGCCCGGGCTCTTTCCACTGAGCCACACTACTTCTCTTCAAATAGAATAGATTGAATATGTGGGTTGAATGAGCGAAGAGTCAAGGATAGCGTCAAGGTTACGGGCTTCAGAGACAGGTAGGGTGGTGGTGCTGTCTACAGTGATGGGAGAGGCAGGGGAACCGTAGGGTTTGGGTGGGAAGATTAGGAGTTATGTTTTGGACATGTTAAGTTTGAGACGATGGCCAATTGTCAGCCGTGTGATTTTGGGCAAGTCACTTAACTTCTCTGTGCCTCAGTTACCTCATCTGTAAAACGGGGATGAAGACTGTGAGCCCCCCGTGGGACAACCTGATCACCCTGTAACCTCCCCAGCACTTAGAAAAGTGCTTTGCATGTGGTTAGCGCTTAATAAATGCCAATAAAAAAAGTAGAGGTGTCTTGAAGGCAAGAGGAGATGCGAAACTACAGAGCGGGAGAGAGATCAGGGCTGGAAATGTAGATTTGGGAATCCTCTGCATAGAGATGGTAGTTGAAGCCATAGGAGTGAATGAGTTCTCCAAGGGAGTGGGTGTAGATGGAGAATTTGTTTGTATCCACCCCTGTGCTTAGTACAGTGCCTGGCACAAAGTAAACACTTAACGAATACCGTTATTATTATTATTATTATTAGAATAGAAGGGGACCCAGAACTGAACCTTGAGAGACACCCACAGTTAGGGGGTGGGAGGCTGAGGAGGAGGAGCCAGTGAAAGAGACTGGGAATGAGTGGCCAGAGAGATAGGTGGAGAGTCAGGAGAGGACAGGGTCAGCAAAGCCGAGGTTGGGTAATGTTTCCAACCTCAATGGGAAATGGACACTCAAAACCAAGAGAAACATCTTCATCCACAGTATTTATTGAGTGCTCACTATGTGCAGAGTACTGTATGAAGCATTTGGGAGAGTACGATAAAACAGAATTGGCAGACATGGGCAGGGAACAAACCTACGCTTGGCCAAAAAATCAAATGTTTTGGGAAAAGGCAACGTAAAATCCAAACCACAGTTCAGTAAAGAGACTTTTCCCACGTTCTTAGTAGAGAGAGAATACTGTTAAATTCACATCACCCTCTCATTCACTCATTCAATTGTATTTGTTGAGCGCTTACTGTAGTGCAGAGAGCACTGTACCATCATCATCATCATCAATCGTATTTATTGAGCGCTTACTGTGTGCAGAGCACTGAATCAATCAATCAATCAATCAATCAATCATATTTATTGAGCACTTAGTGTGTGCAGAGCACTGTACTAAGCGCTTGGGAAGTACAAGTTGGCAACATATAGAGACAGTCCCTACCCAACAGTGGGCTCACGGTCTAAAAGGGGGAGACAGAGAACAAAACCAAACATACTAACAAAATAAAATAAATAGAATAGATATGTACAAGTAAAATAGAGTAATAAATATGTACAAACATATATGTACAAGTAAAATAGGTAAATAAATAGAGTAATAAATATGTACAAACATATATACAGGTGCTGTGGGGAAGGGAAGGAGGTAAGATGGAGGGATGGAGAGGGGGACTAAGCGTTTGAGAAGTACAAGTTGGCAACATATACCAAGCGCTTGAGAGAATACAACACAGCAATAACCAGACATATTCCCTGCCCACAATCAGCTTACTTTTTGTGCCGTTCCCCTGGGGCAAATTTTGCTCAGTTAGGTGGCAAGTATTAATCATTGTATAAGTTTCCCTGCAAAATAAATGAGCTTCTAATATTCATTCATTCAATCGTATTTATTGAGCGCTTACTGTGTGCAGAGCACTGTACTAAGTGTTTGGGAATTACAAGTTGGCAACATATAGAGACAGTCCCTACCCAACAGCGGGCTCACAGTTCCCATGATCCACAGAAATCTTTCCTCTTTTGGTTAGGGCAAAATTGGTTATGTTATTTTGCAGCACTTCTGCTTTAGTAATTTGCCAGGCTTTGACTGGATATATTACGTGCCCCCTTCTCAGGACCAAAGATCATTTTTGCCCTAAACTCTCTCAATTAATCAATCTGTATTTATTGAGGGCTTACTACGTGCAGAGTTTCAACATAACTCTCCTCCTCCCCATCCCCCCCGCCCCACCTCCTTCCCCTCCCCACAGCAAATGTATATATGTTTGTACAGATTTATTACTCTATTTATTTTACTTGTACATATTTACCATTCTACTTATTTTGTTAATGATGTGCATCTAGCTTTACTTCTATTTATTCTGATGACTTGACACCTGTCCACATGTTTTGTTTTGTTGGCTGTCTCCCCCTTCTTGACTTTGAGCCCGTTGTTGGGTAGGGTCCGTCTCTCTATGTTGCCAACTTGTATTTCCCAAGCACTTAGTACAGTGCTCTGCACACAGTAAGCGCTCAATAAATACGATTGAATGAATGAACGATTGATGGACTGACTTTGCTCTTGACTCTCCCTTCCCCTCCCACTGCAGCAAGACACAATTCTTCTGAATAATAATACTAATAATAATGATGGCATTTATTAAGTGCTTACTATGTGCAAAGCACTGTTCTAAGCACTGGGGAGGTTACAAGGTGATTAGGTTGTCCCACAGGGGGCTCACAGTCTTAATACCCATTTTACAGATGAGGGAACTGAGGCCCAGAGAACTTCAGTGACTTGCCCAAAGTCACACAGCTGACAATTGGCAGAGCCGGGATTTGAACCCATGACCTCTGACTCCAAAGCCCGTGATCTTTCCACTGAGCCAAGCTGCTTCTCTGAATCCCACGCTCTAATAATAATAATAATGATGGCATTTGTTAAGCGCTTACTATGTGCAGAGCACTGTTCTAAGCACTGGGTGGGATACAAGGTGATCAAGTTGTCCCACATGGGGCTTACAGTCTTAATCCCCATTTTACAGATGAGATAACTGAGGCTCAGAGAAGTTAAGTGACTTGCCCAAGGTCACACGGCAGAGATGTGGCGGAGCCAGAATTTGAACCCATGACCTCTGACTCCAAAGCCCGTGCTCTTTCCACTGAGCCACGCTGCTCTAGAGTAGGCTCTCTCCAACACCTAATAGCCACTTACTAAATACCACTGAATGAATGTCCATTTCCCCCTCTAGACTATTAGCTAGTTATGGGCAGGGAATGTGTCTACCAACTCTGTTCTATTGTAGTCTCCCAAGCGCCTAATAAAAGTGCTCACTAAATAACATTTATTGATTGATTGAATGGTAACAATTACAATTTGAAATCAGCCTGTCCTCTATCTACTGCTTCCAGGGGCTGTGTCTAATTCCCAGCTGAGTACTTTTTCTGAGCGTTTAGTAGAGTGTTCTGTACCTTGTTAGTGTTTAATAAATCCCATTATTACTACTATTACTTACTTTAAAGTCAAAGGCAAATAATCATTAATTATCCTTGTCCCAAGCTCTTAGGAAAATCAGAAATGAGAGCCCGTTTCCAAAAGCATGTTGATGGATGGATGGTCTCCCATTGGTCACTCTGTGCATTTTGTACCCAACTATCACATAATTGCCCCCAAATAATTTCACAAAATACCTTGTCTTCAAGTCTCTCCATTTTCAATCAGTCAGTCCCCTCTATTAGAGTGTAAGCTTCTTGAGTGCAGGGACTGTTTTTTCCTTCGAATGTACTCTCCCAAGAGCTTAGTAAGGTGCTCTGCACCTCCTCTTGACTGTAAGATCCTTCATTCATTCATTCAATCGTATTTATTGAGTGCTTACTGGGTGCAGAGCACTGTACTAAGCACTTGGAAGCACAAGTCGGTAACATATAGAGACGGTCCCTACCCAACATGTGGGCAGGGACCATGTCTACCATCTCTGGTTTACTGTACTCTCCCATGAGCTTAGTACAGTGCTCTACATACAGGAGGCACTCAATAAATATGATTGATAGGCATGCAATAAATGCTTTTGATTGATGGATTCCCTTTTTAAGAAGAATTCTTAACCATAGGACCAACCACAGGTAGCATGGCGTGGTGGAAAGATCTCAGGCCTAGGAGTTAGAGGACCTGGGTTCTAATCCCAGCTCCGCAACTTGGTCCTGCATGACTTGAGGAAGTCACTTTACTTCACTCTGCCTCAGTTTCCTCCCCGGTGTAATGGGGAGTCAATACTTTTTTTCTCTCCTACTTAGACTGTGAATCCCATAGCATATCTACCTCAGTGATTAGTCCAGTGCTTGGCTCAAAGTAAGTGCTTAAGAAGTATCACAACTATTATTGTAACTGAATAAATCCCATTATCGCTATCATCCTAATCATCATCACTATGGGCAGGAAAAGAGGCTGGAGCCCAAACTGAAATGCCTAATTATAAATAAGTAATGGAAACCAAGTTACAGATAAAATGCAAGGTCATATTCGCATGATCCCAGCTGAAAGTGCCTGTGGGTAAGGAGCAGTGCCAAGACCCAAACAACAATTGCTCTAGCTTCAGACAGCAGAAGACCAAAGCTTGGGCAGGGATCTTTCCTATAGAAATCTAAATACCCCAAAGAGAAATAACAATTTAAAATTTTAATGCAAAACAATCTGGTTTTCTCTGATCAAAGTCATATTTAAGTACTCTTTCCTAATAGGTTTAACCAAGGAAACAAATGTACTTTTCAGTTTAGAGTGGAGTTTAAACCCTAGAAACCATTTAGATCCTGGCAGATGCTTTATTTCCCTATCTACTTTTAAACCATCAGCGAAGATGATTACTGGCACAGACGCTTCCTTGCAGTGCTGAACTGCCTGAAAAATAACTATCCAATCAAGTGAAAATGAAAAGCAGATGATTTTCATGGAAATTCAACTGTAAAAACCACGGCGCTCGTTCCACATTATTTCTGTTCATGACGATCTTTAATCCCTTGAATATTTCTCCGGTTTCCATGCTAATGTCATCAAGCACGTATGAATTGGCCATGTAGACCCATGTAATAGCATGCCACAGAGCCCTGAGTTCTTTAAGCAGTATTTGACCTCTAGACAACGTTACTTCAAAATGTTGTATTGTACTGTACCAAGCGCTTAGTATAGTGCTTTGCACACCATAAGCCCTCAATAAATACAATTGACTGAATGAATAAAGACTTTGCCAAAGGTAAAGACTATTAAAGTACATATTCAACTCTTGATTATCCATGGGCAAATTAGACCGAGATGAATCTTTGCGCTTTCTCCTTCTCTACCTTCCCAGATGACTTTCCCTCTAATCTTCTCCCATTCAGTGCTCCCTGACCCTCTCCAGGTTCGGAGGGTTTCCGTGCCCTTCCACCTTCCCTCTCTCTTCTTCCCTCTCTCTCCCAACCCCAACCCCAAGCAGGGAATACCTTGAGTTGCTTGGCATCGGTTCCCCTTGTGCAATATCTAGCAGAGTGGGCCCGTGAGAGTCGATCGCACATCCCGTGAGGCGAAGATATTTCAAAATGGGCCTCTCCATTTTTCCCCTCTGAGACCCCTCAAAGGGGATCTTATCCCAGGAGTGTTGATGCAGAACAGAAGGCAGGTCACTCCTTCCCTCACTTAGCCTGGGTCTCTACAGTGCTTTGCACATAGTAAGTGCTTAATAAATGCCATTATTATAATTATTATACAGAGGGCACAGGACAACGAGGTTCTGACTGGAGAATTGCTCAGGTCTCAACCAGTGTCTCTGCTGTTCTTCCTTTAGAGAGGAATTAGAACAAAATGATAGCGCAGTCCTAATGCCAACTTGGTGTTGGTTTTTTCCCTCTCAGCATCTCTCTGAGGCACAAATGACGTCGGTCTTATTTTACAGACAGAGGAAACGCAGACACCGAGAGGTCCAACAGTGCTTTGCACATAGTAAGCGCTTAACAAATCCCATCATTATTATTAGCCGCTGGTCACACCGCGAAGCGGTAGCTGATCTAGCTTCGATTAGTCCAGCTGGCAGTGTGACCTAGTGGATAGCACACAGGTCTGGGAGCGGGAAGGACCTGGGTTCAAATCCCAGCTCCGCCGCTTGCCTTCTGGCTGACCCTGGGCAAGTCGCTTCACTTGTGCCTCAGTTCCCTTATCTGTAAAATGGGGATCCGGAGTGTGAGTGCCATGTGGAGCAGGGACTCCGTCCAACCTGATTAGGTGGCATCTACCCCAGCACTTAGTTCAGTGCCTGGCACATAGTAAGCGCTTAGCAAATACAATATTAAAAAAAAAAGGAAAAAACTTTCAACCTGATTGAGGTTCCAGTGTCTAGGTTATGTGTTAATAATTGTAGTACTTAATAATAATTGTGGTACTTGTTAAGCACTTACTATATGCCAGGTACTGTTCTAAGCACTAGGGACACAAAATAATTGGGTTGGGCACGGTCCCCGTCCCACATAGGCCTCATGGTCATAATCCCCATTTTACAGATGAGGGAACTGAGGCAAAGAGAAATTAAGTGACTTACCCAAGGTTCATAATCCACATTTTACAGATCATCATCATCATCATCAATCGTATTGATTGAGCGCTTACTATGTGCAGAGCACTGTACTAAGCGCTTGGGAAGTACAAATTGGCAACATATAGAGACAGTCCCTACCCAACAGTGGGCTCACAGTCTAAAAGGGGGAGACAGAACAAAACCAAACATACTAACAAAACAAAATAGAATAGATATGTACAAATAAAATAAATAAATAGAGTAAAAAATATGTACAAACATATGTACATATATACAGGTGCTGTGGGGAAGGGAAGGAGGTAAGATGGGGGGAATGGAGAGGGGGACGAGGGGGAGAGGAAGGAAGGGGCTCAGTCTGGGAAGGCCTCCTGGAGGAGGTGAGCTCTCAGCAGGGCCTTGAAGGGAGGAAGAGAGAACTGAGGCAGAGAAATTAAGTGACTTACCCAAGGTCACACAGCAGACAAGTAGCAGAGCCAGAATTAGAAACCAGATCCTTCTAGACTGTGAGCCCGTTGTTGGGTAGGGACCGTCTCTATATGTTGTTGATTTGCACTTCCCAAGCACTTAGTACAGTGCCCTGCACACAGTAAGCGCTCAATAAATGCGATGGAATGGATGAATGACTCCCAGTCCCGTACTCTATCCACTGGGCCACGCTGTTTCTTGATGTAAAGTGTAACACCCTTCACCCATATGTCTGTGGGCATCAGAAATAATCCTTGAAGATATTGGTGACATATCAAACCATTTATGTGCCACTTTGGGACACACTGATTCAATCAATGCTTCCTGCCAGGGGCAGAACTGGTCAAAAACAAAACCTTTGGTTTCAGAGATGTTGGGGTTTGGATCTTTGTGATAATAATAATCTTTATATTTGTTAAGTACCTTAGTATACGACAAACATCATGATTCTACAGGGTGGGATACGAGATAATCAATCAATCAATCAATCGTATTTATTGAGTGCTTACTATGTGCAGAGCACTGTACTAAGCGCTTGGGAAGTACAAATTGGCATCACATAGAGACAGTCCCTACCCGATAGTGGGCTCACAGTCTAAAAGGGGGAGACAGAGAACAGAACCAAACATACCAACAAAATAAAATAAGTAGGATAGAAATGTACAAGTAAATAAATAAATAAACAGAGTAATAAATATGTACAACCATATATACATATATACAGGTGCTGTGGGGAAGGGAAGGAGGTAAGACGGGGATGGAGAGGGGGACGAGGGGGAGAGGAAAGAAGGGGGTCAGTCTGGGAAGGCCTCCTGGAGGAGGTGAGCTCTCAGCAGGGCCTTGAAGGGAGGAAGAGAGCTAGCTTGGCGGATGGGCAGAGGGAGAGCATTCCAGGCCCGGGGGATGAAGTGGGCCGGGGGTCGATGGCGGGACAGGCGAGAGCGAGGTACAGTGAGGAGATTAGTGGTGGAGGAGCGGAGGGTGCGGGCTGGGCAGTAGAAGGAGAGAAGGGAGGTGAGGTAGGAGGGGGCGAGGTGATGGACAGCCTTGAAGCCCAGGGTGAGGAGTTTCTGCCTGATGCGCAGATTGATCGGTAGCCATTGGAGGTTTTTGAGGAGGGGAGTGATATGTCCAGAGCGTTTCTGGACAAAGATAATCCGGGCAGCAGCATGAAGTATGGATTGAAGTGGAGAGAGACACGAGGATGGGAGATCAGAGAGAAGGCTAGTGCAGTAGTCCAGACGGGATAGGATGAGAGCTTGAATGAGCAGGGTAGCGGTTTGGATGGAGAGGAAAGGGCGGATCTTGGCAATGTTGTGGAGCTGAGACCGGCAGGTTTTGGTGACGGCTTGGATGTGAGGGGTGAATGAGAGAGCGGAGTCGAGGATGACACCAAGGTTGCGGGCTTGTGAGACGGGAAGGATGGTAGTGCCGTCAACAGAGATGGGAAAGTCAGGGAGAGGATCCACATCAGAGAAGCAGTGTGGCTCAGTGGAAAGAGCACGGGCTTTGGAGTCAGAGGTCATGGGTTCGAATCCCGGCTCCGCCACATGTCCGCTGTGTGACCTTGGGCAAGTCACTTAACTTCTCTGAGCCTCAGTTACCTCATCTGTAAAATGGGGATTAAGACTATGAGCCCCACGTGGGACAACCTGATCACTCTGTATCCCCCCAAGCGCTTAGAACAGTGCTTTGCACATAGTAAGCACTTAACAAATGCCAACATTATTATTATTATCAGACACAGTACTTGCCCCACGAGGCGCTCGCAGTCTAAGTGGAAGGGAGAAAAGGTACTGCATTCCCATTTTACAAATGAGGAAACTGAGGTACAGAGAAGTCAAGTGACTCACCCAAGGTCAGACAGCAGGCAAGTGAACTTCACTCCCCGTGGTCACACGGGGAAGCAGCGTGGCTCAGTGGAAAGAGCCCGGGCTTTGGAGTCAGAGTTCAGGGGTTCGTATCCCAGCTTCGCCAATTGTCAGCTGTGTGACTTCGGGCAAGTCACTTATCTGTGCCTCAGTTCCCTCATCTGTAAAATGGGTATTAAGACTGTGAGCACCCCCCTGTGGGACAACCTGATCACCTTGTAACCTCCCCCGCGCTTAGAACAGTGCTTTGCAAGTGGTAAGCGCTTAATAAATGCCATTATATATAAATTAAAGAGGCAGAGCCAGGATCAGACTTCAGACTCCAGGGCCTCTGACTCTCAGGCCTGGGATCCTTCCACTAGGCCCCGCCGCTTCTGTTCCGGGCTTGACCTCTCTTCATCCCCACCAAGCTGCTCTAAGGTTGCACACTGGGAATTTGGCAGAGCGCGCTCTCAGGTCTGGGCAGACTCCAGCAATACCAGCTGCTACTGAATCGGCAGGCCATTGTGGCAGGAAGAATTCTGCTCCCTCTGAGGCAGAGAGCTTCATCTTAGCCAGACTGGGCATTCATACAAGCCCACGCCCTCAGCATCCCATCTCCCGCTTCCTGTCTGGGCCCCATTTGGGAAGCAATATATCCGCCAGCTCGTCAAACACTCCGAGAAACAGAACTGGGGCTCAGAAATGCCGCCTCTCTGAGTTCCTGGTCAATAAGGAAGTGGAACACATCCCTCGTTAAAAAGAAAAACCACACAAAGAGAAAGTTACTTTGTTTATTCTTTATAAATCTGAAGAAAAAAATCTTTGGTGACTCTATAAAACGACCTCTCAGATGGCAAGCTGTACATTAGTTATGTCGATTAATGGAAATAAATCAAGTTATATGGCTTTATATTTCTCTCAGTCTCATACGTTTCTTTCAAGATTGATTGCACTATGTCATTAACAAACGGGGAAACACTTTAGAAAAAGACACGTTGGAGCACTTTGAAAACATTGGCAACATATTTGGAAAATTCTCCTCCCAACGTACATCTTATACAAAATTAGGTCTACATTTTTTGCTTTACAATATACCATCTACGAATTTCCGGTTTGCTTCCCACCCACCGGCCCTCCGAGTCAAAAATTCTTTACACGTTCTTTTTCTCAAAATAAAAACGAAAATGAGGTACACGGTGACACGGTCCCCTCGAGCCAATCCAAATTTCATCGCGAGATAACCGACTCCCACGGCGAAACTCCGCGGACCACCTTCTTTAGGGAGGAAAGAGTCGAAGTTTTCAGAGGCGGGCAGCTCAGTGCAACGAAGTGACAAATCAGCCCAGGCTGGCTTGGCTTGAAATGAGGGCAAGCCACAGCAAAAGCTATTTAGCTTCCGCTTTATTGACGGTCGCCACTTGTCTCTCCTCCAAACCACACAAGGGGGGTGGTCTTTCCACCCTACCCCCACAACATGTAAAGAAGGGGTTTCAGGAAGCCGAGCCAGACTAAACAAAGCTTCGGGTCCTGGGAGTCTAAAACGATGACCGCCACAGGCATTAATCAGCAAAAGGGATAAAGGAACGCCGTTCTCTCGCTTTGGGAAAGAAAGAAAACAAAGAGGGGCATTTTGGGTGGGACACTGATGTGTCAGGCGGCTTTCCCGAGCTCATGGGTCGTGAAGCTCGGTCAACTGACTTTCTAAGGAGAAATTCAGGTCCGGTGATCTGCCCTAATTAATAATAACAATAATTACGGCATTCATTAAGCACTTACTGTGTGCCACGCACTGTACTGGGCGCTGGGGTGGATACAAGCAAATTGGGTTGGATACAGTCCCTGTCCCAGTCTCAATCCCCATTTTTACAGATGAGGTAACTGAGGCCCAGTGAAGTGACTAGCCCAAGGTCACACAGCAGACAAGTGGCATTAGAACTCATGACTTCTGACTCCCAGGACTCTGCTCTAACCATTATGCTGCTGGACATGAATCCTGCAAGCTCCCAACTCCGGAACTCACCCGTGCTCTGATCACGTCAATTTTCCCCAGAGCCTTGCAAGCGGATAAAACAAAACAACAGATAATACAAATGACTTTCGGCTGGGAAATGGGAAAAGGAGGTAAGCTCAGGCGCTGCTGACTGGGAATTGGGGACAGTTAGCTAAGGTCAAAGGAGCCAGGGGAGAGTCTTGGTTCCAGAGTGCATGTAGGTCAGGGGAGGGGCACTCTGTAAGAGTTTAAAAATCCTCCTGAGATAAACCATAAAATGGGTCATGCACCAGATAGTAATCAATAGTTGACAGTAGCTAAAAAGGAGATTTTTTTCCCTTGAACGTTAAATGTTTCCTTCGATTCCTATTACCCATATTCATCATGACCAAACCAAGGATTCAGCAACAAAACAAAAACGTCTTTTCCAAACACGGCTCAGAAGACCATCCAAATCTGCAAACGGCTCAGATCCATGGAAGATTCGAATAGAAAGCTCGATCAAGACGCTGAATGGACAGACACCAACAAAGCATCAGCGTGTTAAATACAAACTCAGTATCCTCTTATATATCGGGAAAACTTATTCTAGCCCCCGAAGTTAGTCAAAAAGGGAAAATAAGGAGAATGCGAACAGACCGGCTCCGTGGCCTTGAGAGAGCACGTGTGATTTTCTGATCCTTTCTCTAATTTTGCATCAGAGATACCATCTTGTCGAGCAGTGGTCCTATTCAAATTATACGCTGGAAGGGTTTCCACTTCGCCCTTTATGTAGTTCGATTAAAAATTAATTAGTTCTTAAAATAGCCGACCTATTCTTTAACAATGAGTAGGTCTATTCACAATCATTCATCTTACCCCGGATTAAAGTCCCATGACCTTTGCTAAAGGTCATTCATTCAATACCCCTTCAAATCATTCAGGCCTTTAAGCCCCTGTAATGTCCTGGCCAAGCTAAGACTGCTGCTAACGCAACAGGAAAGCATTCTTCAAAAAACAACCTCCAAGTGACAGAAACGACAAGGATCCGTCCTTGTTCGAGCACCATGTGAAGTAAGAGCTAGAAAAACAGTAATAAAATAGTCAGAAGCTTCCAAAAAAGGGATTTATTTCGATTTCCTCCCAGAGTGGGGTAAATCTGATCATATCCTGGAAAGGACAGAGGAACTAGCAAGGAGCTTTCTGGGTCCTAGACGATGAGGCTGTCCCAAGTTGGGTGGGATACAGCTCAGGTCAGTTGGCTAAGAATACCAACACTTGGAAAATCCGAAGAACCGGCAGAAATATAGCAACCTCTTCCAAAGACAAAATTGTGGCCCAAAACATGCCTCTTTTCTAATTGAGTCCATGCGGTCAACCTTTCCAATTCTTTTTCTCACCCCCCCCCCCCCCCCCCCCCCCGAGACAGAACTGTTCAGGCTGGACCACTTTCCCTCTTCTGAGGTTTAAGATGAGAAAAGACACTTTATTTTCTAGGGGAAAGTCACTTTCCCTGTTCTCCATTTGGAGGAAGTGCTGGTTTGTGCCTTGACCTTGGTGATACACCCATGGTCACTAACAATGACCCCCGTGGCATCACCTGGAGGAAACAGACGGATCTTGCCCGAAGGAAAAATGAGAAGCAGCATGGCCTAGTGGAAAGAGCACGGGCTGAGAGTCTGAAAGATCTGGGTTCTAATCCCGGCTCTGCCATTCATCTGCTTATGTGACCTTTGGCAAGTCACTTAACTTCTAAGGTCCTCAGTTACCTTGTCTGTAAAATGGAGATTAAGACTGTGAACCCCATGTAGGACATAGATTGTGTCCAACCTGATTATCTTTGTATCTACGCCAGAGCTTAGCACACAGTAAGTGCTTAACAAATACCATACAAAAAAATTGCCAGGTAGTGTGGGAGCCACATTTTCTAGTTTTTAATTACCATATTGTTCCCACAGCTTACTTTAAAGAAGAGCATACGCTCTTTCCCCCGGATTTCTGGGAGGCAATTATCCATACAATTCTCAGAACCATTCACACGCCTGTTATCAGAGATGCTGCCTTGCCTGCGAAAAAATAAACCCACATAAAATGCCCAGGTTGATTTGCAAGCCATTCAAAACCCACTCTGTGTTGAAGTTGTTAAGGAGGGATTACAAATAGCAGTTGACAAAGACCAAAAATGAATTTATACAGGATTGTACCAAAGGCCAGAGGCAGGCGTTATAAGGGTCTCTCCGGGCTGAATTCACATGCTGTACTGGGAACTAGTTCTCAAACGAAAAGCATCCGGTGGACGTCTTGGAAAAGAAACCAGCTGAAACACTTTACACATAGCGAATGGGTCTGTTTATTGTCATATTGTACTCTCCCAAGCTCTTCGTGCAGTGCTCTGCACACATTAAGCACTCAATAAATACGACTGAATGAATGAATGAGACCCTGTCCTAACAGACACCATCAGGCTAGACCGGAGCTTGTCCACTCTGAGGTGTTAGATGGTTCTGACCAGTTTGGAGATGGATCATCATCATCATCATCAATCGTATTTATTGAGCGCTTACTATGTGCAGAGCACTGTACTAAGCGCTTGGGAAGTACAAATTGGCAACATATAGAGACAGTCCCTACCCAACAGTGGGCTCACAGTCTAAAAGGGGGAGATAGAAGCCAACCTTAGGGGGTTCAGGACTGGCTGTAAGTCAGAGAGAAAGACAGCTCTGGGGAAAGAACCACAGTGACCTACCAGAGACGCTCTCCGGCCCCTCGCCTCTGAACACCAAACCAAATTCCCTGGCCCGACCATCTGTCTTCCAGCAGAGGTTGAGTTAAGGGCTGCTGGATTTCACAGCTTTTGCTGATGCAAGCCAGACGCCTGATGTTATTTATTTCAACATATTTTTGAAGGAGGAATTTTTCTTTCGCAGAGACGTTGGAAATAACTCCGGCATTTACGGGTACGCTAAGAACAAACTGAAAGCGCTTATCTTTTTTTTTTTCCGCAAGATGGATATAGTCCCTTTCTAAATCACATACGCTTACAAAACAAACAAAGCTATCTGATCCCTGCCCACTGCTTGATGCATTTCCAGGGCAGAAGAAAAGTGGATGAAAAATCCCAATTTCCCATCCCTTACAGTGACGCAAAGAGGCATCCGTTTTCCAATACGTAAACCGTGAAATTCAACAGGAATACGAAACCCAGAATGACCTTCACAAACGACACAGTTTTTTTGTTGTTTTTAAGCTCTTACAACTTTAGAAGAGCCTGACACCCCACCAGACTTTTAGGTGAAAATAAAAAAACTAACCAAAAAACTGCACAAAATGCACATTTGATCCTGGTTACTTTTGACGGATGATCGCTGCCCAAGTGAAGCTTGACAAATTATTTCTACCTTCTCCCCACCCGGAGGAAATGCTGGTTTGTGCTGGACCTTGGTGACACACTAGTAGCCACGAACGCTGACCATTGTGGAATAGTCTGGAGAGAATGGATGAATTTTTGATCTTGCCAAAAGGAGAGATACATAGAATCTGAGAGTTTTGTTAATTCACTAGGAAAATTGCCTTGGCACACAAGACCACCGTTCTAAATGCATATACTTATTCCCACAATGACTCCAAATCATATTCACCGACAGTCAGGACGGTTGTTTATTACTTACTCGAATCCATTTAACTGGAAGGTATTGGATTCCTGCTCTGTGAAAAGTATTTCCATCTTTGTTCCACGCTGCTACTTCTGTCATCTTAATGCCTAAGCAAACCCAACAGGCTTTTTTTGTCGTTGTTTGCATTCCACTAGTGTTTCCTTGGTGTGGCTTCTCCCCCAGTTTTCCAAGACTACCCAACGCTGCTAAGACTTACGGAAGACCCCTGAACCGATGGACTTCCCTTAAGGCTAAAACAATCTGCTGACATTTCTGGGAAACTGGTGACTGAAATGCAGCGGGAGAAATCTGAAAATGCAACGGGAGAAATCGATGTTTGAATGGGGAAATTTACATTTTCTGAAAGCGGGTCAGCTGACCCTCGGGTGTGAGGTGTTGATTTGGAATTGTTGAGAGGTCTGAGCTTTTAACTCAGCAGGGAAGACTACACGACTGCTAAAAAAGGCCAACTGCCTCAGTCAAATGTTCGTAAGGAGGTGACTGGCACCTTCGAAGTATTCACGACCAACACAATTTTGATTAAAGAAAGAACTCTGGTTTTTAATAGTTTGATCATTAAAAAAGTTTAAACCTGCATAGCAATCATTTCAAAAATAATTATTTAATGTTCCATAATTAAACTGTACACAACTTAGTCTTGGGACGTGGAAACCTGTGGTGAGGTGAGTGTGAAACGGTCCAGAGCATTCAATCCCAAGAGCCAGGAGTCAAGTTCCCATTGGCCTTTTTGCTTTTGTTCACCTAATTGTTTCTGTCCCTTGGCACGGTCTGGCTCCACTGGTCAGGGAATCTGGACGAAGAAGAGAGAGGCACACAATTCATCCGTCTCCTCTGCCCTCTCCCCCGACCCCGCCCCATCTGGCGAGGCACCTCAAAGTCGCTCAATGTCTCGATATTTCTTCCTCAGGATGGAGACCTGATCTTTGAAGAGGACTGGGTCCAGTCTCATCTGGGAATGGATCAGTGGCATGGAGCCAAACCAGCTGGCAAATGTGTTCATGCAGCTCTGTCGCTGGGCGAAGTGGTCTGGATCAGCCCAACGGGAAGCTCGGGAAGTCTAGATGGAGAGAGAGAGAGAGAGCGCGCGAGGGATGGAGAGGGAGAGCGGAAGGGAAGGGCGGGAGGGAGACAGATGGAGGGGGAAGAGAGAGGGAGGAGAGATTGAGATTAGACTGTAAACTCTTCACGGGCAGTGAACGTATCTACCAACTCTGTATTCTCCCAAGCTGTTAGTACAGTGCTCTGCCCGCAGTAAGCACTCAATAAGTACCATTTATTGACTGACTGAGAAGGTTGAAAGCCATTACATCAACAAAGGTGAGTGGATGTTGATAGAGTCAACCGCTCCCTTAAAAAAAGTTATGGTACTTAGTGACAGGAGCTGGATGGAGGCCTGTATTTCCTTCCTGGGGACAGGGGGCCAAGTCCACAGAGCCCATTGCTTTGATAGTTTTTGAACAAAAAGATGGTCCTCAGACTTCTAGGGTCTGAGGGCTCCGTGTCATGATTGTTGGCTGGGGATTCGGACTAATCCTCTGCCCTAAGGGCCATCTTAGGCCAGATTCGGAATCAGGAAAACTACCCCCGACCCTATAACCCACAGCAAGGATCGACTCCAGCAAAAGTTTGTCAGCTTCTCTCTTAGCGTAACCTTCATTTCCGAGCCTGGAAAACGTGCGTGTCAGCTTGAAGGGAGGAAATATTCTGACATCAGCAGATTGTTTTGATTTAGGCAGGACACGTCGTCAGCAACAATATTTCCCGAGCCCCTTCTGGGGGTGGCTTGGAGTTGAGGTTTGCGTTTCCGTTTCCCCTACAGAAAGCGTGGGTCAGTACTAAGTTACTGCCTGCTAAGTAGTCTCTGTGTATCTTTGGACAGTTACTGTCGTCACGGCTAGCTCTGGGGGCAGAATGAGAGAGCTGAAGGCTTGTTTACGGTCCTTAAAGCCACTGAGGGCTCTGTTCACATTAAGTGCCCTTCTGCACCCTGATGGTGCCTAGGAGGTGTCTTCGACGGCGCTCAGTATAGTATTCTGCATCTTGAAGGTGCCCAGGATGCTGCAGAAGCACCGGCCGGTGCTCTGAAACAGGAGATGTCCAGGACAGTGCTCTGCAGTGGGGCCTACAGAAAAAGCACCAGTCTGGGAGTCAGAGGGCGTGGGTTCTAATCCCGGCTCTGCCACGTGTCTGCTGTATGACCTCGGGCAAGTCAGTTCATTTTTCTGGGCCTCAATTACCTCATCTGTAAAATGGGGCTTGGGAATGTGTGGGATTGGGACTGTGTCCAATCTGATTATCTTGTATCTACCCCTTAGACGAGTGCTTGGCACAGAGTAAGCACTTAACAAACACGATAATTATGGTTATTAATTATTAGGACAGCACTCCTTACCCCTTTTAGACTGTGAACCCACTGTTGGGTAGGGACTGTATATGTTGCCAATTTGTACTTCCCAAGCGCTTAGTACAGTGCTCTGCACACAGTAAGCGCTCAATAAATACGATTGATGAAAAATGACCAAGATAACACTCTGCATTCAGAAAGAACTCAATACATGCTATTGATAATGATGAAGATGCTTTGTTATGCATTTTGGTCACTCACGGAAGTTGGACTGTGGGATTGGGACTGTGTCCAACGTGAATACCTTGTATCTACCTCTTAGACGAGAGCTTGGCACATAGTAAGCACTTAACAAACACCATAATTGTGGTTATTAATTATTAGGACAGCACTCCTTACCCCATAAATGACCAAGATAACACTCTGTATTCAGAAAGAACTCAATACATGCTATTGATAATAATGAAGATAATTTGTTATGCATTTTGGTCACTCAGGGAGTTGGACAATTTCTATAGTTTATGGTAAATAGGCTGCTTGGGGAGGCGGGGAAAGAGGGGGCTAAAACAAACTCACTTCTAGAGTCCCTCCACTTTACGGCTCCAGAGTTGTAGTCTGTGCTCCCAATTATAATAATTGTGGTATTTGTTAAGTGCTTACTTTGTGACAGGCACTAAACGAAGTACTGGGGAGGATACAAGCAAATCGGGTTAGAAATAGTCCCTGTCCCGTATAGGGTCACAGTCTCAACCCCCATTTTACAGATGAGGTAACTGCGGCCCAGAGAAGTGAAATGACTTGCCTAAAGTCACACAGCAGACAAGTGGCCGAGCCGGCATTAGAACCCATGACTTTCTGATTCCCAAATCCGTGGTCTATCCACTACGCCGTGCTCCTTCTCCAACCTTTAGCAAATACTCTTTACCAAGCCAACATTAACAGGGCTTAACGGATGGCATTTTGGGGGTGCAGAGGTGACTGTGTACATTAGCTGGGAGCCCAAAGCAAATAATAATAATGATGGTATTTGTTAAGCGCTTGCTACGTGCCAAGCACTGTTCTAAGTGCCGGTAGATACAAGGTAATCAGGTTGTCCCATATGGGGCTCACAGTCTTAATCTGCATTTTACAGATGAGGTGACTGAGGCACAGAAAAGTTAAGTGACTTGGCCAAGGTCACCCAGCTGATAAGTGGCGGAGCCAGGATAAGAACCCACCACCTCTGACTCTCAATCCCTTTCCAGGAAACCACACTACTTCTCCTATTTCGGGGTCGGTGGGTTTCAAATTCACCCGAATCCACTGCAAAGGAGCGAAGCAGAGCTCGAACTTTAGGAGCCCCTTGGACGGATTCCCCGTTCCATAACTAGGGACCAACTGAAGAAAGGCACGCCCGACTCCTCACCTGTCCCATCATTGTCTCCTTGTACTGCTTCTTCTGGGTCACTTTGATTGGAGGCAATTTTGTCACAGCGGACACCAAGAAGTTCATCAGGATGTCCTCACAGTTGGCCAGTTGGTCCACCATGCCCTTCAAGCTGCCTGGCAAGTAATGCGTGTACAGGTAGTGATAATATCTGGAAGAGCAAGAGAAGACGCGGTATGACTGACCGGGTGCCGGGGCTGGAGAGCCTCTTGGATGGTGCTGGGCTTTAAAGAAAATCCCCAAATGGATCACTGAAATGGAAACACAAACGACGGCCACCTCCCAGCACTTAGTACAGGGCTCCGCACAGACCAAGCACTTAATAAGTATGATGATATCCATTACTACTGAGCGCTGGGGTATATACAAGGTAATCAGGTTGTCCCACGTCACAGTCTTAAGCCCCATTTTTCAGATGAGGTAACAGGCACAGAGTGGCTTGCCCGAGGTCACAGAGCAGACTAATGGTGGAATCGGAATTAGAACTCACATCCTCTGACTCCCAAGCCTCTTTCCACTACGCCACACTGCCACGGCCAGACGCATACCCACACCTTAACAATGACTTCCGACACTATATTCGGCAGAGGGAGGACCTGCTTAATGGCAGTTGAGCAGATCCGCCCTGAGACCCACAATGAAGAGAAGCAGTGTGGCTTAGTGGAAAGAGCTTGGGCTTGGGAGTCACAGGTCGTGGGTTTTAATGCCGGCTCCGCCACTTGTCTGCTGTGTGACCTTGGGCAAGCCACTTGACTTCTCTGGGCCTCAGTTACCTCATCTGTAAAATGGGGATTGAGACTGTGAGCCCCCCGTGGGACAATCTGATCACCTTGTATCCCCCCCAGTGCTTAGAACAGTGCTTCCTCTCCCCCTCGTCCCCCTCTCCATCCCCCCATCTTACTTCCTTCCCTTCCCCACAGCACCTGTATATATGTATATGTTTGTACATATTTATTACTCTATTTATTTATTTATTTATTTCACTTGTACATATCTATCCTATTTATTTTATTTTGTTAGTATGTTTGGTTTTGTTCTCTGTTTCCCCCTTTTAGACTGTGAGCCCACTGTTGGGTAGGGACTGTCTCTATGTGTTGCCACTTTGTACTTCCCAAGCACTTAGTACAGTGCTCTGCACATAGTAAGCGCTCAATAAATACGATTGATGATGATGATGATGATGCTTCACACATAGTAAGTGCTTAACAACTGTGAGCCCGCTGTTGGGTAGGGACCGTCTCTATATGTTGCCAACTTGTACTTCCCAAGCGCTTAGTACAGCGCTCTGCACACAGTAAGTGCTCAATAAAAACGATTGAATGAATGAACAAATCATCATCATCATCAATCGTATTTATTGAGCGCTTACTATGTGCAGAGCACTGTACTAAGCGCTTGGGAAGTACAAATTGCCATCATTATGGGTAGGGACTGTCTCTATATGTTGCCAACTTGTACTTCCCAAGCGCTTAGTACAGTGCTCTGCACACAGTAAGCGCTCAATAACTACAATTGATTGATTGATTGATTATTATTATTAAAATGGGGATGAAGACTGTGAACCCCACGTGGGACAACCTGATTGCCTCGAATATACCCCAGCGCTTAGAACAGTGCTTGGCAAATAGTAAGCTCTTAACAAATACCATCATCATCATCATTATTATTATTATCCGACAAGCTTCTTCTACAACCCAGCCTGCTCACTTTTCTCCTCTAGTGTCATCCTAATCACTGTACCTCAATCTCGTCACTGACTCCTCACTGCCTAACTCTTGCCCATGTCCTGCCTCTGGCCAGGAACACCCTGCTTCTTCATACCCAAAAGACAATGTCTCTCCCACCTTTCAAAGCCTTATTGAAAGCACATCACCTCCAAGAGACCTTCCCTAATCCCTCTTTTTACTTGTCTTCAATTCTCTTCTCCCTCACCCTGACTTGCTTCCTTCATTCATCCTCCCTCGAGCCCCACAGCACGTACGCACATATCTGTAATTTATTAATTTATATTATGTCTGGCTCCCCCTCTACATTGTAAGTTCACTGCGGGCAGGGAATGTGTCTGTTATACTGTTTTATTGCTATACCGTACTCTCCCAAGCATTAAGTACAGTGTTCTGAATATAATAAGTGCTCAATAAATACGAATGACTAACTGAAAAGCAGCAGGGCCTACTGGATAGATTACAGGACTGGGAGTCAAAAGGACCTGGGTTCTCATCCCGGCTCTGCCACTGTGCGACCTTGGGCAAGTCACTTCGCTTCTCTGTGCCTTGGTGACCTCACCTGTAAACTGGGGAATAAGATAGTGAGCACCATATGGGACAGGACTGTATCCAATCGAATTTGCTTGCATCCACCCACGGGCCCGGCATACAGTAAGTGCTTCATTCATTCAATCATATTTATTTAAGTGCTTAACAAATGTGACAATTATCATTCTTAAGCCCTCGAGGGGGTTGAGAACCCAAGGGAAAGAGAGGCCTCGTGGACTCTAAAGGAAGCAGACTGGGATAGCCAGACTGCTGGCCCCTGACCGGGATCTGGAAATGGCATCCCAGTGGTTTCCCGGGAAACAAGACTCCTTTCTCCTGTGGTAGCCAGGAGCCCCTTTGGCATGTTGGCCTCAAACGCCCCGGCTGGCTTCTTACTTGTGATATATAGCAGCTCCCGTCAATACCATGGAGTAGTCGTTTGTCCACTTGGACGTGTAGCCCCAGCGTTCCTTAGCGTTATCCCAGAAATGGCTCCGAGCCGGATACCCGACGATCCTCTCGGGAAAACTCTGCCACACGGTAAAGGCAAAATCCACCTAGAGGGAAACACAAGGCAAACGAGCAATCAATGGCGTCAACAAATGTCACCAGAACATTACCTATCCCTACTCCCACTCCGCCAATGCGGAAAGCAAAATCCAGGGACTGTTGCAAAACATTAATTCCCCATAAATTCATCAGTAAATTAAACTGACTGCTTGGCTTTTTACCCCATAATTATGCACATTTTAATGCTTTTGGTTAAAAGGCAGTTCAGAGCAGTGCAGAACTGAATTAACATTTTGCAGACATGTCTTTTCGAAATTCGGCCGCACCCAGAAAACTAAGCATTGGATTTTCCTTAGTTTCTCAATTGCTCTTCTCTCATAATAATAATAATAATAATGGTATTTGTTAAGAATTTACTATATGCCAAGCACTGTTCTAGGTGCTGGGAAGGATACTAGGTAATCAGGTTGTCCCACGTGGGACTCACAGTCTTAACCGCCATTTTACAGATGAGGTAACTGAGGCACAGAGAAATTAAGTGACCTGCCCAAAGTCACACAGCTAACAAGTGGCAGAGCTGGGATTAGAACCCATGACCTCTGACTCCTGAGCCAGTGCTCTTTCCACTGAGCCATGCTGCTTCTCAGTAATAATAATTTTGGTATTTGTTAAGCGCTTACTATGTGCCAAGCACTGTTCTAAGCACTGGGGGTGATGACAAGGTAATCAGGTTGTCCCACATGGGGCTCACAGTCTTAATCCCTATTTTACAGATGAGGTAACTGAGGCACAGAGAAGTTAAGTGACTTGCCCACAGTCACACAGCTGACAAGTGGCAGAGCCAGGATTAGAACCCATGACCTCTGACTCCTGAGCCCGTGCTCTTTCCACTGAGCCATGCTGTTTCTCAGTGATAATAATTATGGTATTTGTTAATCTTTTACTATGTGCCAAACACTGTTCTAAGCACTGGGGTGGGGGGGAGGACAAGGTAATCAGGTTGTCCCACATGGGGCTCACAGTCTTAATCCCAATTTTACAGATGAGGGAACTGAGGCACAGAGGAGTTAAGTGACTTGCCCACAGTCACACAGTTGACAAATGGCGGAGTCAGGATTAAAACCCATGACCTTTGACTCCCAAGCCCATGCTCTTTCCACTGAGCCACGCGGCTTCATCCCTGGAGCATCCAGAGATATTCCACAAGGCACTAAAATGTGCATGCCCACATATGCCCTAACAAGTCAATGTCATTAATTAAGATGAGTAAAAAAGGTCTGATTTGAAAGACAAATAAAATCACTCTTCTCTGTATGATATCCAAGATGTTAAAGAGTGGAAACAGCAATTAGAAAAATAAAATCAGGGTGGGAAAGGCAGGAGATCATAATATTACAGATAGTTAAAAAATTTCAGAGAACTCTTATGAAAACCGAAGTGGTCCAAAGATAATAATAATAACAATAATGATGGCATTTATTCATTCATTCAATCGTATTTATTGAGCGCTTACTGTGTGCAGAGCACTGTACTAAGCGCTTGGGAAGTACAAGTTGGCAACATATAGAGACAATCCCTACCCAACAGTGGGCTCACAGTCTAGAAGGCACTTATTAAGTGCTTACTACGTGCAAAGCACTGTTCTAAGTGCTGGGGAGGTTACAAGGAGATCAGGTTGTCCCTTGTGGGGCTCACAGTCTTCATCCCCATTTTACAGATGAGGGAACTGAGGCCCAGAAAAATTAAGTGACTTGCCCAAAGGCAAGAGCCTGGGCTTTGGAGTCAGAGGTCAAGGGTTCAAATCCTGGCTCTGCCAATTGTCAGTTGTGTGACTCTGGGCAAGTCACTTCCCTTCTCTGTGCCTCAGTTTCCTCATCTGTAAAATGGGGATTAAAACTGTAAACCCACTGTGGGACAACCTGATCACCTTGTAACCTCCCCAGCGCTTAGGCATCTCTTCATCTCTGCCCCTGCTCTCTCTCCCTCCCTCAGGCTCAAGTCTCCTCCTGCCTTCAAGACATCTCCATTTGGATGTCTGCCCACCATCTAAAACTCAATATGTCGAAGACTGAACTCCTTATCTCCCCTCCCAAACCCTGCCCTCTCCCTGACTTTCCCATCACTGTTGACGGCACTACCATCCTTCCCGTCTCACAAGCCCGCAACCTTGGTGTCATCCTCGACTCTGCTCTCTCGTTCTCCCCTCACATCCAATCTGTCACCAAAACCTGCCGGTCTCACCTCCGCAACATTGCCAAGATCCGCCCTTTCCCTCTCCATCCAAACCGCTACCCTGCTCGTTCAATCTCTCATCCTATCCCGACTGGATTACTGCATCAGCCTCCTCTCTGATCTCCCAATCTCCTGTCTCTCCCCACTTCAGTCTATACTTCACGCTGCTGCCCGGATCATCTCTGTGCAGAAATGCTCTGGGCATGTTACTCCCCTCCTCAAAAATCTCCAGTGGCTACCAGTCAACCTATGCATCAGGCAAAAACTCCTCACTCTCAGTTTCAAGGCTCTCCATCACCTCGCCCCCTCCTACCTCACCTCCCTTCTTTCCTTCTCCAGCCCAGCCTGCACCTCCGCTCCTCTACCTCCTCAATGTGCCTTATTCCCACCCATCCCGCCATCGACCCCCAGCCCCCATCCTCCCCCTGGCCTGGAATGCCCTCCCTCCGCACATCCTCCAAGCTAGCTCTCTTCCTCCCTTCAAAGTCCTACTGTGAGCTCACTGCCTCCAGGAGGCCTTCCCAGACTGAGCCCCCTCCTTCCTCTCCCCCTCTCCATTCCCCTGGCCCTACCTCCTTCCCTTCCCCACAGCACCTGTAAATATGCTTGTACAGATTTATTACTCTATTTTACTTGTACATATTTACTATTCTATTTATTTTATTTTGTTAATATGTTTTGTTTTGTTGTCTGTCTCCCCCTTCTAGACTGTGAGCCCATTGTTGGGTAGGGACCGTCTCTATATGTTGCCAACTTGTACTTCCCAAGCGCTTGGTACAGTGCTGTGCACAGAGTAAGTGCTCAATGAATACGATTGAATTAAAAAATGAACAGAGGCTCTAGTTCACACCATTCAATTCCTTTTTGACCTAGAGACCCAGAGTCAGCTGGAGTGGTTCGTTCTCTCTCTCTCTCTCTCTCTCTCTCTCTCTCTCTCTGTCTCTCTCTCTCTCTTATTAGTTAAGCACTTACTATATGCCCGGTACTCTACTGAGCACTGGGTAGATACAAGCTAATCAGATTGGACACACAGTCCATGTCCCCCCATGGGGCCCATTGTTTTCATCCCCAATTTACAGATGAGGCAACTGAGGTTTAGAGAAGTGAAGTGACTCACCCGAGGTCACACACCAGGCAAGTGGCAGAGCCAGGATTAGAATCCAGGTCCTTCTGACTCCCAAGCCAGTGCTCTTTCCACTCGGCCACGCTGCTTCTCTTACACCAGGGCAACCACCCATTCCAGAGGCAGCCCCTTGATGTCCTATGCTGATACAGTGTGGCCTGGTGGAAGGAGCATGGAGCTGGGAAGCAGGAGACCTGGGTTCTGATCCCAGCTCTGCCACTGGCCTGTGTGACGTTGGACAAGTCTGGGCCTCAAGTTTCCTCACCTGTAAAATGGAAAGGGAGCCCAGCGTGGGAAAGGGACTTTGTCACATCAAATAACCTTGTGTCTGGGCAAATATTTATCACGTAGTAAGCACTTAATAAACGCCATAGAAAAGATAAGGAATTCCCTTATGTCCTGCCCTACACAGATTAGCATTCATTCATTTATTAAGCGCTTACTGTGTGCAGAGCACTGTACTAAACGCTTGAGAAAGTACAATACAACAATAAACAGTGACATTACCTGCCCACAACAAGCCCACAGTCTAGGGAGGGCAGGGGAAGAGCTCTTCCAAACCCAGAGGGGCTGTTTTATGGGGTTATGGAGAGCGGGTATACAAGAACAAAAACCATGATGATGATGATGATGATAATGATGATGATGATAAAATAACAACAATAATAATAATAACGTATTTCTTAATTGCTTACTATGTGCCAACCACTGTAGTAAGCTCTGGGTTATACAAGATAATCAGCTCTGGGCTCACTGTCTAATTCCCTACTGGACTAGTGACTTCAAAGCAACCGGAGAGACAATTCAGATCAAACTGTTAGTTCAGAATTCCTCCGGGTCATTAGCACATCAAAGGGCTGAAAGGTCAGCTTTGGGCTCCTTCTTCCAAAACTCCGACATCTGTTTTCTTTACAGGATTCAAAGAGAGAGACCTGTAAATAGCCATAAACCAAGAACCACTGCTGTTCTCCCAGGCCATCACTTAAAACATCTACAGAGAGAGACATTATACCCTGCTGAGAACCCTCAGAGGAAGAAAGTGCACTTCACTTATTCTCTGGAAAACCCCACCAAAACCTCACATAAATCGCTAAGGACCATCAACCCTCAAGTCAACAGCAGGAAAAGGCCGAAGCCTTCTGGCCTCTTCCATCTCCCGCATCATTTCCAAACCACACTGACTTCTAATTACCCGTCCTGCAAAAAGAGAGGAAGAACTCAGAACAGAGACAGCCACAGACACGGAGACCTCACAGAGGCAGAAAGGCATTTTCACTAAGGGGACCAAAAAAACTTTCTGAGCTTCAGAATGCGACCAAGTCCTCCAGGCAGAGAGGGCAAAAATGTGGTGATTAAAGTCACCCAAAATAATTACAGCCGCCTCAGCACTGAGCCCTATGTCTCTCCCAGGAAAAGCAGGAAGCAAAGCATAAATCAATCAGTCAGTCATATTTACTGAGTGCTCTGAGTATATTTACTGCAACACAGGACTATACTGGGCACCTCACTGCATGCAGAACACTCTACTAGGCTGATTGGGTAGAGAGCACTACATCTGGATCTCCCAATCTAATGCTCTCCTAAAAAGTGCTCTGACATTTAGGGTTTAACGTGCTCTGTCACTTCAATACAAGGCTGCGGGGTTTCGTTTGGCTTAAATACTTCCCTCTCCCTACAACCTCTGAAGAATTTTGCCTGACAAATAGAGAACTAAAGCCTGTTCCCATTTAGCATCGGAAATTGATTGGATAAGGACAGGTCAATTTCACATAAGTAATGATAGAGCACAGTGTGTAGGCATGAGATGACTTTTTGATAAATACGATAGGGAAGCTAACACTGAGAATTAAACATTTACACATACACAACTTAACACTACACCTTAAAAATCTAACACAAAGTATTTCAATATTGGTCAGTTAAAGCTGTCTTTTGTCTTATGTTTCTGTGGCACTTTCACAGACATTCTGATCAATGGATTGCACTCACCGCTTTCATACAGAGGGTGTTCAATAAATATTGTTACTACTAATTCTTGGGTACTTGATTATATCTCAGTCAATCAGTGGAATTTATTGAATCTTTCTTTATTGAATCTTACAGAGGAGGAACAGAGAGGTTAAGTGACTTGCCCAAGGTCACCCACCAGACAAGTGGCCGAGCCAGGATTAGAACCCAGGTCCTTCTGACTCCCAAGCCCATGCTCTAGCCACTAGGTAACATGGTTTCCTCTAGTTGGTAGACACTATCCCTGTCCATGTAAAGTAAGCTTATATTATGTTATTTCAATTTTTTGCATCTTAGGATCACATAAATGGCCTTTACATTATTTCCTGTGGGAAACAACCCTTCACTTAATACTCTATTTTTATGGGATCACGAGTGTAATATTAACTAGCATCCAGCAATATTTGGCACCTACTTTTTTATGGTATTTGTTAAGTGCTTACTATATGCCAGGCACTGTTCTAAGCGCTGGGGTAGATACAAGGAAATCAGGTTGGACACCGTCCTTAGCACACATGGGGCTCACGGTCTTAATCCCCATTTTGCAGATGAGGTAACTGAGGCCCAGAGAAGTTGAGTGCCTTGCCCGAGGTCACACAGCTGACAAGTGGCAGCATGGGAATTCGAACTCCCAAGCCCGTGCTCTTTCCACTAGGCCATGCTGCTTCTCAAAAGCACCTATAGAGTCCTCTGTACAAAATTTCCTGCTGCTTTCCTCCTATAACCCAGCCCACACACTTCGGTCCTCTGGAGCCAATCTAATCACTCAGGCTTGATCTCCTCTTTCTTGCTGCTGACCCCTCACCTATGTCTAACCTCCGCCCTGGAATGCCTTCCCTCCTCAAATGCAACAGGAAATTAAATTACTCTCCCCACCTTCACAGCCTTATAGAATGCATATCTCCTCCAAGAGGCTGTTCCGGACTAAGCCCTAAGGTATCTGTTATATTATTATATTGTACTCTCCCAAATGCTTAGTATAGCGTTCTGAAACGGTAAACACTCAATAAATGTGATCAACTAAGCCTTTATTTTATCTTCTCCAACTCCCTTCTGCATCACCTTGACTTGCTCCTTTTATTCACCCCACCTTCCCAGCCGAAAAGCACTTATGTACATATCCATAATTTATTTATTCATATTAATGCCTGTCTCCTCTTTTAGACTGTAAGCTCCTTGTGGGCAGGGACTGTGTCTACCAACTTTGTTATAATGTATCTCCCAAGTGCTTAGTACAGTCCTCTGCATACAGTAAGCACTCAATAAATATGACTGATTGACAGTAGTTGCTCAATAAATAGTATTGATTGATTGATAGGCATTCTCCTTTTTGTTCTTGGCCAATGCCCATTTTGTCTATACTGTAGTATATTTTATTGACCACCTACTGGGGGCACAGCACTGCATAAAGGTTCCCACTCGGGGCAAAGTACTGTACCCAGGTGCCAAATAGGGACAGAATACTGTATCTAGGTGCCTCCTGGATGCTAAGCAGCTTATAGGGTTACGGCGGAAAGATAAGTACACACCTACTAGTTACAGGAGCACTTCTCACTAAAAATGAACCAGAGCTGACTGATGATACTCCGATTTTCCAAACAATATACATGGCCTAAAACACCATTTTATGTGTCTGACAACTTTTAGATGCGGCATTCTGCACATTCTACATTCATCTGTAGTATGTGTGCACGCGCACGCACACTCACGCATATGCACATCACATCTGGTTTGCACTGGGTCCCCTCCCCTTAACCTGCAGGAACAGGGGCAGGAAGATAAAATCCTGTAGGGTGGTGTCTGACGCTCAACATATATGATTGAATGAATGAATGACGTCCCTTCCAACTGGATATTTTGATATCCGGCCCCGCGGCCAATCTCTCCTGGAAAGAGACCAGGGGCCCAGCCGGACCAACCATTTCAGCTTCAGCAAATCCAAAGCAACAGCAAGAGCTACTGGAAAGAGACTGACTATAAAGGGAAAATGGAGAGCGGGGAATGCAAGCAGCAAAGTCCCCAAGTTTTCTAGCAGCCGCCATTAATACTATATTTCCGCTACGTGGCACATTTCTAGACGTCCTCTGGTTTCCCGTACAGTTTGAAGAAAGGCTTCGGGGATCGAAGCCCATCCTGGATATACAAAATGGCCCTCAACAATCTCTATTTTTCCTCTGGGCCCTCTCTTTTCAGCACAATCTTATTTTTGGCCCCAAAGCCTAAACGTCTGAACTAGCAGGGGGATCCCCGACTCGGTGCTAAAATGAAATTTTGCGCTCCTGAGTGGGCGGGTAAAAACCACCACTTGTTCCAAAGAAGGAATGTTTCTTCCTGAGGCAGAACAATCTCGGGGAGCTGCCAGCCTGCACAAGCGGGGCCTACTGGAAAGAGCACGGGCCTGGGAATCAAAGGACCAGGGTCCTAATCTGGCTCCTAAAGTACTCCTGCTCCAATAGAGGGGCTTTAAAGATGGCTGGAAACACAACAACTCTGTAGACTTCAACTTGGCGTAGTGCTTAAACACCCACTGTCCCCACATTCGGTGTTTTGCTCTGTCAAAGGCGGCACTGAGGCCTGTAGGAAAGGGTTGGGGTACTCTCCTCTGATGCTAGAGAACCTCTCTTCTCCAGCTGACCTCAGCTGTGTCAGTAATGTCAATAAAAATATACAATTGGAGTGCTAGGGGAGCCTGAAATGGAGTGAAGCATATGAGGGCCTAATTAGGAATGAAAAGGAAGGTAAAAACAGGGAAAGAGAGCCTTCCCCATGACAGATGGCAGCAAGAGAGCTGCGAGGAATCAGTAGGTGGAAAGATGACACAAGAGGGAAGCGGTTTGAATAATAATAATAATTATACCAGCAACAACTCCCTCCTATTTAGACTGTGAACCCCAGGTGGGACACAGATTGTGTCCATCCTGAGAATTTGTATCTACCCCAACCTTAGTACAGTGCTTGACATCTAGTCAGCACTTAACAAATACCATATAACGAGCAAACAACAATTCATGGTGCTTGTTCAGCATTTCATATGTGCCAGGCAGATACACGCCAATCAGGTAGGATACAGTCCCTGTCCCACATAATAATAATAATGATGGCATTTGTTAAGCGCTTACTATGTGCAGAGAACTGTTCTAGGTGCTGGGGGGGATACAAGGTGATCAAGTTGCCCATGTGGGGCTCACAATCTTAATCCCCATTTTACAGATGAGGTAACTGAGGCTCAGAGAAGTTAAGTGACTTGCCCAAGGTCACACAGCAGTCATGTGGTGGAGTTGGGATTCAAACCCATGACCTCTGACTCCAAAGCCCATGCTCTTTCCACTGAGCCACGCTGCTTCTCTGAGACATGGGTCTCAGAGTCTAAGTAGGAGGGAGCACAGGCACTGAATCCCCATTTTACGACAGTAAACCTGAGGCGCTGAGAAGGTCACACAGCATTTGCCCAGGACACATGGCAGAAAACTGTGGAAACAGAAAAACCAAGTTCTGGCATCTTTTTTACGTGTGTAACTGCTCCACCTTACTGCATATTTTTTGCCACCCCAAAACTGGGGAGGGGGATTAAATCTAGCAATAAAGTGTGCCAAGGAAAAAAGATGAGGAAAAAAAAGGAGGGGAAAAGGAAGAGGAAAGTAAGAGGGCACTTGAGAGGTCTTCACTTACTCCTACTGCACTCTGAAAAGTTCTGCACACAGTAAGCATTTAGTGAATTTTTTCACTGGTATTTTTAAAGGCTACTGTACTAAGCGTTGGGGCAGATACAAGCTAATCGAGTTGGACACAGTCCATGTCTCACATAGGGCTCAGTTTTAATCCCCATTTTTCAGATGAGTAACTGAGGTACATAGAGATGAAGTGACTTGCCCAAAATCAAAGAGCAGACAAGTGGAGGAACCTGGGATTGGAACCCAGGTCCTCCGACTCCCAAGCCCACACTCTTCTCACTAGGTCACGCTGAGTCTCTTCCCTCTAACTCTGCAGTGTTCTCCAAGGTCTCAAGCTTCAACTAGTTCTATCAAGGTCTTCCTCACCTGCTGTGAGCTGTTCTCCCCCTGCTGCTCCTCTTCCTCCTCCTCACAGTCACTATCACCGGGAAGTGGCCTGGC
Organism: Tachyglossus aculeatus; assembly: GCF_015852505.1. NCBI lineage: Eukaryota > Metazoa > Chordata > Mammalia > Monotremata > Tachyglossidae > Tachyglossus > Tachyglossus aculeatus. The sequence continues at coordinate 68,316,493 of NC_052069.1, read as the reverse complement.
CCATGGATTTAGGAGTCGGAAGGACCAGGGTTCTAATCCTGGCTCCGCCACATGTCTGCTGTGTGACCTTGGGCAAGTCACTTCACTTCTCTGTACTTCTGTTGCCTCATCTATAAAATGATGGTGGTATTTGTTAAGCGCTTACTACGCTCCTGGCATTAAGACTGTGAGCCCCTTGTGGGACAGGGACTGTGTCCAACCTGATTATCTTATATAATAATAATAATAATAATGATGGTATTTGTTAAGCGCTTACTATGTGCAAAGCACTGTTCTAAGCACTGGGAAGGATACAAGGTGATCAGGTTGTCCCACAGGGGGCTCACAGTCTTAATCCCCATTTTACAGATGAGGGAACCAAGGCACTGAGAAGTTAAGTGACTTGCCCAAAGTCACACAACTGACAACTGGCGGAGCTGGGATTTGAACCCATGACCTCTGACTCCAAAGCCTGGGCTCTTTCCACTGAGCCACGCTAACCCAGTGCTTAGAACAGTGCTTGGCACATAAGGGCTTAACAAATGCTACAATTACTATTATCACGGTGTATAATTACTATGTGGTACAAAAATACTTTTTGATCTCAATAATTGGGGTGGGGCAATTAGGTGATTAAACATGCTCGTGTCATCTGATATCTGAAGAGTGTTTTAATATTCTGATCTTCTTTTGTTTTCCCAAGGTATCATCATCACCTCATAAGTGAGAAAACTGAGGCCCAGAGAAGTTAGGTTACTTTGCTCATGGGAAAGCTGGGGCTACAACCCCAAGTAAAGGCTCTTTCCACTGGACTTCACCATTTCACCAGATTCAGGAATCCTGGAGGGTCACTCCTCAGAATCTCAAAAATGGGAATCAGTCTGGCCCAGTGGAAAGGGCGGGCTTGGGAGTCAGATGACCTGGGTTCTAATCCCGGCTCTGCCAATTGCTTGCTGCGTGACCGCTCTGTGCCTCAGTTTCCTCAACTGCAAAATGGGGATTAAATACCCGCTCTCCCTCCTACTTAAATTGTGAGCCCCGTGTGGGACAGGGGCTGTGCCTGACCTAATTCACTTGCACTTACCTTAGTGCTTGGAACAGCGTTTGACAGGGTAAGCGCTTAAATACCACAAAAACCCCCACTAGGACTGAGGTCCTAGTCTTACCTCAGTAGTCGAAAGCACGGTGTCTTCGTCGAGGCTGAGCACCGCATCTGTGACGATGTTGTCATACGGCAAGAAACGGCTGCTCATCACCTGCAAGGGGAAAGCAAGTTGGAGTGGATGAGAGAGGGAAAGAGAGATCGTTGAGTTGTAAGAGTCAACTGTCATCTTGGGCAAGTCATTTATTTTCTCCACGCCTCAAGTTCCTCAACTGTAAAAAAATGGGGATTAAATACCTGTTCTCCCTCCTACTTAGGCTGTGAGTCCCATGCAGGACAGTGACTGTGTCTGACCTAATTAACTTGTACCTACCCAGCACTTAGAACAGTGTCTGACACATGGTAAGCGCTTAACAAATACCATTAAAAAAATCAAAATAATAATTTGGGGGCAGAATCGTCTGCCCGGCTTGCTGCCATTCTGGGCTATTTAAATTAACTCTAGTCGTGTCCTTGCCCAAGTCCCCTGACCCGGGATGGGGAAAGATACCTTTGTTAGCTTTGGGCTGGAGAGCCAAATGCCTGCCCCAAACAGTTCCCCAATAGTTGTACCCCCAGAGGGATAGAAATGGTGAGCTAGTGAGCCACTGGCCGGCTTCTTCCCTCTGAATATCCAGGGCTCCTCGGTGTCGAACGGAACATGGAGGAGAAAGGGGAAGACACTCTCCATCTCCTTGGCTGTTTTATGCACAAATTTTACTTCTACATGCCCACATCCAGAGCTGTGCAGATGTGTACGCATGCGTGCACGGGCTCACACAAACACACACATGTCCCTTTGGCTGCAATTTGTTTTAATGGTATTTGTTAGGCACTTACTATATGCCAGATACTGTTCTAAGCGCTGGGGTAAATACAAGGTCATCGGGTTGGACACAGTCCACACAGGGCTCACAGTCTTAATCCCCATTTTACTGCTGAGGAAACTGAGGCACGGAGAAGCAAACTGAATTGCCTGAGGTCACACGGCAGAAAAACGGTGGAGCTGGGACTAGAATCCAGATCCTTCTGCTACCCAATCCGAGCACAGAACACGGAACGCTGAGCTCTCCTCCGGGAGTCCGGGAGCTCAGGGAGTCTACCGGGCAGGGGAAGAGAGGTTTATAGGAATCCGCTTGGTCAGCCACCCAATGGTAAAAAGGACAAGGGGTACGCTCTACACCATCTCAAAATGGCTCCAGGCCCTGCTTCTACAGTTTCTTCAAATGGATCACGTGGCCTTTTCTTTTCGAGGCTTTCAACATAAAATGAAAACGGAGCGCTAGCCGTTCACGGTGCTCCGAAGCCCCAGCCCCAGAGCGAGCCTCCCGGTACTATTGACACATCGAGTGATGACGGCAGGCACCAATTAGCTGCCACCTTGGTAGGCCTCTGACCTTACCCTTGCTGAGCCTATTGGGAAACCGGGGAGACAAGGCCTATAAATTCAAAGTCGCATTTGAGAACCCAGGCAGCAAACACATCTATTTTGACTTCAAGGCCGAGCAGACAGTTTATGCAAGCGGGAGCTTCATTAAATTGCAGGATGGGAGAAGGGAAGCAACCTCTCAACCAGCATAAGCATTTCCACTGAGTGAAAAATGATGTGGCTTCCTTGTTCCGCCAACAGAGACCATATGACGCAGTGCATTCCCCCCCACCTCAGGTTTGGCTCAGGCTACTACTGCATAGCATCCTGCTCTCTCCCACTGCTGGGGAGGTGGTTCCTCAAAAGATGAAATCATTATCATAGGATTTATTAAAGGCTTACTAGGCACCAAGCACTGTGCTACAGTGCTTGGGTAGACACAAGAAAATCAGATCAGCCCCTGTCCCACAAGGGACTCAGAGTCAAAGAGGAAGAACAGGCATTTCATCCCCATTTTGCTGGTGAGGAAACTGAGTCACAGAGAAATGAAGTGACTTGCCCAAGGTCACACAGCAGGCAACTGGTGGAGCAGGGATGAGAACACAAGTCAGTTCGCTTCTCTTTGTGCTTCTCTTTGCCTCAGTTCCCTCATCTGCAAAGTGAGGATTCAATACCTGTTCACTCTCCTACTTAGATTGTGAACCTCATGTGAGAGGACCTGATGATCTTGCACTTTCTCCAGCATTTGGCACTTAGTTGAGCGTATAATAATAATAACAATGATAATAATAATAATAATAATAATAATAATAATAATAATAATAGCATTTAGTAAGCGCTTACTATGTGCAAAGCACTTTTCTAAGCGCTGGGGGGATTCAAGGTGATCAGGTTGTCCCACGTGGGGCTCACAATCTTAATCCCCATTTGACAGATGAGGGAACTGGGGCACAGAGAAGTTAAGTGACTTGCCCAAAGTCACACAGCCGATTAGTGGAGGAGCCGGGATTAGAACCCACGACCTCTGACTCCCAAGCCCATGCTCTTTCCACTGAGCCACGCATACCATTGTTATTATTATTAAGATTATTATTAAGCACTGAATTGGGTTTACTCAGCTGGGATCTCACAACAGGCAGGAGCACAGGTAACAATCATGTCCCCCAAAGCTGAAAAAAGTTCCAGCTGTTCTCGTGAACCTATAACTCTTGAATGATAATACCTTGAGTTCATGCAGCTCTTTTATTTTCCCATTACAGATCTCATTTTATCCTCACAACATCCTCCATCTTCTAGTCTGTGAGCCCACTGTTGGGTAGGGACTGTATATGTTGCCAACCTGTACTTCCCAAGCGCTTAGTACAGTGCTCTGCACACAGTAAGCACTCAATAAATACGATTGATTGATTAAGGAGAGGCAGGTTTTAGTCTCTACATTTTGCAGCTGAGGAAACGGAAGCCCCAGGAGCTGAGGAGAGTTGCCTGTGTTTGCACAGCCAGTACTGGAATCCAGACCCTGATGTCCAAACCCACTCCTTCTCCACTAGACACAACAGATAAAAGGCTGAAGCTGAATAATGATTATTATGGTACTTGTTAAGCGCTTACTATGTGCCACGCACTGTTCGAAGTAGCGGGGTAGCTACAAGTTCATCGGGTCGGACGCCGTCCCCATCCTAAATGGGGCTCGCACTCAAACTCCATTTTCCAGATGAGGTGACTTAGGCCCAGAGAAGCTAAGTGACTTGCCCAAGGTCACACAGCAGACGCATGGCAGAACCAGGATTAGAACCCCAGTCCCTTTAACTCCCAGGCCCGTGCTCTATCCACTAAGCCACGCTGCTCCTCTAGAAGAGTGGGTGGCGAAGGAGGGGAGGGAGAGAGGAGGTGAGGTTTACTACTACCGTGGTGACCGAGAAAATCTAAACAAGCGCTTAGTACAGTGCTCTGCACACAGTAAATGCTCAATAAATACGACTGAATGAGTAAACAGTGAAAGAAACAGGCAGACCAAAAATGCTGCTGGACAAAGGTGTCATTAGCTCACAACATTCATTCAGGCTGGCAGCCTCTGTCACTACATACCTTGCTTTCTCCTTCAATGACGATGACAGGGACAGCAGTGGCAGGCCAGCGGTGTTTGGCTGGCAGGGGCTTGTCACAATTCCACAGAACTATAATCTGCAATGGACAGTGGCTTATTAGAAGTCGCGCTAAAAGCGGTGTTTCTCTTATACTTCCGAAGCATCGCCCCTCAAGTTGGGAAACCGAGACAAGACCTTTCAAACCGACGAGGCCGGAGAGCCGCCGGAAGAGAAATGAAGGAAGTGCTCAGCCTCCTGCCGCGTTGCCCGACAATCCCAGGGCAGGAAGTGAATGAAATGAATTCACCAGCTCCATCCGCAACACTGCCAGACGCAGGCTAGGGGGACGTGTCATGGGTTTGTGAGTGCAGGAGAAGGGTGGAAAAGCAAGTCATACTCAGAGTCCCAGAGTCAGGATGGATGAGATTGCTGAATCTCAAATCTAAGTGAGTCTGGTCTGACCATCCTTAACGCCGAGCCAGAAACCCAGGTAAGCTTGTCCTCCAGAGTGTAAGCTCACTGTGGGAAGGGAATGTGTCTGTTTATTGTTATTATTTATTATTATTATTGTTATTATTTATTTATTGTTATTATTGTTAATTGTTATTATTATTGTTATTATCTCCGTCTCTTTCATGTGCTTCTCTTCTGCATCCCATCCCCTAACTGGGGGAGTGCCTCAGGGCTCAGATCTGGGTCCCCTTTTATTTTTCATCCATACCCAGTCCCTTGGAGAATTCACTTGCTCCCAAATGTACTCTCCCTAGCACTTAGTACAGTGTTCTGCTCACAGTAAGCACTCGATAAATATGAATGACTGGATGAATGAAGATGCACTCTTCCTTAAGACTGGTCTTTCCCTCCCAACATCTCGCTTCTCTCGGTTCACCCAACAGGGATCATGACAATGGTCTGTTGCCCACTGCCACCTCACACTTAACATGTATAAATCAGAACTCCTCATCTTCCCATCCAAACACTGTCCTGCCCCTGACTTTCCCATCACTAGAGACAACACTATCGTTCTCCCGATCTCGCAAGCCCACAACCTTGGTATTAACCTCGACTTATGGCTCTTATTCAACCCATACGTTCAATCTGTCACCAAATCCTGTCAGTCCTACCTTCACAGCACCTCTAGATTCCTCACCTTCCTCTCCATCCAGATTGCTACAAGGCTGATCCAAGCACTTATCCGATCCCATCTTGATTACTGCACTGGCCTCCTCGCTGACCTAGACATCTCCAGTTGAGTCCATACTTCACTCTGCTGCCCAGATCATTTTTCTACAAAAACCCTCAGTCCACATCTCCTGTCACCTCAAAACCTCCAATGGTTGCTCATTCATCTCCACATCAAACTGAAACCCCTCCTACTTTACTTACTGATGTACTACAACTCACACTTCACACCAGCCTTCTCATTTGTACTTCGATCTTATCTTTCTCATCACACAACCCTTAAGCCCTGTGACATGCATACCTCCCACAACCCCACAGCACTTAAGGACTTATACATCTATAATTTATGTAAACGTGTGTCTCCCCATCCTAAAAAAACCCTCCCTTAACCCTTCAGCTCCCTCCAGTTATTGCCCCATCTTCCTCCTACCATTCCCCTCCAAAAGCCTCGAGTGAGTTGTCTACACCCGCTGTCTCCACTTCCTCAACTCCAATCCTCTCCTTGACTTCCTCCAACCTGGCTTCGCCCCCTTGACTCACTGAAACTGCCCTCTCGAAAGTCACTGATGACCTCCTTCTTGCCAAATCCAACAGCCTCTACTCCATCCTAATCTTCCTCCACCTCTCAGCTGTCTTTGACACTGGGGACCACCCACTTCTGGAAACATTATTCAACCCTGGCTTCACTGGTACTCTGCCTCTCTGGCCATTCATTATCTCCGTCTCTTTCATGCGCTTCTCTTCTGCATCCCATCCCGTAACTGGGGGAGTCCCTCACGGCTCAGTTCTGGGTCCCCTTTTATTTTCCATCTACACCCAGTCCCTTGGAGAATTCATTTGCTCCCAATGTTTCAACTACCATCTCTATGCAGACGATTCCCAAATCTACATCTCCAGCCCTAATCTTTCTCCCTCTCTGCAGTCTTATAATTCTTCCTGTCTTCAGAATATCTCTACTTAGATGCCCTGCTGACACCTCAAGCTGAACAAGTCCAAAACAGAATTGCTCATCTTCCCACCCAAACACCCTGACAGCACCATCATGCTCCCTGTCTCACAAGCCTGTAACCTTGGCATCAAACTCAACTCATCTCTCATTCAACCCACATATTCAATCTGTCACCAGTTTCTGTCAGTTCTACCTTCACAACATGGCTAAAATCCACCCTCTCCTCTCTGTTCAAATTGCTACTATGCTGATTCAAGCACTTGTCATGTCCCACCTTAATGACTGCATCAGCCTCTTTCCTGACCTCTGCCTCCTGTCTCTCCCCACTCTAGTCCTTAGTACAGTTGTTGCAAGGATAATTTTTATAAAAAAGGTTTTGTCCATGTTTTCCCACTCCTCAAGGCCCTCCTGTAGTGGGCCACCCACCTCCACAAACAGGAAATTCCTTACCACTGATTTTAAATAACTCAAACACCCTGGCCCCCATCTTACCTAGCTGACTTTCTGCTACTAGCCAGCACACTCCCGTCACTCCTCTAATGCCAACCTACTCACCGTAAGTCGATCTCATCTATCTCGCTGCTGACCCTTTGCCCATTTCCCGCCTCTGGCCTGGAATTCCCTCCCCTTTCATATCAGACAATCACTCTCTCCTCCTTCAAAGCCTTGTTAAAATCACATCTCCTCCAAGAGGCCTTCCCTGATGAGTCGCCATTTTCTCTACTTCCTCTCCCTTCTGTGTCACCCTTGCACTTGGATTTTTACCCTTTATTCACTCCACCCCCATGCCCCAGTAGTTATGCACATATTCATAATTCATTTTAACGTCTGTCTCTCCCCCAGACTGTAAGCTCCTTGCAGGCACTGAGTATGTCCGCCAACTTTATTGTACTGCAATAGCTCAGGCATTTAGTGCAGTGCTTTGCACAGAGTTAAGTGCTCAGTAAATATCACTGAATTATTCACTGCCTCATTTCAAAAGCCATCAGTCTTCACTCTCTTGAGAGAATTTGATTTTCCATTATTGCAGGAGTCCAAATCACCCTCCTGCAAGTTGATTTTCCATGCCATGGAGTGCACAGACAACGGAGTTGGTTATAGCCAAATGTAACATGAATCCAGAGGAAAGGGACTGGCTGGGTAGGAGACTGAGCTGTGGGGAAAGAGAAGGGATGTGCCTTAATTTATTTCTAACAATGTCTGTCTCCCCCTCTACACTGTAAGCTCACTGTGGCCACAGAACATGCCTACTAACTCTGTTATACTGCATTTTCCCAAGTGCTTAGTATAGTGCTCTGCATGCGGTAAGCCCTCACTACATACCACTGATTGACTGATGTGGATAACGGAGGAGTTAGAGTCTGACTGATGTGGAGTGGCGGATATCGGAGGGGAGTTAGTGGGGGGCTCAGCCCAACTCACCTGAGCACAGTACTGGGACTTGGCGGCAGCAACCAGGAGTTTCAGCACCGGCTGAGACTGCGAGACCAGGGGGGTCACGGCGTGGATGACAGCGGTAAATTTGGACGGGGGTTTTAAACCTGGAGAGGAAACAGAGAAGACCTGCTGAATGAGCCTCTGGAAAACCATGCCTGCAGAATCAACTGGTTTTGCTGAAGGACCTCACGATGGTACCTCTCTCTTCCTTTCCCTGTTGGATCCCTTTCTGGCCCTTTTGGGCCTCCAATTACTGACTGACCTCTGGGTCTCCAAATACTGACTGCCTTTCTGGACCTTCAATTACGGCATTTGTGGACCTCCAATTTACTGACTGCACTTCTAGGCCTCCGATTGTGTCGATTTCTAAAATCCCAACATGGGTTTGTGCCTGCATTTCCCGAGACTTCACCAAAGGCTCTTCACAATGTCTTCATATCCGACAAACAATTCCTCTCCCCATCTTCAAAGCCTTACTGAAGGAACATCTCCTAAAGGCTTTCCCTGACTATGCCCCCATTTCCTCTTCTCCCACTCCCTTCTGCATCACCCTTGCTCTTAGATTACTCCCTTTTTTCACCTATCCCTCAACCCCACAGCACTGATGTATCCATATATTTTTCATTTATACTGATGTCTGACACCCTCTAGAATGTAAGCTCACTGAGGTCTGGTAACCTGTCTACCAACTCTGCTATATTGTTCTCCCCCTTAGCATGGTGCTCTGTCCACAGTAAGTGCTCAATAAATATGATTGATTGACTGCCTGCAGGAGAAAGATCATGCTATGCAAGGTACAGCCTGATGGCAAGACAGGGCTGCATTCTGTCTTCCTGGAGGAAAGAGACCACTGTCTCTTACAGAGACAACATCTTCAGAATTTAAATGCTTGGGATTGAGGCCTTGCAAGCAGGGCAATATATGCTTTTAGCGAAGGCTGACAGCCCTTCTATGACTCTCTTGTAAACTCTTAATTTAGAATGAGGAAAGAGAAGAGAAGGGCCATTTCGGAGTCTTTGCCAATCAACTCCTGTAATGACCCTCTAACCCTTTGTTCTATGTGATACTCAAATACAATTGGGATTAAAGGAAGTTCTGCAGAGATGTTGATCCCACACTCCAGAGTCTTGGGCTATAAATAATTCCCCACGTACCACTCGAAGGGAGGAAAGGGTAAGAAAGTTAAGATGACCGGATTTCTTTTCAGAAGGACACCATAATCATTTCCCCACCATGCGACACTCAGCTGAGGTCATCCTATCAAGACTCGGGAAACTGTCTGTGACACACACTCCAAAATCCAACCTCTCCCTCAGAGGCCTCCATCACGAGGGAAGTCACTCACCTAGGTTAGCATAGTAGAAAGGAAAATCTCCCAAGTATGATGAATACTGTGGCAGTACGAACAAACCTCCTGGGTGTTTGTTCCATATTACGCTGTTTCGTGATATGTGCTTGAATATTCTGTCCTGAATAATCTGGAAGAAAGAAACACAACCCAGGGAAAAAGGGGACATGCTGATTAGCCCACATCCAGAGACAATGAGGGGGTCACAGCCTGGAAGCAGATCATGGACAAGATTGCGCATCAAGGTTCCTCCCGGGGCAGCTATTCTAAGAAGATGACTATCACTGTCAATTATTAAGTGCTTACTCTGTGCCAAGACAGTATACAACACCAGCATAAATACAACATAGTGGATTTAGATACAGTGTCCCACAAAAGGTTCACCATCAGAATGGGGGACAGACGCAGAGAGCCATAAGATAATTTTACTTACAGCACCTGAAGTTAAAATTCAATGATTCTAGGCTAGGGTGTGAGTATGATACAGTGAGAGCTCATCAGTTATGTTATTTGCTAAGTGCCACATAATCACTGGCGAACTGATTTAAATGACAACAAAATAAAGGTGTGAAAACTGGTAATAAGAGGGGTTGTCCTAGGGCCAGTTCATGACTTCCTTTGGATCACAGAATCTGGAAGGGGGTACATTCAGAGTCAAACATTTTATCCACCTAAAAATTGCCTGCCATTTATGGGTTCGATCGATACTTTCTAGGATTCCCAATCTATGGCTTTCAACTTTGGGAAATTTCACCACCCATTATACAGAACCACGAGAAGACCAAAATGAATGTGAAATCTTTTATCTTTAATAAGTAATATTTTTCATTTAAAAATAATTTGACAAGTATCAAGTTTTCAAAGTTCTCACTGTGACTTGAAATTCAGCTTGGATCTTTTTAGCAGCCATCTTATTCTACAGGCTAACTGGGACAATTAATGGTAAGGCAGATTCTTTCCTTCTTTTGCTGAAACTCTTGATTTTAATGCTCTCAACAGTGAGAAATAAAGGAGGAGGAAATGGAGAATGAGGAGGAGGAAGGAGAGGAGGGGAAGCAGCAGCTGGGCCTAATAGAAAGAATATGGGCTTGGAAGTCAGAGGATCTGGGTTTTAATTCCAGCCCCATCATTTGTCTGCTGTGTGACTCTGGGCAAGTCACTTAACTTCTCTGTGCCTCAGTGACCTTATCTGTAATATGGGGATTAAGACTGTGCGCTTCATGTGGGACGTGAACTGCGCCCAACCTGATTAGCTTGTATCTACTGTACTCTCCCAAGCACTTAGTATAGTGCTCTGCACAAAGTGCTCAATAAACACGACTGACTACTTTGGCGCTTAATACAATGCCTGGCACACGGTAGGCACATCACAAGAATAATTTTTTAAAAAAGGAGAATGAAGAGGAGGAAGAAGAGGAGGATAAGGAAGAGGAACGGGAGAATAAAGAAAAGGAAAAAGAGGAGAGGTACGGGGACTATATTCTCTTCAGCAATGTTTCTATTTTTTTTTAGGTTGCATTGGCCAATTTGGGGCATTTAGTAACACAGTAAATGTTCATCTTAGATGCTGCCCCACAGGGCTCAGGAAATGAGGTGACCTGTTCTTTAATTACAAGAGAAGAGTCTTTATCATGGTGGAGGATTGTTTTTAAATTATTAGGAATTCCATTTATCTTCATTGCCTAGATTGTCCCCTTCGTTCTCTCTGTTTACTGCTGTCGTACATCCCCTTCCCTGTGGGATTCCATTGCTCACTTGTGGATTGCGGTTTATATCTTTTCTTTTGCTCTCCAAATTCATTATATAAAGATACAAACTCATTTCCATATGTTTAGGAGATCATGTACACAGTCTAAGAAGGAGGGAGGGAGTAGGGTTTACTTCCTCATTTTCCAGATGAGGAAACTGAGCCACGGAGAACTTCAGTGATTTACCCAAGGTCACAGAGCAGACAAGGGGCAGAGCTGGGATTAGAATCCAGGTCCTCTGACTCCTAGGCGCAGGCTTTTTCCACTAGGCTACCCTGCATCCCGAGCTGAGGAACTGGCTGGAGAAAACCAACAGCACCTTCTCTCATGGTAGATTTGCTCTCCTCTCTGCTTAGGGAGATGGGTGGTGGGCAGGATACGAGGCAAAGCCGAAGGAAGACGGGCAGAATGGGGTAGATGCCCAACCATCCCTGAAGCAAGCGTTCACTCTGAATTACAGTTTGGAACAGAATTATGAATTTTCCAGATCTGCAGGGGACCATGGAAAGTTTGTGGGCACTGGGGAAGTTTACTGTAGAGGAGAAGGGATCTTGGAAACCTGGATTTCCTCAGATGCTCTATAGAAGGGACTATTGGGTCCCTCTGTTCTCTTGAACTTTGGATCAAAACAACCACATACTAAAAGGAGGAGGCCTGTAGGAAGGATGGGGAAATCCAGCCTCTTTGTCGAGGACCAAGGAGGGGAGCAGGGTGAACACAGACGTCCCCTGGGGTGTACGTAGGCACCCAGAGATCGGGGAAACTGAGGTGGAGAGCTACTAGGATGTGCTCTGCTGACACTACCTCATGTCAGTTTATCCTTCTGCTAATTTTTGGAGTGAATAATAATGATGATATTAATGGCAATGACCATAACTACGGCATCTGTTGTCGTCCTTTCCCAGTGAGGATTCCCCCCAAAGTTGGGACTGATTAGTTCTAAGAGCCTTTTAGAAGTACAGACTCACCCTCCTTCAAAAACACCATCCTTGATCACCTTCCCCAGGACAGACACCTAGACTTGGCTTGTCTTCCATGGTGTACGTCATTTCTTCACTTTGAGTGTGCTATTGGCTCTACCTCAGAGAGAGGTTTTAATCACCCCAATGGTTCCCTTGTCCTTTCTGCTGCTTCTTCTGGAAGCCTGGGACAGATCTCTGGGCCTGAAGTCTCATTAGTGTAATTGAGTTTTATTGTCCTGCCCACTGGGTGGGTGACTGTGACTTCTGTTAGCCTGTCAGTGGCAGATGCCAAGGCCTTGGGCAAACTAACCAGAGGAAGCAGAATCAGTTTGAGATATTTTGAGAGGACAGGTGGGAGGAGGAAGAAGAGGAGGAGGATGTGGAGGAGGAGGAGCATCACTGTCCTGGCTACCCGCTGTTCTTTAAATAGTTTCCAGAAACAAATTCTCACAGGATCCCACTGAACAAGAATGACAGGAAGATGATCATTAACTCCTAATCCTTGTTGGCTACGCTCCTCTAGGATCAAACCATTCAAAGGGTCAGATGCTTTCCTTTTCTCACCAGTTTTCGTCTGTGGATTGTGAAAGAAAAGGATGGATTTCCTTAGCTGTAGGTGGGGTTGGGGATGGTAAACAAAGGTAGATGATGCGATCAAATAGCTAAAGGGCCTTCTTTTCCGGGAGTGACCAATCCCATGACATAAAACCCCAAGGTCAAGCAAAAGCGGAGTCCAGCCCAAGGAAGACATATAAGGGAATGTTTTTCCCTGACTAATAGCTGAGGAGTCTTACCTCTAGTGTAGTCAATACAATCTTCTCAACTGAAGAAAAATAAGCCTCCCACAAGAACTGTGTCTGCTGTCTAAGTGCTAGGATTTTATCCTGATGGATAGACCTGATTGTAGAAGGAATCTGTAAGACAAGGTTAGAACAATCAGCGCCTGGAGAAAACAATGTAACCTGATCAAATCAACACACCCTCGAGATGGGTTCCGCTTCCTCCCCCACAGTAACCAGTTTCAGGACTAGAGATCGATCCAACAGAGCAGGAAAAAATTCCACTTATTCCCAGAACACAGGGGTCTCGGAGCCTATTCAAGTGTGGCCGGATGTCAATCTGGAGCCCCAGTGATCCTTAATTTTGAACTTGATCGGGCGATTTCAGGAAGTCCGGCCCCTTTTCAGATGGTCATTTCCTTGGCGGAAATTGCCACTTCCCTGTCAGTGACACAGGAAATTGGGAGAGCAACTCCTCACCAAATCCCCCGGGGCACAAGAGTTTTTTCCTGGACCGACAATTTAACAAACTAGTAACTGCAGGACTCCAGAGTCTGAGAATAGCTCCACTCTCCAGGCATCAAAGGGGGCTGGCAAAGCTCAGCTGCTGCCAATGGTTATAAAAGGCCTCGCAGAAAGCATTTCCACATTTGGGAAGAGACTTGAATTTCAAGAGGAAAGTGGACCTTGTTTTGCTAAATCTCATCAGGAGGGGAAGAGGAGAAAACGCAGACCCACCCGCCTGCCATTCCCAAGACCTTAAAGAAGAAAATCACAATTATCTCTTATGGTACCACTGTTTAAATCAGGCTTAAGAATCACTGGACTTCCAGAAGTTATCTTCCACCATCAAATTCGGCCCACCCATTTTTTCAACGGATTCTTTCCCCTTCCTAATCACTCTCTAATCCCCAGATTGTGGTTAGACCTCACGATTCAGACCCCATGGACACACTACTCTGAACACTAAAATGGTAATAAGAAAAGAAGAGGAGAATAATGAATGTTAAGTTTCTCCTTAATGTATTAACCTCATCCTGCTGTATTCTACGCTCTGAAGTGTTTGGGTTAATACCTATTTTTCATTTTGGAGGCACAAGTCACTCTTGACTCTCTCATCTCTGGCCCAGTGCCTCTTTCTTCTCCCATGTGTGGAACTTCCTCCGCCTTTAAAAAAGGCAGGCCACAGCCCCTCCCCACCTTCACAGCTTCCTCAACACCATCTCCTCTGGGTGCCTTTCCTAGTCACGTCACTCCATCCGCTTCCCTTAACATTAATGACAGATCTGATCGTTGATTCCATTATTTATGCATTTTTTGCCTATATTTGTTGTAGCTATACTTTTTCTCATTTCCACTAAACATATACTATCTGCTCGCCTCCCCAATAATACCAACCTGCAGTATCTATTGAACACTTATTGTGTATAGAGCTCTGTACTGCTTGGGAGAGTACAACACAACAGAATTGGTAGACATGTTCCCTGCCCACAACGAGCTCCTCGAGGTCAGAAACTGGGATTTAGTAGCAGCAGCAGAAGTAGTAATCCATCAACCAATCAATGGCATCTACTGAGTGTTTACTATGTGCAGAGTACTGTACTAAGCACTTAAGAGAGTACAATACAAAAGGCTTAGTAGACATGTCCCCTGCCCACAATGAGCTTACAGTGTAGAAGGGAAGACACTTATATAATTTATAATATATAGTTTAAAGGTATATACATGACTGTTACATAAGTATTAGTAGCACTTTCATCTATACTCACTCCCATGGTGAACTCATTCGCTCCCATGGCTTCAACTATCATCTCTACGCTGATGACACCCAAATCTACATCTTCACCCCTGTTCTCTCTCCAGGCTTGTATCTCCTTCTGCCTTCAGGACAACTCCACCTGGATGTCTGCCCGCCATTTAAAACTCAACATGTCCAAGACTGAGCTCCTTATCTCCCCACCCAAACCCTGCCCTCTCCCTGACTTTCCCATCACTGTAGATAGCACTAGCAGCCTTCCCGTCTCACAAGCCCGCAACCTTGGTGTCATCCTTGACTCTGCTCTCTCATTCACCCCACACATCCAATCCGTCACCAAAACCTGCCTGTCTCACCTCCACAAAACATCGCCAAGATCCTCCCTTTCCTCTTCATCCAAACCGCTACCTTGCTGGTTCAATTCCTCATCCTATCCCAACTGGATTAGGGCATCAGCCTCCTCTCTGATCTCCCCGCTTCAGTCTATACTTCACTCTGCTGCCTGGATTATCCTTGTACAGAAATGCTCTGGGCATGTCACTCTCCTTCTCAAAAACCTCCAGTGGTTGCCTATCAACCTTCGAATCAGGCAAAAACTCCTCCGTCTCGGCTTCAAGGCTGTCCATCACCTCGCCCCCTCCTACCTCATCTCCCTTCTCTCCTTCTACAGCCCAGCCTACTCTCTCTGCTCCTCTGCCGCCGCTACCTTCCTCATTGTTCCTCATTCTCACCTGTCCCGCCGTCAACCCCTGGTCCACGTCCTACTCTGGCCTGGAATGCTCTCCCTCCACACATCCGCCACGCTAGCTCTCTTCCTCCCTTCAAAGCCCTACTGAGAGCTCACCTCCTCCAGGAGGCCTTCCCAGACTGAACCCCCCTTCTTCCTCTCCTCCTCCTCCCTTCCCCATCGCCCCCCAACTCTGCCCTACCCCCTTCCCCTCCCCACCGCACTCATATATATTTGTACATACTTATTACTGTATTTTATTAATGATGTGTATATAGCTATAATTCTATTTATTCTGATGGTATTGACACCTGTCTAATTGTTTTGTTTTGTTGTCTGTCTCCCCATTCTAGACCGTGAGCCCGTTGTTGGGTAGGGACCGTCTCTATATGTTGCCGATTTGTACTTCCCAAGCACTTAGTACAGTGCTCTGCACACAGTAAGTGCTCAATAAATACGGCTGAATGAATGATGAATGAACTTGAGTGCGTACTGGGTGGGGTACACTGCATTAAGTTCCTGGGAAGTACGGAATGATGAAGTGACATTTCCTTACACTCAAACAGGGGAGACTAACACAAAAATATTTATAACTAGAGAGGTCAAAAATAACAAAGCGCACATCCACACAAGGGTGCTCTTTTAATTGCATGTTCCAAAACATTCATTAAAGACTGCTAATGGTGGTACATGTGAATATTAGATTCAGACGTCCTCAGGGGGTTAAACTGTGTTGGTATTTGTTAAGTGCTTACTATGTGTCAAGCACACTTCTAAGTGCTGGGGTGTTGGATACAGTCCCTGTCCCACATAGGGCTCACATTCTTAATCCCCATTTTACAGATGAGGAAAATGAGGCCCAGAGAAGTGAAGTGGCTTGCCACACAGCAGACGGGATTAGAACCCGGGTCCTTCTGACTCCCAAGCTCGTGCTCTATCCATTAAGTCAAGCTGCTTCTGACCGGGCACACTGGAGGTGACAATGGGTTAGAAGGAGCTGAGGAAAAAATAGCCCAACAGCGATGGATTCATTTAATCGTATTTACTGAGCGCTTACTGTGTGCAGAGCACTGTACTAAGATGGATGTGGTCAGGCTGTGTGGAGCTGGTGGTAGTTTACAGGGACCCTCTATGTGTGAGCTTTCTTCACTAAAGAGGGCTTTTCTGCGCAGCAGAGAAGCTGAGGCTTATGAAGTCTCCTTACAACTTGGGCAGAGAGTGATTCACATTTATTATTAGAGAAGCAGCGTGGCTCAGTGGAAAGAGCATGGGCTTTGGAGTCAGAGGTCATAGGTTCGAATCCTGGTTCTGCTAATTGTAATTTTGGTAAGTCACTTAACTTGTCCGTGCCTCAGTTACCAATGGGGATTAAGCCTGTGAACCCCCCGTGGGACAACTTGATCACCTCCCCAGCACTTAGAACAGTGCTTTGCACATAGTAAGTGCTTAATAAATACCATTATTATTATTATTATTATTCTTCACTTCCTGGGCTCTGGAAGTTACCAGTTGTCTCCCTATTCCCACTCCGTAAATAGTTTACATCTACCTGTCTCCCGCATTATATTGTAAGTTCCTTGCTGACAGGGACCATAGCTTTTTACCTCTCGTACTGACTCGAGTGCTTAGGCCAGTGCTCTGCACATGATGGGTGATCATTGATACTCGTGATTGATTGGGAGAGAGGAGTCCCTCTAGGTTCTGTGACAAGCAGAATTAGTAATGATCAAGACATTGGCTCCGCTAAACTGAGGTGGAAAACCTGGTTTTGAGTTTTGACAGGGTGAGGAGGAGCTGGGAGAGGGTGAAGTGAAGTAGCTGGGCTGGAAGGGGGGACGAAATGAGGGGCAGGCAAGGCCAATGGAGAAGTGGTTTTCAGTGGAGGAGGGGTCTCTACTGCTAGCCATGACCTCACTCGCAGTAGAAATAGGATCAATCTTTAAAAATAATAATAATAATGATGATGATAAGAATGGTTTTTGTTAAGCGCTTACAATGTGCCAGGCACTGTACTAAGTGCTGTGGTAGATACAAGCAAATCGAGTTGGACAGAGTCCCTCTCCCATGTGGGGCTCATCTCAAACCTCACTTTACAAAGAAGTGAAATGATGATGATGATGGCATTTATTAAGCGCTTACTATGTGCAAAGCACTGTTCTAAGCGCTGGGAAGCTTACAAGGTGATTAGGTTGTCCCACGTGGGGCTCACAGTCTTCACCCCCCATTTTACAGATGAGGTCACTGAGGCCCAGAGAAGTGAAGTGACTTGCCCAAAGTCACACAGCTGACAGTTGGCAGAGCCGGGATTCAGACCCATGACCTGTGACTCTAAAGCCCGGGCTCTTTCCACTGAGCCACGCTGCTTCTCTAAATGACTTGCCCGAGGTCACACAGCAGACAAGTGGTGGAGCCGGGATTAGAACCCATGACCTTCTGACTCAAAGGCCTGTGCTCTAGCCAAACACTGTGCAGATCACTTCACTAAGAAGTGTGGCTTAGTGGAAAGAGTTAGAGGACCTAGGTTTTAAACCCGGCTCCGCCACATACCTGCTATGCGTGACTTTGGACATGTCACTTAATTTCTCTGTGCCTCAGTTTCCTCTTCTGCAAAATGGAGATTCAATATCTGTCTCTCTCCCCACTAAACCATGAGTCTCATGTGAGACCTGGTTATCTTGCACCTAGCCCAGTGCTTAGTACAGTTTTTGACACATAGTAAGTGCTTAACAAATGCCACAATTATTATTATTATTATCTTCTCCCACTCCCTTTTGGGTCACTCTTGCACTTTTTTTTTGGATGGTATTTGTTAAGTGCTTACTATGTGCAAAGCACTGTTCTAAGCGCTGGTGGGATACAAGGTGATCAGGTTGTCCCACGTGAGGCTCACAGTCTTTAATCTCCATTCTGCAGATGAGGTGACTGAGGCCCAGAGAAGTTAAGTGGCTTGCCCAAGCTCACACAGCTGACAAGTGGCAGAGCCAGGATTCGAACTCTTGACCTCTGACTCCCAAGCCCGTGCTCTTTCCATTATGCCAAGCTGCTCTCTAAGCACTTGCATTTGCTCCCTTTATTCATCCCTCCCTCAGCCCCTCAACACTTAAGCACATACCTGTAATTTATTTATTCATATTAATGTCTGTCTCGCTCTCTAGACTGTAAGCATGTTGAGGGCAGGGACTGTGTCCACCAACTCTGCTACACTGCATTCTCCCAAGCGTTTAGTACAGTGCTCTGCACACAGTAAGTGCTCAATAATTACGACTGACTGAAATTTTTCTTTATGGTATTTGTTAGGCACTTACTATGTGCCAGACACTGTCCTAAGCCTTGGGGTAGCCACAAGAAATCAGGTTGGACAGAGTCCATGCCCCACACTGGCCTTACAGCCTTAATCTCCATTTTACAGACGAGTTCACTGAGGCCCAGAGAAGAATAGTGACTTGCCTAAGGTCTCACAGCAGACAAGTGGTGGGGCTTGGATTATTGTTACTAAGCACTGGGAGAGAATACTCAATTGGGAATTAGACAGGGTCCCCGGTCTCACAAATTCCTCGGCATTTTTATTTCAGCCAAGAAAGAACTACCTAGAGGGAAAATAGGTGACAAAATCCCGCAAATACTATAGGCACGAACATTTGCCAAGGATGGAGTGGTCAGATGCTCAGCTAGCACTGCTTTTTATTCCCATCATGGGGGGTTTTCACCAAAAAGACAAATGTCTCTGGCCCAAAAGGCACTTATATCTGATTGGGCCCAAATGGACAATTATCAACACCTGTTATTACTCCATTTGCATCCCCCCGCCCCACCTGCCGCCCAGCAATGGCTTATTGGAAAGAGCACGGGCTTGGCCATCAGAGGACATGGGTTCTAATCCTGCTCCGCCACTTGTCTGCTGTGTGATCTTGAGCAAGTCACTGAACTTCTCTGGGCCTCATGTGTAAACTGGGGATTTAGACTGAGCCCCACGTGGGTCAACCTGATTACCTCTGTATCTACCCCAGTGCTTAGAACAGTGCTTGGCACATAGTAAGTGCTTAATAGGGAAGCAGCATGGCTCAGTGGAAAGAGCCTGGGCTTTGGAGTCAGAGGTCGTGGGTTCAAATCCCGGCTCCGAAACTTGTCAGCTGGGTGACTTTGGGCAAGTCACTTAACTTCTCTGGGCCTCAGTTCCCTCATCCGTAAAATGGGGATGAAGACTGTGAGCCCCATGTGGGACAACCTGATTACCTTATATCCACCCCAGCGCTTAGAACAGTGCTAGGCACACAGTAAGTGCTTAATAAATGCCATAATAATAATAATAAATACCATAGTTGCTTTTATTACTAGATACACAGTCACTCCCACATCTGGACTTTTGTGTTAGAAGTTATAATTCATAATGGTGCTTTAATACACATGCAATCCTTCAGGTATTGTGTACACCAGGAGAGAGCTTGTCTTGGTCTGGTTAAAAGAAAGACAGTATGGTCTAGAGAGGTTGATAATATTAATAATAATAACAATTGTAGTATTTAAGTGCTTACGATGTGCCAGGCACTGTACTAAGCACTGAGGTGGAAACAAGCAAATCGGGTTGGACCCAGTCCCTGTCCCACGGGGGGCTCTCAGTCTCAATCCCCATTTTACAGATGAGGGAACTAAGGCACAGAGAAGTGAAGTGAGTTGCCCAAGGTCACACAACAGACAAGTGGTGGGTCCATGATTCAAACCCAGATCCTTCAGACTTCTAAGCCAATGCTCTGTCTAAGAAGCCAAGCTGCTTTATCCAGGTCTGGGGGTCAGAGGAGGACCTGCTTTCTATTTCTAGTCCTGTTACTCCCCTCTGTGTGACCACAGTCAAGTCACTGAAGCAGGGTTGCACAGTGGAAAGATCCCGGGCTTGGGAGTCAGAGGTCATAGGTTCAAATCCCGGCTCCGCCACTGGTCAGCTGTGTGACCTTGGGCAAGTCACTTAGCTTCTCTGCGCTTCAGTTACCTCATCTGTAAAATGGGGATTAAGACGTGGGACAACTTGATCACCTTGTATCCTCCCCAGCACTTAGAACAGTGCTTTGCACATAGTAAGCGCTTAACAAATACCAAAATTATTATTATTACTTAACCTCTCTCCTCTGCCAAATAAGGATAATAATCCCTGCCTCTCCCTATCTCCCAAAGATTTGGTGAGCACCAAGTGAGAGTGGTCTGAAAAAATAAGCAAGCACTGGACAATCTCAAAGTAAAATTCTTTCAGCTAGCTGCCAAGACACAATGCTCCGAGTTGGAATGTAGTTTGGTGATTAGTTATTAATTTGCTTGCCCATAAAGACGGTTGTGGGAAAATGATGGATTAATATCAATCTGGCTGAACTGTTTAGAAAACAGTAGAGAAGGGTGATGGCTTAATAAAAGGTCACTGTGAGCACAATTATCCAAGTCGACCAAAGTAGCCACCGGAAGGCTGGATTAAGCTCTCCTGGTGACACGCCCAGCATGAAAATATGCAAATAACAACATATGAGCTGTTCTAAAAGAGGAAATGAAAAATTGTAACATAACAAAACATTTCCCAGAGCAGACATTTGGGCCATGTGCCAGCTCTTTAAAACCATTGTTAACGCCAGTGCCAGTGACTGTTCAATATGGAAGCAGCTGTGCCGAAACCAAACTGCATGTTATAGGAAAAGAGAAAAAAAAATAACCCAGAGAGGTCGGCATTTTACAAAAAACAAAATAAAACCCCAACCGCCGCCCACCTGGCAAGAAAACAGTGGCAAAATGGTGTTTTAGAAAAAAATGACATCCCACTCTTAGGGCTACTGAACACGGTTGTGATTGGCTAACAGTAGACCTGATTTGCTCCCTTTATTTACCCCTCCTTTGGCCACATAGGACTCATGTCCATAATTTATTTACTTTTGTCATTGTCTGTCTCCCCCTCTATCTGTAAGCTTCTTGTAGGGGTGTCTATCAACTCTGCTATACTGAACTCTCCCAAGTCCTTAATATAGGGATCTGCCCACAATAAGCACTCAATAAATACGACTGATCAATTAACTGATTAGTGGTTTGTTTCAGGCTCGTTGTTTTGGCCGAGCCCTCCCTTTAGCCCTGAAGCATCCTCTTCCCTCAGCCCAGTGAGGGACCAGCCAGAAGCGGACAGTAATGGCAGAATGGATCTGTGGGAAAGGCCATATTATAGACAGGAGCACCCAAAACACTTCATAGGTACTTGGGTTATTAGAATAAAAAGGGCTTTGCCATCTTTAATCACTAGCAATGGATCTCACTGATGCTTTCTCTCTTTCTGTTAACTGAGGACTCTGCTCTGCTGACAGCCAGGCCCAGAAACAGAAGAAGCAACATGGCATAGTGGATGGGGCATGAGCTGGGAGTCAATTTCGGCTCCACCAGTTGTCTGCTGTGTGACTTTGGGTAAGTCACTTCACTTCACTTTGCCTCAGTTACCTCATCTGTAAAATGGGGATTGAGACTGTGAACCCCCCATGGGACAAGAGACTGTGTCCAACTTGATTTGCTTGCATCCACCCCAGTGCTTAGTACAGTGCCTGGCACATAGTAAGCGCATAATAAATACCACAATTAGTATTATTATTAGATGGAATTGAAAGGCGGAGAAAAAGGACGAGGGAGAAAGAGGGAAAGACCTACACTGATGTCCTTGAACAACGACAATAACAATAACAAAAAATGGAGATTTACCAAGAATCTCCCACCTCTTTTAACGGACATCTTTTCCGTTTCAGAATATATTCCAGTGAGGTGGACAGGTCTAGCGGAGGAAAGAAACCCATGTCTGACTACGGGGCTTCACATCACAAGGTCACGGATGATCGGCTCATGAGAAAGATTTCCTGACAGGGCTGTTCTGTGGTGGGGTCACCTCCCTCGGACATCAGGTCAGCGTGGCCGTGACCAGCTGATCTGCTGAAGGCCTCGGCCCATTTCTTACCTGTAACAACAATCTTTCATCGCCTATGATGGCTGCTTGGTTCCAATCGATTACTTCAGAGAACGGCAACTCCCACCCATTGCTCAGCATCACTGGGACGCAGGCAGCCTGGAACAGAAAAAAAATATATATATTTATATATTATTGCCGTGAAAAGAGAGCCCACTGGTCTTTATGGGCTCTTTCAGTTGCACCTATGGGAACCCAGGCATTTCCTCTGCAATTTGGAACCCAGACTCTAACACCAGAAGAAAAAAATAAGCAAAAACAAAGGTGGATATCTAATGAACCTGGAAGGCTTCTCTTTAAAATTTAATGCAATGAAAGGATATCCTGACTGTGTCCTGTTTGAGCCAGATTTTGCAGTTTATGAGTCCTGTGACCCTTATTCCACTCTGCCTTCCCTCACTGTCTCCGGTGGGTGGGAATGCAGCAGAGTAGCCTACTGGAAAGAGCAAGGGGTGGGAATCACAGGACCCTGGTCACTTCATGCCTCTGTGCCTCAGTTTCCACATCTGTAAAATGGGGACTGAATACCTGTTCACCCTCACTTAGACTGTGAGTCCCATGTGTGCCTGAGCTCATTATCTTGTATAATACCAAGTATATACCCAGTGCTTTGGTATGGTGTTTAACACATAGTAAGGGCTCAACAAACACAACATTTATTATTAACGAAGGCCAGAATGCCCCCTCCATCAACGGGACAATTCCACCTAACGAGGGAGCCTGGATCATGTTACCTTTCCTGGAACTGGGAACTGGTTCTACCCACAGGAAAGAGAATAAAGGCTGCAATGGGGAGGATGAGCAGGAAGGGGCAATGGTCAAAACAGAGGAAGAAGAGCTCTGCACACAGTAAGCGCTCAATAAATGACTGAATGAATGGAGAAAAGAGCCTGCGCCTAGGAGTCAGAGGATGACCTGGGTTCTAATCCCTGCTCCGCCTTATGCTTTATGCCCGCTGTATGACCGTGGGCAAGTCACTTAACTTCTCCATACCTCAGCTACCTCACTTGTAAAATGGGAATTCAATACCCAACCTCCCTCCTACTTAGCCTGTGAGACCCAGGTGAGACAGAGACTGTGTCCGACCTGATTAACTCATACCAACCTCACCGCTTAGTACAGTGCTTGGCACAAAGTCAGCGCTTAACAAATACCATAATTACAATTATCAATTATAAGAGTGGAGTCCACCCACAGACATTTTAACATGGCTCCATCTGCAGCCCAGATGGAGAATGTGGGGAGAAGATCCTCATCCTCTTTCTTCAGTTGGATCCGCGACTGAGCTGAGAAAAGTCTGTAAGTTTCCGATGGAGCCCGTCCACGTTACCCGGTGAGCAACAGCAGACAGGTCTCCAACAGATGAGATTGATCCCTCAGGGGTCTGACCCGGCCCAAGTGAGGAACGAAGCAGGATGCTGGATTAGCTCCAAACCTGCAGGCCTCGGTCCTGCCGAGCCACTGAAATACCAGGTCAGACAAACGGAACTGATCTGGCCAGCTTAGGGTTTGAAACTCTCTGCTCCATACTTGACTGGGAGACGGACTAGATGATTTTGCTTTTAGGGAGAGAGGGTGACAACTGATGTGGCCCCATCTTCAACCATGACCTGCAACATTTCTGTCTTCCCCCGGCCAAAACAATGAAAGTTCTAGACTTGGATAGTCTCTTCTGTAAAGGTTACTTTACTTTAGAGCTGTGACAAAAGTATATTTCTCGCCTCTCGCCTCGTTCTCGCCTGTCCCGCCGTCGACCCCTGGCCCATGTCCTCCCCCGGGCCTGGAATGCCCTCCCTCCGCCCACTGCCAAGCTAGCTCTCTTCCTCCCTTCAAGGCCCTACTGAGAGCTCACCTCCTCCAGGAGGCCTTCCCACACTGAGCTCCCTCCCTCCTCTCCCCCTCCTACCCCTCTCCATCCCCCCAGCATTACCTCCTTCCCTTCCCCACAGCACCTGTATATATGTATATATGTTTGTATGGGTTTATTACTCTATTTATTTATTTATTTTACTTGTACATTTTTATTCTACTTATTTTATTTTGTTAATATGTTTTGTTTTGTTCTCTGTCTCCCCCTTCTAGACTGTGAGCCCACTGTTGGGTAGGGACCATCTCTATATGTTGCCAACTTGTACTTCCCAAGCGCTTAGTACAGTGCTCTGCACACAGTAAGCGCTCAATAAATATGATTGAATGAATGAATGAATTTCTGAGCACTAATGAACTCAATTTCCACAGCTATCTTCTCCCTTCTCCCAGCCTGCCCCTCCCCAGGGGCTCTACTGAAAGAGACAGTCCGATTGAATCTCCCAAGCCCTTCCTGGTGGGTTCCTGAGGGCAAGAATCATATCTACTTACTCATTGTACTCTCCCAAGCGCCTGGTACATTGCTCTGCCCAGAGAAAGTGCTCAATAAACACGACTGATCGATTAAGGGCCCTTACCTGCAGGGCCTCCAAAAACCTGAAGGATCCAAGCCTGCGGCCCCGGGGCACCAGACAGAAAGTGGCATTGTGCAGCATTTCCCGATAATCATACCTGTAGGAGAAGAATAGACATTTAGAACACCACCATCTTTATAAATACCCATTCCATTCCCAAGGAGACCACTACTCTACTGTACCCTCCCAAGTGCTCAGCCCAGTGCTCTGCACATGGTATGCGCTCAAAATAAACCACTGACTGGTTGATTGGAAGCATCCAGGCAGCCAAGGTCATCCTGGGCCTTCAACTCCCACTCGGGAAAACTTTACCATGGCTTCACATTTCTTAATCTCCTTTTAGCCGGGGCAGGGGGCGGGGGGGGGGGGGGGGGGGGGGGGTCCTTTGAGCAAACTTCACGGGGCAGGAAAATTGGTTAGACTACAGAGGAGAGGAAGTAAATCTAAAGAAGAAGAAACAGTAACCCAGAAAGCGAGTAGTAGTTCTTTTTTTTTTCTTCAGGGAAGTACCAGCAGACAGCCTCCTCTTATGCCATAAAATTAAAGGCCAGAAGTACAATTGTAGCCACTTCATTTTTACCCATTGCTTCAAAGCCACCACACAGAAAGAGCTGTCTCAAGCTTGTTATGAGGCGGTTTTCACTTTGGTAAACCTAGAAAACTGTCCTGGTCCAGATCTTGGGACTCAGGAGTTAAATAACTTTCATTTCCCAAGAGCTTCAGCTGCCCTGGAGATAGGTGCTGCTTTGACAGTAATTTCTGCCACCCAAACTTTCTAATAGTCTCATTTAATCATAGCCTGGAGGCACTGGAATTTATCCCCCCCTTTTTTGATATTGGTAGGTGCATTTATATATTTAAAGCCAAGGTCTATTTTTACATTCTCACATACACTAAGTGTATGGGAGTAAGCCAATTTTCAATTATAAACCCCAGCACTTAGGAAAGGGGCAATTTTTTTTTTTTTGGCCAGGTCCCGTTAGCTTAAATAAGCATGTATAGCTGATTTGCACAAGAAAAGGTCACCGTGAATGGATTAAGACTATCTCTATTGAGAGTAAAATAAAACCCTGGCTGCATTAATTATACTACAAAACAGACTTCAAAGTGGAAGAGATTTTTAACAGGGATGGTATTTAGCTAAATACAAAAAAAAATGAAATCACAGTGGTAATGGTTTCTCTCCCTCACTCTGAAGTGAGTACGACAACTGGCAACCATCAATTTCAATCTGATCCTTCCCGGACTATGAACAGTGTATGGCAAAGAGCAAGAAGGGAGTTTTAAAACCAGCTTCTCCCACATGTTGAGCGGTCGAAAGCCTGTCAGAGTTTACTGTCTGATGGCAAAGGTGAGAGCTCACCTCCTCCAGGAGGACTTCCCAGACTGAGCCCCCTTTTTCCCTCCTCCTCCCCATCCCCTCCACCCTACCTCCTTCCCCTTCCCACAGCACCTGTATATATGTTTGTGCAGATTTATTACTCTATTTATTTTACTTGTACATATTTACTATTCTATTTTTTTTGTTAATGATGTGCATCTAGCTTTATTTCTATTTATTCTGATGACTTGCCACCTGTCCACATGTTTTGTTTTGTTTGTCTCACCCTGCTAGACTGTGAGCCTGATGTTGGGTAGGGACCGTCTCTATACGTTGCCAACTTGTACTTCCCAAGCGCTTGATACAGTGCTCTGCACATAGTAAGCGCTCAATAAATACGATTGAATGAATGAATGAATTAAATGCCCCCAACCAGACACGCTGAGAGGCTAGAATAGTAAACCTATACATCCCCATCATTAGTCTACTAAAAAGGTAAAACATCATTAACCTTCTGCGTCACAACGAGCTTCAAAAACACCATCTTTGGGATTTGCTTGCCATGGAAGAGAGGGAACCAAACACCAGTTTATCAGGAGAAGTCAAGTGTAATCAATTGTGTTTTTCCCCACACCCCTCTTCTGCTCACTCAGCTATGGGCTTCCTTGAGGAGAGATCCCCCCCATAAGGTTTCCCCTGCAAATTTCTTGCAAGCTGGCACCCAGAAATTGGAAATCCTCCTTTATCTCCAGACCTTTCTCAATCACGGGCTCTTTCCGAGCTCCTTCAGTGCTCAACACAGAGGGCCAGGCTCTAGTTGAAGGTAGGAGTAACCTGCACGGGCGAAAGATGCCCATTAAAAACCATCGTTTCCCCTGACCCTGACAAGAAGCATCAACAAAGCAATGTCTGCAGCTCCACAGCTGCGCACTGATGATGGAAGCAATACGACGCAGCAGAAGAGATGACCGAAAGTGTCAAGCACGATTATAAGGAAACTGGAGCCGGAGGAGAGGGCAAGTGTGAGCACTTGAGAGGAAGAGGAGCTGGCTGTGCAGTTCCCCTTAGACCGGAGCGCTGTTTGTGTTCAATGACACATCGGGATGCTGCTGTTCTGGTCTTAGCACTGTGATGCTGAGAAGGGACCAGTTACACAGACCACCAGCTCTCTTCTCTCTGTGTCCTTGTGAAAAGGAAGTCATGACTCTTGCCATCCTTTTCTCTCCTCATGACAGACGGGTGGATACTTCCCCAAGCAGGGACACTTCTGTTTTTAATGGACTCTCTCTCAATCAATGGTATTTACTGAGCGCTTACTTTGGGCACAGCACTGCACTAATTGCTTGGGAGAGTACACTGCAACGGTTTCCTCCAGCTTATCCCCCACCCCACCTTTCCAGGCTATTTATCGGCATTGGGTAGAATCCATCTTCCCCTACTGCCCTTCTGATCCATGGAACCAGGTCTACTGACAACCAGCACAAAAGTGAAATATAACTGTGTACGTATCTGTTTCCTATGTCTTTATCTGTAATTTATTTAGTTATATTAATTTCTGTCTCTCCCTCTAGACTGTGAGCTCACCGTGGGCAGGAATGTCTGTTTTGTTGTTATATTGTAGTCTCCCAAGCTCTTAGTACAGTGCTTTGCACACGGTAAGAGCTTAATAAATAATAATAATAATGATGACATTTATTAAGCACTTACTATGTGCAAAGCACTGTTCTAAGCGCTGGGGAGGTTACAAGGTGATCAGGTTATCCCACAGGGGGCTCACAGTCTTAATCCCCATTTTACAGATGAGGGAACTGAGGCACAGAGAAGTTAAGTGACTTGCCCAAAGTCACACAGCTAATTGGCAGAGCCGGGATTTGAACCTGCAACCTCTGACTCCAAAGCCTGTGCTCTTTCCACTGAGCCATGCTGCTTCTCTAATAAATATGATAGAATGAATGAAAAATAGCGCACCGAGTGCCAAAGAGCCAACACGGTGATTTGGGAATGAGATTTGCTCTGAAGTTATTTTGTTATAGGCAACTTTGCCTGGCTTTAAGTCAGACAACCCCGTGGGTAGGTAGCAAGCTCCGAAGTCACTCACTTCCCTGATGAACTCCATCTTAGTTCCTGAGTTAGAAAACAGCAGGTACAAAACAGTGCCGATCTGGGGGGGACTAGCGCTGCCCGCTGCTGGGGTCAACGAGGTGCTTACTTCTCTGGGCCTCCCCTCCCTACCCCCCCCCCCCACCCCGTCTTACCTCCTTCCCCTCCCCACAGCACCTGTATATATGTATATATGTTTGTACATATTTATTACTCTATTTTACTTGTACATATTTATTCTATTTATTTTATTTTGTTAATATGTTTTGTTTTGTTGTCTGTCTCCCCCTTCTAGACTGTGAGCCCGCTATTGGGTAGGGACCCTCTCTATATGTTGCCAACTTGTACTTCCCAAGCACTTAGTACAGTGCTCTGCACACAGTAAGCGCTCAATAAATACGATTGAATGAATGGATGAAGACTGTGAACCCCCCTTGGGACAACCTGATCACCTTGTAACCTCCCCAGTGCTTAGAACAGTGCCTTGCACAAAGTAAGTGCTTAATAAATGCCATCATTATTATTAATGCTCTGGCACTAGGAATTCATTTATTTTTATTCCTCCTGAGCGGATGCTTCTTAATACAATCTGTCCATGGCGCATGCCAATACCTAAAATCTTTTGGGTAAGTCACTAAAATCAGGGTTGGGTACTTTTCTTGATCCTTTGGCGCTCAAGGGAATTCCTGTGTCCAGTCTTCTGCTATGGAGCCTATTTACATTCATTCATTCAATCGTATTTATTGAGCGCTTACTGTGTGCAGAGCACTGAACTAAGCGCTTGGGAAGTACAAGTTGGCAACATACAGAGATGGTCCCTACCCAACAATGGGCTCACAGTCTAGAAGGGGGAGACACACAACAAAACAAAACATGTGGACAGGTGTCAAGTCATCAGAACAAATAGAATTGAAGCTAAATGCACATCATTAACAAAATAAATAGAATTGTAAATATGTACAAGTAAACAATATGTCTCTACCCAGAAACTGGTGGCAGCAGGACTTTAGGAACATCCTTCCTCAATATTAGGCAGGGAGCTAGCATTTTGAGGTCAGCTGACAATCTGAAAGCAGCTAGTGTGGCCCAAAAAAACCAACATGGGAAACTTGGGTGCCACTCCCAATCATTTAATTAATCAATCCAGTGGAAAGAGTCCGAGCCTTGGAGTCAGAGGACCTGGATTCTATCCTGGCTCTACCACTTGTCTACTGTGGTGACCTTGGGCAAGTCACTTCACTTCGCAGGGCCTCATTTTTCTCAACTGTAAAATGGGGATCCTCTTTCCTACTCAGATTG
The DNA here is from genome assembly GCF_015852505.1 of Tachyglossus aculeatus. NCBI lineage: Eukaryota > Metazoa > Chordata > Mammalia > Monotremata > Tachyglossidae > Tachyglossus > Tachyglossus aculeatus. Next base: position 68,286,901 of record NC_052069.1, on the reverse strand, counting down.
TGAGTCCTTCTACACTGTGAGCCTGTTATGGGCAGGGATTATCTCTCTATGATGCTGAATTGTATTTTCTAAGTGCTTAGTACAGTGCTCTGCACACAGTAAGCACTCAATAAATAAGACTGAATGAATGAACTGTGATCCCCATTTGGGACAGGGATTATGTCTGACCTGACTGATCTGTATCAATCCCAACAATTAGAACAATTTTACACATAATAAGCACTTAACAGATACCATAAACAAAGTAAGCACTTAATGTATGCCATAATTAACTAACTGAGGCCAATGGGCTATTGGATTCCTCCAAATCCACACTGGAACTGTCCTTCATAAGCTCTCACTCTCAAGACCCACTGAAATTCCAGTTTTCAAAGATGTATATCCCTGCTGGCCTCATGATGGTGACCCGCTAATGACATTTATTAATGCTGGGATGAGCTTTTTTGAGAAGACACTGCTGTATCGCACTGCATTCCAAAATGGGAGGCGGCAAATGAAGGAGAGCTTAGGGGGTGTATATCTGCCACACACAAAACCCCTCTGGTTAGCAATAAAGCATTGCTGGAAATGTTAATTAGCCAGTTCAGAAGTTGAATAGGGAAATGAATGGGGAAAAAAATCCCCTCAGACCCCAAAGCGATGATTACCAAGAAAGACGACCCCATGGACCACTTGGGGAGGGTTGAGAAGCACAAAAGCATCACTTGGTTCCAGCCATTCCAAAGGCAGGACTTGGCTTCTAATCCTTTTAGGTGGAAACCCTTTTGGCCAAGGGTGCGTACCGGTCTCCTGAGCCGGTGACTGATTAATGGCCACCACAAGCAGTTGGCCTTGAGAGATAAGTTATTTCTTAGTGGGTCCAGACACTTCCATCTAGACCCCTTCATGCCCGGGAGCAAATTTAATAAATAAAAAGGAACCTGGAAGCAGACTGCCCTGTGTCCTCTGCAGGGGCGGAGGGAGGGCTGGAGAGAGGCAGAGGGAAGAGGAGGAATAAGGTGAAACGGAAGAAAAGACGAGTAGGATGAAATCTCCTCAGGAACGTGCCATGTGTCAGGCTGCTGCCACAGTCGTCTAAACTAAATGGGATTTGAAGAAATCCCAGGACATCCTAAACCACGCCTAGCATCCTCTCCCCCTTCCCATCCCCCCCCCCGCCCTACCTGCTTCCCCTCCCCACAGCACCTGTATATGTGTTTGTACAGATTTATTACTCTATTTTACTTGTACATATTCACTATTCTATTTATTTTATTTTGTTAGTATGTTTTGGTTTGTTGTCTGTCTCCCCCCTCTAGACTGTGAGCCCGTTGTTGGGTAGGGTCCGTCTCTATATGTTGCCAACTTGTACTCCCCAAGCACTTAGTACAGTGCTCTGCACACAGTTTCTAGACTGTGAGACTACTGTTGGGTAGGGACCGTCTCTATATGTTGCCAACTTGTACTTCCCAAGCGCTTAGTACAGTGCTCTGCACACAGTAAGCGCTCAATAAATACGAGTGAATGAATGAATGAAAGTAAGCACTCAATAAATACGATTGAATGAACTGAATGAATGACTAGTACAATGTTAATCAACACGCATTAAACGACAGAAGCAAGATGGCCTACTCTTCAAAATCTGACTCGTTACCAACCCCGTCGCCCTAACTAGAACTCTGAAGGACTCCAGTCCGTCAGCGCCCATCCAACATCCCCTCAGCCGCTCTGAGATCTTCGGCAACTTTGACACAAACGGTTCCCAAAGGGCGACTTGCTCCACAGACCCGCTCTGTCTCCTGATATGACTATGAGAGTTTAGGCCCAGCACGGCTCATCCGAGCCAGGGACAAACAAATCCCTTTTCCGTCCTTGTGTTCCTTTTCCAGGGAGAACTCGAAAATGTGACTAGAGGCTCACCGGGAGCTGTTCTCCACAATGATTTAGTACATCACGTTTGCAGCAAATGCCTGTTTAGACAGCACCAACAAATAGCCCTATTTGTAATCAATTCTAATTCATTCACAGTTTAATTGAAACCGTCCCCTCCCCCCGCCTGCCCCCCTCAGCAGAGAAAACACGTCCGACGCTCCCATCGATCACACGAGCGTAAACACCGAATGCTTGGCGGGCAATTATCAGGAGGAGAACCGCTGGGCAGAGGAATGCTGCTATCGCTTCCCGTCTCCAGTCACACAATTCTTCTTGCCGTGCCAGCCTTGATCAACACACACATTACTCAGATGCTTGGAATTCCCAGTCCCCGTTCTCTTCACTGGGGCAGGGGGTTGAACAGGCCGCTGGCAGGGACCAAGCAGACATACTGGACATTCTTTGTGAAAACTTAAGTGCTTTCCTTTGTTAACTGCCCTTACGCGATTGGAAGACACCCTGGGAAACATCAAGGTGTTTTCTTTATTACCAAAGTCACTGTTTTTCCTTCCTAACTTTCCCCATCACTGACTCCTGCCTAACCATATGCCCTGCAACATTCCCCCTTCCACTCTCCTCTGCCGTCCTCAAAATGACCTTCTTGTGGGGACAGACACCCAGATCCCATTAATTTCACCCAGACCGAAGAGCCCATCCTGGCGTCATTTTTTCCCTGGAAAAGGCGACCGAAATGAGAAACGGGCAGAAGGAAGTTGGGACCATGGGCCAACTGGGACTTGAGCAGCTGTAAATGATGGTTATGTGCAATGGGGGTGACACAGATGCAGTTTCACCCTAAATGTACCTCTAGAAGGAGGGTGCAAGTGGGGCTTTCTGTCGTGGCTATATTCCTACCCTGCAGGGTAATGAAGTGGTACAGCCCAGTGGAAAGGCGATGGGGTCAGAGGACCTGTGTAGTAATCATGGCTCCACCACTTGCCTCCTCAGTGAACTTGGGCAAGTCCGTAAAATGGTAATTCAATGCCTAGTTTCCCTCCCCCTCAGGCTGTGAGCCCAATGTGGGACAGGGGACTATGTCCAATCTGATTATCTTGGTTCAGCTAAATTGCAACTGCATTTTCTCCCCGGATCCACTCACGACTTTTCATTTTCCCCAGTGGCTCTCACCCTTTAGAAATGCAGTGTATTTTCCAGTAGTATCTGGACTGGCTAAATTGCTTCCAAGGGCAGTTATGAAACCTCCCACCTGATACCATGGGGTTCAATCACTAAATTAATCAATCGTATTTACTGAGCACTTACTATATGCAGAGCACTGTACTAAGCACTTGGGAGAGTACAATATAACAGTATAACGGCTGGTAGAGTTAGCTCAGGGGTTGCATGTTTCTTGCAGCGTGGCTTAGTGGAAAGAGCCCGGGCTTTGGAGTCAGGGGTTCGAATTCCAGCTTTGCCAATTGTCAGCTGTGTGACTTTGGGCAAGTCACTTAACTTCTCTGTGCCTCAGTTCCCTCATCTGTAAAATGGGGATTAAGACTGTGAGCCCCCTGTGGGACAACCTGATCTCCTTGTAACCTCCCCAGCGCTAAGAACAGTGCTTTGCACATAGTAAGCACTTAATAAATGCCATTATTATTATTATTATTAATCTTAGTTGTACACGGCCCTAGGTTTTGACTCAATCCATCAGCATGTGGATTCTTAATGCAGTTGGTTCTAATAGAAGCTTCCAGCTCCCTCACAGGGAGAGTCTGTCACACGAAAGGTCTTGTAGCTTGATTTCCATTAAGTTCTAATGGTTTTTAACATAAATATATGGCAAGCAGAATAGTCTAATGGATAGAGAATGGGCCTGAGAGCCTAAGGACTGGGTTCTAATTCTGGCTCTGTCATATGTCTGCTGTGTGAGCTTGGGCAAGTCACTTTACTTCTTTGTACCTCGGTTAACTAATCTGCAAAACGGGGATTAAGACTGTGAGCCCCAGGTGGGACAGGGACTGTGCCCAACCTGATTACCTTGCCTCTACCCCAGGCCTCAGAACAGTGTTTGGCACATAGTAAGTGCTTAACAAATACCAGTTGTTATTATAACCTTCAAGTGCCAACTGGCGCCGAACACATGACAAAAGTATTTATTATTTTTTATATAAATGTCCATCCCACCTAGTCCGTAAGCTCACTGTGGGCAGGGAACGTGTCTGCTACCTCTGTTGTACTCTCCCAAGCGCTTAGTCCAGTGCTCTGCATGAAGTAAGGGTTCAATAAATACCACTGATGACCATGGTGAGTATAACTTGCTCTGTCGAGGGCTGTGCGTCAAACCAAGAGCTCCCAATCAAGCAATAGGTCTTCCCTGACTAAGCCCCTCCTTTCCTCTCCTCGCACTCCCTTCTGTGTCACCCTTACTGTACAGGGTAAGTGTGCAAAAAATACGACTGACACAATTCGATGAGTGGCTTAGTTGAAAGAGCACGGGCTTGGGAGGTTGTGGGTTCTAATCCCGGCTCCGCCATTTGTCAGCTGTGTGACTTTGGACAAGTCACTTCACTTCTCTGGGCCTCAGTTATCTCATCTGTAAAATGGGGATTGAGACTGTGAGCCCACGTGGGATGACCTGATTACCTTGTATCTACCCCAGCGCTTAGAACAGTACTTGGCACATAGTAAGCACTTAACAAAAACCATTATTATTATTATTATTATTTATTGAGCACCTGCAGTGTGCATTATTTTCCACCGTACTGATGAGCCACTGTGCTCGGAAGAACACTGCTATCCTGAGTACTTTGGCTGGGATCAGGGCTAGGCAAACGTTAGGGTTGATCCTTCTGAAAAGTTAATATGCAACTGGCTGACGGATAGTGTCCCCCTCCACAAGTGTTGGTTTTGGAATTAGAAAAAGTTTTGGAGGTGCGAAAACATAATTGGAAAACTTCTTTTTCCTGCTTAAAGGGCTAATTGATTTCACAGGTGTTTAATTATCATTTGCTGTGAGATAATACCTCCTAGTGCCATAAAAAATGGATTTAATTTTCAAGTGCTTGCAAACCCATTGCCAAAGCCAAGTTAGAGCTCAAGCTACGTAATTATTCTATAAATCAAACACACTGCCTCCTTTCTTTGAAATTTTTAATACTTGGCTGTAATGATATCTGACAACCTTGAAACTAACATAAAAAGGATTTTCTTGCCAACAGCCGAAAGGCAACCATTGCGCGTATTTCATTCAGCCTGGTTCATTAACGTTGAGTCAGTCAGCCACGCTATCTTGCTGCGGGCTTCCAGAGCATGCCAAGGTGCAAGAGCAGAGGCTGATGTCAGAGTCCTGGAATCTCCGGAGAGATCTACCTGACACCAACCTTCGCTTCGGGGTTTGAATTCCAAGTTAAATATGGGGACGGAGAGAGCGAGCGATTCTATGTTCGCTACAGAACAGTTATCGACTGGCTGAAGTTTCACACTGCAGCCCTGGGCACCTTTTTTAGAAAGAGAGATGGGAGATGCCGATGGGGACCTAATGGAGAAAGCAAAGGACTGGAAGCAAGTCAAGAGACTGGCTTGCCGTGTGACCTTGGGCAAGCCACCTTACCTCTCTGAGCCTCAGCTTCCTCACCTGTAAAATGGAGATAAGATACCTGCTCCCCTTACCTCTCCTTAGATTGTGAGATCTCCATTCCACAGGGAGGAGGTTGAATTTGATTATCTTGTTTATAGCCCAGTAGTGCTTGACACACAGTAAATGACTAACAAATACCACAATTAATGAAATTAGATGGAAGGGATGACCACCAAGACAAAGAGAAACAGGAAAGGATATTTTGCAACCGGTGGAGATTCCAAATGACTCTATGCTAATAGCATTTCTCTTCCCTTGAGGCAAAAAATGTTCTGTCTTCCTCTCCTTAACTGAAGAACTTTTAAACAAAGGCGAGAAAGTCTGTTCTACTTTTTCCAAACGGAGGGGTGATTTTTTTCTTACAACAGTTCTTAGACTCTGCTCAAGTACTTAAAAATGTTTTTCCAGCCGAGGGCTGCCGAGGCAATGGGGTTGAATGCTATGCTTAGCTTTTAAAAAAAAACCAACAAAAAACTTCATTCGAACCTGATGCTGCTAAAGTCGTAATATCTTCCTTCAGATTAAATGTGCTTTAGTGACTTACTGCGAGACCACTTGGCCAAATGCGTGGGCAATGTCGGTATCATTTTAACTTTATTTAGTGTGGCTATGGAGCAGGTCAGGGTAGTTAAATCTAAACCATACTCCTCTGGGTTTTCAGTCAATCGACAGCATTTATTGAATGCTTACTCTGTGCAGAACTATGCACTTGGAGAGTACAAGATAAGTGTTAATAACAATAATAATAATTATGGTACTTGTTAAGCACTTATGTGACAACCACTGTTCTAAACGCTGAGGTAGGCACAAGATAATAATAATAATGGCATTTATTAAGCGCTTACTATGTGCAAAGCACCGTTCTAAGTGCTGGGGAGGCTACAAGGTGATCAGGTTGTCCCACATGGGGCTCACAGTCCATCCCCATTTTACAGATGAGGTAACTGAGGCACAGAGAAGTAAAGTGACTTGCCCAAAGTCACACAGCTAGTAGCCAGGAATTGAACCCATGACCACTGACTCCAAAGCCTGTGCTCCTTCCACTGAGCCACGCTGCTTCTCAAGATAATCAGGTCGGACACAGTCCCTGTCCCACCTGGGGTTCATAGTCTTGATCCCCATTTTACGGATGAGATAACTGAGGCACAGAGAAGCAAAGTGACTTTCCCAATGTCACATAGTAAGCATGTGGCAGAGCCGGGATTAGAACCTTCCTTCCAGTCTCACAAGCCCGCAACCTTGGTGTCATCCTCGACTCTGCTCTCTCGTTCACCCCTCACATCCAAGCCGTCACCAAAACCTGCCGGTCTCACCTCCGCAACATTGCCAAGATCCGCCCTTTCCTCTCCATCCAAACCACTACCCTGTTGGTTCAATCTCGCATCCTATCCCGTCTGGACTACTGCATCAGCCTCCTCCCTGATCTCCCATCCTCCTGTTTCTCCCCACTTCAATCTATACTTCACGCTGCTGCCCAGATCATCTTTGTACAGAAATGCTCTGGGCATGTTACTCCCCTCCTCAAAAATCTCCAATGGCTACCAGTCAACCTATGCATCAGGTAAAAACTCCTCACTCTCGGCTTCAAGGCTGTCCATCACCTCGCTCCCTCCTACTTCTCCTCCCTTCTTTCCTTCTACAGCCCAGCCCATACTCTCCGCTCCTCTGCAGCTAACCTCCTCACCGGGCCTCGTTCTCGCCTGTCCCGCCATCGACCCCCGGCCCACGTCCTCCCCCGGGCCTGGAATGCCCTCCCTCTGCCCATCCGCCAAGCTAGCTCTCTTCCTCCCTTCAAAGCCCTACTGAGAGCTCACCTCCTCCAGGCCTTCCCAGACTGAGCCCTCCAATTTCTCTCCCCCTCCCCACCGTCCTACCTCCTTCCCCTTCCCACAGCACCTGTATATATGTTTGTACAAATTTATTACTCTATTTTACTTGTACACATTTACTATTCTATTTATTTTATTTTGTTAATATATTTGGTTTGTTGTCTGTCTCCCCCTTCTAGACTGTGAGCCTGCTGTTGGGTAGGGACCATCTCTATATGTTGCCAACTTGTACTTCCCTAGCGCTTAGTACTTCCCAAGCACTTAGTACAGTGCTCTGCACACAATAAGCGCTCAATAAATATGATTGAATGAATGAATGAATGCAGAGCACTGTACTAAGCGCTTAGAGCACTGTCCAACCTAGACTCAGTATCGGTGTGGAAGGGTCAGTAGACAAGTTGACCAAGGGCTGGCCTGGCAAGGCCGAGTCCTAATGGGACTTTGGGTTTACTTTCTGGTTGTTCTGACGGTCTAGTTCATCCTAAAACAGAACCCACCCCTTACAACAGAACAGAAGATTACAAGGACCTTGAGGGCAGGAGCTCAGTCTTTAATCAATCAAGCAGCAGTATTAAATGCCTACTGTGTGCAGAGCACTGTATAAGTGTTTAGGAGTGTACAACTGGGCAAGAGATAAGGTCCTTATCCTCAAGGAGGCTGTACTACTAATAATTATTATTGTAATAGTAAGTATTTTTAAGTGCTTACTACGTGCCAAGTACTGCACTAAGCACTGGGAAAGATATAAGATAGTTAGGTCCACAGTCTCTACAAGAGCCCGTTGATGCGTAGGGACCATCTCTATATGTTGCCGACTTGTACTTCCCAAGCGCTTAGTACAGTGCTCTGCACACAGTAAGTGCTCAATAAATGCTTTAGAATGAATGAAGAATACTTTAAATACTTTTATTCTAAATAAATAATAATTCTAAATAATAGAATTCTTAATTCTAAATAAATACTTTAGAATGAAGAGGGGGAATAGGTATGGAATCCCCATTTTACAGAGGAAGGAACTGAGGCACAGAGAATTTCAGTGACTTGCCAAAGGTCATGCAGCAAGCAGGTGGCAGAGCCTATATTAGAACACGGGTCCTCTGACTCTCAGGGCGTGCTTTTTTTCACTAGCCCATGCTACTTGCGATTCATTCATTCATTCAATCGTATTTATTGAGCGCTTACTGTGTGCAGAGCACTGTACTAAGCGCTTGGGAAGTACAAGTTGGCAACACATAGAGACGGTCCCTACCCAACAGCTGGCTCGCTCCCAAGTGGGAGGCTGGCAGACTAATCCATTTGCAAATAAACATGGGAAAGACAAACACCTGTTTACTTTCATTCTTATAGTATACCAAGCAGCCAGTACGGTTCTCTGCACACATCCCAGCGATTAGAACAGTGCTTTGCACATAGTAAAGTGCTTAACAAATGCCATCATTATTATCAGGCATCGGCTAGGCACAGCGTAGGTGCCCGGTAAAGCGTTCTGCTCGAAATAAGCATCTAATACAAGACTCTGTACACAGGAGGCTCTCAATAAATACTGATAATGATGATGATCTTCCCGAACCATTGGTGATCCTCTAGACTGTAACCTCACTGTGGGCAGGGAACGTTTCTACCCACTCTGTTGTACGGTGCTCTCCCAAGTGCCTGATACAGTGCTCTGCTCATAGTAAGCTCTGAATAAACACCACTGATTGATTGGATTCTGGTGCCAAAAATCCAAATCGGGTGCTTTTTTCACCCGGTTCGGCATCAGATAGCCTATGTGAGGGGTCTTAACGAACATCTGAGAATAACTTCTCCCTCAAGGCACTCTTTTTTTTTTAAAAAAAATGTGATGAATAAACCCTACATGGCTTTCATTCCTGAATCCAACTCCAATTCTAAACATGGCAGCACAGCATGAAGCAAGTTGGCTACGTTCACTGTAGCTCCACAGAGATCATTTGCCTTTTACAGATTATTTTCCTTTGCAGCACTCAAAATACTCTGCTACTGAATTCTAAGACTCAGCAGACAAGGTGGCTAAGTGGCCCGAAGCCAGCATAGTACAGATGGAGAACTGGAAGAACTCCAGAGGTCTTCTGATAGGTCCAAGGTCATCCAAGGTTAATTGGAGAGTAGGAAATACGGGCTTGGAACTGCTCTCTTCCAGCTCGTCTGCTCTCCTTTGGGAAAAATCACCCCATTTCAACTGACGGATTAACCCGTGGGTCCGAGAACCCCGTCTAGGTGAACTGCAGTTCGACAGCTCCTATGGAAGTGATTATCAGTGCACTAAATCACCTGTGAGAGTGAAACACCGCACTCTTAAAATGAGTCATCCAACTAAAAAAAGCCAAAAAACCAAAAAAACCCCCCTCTTTAGCCCCAACAAATGATGCTGGAAAATGACATTTTCATCCTCTCTCATGAATGTCGCTAAAAATACGGCTTAGCTGTAGAAGAAAAGTGAAGAACGACAGATGCAGCAGAAGAATGAGTTGGGAAAAAGTGGCAGCTTCTCTTTGGCAGGCCCAGCTAGGGAACTGTGCCTCTCACTAGGAGTAAGGATCCAGCGCCGAGTTATGGAGTCTTCCTGACCAATAAATTTTCTGCTGAGGAGTGCCAACCCTGGGTCTTGCTCCAATAACCATCCCAGACATTGAGAGCTTCCTTGGACTCGCGGAGTACTTCCCGCTGGCTCCAACAGTAGTTGAGGAGGCCAGGATGGATGGTGAAATTTCCATTCTTAAAGCATTCGTTTGGATTAAGGACTCTGAACAAAAGAAAATCCATAACTGGGCTTGCTGAACAAAGATACAATTTTTTACCCATTTGCCACATTCTAATTTTAAGACGACAGGCCCTACTTAAGCTTCTCCAAGTCTGGGAAAATTAAGATTCAACCATTCATTCATTCAATCATATTTATTGAGCACTTGCTGTTCGCAGAACACTGTACTTACGCACTTGGGAAAGTACAATACAACAATAAACAGTGATGTTCCCTGCCCACAACAAGCTCACAGTCTAGAGGGGGGGAGATGGACATTCTGTGAGGAAGACCAGTCCCCCAACACCCGCCTCTTTAAGGCTCTTGCTTAGAAAAGAAAACAAAAGGCAGGCCAGAAAGTCTTCCTTGTTTCAGGTGAACGCAGTAGGCCAGAAACTGGCCAGAAAATGTCTAAGAAGCAGTAAAATATCAAAGGTGGTGCCTATGCAGGGATGAGGAGGTGGTTTGTGATGGGAAAGAGGGGCTGTGGGATTTTTGCATAGAAGAAGGAAAAGAGGAGGAGAGGTAAAAAGAAACAGGAATTGTCCAGCCCACAGAAATAAACTTGCAATTTGGTGAAAGTAGATTCGTGGATTAATCCTCTCCCCCACCTGCAAAACAACCACTGAGGAGAGTGTCTATCTGGTCTTGGTACTCTCTCTCATCCATGATTCCATAAAGGTCACATGGACTTCCTCTAACCTGTTGGTTTTTTTTGGGGGGGGGTGGAGGGAGGCAGTGGGAGAAATGATGGAAACCCAAGGACTATCCTGAGAAACTAAAATCAACCAGTGGTATTTCAATCAATCAATCAATCGTATTTATTGAGCGCTTACTGTGTGCAGAGCACTGTACTAAGCGCTTGAGCACGTACTAACAGAGCCTTGTTAGCAGACCCAATCTAGTAGGTAGAAATGCTCACAAGTGAGAGGTTTGGAAATACTAGAAATGGCACCAGATATCACATTCCCAAGAAACCGCCAGCTCAGTCTGCCCAGGGATGAAGGTAGGGATTGGATATGGCGTTTTCAGAGTTGTTTCAAAAACAGAATCACAGAACCAGGAATCTGGAGGGGAGGTTGAGGGGCCATCTGCTTGGGGGTCCATCTGTCTGCAGGCCCCTCGAGTCCAGGCAGGTAAATAACAGCAGCGTTCTGGACATATGGCTTCCTGTTCTTTGCTTAAAGACACCAGGGACTGGACATTCTCCCACCGCCCCTGGTAATCTATTCCAGAGTTTGCTTATCGAGATTGTCTAAATGTTCTTCCTTAGTTCCAGGGGAATGTCTCTTGCCTGGAATCAGGCCTAGGTAGACAAGGACCAGCTGGGTTTTCTGTTTAAAATACAGAAACCCTCAGTGTGTTTGAAGACTTATGGTTCATCCTCACTACGCTTGACACACTAGGTCTTATCTGGGTCAAATGACCTAGGCCTGCTCTCGGTTACACAACCTTCTCTGATAGGGCCTAGGCTCCATCTCTTTAATCTTCTGGGTTGCTCTTCTGCCACCACTTTGGTTTCTCTAAATCCCTTTGAGAAAAGTGTTTACTAAGAGGGCTTAGTACAGAGGTCTGCACTCAAGTAAGCACTCAATAAACACCGTCCATTCACATTCATCTGGGCCTAATCAGGACAGACTGGGAGGCAACCGAAACAAACAAAAAAAATAATTTCCTCAAATTGGTTCCTCAATTTCCTCATCTGTAACATGGGGATAAGAGAGATTGTGAGCCCCGTGTGGGACAGATACTGTGCCCAATCTGATTACCTTGAGTCGACCCCAGAGCTCGGCAAATAGTGCTTAATAAATACTACTACTGTCATCATCATTATTACTATGACTATCATGCACTGAGTTCCTTCTAACACTTCAGGGCATGTTTTTATTACTCCTGTTCTACGTTGACCTTTACAGTCATGATAGTGTATTGTTTAGCTCTGCAAATTGGATGTGTATTGCCTCAGCTTCCCTATCATCAATTAGGATATTGTCAGGTTTCTCCACTCCTCAAGGATCTCTGGCAGTTGCCCATCCACCTCTGCATCAAACAGAGACTCCTTGCCAAGAGAACCAGGATGGTGTGGTAGAGAGAGCCCAGACCTGGGAGTCGGAAGGTCCTGGGTTCTAATTCCGGCTCCAGCACTTGTCTGCTGTGTGACCTTGGGAAAGTCATTTCACTTCTCTGTGACTCAGTTACTTCATCTGTAAAGTGGGGATTGAGACCGTGAGCTCCACATGGGACAGGGACTGGATCCAGCTCAATTTGGTTGTATCCACCCCAGTGCTTAGTACAGTGCCTGGCACATAGTAAGCGCTTAACAAATACCAGAATAATAATTATTATTATGAGCTTTGGGGCACTCAAATCACCTTATCCGCTCCTACCTTACCTCCCTCATTTCCTATTTCAGCCCAGCCTGCCACTTTGCTCCTCTACTGCCAACCTACTTCACTATACCTCGATCTCATCTATTTCAGTGCCGACCACTTACCCATGACCTGTCTCTGGCCTGAAACGCCCTCCCTCTTCATATCCAGCGGATGATCACTCTCCTCCTCCTTGAAAGCCTTACTGGAAGGGGATCTCCTCCAAGAGGCCTTCCCCAACTAACAATTTCCCCAACTAACCCTTCCCTAACTAACCCTGTGTCCCCCCTGCCTTACCTCCTTCCCTTCCCCACACCACCTGTATATATGTTTGTATGTATTTATTACTCTATTTATTTATTTGTACATATTCATTCTATTTATTTTATTTTGTTAATGGTTTGTTTTGTTGTCTGTCTCCCCCTTCTAGACTGTGAGCCCGCTGTTGGGTAGGGACCGTCTCTATATGTTGCCAACTTGTACTTCCCAAGCGCATAGTACAGTGCTCTGCACACAGTAAGCGCTCAATAAATACAACTGATTGAATTCATTTCCTCTTTTCCCACTCCCTTCCTTGTCGCCCTGGCACCTGGATTCGCCTCTCCCTCAGCCCCACAGGAATTACATACATTTCTAGAATTCATTTATTTATATTATTGTCTGTCTGCCACTCTATACTTTAAGCATGTTATGGGCAGGGAACATGTCTACCAATCTGTTATAGCGTACTCCCCCAAGTGCTTGGTGTGCATAGTGTGGACCTTGGAATTGGCCTAGCCTCCTGTTAGTTAGTATTTGTTAAGCCCTTACTACGTGTCAACCACTATTCTAAACACTGGGGTAGATAAAAATAATTAGGTTGGACACAGTCCCTATCCCACCCTAGGCTCACAGTCAAATAAGGAGGGAGATCAGGTATTGAATCCCCATTTTACAGTTGAGGAAATGGAGGCACAGAGAAGTTAAGTGACTGGCCCAAGGTCACACAACAAACAATTGGCAGAGCCAGGATTAGAACCCAGATCCTCTGACTCTAGTAAGCATCTAGTAAGACGTGTGTAAGCATCTAGTAAGCACTCAATACATAGGATTCATTGATTGATTCTATGCAGCCACAGTGCTTCTTTCAGCTGGTTCATTCCAAAACACACTTAAGCACTGTAGAAAAATGAACAAGTGCTCTAGTTAACTCCACTGGGGAAACGGAACAGAGAGCCCCCTTTCCAAGGTGACAAACTTTCCAGCGCTAAGACCAGTGCTTTGCACATAGTAAGCACTTAACAAATACCATCATTATTATTTAGAGGGGATAGAAGCTGCATAACTATTGAGAAACAGCACGGTCTACTGGAAAGAACACATGTCTGAGAGTCAGAGGATCTGGGTTCTAATCCTGGCTCCGCTAACTGCTTGTTGTATAACCTTGGGCCAGTCACTTAACTTCTCTTTGCCTCCATTTCCTCAACTGTAAAATGGGGATTCAATACCTGATCTCCCTCCTTATTTGACTGTGAGCCTCGGGTGGGATAGGGACTGTGTCCAACCTAATTATTTGTATCTACCTCAGTGTTTAGAATAGTGGTTGACACATAGTAAGTGATTAACAAATACTAACTAACAGGAGGCTAGGCCACTTCCAAGGTCTTTCTTTTCCCTCCCCCATCTCCCTTCCACCTTCCACCATTTCCTTTCCCAGGACCACTTGAAAACCCACCCACCCACTCTGAAGGCTTGGACCCCTCCATCAGCATCCCAAATGCACTTGTAGCACATGAGCATCGTCTAGACTGTGAGCCCATTGTTGGGTAGGGACCGTCTCTACATGTTGCCGATTTGTACTTCCCAAGCGCTTAGTACAGTGTTCTGCACACAGTAAGCGCTCAATAAATACGATTGAATGAATGAATGAATAATATGAGGACTGTGATATCCACTTCCTAGGCTTATCCTAGGCTTCCAGGGTGGGACTGGGCTAAATTGGCTTGTGAGCTAATGCATTATTTACAGAAGTTATTCAGGCAGAGCAGCAGGGACATAAAACATTTATCTACAAAGGGACCAGTCTGTCATTCAAAAATAATTATGTTATTCTAAAGAAACCAACAAATTCCACTGTCTCCAAATTATTTATTGAACCTACTATGCAAATACTTCCTGTTGAATTTTCTGGAGATGAGAAGGAGGATTAGAGATCTCCTCAGATTCCCCATTCTTTCGTTATACACAGGAAGATTCCGGAGAGAAGAAAAAACGTGGGTGACATCAGATAAACCACAGCAACTTTCAGACTGAACTTAGTAGTCAAAAGCCTTCTGTCAATCAACAGTATTCTTGAGGAACCTATTAGAAGTAAGAGATCCCTGCCCTTAAGGAGTCTAACAAGGGAGGTATTAACAAAATCATTTACAGTTAGGAGAAAAAATGGACATATAACTGGTTGCAGAAAGAGAATGGAAAGACGCAAAAGTGAATAAGTACTTACGTATTAAAATACATGATATCTCACTTAAAATCAAGGCATTATGCGGAATAAGCTGATGATGACCCAATGCTATTTAGTTTTTCCATAACTTTGGGTTTGCAATCCAAACTGACCAATCATCAAACAATGGAGTTTAAAGCGCTGTACTAAGCACTTGGGAGAGAACAATGTAACTAGAGTTGGTGGACACATTCCCTACTCACAAGGAGCTCACAGTTTAGAGGGGGAGGCAGACATTACAATAAATTACAGATATGCTCATAAGTTCTATGGGGCTGAGGGTTGGGTGAATAAAGGGTACAAATCCAAGTGCAAGGGTGATGCAGAAGGGAGAGGGAATAAGGGAAATCGGGGCTTAGTTGGGGAAGAGCTCTTAGAGGTGATGTGATTTTAATAAAGCTTTGAGGGAAGGGAGCGTGGTGATCATCTGTCGTATATGAAGGGGAAGTTACCTCCAGGCCTGAGGCAGGACATGGGTGAGGGGTCGGCAGCAATTTAGACGAGACTGAGGTATAGTGAGTACATTGATGTTAGATAATAATAATAATGGCATTTATTAAGTGCTTACTATATGCAAAGCACTGTTCTAAGCGCTGGGGAGGTTACAAAATGATCAGGTTGTCCCACGTGGGACTCACAGTCTTAATCCCCATTTTCCAGATGAGCTGAGGCAAAGAGAAATTAAGTGACTTGGCCAAAGTCACACAGCTGACAAGGGGCAGAGCCGGCATTCGAACCCATGACCTCTGACTCCAAAGCCAGGGCTCTTTCCACTGAGCCACGCTGCTTCTCATCTAAGCCATGCTGCTTCTCATGAATAGTATTCAAAATGAATAGTAACGGTCATCGGGACCCTCTAGACAGTGGTCTGTGCCGGGTTACAGTAGCATAGTTAGGAATGCTTTAATTATACTCCCTTTGACTAGGATTTTAGAATTTGGGATTGGTAAGCAAGTTCAGTTCTCTGGCGCTTTAACAAAATAATGGTAATAATAATAATAATGATAATAATGGCATTTGTTAAGTGCTTACTACGTGCCAACCACTGTTCTAAGAACTGGAGGAGATACAAGGTAATCAGGGTGTGTCCCACGTGGGGCTCACTGTCTTCTCCCACGTGGGTCTCACAGTCTTCATCCCCATTTTACAGATGAGGCAACTGAGGCCCAGAGAAGTGAAGTGACTGGCCCAAAGTCACACAGCTGATCAGCAGCGGAGCCGGGATTAGAACCCACGACCTCCGACTCCCAAGCCCGGGCTCTTTCTACTAAGCCACGCTGCTTCTCATGAACAGTATTCCAAATGAATAGTAACGGTCATCGGGACCCTCTAGACTTTGGTCAATCTGCCTGGAGGCTTTTTGGGAATTACCCTGACAAGACATTCAGCTAGAGATGCAGTTATGTAATTCGCCCAGTAGATGGGCATAGCCACATGGCAAATATCACTACAAACCTTCTGCGCATTGTAATTTTCCTAGAAGGCACTGCTTAGGAGCCCGGCCCCACACAACTGTACTTTAAAATAATAATAATGTTGGCATTTATTAAGCGCTTACTATGTGCAAAGCACTGTTCTAAGCACTGGGGAGGTTACAAGGCGATCAGGTTGTCCCACAGGGGGCTCACAGTCTTAATCCCCATTTTACAGATGAGGTAACTGAGGCCCAGAGAAGTTAAGTGACTTGCCCAGAGTAACAGAGCTGGCAGTTGGTGGAGCCGGGATTAGAACCCATGACCTCTGACCCCAAAGCCCGTGCTCTTTCCACTGAGCCACACTGCTTCTACTGGCCCTCTACTGTGGAGGCCAAAGGAACACACTCAAGGGGTCCCAGGAAGAAGCATTTCGTTCTTTCCTCAGTCAATCTCTTTCATAGTCTTGGAGACTAATCAACTCTGAATCGATATGGAGAGAATAATAATAATAATAACAATAATAATGGCATTTATTAAGCACTTACTATGTGCAAAGCACTGTTCTAAGCACTGGGGAGGTTACAAAGTGATCCAGTTGTCCCACGGGGGGCTCACTTGAGAGTGCATACTCTCAATTACTTAGTACAGTGCTCTGCACACAGAAAGTGTGCAATAAATATCATTGATTGATTGAATACAGATCCATGTGCCAAGGTGACACAGAAACAAGAGCAAGTAGGGAAAATGAGGGCTGAGTTGGGGAAGGTCTCTTGGAGGAGATGTGATCCAAGGATGGCTTTGAAGGTGGTGAGAGTGGTGGCCTGTCACAGGGGGGCAGCTCTCCAGATCTAAATAATCATGGCATTTGTTAGGTGTTTTCTGGGTGCCAAGCACTGTACAAAGCACTGGGGTAGAAACAAGATAATTAGATTAGACACAATCCCACTCCCACATCCGAGGGGTAAAAAAGGGATTAAACCCTCACTATTTATGAGAGACAATTTAGGCCCAGAGAAGTTAAGTGACTCACTCAAGATCACACAGGAGACAAGTGGCAGAACCAGGATTAGAGCCCAGATCCTCAGATTACCAGGCCTGTGCTCTTTCCACAAGGCCATGCTACCCCTTGAATAGCAGAGAGGAAGCTGTCTTTCAACTTTACCAAGGTCATTCAGCAGACAATGGGCAAAGCCAAGAAGAAAACCCAAATCTCCTGACTCCCACGCCACCGCTCTTTCCACTAGGTCACACTACAGAGAAGCAGAAGATAATAATAATAACAATAATGGCATTTGTTAAGTGCTTACTAAGCACTGGGGGAGGTTACAGCGTGGTCAGGTTGTCCCACGTGGGGCTCACACTTTTAATCCCCATTTTCCAGATGAGGTAACCGAGGCCCAGAGAAGATAAGTGACTTGCCCAAAGTCACCCAGTCGACAAGTGGCAGAGCCAGGATTAGAACCCGTGACCTCCGACTCCCAAGCCCTGGCTCTTCTCACTGAGCCACGCTGCTTCTCTGGACGAAAAGAGAAGACAGGGAATAAAAGATTAAGATACCATGAAATCTGCAAACCGCGATTGGCGGCAGGCATTGGCTGATTTTTTTTTAATGTCACATAAAGCTAATATATTGCAAACCCCTGTTCTGCCTTCTCCACACACCCTACGATTCCCAGGTGGTGCTGGATTCTGTGAGTCGGTCCCCCCGCAAAGAGCAGTAAATCAGAATGCTATCTCTCTCCCCAAAGTTTCAAACAGATGTTCTCCCCACGCCGACGGATACTCTCCCAGGCGCCAGATGGTTCTAGATATGAGTTCTCCTCTACCATGGATCCTCGGATCCCACTTTGCACACGTCGGCAGGTCCAGCTGAAATCGGGAGGCTAAAATGGGCCACTCTGAAGTCGTTCCCTAAAGGCTTTGCAGAAGACAGGGCTCTTAGAGCTGCGGGTAGCAATCGCTGCCCTGTTAAATCTGATGGTAGGAAACCATAAACCGGGTGAACATAAATTTCGGAAGATATTTGACTGCCCAGACCCACTGAATGAACAACCAAAGAGCTGTTCTACATTTCTTTATGGTATGTGTTAAGCGCTTAGTATGGGTTCTAAGGGCTAGGGTAGAACCAAGTTCACTGGGTGGGATACAGTCCCCGACTCACATGGGGCTCCCAGTCTAAATTAGAGGGAGGAGGCTTTTAATTCCTATTTTACAGATGAGATTACAGATGCACAGAGAAGCTAAGTGACTGGCCCACGGTCACACACTGAGCAATTGGCCAAAGGAATGGATTAGAACCCAGGTTCTCTGACTCCCAGCCCCGTGCTCTTTCCACTAAGCCACGATGCTTCTCATTCCACTAGTCAGTCAATTGTATTTATTCAATCAATCAATCGTATTTATTGAGCGCTTACTGCATGCAGAGCACTGTACTAAGCATTTGGAAGAGTACAAGACAACAAAAACAGACACATTCCCTGCCCACAACGAGCCAGGCGATGATGTCTTGTAAAATGCTTTAATACAAGTGTTTAAAACAACTCGACTGGTTTAAAAAGAGCCCCCCACCCCCATTCAATCTCTGGAGAATTGGGGTCTGGCCTTTCGTCACCCTCTACAGAAACCCACAAACCAGAGACGATACAGTCCGTGATGCTCAAGGGACAAAAAAGCAGTGTGGTTTTTCTTGGCTAACAAGAAGTTCTCTTGGAATCCTTAGTTGAATTACATACCCACAGAGACTTAGCCCTTTGGAGATAAGAAAGCTCAAGAGCAGGACAAGGTCACCGAATCTAACAAAGTTTATTTTCAGAATTCCTTTTCCCTGCTCCCTGCCCTCTAACCCAGAGATTCCATGTCTGGAAAAATTGACATTTTTCTGGGAAAGTGTGCCTAGCTTTTATCACTGAAAGAAGAATTTCTTAACCTGATTTGGTATCTTGTATGTTACCCCAGCAGTTCATTCATTCATTCAATCGTATTTACTGAGCACTTACTGTGTGCAGAGCACTGTACTAAGCGCTTGGGATGTACAAGTTAGCAACATATAGAGACGGTCGCTACCCAACAATGGGCTCACAGTCTAAAAGGAGACAGATAACAAAACAAAACACGTAGATCGGTGTCAAAGTCGTCAAAATAAATCAAATTATAGCTATATGCACATCATTAACAAAATGAATAGAATAGTAAATATGTACAGGTAAAATATGTACAGGCTGTGGGGAGGGGAAGGAGGTAGGGCTGGGGGGAAGGGGAGGAGGAGAGGAAAAAGGGGGCTCAGTCTGGGAAGGCCTCCTGGAGGAGGTGAGCTCTCAGTAGGGCTTTGAAGGGAGGAAGAGAGCTAGCTTGGCGGATGTGTGGAGCGAGGGCATTCCAGGCCAGGGGGAGAACAGGGGATGGGGATCGACGGCGGGAAAGGTGAGAAAGAGGGACAGTGAGGAGGTCAGCAGCAGAGGAGCGGAGGGTGCTGCGGGCTGGGCTGGAGAAGGAGAGAAGGGAGGTGAGGTAGGAGGGGGCGAAGTGATGCACAGCCTTGAAGCTGAGAGTGAGGAATTTTTCCTTGATGATTACTACTGAAGAGTCCATTATATGTTTATTGTTGTGTTGTACTTTCCCAAACACTTAGTACAGTGCCCTGCACACAGTAAGTGCTCAATAAATATGACTGAATGAATTTGGCAAGAAGGAGTTTAATGGGCATCCCCATCCTCATCTATTCCAAAAGAGCACAGCTCAAAGCCCTCCTAAAATCTCACCTTCTCCATCAAGGCTTCCTCGATTATCTCCCAACATTTCAAGTCACATTCATTCATTCGCATTTACTGAGTGCTTGCTGTGCGCAGAGCACTGTACTAACCACTTGGGAGCAATTCATCAACCCACCTCTAGCACTTATATATGTATCCCTTCCCTCTGCACGTACATATACATGTGTATTTATATATATATGTATAATATATAAAACTGGTTGTATGATTGGCTTATTGCTGCTAATTACCCTTCTTGAAAATAGTTTTATGCCTCTCCCCTAGATTGAAAGCTCTATGTGAGTAGGGAGTTTTTCTAGTCCCTTAGTAAGATGCCCTGCTCTCAATGGGTGCTTAATAAATACCTCTACTACATCTCAATTTCAAGTCACACGGTCCAGTCTCCAAACTAAAGGTCTTGTAAGTTTCGGCTCTTTGTTCATGTGGTCAGCATCCTGTTGGAACAGGCTCGAACGCATCTCCTAATCTGAAAGTATTTAGCTCAAAGTGGTGCCACATAGTTCCTCGGACACCTAAGACACTCAAAAAAAAAAATCAGCACTGGGGGGTGCCTTGCTTATTTGACTCTGCTGGAAAGAGCACGGGCTCGGGAGTCAGAGGTCATGGGTTCTAATCCAGGCTCTGCCACATGTCTGCTGTGTGACCTTGGGCAAGTCACTTAACTTCTCTGAGCCTCAGTTACCTCATCTGTAAAATGAGGATGAAGACTGTGAGCCCCATGTGGGACAACCTGATCACCTTGTATCCTTCCCAGCGCTTAGAACAACAGTGCTTCACACATAGTAAGCATTTAACAAATGTCATTATTATTATTATTATGTACTCCAGACGAGAAACAATATTCTAATGCATTGTTTGTGCACATAGAGCTTGAATGTTGTCCTGCTAATAGGAAGCTAACTCTTTGTGCAAAAAAATTCTGCAAGAGCTACACATCCCTAGTTAGCCGAGGAGTTTTTTGCACACATCTGCTTCGGCCCCATCCCCCAAAGGTTCCTAAAATCTAATTAACCAATTAATTTGCAAATATATTCTAATTTATTCCAGCCAGATTTTTTTAGTGTTAAATTATCTGACAGTGAACCATATGCAGTGCGCAAAAACAAGCTTTCATCGAGTTAGCCAAAGTTGCGTAAGATGGAATAAAAATCACATCTGTACAATGGTCAGCTTGAACAATCCCCAGATTTCCAAATAAGTTTGTATTTCCTTCATTCCAATTTGACTGTACCTGCTTTGGGTAAATCGCTGCTGGCTGTATTTGTGATCAAAGTGCTACTCAGGCTGAACCCAAGACTGAGAGAATATTTTTAAGAAGTCAGTATTCTTAAGTTGTCAGAGGAGACAAAGACCGAAGGAAGAGGCTTGGAAATTGGTCAGGAAGAAAAAGCTTTTTCCCCACATTTGTTTTCGAGAGGTGGCACTCAGAGGGCAAGCAAATGTTTGTGATAAACATAAAATGTCCTAGAGAGAAATATCGTCTATTTATACGTACAGCAAAATGTGCTTAAAACAAAAAATCAGTCTGCACTCCCCACATCAGCAGGATACACTGGTTAGGGAGACACTTAAGTTGTAATATATGCCACTTATGCAAAAAAAAAAAAGGGTTGGTCTTAATGGCTGCATTGCAAGATTTTGTCTAGGTCAATAACTAGAAGGGTATAAATGCAGGAGCTGGGAATAATGCCATCAACTATTATTGAGATTATCCAGTTTCCCGTGAAGGCTGTTGCCATAAATACCTTTGCACCTAAAAATGCAGTCGATAAAATGTAGCACAAGTCTCCTTGATATATTTGGATATTTGATCATTATGCAACTTTTTTTAGCGGCCCTGCTGAGAGTTCATTATTTATCTTAGAAAAATAAGACTGTATAGGACTTAATGAAAAACAGGAAATCACTTAGCTATGCTGTTTGTCCTACCTAATAAAACATATGCATTAATAATAATAATGGCATTTATTAAGCGCTTACTATGTGCAAAGCACTGTTCTAAGCGCTGGGGAGGTTACAAGGTGATCAGGTTGTCCCACATGGGGCTCACAGTCTTAATCCCCATTTTACAAATGAGGTAACTGACGCCCAGAGAAGTTAAGTGACTTGCCCAAAGTCACACAGCTAACAACTGGCGGAGCTGGGATTTGAACCCATTACCTCTGACTCCAAAGCCCGGGCTCTTTCCACTGAACCACGCTTACTAAATCTATTCATTTCCATCTCACCACACACCCTGTGAATTGCAAACACCCACACCGGGACAAAAATAAAGAGAAAACTCACTTGGTTATATGTATTGTGATGAAGGGGCAGAGAATAATACCTTGAACTTCTAGGGCACTTAATTTCCCAGAGTGCTTTCATATTAATGATCACGTTTTTTCCCTAAACAATATCTCTGTGAAACAACAGATTATATTATAGATTTATAATAGATATCTATTATATTACAATAGATATATTATTATTCCCATTTTACAGGGGAGGAAACTGAGGCCCAGAGAGGTTAAGAGGCTTGAGCAAGTCAGAGGTATTGCTGGGATAGGATTCCAGGTTTATTTTGCTCTTTCCACCAGACCACGCTGCCTCCCAAATTATCCCAGAGAAAAGAGTTCCCGGCTTTCAAAGAGAAAGTCACCGGAAAATGATGGGAAGTGAAAGGACTTTGCATTTTTCACACAGCGTGTCGGAGTCAGAAGGACCTGGGTTCTAATCCCGGCTCTGCTTCTTGCCTGCTGGGTGACCTTAGGCATGTCACTTCACTTCTCTGGGCCTCAGTTACCTCATCTGCAAAATGGGGATTAAGACTGTGAGCCCCATGTGAGACAGAGACCCTGTCCAACCCGATTTGCTTGTATCCTTGCCAGTGTTTAGTACAGTGCCTGGCACATAGTAAGCACTTAAATACCAAAAAAAAAAAAAGGTCACCTGTCAGGGAAAAGTAAATGTTGCGGTCACTCTATTCTGTCAACTTCTGCTAAATTGGAGAAGGGGAATTGCTAGCTGGAGACACAAAAGAATAGGTGGAATAAGTCCATCTATTTCACACGCAAGATGTAGCAAATTGTCTCCAAAGGTTTGACATTAACTTCTCTTTGGCAATTTATACTAGCCTTGGTCACCTTAGAACAATATATGACAGTTTATTATTTATTATAGATGATTCCCATCATCACAAACCTTTACTGAATTCCAACTCGATGTTCTAATGGAAAAAACAAGCCACCGTCCCTGGCCCTCAAGGATATAGAATTTACATCTACTCAATCTACATTAATATGCTTTTCATTCTCCAAAAGGCTTCCACGCATAAGACAACTCCAAATCCCAAGATGCTGACCATTTTTGGAGAAACAGGTTTACCGAAGTAAGAAGAAAATGTAAGATAACTAGCATTTTCTTAGAAATCACTGTGCTCACTACAAAAAATGGCTTTTTCTAGGCACGCCCAAATTTATGAAATATATGACAATAGAAGCAGTGTGGCTCAGTGGAGAGAGCCCGGGCTTTGGAGTCAGAGGTCAGGGGTTCAAATCCCGGCTCCGCCAACTGTCAGCTGTGTGACTTTGGGTAAGTCACTTAACTTCTCCGTGCCTCAGTGGCCTCGTCTGTAAAATGGGGATTAAGACTGTGAGCCCCTGTGGGACAACCTGATCACCTTGTAACCTCCCCAGCGCTTAGAACAGTGCTTTGCACAGAGCAAGCGCTTAATAAATGCCATCATCATCATCAGTGACTGATATTTGCTTTGAATTTTGTGAGTGAATTTTAAAAACTGAGAGTTTCTTCATTCCATAAAATCTTCCTCCTCCCTTAGAGTTTTGACTCTCCCCGTTTCCCAAAGCACTTACATAGACCTCCGGATACTCTGTTGCTTCCCCAACTTGTAATTTATTTTAATGTCCATCTCTCTGACTAGATTGTAAATTCTTTCCAGTAAGGATTGTGCCTACCAATTCTACTGTACTGCAATAAGTGCTTAGCATAGTGCTCTGCACATTGTACCTGCTCAATGTGTATCATCAATTGATTGATTAAAGTAATATGACACCATGACACACGATTCCATCTGACAGCACTACACTTTTTGGCTAATATTAACAACTCGAGTAAATTTCAGGTTATGAGATCACTACACTTTTTGGCTAATGTTGACAACTCGAGTAAATTTCAGGTTATGAGATCAGACGGATGCTGCCCCACACAGCTCTCCCAATTTATTTTAAGAGTATCTTCTGAGGGACCCCTATAAATCAGCATGACATAGTAGGGAAGATGCATGGCGCAGTGGATAGAAGTCGGGGCTGGGAGTCAGAGGTCATGGGTTCTAATCCTGGTTTCACTACTTGTCTGCTGTGTGACCTTGGGCAAGTCACTTCACTTCTCAAGGCCTCAGGTACCACATCTCTAAAATGGGGACTACGACTGTGAGCCCTATGTGGGACAGGGACTGTGTCCAACCTGATTTGCTTGTATCCACTCCAGCGCTTAGTACAGTGCCTTGCACATAGCAAGGGCTTAACAAATACTATGGAAGCAGCGTGGCTCAGTGGAAAGAGCACGGGCTTTGGAGTCAGAGGGCATGGGTTCAAATCCTGGCTCCGCCACTTGTCAGCTGTGTGGGCAAGTCACTTAACTTCTCTGTGCCTCAGTTGCCTCATCTGTAAAATGGGGATTAAGACTGTGAGTCCAACGTGGGTACATGTGGGACAACCTGATCACCTTGTAACCTCCCCAGCACTTAGAACAGTGCTTTGCACATAGTAAGTGCTTAATAAATGCCATTAAAAGTACTACAATTATTATTATAATTATTGTTATTACTATCAACCTAGTCTTTTGCTGACATCTTCAAATCTGAAATGATTCCATCAAATGGATTCCTGAATCTGTGGTGATCAAACTAGGAAACTCACTGCCTTCAAATATCTTAATGCCAATTTAACAAAAATCAAAAATGACTACGTTCTAGACATTGCCCCTTCTAGACTGTGAGCCCCCTTCTAGACTGTGAACCCACTGTTGGGTAAGGACCGTCTCTATATGTTGCCAACTTGTACTTCCCAAGAGCTTAGTACAGTGCTCTGCACACACTAAGCGCTCAATAAATATGATTGATTGATTGATTAGTACAGTGCTCTGCACACAGTAAGCGTTCAATAAATACGACAATGAATGAATGAATTGCCCCACTCACATCTTTCCCCCTATTCTAATATTTGCAATAACCTCAGTTGATTTTGTTAGTAATCTAGTAATCCCCCAGCCTAGTGATTTTAAAAGATCAGAGTTGGGCTCAGTTGATTAAACAATGACATATTGTATACTCTTTTCAGGGTAAGGATCATCGCTTCCATTTTCTATTGTACGTTAAGCAGTGATCAGGACAGTGTAGTAGGTGCCAATTAACAATGATGATGATTCATTCAGTTGTATGTATTGAGCACTTACTGTGGGCAGAACACTCTTCTAAGCGCTCGGGGGGAGTGTACAATACAATAAACACATTCCCTGCCCACGCGAGCTTACAGTCTAGAGGAGGGAAACAGACATCAATACAAATAAATAAATTAAAGACATGTACTTAAGTGCTGTGGGGCTGGGAGGGGAGAACAGAGGGAGCAAGTCAGGGTGAAGCAGAAGGAAGTGGGAGAAGAGGAAAGGGGGACCTAGTCTGGGAAGGCCTCTTGGAGGAGGTGTGCCTTCAATAAGGCTTTGAAGGCGGGAAAAGTAATTGTCTGCTGGATTTGAGGAGGGAGGGCATTCCAGGCCTGAGGTAGGATGTGGGCCGGGAGTCAGTGGTGAGACAGGCGAGATGGAGGCCCAGTGAGAAGGTTGGCACCAGAGGAGCAGAGTGTGGGGGCTGGGTTGTAGAAGGAGAGAAGGGAGGTGACTAGGAGGGGGTGAGGTGAAGAACTGCTTTAAAGCCAAGGGTGAGGAGTTTTTGTTTGATGTGGAGGTGGATGGGCAACCACTGGAGTTTTTTTGATGATAATGACGGTGATGATGATCCTCATCGTTATCATCTAGGGACTAAGAACTCTCAGTTTTAAGGACGACTTCACTTCTTGAGGTAATGAGGTAGGAGCCAATGCACACAGCAGATGGGTTAAAGGGTGACTACGGTAGTGATAACAGAAATAGTATTGGCTGAGTATTGACTGCTCACTGGAGCAGGTGGGATTTCAGGAACCCTGTGATTATGGACAGAACTGTTGGGTATATTAGATTTGTACCTATAGATTTTTATACTGTATCAGCCTCCTCTTCGATCTCCCATCCTCTCGTCTCTCCCCACTTCAATCCATACTTCACGCCGCTGCCCGGATTGTCTTTGTCCAGAAACGCTCTGGGTATGTTACTCCCCTCCTCAAAAACCTCCAGTGGCTACCAATCAATCTGCGCATCAAGCAGAAACTCCTCACCCTGGGCTTCAAGGCTGTCCATCACCTCGCCCCCTCTTACCTCACCTCCCTTCTCTCCTTCTCCAGCCCAGCCCGCACCCTCCGCTCCTCCACCGCTAATCTCCTCACCGTACCTCGTTCTCGCCTGTCCCGCCATCGACCCCCGGCCCACGTCATCCCCCGGGCCTGGAATGCCCTTCCTCTGCCCATCCGCCAAGCTAGCTCTCTTCCTCCATTCAAGGTCCTACTGAGAGCTCACCTCCTCCAGGAGGCCTTCCTAGACTGAGCCCCTTCCTTCCTCTCCCCCTCCTCCCCCTCTCCACCCCCCCCCCGGCCTTACCTCCTTCCCTTCCCCACAGCACCTGTATATATGTTTGTACGTATTTATTACCCTATTTATTTATTTTACTTGTACATATTTATTCTACTTATTTTATTTTGTTAATATGTTTTGTCTTGTTCTCTGTCTCCCCCTTCTAAACTGTGATCCCACTGTTGGGTAGGGACCATCTCTAGATGTTGCCAACTTGTACTTCCCGAGCGCTTAGTACAGTGCGCTCAATAAATACGATTGAATGAATGAATGACTTTGGACAAGAGGGAATTCCAAGCTGGGGGAATAGCATGACCAAATGCATGGAGGTGGGAGAATTGAGCAAGGCATACATTGTTTGGTAGAGAGGTCAGACAGTGAAGTGCAAATATGAAAAGGTACTAAGTGCTGGGGTAGATAACAAGATAATAATGATAATAGTAATGGTATTTGTTAAGTGCTTACTATGTGCAAAGCACTGTTCAAAGGACTGAGGTAGATACAAGGTAATCAGGTTGTCCCATGTGGGGCTCAAAGTCTCAATCCCCATTTTACAGATGAGGTAGCCGAGGCACAGAGAAGTTAAGGGACTTGCCCAAAGTCACACAGCTTTGGCAGAGCCGGCATTAGAACCCATGACCTCTGACTCCCAAGCCCAGGCTCTTTCCACTATGCCACGCTGCTTCTCTAATCGGGCCTGGGAGAGAGATGCGCGGAGGCATCTGGGCGGGAGTCTGGGGGGAAAGACTGTATATACGTATATATGTTTGTACGTATTTATTACTCTATTTATTTTATTTGTACATATTTATTCTATTTATTTTATTTTGTTAATAAGTTTTGTCTTGTTGTCTGTCTCCCCCTTCTAGACTATGAGCCCACTGTTGGGTAGGGACCGTTTCTATATGTTGCCAGCTTGTACTTCGCAAGCACTTAGTAAAGTGCTATGCACACAGTAAGCGCTCAATAAATACAATTGAATGAATGACTCAGTCTAAGTAGGAGAGAAAAGAGGAAATGAATCCTCATTTTGCAGATGAGGAAACAGAAACCCAGAGAAGTAAAGTGACTTGCCCAAGGTCACACAGCAGACCAGTGGCGGAGCCAAGAGGGAAGCCCTGTATTTTTGCCACTAGGCCATGCTGCTTCCTACTCCGGGCCAAGGGCCGTACTAGGCACTGGAGTAGATTCAAAATAATTACATCATTACATAATTATTCTGTCCCACACAGGGCTCACGGTCTAAGCAGGAAGGACAAGAGGTAGCAAAATGCCCATTTTTCAGATGAGGAAAACTACAGCAGTGCCACTACAACAGCAGACCTTTCCCTAACTCTGAAATGGAAGGCCACTGAATTGATGTGTGGTCAGATGCAAGAACTCAGAACCGCATTCACTGCCCTTTAAGGAGGAGAAGTATCATCCTCCTCACCACAAACTCTTAGAAAAGGACCCAAGTACCCTAACATTTGACCTGGTCAAATTGCTAAAGCTCAGATTTATTGTTCGCATTGTAGCCAAACTTTGGCTAAGTGGAGGTGAGAAAAAATAATTAGGTCCCAAATCTGCATTAAAATAGTTTTGCAGAATTTTGTTCTTGAAGTGGAAAACTGTTCTCACAAGGTCTATTTCTGGCAATTTTCTTTTTAAAGAGACCAAAATCTCTCTTTGTGTTGAAATTGCTCAGTGGGAAATTTTTACAGTAATAATACTTAGACCCAGACTAACAATGACAGCAGAGGAAATGAGTGATGGAATGCAACTGTGAAAATACAATTGTGCCACTTAACTCAATTAAATCACCTAGGGCAGCAATGTGACCTAGTGGAAAAAGCAAGGGCCTGGGAATCAGAGGACCTTAAATGATAGGCTCTAATTCCACCTCTGCCACTTGGCTGCTGTGTGACCTTCCGGCAAGTCACTTAACTTCTCTGTGCCTCAGTTTCCTCACCTGTAAAATGGGAATTGAATCCCTGTTCTCCCTCCATTTAGACTGTGCTTAGCACAATACTGGACATACAGTAAGTAAGCACTAGCAGATTCTGTTATTATCATTATTATTTTACCGTGTAGTGTAGGAAAGACTAGCCTGGAAACGGCTATTCATTTTGTTGCATTTCTCTGTGACTCAAGAGGGCAGAGAACTGAATTGGGCACCTAATCTGGGCAAAGCATTTTACTAGGTGATATGGGGAAATGCAAAAGAAGCAGAAGAAGCCATCTTTGACCGTAAACATCTTGCTTTCTAACGGGGGAGGCCGTAGACACAGACTGAACCACAGTCTCTCAAATCCCCTCTCATAAAAAAAGTTTTATCCATTTTCCCATGTGTCAGCTTCAACCAAGCATGAGATGAGATTACGTTTGTTGCAAATCCAATAGGTTCTGTGTTCAGTACTGGACCAGCGTATCAAAGCCTGGCGCCTTGTGAGCTAAAAGGGCTAGAGAGCAGGAAATCAGGGAGTTTGGCTGGCCTTCACAGGATGGAAAGCATTTATTCCTAGCCTTAAGCATCCACAGAATACAAACTCGAAATTTCTGGGGAGCCTGGGATTCACACTTCTGAAGTTTAAAAAACTGTGCTTAACCAGTGCAGCTTTCCAGGGTTTTAAAATAAACAAACAAAAAAAACCCCTCTAGTAACTCTGTTCAAAATACCTCCATCTTACCACATGTATCAAACCCTATGGAACATGTACATCTTACCACATGTATCAAACCCTATGGAGCATGTACATTTTCTCTGCACTTACAGTACTCCATGTGGAATACTAGACTGTAAACTCATCCCCCTAGACTGTAAACTCGTCCCTCTAGACCGTAAGTTTGCTGTGGGCAGGGAATGCATCTGTTCATTTTGTTGTACTGTACTCTCCCAAGCACTTAGTACAGTGCTCTGCACAGAGTAAGCACTCGATAAATACCATTGATGATGATGAGCGGGTGGCAGCAGCATGGTATTGAATGTCAGCTACATTCAAGACTTACTCTCTGCGGATTATTCATTGACTGAATCTGATTGCTATTTCCAAGCAGTGAAATTAAGGATTTCTAGAGGGAAAATGAGAGTGTGTCAGGGCAAGGAAAAGTGTCAAGAAAACATTTTGACGCTAATCTTTTCACCACTTGTGCTACTTTATTATTATTGTTATTATTTATGACACGGGCTCAATGCCCAGCTCTAAGCTGTAAACTGGGAATAAAAATATTGAAATATACATGGTTGCAGCCTTAGCAGGGCTCACATTCTAAGGGGACAGGGAGATGGCTTTAGAATATAAAGGGGAAAAGGGCTGAGGAGAACTGGGGAGGTGAAGGGAAGGGGAAGGAAGTAGGGAAGGAGAAAGGGAGTGAGTTAGGCAAGGTGAAGGAGAAGCAGAGTATTTGTTAAGCACTTACTATGTGCCAACCACTGTAAAGATAAAGAGTCCCTGTCCTATGTCTCAGTGTGGATGACTACACTTTGAACTGACACTAGGGAATCTTCCTGAAAACACAAAGACACTTCTCACTCTACTGAGGAGCCTGCAAATCCCGAACAAATCCGGTTTAACTTCATTTTCTTGACTTTTCATTCCACTCCAATTAAAAGAATTAAGACTCCTGGAAAGAAATACCTAAGTTATTCCCAAGAGCGTCCTGTGTCTTACAGTTCCCTAGCAACACTTGGAACAGCCAACCCCACTGGCATTATTTCATATCAGGGATTAGAAATTCCATGATTCGGACTTCCGGCCATTACAACGCTTACCCGTGATGTGTCTAACATCCTACCCAAATTCACTCAATTTCGGGATTTATTTTCACTTGTGTGGTCTCCATTTTTAATTCAGGCTAAGAAAAGTGAAATGGAACGCATGCTCCCTTTAGACTGGAAGCTCCTTTGGGGCAGGGATTGTGTCTGCCACTGTATTGTACTCTCTCAAGTGCTTAGTATTCATTCATTCATTCAATCGTATTTATTGAGCGCTTACTGTGTGCAGAGCACTGAACTAAGCACTTGGGAAGTACAAGTCAGCAACATATAGAGACGGTCCCTACCCAACAACAGGCTCACAATCTAGAAGGGGGCTCACAACGGAATTTATTGAGCGCTTGCTGCAGGCAAAGCACTGTAATAATAATAATAATAATAATAATAATAATAATAATAATTCTGGTATTTGTTAAGCCCTTACTACGACTAAGCACTTGGGAGACTACAATACAACAGAGTTGGTAGACACCATTTGTGCCCAGGAGGAACTTACAGTCAACTGGGGAATTTGGAGTCAATGGTCTACTAAACAAACTTTCAATCAATATCACAGATTGATTTAAACATGACCCCAAGCCATTTTTTGGTTATGAAGCAGTATTACATGAAAATATGATTTTTGACAAACCCAGGGAGCAACTTTCACTTCTGAACATACTATTATATTTGCTAAGTGCTTGCCATGTGTCAAGCATTGTTTTAATCAGGTCGGAAACAGTCCCCAAACCACATGGCCTATGCATGAAGATTTGAACCTACCAAGAAACCTGTGCGAAATGTTGAAAAGAGACTTGAAAACAGATACAGCATAAGGTTTGGTGAGGGACAGGTGCTTGTGGGGGAAAGTGGAGGGAGTAGGAATAATGCTATTATTGAGCACCTACTGAGAGGAATGCACTGTACTAATTGCCTGGTAAACACAACAGAAACCCAATATATAATAACAATGATTCATTCATTCATTCAGTTGTATTTATTGAGCGCTTACTGTGTGCAGAACACTGTACTAAGCGGTTGGGAGGTACAAGTTGGCAACATATAGAGACGGTCCCTTCCCAACAGTGGGCTCACAGTCTAGAAGAGGGAATGATTTAATCGTGGCATTTATTAAAAGCTTACTATGTACCAGGCACTGTTCTAAATGCTGGGGGAAATAAAAGCTAATCGAGTTGGACACGGTCCCTGTCCCACATGGGGCTCACAGTCTTAACCCCCATTTTACAGAACGGAGGCACAGAGAAGCGCCCAAGCTCCCTACACAGCAAGCACTCAAATACCATTGATTGATCCACTGATAACCAACCTCCCTCTCCTATTTCTCGGACTGTACTTCCTAGCCCTGCAAAAATGGTGAGGAATGAGGTGGGGAAAAAAGGGAACACACAGTAGTTTTTCTTGTTGTTGCAATTCAGTCGTGCAATGATTTCTACACCAGCATAGGGTCCCCATTTCTGGAAACCACCCTCCTCAAAGAGCAGGGTGAAGGATGGAGACCAGGGATAGGAAGGGGACAAGGAAAAGTCAGGGAAAGACAGGTTCCAGAAGACAGCTGAATAAAGCCTGTGTACTTGTTTTGATGTCTGTCTTCCTTCTAGACTGGAAGCCTGGTGTGGGCAGGGAATGCCTCTCTTTATTGCTGAATTGTACTTTCCAAGCGCTTAGTAGAGTGCTCTGCACACAGTGAGTGCTCAATGAATAATAATGGTATCTGTTAGTGCTTCACTTTGGGTCAAGTACTCTTCTAAGCACTGGAGTAGATGCAAGCTAATTCATTCAATTGTATTTATTGAACACTCACTGTGTGCAAAGCACTGCTTGATCAGGTTGGTCACAGGTCCTGTCCCACATTGGGTCACAGTCTTAATCCCCATTTTCCAGATGAGGTAACTGAGGCCCAGAGAAGTTAAGTGTCTTGCTCAAGGTCACAGAGCAGACATGTGGCGGAGCTGGGATTGAAACCCAGGACCTTCCGACTCCCAGGCCGTGCTCTATTCACTTGGCCGTGGTGCAGGCGACGAGAAGAAATTTTCCAAGTTAAAGTTATTGCTAGATGAGTGGGATGAGCCAAAACCACCTTTTCCCACAGGATGAAAAGCTACTGATTACCCTTTACATACTGAGCAAAGTGAATATCCAACTAAATCTGCTGGAAACTGTGGCGCTGGTAATTACCCTGTGCTAGTATTCCTTAATGGCAAGCTGGAAATGAAACACCGACTTTTCCTCCCTCCCATCTCTCACGGAGTTTAGTGTCGAATATCACCAACACCTTAAGTTTTACATGCTGGGTTATTTTATTCAACAAATGCTGTTAAAAGGGTACACTTGGGTAGAGAGCTAGCTATATGCCACTTGATGGATTAAACAGAAACCTGCCATTAAATCCATTCTTCTCTCTCCTAACAGATGTAACAACATGGCTCAATTTCCCTTGATGAGCTCAACGATTTGTATTCACTTTTCAAAAAGTACTAATCAGCTTCAGCTTAAATGGGCTGAAATGCAACAGAAGTGATTTCCCCTACACAGAAGGCTGCAGATTTCTATTTTTTTTTCTTTTTTTCCCTCTCTGCCACGTGTGTCAAGACAGTTCTAAAATGTCATCCACATGACTAAGTTTTTTTGGAGCCAATCATCTCCCCCTCTAGACTGCAAGCGTCTAGTGAATGTATCTATCGACTCCATTGCATTGTACACTCCCAAGCGCTCAGTTCAATACTCGGCACACTATAAGCGTTTAATAATAATAATAATAATAATAATAATAATAATAATGTTGGTATTTGTTAAGCGCTTACTATGTGCAAAGCACTGTTCTAAGCGCTGGGGAGGTTACAAGGTGATCAGGTTGTCCCACGAGGGGCTCACAATTTTAATCCCCATTTTACAGATGAGGTAACTGAGGCACAGAGAAGTTAAGTGACTTGCCCAAAGTCACACAGCTGACAGTTGGCAGAGCTGGGATTTGAACCCATGCCCTCTGACTCCAAAGCCCAGGCCCTTTCCACTGAGCCCCAGCAGTTTCTCCAATAAAATACCAGTGATTGATGGATCTGACCCAAAATGCAAGGACTGTGTCTTCTGGGGTTGAGAGAAGAGTTGTGGCGGGGAGACCAAACTAAGGCACTTCCCTGAGCACTTAGTACTGTACTTTCCCAAGTGCTTAGTACAGTGCTCCCCACAAAGTAGGCGCTCAATAAATATGATCGAATGAATGAGTGAAGAGCACATACCCTCACCTCTCCAGCCCCAGGAGTCCACAATCCACAAGGACAGTGATGGAATGGCTATTGTCCAATGCAAAAGTTTAAACTAAGTGTAATCAATCACTTCTATTTATTGAGCACTTCCTCTAGGCAGAGCACTGTACTAAGCACTTGGGAGAGTACAGACCTGTAGGAAGTGGACAGGAGCAAAAGACTGTTCCTTTCTGCAATGATGGATGGATCCTTCTCCTATTATTGAATTGTCTTTTACTAAATACACCCAGTCTCGCCATGTGTCCTTCTCTCTCACTCTTCCTCACACCAAAAATTATGTCTGATACAGTATCCTTATACCTTTCCCTAGTGCTTCATTCATTCAACCATATTTATTGAGCGCTTACTGTGTTCAGAGCACTGTACCACGCGCTTGGAAAGTACAGTTCGGCAACAAATAGAGACAATCCCTGCCCAACAGTTCTTGGTACACAACAGCGTGGCTTGGTGGAGAAAGCAAAGGCTTCGGAGTCAGAGGTCGTGGGTTCTAATCCCGGCTCTGCCACTTGTCAGCTGTGTGACTTTGGGCGAGTCACTTAACTCCCCTGGGCCTCAGTTCCCTCATCTGTAAAATGGGGATTAAGACTGTGAGCCCCACGTGGGACAACCTGATTACCCTGTATCTACCCCAGCACTTAGAACACTGTACATAGTAAGCACTTAATGCCATCATTAATATTAACCAAAGAAGGAAGCAGAGGATAAATAATTTTAACACAGGAACGTTCACTCTGCGGCTTAACCGTGTGTGAGGAAAAGTGCCACTGGATGGGAAGAGGAACAAATCACAAATAATGTAACTCCAGTCTCGGCCATATTGTGCACACTTACAGATTAGGCACAGGAGGCAAAAAAAAAAGAACAAACACAACAGGACAATCACTGTGTATGCATTGTAATGATAATCATAATAATTATGGTAATTTTTAAGCGCTTACTATGTGCCAGGCACTGTTCTAAGCACTGGGAGAGATACAAGTTCATTAGGTTGGACACAGTCCCTGTTCCGCAAGGGGCTCCTGGCAGCATCAGGACTTAGGGCTGTTGGCGGCCTTTCCATGGAAACTCTAAATGAACCCTGTCAACCGCAGTGCCACTCATTTAATAATATTTACTGAGCACTTACTGTGCGCAGAGCACTGTACTAAGTGCTCGGGAAAGTACAATACGACAGAGTTAGTAGAAGCAATCCCTGCCCTCAAGGAGCTTACAGGTAACGGGGGAGGACACACATTAAAGTAGATTATGGATAGAGGAAAGAGTAATAATAATAATAATGATGGCATTTAGAAAGTGCTGGGGAGGTTACAAGGAGATCAGGTTGTCCCATGGGGTGCTCACAGTCTTAATCCCCATTTTACAGATGAGGGAACTGAGGCACAGAGAAGTTAAGTGACTCACCCAAAGTCACAGCTGACAACTGGCAGAGGCAGGATTCGAACCCATGACCCCTGACTCATTCATTCATTCTTTCATTCAATCGTATTTCTTGAGCGCTTATTGTGTGCAGAGCACTGGACTAAGCGCTTGGGAAGTACAAGTTGGCAACATATAGAGACGGTCCCTACCCAACAGTAGGTTCACAGTCTAAAAGGCCCAAAGCCCCTGCTCTTTCCACTGAGCCACGCTGCTTCTCTGTAGAGGGTAGAATATTTATCGAGGGGCTGGGGTGTGTATCAAAGGGCTGTATATATGTATATATGTTTGTACATTTATTACTCTTTATTTATTTATTTATCTAACTTGTACATATCTATCCTATTTATTTTATTTTGTTAGTATGTTTGGTTTTGTTCTCTGTCTCCCCCTTCTAGACTGTGAGCCCGCTGTTGGGTAGGGACTGTCTCTATGTGTTGCCGACTTGTACTTCCCAAGCGCTTAGCACAGTGCTCTGCACACAGTAAACGCTCAATAAATACGATTGATTGATTAAAGGGGTAATAATAATAATAACGATGGTATTTGTTAAGCGCTTACTATGTGCCAAGCGCTGACCTAGGCACTGGGGGAGATGCAAGATAATCAGGTTGTCCCACATGGGGCATGCACAAGCCAAGTGCACAGTTGAGAGGTGTGGCGATAGGGGAGATAAAAAGCTTAGTCTGGGAAGGTGTCTTAGAGGAGATGGGATTTTTGGGTGGTTTTGATGGTGGATAGAGTGGTTCCCTACTGAAAGCTCAGCTTCCCAGACTAAGCCCCCCTTTTCCTCTGCTCCCCCTCCCCTCCCAATCACCCTTACTCCCTCCCTCTGCTCCCTCACAGCACTTGTGCATATATGTACACATTGAATACGCTGTTTTGTTAACGATGTGTACCTATCTATAATTCTATTTATTTCTATTGATGCCTGCTACTTGCTTTGATGTCTGTCTCCCCCACTTCTAGCTGTGGGCCTATTTTGGGGTAGGGATTGTCTGTATTTGTTGCTGAACTGTACTTTTCCAAGTGCTTAGTACAGTGCTCTGCACATGGTAAGCGCTCAATAATTACAATGGAATGAATGAATGAATGAATGAAGGTCGGCTATGAAGAGGGAATTTTCAGGACTGGGGGAGGGGGCTTGGGCAAGGCGTCGGTGGCAAGACAGACAAAACTGGGGTACCGTGAGTAGATTTGTATTAATAATAATAATAATGGCATTTATTAAGCGCTTACTATGTGCAAGGCACTGTTCTAAGTGCTGGGGAGGTTACAAGGTGATCAGGTTGTCCCACAGGGGGCTCACAGTCTTAATCCCCATTTTACAGATAACTGAGGCCCAGAGAAGTTAAGCGACTTGCCCAAAGTCACCCAGCTGACAATTGGCGGACCCGGGATTTGAACCCATGACCTCTGACTCCAAAGCCCGGGCTCTTTCCACTGAGCCACGCTGAGGAGCGAAGGGTGTGGGCTGGGCTGTAGTAGGAGATCATTCATTCATTCAATCGCATTTATTGAGCACTTACTGCGTGCAGGCCACTGTACTAAGCCCTTGGAAAGTACAATTAGGCAAGAGACAATCCCTACCCCACAACAGGCTCAGAGTCTAGAAGGGGGGAGTCAACCAACAAAACAAGTAGATAGGCACCAATAGCAAGCATCAAAATAAATACAATTATAGGTATATACACATCATTAATAAAATGAATTGTATAATAAATATGTACAAATATTCACAAGTGCTGTGGGGAGGGGAGTAGAGCAGAGAGAGGGAGTAGGGACGATGGGGAGGGGAGGAGCAGCAGAGAAAAAGGGGGGCTCAGTCTGGGAAGGCCTCCTGGAGGAGGTGAGCTTTCAGTAGGACTTTGAATGGGGGGAAGTGTGCTAATTTGGCAGATTTGAGGAGGGAGGGCATTCCAGGCCAGAGGAAGGACTTAGGCCAGGGGTCGACGACGGGACAGGCGAGAACGAGGCCCGGCGAGGAGGTTAGCGGCAGAGGAGCGGAGGGTGTGGGCTGGAGTGGAGAAGGAGAGAAGGGAGGTGAGGTAGGAGGGGGCGAGGGGATGGAGAGCTTTGAAGCCAGTAGTCACAGCGAGGTTAGGCAGGGAGAGAATTGACTGAGCGCTTTAATGCTGACAGTGAGGAGTTTCTGTTTCACAGGGAGGTGGATGGGAAACCACTGGAGGTTTCCAAGGAGTGGGGAGATGTGGCCTGGGTGGTTTCCGAAAAAAAATGATCTGCACAACACAGTGAAGTGAAAGACGACAGCCATGGAGCAACAAACACTAAAGGAGAGAGCCTTAATTCAGGTCAGCGGGGGTTTTCCTCAGCATTTTGATTAGGACTTTGGCAGCACTAAAACACCAGCAAAATCCCTATCATTACATTTAAATAGCCTGATGATATGCAGTCCAGAGCTATGAGAACTGAAAATAAATTGCTATAATCTGCCGTAATGTCACTTCTGGTGCCTCAACAGTTCTAATCGACGAAAAGGATAATGAGGTGGCCTCCTACACATCTGAAAGCTCTACTCTGGGTTTTAAAAGCCCTTGAGGAGGAAACGCTCCCGCTCAAGAAGCCAGAGTGAGACCAATCGCAACCGCCCCCTGCCCCCCACCCCGACTTGGCATATTGAATCGCTTCTGGTCCAATATGAATGGGTAAAAGATGGCACAGGGCAGCGATTCACTCCAGGTTACGATCTATAGGTGTTACCGGTTGTTGACGCATGAAATGAACCTGGCGAGGACGGGTTTTTCTCTCCCAAGAAACGGGGGTTGGAAAAAAGAGGGGAAGTTCTTGTCCCAGTCCCGAGTGAGAGCTGATAAATCGGGTCAAAGTCACTTTGGATTTAATAATAACAGTGATATTTTTAAGGCCACATCTCCTCCAAGAGGCCTTCCCCGATTAAGCCCTCTTTTCACCCTCTCGCTCCCTCTTCTACTGTGTTCACTTGGATCTGTGACCTTCGGAGATTGATATTTGCCCCACTCCAGCCCCACAACACTCACGTAAATACCTTTAAATTATATATTATAAATTTCTTCTTTATCCACATTAATGTCTGCCTCCCCCTCTAGACTGTAAGCTCATCATAGGCAAGGAACGTGCCTGCTAACTTTTTTGTACTGTACTCTCCCACGCACTTGGTACACTGCTCTGCAACATAGTAAGCACTAAATAAATATCATTGATGTTGATTGATGATGGTAATTGTTAAACCCTTACTTCTTACCAAGCACTGTTCTAAGCACTGGGGTAAACACGTGATAAGTTGAACACAGACTGTCCCACATTAAGTAGGAGAGAGAAAAGGTCTTGAATCTCCATGTTACAGTGAAAAACAGAGTTAAACGACTTGCCCAAGGTTGTACAG
The DNA here is from genome assembly GCF_015852505.1 of Tachyglossus aculeatus. Taxonomy (NCBI): domain Eukaryota; kingdom Metazoa; phylum Chordata; class Mammalia; order Monotremata; family Tachyglossidae; genus Tachyglossus; species Tachyglossus aculeatus. The sequence continues at coordinate 68,248,252 of NC_052069.1, read as the reverse complement.
CAGGCAAGTGGCGGTGGGGATCCTCAGAATCAATGGTACTTTAAACACACAGAGCACTGTATTAAATGCTTAAGAGGGTACTATAAAATTGATGATAATAAAAATAATAATTCTGGTATTTGTTAAGCACCTACTATGTGCCAGGCACTGTTTTAGGCGCTGGGGTTAATACAAATTGGGGTGGACATTGGCACACAGTCTCGATCCCCATTTTACAGATGAGATAACTGAGTGAAGTGACTTGCCCAAGGTCACACAACAGACAGGTGGCAAAGCAGGGATTATAACCTATGACCTTCTGACTCTCAGCACCATGTTGCTTCCCATAAAATTGGCCGACCCATAGGTACTTACAATACCGCGGATGTCAGCTTCTTCCTGACCAACGGGGATTCTGATTTCCTACTTTGCCCTAGAAGGTTCACAGTCTCAAAACCTTCCCTTACCCTCTTGGAGTCTTTCTGGAAATTCCCCAGCCCCAAGGAAGGCCCCCTTCCCCAGAGGTAATCAATTCTCTCGTATGGACTTTGAACTTCCTTACGAATTCTTCCTCAGAGTAGGCAATAAGCCTTTTCTGCTTACTGCTGGGATTTTATCTCCAAAAAGCTAAATTAAAGGTGGGGTGGAGGATCACTTTGTAGTCACAAAGAGCCCATTCATAAAGGAGTCCCCTGCAGTGAAAAATTTATCAGGTCACAGTAAGCGCTCAATAAACACTATTGATTAATTTGGGGCAACGCCAACCCTGATATTCCTTAAATCTCCCTCCCTACACTTCAGTTCCCAGACCTGTAAAGACTGTTACTTCCTTGAGGGCAGGGATGGTGTCTACCAACCATACTGTACTCTCCCAAGCACTTAGTACAGTGCTCTGTGCAAATAATCTCTCAATCAATACCACTAATGAATCGACTGATTGTGTAAACCAGAGGTCTGCTGGGGCAAGCCACTGCCATTGTTAAAACAGTCAGTGCTTCTGGAAGAAGCACATTTTCATTCATTCATTCATTCATTCATTCATTCAATAAATCGCATTTATTGAGCGCTTACTGTGTGCAGAGCACTGTACTAAGCGCTTGGGAAGTACAATTTGGCAACATATAGAGACGGTCCCTACCCAACAGTGGGCTCACAGTCAAGAAGGGGGAGACAGAGAACAAAACAAAACATATTAACAGAATAAAATAAACAGAATAAATATGTACAAGTAAAATAGAGTAATAAATATGTACAAACATATATACATATGTACATAATGAATGTATGAATGAATGAATATATATATGTACATATATATGGTATATATATGTATATATATATACCACTTTGCTATTCTGCAGCTCCTAATACAGTGGACGATTCATTCATTCATTCATTCAATCGTATTTACTGAGCGCTCACTATGTGCAGAGCACCGCACCAAGCGCCTGGGAAGTACAAGTCGGCAACACATAGCGAAGCTTGTTTTATCATCAGCAGCATTTCTTGAGGGATTTTCATTCATTCAATCATATTTATTGAGCGCTTACTGTGTGCAGAGCACTTACCAAGCGCTTGGGAAGTACAAGTTGGCAACATATAGAGACGGTCCCTACCCAACAGTGGGCTCACAGTCTAGATGGAGGAAGGAGAAAAAAGGGTATGGTCTATCTAGAATGAGCATCTCCCTCGGATGAAATGTTTCATGCTCTCCTTCTCCCAAGACAGACAGGAGATTGGAGTCTCTGAACAGAGGGAATTCTGCAACTCCGGGGTGTTTGTACATATTTATTACTATATTTATTTCTTTTACTTGTACGTATTTATTCTATTTATTTCATTTTGTTAATATGTTTTGTTCTGTTGTCTGTCTCCCGCTTCTAGACTGTGAGCCCGCTATTGGGTAGGAACCATCTCTATATGTTGCCAACTTGTACTTCCCAAGCGCTTAGTACAGTGCTCTGCACACAGTAAGCACTCAATAAATACGACTGAATGAATGAATGCTTTCCTGCATGACTCCTTATAACTATGGTCCCAGACAGGGATTCAGTTTGGGCTAGGAAAAAGAGTACAGGCCTGAGATTCAGAGGACCTGGGTTCTAATCCCAGCTCTGCCACTTGTCTCCTGTGTGACCTTGGACAAGTCATTTAACTTCTCTGTGCCTCCCTTTACCTCCTCTGTAAAATGGGGATAAAATACTCCTCCATCTCAGACTGGGACAGAGACTGTTGTCCGATACGCTTACACTGTATCAACCTAAGTAAGTCTTCCTTTCTGTGCTCCTATGCACTTGGGACTGTATCCCCGGAGCATTTTGATATTCACCCCTCCTCCAACCTCATATCACATTAAGTGCATACCCTTCTCATTTACTTTAATAATTATTATGTTATTTGTTAAGTGCTTATTATGTGCCAGGCACTGTACTAATAATAATGATGGTATTTGTTAAGCGCTTACTCTGTGCACAACACTGGTCTAAGAACTGGGGGTAGGTACAAGGCAAACAGATTGGACACAGTCCCTATCCCACACGGAACTCACAGTCTTCATTTTCCAGATGTAGGAACTGAGGCCCAGAGAAGTGAAGTGACTTGCCCAAGGTCACGCAGCAGACAAGTGGCAGAGGTGGGATTAGAACCCAGGCCCGTGCTCTATCCACAAGGCCATACTCCTTCTCTCTGTCACCCCCTCTAGTCTGTAAGCCCTTTTTAGTTAGGGATCTTTAGCTAGAGAAGCAGCGTGGCTCAGTGGAAAGAGCCCGGGCTTTGGAGTCAGAAGTCATGGGTTCAAATCCCCGCTCTGCAAATTGTCAGCTGTGTGACTTTGGGCAAGTCACTTCACTTCTCCGTGACTCAGTTCCCTCATCTGTAAAATGGGGATTAAGACTGTGAGCCCCCTGTGGGACAACCTGATCAACTTGTAACCTCCCCAGCGCTTAGAACAGTGTTTTGCCCATAGTAAACGCTTAATAAATGCCATCATCATCAAACTGTCTGCATCATTCATTGGATTGTACTCTGGAGCCTTTGGTGCTATGCTCTACAGACACAGTAAGTGCTTAATATCATTGATTGATAAGTACCCAATACATGTTGGTGAATAAATGAAAGGAGGCCAAGGCAAAACAAAAAATATCATTGATTGATAAGTACCTAATAAATGTTGGTGAATAAATGAAAGGATGCCAAGGCAAAACAAAAAATAAATCGTATACCTCAGTGAGGGCAGCTCTCGGTTAGCATGGAGTTAAACTCCGCTTTACATATTTCTGGTCTAACATTTTACTGGTGAAGGAGTATCTTTATTTCAAAAGAACTCAACCCTCCTTATGATTACCAAATGGTCACTTCATTAGCATTAAGTGTTTCCTGGGTCAAATGCCTTTCCCTGTATCCCCACGGGGCATAAGAATTCCCTTAACTGATTTTACAAGTTTGTCTCTACTTTTGGCAGGGAAAGCAGAGATCTGCAGGGCCTGGGAATTCCTCTTATCTTTAGGGGAAGGTAGCTAGTATAATCTGCATTTCTTGGGGGGTGATGAGGAAGGGCAGGAAGGAAAAGAGAAAGGGCTTCCATCTGGCCACCCAGCTGGGACACTTGTGTTAATATTTAATTAAGCAATAATTTGTATTTATTAAGCACTTCCTGTGTGTAGAGCACTGCACTAAGTGCTCGGGAGAGTACAATGTAACAGAGTTGGTAGATTCATTCATTCATTAATTCAATTGTATTTATTGAGCGCTTACTGTATACACTGTGTGTACTAAGCGCTTGGGAAGTGCAAGTCAGCAACATATAGAGACAGTCCCTATCCAACAGCGGGCTCACAGTCTAGAAGGGGGAGACAGACATCAAAAAACAAAACACGTGGACAGGCGCGAAGTCGTCAGAACAAAAAGAATTAAAGCAAAATGCACATCATTAATAAAATCAATAGAATAGTAAATATGTACAAGTAAAATAGAGTAATAAATCTGTACAAATGTATACACAGGTGCTGTGGGGAGGGGAAGGAGGTAGGGCGGGGTAGATGGGAAGGGGGAGAGGAAGGAGGGGGCTCAGTCTGGGAAGGCCTCCTGGAGGAGGTGAGCTCTCATCATCATCAATCGTATTTATTGAGCGCTTACTGTGTGCAGAGCACTAGGGATTTGAAGGGAGGAAGAGAGTTAGCTTGGCGGATTTGTGGAGGGAGGGCATTCCAGGCCAGGGCCAGGGGTCGACGGCGGGACGGGCGAGAACGAGGCCCACTGAGGAGGTTAGCGGCAGAGGAGCGGAGGGTGCGGGCTGGACCAATCAATAAATCAATAAATAAACCAATCAATAAATATGATTGATTGACTGGACTTTAGAAGGAGAGAAGAGAGGTGAGGTAGGAGGGGGCGAGGTGATGGAGATGATTGACTGACTGGAAAGAACAGAGGAGGGACTTCCATTTGGCCATCCCGCTGTGAGACTTGTGTTCCTGCTTTAGCCTCTTCATTTCTAGGATGAGGGAGAGGAAAAGGGTAGAAAGATATAGGGATGGGGAAGGAGGAGGACATGGGGGGAGAGAGACCCACACACAGACCTGCAAAAGAGGGACAGAGAAAGGAAGAGGGGGAGGAAGAGGAGCCTGAAATATGACATAATCCAAGGCTGTGAAATGGGAATAAGCATGGTGTGGTGGCTACAGCACGGGCCTAGGAGTCAAAAGGTTCGCCACGTGTCTGCTGTATGACCTTGGGCAAGTCACTTCTCTGTGTCTTAGTTACCTCATCTGTTAAATGAGACTGAGTCCCATGTGGGACAGGGACTGTGTCCAACCTGACTTGCTTGTATCCATCCTAGTGCTTAGTACAGTGCCTGGCACATAGTAAGCACTTAACAGCATTATTATTATTATTATTATTACTATTATTATTAAATACCTATTCTCCCTCCTACCCAGACTGTGAGTTCCACCTGGAACAGGGTTGTAACTACATCAGCCCACAGTAGTACAAACTAGAGAAGCAGCGTGGCTCAGTGGAAAGAGCCCGGGCTTGGGAGTCAGAGGCTGTGGGTTCTAATCCTGGGCTCCGCCACTTGTCAGCTGTGTGACTTTGGGCAAGCCACTTAACTTCTTTGTGCCTCATTCATTCATTCATTCATTCAATCGTATTTATTAAGCACTTACTGTATGCAGAACACTGTACTAAGCGCTTGGGAAGTACAAGTTGGCAACATATAAAGACAGTCCCTACCCAACAGTGGGCTCGGTTACCTCATCTGTAAAATGGGAAGACTGTGAGCCCCATGTGGGACAACCTGATCTCCTTGTATCTATCCCAGTGCTTAGAACAGTGCTCGGCCCATAGTAAGCGCTTAACAAATACCATCATTATTTACTGAGCACTTACTGTGTGCACAGCACTGAAGTACTAAGTGTTTGGGAGAGTACAATACAATGGAAGTGGTAGACAGGATCCCAGCCAAAGATGAGTTTACAGTCTACCGGGGGAGATGGCCATTAAAATAAATCACGGAAAAAGTGAAAGATAGTAAGGCTAGGTACAGAAGGGCTGAGGGGATGGAAGTGGAGTGAATAACAAAGTGCTTGAGGGGTTCAGACCCAAGAAGGAAGGGTGAATGAGGGAAATGGGGATTTATGGAAAGCAGGCCACTAAATACCAGAATACAACTATTATTATTATTATTATTGTTATTAATGGTAATAATAACACCTACAGCCAGACTGGTGGACTTACAGTCTCTAGACTGTTAAGCTCACTGTGGGCAGGGCATGTATTTTTATTATTATATTGTACTCTTCCAAGCGCTTAGTACACCTGTACCTAGCCCAGCGCTTAGTACAGTGCCTGGCACACAGCAGGTCCTTAACAAATACCACAATTATTATATTATTACAGTGTTCTGTAGTATAGTACAGAGAAGCAGCGTGGCCTAGTGGAAAGAGCCTGGGCTTGGGAGCCAGAGGTCGTGGGTTCTAATTCCAGCTCCACCACTTGTCAGCTCCGTGACTTTAGGCAAGTCACTTCACTTCTCTATGCCTCAGTGACCTCATCTGTAAAATGGGGATCAAGACAGTGCGCCCCAAGTGGGACACCCTGATTACCTTGTATCCATCCCAGCACTTGGAACAGTGCTTGGCACATAGTAAGTGCTTAACAAATACCATTATTATTATTATTATTATTATTATTAAATAACATTGCCCGGCTGATTGGGTAGATACTCCACCTCTATATCAATCACTCAATCAATCAACAGTATTTATTGTGCTCTTACTTTGTGCAGACCACCGCACTGGGGCCTGGGGACAGTACAGGATGGGAAGCAGCATGCTGTAGTGGACAGAGCATGGGATCGGGAGTCAGAAGGTCATGGGTTCTAATCCTGACTCTACCATTTGTCTGCTGTGCGGCCTTGGACAAGTCACTTCTCTGAGCCTCAGTTACCTCATCCGTAAAATGGGGATTGAAACTGTGCGCCCCAAGTGGGACAGGGACTGAGTCCAACCGGATTAGTTTATATCTAGCCCAGCGCTTAGTACAGTTAAGCGCTTAACAAATACCATTATTATTTTTATTTCTATTATTATTATTACATTACCACAGAGTTGGTAACCATCCATCTGTAGGGCTAGGGAAACCAACCTTGTCAAGCCTGTAAAGCCTCAAACTGACCCACTGACTGAAATCCTAGATGGGATAACCAATCTATATAGAGACTCCGTTGTTTAGGTTAACAAAGGGGGATTAACACTTCAATGGACTCCAGTGTTTTAACACTGGAAAGGCAGGACAGTGAAGACCTAGGGTGGCTCGGCATGTCAGCTCCTCACATTCCCCTTTCCCAAGAATTCCTCAAACCCAAACAAGTCAACAGCGTCACCTGAGAGGGCAGGGACAACCAACTAAATCACCAACAAGGCTTTCCAGAGTGGTTAATTACCTGCCTTTAATAATGCAAATTACAGAAAATCCTGAGAATAACCGCATGTTTTCCTAACCAGGAGGAGCATTTCCAAGTCTCCCAGGGAACAAGAAATGATTCTGTTCCCGCCTGTCCGACTGTTTTTCTTTTCTTCCAGTCCTGCTGAGCTACTTCAATCCCTTCAATGCTCAAAACTCTAATCACATTCTCATTTGCTCATTTCTTCCTTTTCTTCCAGTTTCCAACAGCTTTACCTCTCAAAGGAATAGGACTCTCCTCCCCCACAGCCACTCTGATGGAGCAGATGATAAAATGATAATTAATTATGGTACTTAGGTGATTACTATAAATCATACTAAATCACAGTACTAAAAGGGTAGATAGAAGATGAATCAGGTCGGACACAGTCCCCTCATGAGATTCGCGGACTAAATAGGAGGAAGTAGGAGATGCTGGAGACACTGACCCAGAGACCCCAACCCAAACATACACACATACACACCTATACACTAGACACCCTCTTCTCCACCTCCTAACACAAACATACACACACACACACATATTTCCATGTTGGACTGGGTCTATCCCCAGGGCCCTGGAATTCAAGGATTAAAATCCACTAATCATTCCACAAAGATTCAGAAAAACAGATGCAGCCATCTGGTTAGCTGACTCTTTAAAAGGGATCAGGGAATTAGGGAAAAGGGCACTAATCTGATGTTTTTCTCTCTTCTGTCAAACTTCAGGTGTCATGCATTACCAAGCAATCACGCAGATTGAAAACTGGGTTCCACGAGAGCTTCCACTGCCACACGCGTCAAGTCAGGAAAGTGAAAAATGGAAGAAAATGGAAAACCCCATCAAAAGATGAGATGTGGGTCAGCTCCAATTCTTCTTTAAGGCTTCAGTCTGATGTTCTTTCTGCAAACTATTTTCATTCCACTTAAAGCAAGCACTGTTTCTTGCTCTGCACTCTCCCATCTGATGCCTCAAATGTGCCTAAGATACGTATATATATATATATATATGTATATATCTGTAAATCATAAGGAAAGGTAGAACTACATACGTTCTAAGCATCAGTCAGTCAATTCTATTGAGCACTTAGTGTAGAGCACTGTACTAAGCACTTAGGTCAATGCTGAGTGGATGAAACTTGGCGTGTCAGAAATTAATTGGGGACGACTTCTTAACAAAAGTGGGATTAAAGTGGGATTTCAGAGGAGCTTTGAAAGTAGGAAGATCTGTGGACTAGTAGAGTCGAAGGTGAGTGGTAGAACTAACCTACTTGTTGTGCCTTAATCTCTCAATCCCCTGCTCACACCCTTTCTGGTGACTGGGACTTCTTTCTCCTTCAAATCCAACAAATCACCATTATCCACATCTTCAAAGCCCTACTAAAACCATATCTCCTCTATGAAGCCTTCCCAGACTAATCTCTCCTTTTCCCCCACCCGCTGCATCACCTTTGTATTTGAGTCCTCAGCCCCTAAAACCTAGATAATAATAATAATAATGGAATTTGTTAAGTGTTTACTACATGCCAAACACTCTTGTAAGCACTGAAGTAGATACAAGGTAATCAGGTTGTCCCATGTGCAGCTCACAGTCTCAATCCCCATTTTACAGATGAGGGAACTGAGGTACAGGGAAGTTAAGTGACTTGCCCAAAGTCACACAGCTGATAAGTGGCAGAGCCGGGATTAGAACCCACGACCTCTGGCTCCCGAGACCGTGCTCTCGCCAAAGCCATGCTGCCCTCCACAGCACTTACACTCATTCAGTCACTCTATTAAGTGCTGACTGGGTGCAGAGCACTGTACTAAGATCTTGGGAGAGTACAATATAACAGTAAATAGATATTCCCTGCCCACAAGGAGCTCACAGTCTAGAGGGGAAGCTCACCAGCACTTAGTACAGTGGGGTGGGGGGGGAGCTGTGTCCAGATCACAGTTGAAAATTCCCACTAAGTGGTCCCCCAGTAGAGCCTTTTCTGATCACCTCAGACTGGCACCTTCAAGTCCAGTTCCTGGGCAAAAGTGGCCTATGGCAACTTTAAACGATTTTAAATTCATTATGGACAGGGGATGTGTCTGTTAATTCTGTTATATTGTACTCTCCAAGCACTTAGTACAGTGCTCTGCGCATAGCGAGCGCTCAACAAATACCACTGATTGATTGACCACTTCCCACTCCCAAAATACCACGCAAAATCACAACGCTGTGTGAGTGGGTGTCTCTGGTCAAAAGCTGCATCTCCTGACCTCCCTGCTGTTTCTCCCCTTCCTCTTTGCAAAAATGTTGGGCAATGGTTTTAGGGGTTTTTTTATAAACAAGAAGGCTTGCTGAGCTAGAACATCAAACTTCTGTTGTTGAAAATTAGTTCTGTAGCAGGGAACGTGTGTCTACCGATTCTGTTAATAGTGCGCTTAGTACAATGTTCTGCACACAGTAAGCACTCAATAAATACAATTGATTGATTGATATGGTGGCCAGTTCTAGCCACACAGATGCATGCTATTCGAAAAAACATTCCTAATTCTGCCATTGCATTGTAGCTTAAATGTGGAACTGAAATGACAGCTTTGGTACAACTGAATGTGCTGATAACTATATTAGTGATACCTTGAAGATGCATCTACCCTAGCACTTAGTACTGTGCCTGGCACATAATATGCACTTAACAAAAAACACTATAATTATTATTATTCCTATTATTAGGTTAAAAACGGGGGCAGGGTAAATCCAGAAAACCATCCCTATTCTGTTATTCTGCTTGTTTCTTGCTGTGGTTGATTTACAGTCAACGGGGGCGCATCCTCTACTAAACCCAAAAAAGGAAAGAGAAAAGTGAATGAATATAGCTTTCTTGGGCCAGGATAATCATCATCATCATCAATCGTATTTATTGAGCGCTTACTGTGTGCAGAGCACTGTACTAAGCGCTTGGGAGTACAAACTGGCAACATATAGAGACAGTCAGGTATGAAAATCATGGAGAAATGACAGCCAACAAAAATTCCACTTTGTTTTGGTAAAAGCAGTCCAAAAAGCTTTCCGCCACAGACCCTCTATTAGTCCCAAAACAGGAACAAACAAAAACCCACTCAGAATTGATAATAAAGCCTCCAGTGTTACCCAAACAATGTGTTCTTACTGAAAGGTTGCTTGCCTGCATCTCTATTCCAATCCACTGATGTTGCTGCGATGGGCCGCTTACAGTGGGAGACAGATTTCAGAAGAAGCACTTTACCAAGATTAAATTTGCATTCTCTCAGTCTGTCAAGAAAAAGTGATGCTCTGCTGACAACTGTACAAGCACCACTCACATCTATAAACACTGAAAAGGGTGGGGGATTTTCAAAAGGGAATTTATACTAGTGCTGAAATGTAAAAACTCAAATCTGTTAGGGAGCTATTTCTAAACAAATGTCTTTGAGGTTTGAATGAAAAAAAAAGTAAAGCGACCTATATTTCCAAACAAATCATTTACAATTTGTTTTGTTTCTTTTTCCATTTGAGACCATGCCTGCTCTCTCTTTCTGAAACCAAAACTAATGTTTCTGCTTGTTTTGCTGACTAACAAGAAAACTGGATAAATAATTAGGGTGCTTGAAAGCTACCCCGGACATGTTCGGAAACACTGGAACAATGACAGCTTGTTAACATGTTCTTGGGACAACTATTTCTTTTCTAACACAGTTTTCAAAAGGCTCAGAAGAGAGAACTTCGACTGGTTTCAAGAGCGAGTGTTTTGAGGCTGTTCCCATCGTTTGGCCTCATAAATCTGTTAAGCCAGATTTCCTCCCCATCACAAAAAGCAGTAAGGCTCAAAATGTACCTTCAGTTGAGAAATCTGTTTAAGAAATGAAATGGTGGTATAATAAAAGCTTATCTTTTATCAGCTGGGTAATTTAACAAATTAAACTTTTTTTCCACGCAGAAGGAGGGGAGGTCAGCCAGGTCTTGGGGGAAAAAGAGTTGACTTCCAGTGAAGGTTGGGAGAGATCTCACCCTGTTTTGAACTCCATGTGCTTCCACAACCCAGTCATGACACCCACGACACACCCACTCATGCTCCACTGTTAATAGCATCCTTCTAATCAACCACTCAATGGCATTTATTGAGCGCTTACCGTGTGCAGAGCACTGGACTAGGCGCTTGGGAGAGTTGGTAGACACATTCCCCGCCCCCAAAGAGCTTACAGTCTACCCAGTAGAGTTTGCCAGTCTTCTTCTAGTCCTTTAAGGACTAAACCTGCTAAAACAACTGCTGCAGGGACTCGAGCTAAGTTTCAATTTGTCTTTGGGACTCCCTCAGTTGACTTTCATAAAGTGGAGGGGCAGGGAAGAAGGAGATATTAGCTCTGATTAACTGAAAGTGCGCTCAGAGACTCTGGTCAAAAGCAGCCAATTCAGCCTTGCTGAGTCAACAAATTGTAAACTGGAAATCCATGGTTCTGGTCTGTGGATAATAACAGCAATTGATAATAATAACAATTGTGCTACTTGTTAAGCCCTTACTATCTGCCAGACACTGTACTAAGCGCTGGGGTAGACACAAGGTAATTGAGTTGGACACAGTCCTTGTCCCACAAATGGCTCACACTCTAGCGCTTAGAACAGTGGTTGGCACATAGTAAGCACTTAAATACCATTATTATTACTCATTCATTCATTCAATCGTATTTATTGAGTGCTTACTGTGTGCAGAGCACTGGACTTGGGAAGTACAAGTTGGCAACATATAGAGATGGTCCCTACCCAACAGAGGGCTCACAGTCTAGAAAGGGGAGACAGAGAACAAAACAAAACATACTAACAAAATAAAATCAATAGAATAAATATGCTCAAATAAGAGTAATAAATTTGTACAAACATATATACATATATACAGGTGCTGTGGGAAGGGGAACGAGGTAAGGCAGGGGGGATGGGGAGGGGGATAATTATTATTATTATTAGTAGTAACCCCCATTTTACAGATGAGGTAACTGAGGTACCGAGACGTGAAGTGACTTGCAGCACGGCACAACATGTGGCAGAGCCGGGATTAGAACCCGCGTCCTCTGACTCCCAATCCGGTGCTCTTCCCACTAGGCCACACTGCTGCAACTTGTCTAAAATCCTTTAGCTTAGTCTGGAGCTTAATGTTTTATAGGCACTATATATTATCTGCCAACATCTGAAGACTGAGAGTGAGTTGTCTACTTTGTTCCATAGTCTACTTTGTCTACTTGCACATATTTACAATTCTATTTATTTTGTTAATGATGTACATATAGCTTTAATTCTATTTGTTCTGACTCTTTTGGCACCTGTCTACATATTTTGTTTTGTTGTCTGTCTCCCAACCTGATCACCTTGTAACCTCCCCAGCACTTAGAACAGTGTTTTGCACATAGGAAGCGCTTAATAAATGCCATTATCATTATTCTTATTAAAATCACATCTCCTCCAAGAGGAGAGGATTGTTATCTTTTCCCTTACTCCCTCTCCCTTCCATGTCACCTATGCACTTCATTCATTCATTCAATCATATTTATTGAGCACTTACTGTGTGCAGAGCACTGTTCTAAGTGCTTGGAAAGTACAACTTGGCAACAGATAGAGACAATCCCTACCCAAAAACGGGCTCACAGTCTAGAACGGGGTGGGGAGACAGACAACAAAACAAGGAGACACGCATCAATAGCATCAAGATAAATAAACAGAATTATAGATACATACACATCATTAATAAAATAGAGTAATAAATATATACAAATATACACAAGTCCTGTGGGGCAGGGAAGGGGGGGAGAGCAGAGGGAAGGAGTAGGGGCAATGGGGGGCTCAATCTGGGAAGGCCTCCTAGAGGAGGTGAGCTTTCACTGCTCTGTACCTTTAAAGAATTTGATATTCACCCCACCATTAGCTCCGCAGCATTTATGTCTCCCCCTTTAGACTCTAAGCTCCTTGTGGGCAGGGAATACGTCTATCAAAACTGCTGTAGTGAACACTGCCAAGCACTCAGTAGAGTGCTCTGCACACAGTGAGCACTCAATAAATAACACTGATCAACCGGAATAACGTGCCTATGGTGCAGAAGCCTGGCTAGACCTTCAGCTCAGCACTTTAGTGTAGATTACACGTGCAGGAAAGAAAATGCCCTAATCCACCTGACTTTGATTGATTGGAATGTGTGCTCCATATGCCTTTTCCCACACAGAGCGGGACTAGGGCTTTACACATTATTTTTAAGAAAAAATGACCTGACTTGGCCATATGTATTCCCAGAAGACTTTTCCTCCTGCACATTACTGAACTTGGATTTTAATCAGAAATAAATTTTTACCCAAGGGCCTTTTCAAGAATGGACAACTCCCTACGCATATACATTGAATCCAGCTGCTACCAAACATATACTCTTTTAGAGCACACAAGTGGAATTGATTAGTTTCCCAATTAAAAATGAAAACATTTCCCTTTCTTTTCCGTACCCACCCATCTCTCTCTCCCTCTCTTTCACACACACACACACACACAAAATTCCCAAACACCAGCTGTGACACATAACCTCATCCCCACATTTGGACCCCTCCCCAAGGCAGGAAATGGCCTCAGAGCAAGGGAGGGAAGGGCGGAGGGTGGGGTCAGAGTTGAGAGACACTCAGGCAGATATACTAATTCTGGTATTTGTTAATAATGGTGGCATTTATTAAGCGCTTACTATGTGCAAAGCACTGTTCTAAGCACTGGGGAGGTTACAAGGTGATCAGGGTGTCCCACGGGGGGCTCACAGTCTTAATCCCCATTTTACAGACGAGGGAACTGAGGCCCAGAGAAGTTAAGTGACTTGCCCAAAGTCACACAGCTGAAAATTGGCAGAGCGGGGATTTGAACCCATGACCTCTGACTCCAAAGCCCATGCTCTTTCCACTGAGCCATGCTGCTTCTCTGCTTACTATGTGCCAAACACTGTTCTAAGCGCTGGGGTAGATACAAGGTAAACAGGTTGTCCCACATGGGGCTCACAGTCTTAATCCCCATTTTATAGATGAGGTAACTGAGGCACAGAGAAGTTAAGTGACTTGCCCTAAGTCACACAGCTGACAAGTGGCGGAGCCGGGATTGGAACGCATGTCCTCTGACTCCAAAGCCCGGGCTCTTTCCACTGAGCCATGCTGCTTCGGGTCAAGCAGCAGCTTCAATCAATCATATGTATTGAGCGCTTACTGTGTGCAGAGCACTGTACTAAGCACTTGGGAGAGTTCAGGTTAACAATACACATTCCCTGCCCACAAGGAGTTAACAGTCTAGCTGGACAGAGCATGGGCCTGGGTTCTATTGGGCAAGCCACTTAACTTCTCTGTGCCTCAGCTACCTCATCTGTAAAATGGGGATTAAGCCTGTAAGCCCCCAGTGTGACAACCTGATCACCTTGTAACCTCCCCAGCGCTTAGAACAGTGCTTTGCACATACTAAGCGCTTAATAAATGCCACTATTATTATTATTATTATTATTATTCTAGTCCTGAATCCACCACTTGTCTACTGTGTGGCCCTGGGCAAGTCATTTAACTTCTCTGGGCCTCAGGTACCTCATCTGTAAAATGGGGATTACGACTGTGTCCAACCTGATTACCATGTTCATCATCATCATCAATCGTATTTATTGAGCGCTTACTATGTGCAGAGCACTGTACAAAGCGCTTGGGAAGTACAAATTGGCAACATATACAGACAGTCCCTACCCAACAGTGGGCTCACAGTCTAAAAGGGGGAGACAGAGAACAAAACCAAACATACTAACAAAATAAAATAAATAGAATAGATATGTACAAATAAAATAAATAAAATGTTCATTCATTCATTAGATCATATGGATTCATTCAATCGTTATTTATTGAGCGCTTACTGTGTGCAGAGCACTGTACTAAGCGCTTGGGAAGTTTGCTGAGCGTTTACTGTGTGCAGAGCACTGTACTAAGCGCTTGAGAAAGTACAACAATAAACACTGACATTCCCTGCCCATAATGAGCTTACAGTCTAGAGGTGGGGAGACGGACATCGGTACAAATAAGTAAAATGACAGATATGTACACGAGTGCTGTGGGCTGGGAGGGAGGAAGAGCGAAGGGAGCAATCAGGGCGGCGCAGAGGGGAGGGGGAGATGAGGAAAAGTGAGGCTCAGTCAGGGAAGGCCTCTTGGAGGAGATGGGCCTTCAGTAAGGCTTTGAAGCGGGGGAGAGGAATAGTCTGTCGGATTTAAGGAGGGAGGGTGTTCACTGGACCCTTGGGTCAGGTGTTAACCTCTGGAGTCTCTACGGATTCCTCCGGGGAAGAGAGTGGCTTCTGCCCTCAGCACTTAATAATAATAATGATGGCATTTATAAAGCACTTACTATGTGCAAAGCACTGTTCTAAACGCTGGGGAGGTTACAAGGTGATCAGGTTGTCCCACGGGGGTCTCACAGTCTTAATCTCCATTTTACAGACGAGGTCACTGAGGCACAGAGAAGTTAAGTGACTTGTCCAAAGTCACACAGCTGACAATTGGCAGAGCCGGGACTTGAACCCCTGACCTCTGACTCCAAAGCCCGTGCTCTTTCCATTGAGCCACGCTGCTTCTCACTTATGTACATATCGACAAATTGTATGTTGCTTATTGATATTAACGTCTCTCTCCCCCTCTAGATTGTAAGTTCCTTGTGGGAATGTGTCTGTCAACTCTGTTATCCTGTACTCTCCCAAGCGCTTAAAACAGTGCTCTGCAAAAAGTAAATGCTCAATAAATACCATTGATGATGATGATGATACTGGCCTCCTCTGCAGCTACTTCAGAAGAGAGGGAGGCCAACTTTTCACTATGCCCAGTTGGCACAGTGGTTAGAGCACGGAGGTCAAGGGTTCTAACCGTGACTCCGCCACTTCTCTGCTGTGTGACCTTAGGCAAGTCACTTCACTTCTCTGTGCCTCAGTGACCTCATCTGTAAAATGGGGATTGAGACTGTGAGCCCCGCGTGACAGGGATTTGCTTGTGTCCACCCTGATTTGCTTGAATCCACCCCAGAGCCTAGTACAGTGCCTGGCACATAGTAAGCACTTAGCAAATACGATAATAATAAAATAATAATAACCCAAGCTGTAACCAGCTGCTGGGGTCATTGCTCAGAATCATTATCTTGATTGAATATATATATGTTGCCAGCTTGTAATTCCCAAGCGCTTAGTACAGTGCTCTGAACACAGTAAGCGCTCAATAAATACGATTGATTGATTGATTGAATCAGACCCTGCCAATGCATTGCTATCATCATCATCAATCGTATTTACTGAGCGCTTACTGTGTGCAGAGCACTGTACTAAGCGCTTGGGAAGTACAAGTTGGCAACATATAGAGACAGTCCCTACCCAACAGTGGGCTCACAGTCTAAAAGCAATTGGCTCCACAACACTTGTTCAGCTTTACAGCTAATAAAGGTTATATCTCAGAAATGAAGCTATTACCTCTTCTATCCTCATCCAAAATAGTACAATGAAGGAAAAAAGGCAAGGTAGCTTACAATCTCAAATAATTAAAAGCAAAGAGGTATTTCTCTCTCCGGCTCCTCCCCAGGTTGCTTTCCAGGGCACTGGAAACTGAAAGAAAGGTGTAATGCTAAGAGGAGCATCTTCTCAAAGGCCCATTTCTCTGGCTGTTTGACACAGAAGACTGACAACAGAGATTCCAGGGTTCTAGGAGGTTAAAAGGTTGGCAGAAGCGCTCCGTAACTACCAGATTGATGGACTGGATTCCCAGCCAATAAATAGCACAGGAGCTAAAACTGCCTTCCCCATATCCTCAATGTTGGGAAGGTGTCCAAGGGGCAGCAATAAGATAATGAGTTCCTACCATTTACAATGCTGGTTTTTGCTTGCACTGGGGCCTATTTCTTTTTCCTTATGAATCTGTCCGTCCTTCCCCATTTTTAGATTGTGAGCCCCATGTGGGCTGGGGAGAGGTCTGAAAGAATTTCCCTGCATTCCTCCCAGATTTGGTACAGAGCTCTGACGATGTCAGCACTTTAAAATAAATGTTAGTTTTCACTGATTGTGTTTATCGTTCACCTCCATTTCTCACACTCTCTTGAAGCTACCTGAAGGCAGGAATTGGGTCTAATACGTCTGTTACTCTTCCAAGCACTGCTGGTATACAGCAAGTGTGCAGGAAATACTACTGATTTAGTGTATATTCAAAAATTGTGTTACCTTGTCATAGAGATGCAGCATGGCCTAGTGGAGAGAGGATAAGCTTGGGACTCAGAGGACCTGGGTTCTGATCCCAGCTCTGCCACTTGCCTGCGGTGAGAACTTGAGCAAGTCACTTAACTTCTCTGTGCCCCTATAAAATGGGGATTAAAACTGGGAGTCCTTGTATGACGGGGACTTTGACCGACCCGATTATCTGGCATCTCAGTTCAGTGCCTGGCACACAGTAAGAGCCTAACAAATACCACAGTTACTATTATTATTATTACCGTCTCCCCTGATAGATGGTAAAACCTGCAGGGCAGGGTCTGCATCTTATTTCTTTGTTGTTAATAATAATAATACTAATAATGGCATTTGTTAAGCGCTTACTATGTGCAAAGCACTGTTTTAAGCGCTGGGGGGATACAAGGTGATCAGGTTGCCCCACAGGGGGCTCACAGTCTTCAACCCCATTTTACAGATGAGGTCACTGAGGCTCAGAGAAATTAAGTGACTCGCCCCATGTCACACAGCAGACACGTGGCGGAGCCGGGATAGTTCCCAAGCACCTAGTACAATGCTCTTGGATTAGTCACTCAATAAAAGCTGATGATGATATTCAAGAAAATAGTGTGGCTTAGTGGAAAGACAACGGGCTTGGGAGTCAGAGGACCTGGGTTCTAATTCTGGCTCTGTCACTTGTCTGCTGTGAGACCTTGGGAAACTCACTTAATGTCTCTGCGCCTCAGTTACCTCAACTGTAAAATGGGGATTAAAACTGTGAGCCCTTAGTAGGACAGGGACTGTGCGCAACTTGATTATCTTGATTCTAACCCAATGCTTAGAACAGTGCCTGGCACACAGTAAGCCCTTGGTAAATACCATTGAAAAAAATTCAAGAAGCATCCATCCAATGGAGCACTTATATGCATGAGATGCGAATTTGCTATGCCTTTTATTCATTCATTCATTCATTCATTCAATCGTATTTATTGAGCGCTCACTGCATGCAGAGCACTGTACTAAGCGCTTGGGAAGCATAAGTCGGCAACATATAGAGACGGTCCCTACCCAACAACGGGCTCACAGTCTAGAAGATGGGATACAGTATTTGCTTCTCAACTAGCCCATCTCTTCAAAATGGCAGCCCTGATTTTTACATGCAACAGAACCTGATCCAGTATCTGCCTGAATTTCTTCTAGGCTGAATTGCTCTTTCTGCCATTTTTTTCTTCTCATTCCTAAAGCTGGCTGAAAAGAATTCAGCAGCTTCATGGTTTTCACATGATAACACACCACCGCCATCACCACTTATGTATCCCTTTTTCATCAGAAAATACTGAATCATTTCATAAAACATGAATAAAGCTCAACCACAAGTATAATAGATAACGGACTTCTTGGAAGTACGTATGGTTAAAAAATGATTCAACCTGCAGTTGATAAACCAAAATTAGATTAAAACATCCTTTAAGAAAGAATGAGAAACGGTGGACCGCATTTGGTAGGTACTCGATAGATACCATAGCAACAATAATAATGACAGTGGTATTTGCTAAGTGGTTTCTAGGTGCCAAACACTATCCTAGTCGCTAGATACAAGGTGACTGGGTTGGACACAGTCCCTGTCACACATGAGACTCACAAGATCCTGCCACTGCCTCAATCTCTAATTTAATTTGTTTTGCAAAATCCAAAGGTCCTTTTTCTATCCAAAACCTTTCAGTCTCTGAAAAGTCCTCAACTGGCACACAACCTTTGGAAAAATACTACATTAAATGCAGCATCTGAACAACTGTTATCATCATGCACAAGTATTTGAATGCTCACTACTAATAATGATAATAATAATAGTGTTTGTTAAGTGCTTACTATATGCCAAGTACTGTTCGAAGCACTGGGGTAGATTATAAGATAATCAGGTCTCATATGGGGCTCACGGTCTAAGTAGGAGGGAAAAATGAATAATAATAATAATAGTGGTATTTGTTAAGCGCTTACTATGTGCAAAGCACTGTTCTAAGCGCTGGGGAGGTTACAAGGTGATCAAGTTGTCCCGGGGGGGCTCACAGTTTTAATCCCCATTTTACAGATGAGGCAACTGAAGCCCAGAGAAGTTAAGTAACTGGCCCAAAGTCACACAGCTGACAGTTGACGGGGCCGGGATTTGAACCCACAACCTCTGACTCCAAAGCCCAGGCTCCTTCCACTGAGCCACGCTGCTTCTCTAATCAACTCCCATTTTGCAGATGAGGGAACTGAGGCACCAAGAAGTTGAGTGACTTGCCCAAACTCACCCAACAGACAAGTGGCAGAGCTAGGATTAGAACCCAGGTCCTCAGACTCCAAGGCCTGTGCTCTTTCCGCTAGCCCATACAGCTCCCCATGTGTGCAGAGCACGGTGTGTAGAGCACTGTACTACTCATGTACTTGTGAGAATACTTACGGTGGATATAACCTTTGCCCCATTTATCCACCCTTGGGTGCTAGCCTGTGTATCCGGAAAAGCAGGGAATAGGGAGCAAGGAAAAGCTAAATGAAGGTCTCCACTCCCACCCACTTTATGTAAGAAAGGATTTTCTCCTAGTGCATGGCAGAAAAGCTTGGAGAACCCCCTTGGTGAATGCCGACCTCTCTAGTCGCTCCTTTGTAGCAGTTCAAAAGTAAGGGGTATGAAATATTAACTGCTTTTCTGTGAACAAGTGTTGCTGAGAATGACTGAAACTGTGAGTGAACTGGGGTTAATTTTTTATTAATTACAGCACCAAGAATTCTGGCTTATTGTTAATTAGGATCACTTCGGGCACTTCCCTCAGTTTGTTAATCCAGTGACAGAAGTTTCAAAGAACAGTCACGTTCAACAAGGAGGTAACGGGTTGCTGTTTGGGGAGCCTGGAATACTGTATTGGAGCATCTAAAGGTGAGACCCTTTTCTTTACTTCCACAGCTGCAGCCCTTTAGCTAAAAACTCTCTTCTATCAAAAGATACTTGGTTGGCCAACTTCCTCTTTGCCCAACTTAAATGCTTCTGACTGTAATGATCTTTGATTAAAATATAAGGTGATTCATTTAGAATAAATGTGAGAAGAGTTGCCAATCAATTGCATTTATTTTGTGCCTTCTGTGTGAAGAATACTGTACTAAGTGCTTGGGAGAGTACAATATAACAGAGATTGTACACGCGATCCCAGCCCACAAGGACTTTACAGTCTTGAGGAGCTAACAGTAACAAACATGAGTCAAACCCACAGACTGGCAAGTTTTTATCTTAATTGGCATACTAATGGACTAGATGTCCTTATAAAGCAAAAAAAAAAAAATGATGTAGACAAGGTTTCTGTCTGGTAAATCTATGACTTTAAACAAGAGGCTTAGATTTCCATCTGTTTATGTCACTTCATTGGAATCCACTCTCCAGTCCAACCCCTGGTACTCTGAAATATCCAGCCCTCTTAAGGAGACTCAGACCAAGCCTCGGGAAGAGATCCTTGTTTAAACTGCACATTAGCAGCTTAACTATAGTGAAGATTCAGATATTTGGGAATCTGCTCAACAGAACTGGGGGTTCTAAAGAGAAAACTAAAATCAGTGGGCCCTTAAATCAGGTGTTAAAGGAGCACTGTGGCATAGTGGGGCCTAGTGGAGAGAGGGGTATCAAAAAACCTAGCTAGGTTCTCATCCCAGCTGCCCCACTTTCCTTCTTTTTTAAAATGGTATTCGCTAGGCACTTACTACGTGCCAGACACAATACTAAGCGCAGGGGTAGATACAAGGTTGTCAGGTCGCACGCAGTCTCTGTCCCATATGGGGCTTACAGTCTTAATCCCCATTTTACAGATGAGGGTAACTGAGGCACAGAAGTGAAGCGACTTGCCCAAGGTCACACAGCAGACAAGTGGCGGGACCAGGATTAGAACCCAGGTCAATCAATCAATCAATCAATCGTATTTATTGAGCGCTTACTGTGTGCAGAGCACTGTACTAAGCGCTTGGGAAGTGCAAGTCGGCAACATATAGAGACGGTCCCTACCCAACAGCGGGCTCACAGTCTAGAAGGGGGAGACAGACAACAAAACAAAACAAAACATATTAACAGAATAAAATAAATAGAATAAATATGTACAAGTAAAATAAATAAATAAGTCGTCAGAATAAATAGAGGTAAAGGGGTCACGGGGGGTCGGGGTTTCGCGGGCGTCTCACCCTTCTTGTCCCGCTTGGATTTGGGCATAGCGCCGATGATGCGTGTAGGCCCCGGCGGCGCACCAGGCCCATGCTCCATCCACTAAGCCAGTGGACAGTGGGCAAGTCACTTCACTTTGCCTCAGTTTCCTCATCTGAAAAACAGAGAATCAATCCCAGTTCTCCCTTCTTAGACTGTGAGCCCCATGTGGGGCAGGAACTGTGTCCAACCTGATTAACTTATATCTATGCCAGCGCTTTGCACAGTGGCTGAGCCTGCTGTTGGGTACGGACCATCTCTATATGTGGCCGATGTGTACTTCCCAAGCGCTTAGTACAGTGCTCTGCACACAGTAAGCGCTCAAAAACACAAAGCATTCCTGCCCGCCCACCACGGCCCAGAACCTCGAGTCTGTGAACCCGTTGTTGGGTAGGGACCGTCTCTATATGTTGCCAACTTGTACTTCCCAAGCGCTTAGTGCAGTGCTCTGCACACAGTAAGCGCTCAATAAATACGACTGAATGAATGAATAGTAAATGCTTAACAAATGCCATAATAATTTATTCATAATTTGTTGCCCTTGGTTTCTAAGGCTAGATAAGTATCTGATGTGAATTGATATTCAGCAATTCAGTTTGGGGTGACTTCAGTGTGTCTCAGATTCTCAGGACAGGCATGGGCAAGGACACTGCTCTTATTTATAAGGTTCATTCATTCATTCAATCGTATTTATTGAGCGCTTACTGTGTGCAGAGCACTGTACTAAGCACTTGGGAAGTACAAGTCGGCAACATATAGAGATGGTCCCTACCCAACAACGGGCTCACAGTCTAGAAGGGGGAGACAGACAACAAAACAAGTAGACAGGTGTCAAAATCATCAGAACAAATAGAATTAAAGCTATATGCACATCATTAACAAAATACATAGAATAGTAAATATGTACAAATAAAATAAATTGAGTAATAAATCTGTACAAATATATATACAAGTGCTGTCGGGAGGGGAAGGGGGTAGGGCGGGGTTCTTACTAAAATCACATCAGTGAACTTGCTGTGGGCAGGGAATGTGTCTGTTATTCATTCATTCGTATTTATTGAGCGCTTACTGTGTGCAGTTATTATATTGAACTCTCTCAAGACGTTAGTACAGTACCTTGCACGCATTAAGCGCTCAATAAATACAACTGAATGAATGAATGAATAACAATAATAATGATAATTACTGTGGGAGTTAAGTGCTTACTATGTGCCAAGCACTGTACTAAGCACTGGGATAGTACAGTGCTAAGCTCTTAGTACGGTGCTCTGCACACAGTAAGTGCTCAATAAATACGATTGAATGAATGAATGATAGATATAAGATAAAAGCTCCCACATGGGGCTCATAGTCAGAGGGTAAACAGGTACTGAAACCCTATTTTGCAGATGAGGGAACTGAGGCGCAGAGAAGTTGTGACTTGCCCAAGGTCACACAGCAGGTTTGTGGTGGAGCCAGGATTAGAACCCAGGTCCTCTGACCCCCAGGCCCATGCTCTTTCCACTAGACAACATTGTTTCCCAGGAAGGATGTCCTCCACACAGCCTTCCCTAAGTCGCCATTTCCCTTGTTCCCTCTCCCTTTCGCATCACCTGCGCACTTGTATCAGTGCCCTTTAAGAACTTGATATTCACCACCCTCAAGCAATCGTATTTATTGAGCACTTACCATGTGCAGAGCACTGTACTAGGCACTGGGAGAGTACAATACAACAATTTAACAGACACATTCCCTGCTCTCATCAAGCTTATAGTCTAGAGCGGGCAAGAGAGACACTGATATAAATAAATAAATTACGGATCCGTACGTAAGTGCTGTGGGGCTGGGAGTTGGACGTGAATAAAGGGAGCAAGTCAAGGAGACAGAAGGGAGAGGAAGAAAAGGAACAGGGCTTAGTCAAGGAAGGCCTCTTGAAGGACACGTGTTTTGTAGCGGGGGAGAGTAATTTTCTGTCAGGAAGAAGAAGAAGGAGGCCTTTCCAGACTGAGCCCCTTCCTTCCTCTCCCCCTCGTCCCCCTCTCCATCTCCCCATCTTACCTCCTTCCCTTCCCCACAGCACCTGTATATATGTATATATGTTTGTACATATTTATTGCTCTATTTATTTATTTATTTATTTTACTTGTACATATCTATTCTATTTATTTTATTAGTATGTTTGGTTTTGTTCTCTGTCTCCCCCTCTTAGACTGTGAGCCCACTGTTGGGTAGGGACTGTCTCTATATGTTCCCAATTTGTACTTCCCAAGTGCTTAGTACAGTGCTCAGCACACAGTAAGCGCTCAATAAATACGATTGATGATGATGATGATGATGAAGAAGGAAGGCGTTTCCAGGCCAGAGGCAGGACGTGGGAGAGAGGTCGGCGACAAGATAGACGCGATCGAGGTACAGTGAGAAAGTTGGCATTATAGAGGAGCCAAGTGCGTGGGCTGGGTTGTAGGATGAGAGAAAGGAGGTGAGATAGCAGGGGGCAAGGTAATGGAGCGCTTTAAAGCCAATGGTGAGGGGTTTCTGTTTGATACAGAGGTGCATGGGCAACCACTGGAGGTTCTTGAGGAGTGTGGAAACACAGACTGAATATTTTTGGAGAAAAATGCTCTGAGCAGCAGGGTGAAGAATGGGCTGGAGTGGGGAGAGACAGGAGGCAAGGAGCTCCGCAAGGAAGCTGATACAGTTGCCAAGGCTGGATAGGATAAGGGCTTGGACTAACACAGCAGTTTGGATGGAGAGGAAAGGATGGATTATAGCAATGTTGTGGAAGTTGAACCAAAAGGATTTAGTGACAGGTTGAATATTGACCCCACAGCACATAATGTACCCACCCATAATTTAATGTCTGTCTCTCCTTCCAAACTATAAGCTCCTTGTTGGCAGGAAACATGTATACCAACTCTGTTGTATTGTACTTTCCCAAGAGCTTAGTACAGTGTTCTGCACACAGCAAGTGCTCAATTATATACCAGTGACTGATTGATCTGTCACACGTTTTTTCATCTGTCCCATATTCTCTCACCTCGGATAACCCTTGCTAAATAAAGTTTTGAAGAAGTGAAACCGCACGAAGGGGCATTAGGGAACCGTCTGTACCTGCTCTTTATTCTTTCATGGGACAGATGGTTCAGACGGTGTCTGACACTGCACATTCATGAAGTAAACTACCTTGATCTCACCAAGAAGCAGCCTCATCACCAATCCGCACAGTCAGCTCTTCACTTTTAACTCTTCCCTTAGAAACCGACATCAAACAGCAGCCCAGGCCCAACTGAGGCAAAGACTATGCGTAATTAGATTCAGCAATAACCAGATTCTCTTCCAACCACATGAACAAGTGACAATGAGTTCCCAGCATTTTAATTGCTACTAGAATTGCCACAGCTAAGTGCTTGCCAGGATATCCGCTATAAACCCCCTTTTCTCAGAGCTTCGTAGCACACTGTAAAAACTGTGCTCTGGTTGGGGATACATCACAGATTGGTGCACTAAGGGGAAAAAAAAATCCATGAAACATCTGTCCATTTGTTTTAAATTTTAAAACTGATATATCACTACTTTTTTTTCTGGTTTCAAATTTTTTCTTTTGTGAGCCGGAAAAAAGTGAGATTGGTTTCTTAAAATGACATTTTTGCGGCTGTTTTCTACAGCATCTGTGGTAGGTAATTTTGTTTTGTGATTACGACAAGTGTTATTAGCTGCTAATATCTGAACTTGGTCTTCTCTGTACATCCCTCTAGATCGTAGGCTGGGAATATGACTACCATCCTTGTTGAATTGTACTCTCCCAAGCACTTAGTATAAGTGCTCTTCACACAGTAAGCACTCAATAAATACCACTGAATGACTGACTGCTGGGCTATACATATCCATTTTCACTGTCATTGAGATAGAAAACTCTCTGATGGTAGGGATTGCCTGAGGACGGGTATTGGTTAGCTGTAAGATCCTTGATCAGGGATCAAGTCTTCCAACTGTATTGTACTCTCCCAAACCCTTAGTACAGTGCTCTGCATAACTGAGATGCTCAATAAATACCACTGATTGATCAAAACCGAGCATTATGCAAACTTGTACTTTCCAAGCGCTTAGTACAGGGCTCTGCACACAGTAAGTGCTCAATAAATACGATTGAATGAATGTCCACTCAATTATAATCTCCCAAACCTTTCCTACAGGGCCTGGCATAAAGGAAGTGCTCAATACATACTATTAATTGTTAACAGACTCAGAGCTACCCAGAATATCATTATTCTAAATAAAGATACACTCTGAATTCAGTGTCATATAACAGATGAAATTTTTCGAGTGCTTAAATAAATATTTTTGCACAAATTACATCCTATTTCACAAATTGCTTTTTATAGCTGTCTAGAAAATTTAGGCACTGGAATTTCTAACATTTCATCATCTTAGGCAAGTCAAATGTTCTCCTTGGGGGACTAAAGCCATGTCCATTAGACTGTAGGTCCCTTGAGGGCTATCAATTGCATCAATAGATACCAATGATTGATTTGTAGAGCCCTAGTAGTAATAATAATAATAATAATGATGATGATAATGATGGTATTTAAGCGCTTACTATGTGCAAAGCACTCTTCTAAGCGTTGACATGTCTGCCAAACCCATCTTTCTGTCTAGTCTCTCCCCTTGAAAACAAGACTCCTTAGTCCTATATAAAACCCATAAATGTTTGGGATATAACTATGATGACAGCGATATGATGCATGCCTATTCCCCCTTTCCTCTTTTCTACCTCCCTTTTGCATCACCCTGACTTGCTCCCTTTATTCATCCCCCTTCCAGCCCCACAACACATATGTTCATAACTGGAATTTATGTATTTACATTAATGTCTCTCTCCCCCGCTCTAGACTCTAAGCTCATTGTGGGCAGGGAATGTGCCTGTTTATATTGTACTCTCCCAAGTGCTTATTACACTCAACTGTAATATTGACAATTAACTAATTAACACTCAATTATTACACCTAATTGAGTAAGCACTCAATATGACTGAATGAATGAATGGATCGTAAAACTCCTGGAAGGTAGTAATCCTGTTTATTGTACTGTACTCTCCTAAGGCTGAGGACAGTGTTCTCCATAAGTGCTCAATAAATCCAACTGTGTGATCCAAGGTGGTTAGAGCTCATTCTAGGGTTTGAGCAAAATGCCATGTAAAGTATTTATTCTCTTATATTTGTTATTGAAAGCCTGTCTAATGATGCAAGTATTCACTGCTGCATAGAAAGAGATCTGCGTACACAGCTGAAGTTGAGGTTGGATGTTTGCTTGGACTCACTATGTCTGTATCTGTAATTTACTTATTTACATGAATCTGTCTCCCCCTCTAGACTGTAAGCTAGTTGTGGACAGGAAATGTAATGTGTCTGTTTATTGTTATATTTTATTCTCCCAAGCGCTTAGTACAGTGACAAGCAGCATGGCATAGCGGATAGAGCACGGGCCTGGGAGTTAGAGGTCATGGGTTCTAATCCCGGCTCTGCCGCTTGTCTGCTGGTTTGACTTGCCCAAGGTCACTTCACTTCTCTGGGCCTCAGTTCCCTCATCTGTAAAATGGGGATTGAGACTGTGAGCTTCACGTGGGGACTGTGTCCAACCTGATTTGCTTGTATCCACCGCAGCGCTTAGTACAGTGCCCGGCACACTGTAAGTGCTTAATAGATACCACAATTATTATTGTTATTATTATTATTATTATTATTACAGTGCTCTGCACACAGTGGGCTCAAGAAATACAATCGGATGCATGAATGAATGAATCAATCGTTTTTTATTAATTAATTAATTCATTCATTCAATCATATTTATTGAGCGCTTACTGTGTGCAGGGCACTGTACTAAGCGCTTGGGAAGTACAAGTTGGCAACATACAGAGACGGTCCCTACCCAACAGTGGGCTCACAGTCTAGAAGGGGGAGACAGACAACAAAACAAAAGATATTAACAAAATAAAATAGAGTAATAAATCTGTACTAACATATATATAGGTGCTGTGGGGAGGGGAAGGAGGTAAGGTGGGAGGGATGGGGGTGGGGAGGAGGGGGAGAGGAAGGAGGGGGCTCAGTCTGGGAAGGCCTCCTGGAGGAGGTGAGCTCTCAGTAGGGCTTTGAAGGGAGAAAGAGAGCTAGCTTGGCGGATGTGCAGAGGGAGGGCATTCCAGGCCAGTGGGAGGATGTGGACCGGGGGTCGACGGCGGGACGGGCGAGAACGAGGCAAGGTGAGGAGGTTAGGGGCAGAGGAGCAGAGTGTGCGGGCTGGGCTGGAGAAGGAAAGAAGGGAGGTGAGGTAGGAGGGGGCGAGGTGATGGAAAGCCTTGAAGCCAAGAGTGAGGAGTTTTTGCCTGATGCGTAGGTTGATTGGTAGCCACTGGAGACTTTTGAGGAGGGGAGTAATATGCCCAGAGCATTTCTGCACAAAGATGATCCGGGCAGCAGCGTGAAGCATAGACTGAAGTGGGGAAAGACAGGAGGATGGGAGATCAGAGAGGAGGCTGATGCAGTAATCCAGTCGGGATAGGATGAGAGATTGAACCAGCAGGGTAGTGGTTTGGATGGAGAGGAGAGGGCGGATCTTGGCGATGTTGCGGAGGCGAGACCGGCAGGTTTTGGTGACGGATTGGATGTGAGGGGTGAACGAGAGAGCAGAGTCGAGGATGACACCAAGATTGCGGGCTTGTGAGACGGGAAGGATGGTAGTGCCGTCAACAGTGATGGGAAAGTCAGGGAGAGGGCAGGGTTTGGGAGGGAAGATAACGAGTTCAGTCTTGGACAGACTGAGTTTTAGATGGCGGGCAAAAATCCAGATGGAGATGTCTTGAAGGCAGGAGGAGACAGGAGCCTGAAGGGAGGGAGAGAGAGCAGGGGCAGAGATGTAGATTTGGGTGTCATCAGCGTAGAGCTGAAGCCATGGGATCAAATTTTATTTTATTTTTATTTATTTTATTGAGCCCTTACTGTGTGCAGAGCACTCTACTAAGCACTTGGGAAGAGTACAACAATAACAACAGAGTTGGTAGGCACTTCCCTGCCACTTGACTAGACACCTGCTAACCCTCTCCCCCAACTTTCCCCTCCCTCCCTCCGGGTTTGAATTCTCAGTATTTCTCCTGCTTAAGGGGCAAAAGTCCTCATTGATCTTTGAACTCTTTTTGGTTACCCTTCTGAATCAAAATTCAAATCTGTGTATCTAAAGCAGTGGATAATGCTCAATAAATCCCACCGATTGATTGATCAAAGGCAGGCCACTTTATTATAATGTCCCAAACGCTTAGTACAGGGCCTTGCATAAAGTAAGTAAGTAAAGTAAGTGCATTCGAAAAAATGCATGCATTACCTCGACAAATACTTTCCCCAGCCCCCAAATGATTTTGGGAGTGTTTCGGCCGCAGGAGGTAATACATCAAAGTGGTGGGCTTTGCAAATCCGGGCAAACCCAGATCACACAACTCCAAAGTGCAAGCCCTAATCAAGAAAGGGAGACCCCCGTGTCTTTCTGCTCCGGGGGATTTAGCATTTCCGTCCCTTTGATCTGGCAATGCCTCTTTTACAACATCTCAACTGCCCCTCTTTGTGACAATGGACTAATGACAGGAGCCCACGGAGGGTGAGGGGGCTGTAGTCCAAACCAAGGCCTTTTTATTATTCCTGAAAGAATCTAATTGAAGTCCAAATGTTTTGGAAATTGGGGCCTCATTACAGGTTTCCGAGGAGGGCAAAGGAGAAAAGGGGCACAGGGATTGCAAAGGGAGGGGGGGGGCCACACCCATCTCCAGCGGGATTTACATTCCTGTGAAATCCTTTTGTGTCTCTGGTTGAATTGCTTCATTCAAAGTAGACCTGGCCTTCGGTTGGAGGATTTACAACTGCTCACGGAGATGATGCATCTATGAGTGAGGGAGCCATTGAGAAAGGAAGATTCTGTGCACTAAATAATACCCGCTGAGCCCATCAAAACACAGCCAGGCACCTTTTGACCCCCCCCCCCCTTTCATTTGGGGTGAACCTTGCTGACCCCAAGGTCTTCGAGGGAGGATGGGTCTTTCCCACTATCAGCAGCACGGTAAAGTGAATGAGATGTATATATGCTTGTACGTATTTATTACTTTGTACATATTTATTCTTAAGTATTTATTTTTTATTTATTTATTCTATAATAATTTTATTTATTTTATCTTATTTATTTATTAAATAAATATTTATAATAAATAAAATATATAAATAAATATTTATTAAGATATTTTATTTTATTTATATTTTATCACTTTATCTATTTATTTATTTATTTATTTATAATAACTTTTTATTTATTTATTCTTAAGTATTTATTACTTTGTACATATTTATTTATTCCAAGTGCTTAGTACAGTGCTCTGCACACAGTTAGCGCTCAATAAATACGATTGATGATGATGATGATGATATTCTATTTATTTTATTCATTCATTCAGTCACTCAATCGTATTTATTGTGCGCTTACTATGTGCACAGCACTGGACTAAGCGCTTGGGAAGTACAAGTCGGCAACATATAGAGATGGTCCCTACCCAACAGTAGGCTCACGGTCTAGAAGGGGGACACAGAGAACAAAACAAAACATATTGACAAAATAAAATAAATAGAAGAAACGTACAAATAAAATAGAGTAATAACTACGTACAAATATATATACATATATACAGGTTCTATAGGGACGGGGAGGAGGTAAGGTGAGGGGGATGGAGAGGGGGAGGAGGGGGAGAGGAAGGAGGGGGCTCAGTCTGGGAATAATAATAATAATAATAATAATAATAATAATAATAATAATAGCATTTATTAAGCGCTTACTATGTGCAAAGCACTGTTCTAAGCACTGAGGAAGGCCTCTTGGAGGAGGTGAGCTCTCAGTAGGGCCTTGAGGGGAGGAAGAGAGATTTTATTTTGTTAATTTGTTTTGTTTTGTTCTCTGTCTTCCCCTTCTAGACTGTGAGCCCGTTGTTGGGTGGGGACCGTCTCTATACGTTGCCAACTTGTACTTCCCAAGCGCTTAGTACAGTGCTCTGCACACAGTAAGCACTCAATAAATACGATTGAATGAATGAATGAATGTTTTGGCAGGAGTAAGCTCCTTGAAGGCAGCTCCTAGTGGGAGCACGGAGCTGGGCTTTCTTTCAACAGAGGCAAGAGGGACACTGGATGGATCTGAAAGGTGGACAGTGAAAAAACAGGATAGAAACAACTCGATTCTTTCGAAATGTGGTGTTGGAGAAGGCTTTTGCGAATATCTGAAAAACCAACAAATGGATTTTGGAGCAAATTAAACCAAAGTGGTCTTGGGAAGGCCAAATGAGTCGATTTGGATTAGCCTATTTTGGACTCACAATCAGGAGGACGGATTCTCTGGAGAAGACACTAATGCTAGGAAAAGTCCAGGGAAAATGTGGAAGAGGCAGACCAGTAGCTAGATGGGGACCATAACAATGATAACAGAAGAACCGTTAGAAAGATTGCAGATAATAATAATGATGGTATTTGTTAAGCGCTTATTATGTGCAAAGCACTGTTCTAAGCGCTGGGGGGGTACAAGGTGATGAGGTTGTCCCACGGGGGGTTCACAGTCTTAATCCCCATTTTACAGATGAGGTAACTGAGGCTCAGAGATTTTAAGTGACTTGCCCAAGGTCACACAGCAGACATGTGGCAGAGCCAGGATTTGAACCCATGACCTCTGACTCCAAAGCCCGTGCTCTTTCCACTGAGCCACGCTGCTTCCCTTCTGCTTATGGCAGAAGACAGGCCATTCTGGAGAAAGTATAACCAGGGACTCCCTATGAATTGGAAACAACTCGATGGCATTTAATAATAACAATAATAAGAAGAAGAAGAGGAAAGCAGTATAGGTTATTCATTCATTCACTCAATCGTATTTATTGAACGCTTACTATGTGCACAGCACTGTACTAAGCGCTTGAGAAGTACAAGTTGGCAACATATAGAGACGGCCCCTACCCAACAGCGGGCTCACAGTCTAGAGGTTAGTGGAAGAGAGCACAGGCCTGGGAGTAAGAAGGATCTGGGTTCTAATCCTGGCTCTGCCACTTGTCTGCTGTGTGACCCTGGGCAAGTCACTTCACTTCTCTGGGCCTCAGCTTACCTCATCTATAAAATGGGGAGCATGAGCCCCATGTGAGACAGGGTCTCTGTCCAACCTGAATAACTTGTACTTAACCCAGGCTTAGAACACTGCTTTATATATAAGAAGCGCTTAACAAGTACCATAATTATCATTATTATTGGGGTCTGGCTCTTTTCCTGTCCACGTCTGAGCTTCTCTTGAGCACCTGTTCTTTCCCGTGCCCACCTCTCCCTATCACCTTTTTTCTTTCCACTTCTTTCGGGGACTGTGTTCGATCTGATTTACTGGCACCTAGCCCAGTGCTTGGTATAGTGGTGGGTACCTAGCAAGCACTCAACAAATCCCATGATTATTATTATTATTTCACTAAACCGGCTTTGCCCTCTGGCTCTTTCTTCCAGAAACCTCGTGCCTAGTTTACTGGTCTGGCAGAGTGGGAAGAGAAGGAACAAAAATGAGCAGGAGGGAGAGAGGTAAGAGCTACTGATTTCCACTGACGACTTCCAACGCCTAAAAATTAACCATCCACTCACACAGTATGGTGGCAAACTGACAAATAATTTAGGTTTAGACCCAAGCTGCACTTACCGAGTTAGAGGTAATGGTTACGATTGTCGCTTCTAGTATCATAATTAAAATTTAACGACGGGTTAAGTTGTGCCAAGCCTTGAATGGTGCGTAACTTCAAGTCTACTGTTCCTGAATGGGATTGGGTATTGTAAACGAACACACATCGCCACCAAGTTCTCATATATCAATCAATCAATCAATTGCATTTATTGAGCGCTTACTGTGTGCAGAGCACTGTACTAAGCGCTTGGGAAGTACAAGCTGGCAACATATAGAGACAGTCCGTACCCAACAGTGGGCTCACAGTCTAGAAGGGGGAGACAGAGAACAAAACCAAACATACTAACAAAATAAAATAAATAGAATAGATAGGTACAAGTAAAATAAATAAATAAATAGAGTAATAGCTATTACTGGCTATATAACAGCTTTGCGCCTCTGAACTTCTACACCCTTCAGAATCAAACTCAACACTCCCATCAGTAATCATAATTGGCATTTGTTAAGCGCTTACTATGTGCCAAGCACTGTTCTAAGTGCTGGGGAGGAAACAGGCTGATCAGGTTGTCCCAAGTGGGGCTCACAGTCTTAATCC
The DNA here is from genome assembly GCF_015852505.1 of Tachyglossus aculeatus. Taxonomy (NCBI): domain Eukaryota; kingdom Metazoa; phylum Chordata; class Mammalia; order Monotremata; family Tachyglossidae; genus Tachyglossus; species Tachyglossus aculeatus. Next base: position 68,215,621 of record NC_052069.1, on the reverse strand, counting down.
CCATTTTACAGATGAGGTAACTGAGGCCCAGAGAAGTTAAGTGACTTGCCCAAGATCACACAGCAGACATGTGGCGGAGTCGGCATTCGAACCCATGACCTCTGACTCCAAAGCCTGTGCTCCTTGCACTGAGCCCCGCTGCTTCTCTAGAATACGCTCCTAAAACTCTATCATCTGGGGGACAGGAATCAATCCAACAGTTGCATTTATTGAGTGCTTACTATGTGCTAAACCCTTGGGAGAGTACAGGACAGCAGAATTAACAGACACGTTCCCTGCCCACAAAGAGCAGAGAAGCAGCTTGGCTTAGGGCATAGAGCACGAGCCTGGGAATCGGGACAAGAGTTTTAAACCCGATTCCACCACTTGTCTGCTATGTGACCTTGGGCAAGTCACTTCACTTCTTTGTGTCTCAGTTACCTCATGTGTAAAATGGGGATTAAGACTGTGAGCCTCATAATAATAATAATAATAATAATTGGCATTTGTTAAGCGCTTACTATGTGCAAAGCACTGTTCTAAGCGCTGGGGAGGATACCGGCTGATCAGGTTGTCCCACGTGGGGCTCACAGTCTTCATCCCCATTTTACAGATGAGAGAACTGAGGCCCAGAGAAGTTAAGTGACTTGCCCAACATCACACAGCAGACATGTGGTGGAGGCGGGATTCGAACCCATGACCTCTGACTCCAAAGCCCGTGCTCTTTCCACTGAGCCACGCTGCTTCCCCATGTGGGTCACGGATCGGACTAGCTTGTACCTACCCCAGCACTTAGTACAGAGCCTGACACATAGTAAGTGCTTAACAAATACCATTTAAAAAAAGGAAAAAAGGAGAACTACACTATGGAGGCTGATTGATCCATCCCTACAGCATATTTGGGCAAAACTAAACATATACAAAAACCAAGAGTCAGAGGAAGGAAATGATTTGTTTACAACCTCAAATGGAACATCAAAACAGAAATTTTTTTTAAAAAGTCCTAAATTTCCTACTCTGTGATTCCAAGCAAATTAGTGGACATCTGCCCTAAGGAGGTTTCCCTGATTAAATACCAACACTTTAAGTCTTTCAAACCAAACTGCAGTTAGAAATTTATACACAGCCTCAGCACTTATTTAGTAGTAATGGAATTTACTGAGCACCTATTAAATGCAGTGCACTACAGTAGGGGTGTGGGAAGTTAGAAGCCCCAGACACATTCCCTGCCCACAGGGAGCTTACTAAATTATTTATCCATCTATTTCACCCTGACATGCTCAGGCTACTAAGTGTTATATCCTGGCTCTTCCTTCTGGTCCCACTATCTAGGATTTATTTATGGCTGCCTACTGTTGGGTAGGGACTGTCTCTATATGTTGCCAACTTGTACTTCCCAAGCGCTTAGTACAGTGCTCTGCACACAGTAAGCGCTCAATAAATACGATTGATTGATTCCCCCATTAAACTGAAAACTCCTTGAGGGCAGAGACTGTGTCTCTGGCCTCTACTGAATTTCCTAAAGTGCTTAGTACAGTGCCATGCACTCAAAGGGTGCTCAAGTAGTGAACTGAAGTGACTCAACTAGATTCCTGTCTCTAGGGATGGTCCCTTGCTCTAGAAAGCTGTAACTGTAGCTGTAACATATGCCAAGTGGTATCCCATTTAAGTAGCACGTTTCTGCACCATTCATTCATTCAATCGTATTTATTGAGTGCTTACTGTGTGCAGAGCACTGTACTAAGCGCTTGGGAAGTACAAGTTGGACTGCTTGGGAAGTTCACTTAGCATAATACTTGGCACATTCTAAGTGCTTAATAAACGCTACCATCATCATTATCAAATGCAGGTCTAGTGACTTTGCTGGAGTTATGCTGGGGACACTTTGCCCTGCAATGGGATGGCCACAAATTTAACCAATCAATTGGATTTTTTTTGATAGCATTTATTAAGCACTTACTATGTGCAAAGCACTTTTCTAAGCGCTGAGCACTGTTTTATTAATAATAATAATAATAGCATTTGTTAAGCGCTTACTATGTGCCCAGCACTGTTCTAAGCGCTGGGAAGGTTACAAGGTGATCAGGTTGTCCCATGGGGGGCTCACAGTCTTCATCCCCATTTTACAAATGAGGTAACTGAGGCACAGAGAAGTGAAGTGACTTGCCCAAAGTCACACAGCTGACAATTGGTGGAGCCGGGATTTGAACCCCTGACCTCTGACTCCAAAGCCCAGGCTCTTTCCACTGAGCCACGCTGCTTCTTATCGATCGCTTACTGTGGGCAGAGCACTGTACTAAGCATTTGGGAGAGTACAATGTAACAGAGTTGGTAGACACCGTCCCTGCCCAAAACAAGCTGACCTTCAAGAGCCTGCACAGGAAGACTTGTACTTCCCAAGTGCTTAGTACAGTGCTCTGCACACAGTAAGCGCTCAATAAATACGACTGAATAAATACGATCGAGTGAATGAATGAAGACCTGAAGAAAGCAGGCCAACCTGGAAGGATTCATTCCCTGCCCACAATGAGCTTACAGTCCGGAGGGGGAGACAGACATTAAAATAAATTACAGATATGTACATGTGTGCTGTGGGGCTGGGAAGACTTCTAGACTGTGAGCCCACTGTTGGGTAGGGACCGTCTCTATATGTTGCCAACTTGTACTTCTCAAGTGCTTAGTACAGTGCTCTGCACACAGTAAGCGCTCAATAAATACGATTGATTGATTGATAAATAAAAGGCAGAAGTCAGGGCGACGGCAGAAGAGGAAATGAGGGCTTGGTCAGCAAAGGCCTCTTGGAGGAAATATGCCCCTCAGTAAGGCCTCTTGGAGGAGATATGCCTTCAGTAAGGCTTTGAAGGTTAGGAGAGTGGTTGTCTGTCAGACAGGAGGAGGGAGGGAGTTCCAGCACAGAGGCAGGATGTGGGCAAGGAGTTGGTGGCGAGACAGACGAACAACGAGAGGGTTGGCGTAACAGGAGCAAAGTGTAGGGGCTGGATTGTAGTAAAAGAGTAGCGAGGTGAGGTAGGAGGGGGCAAGGTGGTGGAGTGCTTTAAATCAATCAATCAATCGTATTTATTGAGCGCTTACTGTGTGCAGAGCACTGTACTAAGTGCTTGGGAAGTACAAGTTGGCAACATATAGAGACAATCCCTACCCAACAGTGGGCTCACAGTCTAGAAGGGGGAGACAGAGAACAAAACCAAACATATTAACAAAATAAAATAAATAGAATAGATATGTACAAGTAAAATAAATAGAGAAATAAATATGTACAAACATATATACATATATACAGGTGCTGTGGGGAAGGGAAGGAGGTAAGACGGTGAGGGGTTTCTGTTTGATCCAGAGGTGGATGGACAATCACTGGAGTTTCTTGAGGAGTGGGGGAAATACGGCCTGAACGTTTGGGGAGAAAGTTCAGTTGAATCTCTGTGTGGCCAAACTGTATATAGCAGCACCCTTTTCACAGTGCGCTTTCATCTTAGAGCCCGGGCTTTGGAGTCGGAGGTCATGGGTTCAAATCCCGGCTCCGCCAATTGCCAGCTGTGTGACTTTGGGCAAGTCACTTCACTTCTCTGGGCCTCAGTCACCTCATCGGTAAAATGGGGATTGAGACTGTGAGCCCCAGGAGGGACTACCTGATCACCTTGTAACCTCCCCAGCGCTTAGAACAGTGCTTTGCACATAGTAAGCGCTAAATAAATGCTATCATTATTATTATTACTGTTTACTTTGACTCATAAATGTCTGCAACACCTGTAGTTAACAGGATGCTAGGCCACAAATGGTTCCAGGTTGTGTGGGAACTAGCCTACCTACCCCATGGGCAATTTTGCTTGGAAATATTTAGCAACTGTCCAGCTCTTTGTCCCTTTAAACTTACTTTGAAATTACACTTTAATTGTTAATCTAGACAACAGCCCCATCAGCGAGACCAAATGGACGTTCTCTTACTTCCATACAATCCAGCTGTCCTCAGTGCTTAGAGGTGCCATGGACAGCCACGTGTACCTGTGGGTACCACCACGCGTGGCTTGAAAGCAGCGTGGCTCAGTGGAAAGAGCCCGGGCTTTGGAGTCAGAGTTCATGGGTTCAAATCCCAACTCCGCCAATTGCCAGCTGTGTGACTTTGGGCAAGTCACTTCACTTCTCTGGGCCTCAGTTACCTCATCGGCAAAATGGGGATTAAGACTGTGAGCCCCCCCGTGGGACAACCTGATCACCTTGTAACCTCCCCAGCGCTTAGAACAGTGCTTTGCACATAGTAAATGCTTAATAAATGCTATCATTATTTTTATTATTATTGTTTACTTTGACTCATAGATGTCTGTAGCACCTGTAGTTAACAGGATGCTAGGCCACAAATGGTTCCAGGTTGCATGGGAACTAGCCTACCTACCCTACGGGCAATTTTGCTTAGAAGTTATTTAGCAACCGCCCAGCTCTTTGTCCCTTTAAACTTACTTTGAAATTACACTTCAGTTGTTGATCTGGACAACATCCCCATTAGCGCTACCAAATGGATGTTCTCTTACTTAAATACAATCCAGCTGTCCTTAGTGCTTATGGGGGCCATTGACAGCCGAGTGTACCTGTGGGTACAACCACGCGTGGCTTGAAAGATGCACAGTGCCGAATATACCGCACGCACCCACAGTCTCTTCTTCATTGCCGACCCCTCGCCCTTGTCCTCGCTCTGGCCTGGAACTGCCAACCCCTTTCATATCCGACAGACCATCACTCTCCCCACCTCCAAAGCCTTATTAAAATCACATCTCCTCCAAGAGGTCTTCCCTGACTAAACCTCACTTTCTTTAATTCCTCTCCCTTCTGAGTTACCCTTGCACTTGGATTTGCATCCTCTGCTCACACCACCCTCAGCCTCACAGTGCTTATGGACATATCCATAATTCATTTATATAATTCATGTATATATGTTTGTATGTATTTATTACTCTATTTTATTTGTACATATTTATTCTATTTATTTTATTTTGTTAATATGTTTTGTTTTGTTTTCTGTCTCCCCCTTCTAGACTGTGAGCCCACTGTTGGGTAGGGACCGTCTCTGTAAGTTGCCAACTTGTACTTCCCAGGCGCTTAGTGCAGTTCTCTGCACACAGTAAGTGCTCAATAAATACAATTGAAGGAATGAATGAAATTAACATCTGCCTCCCCTTCTAGTCTTTAAGCTCCTTGCAGGCAGGGAATATGTCTACCAGCTCTGTTACACTGTACTCTCCCAAGGGGTTAGTATAGTGCTCTGCACACAGTAAGTGCTCAATAAATACAACTGATCGATTGATTACTATACTGCCATATTTGCTGTTTGCAGTGCTTGGTTTAAGCTTTCCCTGCTTCCCAAACTACACTGTAAGCTCCTTGTGGGCAGAGATCATGTTTACAAACTCTACTGCATTGTATCCTCCCATGTGTTTCAGTAAGTACACAGTAAGCACTCAATAAAAACCACTGATTGAGTGACTGATTTGGCCTCTTTGCTCTGACTCTAGGACGGGATCAAAGACCAAGAGCTGTTCCTTTATGGATTTTCACTTGTTTCCAGCAAGGAAAACTGAGGCAAAGTGACTTAGCAATCAATTTGCTTTCACTATGGCCTAGTGGAAAGGGTAAGGGCCTAGGAGTTGGAGGACCTGGGCTCTAATCCCAGTTCTACCATTTGCCTGCTGTGTGACCTGGGGAAGTCACCTGTCCTCCCTGTGTCAGTTTTCTCACCTGTAAAATGGGGATTCCCTTTCAGGGCCACAGCTGGAGACTTCCCAGCATTCTACCAGTCTGCGACAACAGGAGGGAAGAGTCAGGCAGAGACATATCCATTCCACTCCTAGCTTGGGCAGTGGTTAGTAAATGGAAGGCAATCTGCTACAAGTCAAAACGCACTGTGCTGGGCAGCAGCGGCGTGGGAGAGAATCGAAGGTGAAGACTCAGATTTACTGCACGGAAGGAGGCAATGGTAAACCACTTCTGTATTTTTACCAAGAAAACTCCGTGAGTACATGGCCAGAACGACTGCATATGGAGGTGGGGAGAGATGTGTCCATGGCATCGCTATGGGCTGAAGATAACTGGACGGCATAAGGCAAGACTAAAATGGGTATAAAAAAACCTGTTCTCCCTCCCGCTTAGTCTATGAGCCCCGTGTGGGACAGGGATTGGGTCCAACACAATTATGTTATATCTACCCCAGGGCTTAGTGCAGTGTATGGTATACAGTACGTGCTCAACAAATATTATTATTATTATGTTTAAGTACTTTGTGTCAAGCAGGATTCTAAGCAGTTGGTTAGATACATATTAATCAGGTTGGACATAATCCCCGTCCTACACGGGGATCACAATCTAACAGGACGGGATCGTCTCTAAAGTTGCCGACTTGTACTTCCCAAGTCCTTAGTACAGTGCTCTGCACACAGTAAGTGCTCAATAAATATGAATGAATGAAATGATCATTATGATATAATAGTAATGATAATAATATTGAGTGCTTACTGAGCATGCTTCACTTTACTAAGCTCTTGGGAGAGTACAGTACAGCAGTTAGTAGCCACGATCCCTGCTCTCAAAGAGCTTACGGGATCTTAGAACAAATCCTTGGCAGAGTAAAAGATTCAAGGACTGAAGCCCCACTGGTCACACTGTTCCGACTGGGGATGGGATTTGTGGCCCACTAATCTTATTTAATGGAAAAAGTTCAGACCGGAAATCAGAGATCCCGGCTGCTATGTCAGAACCAGGTTTCAACCAGAAAGCCCCTGTCTCTCTCCATTATCTTTCTGTAGATTTATTTTCAAGGAACAGCTTTTTGGCATTGCTGTTATTATTTTTTTAATAAAAAAGAAGCTATTTAGGAGGGGCTGAATGATACTGTGTCTTGACACACAAGAAGTTACTTATCCATAAATTATGGTAACTCTGCCCATGTTAACGAGGCTTTCATCCCTACCATGTGATTTACTGGGATCTGGTAATAGAAAAGCTTCATTTCCTTGACACCTGGGTGGTAATGGGACCGATAATTCCATCCTGGGAAATGTTTCCTCCTCTCGCCTTCTGGAGGTAGTTTAAAATCCAGAGTGCATTCGCGGGTCACGGTAATTCTGGTTCCCGTCTCCAGAGCCAAGAGAGACAGCCAACACACAGATGCACGTGTGTGCGCTCACACACACACACACACACACACAAACACACTCACACACATGCAGTCCCAGACACGCACATTCATTATCCCAGATGCCTGCCTCGGCTGTGGCCTTTCTTTAATAGATTTAGAGCTGGAAGGATGGATAAATATACATGTTCTTGCTCAGCAACAACAGTTTCAGAGATGACAAACAAAGGAGTAATTAAAATGGGCAGGGGTTTGGGGAGGGGGCTCAAATCGACTATGTACATTAAAACTTGAGATCTGACTTTTAAAACTAAAACCGATCTTGGCTCAAATGCTATTAATATCGCCAATTAAAAAAAATGGATTGCATCAGCAGATACAACACAGGTCTATATAAAATGTGCCCCTATCTACTAATTTCCCCAGGGAATAAGCAGCGAGTAAAAAAGAGGAGAAGCAAGGCATCTTGTAAGGCAGTAATAATATCTCATTTTCCAAACTGGTTGCTTATTTTTGTACACACATAATACTCTGTACTCCCTGAGAATCCCCAAACCTGCTTATGTATACTCTTGCATTTTACATCCTGAAAGCAATTTATCATTTGTTAAACTCCCACGGTGGAGGGCCGCCTTATTATCCCCATTTAACAGAGGGGGAAATGGAGGAAAAGTCCATGTGAAAGTCAAGGGTCCCACTGTGGGAGTCCCCATATTATATTAGTTGGGGAGGCAGCAATGGGTAGGCCTGGGGAATTCAACTCCCTGGAATTGGCATTTCCACAGGAGCCAGGCAGCTGGATGGCTAACGAGGCCTTGAGGACACTTCCATCCCTAACTAAGAGCACCACCTGACTCCCAGACATCCTTGTCCCAATCCCCGCACGAGGAAGCGTGGTCTACTGTGCGGAGCACGGGCTTGGGAGTCGGAAGAACCTGGGTTCGAATCTCGGCTACACCACTTAATTTATATTATATCTTTCTCCCCTCTAGTCTGTAAGCTCGTTGTGGGCAGGGAATGTGTCTGTTTACTGTTATCTGCACACAGTAGGCGCTCAGTAAATAAAACTGAATGAATGAACTTGTCTGCTGAATGACCCTGGGCAAGTCACTTGACTTCCCTGTGGCTCAGTTCCGTCATCTGTAAAATGAGGATAAAGACTGAGGATAAAGACTGTGGGACACGGACTGTGTCCAACCTGATTGGCTTGTATCTGTGCCAGCACTTAGTACAGTGCCTCACACAGAGTAAACACTTAAATACCATTCAAAAACAAAACAAAAAAACAAAAAAAAGTGCCATCAGGATGGGGGATGAGTCACAGGTCAGTGAAAGGATACAGGCTGCAGAAGAGGGAGGCAAAATCTTACACAGGAGAACTGAGGAGTTTTCCATTTCTGTTTTAGAGAAGGAGGTGGGTGGGAGAGATCCATGCCGCTTTGAGGCATCTTGCCATTCAATCTTGGTTTAATTATTAAAGCTCTCCTTTGTTTCCATGTGTTGTGGGCCTCCTGAGGGTAGGGAGGACTATCTTCCATTTTTCCTCTGTGTATTGCCAATCCATTCAATGGAATTGATTGAGGACCTACTCTGCACAAGAGCGGGGGTAGGAGGTGATGGAGTAAAATAAAACAAAAGATACAGAACCTTGTTCAAAAGGACTTGCAGTCTAAAGGGGAAAGCACACAGTGGCAACAGGAGGAAAAATCTGGAAACAACTGGTAGGCCTGAATGTGTGGGAAAATGAGATAAACGAATTAATAAGCAAATGAATCCATAAAGGAGGTAAATCAAGGGCTAGGTAAGAGCCAAAAGTGGCTGACTATATTACATTAGCTGGTGATGGTAGTATAGAGCTAACAGGGACTTCAAAAGGCACTTTCATAAATGTTTCCTGATAGGCTCCACTTTTTCATTAATATCCAATGTTCATTAAAGTCATGAACTATGCCCTGGGCAAAGAAAAAAAAATGTATTAGGAACCCTATTCAGCAGGTTGTGCTCCATGCCCTACAAAACATAACTTCAAAACCTTCAAGGAATGCCTTCAGGTTTTGGCAGCCGTCACCAAAGTAAAGCAAAGCCTCCTCTCTCCTCTCACTCTTGCTCTCTGACACGGTTTCTTCAAAGCCTTATTAAAGTCATATTTCTTTCAAAGAGGTTTTCCCCAGCTAAGCCCTCATTTCCCCTACTCCCTCTTTCTGTGTCATCCTTGCACTTGAATCTAAGCCCTTGGTAGTTACCCTACTCTCAGGCTCACAGCACTTATGTACCGACCCAGAGTTTATTTTAATGCCGTTCTCCCTGTCTAGACTGTAAGCTCCTTGTGAGAAAGGGGACATGTCTACCAATTCAGTTGCAGTGTACCCTCCCAAAATGCGAGTTCAATGCTTCTGCGCAGAGTAAGTGCTCAATAAATACCCCTGATTGATTAGTTCCAAAGCCCCTCAAATATGGATCGAGTGGATGTCATACCACCACACACAAGCACAGGCACGCACATACAGAGTCCCAGGCAAACACACAATCAAAAAGAAAACACAAAAGAAATACAATTACAGAAGACAGGATGGGGGAGATTTTTACTACACCCCCAAACTACCACTTCAACAAACACACTGAATGGAGTTCCTAGGACCAAGCGATACAGTAGGGTCTTTCATTCCAAGCAATGGGTAATACAGTCTGGAAACAAAGAAATTAGGACAGTATGCAAAGACTAACCTGAAATAACTGTAATAAACCCAGTGGAGAGTATAATAGTTTTTTCCTTTTTACCACTGGGGTGAATAGTTACAGGGCACACTCACATTTTCAGGGAGTTTAGCAATCAATCATTCATCGATTAATTCTCACCACAAGGACCTTGTGAAAGGCATCAACATTATTCCCTTTGTTGTGGAGGAAGGCAAAAATCAGGACCAGCACTACTGACTTTTTTTTCCAGAGTATTTGTTTGGCACTTACTATGTGCCAGCCTCTGTTTTTAAGTGCTGGGGTAGATACAAGGTGCACAGTCCCTGTTCCACATGGGGCTCACAGTCTTAGTTCCCATTTTACAGATGAGGTATGTAAGGCCCGAAGAAGTGAAGTGACTTGCCCAAAGTCCCACAACAGACAAGTGGCAGAGCCACGATGAGAGCCCAGGTCTTTCTGATTCCCAGCTTGGTGCTCTATCCACTAGACCATGCTGCTTCTCCCCTTTCCCACTGGCTCTGGGCAAGTGAGTAGCCCACCCTGCTTACCGAACCTCTCTAGCCCCCAGGTCTGGGAAGGGATCCCGCCGATGCTCAATGTGCAGGAAGAAATTGGGCCTGTGAACAAAACTCTGGATCCAGGGTGGTGCTTGGATTAGCTTTTAACACCTAAAAAAAAAAGCATCTTCTTCCTGCCTCCCCCTCAGCGCTTACCTTTAAACTCCACATAGCTGGTTTATGGTAGCAGCGTCCAACGGGAAAAGAGCTTTCCCCGGTGAAATAATAATAATAATGGCATTTATTAAGCACTTACTATGTGCCAAGCACTGTTCTAAGCACTGGAGGGGATACAAGGTAATCAGGTTGCCCCACATGGGGATCACCGTCTTAATCCCCATTTTACAGACGAGGTAGCTGAGGCACAGAGAAGTGAAGTGACTTGCCCAAAGTCACACAGCTGACAAGTGGCGGAGCCAGGATTAGAACCCATGACCTCTGACTCCCAAGCCCGGGCTCTTTCCATTGAATCATCCTGCTTCACGGATGGCTGCACCAAGGATCCCTCGACCGGCTAGCTGACCAAAGCGGCTAAGAGGCCCACCCTGGCCAAAAATAACCTGAACAGCTGAAATGACGGGGTCTTTCCTAGGAGGATCCCAAAGCACCTTACAAATACTCACTCCTTACTTTCACCATGTTTGCTGTGTGACTTTGGACAAGTCATTTAATTTCTCTGGGCCTCAGTTCCCTCATCTGTAAAATGGGGATTAAGATTGTGAGCCCCATGTGGGACAGGGACTTGATTACCTTGTCTCTACCCCAGGGCTTAGAACAGTGCTTGGCACATAGTAAGTGCTTAACAAATACCGTAAAAACAGTCAGCCAGTTTATAGCTTCAAGGGTGTGAAGTGAGGAAAATTGTCTCCAACTGGAAACCAGCCTCCTGTGCTCCATTCTCATCTCTCCAGCTGATGACCTCTCAGATAAATCATCCCTCTTGCAGGGAACTCTCCCCACTTTCACATCCCAAAGTCACACCTCCTCCAGGAGGCCTTCCCAACTTGCTCTCATCTTCTCCCCCTTAATCCCTCCAACTGCCACTTCTTCAGCCCTACTCACCAGGGTACTTCAACTCTCCCTAAAGCACTTAAATACGTATCATTACACAGTATCATCTCCTCCTACCTGTATTTTAGAGGCTAAACCCCCTTTCCCCCACCCACCCACACTTGATATGTCGGTCTCTGAGTTATACTGAACTCTCCCAAGTGCTGGGCATGGTGCTCTTCACACAGTAGGTGCTCAATAAATAGGTCATGGGTTCAAATTCCAGCTCCGCCAATTGTCAGCTGTGTGACTTTGGGCAAGTCACTTCTCTGGGCCTCAGTTACCTCATCTGTAAATTGGGGGTTAAGACAGCCCCACGTGGGACAACCTGATCATCTTGTATCCTCCCCAGCGCTTAGAACAGTGTTTTGCACATACTAAGCACTTAACAAATGCCATCATTATTATTAGTAGTATTAACTGTTTGACTGAGCAGGCTACAGCACTGATTCAGGTCTGAATTCTAGTGCTACCTACTGATGGTAAAAACAGAATTGCTTCAATCAATCAATGATATTTGTGGAGCACTGTACTGAGAACTTGGGAGAGTACAACGCAACAGAATAGATACGACCCCTCCCTACAACAAGCTTACAGTCTAGAGCAGTAGCTTACAGGTCTATATGAAGTCTTTCTTAAGAGTCCAGTCATCCTACGTATTTCTATACATAACGCATTTATGGTTACGGGTGTATGGGCACACGGGTATATGTGTATACATGCCTACATGTACATTTATGCACATGCTTGTATGTTTATGGACCTACATTTATGGGCCTACAAGCATATGTGTGCATAAGGAAGAATGAGAAAGTTAAGAAAGATGGAAAATGAACATACACTCATACTCCTGGTCGTAACGTTGCTGTCCATTACCACCTTCTCCCCCAAATGCTAGAAACAGGATCGAACAGTAAACCTCGACACAGGACCACCTTTCCTAGTTTGGGGTTGGTTTTCAACCCAATTCAAAAAGCATGAACATCCATTAAATCCACAGAAGAAATACAAATCTTTAATTTCCATCAGGGCCATACTGCCAGAGGAGATAATCCACTTCGGTAAAGTGGGAGCTGCCGCTCTTGGTGGGAAGACAAATGTCTTCCTGAAACTTTCATGTGCTTCCCACCTCAAAGCTTTCAGCACTCTCCCTCTCCCCCTCCTGCAATCCCCAAGCTTCTCCTCAGTAATGACGGTGGGGAGGGAAACAACTTCTATCCATTTGAAGAGCCCTATTAATTTTAATCTCTGGGAACTTGTGTAAAAGAAACCTGGCGACTGGCTTTATAGCATTCATTTCCCAGAAGCGGCCCAGGGTGTCACAGGAGACTCTCCACTGGATGTTGCCAAGAAAAGTAGAGAAGAGAATTACTTTGTTACAGTATCTGTGATCGTGTGAAGTCGTGTGAAGAGCCAAGTCTCAAGTAACCAGAGTAATAGCGGGACAGGGTTAATGATTATCTCGTAGCTACTCCAGCGCTCAATACAGTGCTTGGTACATGGTGGACGCCTAGCGAGTACTGCAATTATTATGAATGCAGCTAATTCAGATTCACAGATCGGTCCACAAATCCAATATTTGCCAACGGGCATCTCAGATTCCCTTTCCTCGGCCTGTCCATCCTGCGGTGAAGGTATGGTGACTGGCCAAGAAGAAGGCAGTTGGAAGAAGGTTAGAAGGGTAATTAGCAGAGGGATGGGATAAAAGCCCAAGGAGCAAGCAGTCAGAGGAAGGTTATAAGGATAATTTAGCAGAGGTCTGGATAAAAGTTCAAGGAGCAAGCAGCTGGAGGAAGGTTAGAAGGGTAGCTAGCAGAGGGACTGGATTAAAGTCCAAATCGCATCCATGAGCACTTCTGTAAATAAACACATTTAATTATTTCCTCAGTTACTTCACCACATATTCAACCACCGCCTGATAGGTCCTCCCTCCTTCATTTTCCAGGTCCGTGAATAATTTTCCAGGTCCGTGTCTGTCCCCTCCTTGAGGGTAGGGATTGTGTCCTTTACACACAATAGTCCCTCAATACCACTGATGGGCTGACCTATGATTCACAAGGTTGCACTTACTTTGGGTGGGTCCAGCATCCCCATAGGGTAGTGGGGAACTGGAAAGGTCCTGAAATGGCTGGAAACTCTCTTGTTCGCATCCCAGCTGCTCAAAGAGGCTAAGATGATCTGTTTACAGTTTTCTGCAACAGCCTTTCCCATCTCTTTAGCACAAAAGTAATCAGCAGTTGCCAGTAATTACTGTGCTGGTGGCTCGGCTGACCTCTCCCTGATCTTGGGTGTTACATCATGCTACTCTGAAGAAAACAGAATGATCCCTACAGGCCTAAATAAAATAAAGGAGCGATGTGGTCGACTCCTCCCTTTCCAGAGTCAAGTTGGGGGAGGTGGGGGGGGGTGGGGGGGGGAAGGGGGGTTCCTGGCTTAATTGAAAGATAGCCTGAACAGAAGATCAGTACACAGTTCCAACGTGCCGGGCAGCCTCTGCATTTAGAAACCAAAAATCTTTTATGGCCAAGGGCAATGCACTGGGTAAGGTGGTCCAGATTTTGCTTCTCAACACCATCTCATTCATTCATTCAATCGTATTTATTGAGCGCTTACTGTGTGCAGAGCACTGTACTAAGCGCTTGGGAAGTACAAGTTGGCAACATATAGAGACGGTCCCTAACAACGGGCTCACAGTCTACAAGGGGGAGACAGACAACAAAACAAAACATGTGGTCAGGTGTCATAAGAATAAATAGAAGTAAAGCTAGATGCACATCACTGACAAAATAAATAGAACAGTAAATATGTACAAGTAAAATAGAGTAATAAATCTGTACAAACATATATACAGGTGCTGTGGGAAGGGGAAGGAGGTAGGGTGGGTGGGGGAGATGCACATCTGTGGGAAGCCAGTGGCCTTAGCTGTAAAACCTTCCTCTCCCCGCCTCCCTCTCTCCATCCCCCGCCCCCGCCTTACCTCCTTCCCTTCCCCACAGCACCTGTATATATGTATATATGTTTGTACGCATTTATTACTCTATTTATTTTACTCGTACATATCTATTCTATTTATTTTATTTTGTTAATATGTTTAGTTTTGTTCTCTGTCTCCCCCTTCTAGACTGTGAGCCCACTGTTGGGTAGGGACCGTCTCTATATGTTGCCAACTTGTACTTCCCAAGCGCTTAGTCCACTGCTCTGCACACAGTAAGTGCTCAATAAATACGATTGATTGATTGATTGGCAACTAATGAACAAATAATTAACTATCACTATTCTTATTTTTATTAGAGCATTTGTTTAGCGGTTTACTATGTGCCAGGCACTGAGCTAAGCACTGGGGTAGATACAGGGAATTAAGGTTGGACACAGTCCCTGTCCCACTTGGGGCTCACAGTCTTAATCCCCAATTTACAGATGAGGGAACTGAGCCATAGGGAAGTGAAGTGATTTGCCCAAGGTCCCACAAGAGACACAAGAGTGGTGAAGTTGAGGTTACCACCCAGGTCCTTCTGATTCTCAGGCCTGTGCTCTATCTCCTAGGCCACAGGACTGTCTGAAGTCACCCATTCCTTGCTGTGGGATGTCTGGGCGGTTGCAAGGTCAACCCTAATTAAGACTGTGAGCCCCCCGTGGGACAACCTGATCACCTTGTAACCTCCCCAGCGCTTAGAACAGTGCTTTGCACACAGTAAGTGCTTAATAAATGTCATTATAAAAATACAACCCTAATGAAACAGGGCCCAGCAACCCTCAGACCGAGATCCTGATAGTAGAGAAGCAGCATGGCTCAGTGGAAAGAACCCGGGCTTTGGAGTTGGAGGTCATGGGTTCAAATCCCGGCTCCGCCAACTGTCAGCTGTGTGACTTTGGGCAAGTCACTTCTCTGGGCCTCAGTTACCTCATCTGTAAAATGGGGATTAAGACTATGAGCCTAATGTGAGACAACCTGATCACCTTGTATCCCCCCAGGGCTTAGAACAGTGCTTTGCACACAGTAAGGGCTTAAAAATGCCATCATTATTATTCCCCTACTCCCTCCCTCTTCTGCATTTGGCAAAGTCACTTCTCTGTGCCTCAGTTACCTCATCTGTAAAATGGGATTAAGACTGTGAGCCTCACGTGAGACGACCTGATCACCTTGTATCCCCCCAGCGCTTAGAACAGTGCTTTGCACATAGTAAGCGCTTAAAAATGTCATCATTATTATTCCCCTACTCCCTCCATCTTCTGCATCAGCGCTTTGCACATAGTAAGCACTTAACAAATACCATCATTATTATTATTACCTATGCACTTGGCTCTATACCCTTCAAGCACTTCTCTCTTTATTATTATATTGTACTTTCCAAGCACTTAATACAGTGCTCTGCACACAGTAAGCACTCACTAAATACGACTGAATGAGTAAATGTTCCCTGTCCACATTGAGTTTACACGAAAGGGGGAGGCAGACGTTAATATAAGTTAAAGATAGAGAAGTTTGTTTTATCAGCAGCAGCATTTCCTGAGGGATTTTCAGTCATTCAATCGTATTTATTGAGCACTTACCGAGTGCAGAGCACTGTACTAAGCGCTTGGGAAGTACAAGCTGGCAACATACAGACGGTCCCTACCCAACAATGGGCTCACAGTCTAGAAGGGGGAGACAGACAACAAAACACAACACTTGGACAATTGTCAAGTCGTCAGAATGAATATAATTAAAGCTAAATGCACAATGCACAATACTGATCCTCTAGGAGAGTCAAGTAAAGGTACAACACAGGAGCCCTAGCCTTTAAAGAGGGTACAATCCAATGGGGGAGACAGATATTTACAAAATGGTGAGAGAAGGAGAGGGAACAGATAAATAAATAGGAAAACATAAACAGGGCGATCCAGGGCTAAGACATTTTAACTTAGTCCTAAGGACAGTTTGAGTAGAGGGCAAGAAATTAGGCAGAAGGAGGCGAAATGGGGGATGATGCTTACAGAACGCAGTAATAGGGGCTCAGGAATACATTCCCAAGGTGAGTTCAGGACACCGCCAGCAGCAAACCAACAATTCCCAAAAGACTTTCCAAGAGGATCCCAGCTTCCAGCTGCAACCCTTAAATCACCCAAACCCTTCTGAGGTCAATCCCTGCCCCTTGCTGCCTCATGGAGACCCTTAAGACCAAGGGTGGGGGGGAGGAGAGAGCCAGGGGTAAGAGTAGCAGAGTATTAGAGAAGCAGCGTGGCTCAGTGGAAAGAGCCCGGGCTTTGGAGTCAGAGGTCATGGGTTTGAATCCCGGCTCCACCACAAGTCTGCTGTGTGACCTTGGGCAAGTCACTTAACTTCTCTGAGCCTCAGTTACCTCATCTGTAAAAATGGGGATTAGGACTGTGAGCACCCCCATGGGACAACTTGATCACATTGTATCCCCCCAGCGCTTAGAACAGTGCTTTGCACATAGTAAATTAAATTAATTAAAGTAAATTAAAACTGTGAGGCCCCTGTGGGACAGCCTGATCACCTTGTAATCTCCCCAGCACTTAGAACAGTGCTTTGCACATAGTGAGCGCTTAACAAATACCATCATTATTATTACTATACATAAGTGCATCTGTTCCTACTTATGTCACCTTTCTTTTTTAGACTGTGAGCCCACTGTTGGGTAGGGACTATCTCTATATGTTGCCAACTTGTACTTCCCAAGCGCTTAGTACAGTGCTCTGCACACAGTAAGCGCTCAATAAATACAATTGATTGATTGATTGATAGCAGCGCTTAACAAATGCCATTATTATTATTATTATTATTATTATTATTATTATTATTATTATTATTATCAATATCTACCCCAAGGCTTAGTTCACTGTTTGAAGAGCTTAACCAACACCCTAATCATCATAGCAGTTTGCAAACAAGTTCTTGTCAGAGTAGTATTAATAGTGAGAGTATTTACTAAGCAGGTCCTGTGTAAAGAACAAAATAAAAACAAAGAGAAATTGAGGGGGGGGGGGGGGAATTAACAACAATGGAACTGAAATTCTGTATTTTTAAAGCTCCTTCACATTCTCTTTGTTCTCTACACCCCACAGGACATTTAGCCTGAGGGAGTCACCCCCTGAGCTGCTATGTATGGATCTGAGCTGACAAGCTGGCCAGCCTCTGATGAATCTAAGAAGTCTGGCCCAGGCACACCACAAGCCTGTTTCCTGATAAGCCACAAAAGCATTCCCATTTCCTTAAAAGGACTGTGTCCAGCTTAACCTCCCAATTCCTAACTTACATTCCACAATTCCACATCCTTCTCTCCATGTCCCTTTAACCTCTAAACCATCACACTTCTGCTCGGTTTTCTTTGAGATCAACCTATTTGTCAATCGTGCCTGAACATCTAGGCCCGGGAGGTGGGGGGGAAGACCTATGTCTGGGGGCCTGGATGGAAAGGTCATTAAGTTGTGCTTAAGCGCTTAGTACAGTGCTCTGCACACAGTAAGCGCTCAATAAACACGATTGATTGATTGACTGATTGATTGATTGTGCATGCTGGGTCATGTCAGAGGCCTGGCTTGAGTCTGTTATGAGGTGATTCGTTTCGCAGGCCCTCATGGCGGGGAGTGGTGTCACAGAGCAGCGTGGCTCAGTGGAAAGAGCCCGGGCTTTGGAGTCAGAGGTCACGGGTTCAAATCCTGCTCCGCCAGTTGTCGGCTGTGTGACTTTGGGCAAGTCACTTCACTTCTCTGAGCCTCAGTTACCTCATCTGTAAAATGGGGATTAAGATTGTGAACCCCACATGGGACAACCTGATCACCTTGTATCCTCCCCAGCGCTTAGAACAGTGCTATGCACATAGTAAGCGCTTAACAAATACCAAAATTATTATTATTATTATTCTCTGTGCCTCAGTTACCTCACCTGTAAAAATGGGGATGAAAACTGTGAGCCCCCCATGGGACAACCTGATCACCTTGTATCCTCCCCAGCGCTTAGAACAGTGCTATGCACATAGTAAGCGCTTAACAAACACCAAAATTATTATTATTATTATTATTATTCTCTGTGCCTCAGTTACCTCACCTGTAAAAATGGGGATGAAGACTGTGAGCCCCCCATGGGACAACCTGATCACCTTGTATCCTCCCCAGCTCTTAGAATGGTGCTTTGCACACAGTAAGCACTTAACAAATACCAAAATTATTATTATTATTATTCTCTGTGCCTCAGTTACCTCACCTGAAAAATGGGGATGAAGACTGTGAGCCCCCCATGGGACAACCTGATCACCTTGTATCCTCCCCAGCGCTTAGAATGGTGCTTTGCACATAGTAAGCGCTTAACAAATACCAAAATTTTTATTATTATTATTCTCTGTGCCTCATTTACCTCACCTGTAAAAATGGGGATGAAGACTGTGAGCCCCCCGTGGGACAACCTGATCACTTTGTATCCTCCCCAGCGCTTAGAACGGTGCTTTGCACATAGTAAGCACTTAATAAATGCCATTATTATTATTATTATTATTATTATTATTATTATTAATTATTATTATGTGTTCACAAACGCAAAAGGAGTCGGGGAGAGTGCAGACCATTTGCCTCAGTCTGCAAAATCCAATGTGGTTACAAAGAACCCTGCCAACTTAGTGCTTAGAAAGCAAAACTTCAAAGACTTCACTTACCTGCTACTGGAGGAATTTCAAAATTCTCAACCAGAGTCCAGCCCTAATGACTCTCTTAAAGAACCTGTCCAAAACTCAGAAAGCACCGGTGCTGTGCAAAGGAGGAAGCTCGGAAAACTATGAAAAGCCCTGAAATCCCCCGTGCATTTCATCGTCTTCACCGCTACGGAGTTCAGATGGAATTTGTTAAGTGCTTCCTAGTGCTGGGGTAGATACAAGATAACCAGGTCCAAATAGGGATCACAGTCTAAGTGGGAGGGTAGACCAGGCGTTGGATCCTCATTTTACAGATGGGGAAACTGAGGCACAGTGCAGTTAGGGGATGTGGACAAGGTCACATAACAGGCAAGTGGCAGAGTGGGATTAGAACCCAGGTCCTCCAACTCCCAGACAAACAATTCACAATGGCACCTGGAGTTTACAATTAATCCGGAAAGTTATTTTATGTTGTTTGCAAAATCAGCCTATGAATGGAGTACATGTCCCTATTTAAATATTGAAAAAACCCACCCCTCACAAAAGCCCACTCAGTAATAAACCTACCTTGAAGATGTACTGCCTTCTATCTCTCCAAATGTTTTCTATAGGACTGATTAATAATAATAATAATAATAATAACAATAATAATAGCATTTATTAAGCGCTTACTATGTGCAAAGCACTGTTCTAAACTCTGGGGAGGTTACAAGGTGACCAGGTTGTCCCACGTGGGGCTCACAGTCTTCATCCCCATTTTACAGATGAGGTAACTGAGGCCAAGAGAAGTGAAGTGACTTCCCCAAAGTCGCACAGCTGACAAGTGGCGGAGTCGGGGTTTGAACCCACGACCTCTGACTCCAAAGCCCGTGCTCCTTTCACTGAGCCATGCTGCTTCTCTAACAACACTCCTGTGAGGAAGATACTTCAATCCCCATTTTACAGGTGCGCGCGCTAAGGCCGAGGGTAACAGATGTGCCTAAAATTACACAGTGAGACTGGGGTACAACTGAGTCTAAAACCCAGATCTTGTGACTTCAGAGCTCTTCTCAGAAGCCCATGTGGCTGTAAGCTCTAGCCCCTAAAACCCATGTAGGGCTCACAGTCTTAATCCCCATTTTACAGATGAGGGAACTGTGGCACAGAAAAGTGAGGTGACTTGCCCAAGGCCACACAGCAGACAAGTGGTGGAGTCAGGATTAGAACCTTCCCACTCCCACGCCCGCAATCCATCCACTATGCCATGCTGCTTCCCAGTATGTTTGACATCATCATCAATCATATTTATTGAGCGCTTACTATGTGCAGAGCACTGTACTAAGCGCTTGGGAAGTACAAATTGGCAACATATAGAGACAGTCCCTACCCAACAGTGGGCTCACAGGCAAAAGACACCTTTAGCAGGGGCATATAGGTCCACGGGGGACCTTAAATTCGGACTTTAGAAACTCAGATAATAATAATGATGGTATTTGTTAAGCACTTACTATGTGAAAGATGATCAACTATCATCTCTACGCTGATGACACCCAGATCTACATCTCTGCCCCTGCTCTCTCCCCCTCCCTCCAGGCTCGCATCTCCTCCTGCCTTCAGGACATCTCCATCTGGATGTCCGCCCGCCACCTAAAGCTCAACATGTCGAAGACTGAGCTCCTTGTCTTCCCTCCCAAACCTTGTCCTCTCCCTGACTTTCCCATCTCTGTTGACGGCACTACCATCCTTCCCGTCTCACAAGCCCACAACCTTGGTGTCATCCTCGACTCCGCTCTCTCATTCACCCCTCACATCCAAGCCGTCACCAAAACCTGCCGGTCTCAGCTCCGCAACATTGCCAAGATCCGCCCTTTCCTCTCCATCCAAACCCCTACCCTGCTCATTCAAGCTCTCATCCTATCCCGTCTGGACTACTGCACTAGCCTTCTCTCTGATCTCCCATCCTCGTATCTCTCTCCACTTCAATCCATACTTCATGCTGCTGTCCGGATTATCTTTGTCCAGAAACGCTCTGGACATATTACTCCCCTCCTCAAAAACCTCCAATGGCTACTGATCAATCTGCGCATCAGGCAGAAACTCCTCACCCTGGGCTTCAAGGCTGTCCATCACCTCGCCCCCTCCTACCTCATCTCCCTTCTCTCCTTCTACTGCCCAGCCCGCACCCTCCGCTCCTCCACCGCTAATCTCCTCACTGTACCTCGCTCTCGCCTGTCCCGCCGTCGACCCCCGGCCCACGTCATCCCCCGGGCCTGGAATGCCCTCCCTCTGCCCATCCGCCAAGCTAGCTCTCTTCCTCCCTTCAAGGCCCTGCTGAGAGCTCACCTCCTCCAGGAGGCCTTCCCAGACTGAGCCCCTTCTTTCCTCTCCCCCTCGTCCCCCTCTCCATCCCCCCGTCTTACCTCCCTCCCTTCCCCACAGCACCTGTATATATGTATATATGGTTGTACATATTTATTACTCTATTTATTTATTTATTTTACCTGTACATTTCTATCCTATTTATTTTATTTTGTTGGTATGTTTGGTTCTGTTCTCTGTCTCCCCCTTTTAGACTGTGAGCCCACTGTTGGGTAGGGACTGTCTTTATGTGATGCCAACTTGTACTTCCCAAGCGCTTAGTACAGTGCTCTGCACATAGTAAGCGCTCAATAAATACGATTGATTGATTGATTGATTGAAAGCACTGTTCTAAGCGCTGGATGCAAACGGGGCTCAAAACTTCAGAGAAAGAGAAAGACCATTACAGTAGCCACTAACAAAAATCTCAGGATGGAGATGGTTACTACTGAGGGCTCCTCTGGGTGACAGCGAGAGAGCTGGGGGTGAGGGAGAGGGGGAGTGTGTGAGGGAGAGACAGTGGGGGATGGAAAAGCGGAGAGTGATGGAGAGATGGGGGGTGAGGGAGAGATGGGGGTGAGGAGACGGGGAGAGGCAGGAGCCAAGGAGGGGATGGAGTGAAAGACAGCATGGCCTAGTGGAAAGAGCATATAGGCCTAGGAGTCAGAGAACCTGGGTTTTAATCCCAGCCTTGCCTGCTGTGTGACCTTGCCCAAGTCACTTCACTTCTCTGTGCTTCAGTATCTTCATCTGTAAACTGGGGATAAGATGAGCCCCATGTGGGCCAGGGACTCTATCCAATCTGATTATCTACCCCAATGCTTAGTAAGTATGTACTAGTAAGTACCTCGTTCTCGCCTGTCCTGCCGTCGATCCCGGGCCCCCGTCCTCCCTCTGGCCTGGAATGCCCTCCCTCCACACATCCGCGAAGCTAGCTCTCTTCCTCCCTTCAAAGCCCTTCTGAAAGCTCCTCTACTCCAGGAGGCCTTCCCAGACTGAGCCTCCTTTTTCCCTCCTCCTCCCCATTCCCCCCACCCTACCTCCTTCCCCGCCCCACAGCACCAATATATACCTTTGTACAGATTTATTACTCTATTTATTTTACTTGTACATATATACTAGTCTATTTATTTTGTTAACGATATGCATTTAGCTTTAATTCTATTTGTTCTGACGACTTGATACCTGTCCCCGTTTTGTTTTGTTGTCTGTCTCCCCCTTCTAGACTGCGAGCCCTTTGTTGGGTAGGGACCGTCTCTATATGTTGCCAACTTGTACTTCCCAAGCGCTTAGTACAGTGCTCTGCACACAGTAAGCACTCAATAAATACGATTGAATGAATGAGTGAATGAATACGGTGCTTGGCACGCAGTAAGCTCTAAGCAAATACAGTAAGAAAAAGGGTGTACCTTCATGTAAATTCACTAGAATACAGAGGTTCAGTTTCTAAAAAAACGTATGGATAACCCCTCCAGACAGTCCCTTCTTAAGGCAATTATAACGAGTTAAGGAAATCTAATATAAATTATGTTTAAAAAAATCTAATTATCTAACAAAATGTGAGGTGCCAACAGGCGGCAGGTGTAATTAACACATTCAAGACCATATCTACTTTTCTGCTTTAGAGGTAAAATGTTGATCATCTCACAGTTGAAAAACAGAATCATACATCCAAGTTCTCATCATGTGGATTTTTAAAAACTAGGTTTGTGCTAGAGGAAGGAGGAATTAGGCTGTCTTGTCAGCTTTGGTAATTTATTTCTACATTCTACATGACTGAGCTGTTCCACTGTCAGTGGTACAAATCTCTAGCCTGTCTAGCCATTAGTATTTAGATAAATACCCTATCTAAATACCCACTCAGAAATACCCATGAACCAGCAATGAAATGAAGCGGCATTTGGGAGGTGAGCGATATGGCAGAACAGAAGCTCAGAAATAGAGAGAACCAGAATGGCCTAGTGGAAATATCTGTACTAAGCGCTTAGTACAGTGCTCTGCACACAGTAAGCGCTCAATAAATACGATTGATTGATTGATTGAAAGAGAAAACTCTGACTGGGAGTCAGAAGACATAAGGTTTTAATTTCGGCTCCACCACTTGGCTGCTGTGAGACCTTGGACAAGTTACCTTACTTCCCTGTTTCTCAGTTTCCTTTTCGGTAAAACTGGAATTACATACTTGTTTAACCTTCCCTGCTCAAACTGGGAGCTCTATGCGGGATACAGACTGTCTGATACAACTGTACTGCAGCTGCCCCAGTGTTTAGTATGGTGCCTGACACACAGCAAATGCTTAACAAATATCCCTATTATTATTATTATTATCACTATGAATCATGAGAGATGGAACTTTAGACATTTCTCTATTTACACCCCGTTTCAGCTTTTCAAAACATTGGTTTAAACTTTGATACCAATGGTGCCATTTTGAGCCTGGAAAATGGTAGTTCTTTGGAGGTGAGGTAGCCACTCCAGCCTTCTCTGCTCTGGGGACTCTGTCTGGTCAATAGGTCTGTTCCCCCACCCTCCTGGCATTTTTTTTAATGGTATTTGCTAGGCACTTAGTATGTGCCAGGCATTGGGGTAGATAAAAATTAATCAGTCCATGTCCCACATGGGGCTCACTGTCTTAATCCCCATTTTACAGATGAGGGAAGTGAGGCACAGAGAAGTTAAATGCCTTGCCCAAGGTCACACAGCAAGCAAGGGGCAGAGCCAGGATTAGAACCCAGGCCCTTCTGACACTCAGGCCTGTGCTCTATCCACTGGGCAACACTGCTTCTCAGCATCTTCCACTCTACTCTCATCCCCTACCTCTTTTTAAACATTACCTGTCTCTTCCCTCTCTCAAAAAACGTCTCCCTCTTGCCTGTGGGTGTGATGTGCCTTAGTGCTCAAAGTCCCCTGCAACCTGTCCCCTTTCCTTCCCAGCACTGCAGCCTTCTGAATTTTTCCTGAATTGCTTCATGCCCAGGCTGGGAAGGGAAGGGCAGGAGAAAGAGACACACAGGATCTGCAAGGAAATAGGAAAAAAATGTTAAAGGCCAAAATAGTGTGTGTGGGAGGGGAAGAGAGAGTTGTGTTAAAATGGAACGGAGGAGGCAGGATTACCTGATCTCCAGAAGCAGTCCCCAGGGTGGGAGAATAAGCCCGTTTCATTTCCGAAGAGGCAAAAATTGGTTTTCGTGTACACAATCCTTGTAATTTGGATACAAATGGTGGGGGTGTCTGACCTCCCTTCAGGAACCAATCCCCGAGTTAGAGCACCATTCCTAAGGAAAAATCAGCTCCCACTTACAACTTTTCAACTTGAGACCCAGTTTTTGGACACCAGTTGCATCCTTCACCTGAACTTCCTGCCGCTAACGGGCCCTGTTGTTTTTCCCTTTAGACCTATCGTCCACACAGGGGCATCTAACCCACCTCACTCCTAAACACCGCCGCCTCCACCTCCACAACCACTATGTCCTTTTCCAAAGTGGGTCCAAACAATCAGCTGAGCAGTGGTAACCTACAGACCCCGCGATGTCTACTGAGAAGCTGGTATACTATTTCTGCCTTGAAAGTACCACTTCAATGACCAGATACACCTCCACGCTGACCCAACCCACCAACTTTGTTGAGCTTTCTACAGAAAAGCCATCTGATACCCATAACTCCCACCCCGATTATAAGGCGACCACGATCATTTCCGGGAAAGCAGAGAATCAGACAGGACTGCTGTACTTTATAGTTGGGGAAACGATCATTCGGCTGAGGTCGAGTCAATATCATTATGCCTCAGTCTAATCGAGACACAGTGATAGCAATATCAATGTGACTACTGTCTGCTGTGTGACCCCGGGCAAGTCACAGCTTCTCTGGGCCTCAGATATCTTGTCTGTAAAATGGGGATTAAGACTGTGAGCCCCATGTAGGACATGGATTGGGTCCAACCTAATTAGCTTTTATCTACACCAGTACTCAGCACTGAAGCACAGAGAAGTGAAGTGACTATCCAAGGTCACACAGCAGACAAGTGGTGGAGCCAGAATTAGAACCCAAGACCTTCTGACTCCCAAACCCGTGCTCTATCCACCAGAGTATTGGGCTCTGGTCTCAGCTCTGATAATAACAATAATAATATCAATCACTGATTGTGCAGAGCACTGTACTTAAGTTGCACTGGGGTGTACAATACAACAGAGTGCGTAGACATGTTCCCTTGTCCACAATAAGCTTAATAATAAGAACAGCAGCATTTGTTAAGCACTTACTATGTACCAAGTATTGTACTTAGCACTGGATTAGATACAAGGTCTGGCCTGCTGCGTAACCTTGGGCAAATCACTAAACCTATGTGGGTCTTAAACTACTCATCTCTAAAATGGGGATGATAATACCTCCCTTTCCCTATCTCACAGGAATGTTGCAAGGATAAAAACGAGGGTGAAAGTCGTTCGGGAAAACGAGTGCTAGAAATTATATTATCACTGAAGCCCAAATAGAAGGCAACATTTTGTTTTTAAAATGAGTTTTGTTATGCTGTATGGGAAGACCTCCAGGCACCGAGGGGCCCAGGGAGATTTCAGTGGAGAGGAAGTGACTACTGGTCAAATGCCAGAGATGGGGAAAGGTGACGGTCACCATGACCGGCCTCTTTTCTGCGGAAAAAACAAGAAGGTTAAGACCACACGACCCATGATCTGTCTCTGTGATAACATGGAAGCCTCGGGCACATGACCATCAAAGACACGTGTCCCCGGAATGTCTTCTGAGATCTGTTAATAATAACAATAATAATAATAATAAGTATGGTATTTGTTAAGCGCTTACTATGTGCCAAGCACTGTTCTAAGCGCTGGGGCGGATACAAGGTAATCAGGTTGTCCCACGTGGGGCTCCCAGACTTAAACCCCATTTCACAGATGAGGGACCTGAGACCCAGAGAAGTGAAGTCACTTGCCCAAAGTCACACAGCTGACACGTGGCGGAGGCGGGACTAGAACCCACGACCTCCGACTCCCAAGCCCGTGCTCTTTCCACTAAGCCACACTAGCTCGTCCTCTCACTTGTCGGTTTTAAAACCCAAACCCTTATTTACTTCAACTCCACCACTTCTGCAGCGTGTTCCTGGGGAGGGCTGAGTGTGCATACTTAACATGATTAACAGATTAATTCGTTTAACTGCTCCTTATCTAAGAGGATTCCACCAGATTATCCTGAGGATCTTGAACAGAAGTCACAGGCTCAGCTGAGCAGAGCAAAGGTAAGGCACGTTCCCAGTGATGGAACGACTTCTTGCAGAACCCAATATAACTGAAGACACACACACACACACAAAAGTATGTTTCCTAAACTAATCAAACCATTAAAATGTCAGCTTCCACCCAGATGCACATTACAGAGCCTACAACTAGCTGGCTGGCAGGGATCCAATTCAGAGGGGAATCTTCCTGACTCGGCCTGATTTATTGAATCTGACTGCTTCCCCTCACGTAGTGGCCTTCTCCTTTCCCGACACCACAGGGCCTCCGTGAGCATCCACACTGGCAGGCGGCCAGACGCCGCAGCACAAAGCAGGCTCCTGTCACCCGGTTTCCTCACTAACCGCTCGGAAACAATAAAGGCGGTAAGACGGGCTTCTGCGTTCGCTGTACTGGGAAGCGCTTTTCCCTTTCTTTAGATCCAGGAAGGGCCTCGGCAAATCCTACGTAAACTGCTTGAAGGAGAAACGGAGTCACAAAAGGTTGTCCGGGTTGGTGAGGGTCTGTTCGGTTAATTCTGGCTTCCTGTTGCCGAGTAATCTGTCCGACGTTGCTAAAGCCACACTCCCTTCAGCGAGGGATCGCAAGGCGCTCTCCAAAGCGGGGAAGATCGATTGATCAATCGATGGAATTTATTGAGTGCTTACTGGGGGTAGGGCACTGTACTAAGCACTTGGGAGAAAACACCACAGAGTTGATAGATACTTTCCCTGCCCTGCCCATGTTCCCTGGGGAAAGCAGCATGGGGGAAAAGCGTGGAACTGGGTATCAGAGTTCTAATCTTGGTACACCACTCATCTGCTCTGTGACCCTGGGCAATCAATCGATCAATCGTATTTATTGAGCGCTTACTGTGTGCAGAGCACTGTACTAAGTGCTCGGGAAGTACAAGTTGGCAACATATAGAGACGGTCCCTACCCAACAGTGGGCTCACAGTCTAGAAGTCACTTCATTTCTGTGGGCCTCAGTTACCTCATCTGTAAAATGAGGATTAAGACTGTAAGCTCAATGTGGGACATGGACTGAGTCAAATATCATCATCATCATCATCAATCGTATTTATTGAGCGCTTACCATGTGCAGAGCACTGTACTAAGCGCTTGGGAAGTACAAATTGGCAACATATAGAGACAGTCCCTACCCAACAGTGGGCTCACAGTCTAAAACGGGAAGACAGAGAACAAAACCAAACATATTAACAAAATAAAATAAATAGAATAGATATGTACAAGTAAAATAAATAAATAGAGTAATAAATATGTACAAACATATATACATATATACAGGTGCTGTGGGGAAGGGAAGGAGGTAAGAAGGGGGGGATGGAGAGGGGGACGATAATATGATTATCTTGTATCAACCCCAGTGCTTAGTGCAGTGCGTGGCACATAGTAAGCCCTTAGTACCACTAACAAACTTACAGTCTAGATAGGCAGACACACATTAATACAAGTACATAAATTATGGGTTTGTACACAAAAGCAGCAGCTTGGTTTAGTGGATAGAGCACGAGCCTACGAGTCAGAAGGACCTAGGTTCTAATCCCTGTTCTGCCACATGTCTGCTGTGTGACCGTGGGCAAGTTACTTAATTTATCTGGGCCTCAGTTCCCTCATCTGTAAAATGGGGATTAAGAGTGTAAGCCTCGTGTGGGATAGGGGCTGTGTCCAACTTGTATCTGCTTCAGTGCTTAGAACAGTGCTGGGCACAGAGTAAGTTCTTAAATATTATTATTATTGTTATTATTATTATAAGGTCTGTAGGATCACACCAAAGTTGTAAGTCCTCTATTTTATAATCTAGAGGACAAACGTACAGCCTAGTCAAAAGACCATTTCCAAGAAGGGCTGCAAGACAATGTCAACAAATAAAACAAACAACAAAGTCAAATAAAATAAACAAGAACCATGTCCAACCGGATTAGAACAGTCTCAATATGGGTTAGTGCACTTCTTGGCATATAATAAGTGCTTAACAAATATCATTTTTAAAAAAAGTAAAGGGGCTTGCACAGACCAAATGAGAGCAACGATTGGACATACCTGAAAAAAAAAAAAGATTATCCTCACCATTTCTGTTCAAGGGTGTTTACTGAGTAAAGTATGATCGGCACTTGAATATCTCCCTCATTAGATGGTCAGCTCCTCAAGAACAGAGAATAAATCTTGTAACTTTCCCGAGAGACCAAGTATTTTACTTTTCCCGTGACCAGCAGTACTCAATGTAGTGCTCCGCACGCAACAGGTGTTCAGTAAATGCTGCTGATTCATTCACTTGATTGTATTTACTTAGCGCTTACTGTGTGCACAGCACTGTACTAAGCGCTTGGAAACTACAATTCAGCAACAAAGAGACACAATCCCTGATGATCGTTTTTAAAAGGCGAAGCCACAAACGTGTTGTTTCTGAGAATATCAATCACTGGAAAATATTCTTTGGGAGTGTCACTGATGAAGAAGACTGGCTCAAGAAAGCCAGTCTATTAGAGTGATTAGCACATAGTAAGCACTTAACAAATACCATTATTATTATTATGCAAACTGTGTGGTAGAGTTTGGCATTACCAAACCCTAGCTGGGAAAAAAAAGTGCGCCTAGGAAAGCTATAGAACATTAACTGAAAAGGTGGAGTGGCGGGATGACCAAACTGAGATCCTTATTCTTACCCAAGTTAACAGCACTGGAGTAACACTTGTTGCACCATGGTCTAGTGGATAGAGCACAGGTTCTAATCCCAGCTCCGCCACTTGTCTGCTGTGTGGGAAAGCCACTTCACTTCTCTGAGCCTCAGTTACCGCATCTGTATAATGGGGATTAAGACTAAGCGCCCCACGTGGGATGTGGCCCGTGTCCAACCTTATTAGCTTGTACCTAGTCCAGCGATTAGTACAGTGCCTGACCCATCGCAAGTGCTTAACACAGTACCATTTAAAAAAAAAAATCGAAATTTGGTTCACTGTGCGATGGCAAGACGGCAAGGCAGCTGCTCAAGGGTGGTGTGACGTGTGGGATGGAAGTCAGAGGATCAACAGGACGGCGAGATGGACATCCTGAAGGGTAATAATACTGATAATATCCATATACCACCTTGAGCTTATTTTATTATGGATTCTCTCTTGCCACGTCTTAAGGAAGTACTAAACCTTTGGAATTTAGCTGTCATTATTCTGCTAGAGCTCCCATTCCATCATAGAAAATGCACAAGGTTAAAGACATAGCAGCCTCATCATGGCTTGGCTTAACACATCCATGTCATAACTTTAAACACTGTGCCATTCTTCTGCCCAGATTCATCTTCCAATCTCAAACAAATGACCAGACAGCCTTTTTCATCAAATCCGACCTCTACCCTCACTGCTGTACCAACCCACCCCCTCACTGCGAAATGACTGAGTGTAACAATTCAGCTTACACTTTATATGTTGGCTGTGAGCCTTCTAGACTGTGAGCCCACTGTTGGGTAGGGACTGTCTCTATATGTTGCAGACTTGTACTTCCCAAGCACTTAGTAGCACTTGGAAAAACTCCACCACACAGTGCTTACTACGTGCTAGGCACTGTAATAGACTGGCTTTCTTGAGCCAGTCTTCATCAGTGACTCTCCCAAAGAATATTTTCCAGTGACTGATATTCTCAGACAACACGTTTGTGGCTCCACCTTTTGAAAACAATCATTAGGGATTGTGTCTCTTTGTTACTCTAAGTGCTACAAAGAGCACTTAGTAGAGTGCTCTGCACACAGTAAGCGCTCAATAAATACGACTGAATGAATATGTTGAAACTGCAGCCAGGAGACTTTCTGTTTTCACATCGTTCTCATCTGAGCAGGAAACATCTAAAATGAGATTTTGGAATCCCAGAAAAACAGTAAACCTTTTAAGCAATGTGGCTCCATGGAAAAAGCCCGGGCTTTGGAGTCAGAGGTCAGGGGTTCGAATCCTGGCTCCACCACAAGTCTGCTGTGTGACCTTGGGCAAGTCACTTAACTTCTCTGAGCCTCAGTTACCTCATCTGTAAAAATGGGGATTAAGACTGTGAGCCCCACATGGGACAAATTGATCACATTGTATCCCCCCCAGCGCTTAGAACAGTCCTTTGCACATAGTAAGCACTTAACAAATGCCACCATTATTATTATTATTATTAGCCAGCAATTAAGAACATTCAAGAAGCAGCATGGCCTAGTGGCTAGAGCTTGGGCTTGGGAGTCGGAATGACCTGGCTTCTAATCCCGGCTCCGCCACATGTCTGCTGGATGACCTTGGCAAGTCGCTTCACTTCTCTGCGCCTCAGTTACCTCATCTGTCAAATGGGGATTAAGACTGGGAGGCCTATGTAGGACAAGGCCAACCTGATTAGCTTCTATCTACCCCAGAGCTTAGTCCAATGCTTGGCCTGGGGTTAGCACTTAACAGATACCATAAAAAAAAATTATGTGCAAGAGCTGAGTTAATTCCTTGGAAAGTCTTTATTCAGGCCACTCCTTTTGTTGAGCCCCTCTCAGGGTCACACCTGGAGAGTTTCCAGCAGGCTACCGGTCTCGACTGGTAGAGAGTCAAGCAGAGGCCTACCCATTCCATACCTAGCTTGGGAGGTGGCTAGCGAGTGGCAGGCAATCTGCTACAAGCCCAAACTCTCCTGTGCTGGGCAGCAGCGGCATGGGAGAGAGTCGAGAGCAGACACTCAAGCTGACTGCGCGGAAGGAGGCAATGGTCAACCGCATCCGTATTTTTACCAAGAAAACTCTATGGATCCACTACCAGAACGACTGCAGACGAAGGTGGGCGTCGCTATGGGTCAGAGACGACTCGACAGCATCTTCTGTTGAAAACAGCAGAGCCTGTGAGCCCTAAATCCTCATCAGCAGCTCACTTTCTCTGACTTCTCTGGGCCACCCTACAGGGAAACTATGCTGAAACCGTAACGACTATTAATGTTGGAAAAACAAAATGCAAAACAAACACATAATGTTACCATCCCAGATACATCAGGTGACATAATGCACACATTCCCATGTGTAATTTGCTTCCTGGGGAAACTCGGCTTTTAGTGTCAGTAGAGAGAGGGAGACCCTCCCAGCTCTTGAAAAGGACAGTGCTATGGGGGGCGGGGAGGACCCAAGAGATTACTTACTGTAATAATGATTGTGGTATTTGTTAAGCGTTTACTATGTGCCAGGCACTGTACTAAGTGCTGGGATAGACCCAAGGTAATCAGGTTGGGCATATTCCCTGTCCCACACTGGGCTCCCAGCCTCAATCCCCATTTTACAGATGAGGTAACTGAGGCACAGAAGTGAAGTGACTCGCTCAGGGTCACACAGCAGACAAGTGGCAGATCCAGGATGAGAACCCAGGTCCTTCCGACCCCCAGGCCCATATTTTATCCACTAGGCCATGCTGTATTTCAGCTTTTTTTTTCCCCACTGTGACATCTCAAGTTGCCTTCCTGAATAAATGAAACTTCCACAGTCCAGTGACATGAGGCTGGGTCTACCCCCATGTAGCAGTCCTCCTGGAATTAGTGCTTTAACTGCCTCCTGACCCTCTCCTCATTCACTCAATCCTATTCACTGAGCACTTACTGTATGCAGAGCACTATACTAAGCACTTGGGAAAGTACAATACAGCAGTAAAGAAGGACAATCCATGCCCACAACAAGCTCACAGTCTGGGGGTGGTGACAGTGGGGAGATGGGGGGGAAGTCCACGGTCAGACTTACTGATTGTAGCAGAAGAACTTGGGTCCCTCACATTACTGTCCCCTCTATAAATTCATGGCTAATTGTGTCCGCGATCCCTCATTAAAAGTCCATGCTGTACCCCGGCAAGTTCCCATCATTAAAGCCTTTAGAATAAAGAACCCGCAAAACAAAAAACGATGCAATTCCAAGTGTGTTTCTCGGCAACCTTTCCCCTCCTCCCACCTACTGTAACTTAGATTCCTCTATGAGCTGTTACAGCAACTCCCCAGCTCCAACGCTCTCCCGGGTCCCCTCTCCATCAGCCCACGTGAAGAGGAAATGGGAATAAAAACAGAGCACACCCTCTGTGAAGTCCTAGATCCACATATCCATTCCTTTAAACTCCCTTCTGTGCTCCCACTGACAGACTTGTGGGTTGGTCGGTAACTTGCTAAAAGGAGAAAAAAAGAACCGAGACGCAACAGGTCTGCTCGCCTCTCTGGGTCTAGACATCAATACGCCATAGTCAATAACTCCATTAGCCCGTGAGTGCCTTGAAGTCAGGGAAGCAGCTGTAGCTCAAAAGATAGAGCACACGCCTGGGAGTCGGAAAGACCTGGGTTCTAATCCCGGCTCTTCCACTTGTCTCATTTGTGACCTTGTGCAAGTCACTTCACTTTTCTGGGCCTTGGTTCCCTCATCTGTAAAATGGAGATTAGGATGGTGAGCCCCATGAGGGACAGGGATTGTGTCCACCCAATTTGCTTGTAACTGCCCCAGCACTTAGTGCAGAGCCTGGCACAGAGTAGGTGTTTAATGAATACAATTATTATTATTATTAAATTTCTTACTCAACTGTTCTCCACCCAGGAGCTCAGTACAGTGCTCCGCACCAATACTACTGACTGGTTGAAGGGTGATAAATGAGATACTTCTTTCCCCATTTGCTAACCGGAGACGATGCTTTTAGATTTCCGCTGCAGTTTCCAGTTGGGAAGAACAAAGAAAGGAACCAAAGATAGATGACACATTTCCCCCAAGACTATTTTTCAATCCATCATATCTATTTAGAGCTTACTGTGTACAGAGCACTGTACTAAGTGCTTGGGAGAGTACCATACAACAGAGCAAACCAGTCAGGAGAAGTAGTGTTGTTGTTTTGGCAGGTGCAGGGAGGGTTCAGAAGCTATCTACTGTCATTTTGCAGGTCCCTATCCTAACTAGGTAGACAGAGATGAGCTGCTCTTGAAGCAGTCCCAGCTAACTGTATTAGAGAAAAAAGACCACATTTGGACAGTTAGAAAGAAACAAACATCGTGAAAAAGTACCTACAGACGACAAAGTCAGATGGGAAAAACGTGGGGAAATTTTTACCTACGACAAATCAGTGGGGTCGGGGAACCTCAGTGGAAAGGACCAAGCCATTCATGTAGTATTCGACTGCTCGCCTTACAATTGTTTTTGCAAAATCCTAGAGAACTGGAGAGGTAACAGGAGATTATAAAGAGTCAATTGTGACATTCACAAAGTAAACCCAAGTTTTTCTGCGAATGCCATTCTGTGAATTCACCTTCTACTTCATCTAACCTCAACTCCCAGAAAAATAACAGAATCCCGATCCACTACTTTCCTTCCTTGCCTGGAATTGTTACATTCGAGATCCAGATCTCGGTTACTATTTTTTTTATGGCATTTGTTAAGCCGTTACTATGTGTCAAGCACTGTTCTAAGTGCTGGGGTAGATACAGGTTTATCAGGTTGAATACAGTCGCTGTTGGGGCTCACATATCTAGGGTGGAAGGAGGAGGACAGAATCCCCATTCCACAGCTGAGGAAACTGAGGCACAGAGAAGTTACGTGACTTGCCCAGGGTCACATAGCAGGCAATTGGCAATGCTGGGATTAGAACCCAGTCCTCTAACTCCCCGGCTCATGCTCTTTCCACTAGGCCATACTGCTTCTGGGTTTGAAATTCATCCTTAAACAATAGCACTTCAAGGTTACCCCGAGGGTCATTCGGAACTTGGAATCATAACTGCAAGTTCACAAAGAGCCTTTGTCCGCCACCAACTTGTTTTAAGAATAGAATGGCTGCCTGAGATGTGAATGTGTAAAGCAGAGTTTTCTTACTCTTCCCAGCATTTTTGGAAAGGGGGGGGGGGGGGCAGTACCCGCCATCTGTCACACTAGCAACACAATTGGTTTCTGAATTCTGCATCTTAAGTCTAAATGTAAATCAGAACTTATTTTGCCATGGGAACAGTGTTATACATGGTGGATGAGTTCCTGAACCAGGGTTGGGTACCCTATTTTTACCAAAATTATCCTGACTAGTATACTCAATTTCAGATGAGTTAAATACAGCCAAATGAATACGTTATGGCAGCATCAGAGAGATTCCAGTTTAAAAACTTTCCTTGTTTCCCCACAGCTCCCACACGCCACCCCCTTTCTTCCCCAACCGCTGACGCCCTCGGAGTTACCGTCATGAATGAGCCTGGCTTGGTAAATTTAAAACGGAGGTGTTGGAAAGCCGAACCGGAGGGTAAGTGTTATTAGCTGTAACTCAAAAGGTCTTAAAGTTGAAGCTGCCGATAAGTCTGAGGAGTTCCGGGGCCATTTGGTCCCGATCTGTCATTTTTCAGCAGTCCTTTTACCAAGTGAAAGCCACTACAGGGGGTAGTAGCAGAAAAAAATTACCATGAAAGCCAGAAGAGCTTTCTAACCTCATGAGATTGAAGAAGGTGGTGCCGGGGGGATGAGGGGCGGGAGGGGAAAGAGAACAGAAGGCTTTGGGAAAAAAGGAGCAGAGGTGTGGGAAGAGGTGGGTGT
This sequence comes from Tachyglossus aculeatus, assembly GCF_015852505.1. Lineage (NCBI taxonomy): Eukaryota > Metazoa > Chordata > Mammalia > Monotremata > Tachyglossidae > Tachyglossus > Tachyglossus aculeatus. The sequence continues at coordinate 68,180,474 of NC_052069.1, read as the reverse complement.
ATCTTGGCACTAAATGAACAGCATGGAGATGATCTACAAAACAGGAAAGTTTATACTATTTTTGAGTAAAAGGAGCAGATTACTTTTATCCTGGGATTGTAGGTGATATTAGCCCCTTGATATTTGGGGTTTTTTGGTGGTGGTATTTTTTTCTGTTGAAATTTAGTCAATCATTTCTTATTTACTGAGCATCTATTATGCCATTGATTACTTGCAGAATATTGTCCTGGACATGTAATGTGTGTAAAGCACTGGCACAGGTTCTTCAGAGGGTTCAACAGAAGTAAACGTGGCCCCTACCCTCAAGTAACTTACCGTCTTAATGGGGGGGACTAAACAGACATGTAATTTGTTTACACAGTATATTACATTACAATGCAAACACCAGAATAGAGGGAGAGTAGAGAAATATTTTGTGAGGGGGTTGCCTGTGGCATGGGAACGTGGTTTATGGCTTACCATGCTTTGGATTTATTTGGAGATCATACCGTGCTTTGGATTTTAACTGGATACTCTCTAGTCCAAAAATTCCTTGTAGGCAAGGTTCTTCTCTGTCTATTTTGTATTGTATTCTCTCAAGCTGCTACACAGCTCAGTCAATCAATCAACGGCATTTATTGACCAATCACTTTATGTAGACCATTGTACTACGCGCTTGGGAGAGTACAATACAACAGAATTAGTGGACACGTTTCTTGCCCACAACAAGCTTACGGCCTACGTACCACTAACTGATTCAAATGCAGCAAGGGAAAAACTGGGATCTTACAAACCATTGGAGCACAGGACTAGCAGCCACGGACTTCGGAGTTCCAATCCCCAAAAAGTGATCGCCTTCTGGGGCATCCTGCAAGTCACGCAAACTCTGGTCTGAGGCTTAATTTCCTCCCCTCGATCATTCAGGGCTCCATAGCGATTGCCTTCTGAAGTTGTGATTTCATAGTTGGATTTCATAGCAAGTTGGTCGTCCAACAGAGACCTCATAATATCTTCCTGGGGGCTATTTCATCTTTGGTTTTACAGCCCTGCACACCTCTACCAGGCTGCAGAAATAATATTTACTCTTTGCTACCCCGATTTGTCATCTATTTCTGAGCAAGGCCACTGTGTCTATTGGTCATGTATCACTGTCGCTTCGACACCTAAATTCTCCACATGAGCTTTAAAAGAATCTACCTCTGATACCTTCTGCAGTAACACATCAGCTCATTCCACCCACAAGCTTTGGGCGACTGGATGTGATTGCAGTCCTTGAAGGAGTTTGCTTAAAGGACCGGTGCCAGGTAGCTAGCCTGGGAAATTATTACAATAGAATTAATAGACATGCCCCACCCTCTACAAGCTTAAAACCTCATACGCTGAAATATCCTGCTACACCTTCAGAAATATCCTGGCATTAGTGGGACACTGCAGAGAACAATATGAGTTAGGCTAGAGCATAGTGATCAGATTATTGAAAACTTGGTAGCATTTGAGATGAAAATATATCACATAGATATGAAAAAGCATGGCCTAGTGGAAAGATCATCAGAAAATCTGGGTTCTAATCCTGGCTCTGCCACTTGTCTGCTGTGTGACCTTGGGCAAGTCACTTTTCTATGTTTCAGTTTCCTCATTTGTAAAATGGGGATTAAATCTTCCTCCCTCTTACTTAGGCTGTAAGCCCCTGTAGGATAGGGACTGTATCCAACCTTATTATCTTCTATCTCCCCAGTACAGTGCTTGACATACAGTAAGCACTTAACAAACACTATAATTATTAATTATTAAATCACAATCAAGTAAGTCAAAGACATCTTCAATTTGTGCCAAGAAACACATTTAGGAAAATTCAAACACTCAACCAATACCACTGTGGGAAAATTTTTCTTGGTATTCCTTCCCAATTTTCTTTTTCTTCAGTTCAACCATTCATTACTTTGTTCCCTAATTAAATAACTCTTCCTTTTGGGTTTTTATGCCTTCTAAACATCTGTGGGCAGTTAAACATTCCATTGCCCTCAACCAAATGAACTTGCTGTCAACGTACTCGGTTCTCCCTTAGCCAAGCTACACAAACACACATTCTGCAACTTTAATCTTTCCTCAATAAAAATCATCCTCGTTGTTTTTGGATGCCTCTTACTAAAGGCACCCTAGCTGGGGCTCATTATCTGAGGTTGACTGTAAAGCCCTTAAAAATGAATAGAAGAGAATGAACATTTTTCCGGATTATTTTAGCTTTTCTCTTTGCTTTTCTACACCACTACCCTATATTACAACACAAATCAGATTTACTACCTTCCCAAGCTTAGACCTCTCAGTATTGCTGGTTTTTTTTTTTAAAATACATTTCTCTTATCCACTTAATAGCTCTCCAAAGGAGGATGTCCCAGGGTGTTCTCTCTCTCTCTTTTTCCTATTCTCTCTCTCACTGAGCTACACTAATGACCATGTTCAGCAACAAACCCAACTCTGCCTTTATTCCAGACCGGAGGGCTCTCTGCTATGGTTGAAAGTCGGGGGGTTGAGGGTGGGAGGCTCACCTCTCCCTGAACTCTACATCAGGTTCCACTTGGCAACAATCGATCCTAGTAAAAAGGGTTTTTCCACTCTGGCCAATGCAGTGGTAGGCTAAGTACAACCCATCTCTCCGCCAGGCACAACTCTCTGGGTCACAGTTGACTTTTTCGATGAGAAAGAGAAAGAGGACACCCAACTCGTTGCCTCTATTCTCCAAATGTGAATGGTAACACATTCGCTCTGACCTCTGCGAAGGTCTTGGACACCCACCCCACAGGCCGAGCGTCGCCAGCCGTCCAGCCATCTCAACGAAGGCCAGGGGGACTGGGCTGCATTGAAATCGAGGGAATGCTGGGTTTCTGTCACAAATAAGAAGCCTCTCATTTTTCTTTATTACTAATATTAATAGTAATAATGGTATTTGTTAAGCACTTACTATGTCTGTACTAAGGACTGGGGTGAATACAAGCAAATCCGGTTGGACACAACCCCTGTCCCTTGTAGGGCTCACAGTTTCAATCTCCATTTTACGGATGAGGCGACTGAGGCACAGAGAAGTGAAGTGACTTGCCCAAGGTCACGCAACAGACATGTGGTGGAGCCAGGATTAGAACCCATGACTTTCTGATTCCCAGGCCCATGCTCTAACCGCTATGCCATGCTGCTTCAACCAAATGTCAGTGTCTGCTTTCCAGGACTGGTCAGAGAAGAACATGTTAAATAGTTTTGGTCTGACTAAGTTTAGTACCATTTCAATCCAAAAAAAATCATACCATTGATGAGATGGCCTGCGGAGACCAGGTGGTTTCACTTTTCAGCGGTCAGCGCATAACTAGATTGGGTTGAAATTTCTGCTAATAACTCCTTGGAAGGCCACGTTTCCGTACGTGGGTTTTGCACACCAGGAAGACGGTGGTTCCCCCCTCTAGATGGTGAGCCTGTTGTTGGGTAGGGACCGTCTCTACATGTTGCCAACTTGTACTTCCCAAGCGCTCAGTACAGTGCTCTGCACACAGTACGCGCTCAACAAATACGATTGAATGAAATGAATGAATGAATGGAAAGGGTGCTCTTTTTTTTCCTTTCTTGCAGTTACAGGCTGAGCCATATTCTTGCCACTTCATCTCTAAAATACCCCAAAAATTCCAAACCTGCTCTCAAATAACAAGTTTCACAAAGAACCCCTGTGCTGCCTTTCAATGAGGACCCTCTCCAACACGGTCAAGGGGACAGATCAGGGGCCTCGGGGAGAGGGGACCCTGGTTCTAATCCCAGCTCCGCCGCTTGGTTGCTGTGTGACCCTAGCCAATTCACTTTTACCTGCTCCGTGCTTCAGCTTCCTCATCTTTAAAATGGGGATGAAATACCCGTTGTCCCTTCCCCTTGGACTGTGAGTCCTGTGTGGGACAGGGCCTGAGTTCAATCCGATTATTTTGTGTCTACCCCAGTACTTAATACAGTGCTTGGCAAACAATAGGCACTTAGCAAATACCCGTTATTACTATCTGCAAACTTGTCTCAAACAATTAAATCAATCAATCAATCAATCAATTGTATTTATTGAGCGTTTACTGTGTGCAGAGCACTGTACTAAGCGCTTGGGATGTACAATCTGGCAACATATAGAGACAGTCCCTACCCAACAGTGGGCTCACAGTCTACAAGGGGGAGACAGAGAACAAAACCAAACATACTAACAAAGTAAAATAAATAGAATAGATAGGTACAAGTAAAACAAATAAATAGAGTAATAAATATGTTCAAACATATATATATATATATGTGTATATATATATATATATATATACACAGGTGCTGTGGGTAAGGGAAAGAAGTAAGATGGGGGGATGGAGAGGGGGACGAGGGGGAGAGGAAGGAAGGGGCTCAGTCTGGGAAGGCCTCCTGGAGGAGGTGAGCTCTCAGTAGGGCCCTGAAGGGAGGAAGAGAGCTAGCTTGGCAGATGGGCAGAGGGAGGGCATTCCAGGCCAGGGGATGGACGTGGGCCGGGGTCGACAGAAGGGCTGAGTAGGTGCGAATGAGGCTGTCATTAATGGCTGTGTAACTGAGGCACAGAGACGTTAAGTGACTCATCCAAAGTCACACAGCTGATGAGTGGAGGAGCTGAGATTCAAACCCACACCCACTGTTGGGTAGGCACTGTCTCTATATGTTGCCAACTTGTACTTCCCAAGTGCTTAGTACAGTATTCTGCACACAGTAAGCGCTCAATAAATACGATTGATTGATTGATTGACTCCCAAGCCCACGCTCTTTCCACTAAGCCACGCTGCTTCTCTTTCCCAGATGTTTTTTCTGCCCCCTTCCTTAAGCTCATCAGTCATTCGATCATATTTATTGAGCACTGTAATAACTGATAATAATAATAACAATAATTGTGGTATTTGTTAAGTGCCTGGTATGTGCGCTTACAAATTGGGTTGGACACAGTCCCTGTTCCACATAGGGCTCATAGCCTTCTGACTCCCAAACTTGTGCTCTAACCACTAGGCCAAGCTGCTTCTTAGCTGTGTGCAGAGCACTGTAAGAAGCACTTGAGAGAGTATAATGTAACAATAAACAGATTCCCTGGCCACAGCGAACTTATAGTCTCGAGGGTCTGCTATCCTTTGAGAAGCAGCGTGGCTCAGTGGAAAGAGCACGGGCTTTGGAGTCAAAGGTCATGGGTTCAAATCCCGGCTCCGCCAATTGTCAGCTATGTGACCTTGGGCAAGTCACTTAACTTCTCTGGGCCTCAGTTACCTCATCTGGAAAATGGGGGTTAAGACTGTGAGCCCCACGTGGGACAACCTGATCACCTTGTAACCTCTCCAGCACTTAGAACAGTGCTTTGCACATAGTAAGCGCTTAATAAATGCCATTCTTATTATTATTATTATTATTATTATTATTATTATTATTATTATTATTATTATTACTTGGCATCCAGGCCCTGAGAAGTCCAAGCACAAGAACTCGCTAGAGCTCTTGACAGTTTTCTGAAGTGGCAGCATGCTGTGAACCCGATCTGCCAGAGAACGAGAGCTGGAGGAAACACTAAAAGCAGAAAATCTTGCACAGGAAAAGGGGACAACCTTCCCGGAGTGGAAAGAAAGTAGACACCTCCTCTCCCATACAGCGAGGTGGACCAACCAGATGGGACCTGGTTTCCGACTTGTGTTGTGTTGCCGACTGTACTTCCCAAGTGCTTAGTACAGTGCTCTGCACACAGTAAGCGCTCAATAAATACGATTGATTGATTGACCTCAGGAAACACAAGTCTACAATTCAGCTCATTTGCGGGGAGAGAAAGAGAAAGGAGGAGGGGGTTAAATCTTTCTGCAAGACCTTCGCCAGAACCTGAATTTTATTAGATTCCCTACATGATCTGTGTTTCAGCAGAGACAATGGGATGTTTAAATGTAGTCTGATGGGGAAAAAAAAATCTATGTTAGCTGAACCCACAAAATTACAGTGAATAACCTTGATTCCTTTTTTTAAGAGACTGTTGTACAGACTCAGTGGAGTGGAGTAAGAATTGCAGGTTAATAACCCTCATACCATTGATACCATGGGTTAATGTCCCTGAACATTTTCTTCATTACAAATCTATTGCACAATGGAGATAAAGTCCTTTTTGATAGGGGAACAACTTAACCCGTGTTTCGAGAATTAGCAAGGAGCAGATTAGACTCTGAATTCCCAAGTCAATATCCACTTTTAGGCAGATCAAAGTGGCGGTGCTTATTTTTCCTTAAAGGGTTGGGAACTGGTGAGGTGGAGGAGGGAATTTAAAAAAAATGCCTAATCCCTCAAGGTAATAGTTTCTTCTTTTCCCATGTTTGCAGGGACGGTTCACTGTGCGTGAAATGCAAATGGAAAAAAACCCCTCCTAAGGTGAGTCTGAAACTCAAGCAGTTTAATTAAAATCTGGTTATGGCAATCTACTGCCAGGGGCGAAGGACATCTTGAGGAACTAATAGTAGCTTTGCATATGTAGAGGCAGCATATTATGTTTAAATACCGAAATTAGACATTAATTGCAGACACTTCTGCCTACGTAAGCCCCAGGACCGATACGGCCCGGCAGGAGTCGGGAATCCTTTGGTTAGCCAATGACGAAGCAGTGTGGCTCAATGGAAAGAGCCCGGGCTTTGGAGTCAGAGGTCATGGGTTCAAATTCCAGTTCTGCCAACTGTCAGCTGGGTGACTTTGGGCAAGTCACTTCACTTCTCTGGGCCTCAGTGTAAAATGGGGATGAAGACTGTGAGCCTCCCGTGGGACAACCTGATCACCTTGTAACCTCCCCAGCACTTAGAACAGTGCTTTGCACATAGTAAGCGCTTAATAAATGCCATCATTAATTAATTAATTAATTAGCGCCCCGGGAGACTGTTGGTAGCAGCTTTCCCCAAGGTGCTCCTAGATTAATTTCCACCTCGCCAGTCAGGTCGTTCCATCGGCCACGCTTAGCACTCATGTGAACACGCTTGGTTTACTGTTATAGTTTGGTTTATTTATATGTTATTGTTAAGCGCCCAATATGACTGAATGGAAGACAACATTCAACCGATTTACTTCCTCTTCCCTAACACTTAGTTTTACTACTTAAATCAATGTGGCCCAGTATTCTGATCATCACTTAAACCCTGGGTCTGCCTGCCGAGGCCATTAGCTCATAAGCTAATGGAGGACAGACCCATCTTTTACTTCTCTTGAATTCTTCCAAGCACCTTGTGCCATATCTGCATATTCGCACTCCCGTCAATCGATCATTCGTATTCATTGAGTGCTTACCGTGTGCAGAGCATGGCACTAAGCGCTTAGGAGAGTACAATATAACAGAGTGGGTAGACGGGTTCCCTGCTCAGAGCGAGCTTACTCAGCTCTTGGCCTCCTCTTCTGACAGACAGCAAAGATGGTGTTGGGTAAGGGTGGAAGAATGGTGATGGAGAGTTGCCGTTTTTCCCAGTCACACACAGCTTGGCTTAGTGGAAAGAGCCCGGGCTCTGGAGTCAGAGGTCATGGGTTCAAATCCCGGCTTCGCCAATTGTCAGCTGGGTGACTTTGGGCAAGTCACTTCACTTCTCTGGGCCTCAGTTACCTCATCTGTAAAACGGGGATTAAAACTGTAAACCACCCCCCTCCCCCCGCCCCAGTGGTACAACCTGATCACCTTGTAACCTCCCTAGCGCTTAGAACAGTGCTTTGCACATAGTAAGTGCTTACCAAATGCCATTATTATTATTATTATTATTATTATTGTTATTATTATTAGGGGACACCCCATGAGAAAACACACATGCATGTGTGTACACACACAAACATACACAGGGAAGGGCTGCTTCCCTTGCTGATCCTTGGAGACTTTGACTCCACCACTCGCCTGCTGGGTGACCTTGGGCAAGTCACTTCACTTCTCTGTGACTCAGTTCCCTCGTCTGGAAAATGGAGATTGAGACTGTGAGCCCCCACATGTGATGGGGACTGTGTCCAACCTGATTTGCTTGTATTCATTCATTCATTCATTCAATCGTATTTATTGAGCGCTTATTGTGTGCACAGCACTGTACTAAGCGCTTGGGAAGTACAAGTTGGTAACATATAGAGACGGTCCCTACCCAACAGTGGGCTCACAGTCTAGAAGAGGCTCACAGTCTAGTCTTGAATCCACCCCAGCACTTAGTACAGTGCTTGGCACTTAGTAAGTGCTTGCCATGTCCATTATTATTATTATAGGACACTCAGAACAGCACTCTGCACACAGGAGGTGCTCAACACAGAGGTCTATACACACTAGACTGTGACCCCCGTCTTGACTGCGAGCCCACTGTTGGGTAGGGACCATCTCCATATGTTGCCAACTTGTATTTCCCAAGCACTTAGTACAGTGCTCTGCACACAGTAAGCCCTCAATAAATACGATTGAATGAAGAATGAATGAATTAGGTGTACAACCCAGAGCTCTGTACACAGGTGGTCACCACTGAGTACACTATAGGTGCTCAACAGAAATCTTGGTACACAGCATGCCCTCCACACAGAGCTCTGTACACAGATGTTCCACACAGAGCTTGGTATTCATTCAGTCATATTTATTGAGCGCTTACTGTGTGCAGGGCACTGTACTAAGCGCTTGGGAAGTACAAGTTGGGAACATATAGAGACGGTCCCTACCCAACAGTGGTACACCAGTATTCAGTACAGCACTCTGCACAGTGGCACTAAGTATAGTGCTCTGAACACAGTAGGCATGCAAATACTACTGAGGAGGGAAGAGGAGGAGGAGGAGAAAGAGGAATAGGGAAACACGGAAAAGCTGGCAAGCCAAGTATAACTTTGAGCCCAAGGTCCATAAGATCCATTGTAAATAGTGAAGTTCCTGGAAGATTTGCTTTTTCAGGGAACACACTGAACTCCGGTCGAATTACCTGGACTTATTTACTTTTCCCAAATTTGTTTTGGATGGGTTTTCAAAGTCACAGGGCAGCTCTAATCTGAGGCTAAAAGCCACCAGATGCTAGACATCAAATACTAAAACTCCCTCTACTATCAGACTTTGTCCCAATATTATCGGCAGATTGCAAGCCCTTAGAATGGCCTGTGGCATTACATATCATGAGTCACCATAATCAAAGATTTATTGAGTGCTTAGTGTGGGCATAGTACTGTAGTAAACACTTAGGAGAGTACAGAGCACTGTAATAAGCATTTGGGTAAGTATAACAGAGTTGGTAGATACGTTCCTGCTCGCACCGAACTTACAGTCCAAACAACTATTAATTGCTAGGTAAAAAAAATTATTACTTATTTACCTTTCATTACGTATGCCCACTTGTACCATACAATATAAAGAAGTCCACTGGTCCCCAAGAACTAATGTCCAATCAATCAGTGGGATGTATTGAGCACCTCCTGGGTCCAGAATGCTGCATAAAGCAATACAATAGAGTTGGCAGATATGGCCCTGGTCTTACCTTAAAATCCAGTGGGGAAGACAGACACCAAAATTAGAGACCCAAGAAACTTTGGAGCCAAGTTTCCTGGCCTTACCACTAGCATGCGATCCAAGATGTAAATCCATATTCTTAAAGTGGTGGTGGAAAGGAAGGCCAATACATTTTTTGACATTTATCGTGCAAGGCTGAACTCTTCTACGTTGTAAGTTCCTTAAGGCAGAGACCTAGTTTACTAACTCCAATATATTATAACTCCATTATAACTCCACTAACTCCAAGTACTTCGAACAGTGTTCTTGCCCCCCAGCAGATACTCATCAATCGTATTTATTGAGCGCTTACTGTGTGCAGAGCACTGTACTAAGCGCTTAGCACTTAGTGCACTTAGCACTTAGATACTCAATAAGTACCACTGACTGACTGATTAAAGGCTGGAAGAAGGAAAAGAATACGTGGCTCAGCGGAAAAAGCCCGGGCTTTGGAGTCGGAGGTCATGGGTTCAAATCCCAGCTCCGCCAACTGTCAGCTGTGTGACTTTGGGCAAGTCATTTAACTTCTCTGTGCCCCAGTTACCTCATCTGTATAATGGGGATTAAAACTGTGAGCCACCCGTGGGACAACCTGATCACCTTGCAACCTCCCCAGAGCTTAGAACAGTGCTTTGCACATAGTACGCGCTTAACAAATACCATCATTATTATTATTATTAAAAGAATAAAGACAAGTCCCTATTTAAATCAACAGAATTTACTGAGTGCTTACTGCGTGCAGAGCTCTATACTAAGCACTTGGGAGAATAAACTATAACATAGTTGGCATACACGTTCCCTGCCCACAGCAAGCTTAAGGTCTAGAGGATTTTTCGGCCCATGAGGCTCCTCACTAGAGATTGGCTGAATTTCACAGAGTCCCAAACTGCTAAGTCTTCAAACTTTTATTTTCCCTTCCAGATTATTTCCCATTTCAGTAACATCCTCTGATGGCAAAAAGCACCCCACAAGTAGGTTGGCAGACAGCACCCGTTGCGGAGCGGGGAGAGTTGTATAGAAAGAATAGGCGGCTGGGGAAATTACTAGAACAGAGAAACAGTTGAAACAATTTCCTTTTTTTCCTCCCTCTGAAGACTCAGTGACAAGAACGGTGCTAACAACAGAATTGGGATAGGGGAAATCTGACTGAAGTGGCTTGCTGAACTTTCACCCCAAACTGATTATCACCTTGTTGTTGCTTTTTTTTTTCTTTATTCATCCACTCATTCAGTAGTATTCACTGGGAGTCTTCTACTGCATGCAGGGTACTTCTCTGAGCACCTAAGGTGTTCAGGGCACCAAACTGGAAATTTGGGGGAGAACAATAAAGGCATAATAATAATAATAATAATAATAATAATAATAATAATGGCATTTATTAAGCGCTTACTATGTGCCAAGCACTGCTCTAAGTGCCGGGGAGGTTACAAGGAGATCAGGTTGTCCCACGGGGGGCTCACAGTCTTCACCCCCATTTTCAGCCCCTGCCTTCAAGGGGCTTTCAATCTAATAGGGGAGACAGGCACACAATCTATACCCCAAGTGGGAGCAGAGGAAAAATAGAGATACCATTGGTAGCAGTAAGAACATGGAAGAAGTATGTAAAAATTAATGACAGCTGCATATCAACATACATAAATAAGTTCTAAGGATTTTCAAGTGTTTGAATAGAAGATTTTCTACTTAATCGTATTTATTGAGCGCTTACTGTGTGCAGAGCACTGTACTAAGCGCTTGGGAAGTACAAGCTAGCAACATACAGAGACAGTCCCTACCCAACAGTGGGCTTAAGACTCTCGCCAACAACAACAACAAAAAGAAGTTCATTTTTCCATTGATTCACAGTCCTGGCAGGGACCTCATTTATAATGTATTTGTTCCGCATATTATTTTTGTAACAAACTTAAATATGGAAACGTTCTGGAAACATATTTTGCACTGAACGATAAAGGCTGAAAGTTCAAAATGGAATACAGTAATAAGAAATGCCGCATGCCAAGTGGAAAGAACACAGGGCTGGGAGTCAGAGAACCGGAGTGCTAAACCCGGCTCTGCCACTTGTCTGCTGTGTAACATTGGGCAAGTCACTTAACTGTTCCGTGCCTCAGTTACTACATCTGTAAAATGGGGATTAAGACTGTGAGTCCCCAGTGGGGTATGGACTGAGGCCAACCTGATTAGCTTGTGTCTACCCCAGCACCTAGTAATAATAATAATAATAATAATGGCATTTGTTAAGCTCTTACTATGTGCAAAGCACTGTTCTAAGCGCTGGGGGGGTTATTATTAGTAGTAGTAATAATAATAATAATAACGGCATTTGTTAAGTGCTTACTATGTGCAAAGCACTGTTCTAAGCGCTGGGGAAGTTACAAGGTGATTAGGTTGTCCCGCGTGGGGCTCACACTCTTCATCCCCATTTTACAGATGAGGTAACTGAGGCTCAAAGTTAAGTGACTTGCCCAAAGCCACACATCTGACAAGTGGCAGAGCCGGGATTTGAACCCATGACCTCTGACTCCAAAGCCCGTGCTCTTTTCACTGAGCCATGCCTGGCACATGATAAGCACTTAACAAATACATTCCCCTTCATCTTTACCAAGAAAAATGATTTAGTCTGGAATTCCAAGGTGTTTGGAATCCTATTATTTGGCCAGCAATGTTAGGAAGACCGTACGGATTGGGCATAACAATTACGCATGGTCAGTCACACTGTACTGTACTCCCCTCAAGCACTTAGTACAGTGCTTTGCACACACTAAACGCTTAATACGACTGAATGAACGAATGAATGAATCACAAACTGGAACACAATCCATTCTGCCAGGCCTGGTTTCCGCCTCAACACTTATTAGACTAAGCTCTGCCAATCGTCAGCTGTGTGACTTCGGACAAGTCACTTCACTTCTCTGGGCCTCAGTTCCCTCATCTGTAGAATGAGGATTAAGACTGTGAGCCCCCCGTGGGACAACCTGATCACCTGGTAACCTCCCCAGCGCTTAGAACAGTGCTTTGCACATAGTAAGCGCTTAATAAAATGCCATCGTTATTAAGCAATCTCTGCGAATCACGCTGCAACAACCAACTTAGCATTAACTCCTCCAACCTCAATATAGCCGTTGGTGTTTATAGCTCAGTGGGTTCCTTTCTGAATGTTGGGAATAGAGCGGAAGAGCTAAGCAACCAATCAATTAATCAATGGTATTTACTGAACACTTACGGTGTGCAGAGAGGCCAATACTCTTGGGAGAAGCAGTGTGGCCCAGTGGAAAGAGCACGGACCCAGGAGTGGTGGACCTGGGTTCTATTCCGGCTCTGCCAATTGCCCGCTGTGTGACCTTGGGCAAGTCCCTTAACTTCTCTGTGCCTTCAGTTCTCCTGTTCTTCCCTTTCAGCTTCACCACCCCGCCAAAGGCAGCCTAGTTTCTGACCCCCGTGGGGTGGCCATCCCCGTGGCACACATTTGGAGTCAGAGGTCATGGGTTCAAATCCCGTCACCGCCAACTGTCAGCTGCTGCGTGACTTCACGCAAGTCGCTTCACTTCTCTGGGCCTCAGTTACCTCATCTGTAAAATGGGGATGAAGACTGTGAGCCCCCTGTGGGACAACCCGATCACCTTGGACCTCCCTAGCACTTAGAACAGTGCTTTGCACATAGTAAGCGCTTAATAAATGCCATCATTATTGTGTATATATCTGTACTTTATTTATTTATGAATGTGTATTAATGTGTGTCTCTCAGGAAGATTATGGGAAAACAGAAATATATAAATGAATAAATGGATCAAGGAGATGACGTGACATGGGAGCAGAAACTTAGTTGGGGAATTATAGGATGAACCTCCCCTCACCCCCTGTCGCTTGCTGTGCAACCAGTGTGTCTGTCTCCCAGGGATTTCGGAACCGGAGTACCGCTTCCAATATACCTAACTTGGCGGCATCTGGAGTCAAGGTAGAGGGAGACGGGGCCCCTCAAAATCAATCAATCAATCAGTGGCATTTATTGAGCATTTACTGTGTGCCGAGCATTGTACTACGTGCTCGGGAGAGTAATAATAATAATAATAATAATGAGGGTATTTGTTAAGCGCTTACTATGTGCAAAGCACTGTTCTAAGTGCTGGAGGAGATACAAGGTGATGAAGTTGTCCCATGTGGGGCTCACAGTCTTAATCCTCATTTTACAGGTGAAGTAACTGAGGCCCAGAGAAGTTAAGTCACACAGCCAACATGTGGCAGAGCCGCGATTAGAACCCGTGACCTATGATGCCCAAGCCCAGGCTCTTCCCACTGAGCCACGCTGCTTCTCACAGTACAATATAACAGAATTGGTAGACACATTCCCCACCCACAATGAGCTTCCAGTCTAGGGGAATTACTTAAAATGCAAAGCCGACATAAAGGCAGCCAGTGCCGTAATCATTCTGCACTGGGTCAGACTAGCTGAAAATCAGACAAATAGCTACCCAATTCAGTTCCACTGAGCCACGCTGAACATCTTGGGTAGGGACTGTCTCTATATGTTGCCCACTTGTACTTCCCAAGCGCTTAGTACAGTGCTCTGCACACAGTAAGCGCTCAATAAATACGATTGATTGACTGACTGATTGCAGAGATGAGATTTTTTTTTATTCGTCTTGATTGTTCTCTGAGGCAAAATGTTGTGTACTTCACACACAAACACACACACTCTCTCTCTCACCTCTTCAATGTGAGCAGCCTACAGCGTGGCTCACTGGAAAGAGCCTGGGCTTTAGAGTCAGAGGTCATGGGTTCAAATCACAGCTCCCAGCTCAGCTTGTCAGCTGTGTGACTTTGGGCAAGTCACTTCACTTCTCTGCGCCTCAGTTCCCTCATCTGGAAAATGGGGATTAAGACTGTGAGCCCCACGTGGGACAACCTGATCACCTTGTAACCTCCCCAGCGCTTAGAACAATGCTTTGCACATAGTAAGCGCTTAATAAATGCCATAATAGTAATAATAATAATAATAAATTACAGGGCACAAAGGAAGAGCTGGAAGTAATAATAATAATGGCATATTTTACTTGTACATATCTATTCTATTTATTTTATTTTGTTAATATGTTTGGTTTTGTTCTCTGTCTCCCCCTTCTAGACTGTGAGCCCACTGTTGGGTAGGGACTGTCTCTATATGTTGCCAACTTGTACTTCCCAAGCGCTTAGTACAGTGCTCAGCACACAGTAAGCGCTCAATAAATACGATTGATTGATTGATTGATTTGTTCAGCGCTTTTAGATGCCACGGACTGTACCCAAGCATCGGGGTAGATATAATACAGTCAGATACGGCACAGTCCCTGTCCCACATGGAAGTCAGAGTCTAAAGTGGGGAGGGACAACAGGAATTTGATCTTCATTTTACAGGTGAACACACTGACGCACGGTGTGCTTAAAGATCTTGACCAAGGTCACACAGCAGGCCAGGGGATTACAACCCAGGTGTCATGACTCCCAAACACAAGGTCTTTCCATTAGGCCACACTTTCTGGCACGGAGCTCCAGGGAATAGGGGAGAAGCTCCCGAGGACAGATTACCATACTGAGGCCTTTCTGGTCAGCCTGGAGTTTTCCCAGAGTAAGTCCTGAGAACTGGAGGAAAATCTAGTTCCAGCATGAACTACTGGCTCGCCTTAGGATAAATGGGATTGAGCTGGACTTGAAGAAAGTTCTTGCTTCTGCTTTTCATGATTTTCAATAACCGGTGAACTGGGACACTGGGGGCTTCATTTCCCATCACTTCGGTGGTGAAACAATTGGATCGCAGTCCAGGAGTTATCGACTGTCCAGGCACCAACTCGGAGAGGTCGTAACAAAGGATGTTTTCAGGGTGGGATCTGGACTCCTATTCACTAACATTTTCTCCACTCTACTTACAATGAGCAAGGAGCTGTGAGAAAAAAACCGCTTGTGTTTCGGGATTCAAATTTAAGATGGTCTTGGAAATTGGAAAAATAGTCGGAAACCAAGAGAGCACAGAACTGGATCATGTTCTGGGGCACGAGTTTAGGGAGTTAAAAACTCACCCCTGCAAGAATCAATTTTTTTTAATGGCGTTTATTAAGTACTTACTATGTACAGAGCACTGTTCTAAGTGCTCATCATCATCATCATCATCATCATCAATCGTAATTATTGAGCACTTACTGTGTGCAGAGCACTGTACTAAGCGCTTGGGAAGTACAAGCTGGCAACATATAGAGACAGTCCCTACCCAACAGTGGGCTCACAGTCTAAATCAGTGCTCAATCACTGGTTTATTGAGTGCTGCCTGTATTAAGTGCTTCATTCATTCAATCGTATTTATTGAGCGCCCGTGTGCAGAGCATTGTACTACGCACTTGGGAGAGTACAATACAACAATAAACAGACACATTCCCTTCCCACAACGGGCTTACAGTTGTTGGGACAGTACAATACAACGTAGTATATAGGTACATTCCCTGTCCACCAGGAGCCTACAATCCACAAAGGGAGACAGGCATTATAAAATAAATTAAGGATAGGTACATAAGTGCTGTGGGGTTTAGGATGGGGTAAATATCAAGTGCTCAGAGGACACAGATCCAAATGTATAGGCAATGCAGAAGGAAGAGGGAGTAGGGGAAATCAGGGCTTAGCCAGGGTAGGCCCCTTGGAGGAGATGTGGTTTTAATAAGGCTTCGAGGATGGGGAGAGTGGTATTATGTCATATATGAAGTGGGAGGAAGTTTCAGGCCAGAGGGAGGACAAGAAGCTGCTGGGCCTAGTGGATAGAGCCAAGGCCCGGGAGTGAGAAGGACCTGGGTTCTAATCCCAGTTCTGCCACTTCTCTGCCTTGTGACCTTGGGAAAGTCATTTGACTTCTCTGTGAAATGGGAATGAATACTGTGAGCCCTGTGTGGGACATGGACTGTGTCCAATCTGATTAGCTTGTATCTTCCCCAGCACTATGTACAGTGCCTGTCACACAGAAAGGGTTTACAAACTATCATTTTTTTTTAAAGATATGCAACTGATGAATACCATGAGTAAGTTGGTGTTGGAAGAGCAAAGCGGGCAAACTGGGTTGTAGAAGGAAATCAGGGAGATAAGATAGGAGGGGGAGAACTGAATTGAGTGCTTTAAAGTTGATGGTAAGGAGTTTCTGTTGGATGCGGAGGTGGATGAGTCACCATTTGAGGTTTTTGAGGCGTGGGGAAGATATGAACTTAAGTTTTTTTTAGAGAAATGATCCCGGCAGCAGAGTGAAATAAGGACTGGAGTGTGGAGAGACAAGAGATAGGGAGGTCAGCGACGAGGCTGCTGCAGTAAACATAGGATATAAGCGCTTGGGTCAACATGGTTGCAGTCTGGATGGAGAGGAAAGGGTGGATTTTAGCGATGCTGTCAAGGTAGAACTGACAGGATTTGGTGACAGATTGAAGATGTGCACTGAAAGAGAGAGATGAGTCAATGATTATGCTAAGGAAGAAGATGAGAAGGTAGAATGGTGGCCCATGGGTGTGATGAACTGAAAAAGAGCCAGGCATCTCTGTGGGCCAGGAGCTGGATCAGAGTCAGTGTTGGATTACTGCTAAAAAGCATCTTTCCAGGGCCCATCAGTAGGAGTGGAATGGAGGAACTTCCAAGTCATTATTCCACTTGATGACTTAGAACTGGGCAAACACAACCACCTCCAGTCCACGGTCCACAAACTGATGGACTCGGAATCCAGGAAGGCAATTCAAAAGAATGCCCCAAAGACGATTAAACGACTGGGAAATAGGTCCTGGGAAGAAAGGTTACCGAGATCGGCAGTGTTCACCTGGCACACTGAGGAAAGATCCAGCTCTTTCCAACGATATTCCCCGATAGGAATAAGCTTTCTCCATGTCGAAGGATTAAAAGAAAAGGAAATGAGCATAAAATGCAACAAGAGGGCTTTGGGTTACATTCTAATTTCCTAGTCCAGAGGGCTAAACACTCTAATGGGTCACAGAACTGCCTTTTCTTGGAGGATGAGGAGGGGGCTGAAAAGAGTGCAAGGAAAATGGGTCTACATCCTCTGCCTCCACTTGGCTGCTGCTACCTGGGGAGGAATTAGGTCATATGATGGCTGCTCTTCTCCCTCAACCCTCGACCAAAAGAGAGACCTCCATGAGTTTCCCTGGAGGTTGGCAGCAAGAGGGGCTCTCCCATCCGTGACCAAGGGAACATTTCAGCAAACGAGCAATTACAGTTCCTACTTCAAATTTAAAGATTTGGTATAAGAGGATGGCCTCTTTCCCTCACTCGCTTCCAAATATTATTTACACAGCACAAGACCTGACAAAAACCCTAAGGAGTGCATTCATCTATCACACCATATTCTAAATGTTTACAGAAGAAAACAGAGTAACGGGCTCATTAAGGAGCCTATTTTTCGTTAGGTTACATATTCTTCGGAGCTGCTTTCTCACAGAAGTGCCAGTACATGGAAATGCTGGAGGCTGTAATCACCTGTTATGGGCAAGTGCTTCACTGTTTGTGAATTCCTTCTCTGAAAGGTTTAAATTCACAGATCCCCCTAGTATTTCGGGGAGAGGAGTTTGGGGGGAGGGACATACTGGATGATGAAGAAGCTCCCCCGTTCTCCAATGTCTCACAGACAGACAATTCTCCACGTGACCAAAAATGCCTCAAATGAATCCAGGTTTTTCCCTGAAAATACATCTGGTCTCCTTTCATATTGGGCTCTGCAGCCCAATAACCTACTTACACCTAGTCTAGGTGCAAATTCACTCTTTTCACTCTTTTTTAACAGTAGGCAAAAATAATTGTGGTATTTACTTAATGGCTACTATGTGTTATGCACTTAGGTAAATACAACACCCAGTTCCTCTCCAACACAGGACAGAGTCTAAGGGGGTGGAAGAACAGGTATTGAATCCCCATTTAACTGTTGAGGAAACTGAGGCCCAGAGAAATGAAGTGACTAGCCCAAGATCACACAGCAAGCAAGTGGTAGAATCAGGATTAGAATTCAAGCCCTCTGACCCCGGGGCCTGGGCACTCTCCAGTAGGTCACACTGTTTCTTGGGTGATTTCTGAAAGTTGAAGATAAGCAAGAGAAATTGGGGCTTCAGAAGATAATTTGCAGGTTAACCAGAATCCTATGCACCATGAGACGGAGGTACTAAAAAGTGAGTTTTATCTTAAGGAGACTTTGGCTGTTTGCTCCCAGAACTTTTTCAAACCTTCCCACCCTCCTGCCTCCATCCCATGGGTACTGTGTCTGACTGCTGAAATTACTTCGGCAATCCTATTCATTCTTCCCTCTGCTGTGCACAGAAGACCATTTGGACCCACTAAAAAGAAACAGCTGGAATTCATTTCAATCCTAACTTCAGTAGCATTGAATGGGTCTATTCTCTTGGAGCTGGTATAAGCCAGTTTATGCACAGGTGGAGAGGCAGTCTGCCTGGACAATAAACAGTCGTTACTAATTATCACTGAAATTATTCTATCTTGGAGATTTATTATCCTCCCCTCCCCTATAAAACGGGGTTAGTTAGGGCTGACTCCTTAATGTCTGAAGTAGTATATAAGGGTACTGTCAGAGGAACAACTTCCAATGAAACTTCTGAGCATGTTTTGAGAAAACTGGTTTCAGGAGAACTTTAACAAAAAGTTCACATAAATGGCTTGACTAAGGAATTTTTTTAATAACCAATTTAGGGGTCTACTCTAACGGGTCCATATTTTTATACTTAAATAGCAGTAAAATAGTGGTAAAGTACTTATTAGGTGCAGTGCACTGTACTATGTGCTTCCCAAGCGCTTAGTACAGTGTTCTGCACACAGTAAGCGCTCAATAAATATGATTGAATGAATGAATGAATGTGTGAGGAGAAAGTAAACAGGTTGGGAATTAGACATGGTCCCTGTCTCTTGTGGGCCTCACGATATAAAAGCATTTTTAAAATAAAATAATCACTACTTACAACAAGAAATGGCACCGGCTCTGGCTTTCTAGACTCAGATATTCCAGTTCCCCCAAATGTTTCTGCTGCTGCAGAAACAATGCTGCTCCATCGGACAACCAATCAATGGTACTAAGTGTTTACTTTGTATAGAGCACTGTACTAAGTGCTTGGAAGAATACAATACAATAGAGTTGCTGCTCCATCCCACAACCAATCAATGGTACTAAGTGTTTACTTTGTATAGAGCACTGTACTAAGTGCTTGGAAGAATACAATTCAGTAGAGGTGGTTGACATGATCTCTGTCTTCAAGGAGCTTACAATCCATGGGGGGAGACTAATAACATAAATTACATATCAAGGAAGCAGCAGAGTATACAGAAATGCACATAAGTGCTGTGGGGCTAGGTTGGGAGGCCTATCAAAGTGCTTGAGGGGCACAGACAAATACATAGGTGAAGCAGAAGGGATGGTGAATAGCTTGGGGAAATGAGAGATTAGTCAGGGATGGCTTCTTGGAGGAGATATGACCTCCACTCTCCACCCCAATGCTCTGGTTCATTACTTAGTTTCTCCAGCTCAGTCCACAGAAAAGGCAGATGAAAATGTGGGCAGGGAACGCGACTGCCAAGTCTGTTGTATTGTACTCACCCAAGCACTTAGTACGCTGTGCTGCACAGAGTAAACGCTCAATAAATGCCATTTATTGATAAGCTCAAGAACTGCACCACATCTCCTGGCCCTTTTGGGAACAAAGTCAACATCAAGAAGTATCCAATGTAGACCTCAGGGCTTGAACTCTGCATCACTCCATCTCCCTGTCTCAGGGGATTTAGGAAAGTACATCAGAATCAAAACAGCCTCTCTCTTTGGCATTTTTTTCTGAGGCAGAATCTTTTCTTTGAGACAGAGCCATTTGGAAAAGATCAAATCAATCGTATTTACCGAATGCTTACTGTGCACAGAGTAATGTACTAAGTGCTTGGGAGAGTACACTATAGCAATATAAATGATACATTCCCTGCCCACAATAAGCTTAGATGAGCTAGCTGTAAAGGTTGGGTACTGATTTGGGAGGGGGAAAGGGAAGGTAATAAACGGATTTTTCAGTCATATATTACCTGGACTTTGTTTCACTTATTCAGCGGTATTTACTAAATGCTGACTTTGTGCAGAACGGAGTCATGGGCGCCTAATGTGTGCACGGCACGACTCTAGGGGCTTGGGAGAGTACAAGAGAAGTAACCAGCAAGGCCCCTGACCTCAAGGAACTGACAATCTCACAGATGAACTGATTTTTCAGAAGCAGAGGCAAGAACACCAAAACCCAATGAAGCTTCTCTTTGCTTCATTTGCTCCATGGCTGATAGCAACTCTCCTTGGAAGCTGCTTTTCAATTTAATGTTTTTACTGTGAAAATTATTAGGTGACAAAACTCAAGGTTATTACAGAACATAAATACGATTCAGAAATTCTTAACACTTGCTTGCGCACAATCAATCAGCAGTTAATATTGGTAAAGGGGAATCCCTAATAGAGGCATGAAACCATAGCAATTTCTGAAAGTAAAAATCAGTAGAATTTTCTGAATGCCTACTATGTACAGAGCACTGTACTAAGCGGTTGGGAGAACCAGTTCAAAAGAATTAGCAGATATGTTCCCGGCCCAGAACAAACTTACAGCCTAGAGGGGGAGATGGACATTAATATGAATAAATAATACATAATTTAATGATCTGTACATAAGTGCTGTGGGGTTGGGGCGAATATCAAATGTGTATATATATATATATATATATATAAACTTGTATATATATATATACCTGCATATATGTTTGTACATATTTATTACTCTATTTTACTTGTACATATTTATTCTATTTATTTCATTTTGTTAATATGTTTTGTTCTGTTGTCAGTCTCCCCCTTCTAGACTCACTGTGAGCCCGCTGTTGGGTAGGGACAGTCTCTATGTTGCCAACATGTACTTCCCAAGCACTTGGTACAGTGCTCTGCACACAGTAAGCGCTCAATAAATACGACAATGAATGAATGAAATGTGCAAATCTACCAGAGGTTCTGTCATTCTTGTATCAAATCCCTCTCTGTTAATAGATGACAACAAGCTACTTTCACCTTCCCCGGTTGTTGGTCAAAACCTGGGTGTTACCAGAAATGAAAGTTTTCATTTGGATCACTTCAGCTCTGTTTTACCCAACAACAAACAGCCTGGCTTCCTGGAAAGAGCAAGGAGCCTTGGAATCATAGAATCTGGGTTTTAATCCCGGCTCTATCGCTCGCCCTCTGTGTGACCTCGGGTAAGTCCCTTTACTTCTCTGGGTCTCAGTTTCCTCAGCTGTAAAATGGCACTTAGTAAGCACTTAACATTAAAATGAATACCATAAAAATACCACAATTTATTAGTTAGGAAAGTGGCCATTTAAGCCACTCGTTTCATTTAATTCCCACTTCTACTCCCTCCAGCCCTCCCAGAGCCCGAGTTAGGTCAGGAATTGGGAGAATGAATTGGGAATCAGCGCTTCATCGTGCAGAGTAGATTCATTCATTCATTCAATTCTATTTATTGAGTGCATACTGTGTGCAGAGCACTGTACTAAGCGCTTGGGAAGTACAAGTTGGTAACATATAGAGATGGTCCCTACCCAACAATGGGCTCACAGTCTAGATGACACCCCTCCGCCCCCTGGTAGAAATAAGTCCAACTGTAATGGAGAGCTCCCACTCTGGCTTGCTGCCGAAGGGGCGAGAAGCATTTTATTCAATCGCACTGGGTGAGTTTCACAACAACGCCCACAGGTTTCAAGATGATCTACGCCGCCAGATGCTGAAACCGATGATGTCAAAATTATCTATCTACCGAGGAACCTTTCCACTTGGGCCAAGATGAATGGAACATCAAAAACAAGGCTCAGAGAAAATGAACCAAGAGATTGGGAATGGATTGGCTAAGTGAACTAAAACTGCCAAAACTGACTAAAAGATAATAGTAATAGTAATGATACCTTGAATTTTTAGCATGCTTTTTTTCCCCCAAAGCGTTGTCCCCTCCGTTATCTCACTTTATTTATCCTTACAACATTTCTGTCACGTACAGAGAGGTAAGTACTGGTTTCTCCACTCTAAAAAAGAGGAAACCGAGCCCTACAGCAGTTAAGTTCCTTTACAAAGCCACCTACTAGATCAGTGACAAAACTAGAACCAAATTCCCCTCTTTCCTCGTCCTGTGTTCTTTCCACTGGATGGAACTGCCTCCCCAGAGTGAGCTTTTAGTCTTGTAAAATGAGCCCGCAGGTGATATAATAATAAGACCTCACCTCTATAAAGTTGAAAGTGAGAAGCTTCGTCTGCTGGCTAACAAACGCCCAATTACACCCATCGAAGACAAGCCAATATCCGCTTCTTCCCTTCTTGACGGGAAGGACCATCAGCTGCATTACGGATATACTCCTTCATCTAATAGAAAAATGAGTATTTTGTACCAGCCGAATGGAGGCTAAATCTTAGTGCACGGCTGCTGATGCATAAGTGAAAAGCCAGGACAATCTGCTCACATCTGGAACAGATTCCAGTGTCCGTCTAGCATACTCATCACTCAGCACCTACACTCACTCTAGTTTTTCAACCAAGTAAATCCGTTGCTACCAAACTGAAATCCTAATTCGATTCAGTGACTTCCGACGAAACGGCGAGCCACTTCATGACCGTCAGGGTTGGACAACGAAAGGGGTTTGTGGGAAGGAGGGAGGGAGGGAAGGCAAGTCAAATTTAAAAACAATGGCTAAATTCTACCATACTTTCATCTGGAAAATGGGGATTAAGACTGTGAGTCCCACGTGGGACAACCTGATCATTTTGTAACCTCCCCAGCGCTTAGAACAGTGCTTTGCATTTAGTAAGCGCTTAATAAATGCCATTATTATTATATCCACTTCCAATCCTTGGAGAATCAAGCCCTGAAGAGGGGATGGGAGAAGACATCACGTCCTCCTCCCTGCCTCCAAGCAGGGCAGGGCCTAAAACAGTCCAGACAAGAAGAAATTTATGCTATTTTTAAAAGCCTTTAAAGTTGACGATTCCACCAAGCCTCTAGATAATGCTCACTGTTGGCAATTTTTCCTTAGGTCTATCCTACATCCCTCAAACTGCCTTTTTAATCCATTTCCTCCTGATATCTTGACAGAGGAAAATTCAAGCTGGGCAGCATCACTAGTGCCTCTTCCCGCTTCACTGAAGCTTGATACATGGAAATCCAAATTTAGACAGTGCCATGTCTTAAATGGGACATTTGCTCCAGGTTTTTAGCAGTGGGGCATTTTAACAATAGGAAGGAGGCATCCGTCCTCCTCTCTTGGAAAAAAAGTAGCTGAAACGGGGTTTCTTAAATCAATCAATCAATCGTATTTATTGAGCACTTACTGTGTGCAGAGCACTGTACTAAGCGCTTGGGAAGTACAAGTCGGCAACACATAGAGACAGTCCCTACCCAACAGCGGGCTCACAGTCTAGAAAGGGGAGACAGAGAACAAAACCAAACATACTAACAAAATAAAATAAATAGAATATGTACAAGATAGAGTAATAATAAATAAATAGAGTGATAATAAATAAACAGCCACCTAGACACGAGCCAAGAGGGAGGTCCCACACTGAGAACAGCACATAGGTAGCTGTCATCTGATGCCTTTTTAAAAAAAATGGTATTTGTTAAGTGCATACTATGTGCCAGGAACTGTACTGAGCACTGGGGAAAATAAATGCTCATAATAATAATAATAATGGTGGTATTTGCTAAATGCATACTACATGCCAGGCACTGTACTGAGCGCTGGGGAAAATAAATGCTCATAAAAATAATAATGGTGGTATTTGTTAAGCGCATACTACGTGCCAGGCACTGTACTCAGCTCTGGGGAAAATAAATGCTCATAATAATAATAATGGTGGTATATGTTAAGCGTATACTACGTGCCAGGCACTGTACTAAGCGCTGGGGAAAATAAATGCTCATAATAATAATAATGGTGGTATTTGTTAAGCACTTACTATGTGCAAAGTACTGTTCTAAGCACTGCGGGAATACAAGGAGACCAGGTAGCCCCATGTGGGGCTCACAATCTTAATCCCCATTTTACAGATGAGGTAACTGCGGCACGGAGAAGTTAAGTCACACAGCCAACACGTGGCGGAGCCGGGATTAGAACCCATGACCTCTGACTCCCAAGCCCGTGCTCTTTCCACTGAGCCACGCTGCTTCCCCATAAGGCTGGACACAGTCTGGGGCTCAGACTTAATCCCCGTTTTACAGATAAGGTAACTGAGGCACAGAGAAGTTTAATTTTCACAGCCACAACTTGCCATTCAGCATTAACAAACCACACCATCAGCTTGTTTTCTATACCACCCTATTTCCTCACTAGACTGTAAATTCACCATGGGCAGGGAATGTGTCTATCGTTATACTGTACTCACGCAAGCGCCTAGTACAGAGCTCTGAACACAGTAAGCGCTCAGTAAACACGACTGACTGGGGTACAACTGGGAGACAGGAAATGGGTGTGTGTGTAGAGAGCTAATCACACACCAAATCATCATCATCATCATCGTATTTATTGAGCGCTTACTGTGTGCAGAGCACTGTACTAAGCGCTTGGGAAGTACAAATTGGCAAAATATAGAGACAGTCCCTACCCAACAGTGGGCTCACAGTCTAAAAGCAAATGAAGCAGCATGGCTCAGTGGAAAGAGCCCAGGTTTGGGAGTCAGAGGACGTGGGTTCTAATCCCGGCTCTGCCACTTGACTGCTGTGTGACCTTGGGCAAGTTGCTTAATCAATCGTATTTATTGAGCGCTTACTGTGTGCACAGCACTGTACTAAGCACTTGGGAAGTACAAGCTGGCAACCTATAGAGACGGTCCCTACCCAACAGTGGCTTAACTTCTCTGTGCCTCAGTTCCCTCATCTGCAAAATGGGGATGAAGACTGTGAGCCCCACGTGGGACAACCTGATGACCTTGTATCTACCCCAGTGCTTAGGACAGTGCTCGGCACATAGTAAGCGCCCAGCAGATACCAACATTATTATTATTATTATTATTACCAAATGATGGAAGTTTCTCTTCTCTGCTTCCAATTCCTGTTCGCCCTGGAGGCCTACCGGCCCCAGGAGCCTCTTGGAATATTCGTGGCTTTACCCCACCTTGTCTGAAGTTTTCTTCTCTGAAACATTTCTCGTTTTTTATGATCCCACCGCCCTGCTCACCACCCAGAAGCCGTTCGGGCTATCTCATTTGGCAATCGCTCTCCTCACACACTCCGCCGCCGGGTTAAACAGGATGCAGAGCCCGGCTGGGAGGATGCCTGCCCTATCAGGCCTCGATGGGTGTGATCCTGTGTGCTCTGCGCACAACTGGCGCGCCCGATGACGAGGAGGATGATGGCGAGGAGAAGCGCGCGCACCGATATTATCCCTGTCCAATGTTCCACTTTCCTGCTGGCACCTCCCTCATGTAATGCTAAGCAGCGGCAGATCTAGGACAAAGGTAGGGGAAGGACTAGTAGAAATAAAAGTCGTGGCAGTAGCAATCATAGAAGCAGTAGCAGTAATATTAGTAGTAATCTGATTAACAGGCGTAGTAGTAAATAGTAGCAGTAATAATCATAGAAGCAGTAGCAGTAATATTAGTAGTAATCTGATTAACAGGCGTAGTAGTAAATAGTAACAGTAATAATAATAATGATAATGGCATTTATGAAGCGCTTACTATGTGCAAAGCACTGTTCTAAGCACTGGGGAGGTTACAAGGTGATCAAGGTTGTCCCACGGGGGGCTCACCTCCTCCAGGAGGCCTTCCCAGACTGAGCCCCCTCCTTCCTCTCCCCCTCGCCCTCCCTCCATCCCTCATCTTACCTCCTTCCCTTCCCCACAGCATATGCATATATGTATATATGTTTGAACATATTTATTACTCTATTTTACTTGTACATATCTATTCTATTTATTTTATTTTGTTAATATGTTTGGTTTTGTTCTCTGTCTCCCCCTTCTAGACTGTGAGCCCACTGTTGGGTAGGGACTGTCTCTATACATTGCCAACTTGTACTTCCCAAGCGCTTAGTACAGTGCTCTGAACACAGTAAGCACTCAATAAATACGATTGATTGATTGATTGATTCATCCCCATTTTACAGATGAGGTAACTGAGGCCCAGAGAAGTGAAGTGACTTGCCCAAAGTCACACAGCTGTCAAGGGCCGGAGCCGGGACTTGAACCCATGACCTCTGACTTCAAAGCCCGGGCTCTTTCCACTGAGCCACGCTGCTTCTCTACTGCTACTGCATCAGGCTGCAGTAATGATAGCAGTAATAGTGCCAATAGTTTCGACCCCAGTGCTTAGTGTGCTTAGAACATAGTAAGTGCTTAATAAATGCCATTATTATTATTATTATTATAGTGCCTAATACATAATTTGTGCTTAACAAATACCATTAAAAAGAAAAAGGCACCAGATGACAGCTATCTTTATGCTATTCTCAGCAGTAATAGTAACAGTAGCAATAATAGTAGGAGAAGTAGTAGGAGCAGGAGTAAAAATTGCAGTAGTGCAGGAGCGGCGGCATTTGAATGCCCTATTGGTGGGGTCCACTGTAATAATAATAATAATAATGATGGCATTTATTAAGCGCTTACTATGTGCAGAGCACTGTTCTAAGCGCTGGGGGGATACAAGGTGATCAAGTTGTCCCACGTGAGGCTCACAGCCTTAATCCCTATTTTACAGATGAGGTAACTGAGGCTCAGAGAAGTTAAGTGACTTGCCCAAGGTCACACAGCAGACATGTGGTGGAGTCGGGATTCGAACCCATGACCTCTGACTCCAAAGCCCGTGCTCTTTTCCACTGAGCCACGTACTAACCCCATTTGCTTGTCTCCATCCCAGAGCTTAGTGCCTGGCACATAGTAAGCGCTTAAAAAATACCACAATTATTATTAGTAGTAGTAATTGGAAAGCGTGTAATTCTTCATCTACAAAGCACGTAATCACAGACGGGAAAATGTGACGCTGCCTGGAAATGTCGTAATAATAATAATAATGATGAGAATAAGAAATATCTGTTAAGTACTCACTATGTGCCAAGCACTGTATTAAGCACTGGGGTAGACAAATCTACTCTAAGCAGATCGGACACATGCCTGCCCCAGGTGGGCCACACAAAGACAAAGGTAGGATTCAGATGAGGAAACTCAGGTACAGGGAAGCAGCATGGCTCAGTGGAAAGAGCGTGGGCTTGGGAGTCAGAAGTCATGGGTTCTAATCCCCCTCCACCACTTCTCTGTGGCTTAGTTTCCCCAACTGTGATGTAGGGATTCAAAAATCTGTTCTCACTCCTACTTATGCATTCATATTCCTCAAAATGATTTAATATTGATACCCATCTTTCCATCCAGACTGTAAACTTGTGGGCAGGAATCGTGTCTAGCAACTCCGTCTCTATATGTTGCCGACTTGTACTTCCCAAGCACTTGGTAAAGTGCTCTGCACACAGTAAGCGTTCAATAAATAGGACTGAATGAACTCTGTTGCTTTGTATTCTCCCAAGCTCTTAGAACAGTACTCTTCATACGGTAAGTGCTCAATAAATACCACTGATTGAAGAATTGATTGAGAGTTATTGTAAGCCTCACATGGGACATTGTGTCTGCCCTGAATAACTTGCTGGGGTCAACCCAGTGTTAGAACAGTGGGTTTTTTTTCTTTGTATTTATTGAGTGTTTACCGTGTGCAGAGCACTGTACTAAGCGCTTGGGAAGTACAAGTTGGCAACATATAAACATCGTAGGGGCTTAACAAATATCTTTAAAAAAATGGTCACACCTAAAACAATGTCACTTGTTGACAAGGAAAGCATGGATACGATTAATACGGTAATGAATCTTGGACTACCAAGTGCACTTTAGAGAAACAGAAAACATTCAGTATAGCACCAAGAGTCAGACAGAGACTCAGGAGTTTTCTGTCACAGTGTAGGGCCTAGGGGATACAGCATGGCCTTGGGAGTCAGAAGGACCAGGGTCTTAAACCCGGCTGCGCCTCTTGTCTGCTGTGTCACCTCGGCAAAGTCACAACTTCTTTGCGCATCAGTTACCTCACCTGTAAAATGGGGATTAAGACTGTGAGCTCCAGGTGTGACACAAACTTGTGTCTACCCCATCACTTAGTACAGTGCCTGGAACAAAGTGAGTGCACAACAAATATCATTTAAAATAAGAATGTGGCCTCCAGTAGTGTCCCATGGGGTGACCTGGTAGTAAAATTATTCTAGTCTCCCTATAATGAGGATTGATGTTGGCGACACAAGAGGTCTAGGCCTCTGGCTGGCTGCTACCTTCGACATTGTTGCTATGATTCTGAGAAGGCTTGATCTTTGTGGACGCCTGCACGCTGAACAAAGAGAACGTCCAAAGACTCGATTAAGGCTGATGGCAAATCAACTCATAATAATACGTGTGAGTTCCACAAAGAAGAGCCGCTTTGAAAACTACATCTGAACATGCGCCTCACAAAGAGGAAGCAAGGCTTGGGTGTCAGTCCAGAAATTCTATGACTCTCAGTGAAAGTGAAGGGCTGGGCTCAATCATTTCATAAAATGTATAAATTCTGTAATAAATGATTTATTTACATTGCTATCTGTCTCCCATTCTAGACTGTACGCTCATTGTGGGCAGGGAACGTATCCACCAACTGTACTGTACTCTCCCAAGTGCTTGCTCCAGTGCTCAGCACACAGTAAGTGCTCAATAAATACCAGAGGATGATGATGACATGGGGGGGTGAGGGGGTTGGGGGTGGAATAGCTACCCAGGTAGAAGATACACTGAACCAAACTCAGGCGATTGGTCACTGAACTATTTTCACCCTACTTTTAACATCTGGATAAAGGTTGCCAAAGAGACCTAAAACTTGTATCATAGCTTACACTGAACCAAACTCAGGCGATTGGTCACTGAACTATTTTCACCCTACTTTTAACATCTGGATAAAGGTTGCCAAAGAGACCTAAAACATGTATCATAGCTTGCATCATATTTTGCTAATTCGCTGAGTAGGCAACCACCCTCAAATGTGCGCTTTCAGCAATCTCTGCTATTTTCCTAGTTTCCCCCCCTCTCCTAAATTTCAGTCTGCAGATGGGAGAGTGGAATGTGCATGTGAAAGAAATGGGCTCTGACTTTATTGGCCTCCTAACATCTGGATCGGCCTGGTCACGCTATCTAGGCCGAGTTTCCTTCTGCAGATGCGCACAGAAATGAAGAACCAGCTCCCAGAGAGAGGACATTTTCTAGCTCTGTCAGAATTGTCCGGACCACCACAGGTGACCGATTCTGGGACAAAGGTTGGTGACCTCTCTGTCGGCAGAGGCAAGCAAAATGAAATCTTTGAGCAGTTGCCACATAAAGGGCTCAAACAGTTTAAAAACACATTAACTTAGCTTACTTTGGTGCCAATCTAGCAGTTTTAAAGGCTTCGTTCCCGGCTCCAAAACTCAACCCTGTGTAATGCCCACGGGGCGACAGCTGGGCCGGATCAATATCCCCATTCATTCATTCAATCAATCGTATTTATTGAGTGTTTACTGTGTGCAGACCACTGTACTAAGCGCTTGGGAAGTACATATAGAGTCGGTACCTACTCAACAACGGGCTCACAGTCTAGAAGGGAAAAACCCAATCCACCCCAGGTGGGACTCAAACCAGTCCCTGGCTTAGGAGGCCAATACCTTATCCATTAGCCCACTGGGGCGCACATAATAATGATGGTATTTGTTAAGTGCTTACTATGTGCAA
Organism: Tachyglossus aculeatus; assembly: GCF_015852505.1. NCBI lineage: Eukaryota > Metazoa > Chordata > Mammalia > Monotremata > Tachyglossidae > Tachyglossus > Tachyglossus aculeatus. The sequence goes on along the minus strand of NC_052069.1, from coordinate 68,150,176 downwards.
AGCACTGTTCTAAGCACTGGGGAGGTTACAAGGTGATCAGGTTGTCCCACAGAAGGCTCACAGTTTTAATCCCCATTTGACAGATGAGGTTACAGGCACAGAGAAGTGAAGTGACTTGCCCAAAATCACACAGCCGACAGTTGGCAGAGCCGGAATTTGAACCCATGACCTCTGACTCCAAAGCCCGGGCTCTTTCCACTGAGCCACGCTGCTTCTCTGACCCCCATTAAGGGCTTGGAGGGATCATCATCATCATCATCAATCGTATTTATGGAGCGCTTACTATGTGCAGAGCACTGTACTAAGCGCTTGGGAAGTACAAATTGGCAACATATAGAGACAGTCCCTACCCAACAGTGGGCTCACAGTCTAAAAGGGGGAGACAGAGAACAAAACCAAACATACTAACAAAATAAAATAAATAGGATAGATATGTACAAGTAAAATAAATAAATAAATAGAGTAATAAATATGTACAAACATATATACATATATACAGGTATTCATGTATATATGTACAGGGATTCAGTTTTTAGAGGTCCCTGTGTGTTATCAGTGCATCATGAAGCACATAGAGCAATGTGGTGATGTCACTGTGCCCTGTGGCTGCTTTATTTGCAAAAGCTGCTGCTAAAGTGAAGGGAAGAGGAGAAGGGAGGAAAAGAGCCTGGGCCCGAAAGTTTAGAGAACCTGGGTTCTACTCCCAGCTCTGCCATTTATAATAATAATAATGGTATTTGTTAAGCATTTACTATGTGCCAGGCATAATGCTGGGGTGGATACAAGCAAATCAGGTTGCAAACAGTCCCTGTCCCACATAGGGCTCACTGTCTAAATCCCCATTTCACAGATGAATCAATCAATCAATCGTATTTATTGAGCGCTTACTGTGTGCAGAGATGAAGTAACTGACTTGCCCAAAGTCACAGAGCAGACAAGTGGTGGAGTGGGATTAGAACCCATGACCTTCTGACCCCCAGGCCCGGCCTCTAGCCACCACTATACCATGATGCTGTGTGACCTGGGGCAAGTCAGTTCACTTCTCTGGGTCTCCGTTACAGTGAAATGGGGATTCAATCCTGTTCCCTTCTGCACTGACTGTGAGCCCCATGTGGGACACGGATTTTATCCAACCTGATTATCTTTCATCTACCCCATGGAATAGCACCTAGTAAGCACCCCAAAAAATTTACCATAATTGTGGGAAGGGAGGGAGGAAAGGAAGAAAAATGGAGGGGGAGAAGAGGAAGGGAAAGGCAGTGTGATGGGCTAGCACCGTCAGTTAGTCTTTAGAGAAGCAGCATGGCTCAGTGGAAAGAGCCCGGGCTTGGGAGTCAGAGGTCATGGGTTCAAATCCTGGCTCCGCCAATTGTCGGCTGTGTGACTTTGGGCAAGTCACTTAACTTCTCTGTGCCTCAGATACCTCATCTGTAAAATGGGGATTAAGACTGTGAGCCCCCAGCGGGACAGCCTGATCACCTAGTAACCTCCCCCAGCGCTTAGAACAGTGCTTTGCACATAGTAAGCGCTTAATAAATGCCATCATTATTTTCCTCTTGCCCCTGACCCCATCTTGCTCCTCCCCACAGCACACAACCTCCATCCTTAGCCCCCAGCTCTGGAGAGCTGCCAAGCCTGTTGTTGGGATCTACCACGAACCCTCAAAAGCCCCTTATTTCCTTGATTCAATCCACGTCATGAAGATCCCCATTGTTTAAACATAAAACACCTGGGCTACGAAGAATCACGTGATGCCCCGGGATTTTTCCCCCCTTCCATCACAGTGCTACAGCTCCGGGATGTGCTGCCACACAGCCTTTCACGAGCTGGAACCCAAACAGTTAATCACGAAACACAAATCTCCCAGAAAGGCACAGTTCATTGTTAGCCCTTTTTTTGTCTTTTGGCCAGAAAACATCATGCTTTGGAAAAACAAGATTGTGAAAACACATCCCAACTGGATGTTGGGATTGGAGCAGAGGTAGCAGAGGGAATTTAATCTTCAATCTTACCCTTGGCCACACACATATAGATCCAATTTCCCAATTTTTCATGTGAAAGGGCTCATGGGTTTTGAAATTCTCCTTGGCAGCGAGGAAGGGACAGAGGGCCTGCAGGTTCCCCACAGTGAACAACACCTGGAAAACTGTGTGTGTGTGTGTGTGTGTGTGTGTGTGTGTGTGTGTGTGTGTGTGTGTGTGCGTGCGTGCGTGCGTGCATCTCTCTCTCTCTCTCTCTCTCTCTCTCTCTCTCTCTCGGGGAGGGAACTGAAGTCACAAGTTATCATTTCCATACAGAGGTCCACAGTGTGCAAAGAACAGAAGAGTGTCTGCATCACAGTGGATTTCAATAAGCGGGGAGGGCTTTCCCAGAAGGGGCTTGGGGCATTTAGGTTATTAATAACCATTTCTCCCTAGTAATTTGGGCAGTATCTCCTGCTAAAACCACCTAAGAATTGGAAGCAAGAACCGGGTGTGACGCCAGGAATGAACTAGCACTGGAATGATGTGATTTTTATCTTCAATCCTGCCAGGGCTGGTAATATTTGGCAGGCAGCTTTCCGCACCACTGAAAAGAAGGGTAAAAGGGAAAGAAAAAAAAAAGGAGGGAGAAGAAGAGAAAAGAAGGAGATCTCTGCTCCTAACAGCAGAAATATTCAAAGGGAAAATAGAGAGAGCCAATCAATGGTAATATTTGAGCACTTATGTATGTGCAGAGCACTGTGCTAAGCACAACACAGAGTATAAAACAGAGTGAGCAGATGTGTAAGTATCTTCCCAGATGCACAGTTGCTACAACGGTATAGCATTTAGGGAAGATGACGCTGCTGATGGTAAGCCTGTTCCCATGAAGTGTCATTCTGAGGGAATGGCTCATAATAATGATATCTGTTAAGTGCTTACTATGTGCCAGGCACTGTACTAAGTGCTGGGATGGATACAAGCAAATTGGGTTGGACGCAGTCCCTGTCCCATGTGGGGTTCACAGTCTCAAGACCCATTTTACTGATGAGGTAACTGAGGCCCAGAGAAGTGAAGTGACTTACCCAAGGTCAGGCAGCAGACAAGTGGGGGAGCCGGCATTAGAACCCATGACCTTCCAAGTCCATGCTCTATCACTATGTCACGCTGCTTCTTTACATGGCTTTTTTTTTTAATAGCATTTATTAAGCACCTACTATGTGCAAAGAACTGTTCTAAGTGTACACGGGGCCCATGGAAATACAGTTGGGCCTCTGTTTCTGGTCCTGCCATGCAGAGTTACCATTGCTCAGAGACCAAGGGGGAAGCTGAAAAGCCCTACTGTCTCTCTTGCAGCAAGAAGTCAGACTGGGGCTGCCAGAGTCTCGTAAATCAGGACAAATGCATACACACATATATGTTCTCTCTCTGTATAAATGTACATAAATATGAATATATATATAATATATCGGGAAAAGTATATAAAATAAGTATATATTGCAGGCTCTGGGTGCTGTTTTTTTTGTTTTTTGGGTGTTTTTTTTTTAAGTACATCTTCCACTCTAGGCTTGGAGAATCATAATAATGGAAACAAGTAGAGTAATTTTGTTTCACGACCACAGAGGAGAAATAAGTGACTTCATCCTACCCGAGCTCCATGCTATTCGGACCACCCGACATCTGGGCCCCCGTTCGGGACCTCTCCGACCCGCACAGGGAGAGTTGAACAGGAAACACCAGGCCGGGGCCGCTCAGCCGAAATGACATCATGCAGCAAAGCCCCAGAGCCCCTTCCCCAGTGCTACTTAATAATAATAATGATGGCATTTATTAAGCGCTTACTACGTGCACTGTTCTAAGCGCTGGGGCGATTACAAGCTGATCAGGTCGTCCCACGGGGGGCTCACAGTCTTAATCCCCATTTTACAGGTGAGGTAACTGAGGCACAGAGAAGTGAAGTGACTAGAGCCATGCAGCCTGAAGAGCAGAACAAAGATGTGTGTGTCTGTGTTTTGGGGGGAGCGGCTCTTGGCCAAACTTCTTCCTCGATCGGAGCCTTTGGCGCTGAGGCTCAGAGGTCTCCACGATGGCAGCCCGGCTTTGCCCGCAAGTTGGGAGGAAGCAGAGAAGAGATAAAAGGAGGTGAAGCGCAACTTGTGGCTTCCGCACGGATGTCGTGTTTGTGACGGCCTTGGTGGACGGCCGCAGAGCTGGTCTGGGGTGGAGGGGGGAGGAAAAATGCAAAATAGCTGTAGCCAGGCCCTGTTTGACAACACTGTATGCATTCATTCATTCAGTCCTATTTACTGAGTGTTTACCGTGAGGCACTGTACTAAGCACTTGGGAGAGTACAATGCAAATAAGCACTGCACACTAAGTGCTCAATAAATACAACTGAATGAGTGAACAGTAAACAGACACATTCCCTGCCAACAAGGAGCTTACAGTCTGCGGGGGGGAGAGCCAGACATTAAGTACAAAAATATAAAATTACTGGTATGTACATAGGTGTTGTGGGGCTGGAAGGGGGAAGGGTAAAGGGAGCAAGTCAGGGCGATGCAGAAGGGAGCAGGAGATGAGGAAAGGTGGGGCTTAGTCTGGGAATCAGTCAATCAATCAATCGTGTTTATTGAGCGCTTACTGTGTGCACAGCACTGTAATAAGCACTTGGGAAGTACAAGTTGGCAACATATAGAGACAGTCCCTACCCAACAGTGGGCTCAAGGCCTCTTGGAGGAGATGTGCTTTCAATCAATCAATCAATCGCATTTATTGAGCGCTTACTGTGTGTAGAGCACTGTACTAAGCGCTTGGGAAGTACAAGTGGGCAACATATAGAGACAGTCCCTACCCAACAGGTGCAGCGTGGCTCAGTGGAACGGCTCTGGAGTCAGAGGTCATGGATTTGAATCCCGGCTCTGCCAACTGTCAGCTGTGTGACTTTGGGCAAGTCACTTCACTTTCCTGTGCCTCGGTTACCTCATCTGTAAAACGGGAATTATGCCTGTGAGCCCCCGTGGGACAACCCAATCACCTTGTAACCTCCCCAGCGCTTAGAACGGTGCTTTGCACATAGTAAGCACTTGATAAATGCCATTATTATTATTATTAAGCCCCCTCCTTCATCTCCCCCTCGTCCCCCTCTCCATCCCCCGCCTTACCTCCTTCCCTTCCCCACAGCACCTGTATATATTTATATATGTTTGTACATATTTATTACTCTATTTATTTATTTATTTTACTTGTACATGTCTATTCTATTTATTTTATTTTGTTAATATGTTTGGTTTTGTTCTCTGTCTCCCCCTTTTAGACTGTGAGCCCACCGTTGGGTAGGGACTGTCTCTATATGGTGCCAACTTGCACTTCCCAAGTGCTTAGTACAGTGCTCTGCACACAGTAAATGCTCAATAAATACGATTGATTGATTGATTGATTAATAAGGCTTTGAAGGGAGGGGACACACATAATGCTTGCCCTGTAGGAAACATCTAATGGTGGATGGCGTTGTGAGCCTTCCCCAAGTCTTGCCTAGCTAACTATCTCCTATTCCATCTAAGAGATGGAGACAGCAGATGCTACTGCCTGCGGTTGACAGTGGGCTTCAGTATTTGAAGAAGATACTGTTGTCAGTGGTCACCATCTACAAGTCCAACTGTCCTTCATAACCTCCCTCCACACTACAACTCCCTACCCCTTCCCCTCTAGCAGACCACCTCTCACTTCATGTACAAAACTCTCCAGAAATCCCATCTGAAACATCCAAATACCAACATCCAATAAAAACATCCATAAAAACATCCAATACCCCAATCAATGGTATTTCATCATCATCATCATCAATCGCATTTATTGAGCGCTTACTGTGTGCAGAGCACTGTACTAAGCGCTTGGGAAGTACAGTTGGCAACATATAGAGACAGTCAACTACCCAACAGTATTACACACTCACCGTGTGCTGAGCTCTGTACTAAGTACTTAATACAGTGTCTGGCACATAGTAGGTGCTTAACAAATACCATTAAAACAAAGTGCTTGGAAAAGTACAGAAGTTGGTAGATATGATTCCTGCTCACAAGGTGCTTAGAGTCTACCAGAGAGACAGAGAAGGCTTCCTGAGTAATTTCTCATCTCCCTACGCTTTTTCCCTTCCTACTGCGTGCAACACAGTGAGTCTGTTACCCCTAAGTACTTTTATACTCTCTGCCTCACGTGGTAAATGAGAGAGACAGTATGTGCGTGCATGGGTATCTTTCTATTATATGGCTTCCCCTATTCATTCATTCAATCGCATTTATTGAGCACTTACTGCCTGCAGAGCACTGTACTAAGTGCTTGGGAAGTCCAAGTTGGCAACATATAGAGACGGTCCCTACCCAACAACGGGCTCACAGTCTAGAAGGGGGAGACAGACAACAAAGCAAAACATATTAACAAAATAAAATGAATAGAATGGTAAATATGTACAAGTAAAATAGAGTAATAAATCTGTACAAACATATATACAGGTGCTGTGGGGAGGGGAAGGAGGTAGGGCAGGGGGGATGGGGAGGAGGAGAGGAAAAAGGGGGCTCAGTATGGGAAGGCCTTCTGGAGGAGGTGAGCTCTCAGTAGGGCTTTGAAGGGAGGAAGGGAGCTAGCTTGGTGGATGTGCGGAGGGAGGGCATTCCAGGCCAGGGGGAGGACGTGGGCCAGGGATCAACGGCGGGACAGGAGAGAACGAGGCCCAGTGACGAGGTTAGTGGCAGAAGAGTGGAGGGTGCGGGCTGGGCTGGAGAAGGAAAGAAGGGAGGTGAGGTAGGAGGGGGTGAGGAGATGGACAGCCTTGAAGCCAAGGGTGAGGATTTTAATTTATTTAAATATCTGTCTCCCCTCTAGACTGTATGTTCCTTGTGGACAGGGATCATGTCTACCAACTTTATTGTATTACACTCTCCCAAGCATTTGGTACATTGCACTGCCCCAAATAAGCTCTTAATAATTAACATGCATTATTGTCTTTACACTCATTAAGGTCCGCCTTACATTCATACACATTTATATATATGTAAATGTATGCTCTACCCACCCCTCTAAATGTGTGCATTCATTCATTCAATCATATTTATTGAGCGCTTACTGTGTGTAAAGCACTGTACTAAGCTCTTGGAAAGTACAGTTCAGCAACAGGCACAATCCCTACCCAACAATGGGCTCACCGTCTAGTATTAAGACAACACATTTTGTAGTTTTAAATTGACACATATTACCTAAGTTAAAGACATTAGCTAAACAAAATCTTAAACAGTAAAACACACAAAAGTCTGCGGTGAGACTCCACTTTGTCGACCAACTCTGTTATAGTGTATTTTACTCTCCTAAGCACGTAGTACAGTGATCTGCACACAGTAAGTGCTCAATAAATACAACTGATTGACTGATCAGACAGACCAGTCTGGGCGTTGACAATCCGGAGAGAGGTTGCTCTCCCGTAACAAAGCTTTACATCAATAAGGAGCCACAGAGGCAGGCTGGAACTGAGGCTGGCCCATCCACACAGTGCTCTGCACATAGTAAGCGCTTAACAAATACCATCATCATCACCATCATCCAGCAAGCACCGATTACAGCCAAACAGTGCACTGGGCAGTGTCAATTAGTGTGGCTGAGTGGAAAGAATATCTGCCTGGGAGTCAGAGGTCATGGGTTCTAATCCCCACTCCCCCACATGTCTGCTGCGACACCCTGGGCACGTCACTTAACTTCTCTGAGCCTCAGTTACCTCATCTGTAAAATGGGGATTAAGACTGTGAGCCCCATGTGGGACAACATGATCACCTTGTATCCCTCCAGTGCTTAGAACAGTACTTCGCACATACTAAGCACTTAACAAATGCCATCATCATTATCATTATTATTCTCAGAGCCTCATTTCCCTCATCTGTTGAAGGGGAATTAAATACCTGTTCACCCTACCCCTTAGAATGAGCCCCGTGTAGGACAGAGACATTATCAAACACCACTGATTGACTGCATTACACCTGATCGTTTTTTATCTACCCCAGCGCTTAGCACATACTAAGTTCATTCATTCATCCACTCAATCGTATTTACTGAGCGCTGTGTGCAGAGCACTGTACTAAGCGCTTGGGAAGTACAAGTAAGTGCTTAACAAATACCAAAATCATGATTATCATCAATCTTTTCTGGGCTGCTCCCAGGCATAGCAAGTTTCTTGGCAGCAGTTCAAGCACAAAGGGCAGCAACTCCAGAGAGAGAGTTTGGTGAGTTGGAAGATGCTGCTGCTGGGTGAGACGTATTTCACGTGTGGCGGATGGAAAAGACAGCCTGGTGTCCCAGCAACTATCCATTCCACACCCTGAGCTCCTAAAATTGCCCTGGAAGTATTGCAAAGCGTGATTTACAATTTTATTATTATTATGACTCCCTCTGAAATCTGCTTTCTGGTATCCTCCTGTATCCTCCTCTTTCTTACGGCCCTGCTCGTGGAGCACAACCCTAACCTGGCACTGCACTTTAAAGATTATTTTTCAGTTTGGGCTCACAGGTGTCAGTCAGAGCACCTGGGCTACGCTTTCAAGTTCTCATAGAATAGATCAGAAAGCCGAGGCGATGAGAAAGGAAAGCCTGTTGTAAGATGGTAAGCTCTTCAACAACAGGCCCACGCGGCGCCCTGTACGGTTTTCTGTGGGCAGACGGCAGGCAAGAAATACGAATCAATCGATCGTATTTATTGAACGCTTACTGTGTGCAGAGTGTTGTACTAAGTACTTCGGGAGAGTACTATACAACGATACAGCAGACACATTCCCTGCCCACAACGAGCTTATACCAATGAAGACAATAAGGGTGGTGAAAAGTCAGAGTTCAGTACCGTCTGAACATACCCAAGTGATTCCCTGTGCCAAAGAAACAGTGTGGCCTGTCCAGCAATCGTATTTACGGAAGGCTTACTGGGTGTAGAGTACTGTAATAATAATAATAATAATAATAATAATAATAATAATAATAATAATAATAATAATGGCATTTGTTAAGCACTTACTATGCGCCAAGCACTGTTAATCGCTTACTATGTGCCAAGCACTGTTCTAAGCGCTGAGGGGGAAAAAAGGTGATCAGGTTGTCCCACATGGGGCTCACAGTCAATCCCCATCTTGCACATGAGGTAACTGAGGCCCAGAGAAGTTAAGTGTCTTGTCCAAAGTCACACAGCTGACAAGTGGAGGAATCAGGATTAGAACCCACAACCTCTGACTCCCAAGCCCGGGTTCTTTCCACTGAGCCACGCAGTACTAAGCGTTTAAGAGAGTACAATATAACAGAGTGGGTAGACCCGTTCCCTGCCCTCCACAAGTTTACAGTCTAGAGTCTGAGACCTAGTGAAAAGAGCAGGGGACTGGGACTCAGAGGACCTGTGTTCTAGTTGCATTTACCTGCTGTGGGGCCTTGGGGAAGTGCCTCAGTTCCCTCATCTGTAAAATGGGGATTCAATGCCTTCCTTTTTTAAGTTATTTGCTAAGCGCTTACTATGTGCCAAGCACCGTACTAAGTGCTGGGGTAGACACATGCTAGTAAGGCTGGACACCGTCCTTCTCCCTTCTGGCACTTACAGTCTTAATCCCTATTTTACATACGAGGTAACAGGCACAGAGAAGTGAGGTGACTTGTCCAAGGTCACACAGCAGACAAATGGCAGAGCCGGGATTTGAACCCAGGTTCTTCTGACTCCTGGCCTGTGAACTACCCACTAGGCCATGCTGCTTCTCCTCTTCTCCCTTCCCTTTATTCATTCATTCATTCAATCGTATTTATTGAGTGCTTATTGTGTGCAGAGCACTGTACTAAGCACTTGGAAAGTACAATTCGGCAACACACAGAGACAGTCCTTACCCAACAACGGGCTCACAGAGACAGTGAGCCCCATGTGGGCCAGAGATCATGTCTGATCTGCTTATACTATTTTTACCCCTAGTACAATGCTTGGCACAGACCACAGTAGCACGATTATTATTACTATTAAAGCAGGAAGTCACAACCATGGGTAAAAATAACAGGAGTGGATAGCAGGTTAGAAGAACAAATGCCCTGACTTTGCGCTGCCTCTAGAAATCTTTGGGCTTTGGTCATCTTACCTGACTTCCTTCCTATATTGTCAATTACCCCACTCTGCTGGGGGCCACACCTCTTTGGGCTCTTAAAGAGAAAGGGTTATATATATGCAGAAAGAAATAGGGCTATAACTTTCCAGTGGACCTTGGATACTATAAGCACTTTCTTAAGCTATTGTAAATATTAAGGTTTGCATTAAACATTCAAGAAGGGCTGCCGGCACCTAATTAAGGAGGGCAAATATCTGTTAAAACTAACGTCCACCTCCAGCCTCTTAGCGAGGAGCCAAAATTTTTTGACTTAGATAAGGCACAGAGAGGTTTGGTCCAAAGTCTTCCCTTAACCCTGATTGCTGGGCTCCTGGGGGAGCCACGAACCCTTTTTTTTTTCCACAAAGATGAGGCTGAGATGCCTAATAGCGTAACCCTGCCATTTTCTCCCAGCTCCCAGCAGAAATGCCGCTGACACTCTTCACAGGCATCTACTTTGCAAACCCTTTGTCTTATGACAAGATAATCAGCCCAAGCTAGATAACCACTCCATAGAGAGGAAGTGAAGATGACTCTCAGTAGCAGAGGAGTATGCCTGCAATAAAAATGAGGCTGTGGAAGGGGCTAGGTGGCCCGCAACAAACAGCTGTAGGCCTTGGAGGCGGGCATTGCTTTTTCCTGGAATTCTCTCTTGCTATCACAACAGTGACAGTTTCAAATAATAAACACACGGGTTCTGCCCCTTTACTATCATCCTTATAAAGGCATCCTACAATATTTCAGCTTCACAGGCAGCACCTCATTGGTTTCTCCTCCACGGTACCGTAAAAGCGATTCTCCCTTTCCACCAGACACTCTATAATGAACTCCTGGAACTAAATTACGTTTCTCTGTTGGGAGATGGATGTGTCCTGTGGACAGCACAGGTTAAACCCTGACGCTTAAAAAAACCTGGAATAATAATAATCATTATTATTACCAACACCCTCCAATCTTTCTTGCCACCTCTCTTGCCGGAAGGCAGTTCCAGAAAGTGGAATGAAAAAGAATAAATAGCTAATTAAGGAAATCAATTCTCTACAGCAAAAAAAACAGTGAACACATGGATGTGTCCCTACATCTGATAAGGTTTCTTGGTCTCTACTTTTTGAGAGATGAAGAGATATCCGAGAAATCTGCCTAATATAGATGAGGGTATATATCGTATGACTCCAACGCTCACAAGCTGAATAATAATAATAATAACAATAATAATAACGGTATTTGTTAAGCACTTACTATGTGTCAGGCACTGTACTAAGCACTGGGCTGTTTACAGGCAGATCGAATTGGACATAGTCCCTGTCCCACATTGGGCTCAAAATCTCAATCCCCATTTTACAGATGAGGTAACTGAGGCCCAGGGAAGTGAAGTGACTTGCCCAAGGTCACACAGCAGACACGTGGCGGGGCAGGAGTTAGAACCCATGACCTTCTGAGTCCCAGGTCCCTGCTCTATCCATTACACCATGCTGCTTCTCAAAGAAAATTTGTTAAGTGCTTACTAGGTGCCAAGCGCTGTACTAAGCACTGAAGCGGATACAAGCAAATCGGGTTGGACAGAGTCGGCGGACTAAGATATTTTAAGCATAATATTAACTCCAAACTTGCAGTAAAGGGTAAAGAGAGAGCAGGCCCCTTTAGCTCTCCCTCCTGACCAAGCTCTTTTTTTCTATCCCACCTATACCCCCTTTATCGCTCCTGCCTGCTGATTCTTTAGGCTTCCTGCCCATTGCCACGGACTTTATTCAGTCCTGTGACAGGCCTCATCGGTCAAGATCAAGCTGGACACAGCACTTCTGATGAGACTTCATAAAAGCAACTTTCGGAGTCTTCCATAATCATCATCACCATAATACTGTGAGGTGCTTATTCTATGCCAAGCACTGTACCCTAAACCTTGGGTTTGATGCAATATATTCCCCATCCCCATCACCCTACCTCCTTCCCCTCCCGGCAGCACCTGTATGTGTTTGTACAGATTTATTAGTCTATTTTACTTGTAAATATTTACTATTCTATTTATTTTGTTAATGATGTGCATTTAGCTTTAATTCTGTTTGTTCTGACAATTCGACACCTGTCCACATGTTTTGTTTAGCTGTCTGTCTCCCCCTTCTAGACTGTGAGCCCATTGTTGGGTAGGGACCATCTCTATATGTTGCCAACTTGTACTTCCCAAGTGCTAGTGCTCTGCACACAGTAAGCGCTCAATAAATACCATTGAATGAATGAATGAATAAGCAGGTTCGATACAGTCTCTGACCCACATGGGACTCACAGTCTGAGAGGGAGGAGCAACAGGCATTTTATCCCCAATTTACAGATGAGGTAACTAAACCACAAAGAAGTTAAGTGACTTGTCCATGGTCTCGCAGCAGACAAGTGAGGGAGATAATAATAATAATAATAATAATAGTATTTGTTAAGCACCTACTATGTGCAAAGCACGGTTCTAAGCACTGGGGGGATATAAGGTGATCAGGTTGTCCCATGTGGGGCTCACAGTCTTAATCCCCCTTTTACAGATGAGGGAACTGAGGCACAGAGAAGTAAGTGACGTGCCCAAAGTCACACAGCTGACAACTGGCGGAGTCAGGATTTGAACCCGTGACCTCTGACTCCAAAGCCCGGGCTCTTTCCACTGAGCCATGCTGCTAGGTCATGGTTATCCTTTCCTGAGAAGTCCAGATTGTAGAAATGGATTCTAGAAAGGTATTTAAACTGGGTTAACAATGTACACCCAGATATTCAAAAGTCTCGGACTGCAACAGAAATCTCAACATGTTTTAAATTTCCATGTAAGAGGAGGCTATGGAGTTTAATATACCGACCAGCCCCAATCTGGCTAAAACCCTAATGCAACAAGCTGTTTCAGCCTATCTCAAAACAAGAAACTAGCACGCCTACTCTGCTAGAAAATGCTCACTTTACAGTATCTTATACATCGGGCAGTGACAAAAAGATTTCTAACTTAGTCAACAGTCAGATGCCATGAGATACAGCCAGCAGTTTTCCACTGGTGGAATAAGAACTCTCGGCAGACCGACTGAATCCAAAAATGTGAACACGACTCCACATCAGCTGCTGCTACATCCGTTTTCAATTAGGCAGGTTTTGTGTAGAGTTGGAAGATAATAACAAAAAGTTACAAAATGGCCTGCAAGAGTTCCAGGACTTGTGGGGTTTTTCTGTCTAAAACCAAACCCTAAGACCAATATCAATCATACTCAAATATCCCATCTTGTTGATTCACTATGGACTGGGGAAATGGGTGGGTGGGGCTGAGGGGAGACCCCCCCACTCTCTTTTCCTCCACTTACCCTACCCTTTGGCTCTCATTTAAAATGTCCATTTAAAAACCACAAAGAGCCAGGGAGGCTCTATTCTGTGCTTTTAGCAAATACTACTTATTAGGAGCCTGCTCCGTTCCCACCCAAAGTTCCAACTCACTGGCTCCTCTCCTCAGCAGGCCCCCAGTAAACGTTCACTTCCTCTAGACTGTAAGATCCTTGTGGGCAGGGAGCATGTCTACCAACTCTGTTATTACTGTACTCTTCCAAGCCCTTAGTACAGTACTCTGCCTACAGTAAGTTCTCAACAAATGCCCCCATTGTTTGACAGATACATAACTGTAATTTATGCATTTTGTGGCTACCTCCCCCTCTAGACTGTGAGTTCCTTGTGGGTAGGCAACATGCTTACCAACTCCATTGTATTGTACTCTCAGGTGCTTAGTACAGTGCTCTGCAAAAGTGAGCACTCGATAAATACGACTGATTGATTGATTTCTATTCAGACCACCCTTGGACAAAGGCTTTCCGTCCCACAGCCAGACCTCGCTTAGCAAAGCTTCCCTACACAGAGGTGATGTCGGGAAAGTTACGTGTTCCAGTGACACACGGCTCCTTTGTCCTTGATGTCTCCTGGGCTCTGGATTTGGGTTTCGAGTATGAAGCATGGTCTTCTGGGACCAAAGCTATCTGTGTCCTGCCCAGATTTGAGGATTTTTTCCTTGGTGGTTAGGAAGAATGATTAGTAAGCAATTGGCTAGGCTCTCAAACCGACTCAAAACACCATGTGCATAACAACAATCAATTGCTGTGGTGGAAAAGCCCCAATTCCAGCAAATGGGGCTGACTTTTGGATTCATTTTTTGGCACCATCCACTTCTGTTGTCAGGGAAAAAGTAACAGGAAGTGACCCTAATAGGGACTTTTGGCAAACTTCTGAAGAACTCAATCCCACTTCTTGTTCCTGGAAGAAGAGGTTGTGGAAGAGGAGAAGCACAATGCAGAGGGTTACGCCAGTAATCACCAGTGACTGGGAGAGACTTATAGAAATGCTACATCCAGTCACACTGCTGCCTGGGAGGACCCGACCCGATCGCTGGTTATCATTTAATAATAATAACAATAATGATGGTATTTCTTAAGCGCTTACTATGTGCAAAGCACTGTTCTAAGCGCTGGGGAGATTCTAAGGTGATCAGGTTGTCCCACAGGGGGCTCACAGTTTTTTTTTTATCCCCATTTTACAGATGAGGGAACTGAGGCCCAGAGAAGTGTAGTGACTTGCCCAAAGTCACACAGCTGACAATTGGCGGAGACAGGATTTGAACCCATGACCTCTGACTCCAAAGCCCGGGCTCTTTCCACTGAGCCACGCTGCTTTGAAACTCCAACAGTAGTAACGCCACTTTCTTTCCTTCTGACACATCTGAAGCTCTAGTGTCCCCCAGATTGAAAGACCATGTACTCTTAAGGCAGCGTGGCTCAGTGGAAACAGCACGGGCTTTGGAGTCAGAGGTCATGGGTTCAAATCCCGGCTCTGCCAACTGTCTGTGTGTGTGACTTTGGGCAAGTCACTTAGCTTCTCTGTGACTCAATTACCTCATCTGGAAAATGGGGATTGAGACTGTAAGCCCCCCGTGGGACAACCTGATCACCTTGTAACCTCCGCAACACTTAGAACAGTTCTTTGCACTTAGTAAGCACTTAATAAATGCCATCATTATTATTAAGGGCTAACAGCCACTCCCAGGAACTCAAATGTCAGGAAAGGATCACTGCAGGAGGATCAATCTTTTCCTAAGTGAGTTTTAAATCAAAATGTGCCGTTATTGGGGTAAAATTTGCCGGAGGAGAAAAAGGAAGGGAGAGAGAAGAGGGGAAGGAGAAAATAGAGTGCTTTGAGCTCTGCACAAAGTAAGCACTTAATATATACCATTGAGGTGTGTGCTACATCCCTATTTATGAAAGCATTCTTGGCAGTTCACAGGCCAGCCATTTTCACCTCCTGTCACATGTTGGTTCTGAAAGACAGTCAGATAGTGCAACCACTAAAGGGCACAAGAGAAGTGGCACGGCCTAGTGGAAAAAGCAAAGGGCTGGGAATCGGAGGACCCAAGTTCTAAACCAGGCTCTGCCACTTGGTCATTGTGTGCCCTTGAGCAAATCGCTTCTCTGTGCCTCAAATTCTTCATATGTAAAATGAGGATTAAATATGTTTTCCCTCCCCCTTACACTGTGAGCCCCATGTGATTCAGGGATGTGTTTAGCCTGATTATCTTCTATTTACCCCACCGCTTAATACAGTGGAAAATCCCGCAATTAAAGCCTTTCTCCTTCAGAACTCCCTCAAGGACTAAAAAAAATAAATTGTTCAACCAGATGCAACAGGAGGTAAGGCACCTGAGTTGGGGAAAATAAAAAAAAAGGAACCAATCATTTGGGAAAAGAATCACTGAGGTTGAGTTCTGGTTCCTGGACCCAGCATACCTAGGGGGTTTAGAGGGTAGAGGGGGACCTTATCCAAACTGACATTTGAGGACCCGGGTGCAATAGTCTAGGGCCTTACCTTTTTGATTAAGAGTTTCTAGGTGCATTCAGATTCCTGGACTCCAACAAAAACAGTGTTGTTTCCTCAGCACCTGCACAAAAACAGGTTTCTGCCAGGGAGCTCTAACAAGTCGCTTTAGGGGGACTTCAAATTTTGGTGGGTTATTTCACAAAATCCAACTCCTGCCAAGTTCCAAAATCTTGGCACGGGCAGGGCAAACAGACCAATCACTCCCCTTGGGCACAGTCCCTCCAAACTAGCTCCGGCAGTCAAAATGGGTTAGGCAAATTGCAAGTCATTTTCATTTGCGGGACCCCAGCCTGAATACTTCCAAAAAAAAGTTCTAAGGGTTGGATTCCAGACCCCAAGCATGTTCTCCCAGCAGACCTCATTTTCTCAGAAGACTCTGGGATTGACAGGACCAACCTCGCAAGAGAAACCAACTGAAGTAAAAATGAGAGTATAAGCAGAAAAAAGTAAATCAGCCGTAACTAACTGTACTGAAACTTCCATTTTGAATTTCATTGGTTTATCAATCAATGATATTTACTGAGTGCCTACTAGGGGAAGAAGACTTTACTGAGCCTCTGTTTGGGGCAGAACACCACTCATTCAATCGTATTTATTCTCAGGGCCTATTAGATGAACCTACTGTACTGGGAGCCTACTGCAAGCAGAGCATTGTACTGGACAAAACTGTAAAATGAAGTTTCGATAGATGTTCCTTCTACTTAAAATGTGAGTCCCATGTGGGACAGTGACTGTAAACTTGTTGTGGGCAGGGAATGTATCTGTTTATTTTTATAGTGTACTCTCCACAGTGCTCAGTAAAGAGCTCTGCACACAGTTAAGCCCTCAATAAATAAGAATGACTGACTGGGACTGTGTCTGACATGATTTTCTTTGCCTTCTGCCCCAGCACTAAATATAATGCTTGGCACACAGTAAGTGCTTAAGAAATCCCACAATTACTATTATTACTATTTCCATTATTACTATAATTACTGTTATCTATTGGGTGCAGACCACTGTACTGAGGGCCTCCTCAGGGAGTCATGATAAGTAAAAGATGGGGCTCCTGCCTTTGAGGAGCAAGACACCACTTTTCCTCACCGGCGTTTGATTTCTGAAATTATCTTTGGTTGGCAAAACCATGACTGATAAGAGAAAAGGCTTATGGAACAAAAGGTATTAGGGAAGCCATGCTTCGCTCACCCAGGGAGACATCCCTTTACTTACTGGTTCTCCCTGCATTCTGGGTCACCCCATAGACTGTCTCTATATGTTGCCAACTTGTACTTCCCAAGCGCTTAGTACAGTGCTCTGCACACAGTAAGAGCTCAATAAATACGATTGATGATGATGATGATCACCTCTCCATGGGGGAAGGGGGTGTGGCAGAGCCCACACTGGTCACATGCTAGACAATTTTACAGCTCCCCTCACCCTCAAGCAATCCTTTTCTGGGCCCTCTTCCCAAATGGCTCCCTC
The DNA here is from genome assembly GCF_015852505.1 of Tachyglossus aculeatus. Classification (NCBI taxonomy): domain Eukaryota; kingdom Metazoa; phylum Chordata; class Mammalia; order Monotremata; family Tachyglossidae; genus Tachyglossus; species Tachyglossus aculeatus. The sequence goes on along the minus strand of NC_052069.1, from coordinate 68,132,742 downwards.
TCTTTTCACTTGGAGGTCACAATTTCCATCAGTAAAATCAGCGCAGAGGCTGGCTCCAAAAAGCCTGATGCCCACTGCTCCATCAACAGCGGGACAGGGGCTTGAAAGTATGGACAAACTGGAATGGCAGATAGCGGGGATGTGGTCAGAGACCACCATGATCAGTCAATTCACAGCACAAGGAGAGCCAAGATGGACACTACAAACTGATCCTGCAAGTGAAGACTTCACTTGGTGGTGCAAAAATCTCAAATCACATCGCAGAACTATTTGCTAAAAAATATAGCTTCACCTCCCCTTATTCCTGTATGCAGAGTTCTGACTATTAGATGCAACCTTGCTCTTTCACAGGACCAGGCCAGACATTAAAGCCATTCCAGAGATTCCTCCCTGCTCAAACAGCCCCGTGGGCAACAACTAATGTGCAAATGAACACCTGTAAACTTCCCGCAGTGCGACTGGTTTGGGAAGGGGGTTAGTTCAGCTAACAGAATCTGGCCCAGGTGAACAGCATTTCTAAAGATTTGCCTCAGAAGTGCTGTTGCTAACAGTTTGTTACCAAATCATTTAGCCTTTTCTCTTTACCCTCCTATATTTTTAATATGAACTTTTCTGGGAAAAAGGCAACATGGATCTGGCATACTCAAGCTTCTGCTAAAACAAAGCAATCTGGAGGGAAGAATGTAATTTGAATGAACTGCTTGGATCCTGTGAACTTAATCTTCAATATTCAACTCTCTTTCTCTCAGCCATGAGAAAAATTCTTTACTGCCAAAGCAGCTGGTTTTTATTCTGCATTCCTTTCAGTCTGACCTCCCATGAGCCCCTCCCTCCCCCTTCACCAGCCAAGCACAAAAACTGTTCTTTACACCTTGGAACACTCTGTTAGATGCATTTTATCATTCGATAGTCACACCGAAGGCAATTAGTTTGGCTTTAGGATCCAAAGTGTCATTAAAACAGATACCGATTAATTGGATTTTGAAAGCTACATTACTTTTTCTAGATGTCATGCACCATTTAACACACACGGCATTTCTTAATTTTTATTTTACCCAATGGCAAGCCCAAATTTTGCCTAAAAATATTTAGCTGGGTGGAAAAAAATGAGTTTGCATTCTTTGTTCCTTCCAAGCTAACCTTCTCACAGTGCTTTGTTCTCGACCTTCCCATCTCTTGCCTCTGCCTGACACCTCCTCCCCCTTTCAATCAATCACCGATGTTTATCAAGCACTTACTTTTCACCTTTAAAGCCCTTCTAAAATCCCAACTCCTCCAGGAAGCATTATCCAATTAATTTCTACCATCCCTGGTTATGCCATCCCATCAGCTACGGCTAGCACTCATGTAATGTGCGATATGATGATGCTGGCATTTGTTAAGTGCTTATTATGTGTCCGGCACTGTTTAAAGCAGCAAGGTAAATACAAGCTAATCGGATGTGGCATGTATGTGGCACCCTGTAATACAGTCCTCGAAAATGTGGGAGCATTGCGAACCACCGTATGGTGACATACATGTTTTCCTAAAAACTTAAATGTAATGATTTAGTTCCTCCTCTTCACGTGACAACCGGACCTACAGGTAACTTCTTTTTTTTCACGTGCCAGGAGCTATACTAAGGGCTGGAGTAGATGCATCAAACTGGACACAGTCCATGTCCCACATGAGGCTCACACTCTCAATTCCCATTTTACAGATAATGAAATTGAGGCACAGAGAAGTTAAGTTACTTGTCCAAGGTCACACAGCTGATGGGGGAGCCAGGATTAGAACTCAGGTCTGTGCTCTGTTCCACTAGGCCATGCTGTTTCCCGATTAAAAAGTGCAGTAATAATAATAATAATAATTGTGGTATCCGTTAAGCACTTACTATGTGCCAGGCACTATACTACGCACTGGGGTGGATAAGCGAAACAAGCGAAACAGGTTGGACACAGTCCCTGTGTCACACAGGGATCACAGCATTAATCCCCATTTTAAAGATAAGGTAACTGAAGTTAAGTGACTTGCCCAAGGTCATAAAGCAGGTACACAGGGGAGCCGGGATTAGAACACAGGTCCTCCTGACTCGCAGCCCTGGGTTCTATCTACTAGGCCACGCTGCTTCTGCCCCCTTCCCATCCATTATTTCTAGGTAGGTGTATTTTTTGGTAGCTGTGTGGTATTTATTTAGTGCTTACTGTGTGCTGAGCACTCTATTAGGTGTTTGGGAGATAACATTACTGTAGAGGTGGTAGCCTAGGGGGGCTCACTCACAATTTAGAAGGGGAGACAGACATTAAAATAAATACTGATGGTTCAATGGGAAAGCATAGATATATGTACTAAGGAGTTGTGGGGCTGAGGGTGGGAAGAATGTCAAGTTCTTACGGGGTACAGGAGGGGGAATGGGAGAAATAGGGGACTCATCAGGGAAGGTCTCTTGGAGACGCTGGGATTTTAGTACGGCTTTGAAGGTGGGTAATAGGATGGTCTGTCAGACTGGAGGTGGGGGGCGGGCAGAGTTGAGTTCCACTGCCAGAGGAAGCACACTGGCAGTGGGTTGGAGCGAGCTGGAGGCACGGTGAATAAGTTGGCTTTAAAGTAGCAAAGTGTGTAAATTGGGTTGTAGTAGGAAATCGGCAAGGGAAGACAGGCGGCGGAGAGCTGCTTGAGCATCTACCTTAAAGATGACGGTGAAGAGTTTCTGTCTGATGCGGAGATGACTGGACAACCACTGGAGGTTTTACAGGAGTGGGGTATATAATCTGGTTCTGCTTTTGCTCCATTAGGTAGTAAACTCAAGGTCTCTGCACGCACAAGGTACCCAGTTCAGTGCTATGAACGCAGGGGGCTCAATAAATACTAATGACTGGAAGCATCTCCCAAGCAAGATCTGTCAGAAAAAGCTTACAGTTGGGCAGAAAGGGCAGAACAGCACAAATTCTTACGGTCTCTCTCCTGACCCAAAGAAACTTTGGTGCCTGACACAGAGAGTTTTTCAGGAGATTACAACAGTTGCAGGCTACAAATACCATTAATCCCTTTCCTTGTCAAACTGTTGACTACGTTTATTGGTCATTATCACGCCTCAGGGAACAATTCCAGGGGAACTGTATAATGCCTCTTGGGTTTTGTGGATATCACTGGGGTTATAAGGGCCTTCAGAAAAGGTCCCATCTGGATTACGCCAGGGAGAGGTCAAAGTGGGACCTTACTACTGCTTTTCCCCAACTGTGTGTGTAACTATAGAAACCGGGTGGGGAAATATCTTATTTCACGGTAAAAAGTGAGTTCTGCCCAAGCCAACCTGATTTGGATGCTACATATTAGCGGGTAGACCAGGGAACCCTCTATGAGGTCAGCAGGGTGCCTAGCAAGGAAAGTTTCTCGCCGTATTTGTTTGTCACTCAGCTACCGATCCAATTCAGTGTGCCCTAATGGAAAGGGCATGGGCTTGGGAGTCAGAAGACATGGGTTCTAATCCTGACTCTACCATTTGCCTGCTGTATGAGCTTGGTCAAGTCACTTCACTTCACTTACAGTTCCCTCATCTGTAAAAATGGGGATTATGACTGTAAGCCCCATGGGGAATATGGACTGCGTCCAACCTGAACAACTCCTATCTACCCCAGAACGCAGTACAGTGCCTGATGTACAGTAAGCACTCAAATACTATAAAAAGAAAATAATGGCACTAGAGTTTATAAAGCATCCTTTTCTGGACAGTCTACAACAGACCAGATCCCATCAGGCTAACAGACAGATCTTCAGGTTCAAGTGCATTCACTTTTTCAGGACATCGAGCTAGATAAAGTCTCCAAAAAGCCTGGCTTCTACTTTCTTTCAGTCTATCGATGGTATTTATTGAGGACTTACTCTGTGCCGAGCACTGTACTAAGCACTTGAGGGAGCACAACAGAGAAGTAGACATGAGGTTACAATCTGGGGTGGGGGGCTGGGGGAGGACGGGGATGGGACTGGACTCAATTTCAGCCCATATTTCATCGGTTTGGGGCTCAAACGGAGGTACTAAGCTCAGAGGGGGTTAGAAGGATAGATAAATGACCCCAGATCTTGTATACAGTACTTAACTTTCAGTTAATAATGCTTATTTTGTCATCAGATGAATCGTTGTTGTTACCAAAATCACTGGGGATCTATGGAAAAACCTCTATTTCTAGTTTGGTGGCAAAAAGTCTGTGAACTAAAAAATAAAAAATCCACAAAAAGCAGTTGCATACATTCACTATTACAGCAGCGCTTAACAGAAATTCTCTTCATGAAGTACAATTACCCAAACACATCACGTATGTTTTCTGGTCCAACTTTGGCAAATCCATTCAGTTTCATTCTAATTCCTTGATTTTGTGCAACAATACTGAAAGCACATGCATGTACACACACACACCCACCCACCCACCCACTCCCCACCCCCTTAATAGCAACTACCCATTCAATGCCTAAACTGAGGAATCTAAAAACATGTTCCTTAATTCAGGTTTGTATTCATCAAGAAAGAATGGAAAGAATTTTACAGCTGTTCTTTGCAATATGGTTTTAGATTTTTTTTTCTAAAAAGGCTGATATGTTAGCCTCTCAAACCCTTACTGTGCACAAAATCTAGATGGAGTCCTGAGTAACTGGATGAAACAGGGTGAGAAGCAGCAGGTGTCCAAACTCATTCACACCAGAGGTTCAATTTCTCTTTCATCATCATTATCATCATCATCATCAATCGTATTTATTGAGCGCTTACTATGTGCAGAGCACTGTACTAAGTGCTTGGGAAGTACAAATTGGCAACATATAGAGACAGTCCTTACCGAACAGTGGGCTCACAGTCTAAAAGGGGGAGACAGAGAACAAAACCAAACATACTAACAAAATAAAATGAAAGAATAGATATGTACAAATAAAATAAATAAATAAATAGAGTAATAAATATGTACAAACATATATACATATATACAGGTGCTGTGGGGAAGGGAAGGAGGTAAGATGGGGGGGTGGAGAGGGGGATGAGGGGGAGAGGAAGGAAGGGGCTCAGTCTGGGAATGATGGCATTTGTTAAGCGCTTACTATGTGCAAAGCTCTGTTCTAAGCGCTGGGGAGGATACAAGGTGATCAGATTGTCCCACATGGGGCTTACAGTCTTCATCCCCATTTTACAGAGGCGGTAACTGAGGCACAGAGAAGTGAAGTGACTTGCCCAAAGTCACACAGCTGACAATTGGCAGATGCAGGATTTGAACCCATGACCTCTGACTCCAAAGCCCAGGCTCTTGCCACTGAGCCACGCTGCTTCTGCTTCTCTTTGATAACCTTGCAATCACTTGTCAACATAGAAGACTGCTATGGATTGTGGTCATCATGATTCAAGTCCTGTTTAGAAGCATTTAACTACCACTACTAAACACTCCTCTGGTTCCCCTTAAATCTAAGATATGTAACAAACCCAGGATATCCTTTCGCTTGCCTGGTTAAAAAAAAAAAAACCAGCAAAGCCACAAGTACTTTCTACCAAACTCCCTAAACCACAACATCAGACTGAAAGTACCCTTAGCACCAAGACTGTCTAAAAGTTAGATTTAAATGTACAGTTTAATTTCTACAATGAAAAACAAAAATATGGATTTGCAGTCTGTTCCAACAGAAAAGCAAGGAAATGGAACAAGGCTGTGTGTCCACACTTTGTGGATAGGAAGAGCGACTTCTAACTCCTCTTTTGACTCGTAGCTTATGTTCACAGCCACAAAGCAACTTCTCTCCATCTGCACCAGTTCACCATGCAAAATACATTCAGTTCAACTGCATACTAGAGCTGGGTGAGGTTAAAAATGTAGCACTGAAGTGTGTTCACATAAGTGGCAAGACACCTGGGCTCAGGTATCAGCCATCAATTCTTCACAGCGGGTTACCACAATCAGGACCACAGACAAACTGCTGGGCCTGACACAACATTCAGGAGGACCTCCCTCCCTCCATCCTTCCTGACTCTACTCAGATGCAAATTTTTTTCTTGCCAACCATAAAACTTGGTGATTCAGAGGCCTCTAGGCTGTTCCACTGGGCTCTTACAGAATCTATGAAGTAATGGGCTCCATTTTCAGAAGCCTGAACTCTGATGGTCTTCACCTGCTCACTTATTCCAGCGCCAATCTCCAGAGGGAGAAAAGACAACTGGACATAATCCACCCACAGAAACACCCCACTTAGCCATGATACTTACAAAGTAATTAGAGAGAAGGAAGTGAACATTGGACAGCACTAAAGACTCAGCTCCTCTAACCGCCACCCTAGTGTGACTCAATCACCTCTCTTGCCACTGACCCCCTGCCCAGCCCTCCCTTCTGCCTGAAACTCCCTTCTCCTTCCATCTGGCTGACCACCACTCTCCCCACTTTCAAAGTCCTACTAAAATCACATCTCCTCTAAAAAGATATTACTAAACTCCTGACTAAACTCTCATCTCCCCATCCTATTTGCCCTCCCCTCTAGCAACGTCTATGCAGTAGATCTGTACCCCTTAATCACTTTGACACATCTCTCTCCCTCGTCCCCCTCTCCATCCCCCTCATCTTACCTCCTTCCCTTCCCCACAGCACCTGTAGATATGTATATATGTTTGTACATATTTATTACTCTATTATTTATTTTACTTGTACATATCTATTCTATTTATTTTGTTAGTATGTTTGGTTTTGTTCTCTGTCTCCCCCTTTTAGACTGTGAGCCCACTGTTGGGTAGGGACTGTCTCTATATGTTTCCAACTTGTACTTCCCAAGCGCTTAGTACAGTGCTCTGCACACAGTAAGCGCTCAAATACGATTGATTGATTGATTTGACACTTACCCCAACCCCAGTCCCTCAACATTTACATACAAACACACATACACATGTGTGTGTGTGTGTATACATATATATATATATATATATATATATATATATATATATATATATATATATATATATATCTCCTTATATTCTGAGGCTTCCTCACACGTCCTTTATTTTAATGTCTGTGTCCCCAACTAGATTGTAAACTCCTTAGCACACGGATTACGCCTGCCAACTTTATTGTGCTGTATTCTCCCAAGCATTTACTATAACGCCCTGCACAATAATCATTCAGTAAATGCCACTAAACTTGAGATTTTAAATCTCAGTGAATGGATCCCATCAATTCATCAGGAGAAATCCATTTTTGCCGGACAAGGCTTTTCGGCCTTAACATGATGTTGCCGATTTGTACTTCCCAAGCGCTTAGTACAGTGCTCTGCACATAGTAAGCGCTCAATAAATACGATTGATGATGATGATGATGATAATGATGGTGACTGTATTTGTTAAGCGCTTACTATGTGTCAAGCACTGTTATAACCCCTGGGGTAAGTACAAGCTAATAAGGTTGGACACAGTCCCTGTCCCAGAAGGGACTCAGAGTCTTAAATCCTATTTTACAGATGAGGAAACTGAGGCACAGAGAAGTGAAGTAACATGCCCAAGATCACACTACAAACCACTGGCAGAGATGGGCTGTGACGCTCCTGTTGGAGCAGGCCACAGAGATCTGCAGGTGCTAACTCAAAACCCAAGAGAACTGGTTTCCTCTCAAACAAGACTATTAGCAATAGCAGACTCTTGTCTGGATTCAAAAAATTCTGGAGGTTCCTCAGACTGAGGGAACATGTAGCCAACTCTGTTATATTGGCCTTTTCCAAATGCTTAGTACAGTGTTTTGCACACAGCAGGTGCTCAATAAATAAGGCTGATTGACCGCAGAGGAGAAAGTCAGGGTCATGACTATTTCTTTTCTTTTTTTTTAATAAAAGTTGTATGTCCAGTACTGAGACCAGGAAGAAATAGTTGGGATTCTCAGACCTTTCTCTTTTCACTCTTAAAAAAAAAAAAAAATCAATCAGGCATTCTGACAAAATTCTGGGATGGAATCCAAGTCCATCTGTTAGAGAGTTGAGTAGGGCAACATAAATTTTACGGGCATGTGTTAGTATAATGACCTCCAAAACCCACTTCACGTGCTCCAAGAACTAAACCTGATGCAATTTTCATGGACAGTAAGACATGAAATCTCACACGTTTATTGCAACTTTCTGGGATGGGTCTTGGCGAGGCGAGGTCCATTAACATTACGACAAGTTTGGATTCTCTGTAACACTGGCACACACATATACTCAATCGTGTGCACGGCAGTTTTAAGGGCAGTTTTCATTCATTTAATCGTATTTACTGAGCGCTTACTGTGTGCAGAGCACTGTACTGAGTACAAACTGGCAACACAGAGAGACGGTCCCTACCCAACAATGGGCTCACAGTCTAGAAGAGATGTAATTTTAAGAGATGCAGCATGACCTACTGGATGGAGCACGAGCCTGAGAGTCTGGGGACCTGGGTTCTAATTCTAGCTCCATCACGTGCCTGCTGTTTTGACCCTGGGCAAGTCACTTTGCTTCTCTAGGCTTCAGTTCCCTCATCTGTAAAATAGGGATTAAGACTATGGGACGTGTGAACCATGGACCGGGTCCAACCTGATTAACTTGTATCTACCCCAGTGTCTGGCACATAGTAATACCTTAACACGTACAATTATAAAAAAGGGGAGGGGCTGTCAACTCTGATTTCATTCTTTCTCCTTCTACCCACCTTTGACAAGACTTTCTTCTTTTCGTCTCAGCTACTGTTGTGATCTGGGCTATGGTGATACCAAGAATTATTCAAGATTTCTTCTGCAGCAGGTCACAGTTACCAGGCACTTACTGTTTGCCAAGCACTGGCTGCCTGCAGAAGGTTTTTCTCTGGAATAGCTAATGTCTTGTCAGAAAAAAAGACTTGATACATCAGGATTCAAAGATGGAGAGGACGAGAGAGTGGGCTTTGTGGCAGGAAGAGGAGAAAAATTTTGATTCTTATTAATATAGGCAGGAAGTTTGTCTACCAACTCTGTTGTACGGTAATCTCCTGAGCACTTAATGCAGCGCTCTGCACACCATAAGCACCCAATAAATGCCGCTCATGATGACTGCATAATATCATGGCCTAATGGAAGAAGCAAAGGACTGGGATCAATCAATCGTATTTACTGAGTGCTTACTGTGCACAAAGCACTGTACTAAACACTTGGGAGAGTACAATATAACAGAACTGGTAGACATGTTCATTAACTGGGGAAGGCCTATTGGAGGAGATGTGCCTTAAATAAGGTTTTGATGGTGGAGAGGGTAACTCAGATGTGAAGAGGGAGGGCATTCCAGGTCACAGACAGGATGTCGGTGAGAGGCCGGCGGTGAGATAGATGAGGTGGAGGTACGTTGAGTCGATTGGCATTAGAGGAGAGAAGTATGTGGACTGGGTTGTAGTACGAAATCAGAGAGGTGAGGTAGGAGAGGACAAGGTGATCTGGTGCTCTAAAGCCACCTGTACAGATTCTATTTGATGCGGAGGTGGACGGGCAGCCACTGGAGGTTTCTGAGGAATGGGGAAACACGGACGGAACCTTTTTGTAGAAAAATGATCTGGGCAGCAGAGTGACGTATGGACTGGAGTGGGGAGAGAAAGAAGGCAGGGGGGTCAGCCAGGAGGCTGATACAGTGATCAAGGGAGGAGAGGATATCTGCTTGGATTAACGTGGCAGCGTTTTTCACAAAGAGGAAAGGGCAGATTTTAGTGATGTTTTGAATGCACTTAGTACAGTGCTCTGCACACAGTAAGCGCTCAATAAATACGATTGATGATGATGATGAATGCTGAACTGGCAGGATTTAGTGACAGAATGAATATGTGTGTTGAATGAGAGAGTTAAGTCGAGGTTAACAACCTGGCTTGTGAGACAGGAAGGATGGGGGTGCTGTCTAAGGTAATATGAAAATCAGGGCAAGGACGCGATTTGAGCGAGAAGATAAGGAGTTCTGTTTTGGACATGTTAAGTCTGAAGTACCATGGGTTCTCCAAGTAGGGATGACCTGAAGGCAGGAGGAAATGTGAGACTGTAGAAAAGGAGAGAGATCAGAGATGGAGATGTAGAGCTGGGAATCATCCTCATGCAGATGGCAGTTGAAGCCCTGGGAGTGAATGCGGAGGTTCTCCAAGGGAGTGGCTGTAGATGGAGACTAGAAGGGCCCTCAGAACTGAGCCTTGAACTGAGGTTTGTGTAGTACTCTGCATACAGGAAGGCCCAATAAATACCACTGATTAATTGGCTGACTGAATTTTCTTGCAAACAATTGACTGCTTTCTATGTGCAGAGTACCATACTAAGCGCTTGGAAGAACAGTTTTAGTAGACACTGATGCCCGCTCCCCAGGAGGTTCACCTCAGTATGGGGAGACAGACACTAAAATAATTAATCAGTGGGATGAAGTGACAAAAAATCACCACTAGGATTAAGAGACATAAAGATATAGATTGCATGTAAATAAATGCAATAAATGCAAAAGCTTGGATGGCAAGAAAGAACAGAAGAAAGTTTTCACCCATTCTTGTGCTTAGTTTAGTGCTTTGCATACAGTGATCACTCAACAAATGAAATTAAAATGATTTCATCTCAAGACAGAAAGAAAACTGAAGTACCACCAGCCAGATGGAAGAGGTAAAGTTGGAAGAGCACACATTTATTTCCATGGACTCTTGTTAGAGTATAAAATTGGTACAAAAGTGCTGATCTTATTCTGAGACTCCTTTCAGTGCAATGCGTGTTCTTGTGACAAAAGGTTCAGATTTTATGTTTTTAAAGCTGATGACACAGAGATCATTTGCATCACAAACCGACTCTGTGCTCATCAAAAGTTGGATTAAGAGCATCCCCCCCCCAAATCTCTCCCTTAATCACTAACTGGCAGTAAAAGGACCCAGATTTCTACTCAACCACGACCCAGCTGACAATATCAAACAATTGATGGTATTTATGGAGTATTTACACTGTGCAGAGCACTATACTAAGCGCTTAGGAGAGTACTGGGTTTACAATCTAATGGGAGACAGGCAGTAATATTAATTAGATATATAAATGAAAGTAACATGTAAATACAATAAAAGATGTAGGTACGTAAGTGCTATTGGGAGTGGGGAAGGGATATGAGTAACCAAGACTGTAAGCTCGTGGTGGTCATGGAATGTGTCTGTTTACTGTTATAATGTACTCTCCCAAGCGTACAGTAAACACTCAATAAATATGATTGAATGAAGAGGGGGAAATGAGGGATTAATAAGAGGAGGCCTCCTGGAAGAGCTGCTATTTGGGAATGGTTTTGACAGTATAAAATGGTGACTATACCTTACTTCTAAAACGATCCCCCTAAATCTGTTGCCGCTAAGATAGCAAATGATTCTTCCAACCTCTTCAGCAGTCAATCAAGTTCCAGTGGGAATCCTGACACTGAAATAATTTGAGGCAAATCTGATCTTAGGCATCTGTAAGGCCAGGAGACTAGATTTTCTTGACACCAAAGTCGATTTGAGGTAAATCTGATCTAGGCATCTATAAAGGCAGGAGACTAGATAATAATAATCATAATGATGGTATTTGTTAAGCGCTTACTATGTGCAAAGCACTGTTCTAAGCGCTGGGGAGGTGACAAAGTGATCAGGTTGTCCCACGGGGGGCTCACGGTTTTAATCCCCATTTTATAGATAAGGGAACTGAGGCACAGAGAAGTTAAGTGACTTGCCCAAAGTCACACAGCTGACGGTTGGCGGAGCCGGAATTTGAACTCATGACCTCTGACTCCAAAGCCCATGCTCTTTCCCACTGAGCCATGTTAGATTCAGGTAAACCACATGGAAACCATTGGGTGCCAGCATCACCCTGTTAAGTTCTCTCTACCGGCACCCGGCTCCCCTCAAGGTCGCACCTGGAGAGTTTCAGGCCACTATCAGTCTAGGCTACGGGAAGGAGGGTCAAGCAGAGGCCTATCCGTTCCATTCCGAGCTTGGGCAGTGGCTAGTGAGTGGAAGGCAACCTGCTACAGGTCAAAACTCACCCGTGCTGGGCAGCGGCGGCATGAGAGAGTTGAGGGTGGAGAATTGAGTTTATTGCGCAGAAGGCGGCAATGGTAAAACCACTTTTGTATTTTTACCAAGAAAACTCAATGGACACACCACCAGAATGATTGCAGATGGAAAGTGGGGTGTTCTGGGAGGGATGTATCTGTGGTGTTGCTATGGGTTGGAAACAACTCGACAAGACCAGCATCATCATCATCATCATCAATCGTATTTATTGAGCGCTTACTGTGTGCAGAGCACTGTACTAAGCGCTTGGGAAGTGCAAGTTGGCAACATACAGAGACAGTCCCTACCCAACAGTGGGCTCACAGTCTAAAAGCACCCAGCAAGGACCCTTCGTATGAAAGAGATGAGCAGCTGACATGTGACATAAGGCCTGACTAATTCTAGAATTTTTTGGCTAAACCTCCGGTTTGCCTTTGGGGCCCCAATTATGTCAAACACTAGCCTTGTTCGCTTATTCCAGGTGTACGGCTTACCATCGGGTTTACCGCCCATTCTAAACAATGGAACCTATTACCACTCTCCGCACTGCTCCAACTCCCATAAGACCCAATCCCAGCCTCTTTATTTACGGGTTTGTAGAGTGCGGAGAGAATCGAACGCATCTCCAGAACAAGGAGAAGGCGTGAGGATCCGTCAGCGCTGGTCGTCTGACTCCGACTCGCTGCGGTGGAAACCCAAGAAAGAGTTCTTTTTATGTGGGCCCAGTGCCAAAAGCATCAAGTCATTTTTGATCTAGTTAGTTGTGATAAAAAACGATTCTGTCAAAGCTGTGCATTCTCAGATGCTTCTCCTCCCATCCCCGCGCCCCGCTCTACTATTCATTCATTCAATCATATTTATTGAGCGCTGTGTGCAGAGCACTGTACTAAGCGCTTGGGAAGTACAAGTTGGCAACATACTATGTCCCCTCGCTCAAAGCTGAGTGTTTTACACCTGCTCAGACCTGCCTCTATCTGGTTAATATCCTCCCAAAAACAAATAGGCCCAGAATATTCTGTGAGGGAGGTGAACGGGCTTGTTGAACTCCGGACTAATACGCAAATCGAAGTTTCCAAGCCTTTATTTGAGGAACAGATCAGTTCATCTAACACTCTGTTTTGGAGAATTTGCATCAAATTGACATTCCAATTCCAGCCCCGTACATAAAACCCCATGCAATTATTTAGCACTGTACAGATTTTACATAACTCTTGAAGTTACTGACTCAATTCATTTTCCTTTGAACTACAAGACAGATTAATCTAAAATGAATTAAGACAGGCAACCAGAAGTAATGTTACTACTGCCAGTAAACATTCTTTAAACTGCTGGATCAGTGAGCTGCTTAAGAACCTTGCGATCATTGTACGCTACATCTGCTCAATAATTACTTGCTCTCAAATCAAGGACCTGGAAACTGGATGATATATGCTTCCTCACAATGCCAAAACACAAGGTGCCTGGCGATCTTGAAAGCAGAATCCTCTTTCGCTCTTACAGAAAAATGGCACGTGCAGACCCAGTGATTCAGGCTTTCAAGACTGATCTTGAAACATAAAAATAACCAAACAAAATGTGTTTGTCACCTGAGGAATGCTGAATTCAAGTTCATCTTTTACCTGATGCAGTAGAACTGGCAGCTTCAGGCAAACACAAAGCTTACGGCAATGGTAAAGGAAGCACGCACAGAGGAAAGAAGCGACAAAGAATGATCATTTATTTCTAAACCACTTGAGCACTATCTTCTTGCATTTCGTTGTTATGTATGATTTGCTGAGAGAAAGGAAATTTTTCAATGTAGCCCCCAAAAGGCGGGGGCTAAACTATTTGTTCTGAAACAGCTTCTTTCAGAAGAGTCAGCAAAGCTCAGAAACTCTATATATTTTGTGTTCTGAATTTTTTAATAGCAAAACTCATACCAGAATTTTAGATCTTGCAGAAAATGAAGGAGCCCCAATTCCAACATTTTTTAAGGGAAGTAGCCTAGGAAAATCTCCTTCTCTGCCCTCCCTGGCATGAAAACGTAAGCTCCTTTTGGGCAGGGAAAGCATTGTGCTTCTACTGTAGTTTACAAACACAAATTTGTCAAGTTCTTACTATGTACCTTTTTGGGTAAATACAATCAGATTAGGCAGTCTCTGTCCCATATGGGATTCACAGGATATGTGGGAGAGGTGGAACAGGTACTTAATCCCCATTCGGCAGATCAGGAAACTGAGGTACACAAGGTAAGCCACTTGAAAGAAGCAGCATGGCCTGGTGGAAAGACCACGGGCTTGGGAGCCAGAGGACCTGAGTTCTAATCCTGGCTCCTGCACCTGCCTGCTATGGGACCTTGGGCAAGTCACTTCACTTCTCTGTGTCCCAGTTTCCTCATTTGCAAAATGAAGATTCAATCCCTGTTCTCCCTCCTACTTAGACTATAAGCCCCACGTGGGACCTGATGAACTTCTATCAACCCCAGCGCTTACTACAGTACTTGGCACACTGTAGGCATTTAACAAAAATTATTATTATTATCATCATCATTTATATTATTATTATTATCCAAAGCCATACAGCAGGCAGATGGCAAAGATGGAACTACAATGCTTAATATGGTGCACTGTACCGGTGGGCTAGCAATAAATAGCATTACTACTACTAGTACGTTGAAAAAAAGAATGGTTCTCAACAGGCCAAGACCGTTTAGATGCTTTTCTGCTTCGTGATAGGGAGTGGACTGGATGACTCCGTGAATTTTCTTCCGAACTAAGATCCTAGCAAGCACAGAGGCATTCATTAGGATTACAAGGCTCACTGCATTGTTCACTGACATTTGCTGGGGGTGGCAATTTTAAGGGGAAATCCGACTTCCTGATTGTTGTAGACAGGCAATGTCTTAGGGGTGTGAAGCTGACGCCTCACATCCCCACCAACACTTCAAGGCTTAACAATCCATCTCAGTTTTAAAATGCACACTGATTTAAGCTCGTTGTGGGTAGGGAATGTGTCTGTTTATTGTTATATTGTAGTCTCCCAAATGCTTAGTACAGTGCTCTACGCTCAGTAAGGATGGAATAAATACGAATGAATTAATGAATGAGTGGTTTCATGATGGCTGGCTACATATTTTCATCTTTGATCCTCTGCACTGTAGAGGATAGTTATGAGCAGGGAACGTAGCTGCTATATTCTGTTGAATTGTACTCTCCCAAGTGCACAGTACAGAGCTCTGAACATAGTAAGTGCTCAATAAATGCCACTTTGGATAAATGGATCTTTGTCCATTTCAAGAGTGGATTTTATAGTTCCGATAAAGGATGCCAAGTCCTACATTCAGTTGAATTTTGAGTCAAGAGGCTACCCCTTTTCATCCTCCGAACTGGAGTCCCCCTTATCTTACATCCTAGTTATAAAGGAGTGAGTCATTTCAGGAGACAGGAACAGGTTGGCCTAGGCTAATAATATCCACCCTATTTAGAACTCATACAACAGTTGTCAATGTTTAAGGTTTCTGATCTTTTTATTACTTTATTCCTACGAAGTTGTTCTAGCCCTTTATCACATCTGAGGCACACAGGTTACACGTCCTGCATGGAGTCCCAAAAGAAAATGATGTCAGAGTCATAGCTATTGGCCCATTCCCCTCACTGACGGATATCCCTAAAGGATCTCTGCATTCTACAACCAACAATTCAGCATTGCATGACAACTGTGTCCCTCTAAATTGTAAGCTTGTTATGGGGCAGGTAACATATCTACCAATTCTGTTAAATTGTACTCTCCCAAACGCTTAGTACAGTGTTCTGCACAGAGTAAGCACTCAATAAAGGATTAACAAATTGATAAGAGACCAAGACAGAACTCAGAGTAAACAAATAATAAAAACAATAATAATAATAATGGCATTTGTTAAGCGCTTACTATGTGCACAGCACTGCTCTAAGTGCTGGGGAGGATACAAGATGATCAGGTTGTCCCTCGTGGGGCTCACAGTCTTAATCCCCATTTTACAGATGAGGGAACTGAGGCACAGAGAAGTGAAGTGACTTGACCAAAGTCACACAGCTGACAAGTGGCAGAGCAGGGATTAGAACCCATGACCTCAGACTCCCAAGCCTGTGTTCTTTCCACTGAGCCACGCTGCTTCTCATAAACAAAGTAATTCAATCAATCATATTTATTGAACACTTACTATGTGGAGAGCACTGTACTAAGGGTTTGGGAGAGTACGATGCAAGAGAATTAATGGGCATGTTCCCTGACTATAACGAGCCTACTGTATTTCTACGTGTGACCAGGCATTTTTCAACTATCGTTATTGCTTTAGCTACCATATCAAAGAGGATCAGACCTCGGAGATCCTAACTGAAAGTAACTCTGAATGACCTAACTTGGGCAGCAAGGAACTTGATTCAGGAATAAACCAGCCATTTCTAGCCCTTTAATTGGTGCTGTAACTCTAAACATAGCCAAACCCTAAACATAGCCACGTTCAGGCATGCTCCAGCCACCTGATGTTGAAGGCATCTGGTTTTGCGATCGGATTGGCTTTTTTTTTGCATTTGCGGCGTTCTCCCTCTTCCTCCATTTACCGAGTATTAGTTTATAGCATTACTTACCAGGCTCCTTGGCTATGAATGTCACAAAGAAAATTGGTTTAGGTAACAGCTCAGGGATTTTTGCTGCAGTGGTTAATTTCCGTGCTTTCTGGGAAGTTCTCAACAGTCTGTCAGAGCTGATCAAGAAAAGCACCAGGAACTGCTTTGTTTTGAAACAGGCATCTAAAAAGGAGTAGGCCTTTTAAATCAATTCCAATCAACCATATTTATTGAGCGCTTACTGTATGCAGAGCACCGTGCTAAGTGCTTGGGAGCTTATAATATAACGGAGTTGGAAGACATGTTCCTTGCCCACAATGAGCTTCCTCCTTATGTCTGTTAAGATGAAGGAGCACAGCGTCTACCAAGCATGGGGAAATTCAGAATCATAAAGCCAAAGGGTTAAAGTTTTAATTCAAGTCGTGGTATAGCTTTATCTTAAGACAGGGGAAAATAAACTTCAACACAGAGAAGTACATAATCTCCTTCTCTCCTTCTCATCTCCCCCTTCTAGACTGTGAGCCCACTGTTGGGTAGGGACCGTCTCTATATGTTGCCAACTTGTACTTCGCAAGTGCTTAGTACAGTGCTCTGAACACAGTAAGCGCTCAATAAATATGATTGAATGAATGAATGAATCTCCCCTTTACAGGAATGCAAGTATATATGGGAAAAAAAAATGATCTGTTCAAGTGTAATTTAAAATGGCCTTCATCAGTCCTAGGAATGAATGTGTTTTATAAGGCTGCAATCTACGTGTGGCTCAATAAAGAACCTTTTGCCCCTTTCCTGGGGTGGGTCATTTAAAGGCTCTGCTGCTGCTTTTTTTTTTCATTGCTAAATGCATTGCAGATACCTTTTAAAAATCAAATCTTTTGGGAGTCAAATCTTTGATTTTCCTTTGATCACTGTAATTCTCTTCCTTATTTGATTCAGATTACCTGGGTGGGGACCCATTTTGGTAAAGCAAGAAGTGAGGCCGTTAAAAGGAGCCTAGACTTTCAGTACAGAGTAAGAAATGAAGCCTCCCACCACGAAGGCGTCATTAAACGGCACTCCTCCGTGTTATCGCTCCACACTTTGGCTTGAACGCTGTTAGGGAACTAGTACAGTGCTAGGCATTTAGTACAGTGCTCTGCACACAGTAAGCGCTCAATCAATACGACTGAATGAATGAAAAGGACGGTCCTTCCAACAGTGCCGTCCATCACGACAGAACAGCCCGCCATGTCACAGGCAACGGTTGTGTGCAGGCTGTCGGTAATGGTCAAACTCCTATCATGTGAGTCTTCAGTCATAAATCCAGGGTTCGTCAAGAAAGTGATCCCACACTACACAAGAACCGAACATCATTCTATAGACACATGACAGTAATGGCAGGCCAACCCTGCTAGCACGTAGGGCCTAACACCAAATACTGAAAGTCCAAAAGTCCTCATTCTGGCTGCAAGGGATGAGGACTGAGCCCAGACTGAGCCCCATTTTTCCACTCCTCCTCCCCATTCCCCCCATCCTAAGTCCTTCCCCTCCCCACAGCACTTGTATATTTGTACAGATTTATTACTCTATTTATTTTACATGTACATATTTACTATTCTATTTATTTTGTTAATGATGTGAATATAGCATTAATCCTATTTGTTCTGAGGATTCTGACACCCGTCTACATGTTTTGTTTTGTTGTCTGTCTCCCCCTTCTAGACTGTGAGCCCACTGTTGGGTAGGGACCGTCTCTATATGTTGCTGATTTGTACTTCCCAAGCGCTTAGTACACTGCTCTGCACACAGTAAGCGCTCAATAAATACGATTGAATGAATGATGAATGAGGACAGGTGGCCCTCCTGGCCCCAGACTTGGGGTCCCCTGCCCAGACACTGCTGGGGGGGGTGGTGTCTGGGCACTGACATTTGATTTTCCAGTTTATTTCTCTTTCTCTTCCCTTTGCTTCTTCCTCTTCCCTGTGTTTGACTTTGGTCGACTTTATGGCTCACTCACTCCTCTGGCATCAGCAGCAGCATCAATATCGTTATTTACTGAGCCACCATGGGACACAAAGCAGTGGATGACTAGTGGGAGCACAGCACTGTAGTAAGTAATTGGGAGAGCACAATAAAGTACATACCCTGCCCTAATGGAGCATACAAGCTAACAGGGAAATAAAGCAGATATAAATTTCAGCCATCCATTAGCAAAAGCACAGATACAACTTTGCAAAATGAAAGCAAAAAACAAATGGTATGAATAAATAAATATATCGGCACTGTGCTCTTCCAAGTTCTTAGTAGAGTGTGCTGCACACAGTAAGCACTCAATGGCCTAGTGGAAAGGTGGGCATCTGGAGGTCTGAGAAGCAGCATGGCCTATTGGATAGAACACAGGCCTGAGAATCAGGAGGTCATGGGTTCTAATCCTGGCTCCACCACTGTCTGCTGTGTGACCTTGGACAAGTCACTTCACTTTTTTGGGCCGCAGCTACTTCATGTGTAAAATGGGGACTGAGACTCTGAGCTCCACCAGGGACGGGGACTGCGTCCAAATCGATTCGCCTGTATCCACCCCAGCGCTTAGTAAAGTGCCTGGCACATAGTAAGTGCTTTACAAATACCATCATTATTATTATATTATTAATACTAGCTCTGCCATCCTGCTGTGTGACTCTCGGCAGGTCACAATTTCTCTATGCCTTAGTTTCCTCATCTGTAAAATGGGGATCTAATAGCAATTCTCCCTCCTACATAGTCTGTAAACCCAATGTGGGACAGGGACTATGACTCAGGTGATTTTCTTGTATCAATCTGTCCCTGCGTTTGGTACAGTGTTGGGTGGGATAGCAAGACCAGAAGAAGTTGTCTGATTTCTCACTGACGAGAAAATGAGGGGGACAAGTTTTTCAAACAAAACTGATGAATGAGAACCCTGCCAACTCTTCATTATCCATTCGAGTAAGTGCTTGAGTTTATATCACAATTATTGCATGTTCATTGCTTGGTTGACTGAGCACTAAGCATGGCTGGTGGGAGGTAGGGGCGCAGAAGAAATATGGCAAAAAAAAGTCATTTTACTCCTCGGAAAGTCTGTGAAAAGATTTGTCAAATTTCCACTTGTAAACACTTCCCCAGCGTTTAGTACGATGCCTTGCACACAATAAGTGCTTAATAAATACTATTAGTACTATCACTGGTTACAATACAGTTTCTGGATTATCAGCGAACTTTGTTTATTCTTCCTCTCCCAGTGTGCCATCAGAGTGGATAATGAAGAGTTGGCAGGGTTCTCATCAGTTTTGTTTAAAAACTTGCCCCCCTCATTTTCTCATCAGTGAAAAATTAGACAAGTTCTTCTGGTCTTGCTATCCAACCAAACCATTAACTTTTTGGCTACATTACAACACTAGATTATTTATTGATGCATATTGCCACTCCAAGGCAGATATATTAATTGAAGGCATCAAGTAACAAGGAATTATTATAATTGAACTAAATCAAAGCCTATTTCAGCCCTGCATAAAACATTGTCTCACAGCATTAACTGATCAAACTGATGAAAAGTAATTAAGCTTTTTCAAATATTCTGCTATGCAGCATTGCACAAATAAATCTATTTACTATCTATTATCTACAAGTCTGTGTAATTAATGTACACTAAGATGATGTTGGGTATATTTTAAACAAGAACACTAATCCTAGTTAGTGATTGTGCTTATTTCAGGACACTGTAAGTGGCGGAATAATAAAACAGAATTGCTGTAGGATGAAAAGAGAGAGTTAACTACATGGTTTAAATATTTCTTAACTGTTCAGTGATAAATTGCAAGCATTTTATAGCCCGCAATATATTTTTATGCTTGACAAAAAGTTTATTTCAATGTGCTTTTTTTTTAGGGCATGTTCAAAGTTTACACAGTAGAATGTCCTGATAAATTAGGTACTGTATTTCCCAAAAGTAGACTTCCAGAGTACAACAGAAGAGGATTTACCTGGAAGGGATTTCCTATTCTCAGTGGAATATGAGTCTGACCTTGTAGAGGGTCTTACCGATCTACGAGGGGAGACTTAGACCCCAGAAGAATTATCTATTAGCTGGGTTTCCCCATCAGAGGACAGAAACGGGGTCTTGTACTTCCTCGGTAAGCTTCCAAACACCCAGGGTTATGCTCTGCCCACAGGAAGTGCCTAGTAAATACAGGTGATGATGGCAATGGTGATCATGGCCATTCAGACTGCTGCCTTGATCACTTTTCTAAAAAACTGTTCTGCGTCCATCTCCCTACTCCTCAAAAACCTCCAGTGGTTGCCCAACCATCTCCACATCAAACAGAAACTCCTGACCATGAGCTTCAAGGCACTCAGATCAGCTCTCTCCCCACCACCTACCTCTCTCCTCTCCCAACACAACCCAGCCAGCACATTTCACTCTTCTAAAACCTCTGACACCCAAGCCCGTGCCATTCCCACTAAGCCACACTGCTTCTGGATCATTTAGCTTGGGAAAATGGGGGAAATGGGACAGGTCCTGGTTTAATTCCTTAGAAGTAGGGATAGTATCAGACCCTCCTATAAAGACTTGGGCTGGATGCCCACCTCACCACACAACCCACGTCGATCCACCAACACACAACCAGAGGGTTGAGGGGGCGACTTCTGTTTCAGAACCAATCCCTGGACCAAAGATTCAGGAAACTGATATAGGCCGCAGTCAGGGAACTGACTCTCCAGACCGAGGCTTCCGTTCAACGGGAATGAAATGACTATAAACCAAATCCCACACCGGAGCCTCAAAGATGAATGCGTGCCAAGGACTACCATAAGACGACTCAGATAAACCAGCGCTGGAAGCAAGACATTACAGGAGCTGAACTGAGGGACTAGAACAGAAGAGAGCACCTAAAGTACTGTTGTGTTTCAGATGGAGCGGCAGTAGTAAATACTATGTTTCGCTGACAGTTTATTTGGTTATAAAACTTCTGCACCGAGTACATGCACCCCATTAACAGCTATGTTCAGGCCCAGAATTAGTTGTGCATCTTGCTGTGTAGATTGTGCCTCTGTGCTTTCTAGCTATCGCTCCTGCTCTATTTTAAGTGCCACATTGTTGGTTGACACAGAAGACCAGTTTCAAAATGAAAACAAAATGTACTCCTAAGCCTTGACCAGAATATTACCTTTATGCCAGGAGAGCCAGAGAGAACACATACACTCACACACACAGAGATAAGGAGAGAGAGCACACTTGCTAAAATTTACAGTCTTCAGGAGCCAAGAATTTTATTGATAGTGTTTAATGATCAACTGCTCATTCTGGCTAACTTTTCAGGAGTTACAGAGGAATGTAAAAGCAAACAGAAAGCACCCTGGTGAGTCCCTGAAGTGGGGAAGCAGAGAGGGGACCCGAGGGTTACAGTTGTAACAGCAGCCAAGAATCACGGCCCTCAGGAAATCTGCCAGACCAGTGAATCCCTGCCACAAAGCCAGCTTGGGAGCGGTCCCGGGGGCCCTCTCTGCAAGGTCTCCAAGCTGGCCTCCTACACCTGTTCAATCCCGGCTCTCTGACACAACCTGAACGTTTACAATCATGGCGAAAAAGATCCAAATTGATGGCTTGCTGACTTATTAGCCTGCCTCTCCCAATCCTCTTCCCCCTTTGAAATCCCTGTCCTCCTCTCCCCCACACCCTCATTCCCCTCAGCATGACTCCAGATGAAGTCGTCCCCTTGGGAAGCAGCTCTCCTGTTCCACAGGTAAAGTTGGTTTGAAGATGACTAGATCTGAGAGGGTTTCTGTAGTCACTTTCTGTCGGCCCAATGCATCTTACTCCATTTTCGCTTTAAGGGTGGGTGCAGTGTAAGCAGCGGAGAGGGGGAGGAAGAGGTAGGGTCAAAAGCCTGGAGAGCTTCACACAGACGAAGGCAGGGGGGACGCAGCTTTTTTTGTTCTGTTTTGTTGTCTGTCTCCCCCTCCTAGACTTTGAGTCTGTTGATGGGTAGGGACCGTCTCTATATGTTGCTGATTTGTACTTCCTACGCGCTTAGTACAGTGCTGTGCACACAGTAAGCGCTCAATAAATACGATTGAATGAGTGAATGAATAGCTTTGGGGCCCTGGGCCATGGAGAGCTGCTAATCACATCCACAGCAGCTCAGAGCAGCTTGTAGCCACGAGAGGAAATGCATCCTCACCCACTTTCATGAACCGCTCCCCACTCTACATCCACTTCGTTGAACCAATCCCCTTTCCACATCCACTTCCGTGAACCGATCCCCAGTCCACATTCATTCATTCATTCAATCGCATTTATTGAGAGCTTACTGTGTGCAGAGCACTGTACTGAGCGCTTGGGAAGTACAAGTCCACTTCCATGAACTAATCAGAGGTCCAGCAGATCTGGACCTAGCCAGATCTAGCCAGATGCTAGACTGCAATGCTTAGAAAATTGACTGGCAGGTCAGATCCAGCCGGCTGACCATATCTGCTCCAGAGGCTACCTTTACCCTTCCTCCCATGCTGAAATCGCTTCAAGGAAGTAAGAAGTCTTAATCACAGTCATCATTCATGCATGTCCAGGACTGGCATAAGAGAGCCTCAAAAAACTCATACTGAATGAGTGCCCTTTTTTTTGTTTTTTTCAGAACTTGTAAAGTGCTGATCTAACTTCCATTTTCAATCACAAACCATATCCGGAGTACCATTTTCTTAACCCAGAAATTGGAAAGTTTATAAACCCAAATACCTACCTGGGATTTTTTTTTCAAGGTCACCTTGAAATTGTAGCAAGAGCTCTCAGCTTGATGAAGTGTTTCCTGTAAATTAACTCTCTTGTTGGCTTTTCTGGGGTGACAAATTGGACTCTGGGAAATTTGGGGTGGGCAGGCAGAACTCTGGGGACCACAGGAGGGTGTTGCAAAATTTAGGGACAGGATGGCCAACTTCAGTTCAATCAACCAATGGTATTTATTTACTGAGCTTTTACACTACTCAGTGCTTGGGAGAGTCATGATAATAATAATAATAGTGGTATTTGTTAAGTGCTTACTCTGTGCTAGGCACTGTTCTAGGTACAAGCAAATTAGGTTGGACACAGTCCCTGTTCCACATGGGGCTCACGATCTTAACTCCCATTTCACAGGTGAGGGAACTGAAGCACAGAGAAGTTGAGGGATTTGCCCAAGGTCACACGGCACACAAGTGGCAGAGCCAGGATTAGAACCCAGTTCTTCTAACTCCCAGGCCCATGCTCTATCCACCAGGCCACACTGCTTCCTAAGAGTACAATACAATAGAGTAAGTAGACACGATCCCTGCCTTTGAGGATCTTACAATGAAGTGGGAGAAAGAGACATCAGAATGATGTGTTTATTAAAATTATCAGCTCAGGTTAAAAACGAAATTGGCTTCCTATACTCTGAAAGTTGAAACTGTGCTATGGAAAGATAGTGCATTATTCACCATGAGCCCCTAATATTTGAGAATTATTTCATACAAAGAAGCATTCTTCTTCAACCGTAATTACTGCATGCTTAAGCTTCACCCTTCTAGACTGTGAGCCCGTTGTTGGGTAGGGACCGTCTCTATATGTTGCCAACTTGTACTTCCCGAGCGCTTAGTACAGTGCTCTGCACACAGTAAGCACTCAATATGATTTAATGAGTGAATGAAAGCACTTGGGAGAGTACAGTATAACAGAGTTGGTAGTCACATTCCCTGTCCACAAGGAGCTTACAGTCTGAAGTGATCACCTAGGGCTACCATCAGATTTTCCAAATGTTTTTTCTGTCCCCATCCTTAGGCTCTTCCTTGTCTTTGGCATCCGTGCCCTGAAAAGTCCAAACACAAGAATACAGTGGGGCTCTTCACAGTTTTGTGGCCCTACCAGCCAAGAACTGAGAGGTCTCATTCCTCTGAATGTCCCCTTCTGTCTTTTCTCCTCTTTTTAGTCTCTTAAATCCACTGTCTCTACTAAGGTGGAAGGCAAGAGAGACAGAGGGAAAAAAACTGAAGACACAGAGTTTGGCTTCCAAGTAATTCTCTGCGTACCACGGAGAGTCAATATTTAGACAACCCAGGATTCCCCAGGCAAGTCCAACTTTGAGGGGAAAGGTCTTGGGGAAGCCATGTGGCCTCGCGGAAAAAGCATGCATTTAGGAGTCAAAAAGCCTGGGTTCTAATCCTGGCTCCTCCACTTGTCCATTCTGTGACCTTGGGCAGCTCATTTAACTTCTCTGGGCCTCAGTTAAATGGAGATTAAATCCTTCATCCTCTAACACACCATGTGGGAAAGGGACTGTGTCCAACCTGATTATCTTGCATCTTCCCCAGCGCTTAGCACAGTCCCTGGCACACAGTAAGTGCTTACCACGAAACATTAAAAAGGAGCGCGGTGGGGAGCACTCTACTACTTCTTTCCCAGGGCTGGGTCACAAAATCTGACCGACTACAGCAAGAAGAGACTGGAAAGGCAGGGAGTGCTTTTCAGGGAAATAAGCAGAGACATAAGCACCCTGGTGTATGTGTAAATTCACAGGCATTTGCACTAGAAGTCACCCAAAGGACCATAGACAGAAAGCCTGACCCAAAGACAGCAAGGTACCAACAAGGTTAAAAGCAAGCCATTAAAAGAAGCCCGATGATGGGATTGTGGAGATCATGCTAAGCAGGAGCTGGCACAGAAAAAGAGAGTGGAGAATTTTCTCCATAATTTTCCAGACATTCCCTCTCAATCAGAAATCTTAACCATCACAAAGCTTGTCAACTGATTGTGAAAATTCATCAAATGTGTCGCAAGTGACGAGAAGTAAGAGCCTATCTGCAAAATTGGATGGGATTCAAAACTTCTCTGACAATCACCGTCATAAATCAATCTTTGGACAGAAGAGGTGTTCCCACACAGAGATATTCTGAGGCAGGAAAGGGGTGATAAGTAACAAATGTCACCATAGATTGAAATATGCTAACCCAACAAGCCCAGAATTGCAAAATAAGGGTTACCTACAAAGGCTCTATAAGAGAGGGCCCCTCTCCTGAATGAGGGGAAGTGAAAGACCCCTCACCAGAAACAGAGCTAGGTAGACTTTTTCCATCGGCACCAGACCAACCTCTGCCCATCTGCAAAGCCCCATGAATTCCTCCTCCTGAGGGACACATTCCTCAACTCATTTCCACTAGCCCTGGCCTTATCACTGCAACAGCTGTGCTTAGCACTAATGTAGATATAAATTCACCGACAGCCATTTCTCCTTTACAACAAGAGCTGCATTCTTGAAGATCCTTGTGTTAGAAACTGCATGAACAGAATCCATTTCTTCTCACATCACATTGCACTCCGTCAAAAATTAACCGATGGATTTTACTGAGTGTTTACTCTGTGCGGAGCACTGTAGCAAGTGCTTGGGAGAGCATAATGCAATTACGAGAAGCAGCGTGGCTCAGTGGAAAGAGCCCGGGCTTTGGAGTCAGAGGTCATGGGTTCAAATCCCGACCGCCAATTGTCAGCTGTGTGACTTTGGGCAAGTCACTTCACTTCTCTGGGCCTCAGTTCGCTCATCTGTAAAATGGGGATTAAGACTGTTGGGCGCCACGTGGGACAACCTGTTCACCTTGTATTCCCCCCAGCGCTTAGAACAGTGTTTTGCACATATTAAGCACTTAACAAATACCATTATTATTATTATTATTATTATTATTATTATTATTATTAAGATGGTATTTGAGGATCCCTGCCCTCAAGGAGCTTACAATCTACAAAGACAACACTATCGGAAGACCATCCCCTAATTCGTTCTCGCCAAAATGCGTAATGAAAATATGAGTTATGGCAGAACTGGCTTGGATCCCTTTTGTTCGTTTATCCATCCTCACTTTTGGTGTTGGTCACTCTATACTGGCCTTCCTTCTGAGTATTTATTATCATTTATTTGTAAATGACTGGTGCTTGCCTACCTCTCTCAGAGTCTTGGCTTCTTGAGGGCAGGGACTATATATTTTACTTTGATTGTACTCTCCCTAGGGCCTAGTACAGTGCTCTGAATACGGCGGACAACCTGTACGGATGAGGCTCAGTGAGCACACATTAAAGCTCGGCAAACGCCACTGACAGGGTGAGGTGAAGAGACCAAATCTTGACCATGACTTGAGTCCTGGTAGAGAAACTGCAGTTACATCATCAACCGTATTTATTGAGTGCTTACTATGTGCAGAGCACTGAACTAAGCGCTTGGGAAGTACAAATTGGCAACACATAGAGACAGTCCCTACCCAACAGTGGGCTCACAGTTACATGGAGCTTTCAAATGGAAACTGGCTACTTAGCAGTTCAGTTGGTACAATCATGCAACATGGTGTCTGGCAAATGGAAAGCAGTGGGAGTTTGAGGGTAATCTAATCAGTTAGTTAGATCATTTCGTTAATCCACAGTGAACCACAGAGATAGAGACTTGTCTTTTACTGAAAGGTGCCTCTAGGGTTGAAATGGACTAACAGACTTGTGTGTGACTGAAAGGGCAACATGGGACCCAGAGTCCAGATGACTCCATGTACACCCATATATACACGCACTCCCACCTCTGCTTGGCATATACTAAGCGCTTAACAAGTACCATAATTATTATTATTATCATTACCTCTTCTTTGTTGCCTGTGAGGTTTTTGGCTCCCGACACTATTTCTGTTTCCAGTTCTGGGCTTCACTAGAACTTGCAGGCTGTTGTCAGCATGGCTATTCGCTCCACAGTGGCTGTCAATCAATATTCCATGGTATTTATTGAGGGCTTAGTGTGTGCAGAGAATGCTATTAAATGCCTTAAAGAGTACAACAGAGTTGGTAGACATGATCCCTGCCCTCGAGCAGCATGGCTTGGTTGACAGAGCCCAGAACCGGGGGTCAGAAGGACCTGGGTTCTACTCCCAGCTCCACCACTTGTCTGATGTGTGACCCTGGGCAAATCATTTCACTTCTCTGGGCCTCAGTTACCTCATCTGCAAAATGGGGATTAAGACTGTGAGCCCCTTGTGGGACAGGGACTGTGTCCAACCTGATTAACTTATATCTACTCCAGCGCTTAGAACGGTGCTTGGCATACGGTAAATGCTTAACAAGTACCATAATTAACACCCCTCTGTGCCTCTGTTACCTCATCTATAAAAGGGGGATGAAGACTGTGAGACCCATGTGGGACAGGGACTGTATCTGACCCGATTTACTTGTATCCACCTAAGCACATAGTACAGTGCCTGGCACATAGTAAGAGCTTACCTAATATCGCAATTATTATTGTTATAATCTAGTGGGGGAGCTCGACGTAATATACAGCTCTGAGGCTCCGAGAACCTGAATTGCTTCACCTGTAAAGGACATGAGATGGTAAAGCAGGTGAGAGTGTAGTTGCTAAGGACAGACAGGTTTGGAAATGACGATTACTCCCACACCTAGAGCACACCAGCTCTCCATGCTAAGAGTTCAGGTGCAGGAGACAAGAGCACAGGTGAGTGCCTTGTGTTACTGGAATCCCAGAGTTTCCACACATATTATTTTATGATTAAAGAACGAAAAGAGACTTCAAGCTGCTCTTCCTGCCCCTATAAACTCCTTGAGAGCAGAGATCAGATCTACCAACTCTATTGTACACTCCCAAGCACTGAGCAAAGTAAATACCCAACAGATACCACCGATTGACTGATGGATCAATCTTGCCTCAAAATCATGCTTCTTTCACTAGGTAATGTTACCACTCAGATGGGGTCTCTTCTGTGGACAGACTGACTACCCCAAATCCAGCATCAGCTCCAAAGGCATCTTCCCTGAATCCGCCTGGTGATCCTTCTGAGTTAACACTGAAAACCACCACAGGACTGCCAGCTCACACCAAATAGACATGCCACAGGAGGACTTATTCTGAAACCGGAGAGACCCAACCACAGAAGGACAGGGCAGAATGCCAGTCGGGAGTGCCAGATGAACACAGGGAAAAAGGAAAAGTAACCAGCGACAACATCCAAAAGAGGAAGTGCTCAGACTGTAAACTATAATTACACAGCTAACTGCAAATTGCTTCTTATTCAGATTTAATAATAATAATGATGGCATTTGTTAAGCACTTACTATGTGCAAAGGTTCTAAGCGCTGGGGGAATACAAGGTGATTAGGTTGTCCCACGTGGGGCTCACAGTCTTAATCCCCATTTTACAGATGAGGTAACTGAGGCACAGAGAAGTTAAGTGACTTGCCCAAAGTCACACAGCTGACAATCGGTGGAGCCGGGATTTGAATCCATGACCTCTGACTCCAAAGCCCGTGCTCTTTCCACTGAGCCACGCTCCTTCACATTCAATCCTCAGACAGGTCATTTACCTCCTCCAGAATAGGATTTCCCCCGTTTTTCTCAGACAGGAGCAACAGGGCCGACTGGATTTCCCCCATTTCCATTCTCTCGCATCAGTTCCATTGCACGGGTTTATTAAGTTAAACCCCCATTGGAATTTCATTGGATTGCTCAAGTTCTCATTTCTCTACTTCTCCCCTTTCTCTCATTCTCATATATGTACGCTTGTACATATTTATTACTCTATTTTACTTGTACATATTTATTCTATTTACTTTATTTTGTTAATATGTTTTGTTGTCTGTCTCCCCCTTCTAGACTGTGAGCCCGCTGTTGGGTAGGGACCGTCTCTATATGTTGCCAACTTGGACTTTCCAAGCGCTCAGTACGGTGCTCTGCACACATTAAGCGCTCAATAAATACGATAGAATGAATGAGTGAATGAATGAATTCCCTTCATTTCTCTGCCCAACTACTTAAAGTTAGAGGAATACAGACTCCAGGTCAGGGGCTTGCAAGTTTTCCAATTCCTGAAAGCCATTCTCTGATGGGCGAGGTGGCTGACTGCTGGTGACCCACACAGAATCCTTCTTGACCTCTGCAGGATAATAATAATAATAATAGTAATGGCATTTGTTAAGCACTTACTATGTGCAAAGCACTGTTTTAAGTGCTGGGGGGGATACAATGTGATCAAGTTGTCCCACGTGGGGCTCACAGTCTTCATCCCCACTTTTACAGATGAGGTAACTGAGGCTCAGAGAAGTTAAGTGACTTGCCCAAGGTCACACAGCAGACTTGTGGTGGAGCCGGGATTCGAACCCATGAACTCTGACTCCAAAGCCCATGCTCTTTCCACTGAGCCACGCTGCTTCTCTGCAGGATCAGCATGGCTCAGTGGAAAGAGCCCGGGCTTGGGAGTCAGAGGTCATGGGTTCAAATCCCAGCTCCGCCAATCTTCTGGCACTTAGTGAGCACTTAACATATACCATAATCATTACTATTATCATCATTATTATTAATATTACAATGCTCCCTACACGAGTCCTTATTTTGTAACTGTATTAATAACAACAACAATAATAATAATACTTATTAAGCACTTATGTGCAAATCAATCTTCTGAGCCCTGGGGTAGATACAGGATGAGTCAGACACAGCCCCTGCCCCAAATGGGGCTCACAATTTAAGTAGGAGGGAATATAATTTAGTTCCCATTTTACAATCAGTCAATTTTACAGATGAGGAAACTGAGGTACAAAGAAATTAAGTAACTTGCCCAAAGTCACACAGCAAACAAGTGGCGTATCCAGGATTTGAACTCAGGTCCTCGGTGTCCAAGGTCCGTGATCTTTTTCTGGGCCACGCTGCTTCCTTAAGTATGAAGGTACAACCTCAGTCCCCATCCCACTTGCAAGTAAGTCCATAGTTTTAAACTTGATTTCTTCCCCTACCTTTAATTTATTTTACTGTCTGTCTACTTCCGAGACTGCAAGTTCCTTAAGGTGGTATTTGTTAAATGCCTACTATGTGCCCAGTGCTTAGAACAGTGCTCCGCACACAGTAAACACTTAATAAATGCCATTATTATTACCAAGTACTGTACTAAGCACGGGGGAATCACGTCCTCAGTACTCTCTCAGGCACTTTGTAAAGTGTACAAAGAAATTAAGTAACTTGCCCAAAGTTAAACAGCAAACAAGTGGCATATCCAGGATTTGAACTCAGGTCCTCTGTGTCCAAGGCCCATGATCTTTTTCTGGGCCACGCTGCTTCCTTAAGTATGAAGGTACATCCTCAGTCCCCATCCCACTTGCAAGTAAGTCCATAGTTTTAAACTTGATTTCTTCCCCTACCTTTAATTTATTTTACTGTCTACTTACGAGACTGTAAGTTCCTTATGGTGGTATTTGTTAAATGCCTACTATGTGCCCAGTGCTTAGAACAGTGCTCTGCACACAGCAAATGCTTAATAAATGCCATCATTATTATTATTATTACCAAGTGCTGTACTAAGCATGGGGGAATCACATCTAGAAAATCCACAGTACTCTCTCAGGCACTTAGTAAAATGTTCTGTACACAGCAAGCACTCAGTAAATATCACTAATTGACTATATAGGCTGCTTCATAGGAATTTTGAAAAGGGGAAATTCAGGAAATGAGCAGCTCAAATCCTTTCCTCAGTCTTTCCCATTCCCACAAGTGTCACTGCCGTCACATTTGCTCTGGCGATGAGACTCGGTGCCAGGCGGAAGTAGAGTGAGCCTGCTGACAGTGTCATCCAGCGCTTAGAACAGTGCTTTGCACATAGTAAGCGCTTAATAAATGCCATCATTATTATTATTTTCCATTTTCAGAATCACCAAGCTGCATCATTTCGTCTGACTTCCGTTCGGCCCAGCCTAGCACAACCTGGGCCTGAGATGATTTGTACGGATGCCCGATAACGACTTTGGTGTTTGTTAAACATTTACTATGTGCCAAGCACTGTTCTAGGCGCTGGGGTAGATACAAGATAATCAGGTTCCAAAGGGGGCTCACAACCTGATCCTCTTGGACTGGAGCTCATGGTCTAAATTGGGGGGAGAACAGGTATTTAACCCCCATTTTACAGATGAGGAAACTCGGGCAAAGAGACAGTCAGTGGCTTGTCCAAAGACACCCAGCAAGCGACAGAGCCGGCATCAGAACCCAGACTCCCCTAGGCCACGTTGATTCTCAATGACTTTTCTCCTTTAGATGGTAAATTCTCGGAAAGCAACCCTCCCACTCAGCACAGTAGACGCTCAAAACCACCAACCGATTGATCTTTGGCTAGATTAAATTTCAAATGAGAACAATCATAATATCATGAACTCATCTTCTAGACTGTGAGCCCGCTGTTGCGTAGGGACCGTCTCTATATGTTGCCAACTTGTACTTCCCAAGCACTTAGTCCAGTGCTCTGCACAGAGTAAGCGCTCAATAAATACGATTGAAGGAATGAATGAATTTCCCTGGCTCCCAGAATCACAAGCTCATTTTTTTTTAAATGGTATTTGTTAGGCACTTTCTATAGGTCAGGCACTGTACTGAACACTGGGATAGATGCAAGATAAACAGGATGGACACAGTCCTTGCTTGTCCCACATGGGGTTCACAGTCTTAATCCACATTTTACAGATGAGGTAACTGAGGCACAGAGAAGTCAGTGAATCGTCCAATGTCACACAGCAGACAAGTGGCGGGGCAGGAATTAATCAATCAATCAATCAGTCGTATTTATTGAGCGCTTACTGTGTGCAGAGCACTGTACTAAACGCTTGGGAAGTACAAGTTGGCAACATATAGAGACGGTCCCTACCCAACAGTGGGCTCACAGTCTAGAAGATAATAATGGCATTTATTAACCGCTTACTATGTGCAAAGCACTGTTCTAAGTGCTGGGGAGGTTACAAGGTGATCAGGTTGTCCCACGTGGGGCTCACAGTCTTCATCCCCATTTTACAGATGAGGTAACTGAGGCATAGAGAAGTTAAGTGACTTGCCCAAAGTCACACAGCTGACAACTGGCAGAGTTGGCATTTGAACCCATGACCTCTGACTCCAAAGCCCGGGCTCTTTTCCACTGAGCCACGCTGCTTCTCGTCTTGCCTGCAGAACAGATGGATAATAGTCTAATAGGCATGGGCATAAATTGACCAAATGGTCAATAAAAGAATGATTAAGATGCATCATCTTCTAATAATAATGGCTGTGGTGTTCGTTAAGCACTTACTGTGTGCCAATCACTGTACTTGTTATGGGCAGGGAATGTTTCTAACAATTGTGTTGTATTGTACTCTTCCAAGCACATAATACAGCTTTGCACATAGTAAGCGCTCAATAGATATGATTGAATTACACTGCATATAGGAAGCACTCAATATGATTGATTAAAACAAGATCACTGGGTCCCATATGGGGCTCCCACTCTAAGTAGGAAGGGGAACAGCTATTGAATCCCCATTTTACAGATGAGGGAAGTGAAGCACAGAGAAGTTAAGTGACTTGACCGAGGTCACAGAGCAGGTAGGTGGTGGAGCCGAGAAAAGAACCCCAAGTCCTCTGACTCCCAGTTCCGGGCTCTTCCCACTAGGACATGCTCCTTCTGATAACGTCCGGATTACATGTAATACATCACATACTGTATGAAAATAGAATGTAGTGAACGTTTCCCACAGGGAAACCCAAAATTCACATACCACAAGAGTCAGTTTGCTGTAACAAATAAATCAGCTTAAATAAGTAATTGGGTTTTTGTTTGTTGTTGTTATTTAAATACCTGGCCTGAAATCAAAAGTACGGCTCATATAAAGCAGTTGTAAAGGAAAAAAGTCCTTAAATGAATTTAGTTTCTTCCTTTCTGATCTCCCATCCTCCTGTCTCTCCCTGCTTCAGTCTATGCTTCACTCTGCTGCCCGGATTATCTTTGTACAGAAACGCTCTGGGCATGGCACTCCCCTCCTCAAAAATCTCCAGTGGTTGCCTATCAATCTACGAATCAAGCAAAAACTCCTCACTCTCGGCTTCAAGGCTCTCCATCACCTCACCTCCCTTCTCTCCTTCTCCGGCCCAGCCCACACCCTCCGCTCCTCTGCTGCTAACCTCCTCACTGGGCCTCGTTTTCGTCCGTCTCGCCGTCGACCCCCGGCCCACATCCTGCCCCTGGCCTGGAATGCCCTCCCTCCACACATCTGCCAAACTAGCTCTCTTCCTCCCTTCAAAGCCCTACTGAGAGCTCACCTCCTCCAAGAGGCCTTCCCAGATTGAGCCCCCCTTTTTCCTCTCCTCCTCCTCCCCTCTCCATCCCCCCACCCTCCCCCCTTCCCCTCCCCACAGCACTTGTATATATTTGTACATATTTATTACTCTACTAATGATGTGTATAGAGCTATAATTCTATTTATTCTGATGGTATTGACACCTATCTACTTGTTTTGGGTTGTTTTTTTTGTCTGTCTCCCCACTTCTAGACTGTGAGCCCGTTACTGGGTAGGGACCGTCTCTGTAGGTCGCCAATTTGTACTTCCCAAGCGTTCAGTACAGTGCTCTACACACAGTAAGCGCTCAATAAATATGACTGAATGAATGAATGAGTTCAGAAACTATCAGAGAGAGCCTTAAGATATGAAAGTGAAAATGACTGTCTATGACCTCAATCATTCGCACACACTACTGAAGTCTTTAGAGTGAGTACTAAAGGAATTACTTCGTAACTATTCTGTTGCTACCTACCCCCTACGCAGATAATACATATCTGTAATTTATTTATTTATATTGGTGTCTGTCTCCCCCTCTACACTGTGAGCTCCCTGTGGGCAGGGAATGTGTCTTATTGTTATAATGCATTCTCCCAAGCGCTTAGTACAGTGCTCCGCACACGGTTAGCGCTCAATAAATACAACTGAATGAATGAATGAAAGAAGGGTCAATCTGAGCTGCCCCTCCTTTTAGACCTATGTAAACCAGTCAAGAGAGAGGGACTGAGGAGAAAGTAGAGGGGCTGGGATGGGGGTAAAAGAAGACTCTCAGCCATCTTGGAGGTGAGAATTGGGTGAGCTTTGTGCCTGGGAGAAGAGGACACAAGCTCAGCTCCAGCTGTGGTCCCTGGACAGTCACAGGGTACAGGGAGGGATCAGAAAAGTTCCCAGGCAGTTGGAAGCCTAGCAGCCAGGACTCCGGAGGGGGGAAAACAATGCGAGTGGAAGGCAGCAATCAGCCTGATAAGCCATAAGGTATATTGAAAAGAGCATGGGCTTGGGAGTTCGGGAAGCTCGGGATTTGGGAAGCCTGGATTCTAACCCCGACTCTGCCACTTCCCTGCTGTGTGACCTTGGGTAATGCAACTTCTCTTCCTCAGTTTCCTGATCTGAAAATGGGGATTAAATACCTGTTCTCCCTCCTACTT
Organism: Tachyglossus aculeatus; assembly: GCF_015852505.1. Classification (NCBI taxonomy): domain Eukaryota; kingdom Metazoa; phylum Chordata; class Mammalia; order Monotremata; family Tachyglossidae; genus Tachyglossus; species Tachyglossus aculeatus. Next base: position 68,097,927 of record NC_052069.1, on the reverse strand, counting down.
AGACTGTTAGGATTAAATACCTGTTCTCTATCTTACTTAGACCTCACCTCCCTTCTCTCCTTCTCCAGCCCAGCCCGCACCCTCCGCTCCTCTGCCGCCGCTAACCTCCTCACCGGGCCTCGTTCTCGCCTGTCCCGCCGTCGACCTCCGGCCCACGTCCGTCCCCTGGCCTGGAATGCCCTCCCTCCACACATCCACCAAGCTAGCTCTCTTCCTCCCTTCAAGGCCCTACAGAGCGTTCACCTCCTCCAGGAGGCCTTCCCAGACTGAGCCCCCACCTTCCTCTCCTCCTCCCCATTCCCCCCACCCTACTCCTTCCCCTCCCCACAGCACCTGTATATATGTTTGTACAGATTCATTACTCTGTTTTACTTGTACATATTTACTATTCTATTTATTTCGTTAATGATGTGCATCTAGCTTTACTTCTATTTATTCTGATGACTTGACGCCTGTCCACATGTTTTGTTTTGTTTTGTTGTCTGTCTCCCCCTTCTAGACTGTGAGCCTGTTGTTGGGTAGGGACCATCTCTATATGTTGCTGACTTGTACTTCCCAAGTGCTTAATATAGTGCTCTGCACACAGTAAGTGCTCAATAAATATGACAATGAATGAATGGATGTTAGCTGTGAGGGGCAAAGCCAGTGTCCAATCTGAATGTGCTACATCTACCCCAGTACACAGTACAATACTTGGCACATAGTAATCACTTAACTACACTAATAATAATAGTTATCACTGTTATAATTATATTATTACTGTGAGCCCCATGTGGGACTGGTTCTGCCCAATCTTTTATTGACTACATATTTTAGCACACTGCTCTGCCAACTTAAGTAAGCACTCAATACCTACTACTGATTGACTGTATCAGCCTTCAGTGCCATGCGTGGAACATAGCAGGCATTTAACAAATGCTACAATTATTATCACTATCATTATTATTCTTATTATCATTCCTATTATTATTAAGCTCAAAGTCACAGGGTGCTTAAGGAGTGGAATCTGGCTCTTAAGTATGCTGATGAATGATTTTCCCTGCTGATACTTCATAGGCACGAGTGATCCACCTGAACTCTAGCTGGGGGTGAACAGGTTTTAACAAGTCCTTTGGTTAAGCTAATGGAAACAGTGACAGAAAGAGCCTGGTTTTCTTTTTAATGAAATAAAGCATTTTTAGGTAAAAGGACAGAAATTCTGCATCTAAGGATGTTGGAGTAGATTTTTTAAAAAACGACTGCTGGGTTTTAAAAAAGACAATCAAGTCAGTGGATCGATTGCTGTAAATGCCTAAAACACTTCTTAATGAAGTGGCATTCTGGTTCATAAAAAAAAATCACAAATGGGACACAGAAAAGCACATTTCACCTTTTGGGACCTTATAGAGAGAAACATGACCTTTTTTTTCCTTTTTTTTTTGAGAGTACCGGTTTTCAACAAATTGCTGCACTGTTCAAATAAGCCAAGTAGCCTAATTACCAAACCACAAACCACAGGCTCAGACACCAATTCCATCTGTCCTTCCTGTCAGAACATCCTTATTCTCCAGGCATGGGACTAGTGAACAGCCAACATGAATTTAAAATGGTTCACAGGAGTAACAGTTGCAATGTGTCTAATCTTATCTATCCTAGCACAACACAATGCTTGGCACAGAGTAAGTGCATAACAAATGCTATTATTATTATTACTATTACAGTTATTATTATATCTCTAAAAATGGATTCCTTTTTCTGTTCTGCTTATGAGGCGAATTTACAACTACAACAAGCATAGGTGAACATATTTCGGAGGTGGGGAAATTGAGGAAACTGTCATTTTCAGTAACTCACTTTCACTAACCTAAACTATTTCCTCTCTCCAAGTTTGCCTTTTATTTCTCAAGTTGAATTTAGATTCAAACCTGCTGGGCCCGGATCAGCTCAAACTCTAGAGTCCCATTTCACTGCCAACCCTCAAAAATGTCAGACAATAAATAGCTACAGTAATACTCCTGGCCATTTGTCTTCTCTCCCCTGCTTCGATCTTCATTTACTCAGGAACAGCTTGACTATTCAAACTGGAAAAAGACAAAGAAGCCGAAGATTCATTGATAGACGGTAATTAGTTTTCCCCTAATTACCACCCCTCTCCAACACAAATGGGCACATACCCCTCCAAGCAACATCAAATGCTTTCAATCGCATTTGACAGAAGACTTCATGCATTAGTCTGAAACACTATGGCAATGAATGCCATAATTATTATTAAACTGTAAGGTCCTTGAGGACAGGGATCGTGTCTACCAAATTTATTGTACTGTACTTCCCCAAGCGCTTAGTACAGTGCTCTGCACAGAGTGATTCCTTAATAAACACCACCGATTGATTGATTCCTCAAAATAACCATTGGACTTTAGCTTTCTGTTAGCATTGAAACCTCTTGGTTACTTAACTTCTCTGTGCCTCAGTTACCTCATTTGTAAAATGGGTATTAAGACTGTGAGCCCCCCGTGGGACAATCTGATCGCCTTGTAACCTACCCAGCGCTTAATACAGTGCTTTGCACATAGTCAGCACTTAATAAATGCCATCATTATTTATTGATTTATTTATAGCCTGCTGGTGGGGGCCCAGAACAGGCTCCACAGCTCTAATTTGGTGTTAATATGTGAAAAAATCTGCTTCAACTGGGTTTGTAGAGCAATTTGTATGCTCCCCCAGCATACGTGCATGCAAACACATTCACACTCACACTTTCTTTCTCTCTCCCTCTGAAAAGCTGCCCTTGACTAAATACCCCACGTCTTGACAAACATCCCAATGCCCCTTACCTATCACCACCAACCTGGCCTTTAGGCTGGTCCAGTCAAACCAGAATTTGTACTCTCAAGTGCTTAATACAGTGCTTTCCACACAGTAAGTGCTCAATAAGTACGACTGAATGAATTAATTCAACTCCCATAATGATGGCATTTGTTGAGTGCTTATTATGTGCAAAGCACTGTTCTAAGCGCTGAGGGGATACAAAGTGATCAGGTTGCCCCACATGGGGCTCACAGTCTTCATCCCCATTTTACAGATTAGGTAACTGAGGCACAGAGAAGTTAAGTGACTTGCCCAAGGTCACACAGCAGACATGTGGAGGAGCCTGGATTAGAACCCATGACCTCTGATTCCTAAACCCAGGGTCCTTCCATTGAGCCACGCTGCTTCTCAACTTCTCTCAGGCCTCCGCGTCCACTCGTTGATTACTGGAAGCTAACGCCAAACCTGACCGTACACAACAAAAAGCTATGCTGAGGGTATAATAGTAATAATTGTGGAATTTGTTAAGCACTTACTATGCTCCGGGGAACTGTCCTAAGCACTAGGGTGGATACGAGCAAATCGGGTTGGACACAGTCCCTATCCCACATGGGGCTCACAATCTTAATCCCCATTTAACAGGTGAGGTAAAGGAATCCCAGAGAAGTGAAGTGATTTGCCCAAGGTCACACAGCAGACTAGTGGCAGAGACAGGATTAGAACCCAGATCCTCCTGACTAATGTAAATGAGGCCCAAGCCCTGGGCATTTGCTTCCACGGGAGAGAGGGAGGAGGCAAAATCAGCTTCAACCACGAGTTCTGAAGGTCCACATGCAGAGACAGGACATGAGCACATGGGAATGTACAGAAAAACCATCTGTTTTGATGGGAGGTGAAGCCCCTGGAGGATGGGAGTTGTTTCCCAACACTCCCATCCCCACTTCTGAGGGCGGGAGAAAGAGGCAGGGAGACAAGCAGAGAAAGTTCCCTCATGAGATGACAGCACCAGTTTCATTCCCAGCCCCACTGACTGGCTTTCCCAGCGGGAGTTTTCTCACAGATGGGGCAAGATCGCCTCCAAATCCACCTTGAAGTCTGCGCAAGGTCTCACAGATGGGGTAAGATTGCCTCCAAATCCACCCTGAAGTCTGCGCGCAGAACATTAGTCCCCTCGTTAGAGCTTCTCCCACAAATGCCTAACTCCCCGCCCCACTGCTATTCAAGTGGAACAAAAGGCTTCATGCTATCCGAGCCAGAGGGTAGGGAAAGGCCCAAATGATTTCAGCAAGAAAGCCTGATGCCTTGATGTGAAGTTTCCAAGAACTAATAACTTCCACGGATGAAGTTTTGTTCGTCTGGCACTAGCATTTGAGGCTAGTTTTCCATGATCTCTTCAACCTTTCCTAACCTCCTAAAATGCCACGGATCACAAAGAGCATACCTATTCCTCCTTGCAGGGCGCTACTCTAAATATGCTGGCCAAGTAGCTCAGAATCTCCCACCGCACTCTGTTCCCCTTCCTATCTTCAAGGGTCAGGAAACAATGAGAGCACACAGAGATATTGGGGAAGGAAAAGAGGAAAGAACAGGCCTATATGGACACAGGGAATCTCCCCGAGAATTATTTCGCAGGACCCAGATGACCTAGAAATTGGCGCTCTGTGTCTGTCGCAGGTACTTTCAAAGTACCACAACCAGAAATTCCCCAATACACAGGATGACTGGGTACAGGTCGACTATACTGTTGTTTAAGCAATAACAACAACTGTGACATTTGTTATGGATCACCTTGTATCCTCCCCAGCGCTTAGAACAGTGCTTTTCACATAGTAAGCACTTAAATGCCATTATTATTATTATTATTGGCCAAACACTGTATTAAGCACTGGGATAGACACATGATAATCAGATCACACACAATCCCGTTCCCGCACAGGGCTCCTGGTCTAAAGAGGAGGGGGATCAGGTATAATAACAATAATGCTGGCATTTATTAAGCACTTATTATGTGCAAAGCACTGTTCTAAGCGCTGGGGAGGTTACAAGGTGATCAGGTTGTCCCACAGGGGGCTCCCAGTCTTAATCCCCATTTTACAGATGAGGTAACTGAGGCACAGAGAAGTTAAGTGATTTGCCCAAAGTCACACAGCTGACAATTGGTGGAGCCGGGACTTGAACCCATGACCTCTGACTCCAAAGCCCGGGCTCTTTCCACTGAGCCACACTGCTTCTCTAGTCCCCATTTGTACAGGTGAGGAAACTGAGGCACGGAGAAGTTAAGTGACTTGGCCAGGGTCACACAGTGGTTAAGTGATGGAGCGGGGATTAGAACTCAGGCCTGTGCTCTTCCACTAGACCTCCAGAAGCAGGGCAGGAATGATGTTAGCATGAGGGTGGCCCTTCGGTTAAAAAATGCTGCTGCTGATGGCGAGACTACCAATGAGCATGAGCACTGCTAATAATCTGTGTGACCTTGGACAAGTCACCTCATTTCTCTGGGCCTCAGTTACCTCATCAGCAAAAAATGGGGACTGAGACTGTGAGCCCCATGTGGGCTGGGGACTGTGTCCAGTAACCCCCACCAAGCATGTAGAGCCAGGTTTTTAACAGAATGAAATGCTTATTTAAAGGTCTCCTTTGTTTTGAGTTGGGACTCTCAGCTGGAACAAAGAAGACATTTAAAGGATTTTCTCCTCTCTCCCCTTGCTGGAGTGCTGGGTCCCAAAACCTGGATCTGGGAACTGCGCATTCTGGAACGGGAATCGCAGCGACCGCAGCCACTTCACAAGTTGGTCCGGTTGTGACTTCCTTCGGTTTCGGGGGTTTGGTGGGCCAAACCGCAAAACGTCAGGGCCGTTTGGGCTCGGGACTGCTTCAGCAAAGAGCTGGGCTGGGTTGAATTGAACCTTTGCCAATCAGTCAGTAGCTTTTCTTGAGCGTCTGCTGGATGCAGAGCACCAAGATGTTTGGGAGTTCACATTTATTACTACTACTACTACTACTACTACTACTACTACTACTACTACTAATAATAATAATAATAGTGTTTGTTAAGCACTTACTATGTGCCAAGCACTGTTCTAAGCACTGAGGTAGATACAGTCTTAATCTCCATTTTATAGATGAGGTAACTGAGACACAGAGAAGTTAAGTGACTGGCACAAAATCACACAGCTGACAAGTGGTGGCCGGAATTTGAACCCACAACCTCTGACTCCAAAGCCTGGGCTCTTTCCACTGAGCCACGCTGCTTCTCACTTATATGTTCTGTGCCTTCATCATCACTAACCTCGTTCATTAATATGCCTGGAACACCGTGCTGGACCTTGGTGACTAGCCAATAAATGTAGAAGATGTGGTCCTCACTCTCAAGGAATTTACAATCCCATGGCAAGGCTCAGATGGGCACAGACCTGGGTTCTAATCCCAACATCATCATAGTCATCATCAGACAGAAACTGTCAGCATGCAGTGGGGAAAAAAGTAAAAGAGTAAATTATAGTAAGCCACGATTTACAGATAAATGGAATAAATCGCACAGGAATCCTAAAGTTGGCTCCTGGGATGTGGGGATTAGTCACGGAAAACCTTCTGGAGGATATGGCTCTTTAGGAGGCTTAGAAGCTAGGGACGGAGCTTGGCAGCGTGGCTTAGTGGAAAGAACAAGGGCTGGGGAGTCAAAGGTCACGGGTTCTAATCCTGGCTCCGCCACTTGTCAGCTGTGTGATTTTGTGCCAGTCACTTAACTTCTCTGTGTCTCAGTTACCTCATCTATAAAATGGAGATTAAGACTGTGAGCCCCATGTGGGACAACCTGATCACCTTGTATCTACCTCAGTAGATTCTATGTGCTTAGAACAGCACATAGTAAGCGTTTAATAAAAAATGCCATCATCATAGATGACTTTGAGATCCTCAAAGATTGTGTTTGACTTAATTCTAATGCAGCAAGATGGCTAGCTGACAACTCCTACCAGGGACAAAAGAAGTTAGCCTTACTTAGGGGCGTGGGCTTAAAGTCACTGAAAGGACCATTCAGGCGCTGCCACACTTTCTGAAACTCACTTAGGTTTTTGGAGGTTGACAACATAAGATACCTTCAGGTAGAAAGGAGGGAAGCTCACGCTTCTCTGTGTACTTCTTGACAGGAAACAGAGGGTTAGGCTGCCTTCATCTCTGGGTGAAAGGCTTTCTGTTTCCTTTTGGCTCGGCGATGCACAGTTCGAAAGATCAACCACAAGTGCTTAAACAGGAAGCGTGACATGACTGAAAACTGCGCACACCTAATCTCCTGACGCAGATCGTGTGGCCATGGGAGTTCCCACCCCAGGTGCCTCAGCCTCTTAAAATGGGCTTCCCACTCCGAGCTTATCAGGGTGTCTACCAAGGACACTTTCCCTCAAGGACTCTGCCCTCCCTAGAGATTGCTGCCATCGCTCATCTTCCGGGAGAGGCCGAGTTCAGACCAGTTTAGGTCAAATTGTCTATTAGCTGCCTTCAGTACGCAGGCTGAGAGAGGGGGAGGCCCAGTAGGTGAAAGAAAGCTGGATGAGGAATTTCCGTCTCCACTAGCGTTGCCCCAAGAAGCCCAGAGTCAGTGATTTCTGACACCTGCAATCGCTGTATCATACTTGAGGGGCTGAAGCGAGTGAGAGAACAAGACTTTCAAAAGTCCTCAACAACTAGCAAACTGAGGATGATAAATGGAAGAAAACAGAGAATATGTTCCCGGAACTGGTAATCATCAAAGGCTGAAGAATCCAATTCACGGGTACATGCTACATTTTGCGTAACATTACAGCTTTCTGACGAAATCATAAAATTGAAAACTGTTAGGAAACCCTATTAGGAGCCCAAGAAGTAAACCCCGCAGACATGCCCAACGGTAATTGGATTCAGTAAGTCTTTAAAGGGGACGGAAACTTCACTGTGTATCCAAAGTAGTAAGTCAACACCAACTAAATCTCAGAGAAAAGCACAGGAAACTGAAGTCCAAAAAATAGCAAAAAGAGGGGCAGGGGGAGAAACACAATTTCACATCTACGTGGGAATTTGCCCAGGAAAATGTCCATCATGGTATGGGCTGACTTCCTAATGCAAACATACATTTTTCTTACCAAAGATTCAATTCATTCTCCCTACATTTTTCCCACTATACCCTACAAGCTAGCTGTTTCTGGTGAGTTCAGTCAACTATGAACACTACACTAACAGAATCAGAAAGCGCATTCATGCACTAAATTGCTACTGAAAATATACAGTCTCTTCTGGCTTTATTTCTGCACATGGCTGAGCTGCTTCTTCCCATCACACATTCCTTGAACACAACACAAACTGCACTGGGGAGCTAGATGCAGCTGGACCAGTGGACTGTCCAGAAAGAAGTCGCCATCCAACCTGCTTCCTGAAGACTGGTGGTATCCCTGAAGCTTGGAGGGGTGCGAACATTTCAAAGTGAAAACAAGTAGTCAACTGAGTAGGGAATGTGTCCATTTATGGTTATACTGTGCTGTCCCAAGCGCTTAGTATAGTGCTCTGCGCACTCAGTAAATACAACTGAATGAAGATGTGGCAGAAAGTTGGGGGTACGTCACTTCAGCCCCTCCCCAGTGCTAGTAGGAGAGAGAAGAAAGACTGACCCTATTGTTAAATGCTTTCTATATGCCAGGCACTGAACTAAGCGTTGGGGTAGATACAAGCTAATCAGGTTGGACACGGACCCTGTCTTAATTTCCATTTCATAGATGAGGGAACTGAGGCACAGGGAATTTAAATGACTTGTCCAAGGTCGCACAGCAGCCAAGTGGCAGAGCCAGGATGAAAACCGAGGTCAACCGACTCTCAAGCCCATTCTGGGCCACGCTGTTTCTCCTGGGTCGCTTTGACCTTTGTCCTTAAATCTGTGCGAAACTTTGAGAACAGATGTGACACACACTCTCCAATACAGCTGTCTTCTTTTATGCCCACAGAGTAATGAAACCACAACCAGCATGTCTTGGCCCAGACGTCCAACCAGTCAAAGGCCCTGGCAGTCAACAGCGAATACAGGCCTTCAGGGAAAATCTGGGAAAGGGGAAATCATTCCATCTAGAGTATTTTTTGAGTGTTTTTTCTTTGCACGGTGCTCTCCTAGATTACTTATGTGTTCAGAGCACTGTACTAAGTAGCTGAAACACAAAATGAAGTCTCTAGACTGTAAAAAAAAAAAAGAGAGAGGCAGCGTGGCTTAGTGGAAAGAGCCCGGGCTTTGGAGTCAGAGGTCATGGGTTCGCATCCCGGCTCTGCCAACGGTCAGCTGTGTGACTTTAGGCAAGTCACTGCACTTCTCTGTGCCTCAGTTACCTCATCTGTAAAATGGGGATTAAGACTGTGAGCCCCTGTGGGACAACCTGATCACCTTGTAACCTCGCCAGAGCTTAGAACAGTGCTCTGCACATAGTAAGCGCTAAATAAATGCCATTAAAAAAAAAAGTCCGTTGGGGGTAGAAGACATGTCCACCGATTCTTTTTTTATGGTGTTTGTTAAGCGCTTACTATGTGTCAGGCACTGTTCTAAAGAGCTGGGGTAGATACAAGGTAAGCAGGCTGGACATAGTCCCCGTTCCACACGGGGCTCACAACCTTAAATCCCCATTTTACAGATGAGGGAACTGAGGCACAGAAAAGTGAAGTTACTTGCCCAAGGTCACACAGCAGACAAGTGGTGGAGCCAGCATTAGACCCTGGGTCCTTCTGGCTCCCAGGCCTGTGGTCTATCCACATATTAATAGCCTTCCTAATGGGAGCTGGGCCAAATGAGTCCTAAATCCGGCCCAGTTCACCTAAGGTTCTCAACCCCTATTAATGGTCTTTCCTGACGCTTCCTGGTTAGGCGGGGCACCAACCCTAACAATGGAATAGAACCATGGAATTCTATTAGGTGGTCTTTGTTTACCATCACTAAACCCCATCTGTCTGTTGTGGACACAGTCCGGGAATTTAAAAATAATCTGCCTCCCTCAAGAAGTCACTGGCTGCTGAGCCAATGACCTTTTACTCTGCATCAGAATTTGTAGGAAAATTGTGCTCTGCTTCTGTGTATCCTGAAATAATTCCTGGAAATTGGGGGCAGGCCTCACTGACCCCTGTGTCCTTCAGCATCATGACTGTCACTGCCTCTTGCCATTTGGGTAGCTTGAGACACTCAAAAATTCACGCTGCGTGATTCCTTAAGAAGACTGCAAAACCTGCACGTGGCATGAGACAGGATTTTCTAGATAAAATAATAATAATAATGGCATTTATTAAGCGCTATGTGCAAAGCACTGTCCTAAGTGCTGGAGAGGTTACAAGGTGATCAGGTTGTTCCACTTGGGGCTCACAGTCTTCATCCCCATTTTCCAGATGAGGGAACTGAGGCACAGAGAAGTTAAGTGACATGCCCAAAGTCACACAGCGGACAAATGGCGGTGCCAGGATTTGAACCCATGACGTCTGACTCCAAAGCCCGGGCTCTTTCCACTAAGCCACGCTGCTTCCCCCTAAAACTGCCGTTGGGTAGAGCATTTGCAAAACACACCCTCAACTGCTTGGGGTATTGGGCAAGAAAAGGAAAGCCCAGGAAGATGCTCTAACCCTTGCCCATGAAACACCAAATAAACCAGGCCAAGCCAAGACGAATTGTCACTATGGCCAGGAATTGTCACTTTTAATTCTTGAGGCGGAAACTTTACTGAGGCCAAGATCACTTTATCTTAAAAAAATGGTATTTGTTAAGTGCTACTATGTGCCAGGCACTGTACTAAATGCTTAGATATAAGCTAATCACGTTGGACACGTGTCCCACATGGAGCTCAGAGTTTTAATTTCTATTGAACACACGAGGTAACTGAGGGACAGGGAAGTTAAGTGGCTTGCCCAAGTGGAAAGAGCATAGCCTAATGGAAAGAGCACATGCCTGGGAGTCAGAGGACCTGGGTTCTAATCCCGGTTCTTGCCACATGTCCGCTGTGTGACCTTGGGCAAGGCACTTCACTGTGCCTCTGTTACCCCATCTGTAAAATGGGGATTAAATCCTACTCCTTCCTACTTAGACTGTGAGCCTCATGTGGGACAGGGACTGTGTTATTAAGAACAAGATCATGGAAAAATGAACAAATACATGCTTAGATAAAAACAGTGTTCACATGAAACTTCTAAGAGTGGCTGTTGGGATGACAGATCAAGGACAGTAAAGATTAGTTGAGGAATGAAGACTTTGAAGATAGGGAGGGACACAGACTGGCAAATTCCAAGTTGGGTGGTGTTCAAAGCAGAAGGAAGGGTGTGAACAAGTGGGCTGCAGACAAGAGAGTTGAGAGCACAGTTCAGCTATAAAGCTAAATTGGGAGGGGGGAAAGCAGATGGCTAAGAATAATAACTGTGGTATTTCTAAATCACTTAGTATGTAAGTGCTATCCTACTGTACTAAGCACTGGGATAGATATAATCAGGTTAGACACGATCCCCGTCCCTCATGGGGTTTAACTGAGGCACTGAAATCCCACTTTACAGATGAGGAAACTGAGATGCAGGGCCGTTAAAAGACTTGCCCAAGGTCACACCACAAGCAAGTGGCAGAGCTGGGATTAGAACCCAGGTCCTCAAAGTGCCAGGCCCATATTGCTTTCTCTAGGCCACTGATTCTCCCAGGAGGAGAGAGTTGGTAGAAACCCTTGAGGCTACACATTTGCGGACCTTCCTCAGGTCTGGAGTTATATGCTTGGCCAGACCAGACTCCTTCATCAGAAATCTTTACTTCTTCACCCCACTGGTTCGAGAGATTCTGTTTAGACAGAACAAACAACCCCCATTTGTTCCCCTCCCAAACTGTCTCTGGTGCAAAGAAGATTTACTAGAGTACCAGTCCCCCAGAAGATAAAACGGTGCTAAAAGAAGCTCTTAACATTGCCTCTCAACAAGGAAAAGTTATCATTTTTGTCTCAAGGTCTGATTTTCCTTAACCTTGCAGAACTGTTCAACAGCGAGTGGAGGTATATAAATCTTGTTCATTTTAGGAGAAGATGAGCAGGAACTGAAAACCACCCCCTCAGTCCTTTCAGCAAGAACTGATCCAGCTCCCATCTTAAAGTCGTATTTCAAGTTTCTCCAAAGGTGGGAGGTTGGCGGTGGGGTGGTGGGGGGAGAAATGAAGAAAACATAAGCTGGCAGTTTCCCCCTGCATTACAGGAATGAATGAGGAAAGGAGTTTGGGGTAGGGCTCTTTCCGGAGGCAGGCAAAGGGGAATATTTGTAGCCTTCTCTGCAGTCTCCCGGCACCGAGTTTGGATCACAGCTCAGATGAAACTGAACGGACTGCTGTAGCAAAATCAGACCCAGGGGAACAGGATATATGACCACTGAAAGTGAACCATTTTTCCACTGGAAATTTCCCCATGCTGGAGGGCCGAGCTACACTACGTAAAATGTCGGTCTTTCCCATCACCTCCAGTTCCATGTTCCAGGTGGAGGAGAATAACTGTCCAGGCTGGGGACTGGAGAGATGCACATACCTGAGATTTGAATCCTTTCAAATCATGCAAATTACTAGACAGAACAGGTATTCCAAAGAATCAGTACTATCAGAATTTCCTTGAAGAAGCGATTGTTAACATCCACGCCTACAGTCTGGGTCCCTGTTCTTTACTGACTAGAAGGGCATGACATACACTATCCTCCTAAAGTGCCCTCTTGCACTCACAGCTTTGGGAGAAATATGAATGACAAAGCAGTTACCCATCATGGTGTAAAATGGACCATGATTTCAAGAAGTGTGGCCTAGTGGAAAAAGCACAGCCTGGGAGTCGGAGGATCTGGGTTCTAAGCCCGGCCACTTGTCTGCTGTATGATCCCGGGCAAGTCACTTAACTTCTCTGTGCTCTGGATACATCATCTGTAAAATGGGGACTAAAAACTGCGAGCCCCAGGTGGGACAGGGACTACGTCCAACCTGATTATTTTGTATCTAGCCAGTGCTCAGTACAGGGCCTGGCACATGGTAAGCACTTAACACGTGCCATTAAAAAAAAAAATGGTAGTACGCTAATTCCCATTTTCATGCTCTCCCATCCCTGCATCTACTAGCGTTCTCTCAGCCTGGTGTCTTTACTCGCAAGCCCCTGGATAATCCCACCTCATCGGCAGAGCAACTCAGGAAACACCTAGGATGCCATCTCACCACGGCCATCCTACCCTGGCAACAATGTACAATGGACACAGGCCGCCTTAATCAGACCCAACGAGTGCGTCCCCCCCACCCCCCTACAATCTGCAGGCTTCAGACACTCTGTTCTATCAATCGATCAATCGACGGTACTTATCAAGCACTTACTTTGTACAGAGCACTGTACTAAGCGTTTGGGAGAGTACGGCATAACAGAGTTGATAGACATGTTCCCTGTTCATAACGAGCTTACTAACTTACACGGGGAATTGAGTTAGGGAGAAGTGCCCTTAAACAGAGCCAACGAGTCCTGGGACCACGGGTCTGCTCACGGAAGACGGAACTCGGTCCCACAGATTGTTTTCCTCAACACCCCGGCACTCTCTGAGGCCCAACGTCTTTCAACTCTTGTTTCAAAGCAGTCACTCTTGAGAGACGGCGCATACCTGAAGGAGAGCTGGGCTGCACCAACCTGCTCGGGGACAAGCTCTGACAATCCCACCTGGCTGCCCAAGATGAAACCTCACACCATTCCTGGGTCCGTTGCCAGGTGATAAACAGCCAGCCCTTGTGAAGTTTGGGGGGAGAAAAAAACAAAACTCTGGTCTTTCATGGTATGGGTTGACCCCCCCGACCTCACAGCCTCGGGACCTCATCTCCAACTTTCTCCTGGGAGGGGCAGGGGAAGGAGGGGGTGGTGAAAAAAGTCTCAGAAACAGGAAGGAAAGCTGGCGAAATGCACGTTCCTTTAGCCAAACTGATTTTCGGGTGAAGGCAGCAATGGAATTGAGTGGCTTAAGTCAAAATGATAGACCTTCAGCTAGGTGCTAAAGTCTATGAGCACCAATTTCTCTCCATGATTAAGGGGTGATAATATTATCCAGAAGCTATTACTTGTTCACTCACCTTGTGGCCTTGAAAATTGGAAGAAGATGTTGCAAGTGGGATATCCTGTGAGGAACACAAGGCTTTTAGCTCTCTGAGAGACCCAGAATTCCCCAAGGGAAGGTAAAGGGGGGAGGGAGAGAGGGAGAGAGAGAGAGTGTGTAACATCTCCAGGCTGTTTGGTACTCAGCGGAGACACGGAGACCCATTCTCTACTCGCAGACTCTCTGCTCATCTTTGTACTCTATCTCCAATCAGACTGATGCCATGTTGACAGAGAAAACCCACTTCCTGAGTGATAGCTGTGTGGGCCGGTGCCACCCAAAACCCAGTGCCAATATGAACAACTTAGAGACATTTGGGAAGTGTCTTACTGGAGAGCAACCACAGCCGTGCTCCCAACAACACAGTGCCATCTCCCTATCCTCCAGCCATGTCATGCGTTGCACGACTCTCAAGGAAGCAGTGAGGTATTTTTGACACCATGCAGAGGAGGAGTTGAGGGACAAGTTTATCCTCCTGTCACCCCTCTCCCAACCCCCTACAATCCACAGGGGACAGCCTGATCTATCAATCAATCAACTGATGGTCTTTATTGAGCACTTACAGTGTGCAGAGCACTGTACTAAGTGCTTGGAGAGTACAGTATAACAGAGTTGGTGGACATGACCCCTGTTGGCATCAAACTTACTATCCTACACAGGGGACAAAGTCAGGCCAATGGGTTCTTTGGCCGAGAAGCGGGTGATCTGAAATGCACCTTGCTCTCGCAGGAATCATTAGCACAAGTGCCAGCTTTTCATTTTGATGACAGAGGTGAAAACAGAGCAGGGATTTTCGTATAAGCGGGAACTGAGGCAGGGACAGGCTTCAGGGCTTACAGACCAGAAGCCGCATTTTGGGCCTCTTCAGGCTTGAATGAAAACAACCAGGTATGGTCAGAGTCTGAGGTGAGCATGGCTGGACATCCAACTTATTTATTTATCCAATTTATTTTATTTGTGCATATTTATTCTATTTATTTTATTTTGTTAATATGTTTTGTTTTGTTCTCTGTCTCCCCCTCCTAGACTGTGAGCCCACTGTTGGGTAGGGACCATCTCTATATGTTGCCAACTTGTACTTCCCAAGCACTTAGTACAGTGCTCTGCACACAGTAAGCACTCAATAAATACGACAATGAATGAATGAATGAACTTCGGAAGCTGTAGCTGGGAAGCTTCAACTTGGGAGGCTTCCAACCTCCAACTTGGGAAACGGCCCATCTCCTCCATGGAATGGGCGCCTACAGCCATCAGTCACTTTGCCACCCTTGGAAACTCTCATTTGGGGAAGAAGTGAGCCACTTCCAAAATTTATACTTATTTGGCTTTTTCAAATTTAAAGCAAGTCCACAGTGACTCAACCGATGGGTCAAGGGCTGGAGGTCACATAAGACTCACAGAAATCGTGACAGACTCATTGCCAGAGGGGTCTTAAAGACTCACAGTTCCTCTGACAGAGGACACGGAAGACCGGGAGTTTGAACAGGCCTTTCGATTGTTACTTTCACACGAAACCAAGACTGGAGATGGCTGGATTATTCCCTCACCCTGAGGGGTGAGCTTCCAGTAACTGGATCTAGAGAAACAGCCTGGAGGGAAGCAGAGGGGGTTAGTCTCCTCTGAGACACACTCCCTGAAGCACATGATTCACATCAAGAGGATCAAAAGCTGCTTCTTGAGCTACTTTGCGAACCAAGATTCGCTTGGGACAACCCGAGAGTTGCGTTTTAGATGTGGATGGATTTGAGCAGCACCCATCTCTGAAATCCATCACAAGACACGTTAAGGAGCCCTAGCTCCACGCCCAAAGGCCATCTGCGCCTGCAACCGACAGGCAACAGGGCCTCGAGAAGTCGTGACCTCTCAGCCTCAGTCTTCCTACCGTCAGCCCAGGTTTGGTGCCAACCGGGCACCAGTGGGTCCGAAAGAAGATTAAGGGAGACAATGCCCACAAAGTGTTCTCTCTGCAGCCTGAAAAGATAAACTCCAAAATATAGACATTTTTAGGATAAGGTAAAAATTATAATTATTAAACTTGTTAATTACTGATATGTGCCAAGCACCGCACAAGTTCACCATTCATTCATTCATTCAATCGTATTTATTGAGCGCTTACTGTGTGCAGCGCACTGTCCTAAGCGCTTGGGAAGTACAAGTTGGCAACATATAGAGACGGTCCCTACCCAACAGCGGGCTCAACACATGGGGCTCACAGTCTAAAGGAGAGGGAGAACAGGTATTTAAGCCCCATTTTAAGGATGAAGAAACTCAGGTACAGAGACGTTGAGTGACTTGCCCCAGGTCACATGGAAGGCACATGGCAGAGCCAGGATTAGAACCCTGGGCCCTTGACTCTTAGGCCCACGCTCTTACCATTAGTCCATACAACTTCTCAATAAATCTTCCCAATAAAGCCTGTCTCCTATTAATCCATCAGTGGTATATACTGAGCACTTTCTGTGTACAGAGCACTGAACTAAGCACTTGGGAGAATATAACAGAGTGGGTAGATGGGACCCCTACACTCAAGGAATTTATAATAAAGTCTGAATCTTGTCACCTGCCTAAATCCTCATTCACACTGATGACTGAACAGAAGAGACACTAACGCATGGGCATACATGAACTTATCCTCTGCTTCAACTATTTTTTGGGTCATTCCCTTTTTACCAAGTCCTTTCACAATGGAATTAGTTTGTGCCTGCTGAGTTAGCTAAATAAAACTTTTGAAATATTTGGAAACAGATATTTACTGCACAGACTGGGGTGGCAGGTAGGGACCATTTCTATATGTTGCCAACTTGTACTTCCCAAGCGCTTAGTACAGTGCTCTGCACACAGTAAGCGCTCAATAAATACAATTGAATGAATGAATGAATGGGGATGATACATTATTCTTCATTATTTTGCTACAAAATTCCCAAGTTCAACCTTCCCTCAAAAAAGAAAGAAAAGCCAGGATTTGAATGTCTCATTTTGGAATATTAAACTGTGCTAAGCATAATAGGGAGGCAGCGTGGCTCAGTGGAAAGAGCCCGGGCTTTGGAGTCAGAGGTCATGGGTTCAAATTCCGGCTCTGCAATTGTCAGCTGTGTGACCATGGGCAAGTCACTTAGCTTCTCTGTGCCTCAGTGACCTCATCTGTAAAATGGGAATTAAGACTGTGAGCCCCACACGGGACAATCTGATCACCCTGTATCCTCCCCAGTGCTTAGAACAGTGCTTTGCACATAGTAAGCACTTAACAAATGCCATCATTATTATTATTATTATAATGGGTGAGGTGGGGGAGGGAAAGCCGTGCATGTTGAGGAGAGCAACGTCATGTGAAGAAGATAAGCCCCTTAAGAGTGAAACTGTTTCTTTGATGTGTGGGTCACTCTGCTTTGATCAAAGAAAATAAGATCACGAACACACCATCCGATCACTGACAAGCAGAAATCAGGTGAAACAGGCGTCCTTTGTTAAATTGGGGGAAAGCAAGAAAGAGTAGTAGAAAGAAACCAATGTCTTTAAAAATGAGGGAGGGGGAGAGTTTGGCCCCAGTTACCATGGTGGGGATCAATCAATCAATCAGGGGTATTTACTGAGTGCTGCGGATAAGGGACTACCATTAAGAAGCTTTCAAAAGGGTCTCTGGTTCAGCTAGAGTTGTAGGAAGTAAGAGTTTTTTTGGGTGGGGGGTGGTTTATGGTATTTTTTTAGAAGCACTGTTCTAAAAGCTGGGGTAGAAACAAGGTAATCAGGTTGGACACAGTACCTGTCTCACATGAGGTTCACAGTCTAAGTAGGAGAGAGCACAGAGGTGGAATCCCTGATTTTGCAAGTGAGGAAACAGCGGTACAGAGTAGTTAAGTGACTTGCCCAAGGTCACTCAGTAGGCAAGAGGTGGAACCCAGGTCCTCTGGCTCCCAGGACCATGGGTTCTCCACTAGGCCATACTGCAATGTTGGATCTGCCAAAGTTTTGTAATATTTATACAGAATGATATGTTGAGCTATGCCCCCTCTAACAGTGCATTTTCATTTAAATCCATTTCTTATTCGACCACCAGTTAATCGGGTGACATTTGAAATGCCTGGATTGTTCGCCTTCCACTTGAGCGATTTTCCATCACATGTCAATATCTTTCTCTCTTGGCTCATGAAGCGGTGATGGTATTTGCTGAGGTTTTACTGCTTGCGGAGCTCTGTACTAAGCGCTGCGAAGGACTACACAGGTGGGAATTAGATACAATCCCTGTCCCTCGGTGGGG
The DNA here is from genome assembly GCF_015852505.1 of Tachyglossus aculeatus. Classification (NCBI taxonomy): domain Eukaryota; kingdom Metazoa; phylum Chordata; class Mammalia; order Monotremata; family Tachyglossidae; genus Tachyglossus; species Tachyglossus aculeatus. Next base: position 68,079,776 of record NC_052069.1, on the reverse strand, counting down.
CAGGGGGAGAGGGGTGCCCTCCCAATCTGATTTGTGGGGAACGGAAATGGGTGTATTCACCATGCTCAAACTTGGATAACCTGATCCATCAGATCAGAATCAATTCCAACCCCTGCCTGTGATTCTGGCAGGCGAGCATGAAATAAGGTTGTGGGGTTATAGCCTGAGCCCACATTTTGAAATGAAATACTCTCCCCTTCTTTCCCCACATAGCTTTTGGAAGGAAACCCTCACCCTTTCCTTCCTCCCTCAAGCAAAATGTTATTAAAAATGAATCACAGTCCTTTTCATAATAAGCCTCTAGCTACATTCTTGGAAAAGGGCTTGAATCCACGTAAGGAAAATTGGAAAATCCCAGCTGGTCTCCCAGAGTGAGCACAAGGGTAGATTGCTGAAAGCAACAGGCATGACATGCCTGAGTGGAATGGGTACAGGTCTGGAGATCCAGAGACCTGGGTTTGAATCTCATTTCTGCCATCTGCGTGACCTCAGGCAAGTCACAACTTCTCTGTGCCTCATTTCCCTCTCCCACACACCCTTCCCCTTAAGACTGGAAGCCTCAGGTGGGTAGGACCGGGGTCTGAGCTGAATGCACTGACATCTACCCTAGCACACTGGCCCACAGTACATTCTTAACAAATACCAGAATTATTATTATATCAGAGTTACGAATACACTGCCATATACCCTAGTGCTCAGCACACTGGCCCACAGTACATTCTTAACAAATACCAGAATTATTATTACATCAGAGTTACCACAGCCACCCAATTTCACAAGGCAGTATCAAATACCATTAGTTCTCTCCTTCAGCTCCAGCCCAGAAAGAAGGAAAATATTTTGGCTTATTAAAGGACAGCATTAGGGTGCATTATTTGTTGAAAGTTGCACTTTGTTCTCCGCATTATGAGCCAAATAAATAACTCTCAAGGCTTGTGGTTCAGCGAGAAAGGGAAGGAATTTCGGTCCCTTTTATCCTTGAAATGCAATACGCAAAGGAAAGAATATAATGCCATACAATTACAGCCACATTACCGCACAACTATGCTTTAATAATCAATCCTGAATCGAGGGCGTAAATAAACCAGCTATTTGATGAACACAGGAGCCTGGTTAACGGCAACCCACCCGTGCAAAAATTCAGTACGGTTTATTGAAGACCCACAGCACGTACGTAAGATAAGGTCTGCTGGCCGTGGCAAGGCAAATTGGGCTTGGAGGGAGCAGAATCAAACCAATGAAGGAGGCAAGCCATATTTCGGAGTGTTATTTCGGGTCGGACCGGGGTGAGGGCAGAACGAGGCCAAGCCAGACACAACGTCCATCTCAGGGTGGGACACCAGGTTGGCTCCTGCAGTCGTCCCGACCCCACTGTCTCTTCTCTCCACATTCGACGTCCTGCCTCTAGACTGGAACCACCCTCCCCCTTCAGCTCCTACAATCACTCTCTCCATCTTCAGAACCTAATTAAAATCAAAGCACCTCTCCTCTAAAATAACTCCCCCACCTAAGTCCTCATTTCCTCTTCTCTCACTCCCTTCTACCTCATCCTCACACTTGGGTTTGCACGCGATTCACCCCACTTGCAGCCCCACAGCACTGATGAACATATCCGTAATTTATTTATATTAATGTCTGTCTCCCCTTCTAGACTGTAAGTTCGTTGTGGGCAGGTAACATGCCTACCAACTATGATATTGTAGGTGCCCAAGCATTTGGTATAGTGCTCTGCATACCGTAAGTGCTCAATAAATACCACTGATTGTTTCAAAACAATCTCTTCTCCATGCAGCGTGGGATGAGCGATGGGAAATACACCTGTATATATGTATATCAATCAATCGTATTTATTGAGCGCTTACTGTGTGCAAAGCACTGTACTACGCACTTAGTACATGTACGTATTGTACATGTAGTACAATATATGTTTGCATGTATTTATTACTCTTTATTTTACTGGTACATATTCTATTTATTTTGTTAATATGTTTTGTTTTGTTCTCTGTCTCCCCCTTCTAGACTGTGAGCCCACTGTTGGGTAGGGACCGTCTCTTTATGTGTGGCCAATTTGTACTTCCCAAGCACTTAGTACAGTGCTCTGCACACAGTAAGCGCTCAATGAATACGATTGAATTCCCACAGGAAGGTGGTAGCCAAAAATATCACTCCATCCCAGAGGGGTTTGGATAATAAGATCCACAGATGATTAAGTCAGCTTGGGTCACTGGAGGGAGAGACAGAAGGTGGTCCCTAGGCCTGAGGATGTGTAAACCCCTTGTGGGCAGGGAACATGTCTACTTGACTCTTTTGTACTATCCTTTCCCAAGCACTTAGTTCGGCGCTCTTTACACAGTAAGCGCTCAATAAATACCACTAATTGATCAACTGACGTGTCTGGGAAGACAACCGTTACACAGCAACTCCAAATACCCTAGTGTCCCTGGGGGAGACAGAGTCCTGAAGCTGACCTAAGTTATATAAAGTCTTAGAAAATGTCACAGCTTATTTTAATAATAATTAGAAATACTTAGGGTGGTTCTTATGTGCATACTATGTACCAAGCACTGTTCTAAGCACTGGGGTAGATGCAATTATGCAGGTTGGATACAGTCCCCGTACCACATTGGGCTCCTACTCTTAATCCCCATTTTTCACAGATGAGGTAACTGAGGCCCCAAGAAATGAAGTGACTTGCTCAAGGTCACACAACAGACAAGTGGCAGAGGTGGGACTAGAACCCATGCTCTATCCACTACACCATCCTGCTTCTTTTAAGGGCCTCTACTGTGGCCTCCATTTCCCCAGTGGTAGGAAAGGAAGCAATTGAGAGCAAGCAGGAGCATGTTCAGTGTGGAAGTTGGAGCAGGCGGAAAAGCTGGAGAATGGACAGAAATCAAGGAACGTGCATGCTCTCAGGAGGGTGAATTTAGGGCCAAAAGCCATTCTATCCAGAGGGGGCCTGCAGAAACAAGTAAAGCAAGCATCCTTTGGCATTATCTTTGGCTCTAAGGTCTATGTGGGCACAGCATATTTGGTCTTAAATACACGCCGCAAGATACTGAAGCTGAAATCAGTACTAAACTTCAGCCCGCCAGTTTCCTCTGCCACCACTTCAAACCAAAGCAGCAACTAAACCACCCCTAATTAGATATTATGAAAATTACCAAAAATTGCTGAAATTACAAAGCCAACACTACAGAGAGATTTGATCTCAGCGGGAACGAAACTAGATAAATGCTAGTTGAGAATTTCAGAAACCAAATATTAGTCAAATTAGAGGTATTTCTTCGTCAGGAAGTAGCCAGCTAAATAATCGTCAGTAAGACCTCCAAAATGAGTTATGCTGGTGTGTGATTTATGGTCTGGGGTTCTAAGTTTCGCCAGACTTCGATCAACCAAGATGAAAACGATATCATTTAATGTAGGCACCTCACACTTTATACACATCAGTACAGCAAGAAAAGGATTATCCGTCATTTGCAGACATCCAAAAAGGATAGGGCAGAGACTTTTAAATATTAAACAAAATCCACTGGAGAACTCTGTCCCAAGAAGTTTTCAGAAGTAATTATTATAGAAGAAGAATTTCAAAGGAGCAACTTGCGCTAAGCCCTCCTTGCAAAATGCCAGCCCTGACTTGGTAAGAAATAGCTTTAGTGATGCAAAGAGAAAGTCCAAGTGAGCAGAGAATATATTTAGGTGTAAAGAGACTTTCTCTAAATGGGAATTGTGCATGCTTAAAGCCGGATAAGGCACCATTCCAAATGACGGGAATACTAAGAGAACCATTTTTCAGATCTTGGTGTCGGCGCATGTCTACCACCTCTATTACAGTCTACTCTCCCAAGTGTTTAGTACAGTGCTCTGCACATAGCAGGCATGCAATATATATAACTGATTAATTGATCTGAAAAGCAGCATGGCCTATGGGAAATAGCACGGGCCTGGGAGTTAAAACATGTTTTTATTTTAAATGGCATTTGTTCAGCACTTACTATATGTGTCAGGCAGTGTACTGAGTACTGGGGTAGATACAAGCTACTCAGGTTGGACTCAGTCCAGGTCCCACATGGCAATCACTTTCTAGACTGTAAGCCCCCTGTTGGGTAGGGACCGTCTCTATATGTTGCCAACTTGTACTTCCCAAGCGCTTAGTACAGTGCTCTGCACACAGTAAGCCCTCAATAAATACGATGGATTGATTAATCCCCATTTTACAGAAAAGGCACTGAGGCACAGAGAAGTTAAGTGACTTGTCCAAGGTCACAAAGCAGACAAGTGGTCGAGCTGGGATTAGAACCCAGGTCCTTCTGACAACCAGAGCTGTGCTCTATTCACTATGCAATGCTGTTTCTCAGGACCTGAGTTCTAATCCTGATACTGCCACTTGCCTGCTGGGTGATCCTGGACAAGATACTTAACTACTCTGTTTCTCAGTTTTCTCAGCTGGAAAACGGGGGTTCCATACCGATTCTCCCTTCCCTTTAGACTGTGAAACTCATGTAAGTTGGGCACTGTGTCCAATCTAATTCTCCTGTATCTATCTTAGTTCTGAGTATGGTGATGACTTCTAGACTGTGAGCCCACTGTTGTGTAGGGACTGTCTCTATATGTTGCCAACTTGTACTTCCCAAGCGCTTAGTACACTGCTCTGCACACAGTAAGCGCTCAATAAATACGATCGATTGATTGATTGATTGATGAGCACATAGTAAGTGCTTAATAATGATGGTGTTTGTTAAGCGCTTACCATTCTAAGCCCTGGGGGGGGATACAAGGTGATCAGGTTGTCCCACGGGGGGCTCACAGTCTTCATCCCCATTTTACAGATGAGGGAACTGAAGCAGAGAAATGAAGTGACTTGCCCAAGGTCACACAGTTATCATTAGATTCCTTGCTACTATTATTATTATTGTTATTATTATTATTAGACTGCTTGGTAGTCAGTTACCTTCCAAATTCAGTATGTCACTAAATCCTGTTACACTCTCCCAAGCACTTAGTACAGTAAGCGCTAATACAATTGATAGTTTGATCCTGTCATTTCTTCCTCTTTTTATTATTTCAGGAATCCACCACTACTCCTCTTCCCTTATGGTCACTGCCCTGTTCAGGCTCTCATCATCACCCAGTGCTTAGAAGAGTGCTTTGAACACAGTACACGCTTAATAGATGCCATCATTATTCCTTCCTCTCCCCCTCCACCCCTTCTCCATCCCCCCTGCCTTACCTCCTTCCCCTCCCCACAGCACCTGTATATATGTTTGTACGTATTTATTACTCTATTTATTTTATTTGTACATATTTATTCTATTTATTTTATTTTGTTAATATGTTTTGTTTTGTTCTCTGTCTCCCACTTCTAGACTGTGAGCCCACTGTTGGGTAGGGACTGTCTCTATATGTTGCCAACTTGTACTTCCCAAGTGCTTAGTACAGCACTCTGCACACAGTAAGCGCTCAATAAATACGATTGAATGAATGAATGAATTATTATCAATGGTACTTATTGAGCACTTACTGTGTGAAAAAGCACTGTACTAAGCACTTGGGAGAGTAAACTCCAACAGGTTGGCAGACATGTTCTCTTTCCAGTGCTCAGAACACTGCTTGGCACATAGTAAGCGCTTCACAAATGCCACCATAATTATTCCCACAACGAGCTTACAGTGTAGAGATGAGTTTACACCTTATTGGTTTCTTCCCTTCATTCCATCATCCTAGCATGGCAGACGCCTGGATCGTCTTTATACAAAGTGGTGTGTGGGCTGCACCTCTTCCATCCCCAGCGGCGTGGCTCAGTGGAAAGAGCCCGGGCTTGGGACTCAGAGGTCATGGGTTTGAATCCCGGCTCCACCACTTGTCAGCTGTGTGACCTTGGGCGAGCCACTTCACTTCTCTGTGCCTCAGTTACCTCCTTTTAGACTGTGAGCCCACTGCTGGGTAGGGACTGTCTCTATATGTTGCCAACTTGTACTTCCCAAGTGCTTAGTACAGTGCTCTGCACACAGTAAGCACTCAATAAATATGATTGATGATGATGATGATGATTGATGATGGGGATTAAGACTGTGAGCCCCAAGTGGGACTACCTGATCACCTTGAATCCCCCCCAGCGCTTAGAACAGTGCTTTGCACATAGTAAGGGCTTAACAAATACCACTGTTATTATTATTTTTTTATTATTATTATTATTCTCCCATGAGCCCAAGTTGCCCATCTGGTGCCTCAAAACATTCCTTCAGGAACCTCCTCTTTATCTATTCTTCCTCAACCCAACTTCACCAATCAATAGTATCTATGGCATGCAGAGCACTGTCCTAAGGACTTCAAGCACTCTCTTCACTCCTCCTAAATTACCATTCCAAGATCTCTGGGGGCCCTGGCTTTCCCTTCTATTGTACGTTCCAGCTGTAGATTATTAAGCTCCCCGTTCAGGGCTACACACACTATAATAATAATAATAATGATGGCATTTATTAAGCGCTTACTATGTGCAAAGCTCTGTTCTAGGCGCTGGGGAGGTTACAAGGTGATCAACTTGTCCCACGGGGGACTCACAGTCAATCCCCATTTTACAGATGAGGTAACTGAGGCACAGAGAAGTGACTTGTCCTAAGTCACACAGCTGACAATTGGCGGAGCCGGGATTTGAACCCATGACTCCAAAGCCTGTGCTCTGTCCACTTAGCCACGCTGCTTCTCTGCTTCTCTATAGTTAATTAAGTAGTAATGGCCGCACTAAGAGACCAGACATTTGCTTTAGGAGTTGCGGGGGGCAGGGACAATAATAGTGGTAATAATGAATCATGGTATTTGCTAAACACTGTAGAGAAGCAGCGTGGCTCAGTGGAAAGAGCCCAGGCTTTGGAGTCAGAGGTCATGGGTTCAAATCCCGGCTCTGCCAATTGTCAGCTGTGTGACTTTGGGCAACTCACTTCACTTCTCTGGGCCTCAGTTCCCTCATCTGTAAAATGGGGATTAAGACTGTGAGCCCCAAGTGGAACAACCTGATCACCTAGTATCTTCCCAGCACTTAGAACAGTGCTTTGCACGTAGTAAGCGCTTAACAAATACCATCATTATTATTATTATTAATCAATCAATCAATCATATTTATTGAGTGCTTACTGTGTGCACAGCACTGTACTAAGCGCTTGGGAAGTACAAGTTGGCAACACATAGAGACAGTCCCTACCCAACAGTGGACTCACAGTCTAGAAGGGGGAGACAGAGAACAAAACCAAACATACTAACAAAATAGAATAAATAGAATAGATATGTACAAGTAAAATAAATAGAGTAATGAATATGTACAAACATATATGCATATATACAGGTGCTGTGGGGAAGGGAAGGAGGTAAGATGGGGGATGGAGAGGGGGACAAGGGGGAGAGGAAGGAAGGGGCTCAGTCTGGGAAGCCCTCCTGGAGGAGGTGAGCTTGCATTGAGGATCATCAGTCCCTGTCCCACATGGGCTCGTTCACAGTCTAAATAGGAGGGAGAAGAGGTATTTTATCCCCATTTTGCAGATGAGGTAAAGGAGGCCCAGAGAAGTAAAGTGACTTGCCCAAGGTCACCCAGCAGACCAGAGGCAGAGGTGGGATTAGTACACGGGTCCTCAGACCATTACGCCTCGTTACTTCTTAGTTTGGGAGTTTTCTTCTGGAGCCGTTCACTTGCGGTTCCCCTTCCAGGTTGGCGACACCAACTGATGCCCTGGATCCCTCGGTGGCAGAAAAACCCGCCACTTCCCTCCTGGCCCTAACTATGTCCCTGCCCAAGACCACAATTGCTGTGCCACTGTGGGCTACACATTCTGACCTCACTCTCGCAGAGGAAATGCCAACTGCTTCATCAACACCTCAACCAACTCTAAGACAAAAAGATAATCGGGTTTCATACGACAATCAATCAATCTTATTTATTGAGCACTTACTGTGTGCAGAGCACTGTACTAAGTGCTTGGGAAGTACAAGTTGGCAACATACGACAGGCAGTGGGTCTCCGTGCCCAGTTAGGAGAGCGCAGTAAATCCAATTCATCAGACGGGGTGGGGAAAAAAAAGGGGATTTAAATAAATAAAAATGCTACTTAGGTTTGTGAAAGATTCAGTCCCTCAAGATGTGTAAATTGCCAGGTAGATGCAGGACCCTGTCAGCTTCCCGAACTCTGACAGGCTGAATACATAATTGAGGAATAAATAATTGTGCCAGAAATGGTCTCATGGGCTATTTTTCTCGACTGCCATCTAATGACAGTGCCGTCTGTGACACGCTGTATTAATACAGAATAAAATTACATAGTTCTTTGTCCTGACACTGTGATGCTATGATGTCCTTAACGTCATCTTGAATATAAGGCTGAATCTGAGACGCTGAGAGTACTTACTGCTAAGAACTCATAAATGACAAGGGGCAGAGTTTAAACTGTCACAGTGAGCACCGGCTCTGTCCTACAAAGAAATTGTTTCCATAACAGTCAGCACTATTACAAGAGAGGAGGGAAAGGAATGGAGGACTCTTGACCGCTGAAGTCGCTTGTGGATGGGTGTAGATAAATTGGGATGGGCTTGTTCAAGTCCTTCTCCTCTCCAGATCCACTCAAGGTGGAGAACTGGAAAGCTGCCTCACAGCTACTCTGGTCCAAATGCGTCCGCTCACCAGACTGTAAATTCCTGGAGGGCAGGGATTTTGTCTATGAACACTACTGCATTGTCAAAATAATAATAAGGGGTTTTTTGTTAAGCACTTACTGTGTGCCAGGCACTGTACCAAGTGCTGGGGAGGATACAAGCAAATCGGGTTAGGTGCAGTCCCTGTTCCACATGGGGCTCACAGTCTCAATCCCCATTTTACAGACGAGGGTACTGAGGTACAGAGAAGCGCTTAGTACGGTGCTCTGCACACAGTAAGCGCTCAATAAAAACGATTGATTGATTGACTGAGAAGTGAACTGACTTGTCCACGGTCACCCAGCAGACAGGTGGCAGAGCTGGGATTAGAACCCACGACCTTATGACTCTTAGGCCCGGGCTGTAGCCAATACCTCAAGTTACTTACACTCCCCAGCACTTAGTACGGGCCTCTACATACAGAAAGCGCTCAGTAAATACCACCGGTTGACTGCCATACATGCATATTCAGTTTATCCAAACCCACACTGAAAACTTGTGTTCTGAGAAGAGTACTGTTAGGGGGATTAGGACTCAGAATGTGAATAAGGCACGGAATAAAATGACTCCGGGCATATAGGTGGTATCAGTCAAAGCGTGCAAGCTACAACATGAGCTTTCCTTAACACAGAGTTCTTTGAGAATGTGATCCTCTCATTACAGGAGAACTGACAGCTTACATAACACACACACACACACACACACACACACACAGAGGGCTGATGTTCTCGCAACACCCCCCATTTTAAAGAAAACGTTCCGCAATGTTCACCTGCTCCAACACAACGATTTTCTGTGGTAGAATTAATCAAACATCTATGTGCAGAGCACTGTGCTAATTGCTGGGAACAAATACTACGGGACGACGACACCGAAACCGGCCCTCATGGGGCTCACAGTCTCTGAATAAAGCCAATGAAGGAGGTTGGCGGAAGACATGAGAAAAGTTAGTAATAATAATACTAGTAATGATGATGGCTGACAGAAGACATGAGGAAAAATAATAATAATAATAATGGTATTTGTTAAGCGCTATGTACAAAGCACTGGTCTAAGCGCTATGGGGATACAAGGTGATCAGGTTGTCCCACGGGGGGCTCACAGTCTTAATCCCCATTTTACACATGAGGTAACTGAGGCCCAGAGAAGTGAAATGACTTGCCTAAAGTCACACAGCTGACAAGCGGTGGAGCCGGCATTAAAACCCATGATCTCTGACTCCCAAGCCCGGGCTCTTTCCACAGAGCCATGCGAAACAGAGATACTAATACAACATAAGAAACAAGGACAAGGGAAAAATCAAACCAAATGTGATAAAGTACTGTGTCCAGAGGAGCAGAATTTCAGGCTCCTCACAGCTCAGAGTCCAAGAGTTCACACCGGCGGCCACAGTGACCACCACAACAATCACACCTGCAGCCACAGTGACCGCCACAACAATCACACCGGCAGCCACAGGGACCACCACAACAATCACCCCAGCAGCCACAGTGACCACCATAACATCACACTGGCAGCCACAGTGACCACCACAGACAATCACACCGGCAGCCACAGCGACCACCACAATCACACCGGCAGCCACAGCGACCACCACAATCACACCTGCAGCCACAGTGACCACCACAGATAATCACACCGGCAGCCACAGCGACCACCACAACAATCACACCGGCAGCCATAGCGACCACCACAACAATCACACTGGCAGCCACAGCGACCACCACAGCAATCACACCAGCAGCCATAGCGACCAACAAAGCCAGTCACACCCACAGCCACCACCATAGCCAGTCACACCCACGGCCACAGCAACAACCACGGCCGGTCCCACCTGCAGACATGGTGACCACCATAGAGACCACCACAGTGAGTGACACCCTGCAGCCACAATGACCATCACAGCAACCACCACAGCCAGTCACCCCCACCGGCAGCCACGGCGACCACCACAGCAAGTCACACCGACACCCACGATGACCACCACAGCTGGTCACACCGAGAAACCACCACAACTGCAGCCACTGCCTTTCCAATCTTCTACATTGAGTGGAAACCATACAATGTGGCCGCTTTGTCTCTGCTGCTCCACTACCGCAAGGCAGGATTTCCCAGACTGAGCCCCCTTTTTCCTCTCCTCCTCCCATCCCCCCCACCCCACCTCCTTCCCCACCCCACAGCACTTGTATATATATGTACAGATTTATTACTCTATTTATTTTACTTGTACATATTTACTATTCTATTAATTTTGTTAATGATGGGCATATAGCTGTAATTCTATTTATTCTGACAGTTTTGAAACCTGTCTACATGTTTTGCTTTGTTGCCTGTCTCCCCCTTCTAGCCTGTGAGCCCGTTGGTGGGTAGGGACCGTCTCTATATGTTGCCAACTTGGACTTCCCAAGCGCTTTCATACAGCGCTCTGCACACTGTAAGCGCTCAATAAATACGATGGAATGAACTGAGGCCTGAAGAGGATTCAGGGGGGCCTTCGGGAATTCCATCTCATCCAGAAAGCATACTACAATTAATTTGTCTTCTCCACAGGCTGCCGTCCCTAACCACCACCTCAGCACTCTGGCACCAACATTGCGCTTGGGCCCTCACGCCCAGCTGCAGCACTTCGGTACATTCCCCCTTACGTCCCCCATTATGTCAGCATTTACTTCTCTGCATCTCCCCTTCAACAACTTGTCTCTTCTAACTGTAAATGACTTTGTGTCCATCTCCCCTGTTAGACTGTAAGCAGACTGAGGGAGCATCAAGCACCCACTCTATTGCATGCTCCCAAGCACTTAGTGGATTTTACTAACTGGCTCAGCAGTTCCGAGGCAGAATAGCCGAGTAAAAATAACACGATGCTGGGAGTTAGGACAGCTGGGTCCATCTCCTAGCTCCGCGACTCTGGGCAATCCTCTAAACCTTTCTGAGCCTTGGTTTCCCCACCTGTAAAATGGGAATAATAACCTCTATCTCTGCCAACCTCCCTGGGCTATTCTGAGAATAAAATGAGGTAACCGGTGTGTATGAGCTTTGGTCATCAATACAAGGTTTTGCTATTTTTACTACCACAACACTCTACAAGGGCACTGTCAATTCCATTTTAAGACCTCCACGTGTCTACCATTCCACTTGCATTCATATGGCATTATGGGTGAATGAATTCTGAATAAGCCTAATGGTCACAATAAACTTTGAACCAGAGTCAGCGCATAAGCAAGAAAGATTAAAAAACAGGTCGGCTTTGGGGAAGTTGCGGCAGCACAATTGGGAGGTTTAATTATATTAACACCCACCTTCTCCGATCCCTTTACTTTCCTAATGTAAACAGTGATGATGATTTACATTTCTAGGCCACGTTTACATTTCTAAACCAGAGCTGCTACAAAACAACTGTAAATTGGCCTCCAAAGCAATACCAAATCACAATCGGGAATAATTTTCACATCAATTAATATTTACAGGGAAAACTAATTACAGAAACCAAATCAGATGAGAAACACAAGTAATCTAAAAATTGGTGTAGGTCACAGATGTGATGTGATGTAGATTTGCCTTGTCTTTTCTGCAAAAAAACAAAAAAAGGGGTCCAATTCAACTGCAGTAATCATTCCCCCACCTGTCTCCATTCCCTTCCAACTGGAAAGACAACCCAGATTTGGAAATATTATCCATGGCCTGAAGACAATGTACTACACACATTAGCGCCATTTAATTCATTGGAACTTGCAATAATTCAATGAGTCTTCTGCTAGCCTGAAAGATCCTTAATAGCAGAAATCTTTCCTGTCAATTCTATTGTACTCTCCCAAGTGCTTAGTATGGTGCGCTATGCACAATAGGGGCTCAATAAATATTACCGACGGACTGATTTCTCTCTCCAGGGTGGGACTCACTTTCTTCTTCCATGATTTTCCTATCAGCAAATGATAGCACATCCTTTGTGTGGCTAAAATTTGGCTTTGCTTAATACGGCAAAGAAGCAGCGTGGCTCGGTGGAAAGAGCCCGGGCTTTGGAGTCAGAGGTCAGGGGTTCAAATCCCGGCTCCGCCAATTGTCAGCTGTGTGACTTTGGGCAAGTCACTTAACTTCTCTGTGCCTCAGTTCCCTGATCTGTAAAATGGGGATTAAGACTGTGAGCCCCCGTGGGGCAACCTGATCACCTTGTAACCTCCCCAGCATTTAGAACAGCGCTTTGCACATAGTAAGCACTTAATAAATGCCATCATTATTATTATTATGGCACTTATCTGCTGTGAGATCTTGGGCAAGTCACCTTACTACTCTGTACCTCAGTTACCTCATCTGTAAAATGGGGATTAAGACTGTGAGCCCGATGGGAGACAGCGACTGGGTCCAACCTGATTTGCCTGAATCCACACCAGGGCTTAGTACAGTGCTTGGGGCACAGTAAACTTTTAACAATACAATTATTATCTCTCCACTAACCATCAGGAGTTTCATCTACCGGGGGCCTTAGTAAAGGCAGACTGAACGAAATAATTTTCAGGTATGGTGGTGGAAGCTCTTGCTTTCTGAGATACGGGAACAGCACATTAATTATTACCATCATCGCCATCATCATCATTCATTCATTCGTATTTATTGAGCGCTTACTGTGTGCAGAGCACTGGACATCACCTAAGGGCGGAGTGTAGTACTGGGTATCTACCAAGAAGCAACACGGCCTAGTCTCTCTTCCTCCCTTCAAGGCCCTGAGAGCTCACCTCCTATAGGAGGCCTTCCCAGACTGTGCCCCCTCTTTCCTCTCCCCCTCTTCCCCCTCTCCATTCCCCCGCCTTACCTCCTTCCCTTCCCCACAGCACCTGTATACATGTTTATACGTATTTATTACTCTATTTTACTTGTACATATTTATTCTATTTATTTTATTTTGTTAATATGTTTGGTTTTTGTTCTCTGTCTCCCCCTTCCAGACTGTGAGCCCACTGTTGGGTAGGGACCATCTCTGTGTGTTGCCAACTTGTACTTCCTAAGCGCTTAGTACAGTGATCTGCACACAGTAAGTGCTCAATAAATACGATTGATTGATTGATTGATTGATTGAAAGAACCCATACCTTGGAGTCAGAGGACAAGGGTTCTAATCTCAGCTCCACCACTAGCCTGCTGGGTGACCTTGGGCAAATAAGTCACTACACTTCTCTGGGGTTCAGTTTCCTCATCTGTAAAATGGGAATCTGCCCTCTCAGGGTCGCACCTAAAGAGTTTCCAGTACTCTGCCAGTCTCGACTATGGGAGGGAGAGTCAAGCAGAGGACTACCCACTCCATTCCTAGCTTGGCCAGTGGCTAGCGAGTGGAAGGCAATCTATTACAAGTCAAAACTCACTTGTGCTGGGCCTCAGCGGCACGGGAGGGAGTCAAGGGTGGAGACTCAGGTTTACTGCACAGAAGGAGGCAACAGTATACCGCTTCCATATTTTTACCAAAAAACCTCCATAGATCCACTACTAGAACAACTGCAGATAGAGGAGGGGCGTTCTGGGAGAGATGTGTCTGTGGCGTCGCTATGTGTCGGACATGACGACAACATAAGACAACAATAACAATAAAATGGGGATTAAATCCTACATAATAATAATAATAATAATAATAATAATAATGGCATTTGTTAAGTGCTTACTATATGCAAAGCACTGTTCTAAGCGCTGGGGGGGGGGGGGTACAGGGTGATCAGGTTGTCCCATGTGGGGCTCATAGTCTTCATTCCCATTTTATAGATGAGGGAACTGAGGCCCAGAGAAGTGAAGTGACTTGCCCAAAGTCACACAGCTGATGATTGGAGGAGCCGGAATTAGAACCCATGACCTCTGACTCTCAAGCCCAGGCTCTTTCTACCGAGCCACACTGCTTCTCTATAACTTCCTCCTACTAGAATGTGAGCCCCATGTGGGGCAGGCTTGTGTCTAACCCCAATATTTTAAATCTACCCCAGCGCTAAGTACTTCATCAATCGTATTTACTGAGCGCTTACTGTGTGCAGAGCACTGTACTAAGCGCTTATGGCACCTACAAAGCACTTAAATGCCATAATGCTGATAATTATTATTATCATCACTGTGTGTGACCTGTTGGTTACATACTGTGTGCAGGGGGGTGCATTAGGAGCTTGGAAGTACACAATAAACACAGAAGATATGATCCCCGTGCTTGAGTCAACAACGTAATGAATAAAAAAGAAATGAAGGGCAGGAAGTGAACTATAAGCCAAGTTGCACCGACGCACTCACTCTGGGTTCTGATCCCAGCTCCGCCACGTCTGCTGTTTGAACTCGAGCAAGTCGCTTGACTTCTCTGTACCTCCGTTACCCCATCTTTAAAATGGGGATAAGAGCGTGAGCCCCATGTGGGACAGGGACTGTGTCCAACCTGACTATCCTGTATCTACCTCAGCACTTAGAACAGTGCTTGGCACATAGTAAACCCTTAACAAATACCATATTTATTACCATTTGTACCTGCTGAATCTCTATGAATAATTTATGTCTGCCGATCTCCCCCATTTAATGGTAAATGCTTCTCTGTATCTGGTGTTGCCTCTGAGCACTTAATACAGAGTTCCAGGCCCAGCAACATCACCATGGACGACTGATTGATCTGCAGTCTTTACCCATTAACGTGGGGAAGTGAGAAGGTGGGTTGGAATTACAATGAGCCTGGAAAAGATGTCAACTAAGCAGAATCATTTGAACCATTTTATCCTTTTCCCCAGTTTGCTTAACTGAGGCAAAGGAAAATTTAATCTAATATATCCCAACTGAACATTAGCTACCGTTACCCTGCCCGACCAGTTTAAAAATGAATGGGCTGTTCCTGGAAACTGATGGGCTTTTCAATATCATAGCTCTAAATGTTGAAGAGAGGTGTCAGAGAGGATTAGCTGTTACTGAAAATCCCTCTTTCCATTATCCTGGGCATTCATCCGCTTGTATAAAAATGCTCTAAGGTTTTCCAGGCATTCATCTGCTTGTATAAAAATGCTCTCAGGTTTTCCAGGTACTTTTTCCGATTAGAATCTTTTACGTCAACTGTCGAGCTGGCACAGGGCAATGGAAAGCTGATGGAAAATTTTCTTTTGGAGTTCAAATCCGCCCGAGGCACACCTAGTTTTAAAGTATCAATGTTACTGCCCCTTGCAGAGCAGAAGATCTCTGTGCTCGGCCAATCGACTTGATTCACAGAAAAGGTTGGGGGTTTTCCATAGCCCTATTGCCACCTTAGGTAGCCACTCTGCTGACTTTCAGGGCAGTCTCCAGCGAGGTACGAATGAGGGAGAGGAGGGGAGCAGCATAGTGACTTTGGCACTCTTGGCTGGTAGATGTCAAATTACCCCTTCTGCATCACCCTCGCATTTGGATTTGCACTCTTTATTCACCCCACCCTCACAGCACTTACCTACATACAGTACGGTGTTCGGTAAATATCACTGATTGATCTGTAAATTACGTATCATAAAACATTTATATTAATGTCTGTCTCCCCCTCTAAGCAGTAAGTTCCTTGTGGGCAGGAACATGTCCACCAACTCTGGTATAATGTACTCTCCCAAGTGCTTAGTACAGTGCTCTGCACACAGTAAGCACTCAATAAATAACACCGATTGAGTGAGTTGCAGCCATCTGGGAGCACACAGGAAGTTGTGATCCTGCAGTCTCCACTGAATGATTTTTAGCCTTTTGATGCCGATTTGCAACGGACAGCCCTAAAATAATAATAATAATGATAATACTGATAATAATAATAATAATGGCATTTATTAAGCGCTTACTATGTGCAAAGCACTGTTCTAAGTGCTGGGGAGGTTACAAGGTGATCAGATTGTCCCTGGTGGGGCTCACAGATTTAATCCCCATTTTCCAGATGAGGTAACTGAGGCACAGAGAAGTTAAGTGACTTGCCCAAAGTCACACAGCTGACAATTGGCAGAGCTGGGATTTGAACCCATGACTTCTGACTCCAAAGCCCGGGCTCTTTCCTACTGAGCCACGCTGCTTCTCCATAATAATGATGGCATTTATAAAGCGCTATGTGCAAAGCATTGTTCTAAGCGCTGGGGAGGTTACAAGGTGAACAGGTTGTCCCACGGGGGGGCTCACAGTCTTCATCCCCATTTTCTTCAGGCCCTTCAGGCCCAAAGAAGTGAAGCGACTTGCCCAAAGTCACACAGCTGACAAGGGGTGGAGCCGGGATTTGAACCCATGACCTCTGACTCCAAAGCCCGGGCTCTTTCCACTTAGCCACGCTCCTTCCACAAATGGCCAACAGTAATAATAATAACAATAATAATGGTATTTGTTAAGCGCTTACTATGTGCGAACCACTGTTCTAGGTGCTGGGGGGCATACAGCGTGATCAGGTTGCCCCCCGTGGGGCTCACAGTCTTAATCCCCACTTTACAGATGAGGTAACAGGCACAGAGAAGTTAAGTGGCTTGCCCAAGGTCACACAGCTGACAAGTGGCGGAGCTAGGATTTGAACACATGACCTCTGACTCCCAAGCCCATGCTCTATCCACTGAGTCATGCTGCTTCTCTATAATAATGGCATTTGTTAAGCGCTTACTATGTGCAAAGAACTGTTCTAAGCGCTGAGGGGATACAAGGTGATCAGGTTGTGCCCCGTGGGGCTCACAGTCTTTATCCTCATTTAACAGATGAGGTAACAGGCCCAGAGAAGCAAAGTGACTTGCCCAAAGTCACAGCTGACAAGTGGCGGAGCCGGGATTAGAACCCATGACCTCTGGCTCCGAAGCCCGTGCTCTTTCTACGGAGCCACGCTGCTCTCGGGTGCTTACTGGGTGCAGAGCACCGTACCAAGCCCTTGGGAAGGTACAACGGAGTCGACAGACAAAGTCCTTGCCCACAAGGGGCTTACAGTCCAGTGAGTGAGACAGGCTTTGAAGGTGGGAAGAGCGGTGGTCTGCCCAATATGAAGAATTCCAGAGAGCAGGAGGGCAAGAACAAGGATCTTCTAGACTGTGAGCCCACCGTTGGGTAGGAACCATCTCTATATGTTCCCAACTTGTACTTCCCAAGCGCTTAGTACAGTGCTCTGCACATAGTAAGCGCTCAATAAATACGATTGAATGAATGAATGAATGAAAAGGATGGCAAAAGAGAGGAGACTGAGGCAGAGTAAGTAGGTTGGCATCAGAGGGCCTAAGTGTGCCGTGTGGGCTGTAGAGGGAGAGAAGGGAAGGGAGATAGGCGGGAGAGAGCTGATTAAGCGCCTTAAAGACCATGGTCAAAACTTTGGGCTCAGTGGAAAGAGCCCGGGCTTTGGAGTCAGAGGTCGTGGGTTCAAATCCCGGCTCTGCCAATTGTCAGCTGTGTGACTCCGGGAATGTCACTTCCCTTCTCTAGGCCTCAGTGCCCTCATCTGTAAAATGGGGATTAAGACTGAGAGCCCCCGTGGGACAACCTCATCACCTTGTAACCTCCCCAGTGCTTAGAACAGTGCTCTGCACATAGTAAGTGCTTAATAAATGCCATTATTATTATTATTATCCCTCCCATCTCCCTTGGCTCAACAGGCGGATTTAACAGGGACTGTTTTTTATGGATTCTTACACCAGAGCCCAGGCCAAGAAGAGACCCTTTTTAATCACTCCACTCCTCCTCTTCCCTACACGTTAAGAGCTACGCCTATTACGGCAACAGAAATGCCTTCGCTGTCGATCACTGCTAAAGGGGCAGCAGCAAGGCGGGTGGGAGAGCCGGGCTGAATAAAGTCCCCTGTGGGTGGGGGTTAGCTAGGAGCGCCAAATCTGGAAAACGCATTTTCTCGGGCAAAAGTTAAAAGTTCAGAGGTTGCCACGGATTCACTGCATCTTTCGGGACCTTCAAAAGTCTGCCTTGCTCTCTCTCGCTCTCTCAGACATTCCACTTTTCCCTGTTGTGAACAGAAAGGGACCAGCGACCCATGAAGTGTCAAGAATTCATCTGCGGGGACCCCAGCGACGTTGCTGGACCGCTATTGTGCTCCAGTGAAGTTCAAACGCGGAATTTGTCTGAGATCGCCCTGTTTGCTGCTGGAGCCGGTGGGGAAGAGACAGAAGGGGAATGAGTAGGTGGGGGGCGAAGGGGGGAAAAAAAAAGAAACACAAGCGCACACACACACCTTCACCAAGCAATGAGGAAGGGGGTGAGAGTGAAAGCCGGCCGGAGCCTACAAAAGCCTAAGAACAAAACTGGAAAACTGGAAAAAAGGAAAGTGGGGGAAGGGGAAGAGGGAGGCGGGGGAAGCCCGCAGCAAGATGGGGGTTCACACTTGGAAATAAGTGAGCTGCCTCACTTTTGCCTTTTTTCAAGAGGTCTAAGAAAGCACTTAGGTATCTACACTCTCCAAAGTGGATGGGCTCAAAGAGAGTTCAAGGAGAGAGTTCATTCATTCATTCATTCATTCACTCATTCAATCGCATTTATTGAGCGCTTACTGTGTGCAGAGCACTGTACTAAGCGCTTGGGAAGTCCAAGGTGGCAACATATAGAGATGGTCTAGAAGGGGGAGACAGACAACGAAACAAAACATATTAACAAAATAAAATAAATAGAATAAATATAGACAAATAAAATAAATAAATTCAGTTATTCATTCATTTATTCATTGAATCCGCCAAGCTAGCTCTCTTCCTCCCTTCAAAGCCCTACTGAGAGTTGGGGATAGAGGGGACAAAAAATAAAAACCAATGGTTCTCTCCATTAAGTATTCATGACAGCAGCTTTAGTTGGGCTAATGAAGGCACACAAATCCTTTCAAAAGTTTGTTAAACCTCGGGAAAGACCAAGAAGGTCTCGGCATGCCCTGGGTCACATCAGGAGCTGGTCAAAGCCTTGGGCAGGGAGGGAAGGAGAGAGGTGGAGAAAGGGAGGAAGCGAGGGAGGAAGGAAGCAGAGAGAGCCTGGAGCAGGAGAGGAAAAGCCAAGCAAGTGTAAGCATTTTCCGACAATTCTCATAGGTGAGCATATCAATTCTGCACCCAGAAAATAACGATAGGATATGTTAAGCACCTACTATGTGCAAAGCACTGTTCTAAGCTCTGGGGGGATACAAGGTGATCAGGTTATCCCACGTGGGGCTCACGGCCTTCATCCCCATTTTACAGATGAGCATATCAATTCTGCACCCAGAAAATAATGATAGTATTTGTTAAGCACTTACTATGTGCAAAGCACTGTTCTAAGCTCTGGGGGGATACGAGGTGATCAGGTTGTCCCACGGGGGGCTCACAGTCTTCATCCCCATTTTACAGATGAGGGAACCGAGGCACAGAGGAGTTAAGTGACTGGCCCAAAGCCACACAGCTGACAATTGGCGAAGCGGGGATTTGAACCCATGACCTCTGACTCCAAAGCCCGGGCTCTTTCCACTGAGCCACACTGCTTCTCTCTAGAAAACTCACCATACGGGGGGTTTTGACCATGACAGACACAGTTTTTCTTGGATAAGTTTTTTTTTCCTTATGTTTGGTTTTGGGTTTTTTTTACTGGCATTTGTTAAGCGCTTACTATGTGCCAGGCACTGTACTAAGCACTGGGGCAGATTCAAGATCATGGGGCTGGACACAGTCCACGTCCCACATGAGGCTCCCAGTCTTCACCCCCCTTTTACAGATGAGGTATCTGAGGCACAGAGAAGTTATGTGACTTGCCCAAGGTCCCACAGCAGACAAGTGGCAGAGCCAGGATTAGAACCCAGGTCCTGTGACTCCCAGAGCTGGGCTGTTTCCACGAGGTCACACTGCTTCTCAATGAGAAGTTCTGCATGTTCCCACCTGGGTTTTCAGAGCTACTCACCAGCCGGCTCACCAGAGGCTCTGATAGGCCTAAATAATAGTAATAATAATAATGATGTTATTTGTTAAGCACTTACTATGTGCAAAGCACTGTTCTAAGCGCTGGGGGGATACAAGGTGATGAGATTGGCCCACGTAGGGCTCACAGTTTTAATCCCCATTTTACAGGTGAGGTAACTGAGGCACAGAGAAGCTTGCCCAAGGTCACACAGCTGACAAGTGGCGGAGGCGGGATTCGAACCCATGACCTCGGACTCCCAAGCCCGGGCTCTTTCCACTGAGCCACGCTGCTTCTCTAAACGCTTTCAGGACAGAACCAGGCCAACCCTGAGCTTCTCGGGGGTTCAACACTTCAGCAAAATGGAGTTGTTAGGGTCCGAGTAAGGAATAGCAATTCTACTGAACATTTCCTTTCACTCTGCCATTTCCTTTATTTATAATTTATTTTAATGTCTGCCTGCCCCTCTAGACTGTGGCTCCTTGTGAACAGGGGACGTATCCTGAGAAGAGTGGCTACAGCACAGGCCTGGGAGTAAGAGGTCGTGGGTTCTAATCCTGGCTCCGCCACCTTTCTGCTTTGTGATCTTGGGCAAGTCACGTCACTTCTCTGGGCCTCAGTCACCTCACCTGTAAAATGGGAATTGAGAACGTGAACCCCACACCAGATAATGATAATAATAATAATAATCACCGAGGTACCTGTTAAGTGCTTACTACACGCCAAGCACCATATTAAGCGCTGGGGTAGATACAAGATAATCAGGTCAGATATAGTCTCCGTCCCAGATACAAGATAATCAGGTCAGATACAGTCTCTGTCCCACATGGAACTCACAGTCTTAAGGGAGAGGAAAGACAGGTATTGAACCCTTGTTGTGCAGAAGAGGAAACTGAGGCCCAGGGAAGCCTCTTTCCTCTCCTCCTCCCCATCCCCCCCACCCTACCTCCTTCCCCTCCCCGCAGCACCTGTATATACGTTTGTACAGATTTATTACTCTATTTTACTTGTACATATTTACTCTTCTATTTATTTTGTTAATGATGTGTACCTAGCTTTATTTCTATTTATTCTCATGACTTGACACCTGTCCACATATTTTGTTGTCTGTCTCCCCCTTCTAGACCGTTAGTCCCCTGTTGGGTAGGGACCGTCTCTATATGTTGCCAACTTGTACTTCCCAAGCACTTAGTACAGTGCTCTGCACACAGTAAGCACTCAATAAATACAATGAATGAATGAATGTGGGACAGGGTCTTTGTCTAACTCAATTTGCTTGTATCCACCCCAGCGCCTAGTACAGTGCCTGGCACATAGTAAGAGATAATTCCTTCAATATTATTATTATCATCATTACCAACTCTGTTGTACTGCCCTCTCCAAGCACTTGGTACAGTTCTCTGCATTCAGTAATTGCTCAGTAACTACCACACTGATTGATAATAATAATAATAATGATGGTATTTGTTAAGCGCTATGTGCAAAGCACTGTTCTAAGTGCTGGGGGGATACAAGGTAATCAGGTTGTCCCATGTGGGGCTCACTAGTCTTAATCCCCATTTTACAGATGAGGGAACTGAGGCACAGAGAAGTTAACTGACTTGCCCAAAGTCACACAGCTGACAATTGGCGGAGCCGGGACTTGAACCCATGACCTCTGACTCCAAAGCCCGTACTGTTTCCACTGAGCCATGCTGCTTCTGCATGCTGCATGCAGATTGATCTGCAACTCCTAAAATCTAAGCATGGCTGACCCCCACATTGCCTCTACAGACCTGCACAAGTTTTTGCATCTCGCTTGAAATCGACAAATACGGGTTTAAAAATAAAATTGTTAAAAAAAAAAAGGTGGGGGTCCAAAAAAAAGGTGGGGGTCCATGCTCTGCCTAGTCATAGTGAAGCAGGGAGTACCAGTAAAAAAAAAAACAAAAAAATGGGCTGGGAGTCAGAGGACCTGGGTTCTAACATTTGTATCTGTATCCTTCATGCACTTGATATTAGCTCCATCCTCAGCTACAAAGCATTTATATACATATCCATTTTTAAAAAATATTTCTGTCTGTCCCCCTCTAGACTTTAAGCTCCTTGTGGGCAGGGAATGGGCCTACCAACTCTCTTATTCTGTGCTTTCCCAAGCCCTTAGTAGAGTGCACCGCACACAGCAAGTGTTCAATAAATACTGCAAACAGTAAGTGCTCATTAAATACACTGATTGATACTAGCTCCACTCTGTGACCTTAGGCAAGTCCCTTGACTTACCTGTCCCTCAGTTTCCTCATTGTAAAATGGGGATTAAACACCTATTCTCATGGCTATTTACGACTGCAAACCCTAACCTCATTCTTTGTATCAATCCTAGTGCTTGGCACATAGTAAGCTCTTAAATACCACAATGTTTATCATTATATAAGTGCTCTGCACACAGTTAAGTGCTCAATAAATACGACTGAATGAATGAATGATTGTCTTCCAGAAGAGCTTGAGGATTATATGTACACACTATAGTTGAAGATAAATGCATTATATAAACTAGGCCATAGAATGAGTATCAAGTACTGAAGTGTGTTATAACTTTGCTTCTAGGAAGCAGTTGCTATTCTTAGGCGCAGGAGGAGTTACGTGTTTTCTTTTTCAACTTAAGATAGTAAAAAGTGAAGATGAGGGGGTTGGTTTGTTATTTGCTTTTTTTCGGGATGGAAGACAATTCTCTCAAAAGAATGCCGGGGCACTGAAATTCTGGTTTAGACCTTTGCTCTGAGTCAAATCACCTATATAGTTCCAAAATCCTCTTGGTGAATTCTGATCTCACAGGGAAACAAAACTTAAGATCATAGATACATTCAATTTTACCAGAAAAGCTATCAGCTTACTGCCCACACAAACTCACTGATGAAAACCTCAGGAGCAACATCTTTGAATCAATCGCTAGTATTCACTGTGCATTTACTGTAAAGCGAAGCACTGTACTAAGCGCTTAAGAGAATACATGATCCTTAATCTCAAAGTTTTCAGTCTAGCGAAGCCAAATTATCCACTGTTGCCAATGTTTCCCGGTCTTATATCTCCTTTGTATTAAAAGAATCAAGACAATGTCCAACATTTTTCATTTAATTACCTAAAATTCCTAAAAAAAAAACAAATCTCCACAAACCTGTTTCAAGACAGAACTTTCTATTAAATGGATATGTCTGAGTACGTGATAAAATCTCTCTCTCTCTCTCTCTCTCACACACACACACACACACACACACGCCTAAGCCAAAAGCATTTTAAAATACAGGCTAATTTTTATTCTGGAAGATGTGACTTGTTTTGAATAGACGAACCCACAAATTTTCTACAACGCAACAACAGTTGGAAGGTAATAAAACTGTCTTTTCACGTTATTATATAAGATTCTTGTCCCTATTTAATATAGAAGAGTTCAGCAATGAGTTCTCTGCAGGCTCATCAATCATCCACAGTAACTGGGTGCTTCCTTGGGGCACACAGTGCTGTACTAAGCGATTGGGAGAAAACCGCAAGGATGGAAGATAGGATCCCTGCCCTCATGGAGCTTACAATGGTGCAGACACTAGAGCACATGCCCAGGAGTCAGAAGGTCAAGGGTTTTAATCGCACCTCCACCACTGGCCTGCTGTGTGAACTTGGGCAAGTCACTTTACTTCTCTGGGCCTCAGTGACCTCATCTGTCAAATGGGGATTGAGACTGGGAGCCCCATATGAGCCAGGGACTGTGTCCAACTCGATTTGCTCGTATCCACCCCAGCACTTAATACATACAGTGCCTGGCGCATAGTAAGCGCTTAAATACCATCATCATTATTATTATTATTACAATTAAGAGGGGAAGAGAGACAATAAAAGCCTTTCAAAGCCCTACTGAGAGCTCACCTTTTCATTCATTCATTCAATCATATTTATTGAGCCCTTACTGTGTGCAGAGCACTGTACTAAGTGCTTGGGAAGTACCAGTTGGCAACATATAGAGACGGTCCCTACCCAACAACGGGCTCACCGTCTAGAGGGGGGAGACAGACAACAAAACAAAACATATTAACAAAATAAAATAGAATAGTAAATATGTACGAGTAAAATAGAGTAATAAATCTGTACAAACATATATACAGATGCTGTGGGGAGGGGAAGGAGGTAGGGCGGGGGGATGGGGAGGGGGAGAGGAAGGAGGGGGCTTAGTCTGGGAAGGCCTCCTGGAGGAGGTGAGCTCTCAGTAGGCCTTTGAACGGAGGAAGAGAGCTAGCTTGGCAGATGTGCGAAGGGAGGGCATTCCAGGCCAGGGGGAGGACGTGGGCTGGGGGTCGACGGCGGGACAGGAGAGAACAAGGCCCAGTGAGGTTAGTGGCAGAGGCCCAGAGAAGTGAAGTGACTCACCCAAAGTCTCACAGTGGACAATTGGCGGAGCCGGGATTTGAACCCATGACCTCTGACTCCCAAGCTCGGGCTCTTTCCATTGAGTCACGCTGCTTCTCTACATCCTTAATCAATCAGTGGTACCTACTGAGCACTTACTGTGTGCAGAGCACTGTACGAAGAGCTTGGTAGACACATTCCCTGCCCACAAGGACCTTACAGTCTATACTGGGAGACAGACAGTCAAATAAATTACGGACATACATGTAAGTGCTGTAGGGGTGAGGGCGGGGTTAATATCAAGTTCATTCATTCACTGAACCACATTTATTGAGCGCTTACTGTGTGCAGAGCACTGTACTAAGCGCTTGGAAAGTACAATTCAGCAATAAAGAGAGATAGCAACAAAGAGGAAAATGC
Source organism: Tachyglossus aculeatus (assembly GCF_015852505.1). Lineage (NCBI taxonomy): Eukaryota > Metazoa > Chordata > Mammalia > Monotremata > Tachyglossidae > Tachyglossus > Tachyglossus aculeatus. The sequence goes on along the minus strand of NC_052069.1, from coordinate 68,054,494 downwards.
TTGAAGGGTATAGATCCAAGTGCACAGGTGATGCGGAAGAGGGAGGGAGGAGGGGAAAAGAGGGTTTTTAACTGGGGGAAGATGTCATGGAGGAGATGTGATTTTAATTAGGCTTTGAAGGTGAGGAGAGTGGTCTGCCCTATATGGAGGGGAAGGGAGATCGAAGCCAGAGGGAGAATGTGGGTAAGGTGAGGGGAGGGAAGACAGATGAGGTCAAGGTTCAGTAAACTCGGATTAGAGGAAGCAGGTGCGCTGACTGGATTGTAGTAGGAATAGGTGTCATAATTAGCATATCGTAACCATTTTTAATGGCTTTTTAAGCAATTGAATATGCTTACGTCATTTTGGCCTTTGGGGGATTTAGGGAATACGGTTAGACATTCTATATAGTATCCTATGAAAAGTCATACACCACTCATCTTTTAATGGTATTTGTTGAATGTGTACTACGTGACAAGCACTGTTCTAAAAACTACAGTAGATACAAGGTTATCAGGTTGGATAAAGTCTCTGTTCCACATGGAGCTAACACCTTATATTTCCTACAGCCCTCTGAGCAACTCTATGCGAATGCGCAACAATTAGGCGTAAAAACCATATACTCAATTACTTCTTCCTAGCTACAATACATTTTAGTTGCCAACTCCCCGGCTAAATTTCAAGCTCCTTGAGGGCAGGGATCGGGTCTACTAATTCTACTGTACTCTTTCCAGCAGGCTCTGTACCCGGTTAAGTGTTCCATAAATTCTTATGAATGAATGCTTAATCGGTTCTGGCTCACTAAGGTTTCTTTGAGTAAAAGTGAAAAGGTTGGAGTTTCACCCCCTTTGATCAGCCAGAAGCACTCTATTTGGTTGCATTATTTCCTGAAACCCATATAAATGTCAACTACAAAAAACTACGGAGCTCAACATGCTTCTACGTTGATTCATTTATACAATTGCTAGCAGTTCAATAATGGACTCATCAGCATTTAAATTAAAACACACACACACCACACACACACAAGCACAAATGCCCTTCGGAAGGCCTTATTGAAAAGTTGAACACATTTTCATTGCTTTAATTTTTAAGTGATTAAAGACGTGAGATTAGATTTGCAGTAGAGGAGGTGTAATACATTTCACACCAAGCACAAAAAAGTCAGCAGTAGCCTTTAGGTTTTAGATTTTAAAATCGATGACATTCTTGTATTGGCTGTTGCCATAAAGGACCTCTCTCCTTCTCCAGCCCAGCCCGCACCCTCCACTCCTCTGTCGCTAACCTCCTCACCGTGCCTCGTTCCCCTGTCCCGCCGTCGACCCCCGGACCACGTCATCCCCCCCGGCCTGGAATACCCTCCCTCCCCACATCTGCCAAACTACTTCTCTTCCCCTCTTCAAAGCCCTACTGAGAGCTCACCTCCTCCAGGAGGCCTTCCCAGACTGAGTCCCCCTTTTCCTCTGTTCCTCCTCCTATCCCCATCGCCCCTACTCCCTCACTCCGCTATAACCTCTTCCCCGCCCCACAGCACTTGTGTATATTTGTAAATATTTATTATTCAATTTATTTTATTAATAATGTGCATATATCTATAATTCTATTTACCTACTTCGATGCTATTGATGCCTGTCTACTTGTTTTGTTGCCTGTCTCCCCTTCCTAGACTGTGAGCCCGTTGCTGGGTACGGATTGTCTCTATCTGTTGCCGAACTGTACTTTCCAAGCACGTAGCACAGTGCTCTGCACACAGTAAGCGCTGAGATACGACTGAATGAACACATGACACCTTGGCATAGTTCATCCTTCACTTCAACGGGCATCGTTTCAAAATGACTTTGGAAAAAAATAAGATTTGAAGCTACGGTTTTGACATCTAAACCTAAAGAATTACTATTCCAAAAGAGAAAATAAAGTTACAACTTGAGGTAGACCTTATCTCCTGCACAACTGTTGCAGTATTTCTGTCTAAAAGAGCAAGTTTCTCAAAATTTTATACCGACAAAAAATTTATCTGCCATGATTTGCATTTTAACCTTAAGCATATTTTTAAATGCTACTAATTTAACCACCCTCCCAGACTTGTGCACAGACTTGAGTCCGATTTATTTTAGAAAGAATTCCGCCGACGTGGTGTCTATAGGTCTGTTGTGTATTCTGAAAATGGGAAGATTTACATAGCAATGCTGTAAGACTCCAAAAAGGAGACTGTGACTAATGACATAAATGGACCAAAATAAGTTGCAAAGACTTCTTGCTTGACCTATTAGGGCAGAGTCTGCTGGTACAGTCAGAGGACCCGGGTTCTAATCCCGCCTCTGCCATGTAACTGCTGGGTGACCTTGGGCACTTAACTTCTCTGTGCCTGAGTTACCTCATCTGCAAAATAGGGAATCAAATCCTACTCTCTCCTACTTAGTGAGCCCCAGGTGGTACAGGGACTGTGTCCAGCTGGATTAATTTATATCTACCCCAGCACTTGCAACAGTGCTTGGCACACAGTAAGCACTTAACAAGTACCACAATTATCAATAAACATAATTTATTTTCCTACAATGCTAAACATTCAATGCTTTAGTATTTATGTATTGTACAGACTAAACGATTTCAGGAGGCAGGGAACGAGACTGCTAATTCTGTTGTATTGTACTCTCCCAACTGCTAAGAATAGTGCTCTGCACACAGTAAGCACTCAATAAATACCACTGAGTGACTCATGATTGCAAATAAAAGTGGGAATGCAGAGATGAAGGCACTGCAGGCATTCTCCTTCTCCCATGTATGAATGCCACTAGGCTTCGACTTTAAAAAGCACAGGGCAGAAGAATATCTTACATCATCTTTGGGTGTTAACTCAAACCGTAACATCATTCCTGGATCTTCCCTCGGCTAGGAACCATCTTCCCTCAGATGATCAGTTAGCTGCTAACAGTTTTGCGCTGACTTTTGGGTTGAATGTGGGAAACAGCAGATTATCAATAACCTGGAACTTCCCTCAGCTAGGAACCATCTTCCCTCAGATGATCAGTTAGCCGCTAACAGTTTGGCGCTGACTTTTGGGTTGAATGTGGGAAACAGCAGATTATCAATAACCTGGATCTTCCCTCAGCTAGGAACCATCTTCCCTCAGATGATCAGTTAGCTGCTAACAGTTTGCCGCTGACTTTTGGGTTGAATGTGGGAAATAGCAATTATCAATAACCTCCTACCGGTAATTCCAAACCACACACCGCCCCCCACCCACCCACCCACTCACTCAGAGAGCCATCGTGGCATTTACCGAGAGGTCTGGAGGTAAATCAGCAAACCCAAACCCACCAATCTTCCATTTGGCAGGGCCAAGACTGTCTTCCGGAGGAGGAGGTGGCAGAGCAAAGAAGCCCTGTACACAGGAGTGACTGAGGCATTTATTAAGTACTTACTGTTTTCTAGGCGCTAGGGTGGAGAGAAGATAATTAGACAAGACCGCCTTCCCTCCCACCGCCAAGAGTCCCATCATGCTTCCAGCACATAGGAATGGGGGATAAAAGCTGCTCCTGCTTAGCCTCAGTTTCTTCTACAGCTGCTGAGAAAAGCACTCTTTAGCCACCGCCTTCCCTCAATCAATCAATCAATCAATCGTATTTATTGAGCACTTACTGTGTGCAGAGCACTGTACTAAGCGCTTGGGAAGTACAAGTTGGCAACATATAGAGACAGTCCCTACCCAACAGTGGGCACCAAGGGCTTCATTCATTCATATTCAAATTTATGGAGCGCTTACTGTGTGCAGAGCACTGTACTAAGCACTTGGAAAGTACAATTCAGAGACAATCCCTGCCCACAACGGGCTCACAATCTAGAAGTGGGGAGACAGGCATCGAAACAAGTAAACAGGCATCAATAGCATCATTACAAATCAGCAGAATTCTAGATATAGACAGATCATTAACATAAATAAATAGAATTATAAATATGCACATATATACACAAGTGCTGGGGTGGAGATGGAGCAAGTTGGGGTGGTGGGGAGGGGAGGCTTAGTCTGGGTTTCCTCCGGGGTTGCTGGGCCAGAGGTTAAAAACTACTTCCACGAGCCCTTAGACCCTTCCTTGGCTGCTGAGAAAAGCCCTCTCTAAGTGCCACCTTCCCTCCCACACCAAGGGCTTCATTCATTCATTCAAATTTATTGAGCGCTTACTGTGTGCAGAGCACCGTACTAAGCGCTTGGAAAGTACAATTCAGTAACGAACAGAGACAATCCCTGCCCACAACGGGCTCACAGTCTAGAAGTGGGGAGACAGGCATCGAAACAAGTAAACAGGCATCAACAGCATCATTACAAATAAATAGAATTCTAGATATAGACAGATCATTAATATAAATAAATAGAATTATAAATATGTACATATATACACAAGTGCTGGGGTGGAGAGGGAGCGACTTGGGGTGGTGGGGAGGGGAGGCTTAGTCTGGGCTTCCTCCGGGGTTGCTGGGCCAGAGGTTAAAAACTACTTCCACGAGCCCTTAGACCCTTCCTTGGCTGCTGAGAAAACTCTCTCAGTGCCGCCTTCCCTCCTTCACCAAGGGAAGCAGCTGTGGCCTAGCAGTTAAAGCCCGGGTTTGGGAGCCAGAAGGGCCTGGGTTCCAATCCCTGCTCCGCCACTTCTCCACTGCGTGACCTTGGGCCAGGTGCTCAACTTCTCTAGGCCTCAGGAACCCCACATGTAAAACGGGCATTAAGACTGTGAGCCCTACCTTGTATCTACTCCAGCACTTAGAACGGTGTCTGGCCCAAGAGTAAGCACTTAACATATACTATTAAAAATCAATAAATAAAACCAAGAGTCCCCAAACCCGCCATGCTCCTTGTGCACTGGGCTCGCAGTGAAATAATAATAATAATAGTAATAATAATGGCATTTATTCAGCACTTACTATGTGCAAAGCACTGTTCTAAGTGCTGGGGAGGTTACAAGGTGATCAGGTTGTTCCACGTGGGGCTCACAGTCTTAATCCCCATTTTACAGATGAGGGAACTGAGGCCCAGAGAAGTTAAGTGACTTGCCCAAAGTCACACAGCTGACAAGTGGCGGAGCCGGAATTTGAACCCATGACCTCTGACTCCAAAGCCCGGGCTCTTTCCACTGAGCCACGCTGTGAAAGCAGCTGCTCCCGTGAGCCCTCAGACTCTTCCATCACTGCCAGAAAAAGCGTTCTGTAACGGGCACCTTCCCTCCCACCACCCGGGGTCCCAGCCCCCGCCTGCTCTCAGACTCCTTCATCGCCACTGAGAGAGACTTGCTTCCTATTTTGTCCATCACTATTGCGTTTCAATGCTTCCTGTTGTGTCTGCCCCAGTCCCTTCACCCTACTGAAACCTTCAGACTGTGAGCCCCTTGAGGGACAGGACCGTGTTTAAATTCTCACCCTGTGTATTTTCTCCAGTACCCTGCACACAGTAAGTACTTAATAAATACCATTACTACTATTACCACATGGTCTCTGTCCCCCAGGGAGCAGCACACCACTTAACCAAGAGAGAAATCAGTTCTCTTATCCCCATTTTACGGATGTGAAAACTAAGCCGGAGAGAACTTCAGTGCCTTGCCCAAGGTCACGCAGCGGGCCAGTGGCCGAGCTGAGAAAAGAACGAACAGTTCCCGATTTCCGGACCTGCTCTCTTTCCGCTAGAAGTAGCAGTAGTAGTAACAGTGCTTGTCAATCAATCAATCGTATTTATTGAGCGCTTACTTTGTGCAGAGCACTGTACTAAGCGCTTGGGAAGTACAACTTGGCAACATATAGAGACAGTCCCTACCCAACAGTGGGCTCACAGTCTAAAAGACAGTGGGCTCACAGTCTAAGCGCTGTCAAGCGCTTACTATGTGCAGAACCCCCTCTCAGGGTTGCACCTGGAGAGTTTTCAGTACTCCACCAGTCTCGACTAAGTTGGGAGAGTCAAACAGGAGCATACCCATTCCACTCCTGTCTTCAGCAGCGGCTATCGAGTGGAAGGCAATCTGCCACAAGTCAAAACTCACCGGTGCTGGGCAGCAGTGGCACGGGAGCGAGTCGAGGGCGGACACTCAGGCTGACTGCGTGGAAGGAGACAACGGTACACCACTTCCAGAGTTTTACCAAGAAAATTTTATGGATCCACTACCGGAACGACTGCAGATGGAGGTGGGGCGTTCTGGGAGAGAAGGCGTCTCTATGGATTGGAGATGACTCGATAGCATAAGACAAGAATGTGCAGAGCATTGTACTAAGGGCTGGAGAAAGACACACAGACTGGACATAGACATGGTCCCTTCCTGAGCCCAGGCCATGTTTTAGACTTTTTTATAGGGCCTTGAAGGGAGGAAGAGAGTTAGCTTGGCTGCTTACTGTGTGCAGAAAACTGTACTAGGTGCTTATGTTCATTCATTCGTTCATTCAATCGCATTTATTGAGCACTGACTGTGTGCAGAGCACTGTATTAAGCACTTGGGAAGTCCAAGTTGGCAACATATAGAGACGGTCCCTACCCAACACTGGGCTCACAGTCTAGAAGGGGGAGACAGAGAACAAAACAAAACATATTAACAAAATAAAATACAGAGAACAGATATGTACAAGTAAAATAAATAGAGTAATAAATACGTACAAAACATATATACATATATACAGGTGCTGTGGGGAAGGGAAGGAGGTAAGATGTGGGGGGTGGAGAGGGGGACGAGGGGGAGAGGAAGGAAGGGGCTCAGTCTGGGAAGGCCTCCTGGAGGAGGTGAGCTCTCATTAGGGCCTTGAAGGGAGGAAGAGAGTTAGCTTGGCTGCTTACTGTGTGCAGAAAACTGTACTAAGTGCTTATGTTCATTCATTCGTTCATTCAATCGTATTTATTGAGCGCTTACTGTGTGCAGAGCACTGGACTAAGCGCTTGGGAAGTCCAAGCTGGCAACATATAGAGACTGTCCCTACCCAACAGTGGGCTCACAGTCTAGAAGGGGGAGACAGAGACCAAAACAAAACAAATTAACAAAATAAAATAAATAGAATAAACGTACAAATAAAATAGAGTAATAAATACATACAAACATATATACAGGTGCTGTGGGGAGGGGAAGGAGGTAAGGCAGTGGGGATGGGGATGTAAAGTGCCTGTTATGTGTCAAGCACCATTCTAAGCGCTGGAGTAGATACAAGCTAATCAGGTTGGACACAATCCCTGTCCCACATGGGGCTCACAGTCTTAATCCCCATTTTACGGATGAGGTAACTTGGGGCACAGAGAAGTGAAGTGACTCGCCCAAGGTCTCACAGTAAACACATGGCACAGCCAGGTTTAAGAACCCAGGTTCTTCTGACTTCCAAGCCTGTGCTCTATCCACTAGGGCCTGATGCCAAGCTTTAACTTGGTAACCTATGTTGGCTGCATCCAGACCAGTAACAACAACAGACATCTCCATGTAAAATTCGCTAAGCTCTGATGTAAAGAGCGACATCAAGACTTTAGGAGAATACTTTGTGTGTACTGTCAGAGCAGCCAGGGGTGGTATAAGAGCGTGGTTTTAAATGGCCAAATACAAAATCTGAGACCCTTCATCAGAGCTTATAATGTTCAGATTCTAATGTGCAAAATGTAAAAAAAAAAAACCTAGGGAATGCTTTTAAGAGATTTGGAGAATACTTTTAGCAATCAATGCTACAAAATGCAGCAAGAATCCAAAAACACGAAGATGACAAGGAAGAATCTAAGGAAAAGACAGGGATACCTAACGGCATACTAGCGAACCAGCCATATAAAAGCTCCTAGATGATCCTCTGCTTTCTATAAACATAGAACTGGTGTTGCTTTGGTACCCTCCATAGCCAGCTGCATTAGTGTAATAATTACCTGAACGAAACATTTTAGTGCCATTTAACAAGCACTTGGATGTTAAAAGTCATAGGAAATTTTAAAGGTCACACTGTTGTTCAACAAGCTGTCTGAGGCAAAGGCCTTGAGTAAAAGGAAGCTAGTTCTTAAAATTCTCCATGCAAAGTTTCTGCTACTTTGAATTTTTGGCCACCAGTAACAGTTAAACATGCTGGTGTTTTGGTTCTCTGCTTAGGGATTTATTCAAATGGATGGAAAAATATTCAGCTCATCTCCTAGGCAAAACCCTTCCTTTGAGAAAGACTTTCCTAAACAAAGAGCTCCTGTCGTTCCCTAACTTTTGCAGGAACAGTTTCCTTGGCATTTCCCATGTCCACACACTAGAGACTCAAATTTGCAGGGTATCAAAGGAATACAATCAATTTGGACTATTTTTCCAAATCCCCTTCCTCCCCGTCTCAAAATCCACATGGAAAACTGGCAGGAAACACTATAAATTAGCATGAGTAGGCTGGCAATGGACAGCTCCAACCAAGTTGCTTTCACCAAGCAGGTCATGTACATGCTGAGCACGTGGTGGCCAGGAGAGCAATGGGTTTAAAGTGAACACAAACCCTATTCTCCCCCTTGACTTTCCCATCACTTTAGACAGAACCACCATCCTCCCCGCCTCACAAGCCCATCGTCTTGGTGTTAACCTCAACTCACCTCTCTTATTCAACCCTCATTTTCAACCCATCACCAAACCCTGTCAGTTCAACCTTCCCGTCGTTAAAATCCTCTTTCCTCTCCGCCCAACTGCTACCATGGTAATCCAAGCACTTCTATCCTGCCTCAATTAGTGCATCAGCCTCCTTGTTCGTCTCCCTGCCTCCTGTCTCTTCCCGCTTCAGTGCATACTTCACTATGCTGCCGGGATCATTTTTCAACAAAACTATTCAGTCCATGTTTCCCCACTCCACAAGAACCTCCGGTGGGTTCCCATCCACCTCTGCAGCCAACAGAAACCCCTTACCATTGGCTTTAAAGCACTCAACCACCTTGCTCCCTTACATTACATGTTTGATTTCCTTCTGCAACCCTTAGGGCACACTTTCCTCCTCTAATGCCAACCTACTTGCTGTTCCTTTATCTCGTCTACCTCACCACGGACCCCTCATCCACATCCTGCCTCTGGTCTGGAACTCCCTCTACTTCCTCTAGATTGTAAGTTTGTTGTGGGCAGGGAATGTCTACCAACTCTGCTACACTGTACCTTCCCAAGCCCCTAGTACAGAGATCTGCACACAGTAAGTACTCAATAAATACAACTGATCGACTGATTGCTTGAACACAGTCATCAAGGCTCTTTTAGACAGAGGGCAAAGATGTGCCAAAAGAGATTTAGTACATAAGGCCTAGATAAAACTTTCCTCCATTGCATACCCAGACCGGGCTTTTGGGGGACTAACAGTTCTCATAAATTGTGTTACACGCAACTGACAAACGCAACGGCCCAGCAAATGAAGCAGCGTGGCCTAGTGGAGTCAGAAAGACCCGGGTTCTCATCCCGGCTCTGCCACTTGTCTGCTGTGTGACCTTGGCCAGGTCACTTCACTTCTCTGTGTTTCTGTTACCTCACCTGTAACATGGGGAATAAGATTAACTTGTACCTACCCCAGCACTTTTAGTTCAGTGCCTGGCACATAGTCAACACTTAACAAATACCATAAAAAAAGAAGGATGATGTTGATGCTTGCAATCTAGAAGGGCTTGGTCTTTTCGAGCACTCGTCTACTTCCAGAGGAAATTCCCTGTCAAGAATCGAGATAATAAACACAACCTTCTCAGGCACTTGTCCTGAAATGCTCTTGAGTTGATGCCCAAAAACCTATGCGCTGGTAAGACAAATTAAGGGACTTATCTAAACGTTTTTTTTAAAGGAATTAAAACTTCTAACGACTTCCATGCCTTTTAGATTCCTTACCACCACTTTCTCTACTTAGTTTATCCACAATTGCCTTCTTTTTACCACCTTATAAATTGAATCCAACTCTCCAAAAGATGCACTTTATTTCCCATGAAGAGGGTCTCTAGGAGGGTGAAACATTAGTCTTCAAATAACAGTTAGTTTGGGTTTAATTAAATATCGTGTTCTCTTATATCACTTGTTTTAAATGGTCTACCGCAAATTTCAGGGAGGACTACTACCTAGGTTTCCCTCCTATAGCTTTAGTGAAAAAAACAGATTTAAGAGAATGATTGCTATGTTTACTAAATAGAGCCTTGTTTCAGAAGAGAATTTTAAGGAGGACTAACAGCCTCTAACCTGACACAAATTTGGCTTTTAAAATACATCCTAACATTTCCCTGCTCTCCTTGCATACCCGATCCACAATTCTTCCCCCATCTGTCCCGCCTTTGCACGTGACAACAGGACAAAAAGGACATGAAAATTTTCCATTAAGGACTTGACTCTGCCACGTTATGAACAGTCCCGTTTAATTGCAATGTAGTATCTGTTTGACAGCCCCTCCCATTCCAGTGACAGTGACAACCTTCTCCACAGTAACAGGACAATTACGACCGCTCAATTTTCCCTGTCGCTTTCCTCCCAGCCCACTTCCTCCTAACCATCTGATATAAATTATTGGGGAAAGGGAGGTGATTAAAAGGATAAAACTAATTGAGAGTTGTTGCCGTGACCAGAAGCGCTCTTTTTTTCAGTCAGAGACCGTAACATTGAGTCAGTGACATGGGACAGGTATTTATATTTTACTCTCCCAAGCACTTAGTACAGTGCTCTGCACGCAGTAAGGGCTCAATAAACACAATTGAATGAACGAGTGAATGAAAGTTATAGAAGCCCCAAGACTGAAGTAGCAATAGGATGCTACATCTTAGTAATATCAGATGATGCAGCAAAACTCTAGTAAAATAGCAGGTGCTCTTTATCAAAAGTCACACTATCGGGAGTCCTTCTTTCATTCAACTGTATTTATTGAGCGCTTACTGAGTGCAAAGCACTGTACTAAGCGCTTGGGAAGTACAAGTCGGCAACATATAGAGACGGTCCCTACCCAACAACGGGCTCTTCTTGCAACACAACATCTTATCCACTATCTGTCTGATGTAAGAAGGAAAACGGGGTGTGCAACTTCCTTTCCTCTCCTCAGAGTGGATTTTTTTGTCACACCCCAAGTCAAATTAGACACCCTGCATTATTAGTGGAAACTTTCAATTACAGCCTAAAGCCATTTGGCTTCATTATTTCAGAAAACATTGATTTTTGCTTTCCACTACACTCATTCAGGTCTTGCCCCAGCTTCCCTGAACAGTGAGATGCTTGGAAATCGTTCCTATCACAATTGTTCTGCTGTGAGGTTTTTCTTGTTTTCTTAAGTTTGATGCTTTTATTATTTCAATCTTTCCTGTGGGCTCATTCCCTACTTCCATTTCCTCTTAAATTCTGTACTCTTGATGAGCTAGGGATTATGTCTGATTTACCATGCATATACACTTTGCCACCTAAACCCTATGCTCCTCCTCTAGGCTGTACACTCGTTGTGGGCAGGGAATGTGTCTGCTCATTGTTATATTGTACTCTCCCAAGCGCTTAGTACTGTGCTTAGCACACTGTAAGTGTTCAGTAAATACAATTGAATGAATAATGCTTAGTTCAGCGTCTTGGCACCCAGCCAGTACTACTGAATGATTTAATTTATTCAATTGTATTGAGCGCTTACTGTGTGCAAAGCACTGTAGCAAGCGCTTGGGAAGTACAAGTTGGCAACATATAAAGACCATCCCTACCCAACAACGGGCTCATATCAGCTCAGCCAGAACAAGGAAACTGTGGAAAATGATGAATAAATCAAGTACCATCAACAAAGGTGGTTCTGAATTTGCCCTGGGTTTCTTCCAGGAAGTAAGCAACAGCTTAAGTGAAGGGAAGGACAATTTACAACTTTTCCCCTGTCCTCTGAATCAGGTTTTCCAGACATGCCACCAGGAAGTTATTGTATGGAAGTTCACACAAATATAAGGTAATACCATTTGTACAACTAATTTAAGGCAAAATGCAACAAGGCGGGATTTGTAAAAAGGCCGTCTGGAGTTGACAGCACCGTGCACAGCGAAGAAACACAACTCTGCTCAAAACTACCACGTGTGAACGTTCACCTTCCTTCGAAAAAAAGTCAGCGCGCTTAACTGATGTTCATTAAGAGTGTACATTATTCAACAGAATGTATTTTAGTAGCATGAAATTAAAAGATGAAAGCTGAAAAACTTTACAAGTCAGAAAATTTTACATCACTGTACAGCCCACACCATAATCTGGCTTTAAAATAAATTCTGAAAACACGAAAAAATAGGTTAACACTTTTCAGCTGAATCTGTCTTGTAAATAAAACCTATTAAATGGTTTGCATTTTTATCCTTTCTCACACATGCTATAAATAATCTCTGAAATAAACAGCACATTTAGCTCAAGCAATATGAGACTTCAGTTTTAAAATAAGGAGCCCCCCACCAGTAAATTCTTCAGCACCCAACCACCCATTTCTCCACAAAAGGAAAGGGTGTTTTGGTTGGGTTTTTTTGTCAGTGTAAGAAAGTCCTAGACCAAGGAATTGAAAAAAATCTTCTTAAAGAACCAGGAACTTTAAACTCTGCTACCTAGGCAATACCCTTATTTCACCATGTACAATTAAGGCAGAAAACAGAATCGAAAAGGTCACCACAGACTGTGGCCTAGTAGACAGGGTGCTATTAGGAGCCAGAAGGACCTGGGTTCAAATCCCGGCTCCGCCAGCTGTCAGCTATGTGACTCTGGGCAAGTCACTTAACTTCTCTGTGCCTCAGTTCCCTCATCTGTAAAATGGGGATTAAGACTGTGAGCCCCCCGTGGGACAACCTGATCACCTTGTAACCTCCCCAGCGCTTAGAATATTCATTCATTCATTCATTCAATTGTATTTATTGAGCGCTTCCTGTGTGCAGAGCACTGTACTAAGCGCTTGGGAAGTACAAGTTGGCAACATTTAGAGACGGTCCCTACCCAACAGTGGGCTCACAGTCTAGAAACAGTGCTTTGCACATAGTAAGCGCTTAATAAATGCCATCATTATTATTATTCTCTGCACCTCAGTTTCCTCATCTGTAAAATGGGGATTGAGACTGGGAGCCCTACATGGGACAGGGATTGTGTCCAACCAGATTATCTTGTCTACTTCGGTGCCTGGCACATAGTAGGCACTTAAATACCACAATTATGATTATTATACGCCAACAATGGGGCATCAAGCTCTATATCAAGTAGAGAGAGTCTGTAAGGCTGAAAGATGACTGGTAGGTCCTGACTTAGAAGATGAGAGACAACAGATCCAGCTCCAGGAAGCAGCGTGGCTCAGTGGAAAGAGCCCGGGCTCTGGAGTCAGAGGTCATGGGTTCAAATCCCGGCTCTGCCACATGTCTGCCGTGTGACCTTGGACAAGTCACAACTTCTCTGAGCCTCAGTTACCTCATCTGTAAAATGGGGATTAAGGCGGTGAGCCCCCTGTGGGACAACCTGATCACCTTGTAACCTCCCCAGCGCTTAGAACAGTGCTTTGCACATTGTAAGTGCTTAATAAATGCCATTATTATTATTATAGGAAATGTAGACAAATACCATTATTATGATGATGATTACTACTACTATTAATAGGCTGGCCAGCATTGAGGCAATGCTCATAGCAACAAATCTCTGCCCAGCCGGAAACTAAGTAGAATCGATTCATTCAATCGCATTTACTAAGTGCTTACTGTGCACAGAGCACTGTATTAAATGCTTGGGAAAGTACAATACAAAAATAACCAGTAGGAAGGCCACAGGACATACAAGCAACTACTGCATATATCTTATACGTATCCACTTAACGCTTCCATAATACATGTTTTAAATACTTGTTTTGGACAGAAACAGTCCAAAACAAGTGAAAGCAGCAAGCAGGCTCCACGGCGGAGGCTGGAGGGGCTGGGAAGGGTAGTGGATGGCGGGGTTGGGAAGGGTGGGTGTCTAGGGAGTCAATTTGTACTTCCCAAGCGCTTAGTACAGTGCTCTGCACATAGTAAGCGCTCAATAAATACGATTGATTGATTGATTGATTGGAGAGAATGCAGGGTGGGGGTGAAGGGGGTGGAGAGAGGGGAAAGATGGGGGGAGGGATAATAATAATAATGATGGCATTTATTAAGCACTTATTATATGCAAGCACTGTTCTAAGCACTGGGGAGTTTACAGGGTGATCAGGTTGTCCCACAGGGGCTCACAGTCTTAATCCCCATTTTACAGATGAGGAAACTGAGGCCCGGAGAAGTTGAGTGACTTGTCCAAAGTCACAAAGCTGACAATTGGCAGAGCCTGGATTTGAACCCTTGACCTCTGACTCCAAAGCCCAGGCTCCTTCCACTGAGCCACGCTGCTCCCCTTTTACTTGTTTACTTGGGATGGAGTTTACTTGTACTGATGTCTGTCTCCTTCCCTTCTACACTGTGATCTCGTGGGCAGGGATTGTCTTTATTGTTGTATTGTACTTTCCCAAGCGCCTAGTACCGTGCCCTGCACACAGTAAGCACCCATTAAATACTATTAAATGAATGGATGAGCAGAATGCTTCTAGGAAATTAGGGGGCATTCTTTCGATAATTCACATCCATCTGGAGAGAGCATGTTAAGATGCCAGGAAAAAAAAAAATGACTGTGCACACATGTTTTGTGAGTCGAGGCATGAGTGGCATAACTTAATACCCCCAAATTATGGGGGTCACCAGAGCATAACCCTCGGGTAACCGGAGAACTGGGGACAAGCGGATCTGCAATACAGGCTTCCTGAATGGGAGACGAGGCAAGGGTGTGGGATGGCTCACTGCAAACTGGGACCATTGGTGCAAAATCAAGCGCACACCCTGCAGGCGGCAGGACACCGCCTAAGAGAAGCAGTGTGGCTTAGTGGAAAGAGAATGGGCTTGGGAGGGTCGTGAGTTCTAATCCCGGCTCCGCCACTTGTCAGCTGTGTGACTCTGGGCAAGTCACTTCCCTTCTCTGTGCCTCAGTTACCTCATCTGTAAAATGGGGATTAAAGACAGAACCCCACGTGGGACAACCGATTACCTTGTATCGACCTCAGCGTTTAGAACAGTGCTTGGCACATGGTAAGCGCTTAACAAATACCATCATTATTATTATTATTATTCTCTGTGCCTCAGGTCTTTCATCTGTAAAATGGGGATTAAGATTGTGAGCCCCGTGTTGAATAAACTGATTACCTTGTATCTACCCCAGCACTTAGAACAGTGGTTGGCACTTAACAAATGCCATTAATATTATTAATATTAGGACACACCTTTCCCCACTTAACTCTTGGTGTCTGAATATTGCTCGTCTGAATGGCCACAGTCCAGAAAAGGAGCACGGCTGCACTCTCCCATAGACACTGGCCCTCACGCGTGAACCTTACTGTCAGCAGTGGCAACTTTAAAGAGAGATGACTACGATATATTTAATACTGTACATATGTATGAGGAGCAGCGTGGACTGGTGGATACAGCACGAGTCTTGGAGTCCTAAGGACCTGGGTTCTAATTCCGGCTCCATCACCTGTTCTGTTTTGTGATCCTGGGCAAGTCACATCACTTCTCTGTGACTCGGTTACCTCATCTGTAAAACGGGGATTAAGACTGTGAGCTCCACGTGGGGCAGGGACTGGGTCCAAACTGATTAGCTTGTATCTATCCCAATGCTTAGTACGGTGCCTGGCACATAACAAATGAATACCATAAAAAAGACGTTAAAAAAGAGAGAGGAATATAATAATACTATAATATTAATAAGCATAATAATATATACAGAAATATAATACTAGTGGTTTCATTGTATGTCTACTAGGGGCTCTGTACTGTACTACGATGCCACGTGGTTCAACCAGCGGTATTTGCTGAGCGTTTACTGTGCACGGAGCACTGTACTAAACACCGGGGGAAGTACAATACAGATAACCCATGAAATGCTGCAGAGAACTAAAACTCTGTACTCTGCCAAGACCAACATCTTCCAAGAAAGAAGAAAGAACTTGTCACTTAAGTAATCCACCCCAAGTGGCGTCAAAGTAAGTTGAGCCTTGAAAGTGAACTGAAACGGTTCTTTCCACCCCTTCTCATCTCTCCCCCTAAACCTTAACCATCATCATCATCAATCGTATTTATTGAGCGCTTACTGTGTGCAGAGCACTGTACTAAGCACTTGGGAAGTACAAGTTGGCAAAATATAGAGACAGTCCCTGCCCAACAGTGGGCTCACAGTCTAAAAGGGGGAGACAGAGAACAAAACCAAACATACTAACAAAATAAAATAAAATAATTAACCAGGAATGTCCAGTCCCACAAATACCAGTGGAGCTCTTTGATCTGTGGCTTTCCTCACATGAGCACAGGAAACACAGTGATTTCAGCAGAGCTCATTATCCATCCGCACACTTCCCCTTTTTCTTTTACTTATCTGAGTGAACTGACTCCTCTAATTGTTACCATCCACTGGGTTTTTTTAATAGCTCCTACCAAGTGATTTCCAACTTCAACAATGAAGGATACAGGAAGCAAATATCTGCGCTCGTTAATTCACCACCATCACGGCCAAGTTCCACTGTGCGCTCTACAAGAACGACGCTTTTAGGTTCCCCTGACCTGAAAAGCCAACTGACTCGACAGCCTGGCCTCACCAGGAAATATGACAACAAATTCGCATCCGTTTGCAGTCACGGCAAGCAATTAGCCAGTAGTTTGTGGAATCAGGTAGGGTTACTGACTCCGAGACGTCAGCGCAACCATTCTGCGCAAAGCCAGGTTTATTTGACTGTTTCTTTTATCCTTTCATGATAATTGACACCTCAGCACCAGGGTTTACATTCTTTACTTTGAGGCATAAGCCCCGTGCTGGGAGCAAGCAACAGAGGCCTTCTTGGGAGCTAGACCTCCGGGGTATTAGGACTGTTGCAGAACCCAGCATCAAGACCCTACGGCATATTAATCTGCATACTGTACTGTTATTAATCTCACTTAAAGGTAGATAGAAGGGAAAGGAAGAGAGGGAGGGAGAGTAGTAAGGTAGAGGGAGGGAAAAGTGGAGAGACTGAGGGAGAGAGAAAGTAAGGAGAAATGGTTGTTCACATGCATAGTTCAAGGAGTGTTTAAGATACTGCAAGATCAGTCAGTCAATCATATTTACTGAGCACTTACTGTGCGCAGAGCACTGTATTAAGTGCTTGGGAGAGTACAATATAACAATAAACAGACACATTCCCTGCCCACTGAGGGAGAGAGAAAGTAAGGAGAAATGGTTGTTCACATGCATAGTTCAAGGAGTGTTTAAGATACTGCAAGGTCAGTCAATCATATTTACTGAGCACTTACTGTGCGCAGAGCACTGTATTAAGCACTTGGGAGAGTACAATTTAACAATAAACAGACATATTCCCTGCCCACAATGAGCTTACAGTCTAGAGGTCTACAACGTGAGATTCTCAAGAACGTAAACCCTGAACTGTTGGCAAGCCAGCTATACTATGCGCAAGCTCCTTTTGGGCAGGTATCGTGCCAATTGATTTCTATGCTCCCAAATGCACTGTGCAGTGCACTACATCCATTAAGCAGTTAAATTAATCAATTAATGGTATTTGTTGGGCATGTCCTATGTGTAAAGCAGTGTACTAAGCCGCTGGGAGAGTATACTCCAGAGTTGGTGGACCCGTTCCCTGCCCACAAGTAGTTTACAAGCAGTATGGCTAAATGGAAAGAGCACGGGTTTGGGAGTCAGAGGTCATGGGTTCAAATCCTGGCTCCGCCGCTTGTCAGCTGTGTGACTTTGGGCAAGCCACTTCACTTCTCTGTGCCTTGGTTTACCTCATCTGGAAAATGGGGATTAAGATTGTAAACCCTACGTGGGACAACCTGATCACCTTGTATCCTCCCCAGCGGTGCTTTGCACATCGTAAGCGCTTAACAAATACCAAAACTATTATTATTAAAGGGGGAGACAGACGTTACATGATTGATTGATAAACACTTATATGATGAAATCTCTGGTTTGAAATGACAAATGAGCCTTGGTCCCGTCACACCGAATTCAGGGCCAAGAACGAGCTACAAAAAGAATTTCTTACCGTTGGTGGTTGACATAGGGCCGACTTGCACCCCCTTAGGCTCGGCAGTCACGTTCCCGCACACGTAAGTGGATCCGACCCATGACGAAGCAGGCAAGGAGGCGGGCTTATAGTGAAGTGCATCCAATTATTTCACATATAAAAAGCATTTAAGGCCAAAGTAACCTCAACAGCGCACTGAGACTGTTCTGAAGCAGGAAAGAGTGGCAGGGGTTTACCAGGTTAGCCTGGAAATAGCTACCTAATCAAGGTTGTCGAGCCTTGTTATTGAGGCAGCTATCCTGGAATGAACAAACACACACACACACACACAATGCATGAGAACCAAAAGAATGAACACTAACACAAACTCACTCTCTCTCTTGTTCCCCACCACCACCCTTGAGAACCAATATACACACACAGGCATGGGAACCAAAAGATTATCTTCCTGACCCTGCAAATATCTGCCTCTGAGATCCATTAAGGACCATAACAAATTCAGGGAAGACGTTTAACCATTTCCCAAACTGTGTTCTACTGAAGGGTCTGGGGGATGGTTGGGAGTAAAGAGTTCTATTCAGGATGCCCGGAGGAAAGAAAGCAACGGAGAATTATTTTCAGAACTGAAGCCCTCACCCACAAGGCACACCGTGACCAACTTTTTTCCCCACAGACATCGTTGGGGGAAAAAAAAGCATTAGTTTAGAAAAATGTTGGAATTCCTGCCATTCCAATCACTGAGGAGGGATTTCAAATACAAAGAAAAGCTTTCTCCTTTGGGTAGAATTATTTTTTTTAAAAGGTAGAAACAAGCTCATTCTCCAGCTTATAAAACAAGTCTTCGCATATAATTATGTTTTATTACTCTTCATTTTATGGGGATTGTGTTATACAAAACAAATACCAGATGCTTATTTGCTTTATTCATTTCAAAAAAAACACTCCTACAAGTGCTGTTGTGGGCAGAACTGCTTTTAATTAAACACAATGCACAATGAGCACATAAAAATTAATACCGTTTGAAACCAGCAGGTAGGAAGTAAATGTATCCAATGTAACTCTTGAATAGCTATCGGCTCCGAGCCGGGGTGGCAGACAGACTATTCAGAGGCTTTTATTTCTTAGGAGCTGGAGTTAGCAAGAAGCTGTCCTTTAGGCAGGAAAATAATCCAGAGATTTCCCTTGTTGAAAAGTAATACCAATTTTCGGAGAAATCCAAAATCAGAAGGGGAAAAAACAACAGAAATGTGTTTTCATGGCACCTCTCTTCAACAGGGCTGTGGACTGCTTTCACTTATTCATTCAATCATTTATTGAGCACTTACTATGTTCAGAACGCTGTACTAAGCACTTGGGAGAGTATAATATAACAATAAACAGACACATTGCCTACTCACAACTAGCTTCTCCCTGGTAAGTGGGGTCTGACTGAAGCCACTTTGGACGATCCACTGAAATAGAATGAAATGGTAGACAATTTACCATCTTAGGGGAAAAAAAAACCAAGACAAAGTGATTTTTGACATGAATTACATGGGATCTGAAAACAGTTAACCCTAGGACTATCAAATTTGGCCCCAGTTTCCCCAAACACCAGGGAAATGAAGGGAGCAAAAACACCACAAACGTAAACGCTGACAGGTGTCTTCCTGACCTCAAGGTCTGCTCAATTTGAAAATTACGTATCATAGGCGCCAAAGCCATATGCAGCTTTTATGAGCGCAATGGGAAGAGTCACGTCCTTATTTCATTCACATTTCCTTTTGATGGCATCACGTTACGATCCGGTGACCTCTTCCTTTCTGGGCCTGGATGCCATTTTGTCAGTGTGATCTGCACTAGAGACCTCTAGCCCAGGATAAAATTCAGAAGCGCTTGAATGACTACAGTGATTATTGTGGAAATGAGCCCACAATGGCACCTTGCAACTAACTTTCCCTCTGTAACAAAGCAGGGGAACTAAGGGTTCTTCTATCTGAAGAGACACACTCTGTTACCGTCTGATTATTCTGCCTCTCAGAGTTTTACTGACTGGAAAAGCTGCTAGGCTTTATTAACAAAGCCTAGGGCAAAATTGTAAATCAAAGGATTAACATCATCTGTAGTATTTGAGAACCTACTCTGTGCAGAGCACTGTTCTGGCAACTTCTGTGTCCACAGTGTTGAACTGAGCACTTGGGAAAAGTTACTTACAATCTAATGGAAGATACGACTGGGCCCAAATTATATGAAATAGGCAAGAGAGTAGAGATATAAGTTGATAATCATCAAAAGGAACCAATTCATTCATTCAATCGTATTTATTGAGGGCTTACTGTGTGCAGAGCACTGTACTAAGCACTTGGGAAGTACAAGTTGGCAACATATAGAGACAGTCCCTACCCAACAACTGGCTCACAGTCTAGAAAGGGGACACAGGAAACAAAAAATATGTTAACAAAACAAACAGAATAGTAAATATGTACAAGTAAAATAAATAGAGTAATAAATCTGTACTAACATATATACAGGTGCTGAGGGGAGGGGAAGGAGGTAGGGTGGGGGGGATGGGGAGGAGGAGAGGAAGGAGGGGGCTCAGTCTGGGAAGGCCTCCTGGAGGAGGTGAGCTCTCAGTAGGGCTTGGAAGGGAGGAAGAGCGCTAGCTTGGCGAATGTGCGGAGGGAGGGCATTCCAGGCCAGGGGGAGGACGTGGGCCGGGGGTCGACGGTGGGACAGGCGAGAACGAGGTACGGTGAGGAGATTAGCAGTGGCAGAGGAGCGGAAGGTGCGGGCTGGGCTGGAGAAGGAGAGAAGGGAGGTGAGGTAGGAGGGGGCGAGGGGATGGACAGCCTTGAAGCCGAGAGTGAGGAGTTTTTGCCTGATGCGTAGGTTGACTGGTAGCTACTGGAGATTTCTGAGGAGGGGAGTGACATGCCCAGAGCATTTCTGCACAAACACGATCCGGGCAGCAGCGTGAAGTATAGACTGAAGTGGGGAGAGACAGGAGGATGGGAGATCAGAGAGGAGGCCGATGCAGTAATCCAGTTGGGATAGGATGAGAGATTGAATCAGCAGGGTAGCGGTTTGGATGGAGAGGAAAGGGCGGATCTTGGTGATGTTGCGGAGGTGAGACCGGCAGGTTCTGGTGACGGATTGGATGTGAGGGGTGAATGAGAGAGCAGAGTTGAGGATGACACCAAGGCTGCGAGCTTGTGAGGCGGGAAGGATGGTAACGCCGTTTACAGTGATGGGAAAGTCAGGGAGAGGGCATGGTTTGGGAGGGAAGATAAGGAGTTCAGTCTTGGACATACTGAGTTTTGGATGGTGGGCAGACATCCAGATGGAGATGTCTTGAAGGCAGGAGGAGATAAAAGCCTGGAGGGTGGAAGAGAGAGCAGGGGCAGAGATGTAGATTTGGGTGTCATCAGCGTAGAGATGATAGTTGAAGCCGTGGGAGCGAATGAGTTCACCAAGGGAGTGAGTGTAGATAGAGAACAGAAGGGGACCTAGAACTGACCCTCGGGGAACCCCTATGGTAAGGGGATGGGAGGGGGAGGAGGAGCCCACAAAGGAGACTGAGAATGAACGGCCGGAGAGACAAGAGGAGAACCAGGAAAGGACAGAGTCTCTGAAGCCAAGGCTGGATAGCGTGTTGAGGAGAAGGGGGTGGTCCACAGTGTCGAAGGCAGCTGAGAGGTCGAGGAGAATTAGGATAGAGTAGAGAAAGGTATACAGGGAATATGTCTGTTGTATTGTGCTCTCCGCATACAGTAAGTATTCAATAAATACAACTGACTGGTTGATCATACCCTCTGAACTAGACTGTAAGCCCATTAGGTAGGGATTGTCTCTATCTGCTGCCAAACTGTGCTTTCCAAGCGCTTCGTACAGTGCTCTCCACCCAGTGAGCGCTCAGTAAATACGACTGGATGAGTGAATGAATGAATTGCTAAGGTGGAGGAGGACTCGATCAAAGAACATCACTTGGAAGAAGTGGCTTTTTGCAAGCCGATCAGGGAATTCTACTTGGAAGAAGTGGCTTTTTTCAAGCCGGTGGGGAGAGATGTGGTTTGGCAGATTTGTTAGGAGGGAGTTTAAGACAAGGGGAAGTGTTTGAGTAATAGGTCAGAGATAAGAGAATCATGACGTAAGGTGGGAAGAGATAAAAGTTGTGAGGTGGGGACATTTCAAGGAGAGAGCCTAGAACCAACCGTCAGGAGTTTCTGCCTTATGCAAGGAGACACCAAAAACCATGGGACATACTAGCACCTGTGCTAGCTTCCAGTCGATACCCTCTAGTGAAAACTCTGGGATGAGTCCAGCTGCTCCCATAGGAAACCCAGGAAAATCCCATTAATCAATAGCATTTATTGATTAACCTTCCCATCGACCAATAGCATTTATTGAGTACCTAGTGGATGCAGAGCTCTGTACTGGGTGTGTGACAGCCACTGGCTGGGGCGCCGCTGTTGTGGATTCGGAACAAAAATGATGGTAGTAGTTAAGCGCTTACTATGTGCCAAGCACTGCTCTAAGCGTTGAGGAGCCTGAAATTCTGCTCCTCCAGCCACAGCTCCCTCCTGACTTTTGGTTTTATTTTATGTATGGCGTATATGTCTGGTCCCTTATATTGTTTTAAGTCAGTCCATCAGTCAATAGTATTTATTTAACGCTTACTGTGTGCAGAGCACTGTACTAAGTATTTGGGAGAGTACAATATACCATTCTAACAGACACAGTCCCTGTCCACAACAAGCATACAATGTAGGGGGGAGGTTTTACTGTTTTACTGCTCCAAATTTGACAGTCTTGGGTTAACTGTTTTCAAATCCCATGTGATTCGTGTCAGTCACTTTGTCTTGTTTTTTTTTTCCTTCCTAAGACGGCAAAGTATCTACCATTTCATTCTATTTCAGTGGATCATCCAAAGTGGCTTCAGTCAGACCCCATTTACCAGGGAGGACTGTCTCCAGTCCTCCCCACCCTGAAGCTACAGTCACAGCTTGAGCCCCTCAAGGGACAAGGTCCATGTCTAATTTTCACTGTGTACTCTTCCCGAGCTCTTAGTATGGTGCTCTGCACACAGAAAGTGCTCAATAAATACCATCACTACTACTATATTTATATATCTGTGTTTACGTGTGTAGTCACTTATTTACTCAGCTACTTGATCCTGAAATCTTTGCTGTGCCTGCCGGACAAAGTCTCCCTCATTCTTTCTCCGGATGCCATTATCTGTCGATACTTTTTGTCTCTTCTTAAATTGTAAATTCTGAGCAGAGAGCCTGCGCCTAGCTACTGTGCTTAATACCATGCTTAGCACTCAGTAAGCACACAATCGAATGCCTATTTGATTAGACTGTTAGCCCAGGCAGGTCAGGGACTGTGTCTGATCTGATTTTCTTGAGGCACTTCTTCTAGAGAGTTTGACACACAGAATGTGCTTAAATATCAATGTAATGAAAACACCCGTCACCACTGCCATGCTTTTTGCCAAGTGCCATATAAAAGCTTCTTTGCCCGATGAGGGGATGCTTTTCAAAATTGGCTCTTTCCTTTCAAATGTCATTGCACCAAGAAGAATCAGATCCTCTTTCTGTGGTTTCTTCTCTCCTAATGTGACTATATCCGCTTCCTAATTTTACTTCTAACTTCCTCTTTCATTCCCCGAGTCACAATGTCATGATCAACCGGCCGTCAAGTCCATACGGTCTCTTTTTCCCCAGGCTTCCCCCAGTTAGAAGAGGGGAGGAGCAAGTAGAAAAGGGAGTGAATTACATCCACTGAGAAGAAATACTAACAATTAGCTTCTTAGAAGCAGCGTGGTCTAGTGGAAAGAGCACGGAACTGGGAGTCAGAGGACCTGAGTTCTAATCCTGCCTCTGCCGATTGCCTGCTGTGTGACCTTGGGCAAGCCGCTTAACTTCTCTGAGCCTCAGTTCTCCTGTTCTTCCTCCTAGTTAAACTGCGAGTCCCATGTGGGACAGGGACTGTGTCCAACCTGACACAATCAGCTTGTATCTACCCCAGTGCTTAGAACAGTGCCTGGCACATAGTAAACACTTAACAAATCACATAAAAAAGAAGTTACTTTGGACTGTTGACCTTAGGCTGTTCCTGTTTGTTTTTTTTTTTTTTTTGCTTCTATGTGGCTTTACTTCCCCATGCACGCTGAGCTCCATGCGGGACAAGGGCCACCCAGATCCTTCTAATGATCTTGATCTTGTATTTAATCCGGCATTTAGTTTGATGTTTGGTACATAATAATAATAATAATTTCGGTATTTATTAAGCATTTACGGCATGCAAGGCATTGTACTAAGCGCTGGGGTGGAGACAAGTAACTTGGGTTGGCTACAGTCCCTGTCCCACATGGTGCTCACAGTCTTAATTCCATTTTACAGATGAGAAAACTGAGGCCCAGAGAAGTGAAGTGACTTGCCCAGGGTCAAACAGCAGACAAGTGGCGGAGCCGGGATTAGAACCCAGGTCCTTCTGACTCTCAGGCCCGTGCTCTTTCCACTGAGCCATGCTGCTTCTCTGTGTGTAGCCCATTTAAACCACTGCACTGTATTAAATGCTTGGGAAGTACAAAACAAAGAAACGACACTTTCTTACACCGACAGAAAAGTATTTTTCAAATAGAATGACCAAAATAAATAACTGGAAGTATAATGGAATAAGTATATAGATATATATGTTCTCATCTTGGCTGGGAAAAGGTAAGTGCCTAGGTGCTATGGATAGCTGATGGATTTATACAATATGGTTTCTGGGCAGGCGCTTAGTACAGTGCTCTGCACACAGCAAGTGCTCAATAAATACTCTGAGTGGCTCAGTAGAAAGAGCTTAGGCTTTGGAGTCAGAGGTCATGGGTTCAAATCCCGACTCTGCCAATTGTCATCCGTGTGACTTTGGGCGAGTCACTTAACTTCTCTGAGCCTCAGTTACCTCATCTGTAAAATGGGGATTAAGACTGTGAGCCCCACGTGGGACAACCTGATCTCCCTGTATCCTCCCCAGCGCTTAGAACAGTGCTTTGCACATAGTAAGCACTTAATAAATGCCATTATTATTATTTACTTGTACATATCTATTCTTCACTTGTACATATCTATTCTATTTATTTTATTTTGTTAATATGTTTGGTTTTGTTCTCTGTCTCCCCCTTCTAGACTGTGAGCCCACTGTTGGGTAGGGACTGTATATGTTGCCAACTTGTACTTCCCAAGCGCTTAGTACAGTGCTCTGCACACAGTAAGCGCTCAATAAATACGATTGATTGACTGATTGAATGAATGAATGAAATAATCAGGGAAGATTTGGTGGAGGAGGCGGGAATTTCAGGAGGGCTTTCAATATGGGGAGGGCTGGGGTCTGCCAGATTTGGAGAGGAATAAAAGTACCACCCTGGGGGTGGGGAGGAGTGAATGAGGAAGCAGGAGAGTCTGAAGTGAAATACAGTCAAGGTTAGTTTGAGAAGAACAAAGAGTGAGTTGGGGAGAAGCAGGTACTAAGAGCAGATTAGTACAGAGGGGTGAGTTAGTGGGAAGCTTCGAAGCCAATGGTGAAGAGTTTTTGCTTGATGCAGAAGGACTTACGAAGCCAGTCGAAGGTCCCGAGGAGAGGAAAGATGTGTGCCAAGTGATGCTTTCAATGGATGATTCACACAACGGCATGTAGTATGGACTGAAGGGGTAAGAGATGGAAGCAGGGAGGGATCGGAGGAGGAACCGTCACCTGCCGGGTGATGAAACACTTTCATGTGTTTCTCTTGAACCTGTTACCCACCAGTCCTGCTTTTGAGGGATTTGAGGAGAACATCTTCCTGTCTGCCCCGCCCACAACCTTTCATGAGATTTTAGAGATTCCAGTCATCTCCCCTTTTCCATGGCATTTGTTAAGCACCTATGTACCAGGAACTGTACTAAGCGCTGGGGTAGATACAAGCTAAACAGGTTGGACACAGTCCATGTCTCACAGCCTTAAACCCCATTTTACAGACGAGGAAACTGAGGCACAGAGAAGTGAAGTGACTTGTCCAAGATCCCACGGCAGACAAGTGGCGGAGAGTCTTTCGGACTCCTAGGCCTGTGTTCCATCCACTAGGCCAGGGTGCTTTTCAGGCTTCATCTCACCCTAGACTGAATAATTTTAATCTTTCCAGGTTCTCCTCAAGTGAAAGTCGACCAGTTTGGGTGCTCACCTCCGTACGCTTCCTAGCTCTGATCTACCCGGCCCTTCCTCCGCGATGAGTACAAGGACAGCCCACAGAAATCTGGCTAGTACAGCTTTCCTTCTAACGCTCACTCCTTCCCAAGGGTTGAATGCAGTGGAAGTCCACTGCTCTATGTGCGCTCAAAGTACTGATGAGGAAAATAATTTTATGTGATTGCAGAACTATGTTTCTGTCTGGTTTTCCGTATCCCTCCTCATAATACCCATTATTTCAGTTGCCTTTTTGATTCGGCAACATGTGGAGCCAATTTTTTATGGCTCTGTCATTCGCCACCAATCACTGTGATCCAGAGAAGAAAAATGTCTGAGGACTAGCCCCACTAAGGCACCCTGACCTGTATACATGTATATATGTTTGTACATATTTATTACTGTATTTATTTATTTATTTTCCTTGTACATATCTATTCTATTTATTTTATTTTGTTAATATGTTTGGTTTTGTTCTCTGTCTCCCCCTTTTAGACTGTGAGCCCACTGTTGGGTAGGGACCGTCTCTATATGTTGCCAACTTGTACTTCCCAAGCGCTTAGTACAGTGCTCTGCACACAGTAAGCGCTCAATAAATACGATTGATTGATTGATTGATTGATTGATTTAGGGCTCTTCAGTTTTGAACTTCATTGTGCCCTTACTGTGAGCAGAGCACTGTACTAAGCACTTGGGAGAATATGGTATATCACATTTGATAGACAGGTTCCCTGGCTGCACCAGGGAAGCCATAAACATAACCAAAGATTTATATTTATAGCGGCAACCCAGAGCTACACAATGTCGCAATTCTGCTACCTAGGAAGCATAATGGCAAATGAAACAATGATAGAGAAGGAGGTAGAAAAACGAAACAAGAAAGTGCTTTGGGAGACATTCACAGGCCTGCAGAGGGATCTTGGTCAAGTCGCTTAAACTCTCGGGACCTCAGTTTTCTCATCAGAAAAATGGGAATAAAACAGATTTGTCAGCTCCCTGTGGGGGTCAGGGGCTGAGTCCCATCTGGTAACCTGGCTTCCTTCCCAGCACTTGGCAAACATTAAGGACTTAATAAATGCAGCAATTATTACACAACAGAACTGAGACCCAAGTTCTGACCGCATGACGTAAGACTTCCTACTTGAAAGGCCTTTCCTTGCATCCCGGAAACTTAAAACTTTATCCCAAAGCGAGCTCTCCCTCCCCCGGCTCTTTTAAAACTCACTTCACTTCTCTGGGCCTCAGTTACCTCACCCGTAAAATGAGGATTAAAACTGTGAGACCCATGCGGGAAAGGGATTGTGTCCCACCTAATTACCTTGTCTCTGCCCCAGTGCTTAGTACACAGCGCCAGGCACAAAGTAAGCACTTAATGAATACCACATT
The DNA here is from genome assembly GCF_015852505.1 of Tachyglossus aculeatus. Lineage (NCBI taxonomy): Eukaryota > Metazoa > Chordata > Mammalia > Monotremata > Tachyglossidae > Tachyglossus > Tachyglossus aculeatus. Next base: position 68,026,939 of record NC_052069.1, on the reverse strand, counting down.
CATTGTTATTATTAGTTAAAATAGCATACCTTCCTAAAGATTTTTCATCTCCCCAATCCAAGCTCAGCAACCAAAATAAAGTGATTTCTGCCTGTTCCATCTACTGTGGAAAGTTAAGCAGATGAAGGGCCAGGTTTACACCATGGTTTTTCACCTGGTCACACTCCATTTCTAAATGCTAATGCTTCTTAATCTTTGCTTCAATTATTTTTTTCTCATCCCCTCCCTAAGTTGAGAATGCTCAGTCTCTCAGCTCTATTATGAGCATTAACTCTTGTGAACTCTTTGAAGTTAAAAGCACCACATAAACATTAACTAGATGTCCTTGAAAAGATAATCTGCAAGGTCGCAGAAGTAGAATTTTGACGCTGCGGATTAAGCCTTCACTGAACTTCCGATCAGAAGGCTAAACACTATTTTGAAAGTCTGCACATTTAATGAAATTCCTAAAAACAGCCTTTGTTATTAACCAAAGGCCAGTTATTTCGCATTTAGGGGCATCATTTATGGTTTTGAAAATTGCCCAAAAATGTACTTTTTGTCACTATTTTACCAAGACAGGAAACTGTGAGAAAATAAAATGTTTCTTTTTTGAAAAAAAAAAGTCATTAGATCAGAGAGAATCGCTGCATTCATTTGCTAGAAATTTTGAAAAATCCTTCAAGACTAAAAATGTGTAGCTTCTGGAATACAGCTCTACACCACTCTCTGTGTTTTTCATTATCCTAATTAACAAGAGTGTTTACAGAGAGCCCACAATGTGTTGAGAATTGTATTAATAAGTAAGAGATGGGAGTCCTGCCCTGAGAAGCTTATCATTTAATGGGCACAGACAGACAGGCACAAATTACAGAGAGTAGATAAAAGAATGAGAGAACAGATACAACTGTTTTCAACAACTTCCCTCTAGAGAATGTAAGCACATTACGGGCAGGGAATGTGTTTGCTAATTCTGCTGTACTCTCCCAAATGCTTAGTACAATACTCTGCACATATGAAGCACTCAATAAATACCACTGATTGATAACTTATTTCCCTGAGAGGCTGCATTACATGGTGGTAAGAGAAGGGGTCTGGGACTGAGAGAACGTGAGTTCCAATTCATTCATTTAATTGTATTTATTGAGCACTTACTGTGTTCAGAGCACTGTTCCAAGCACTTGGAAGAGTCCGATATAACAATAAACAGACACATTCCCTGGCCACAATGAGCTTTCCCAGCTCTGCCACTTGTCTGCTGGGGGACCTTGGCCAAGTTACTCGACTCCGTGCCTCAACCACCTCATCTATGAAATGGGAATTAAGGCTGCGAGCCTCATGGGGAATGCGGAATGTGACCAACACTGAATCGATCTCACCACTTAGTACAGTAAATGCTAAACAAATGCCACACACATTCATTCACTCGCATTTACTGAGCGCTTACTGTGTGGTGGGCACTGTACTAAGCTCTTGGAAAGTGCAATTCAGCAACAGATAGAGGCGATCCCTGCCCACAGTGGGCTCACAGTCTAGATGGGGGAAGAGAGACATCAAAACAAGTAAACAGGCATAATTTAAATAAATGGAATTATAGATATACACATATATACACAAGTGTTGTGGGGCAGGGGGTGGGGAAGAGCAAAGGCAGCAAGATGGGGCGATGCGGGGGGAGTTGGGGAAAAGGGGGGCTTAGTCTGGGAAGAGGTGAGCCTTCAAATCGGCTTTTGGGGGGCGGAGGGGGAGAGGCACACCAGATAGTGTGGCCTAATGGCTAAAACTCACGTCTGGCAGTCAGGAGACTGGGTTCCGGACTCGGCTCTTCCACTGGACAGCCGTGTGACCTTGGACATGTCGCTTGATTTCACTGTGCCTCAGTTTCTTCATCTTTAAAATAGGGATTAAATACCTGTTCTCCCTCCCCTTTAGACCGTGAGCCTGGTTTGGAACAGGAACTGTGTCTGATGAGTATATCTTCTTTCCACCCCACACCAGTTACACAGTAAGCACTTAATAAATATTATTCTGAGGAATTAAATATGCATTGGTCACAGGATTCTAAGCAGAGAGACAAGAAAGAAGGACAAAACAGAGGACTACTAAATCCTCTTCTGAAAAGGCATTAGAAAGACTGTCTGGGCTCAGAACTGAATGGGTAAGGCAAAGAGTCCATAAATTCACACTCCCATGTGCAGGAGAAACAAAATGCCATTTTTTGAGTGCCCATTTGCGTGCAGTGCACAGTACTAAGTGCTTTATAAGAAGAAAGAATAGAAAATGGAAGAGAGTAGAGGCCTAGTGTAAAGAGCCCGGGCCTGGGAATCAGAGGTCCTGGGTTCTAATCTCAGGTCTGCCACTCATCTGCTGTGTGACCTTGGGCAAGTCACTTCACTGTGCCTAAATTTCCTCATCTGTAAAATGGGGATTAAATCCTACTCCCTCAATTTAGACTGTGAGCCCCATGTGGGACAGGGACTGTGTCCAACCTGAATATCTTGTATCTACCCCAGTGCTCAATAATAATAATAATAATGGTGGTATCTGTTAAGAGTTTACTATGTGCAAAGCACTGTTCTAAGCACTGGGGGGGATACAAGGTGATCAGGTTGTCCCACATGGGGCTCACAGTCTTAATCCCCATTTTACAGACGAGGTAACTGAGGCACAGAGAAGTTAAGTGACTTGCCCAAGGTCACACAGCTGACAAGTGGCTGAGCGGGGATTCAAACCCATGACCTCTGACTCCCAAGCCCGCGCTCTTTCCACTGAGTCACGCTGCTTCGTAATACATAATCAGCACTTAACAAATATTATTATTATTATTATTATTATTATTATTAATTAGGAAGGACTGATTACCCAAAGTTATTCTATAAGATCAGAAAATCCCACCTGGTCAAGATTTGGCAACACTCAAAAAATTCAGAGTCTGACATGAGATTTACAGATTTAAATGTTTAGCTCTGCCCACTTACTATTCTTTCCCTCCAATGCCGAACTGCAGCCTATCGTTTCCAGTTTCGGAGCCACAAAAGTCTAAAAGATCACGAGAGGCTTCTAGCCCCAAAAGCTAAGCTCCAGATGGGCTCCATTTATGGGTTTATTGGAACCCCCTTTACGGAATGGATCAGGTAATCCTGGATCCATGCAGCTGTGTTGCAGGGTGATGCAGAGATTGCAGGGGCCATCTCTGAGTGGGAAGATCAGTTTAGCAATCACGGAGGTTACCGGATCGGAATCCGACCTCTGTTGGGATTTCTGAGGTGCCAGAATTGCTTCACTTCCTGAACTTGACCAGTTTGATTTCACTTGAAAGTAGTGATCGGTAATTTGTGGCTACTCAAGCTATTTAGGAAAGTAAAGCGGGGGTTCTAAACCCCAAGTGAAAGCTACGACAACCCGCTCTGAGTGATTTTATAGCAATCCATAGTGGTGACTGGGCACTCCCTTTATGCACAGCACTGGACTAAGCACTTGGGAGAGCACACTACAATAATGACAGTCGACACGATCCCCGTCCACAAGGAACATCCAGACTAGGGGGGAAGAGGATGTTAAAATACATTATAGATAGGAGAAATAAGTGCCGTGGCGGTGGGGTGGACAGCAAAGCGCTTAAGGGGAAAATGATTCGAGGCGACGCAGGAGGGATGATGGAGTGGAGAGCGCTTGGTCAGGGAAGGCCTCTTGGAGGAGAAGCGATTGTAGTAGGGCTTTGAAGATGGAGAGTGGTAGTCTGTCAGTAAGGAAGGGGAAGGGAGTTCCAAGCCAGAGGGAGGACGTGGGCAAGGGCTCGGCAGTGAGATAGATGAGAGCGAAGAAGTTGGCATCAGGGGAACCAAGTGCGCAGACGGGGTGGCAGTAGGAAAATCAGCAGCGTAAGGTAGGAGGAAGAGCAAACTGCCTTAAAGCTGGTGGTAAGGAGTTTCTATTTGATGTGGAGCTGGGGAGGCAACTATAAGAGGGCTTTGAGAAGGGCTGAGAAGTGGACTGAAAGCTTTTCGGGGTTTGGTTTTTTTTTTTTTTTTTACACAAAACATGATCCGAGCAGTGGAGTGAGGTACGGACTGGAAAGGAGAGGGACAGGAGACAAGGAGGTCAGCAAGGAGGGACTATCCCAACTGAAAAAAAGCAACGGTCCTAAGAAATCAGGATGAAAGGATAACCAGAGCCGTAACACACCCCGCAATATTTTCCTCCTCAGTAAATGAAAAGGAAAGGCGAAGCCCCACTGCACTACGGCAAGGGCAGGACATCCCATGGCAGAGAACGGGGAGCAGCAACTGCCGAAAGATGAAGAAAGCCACTCCTATCATCATCACTGGTATTTATTAGGCACTTATTGTATGCAAAGCATTGTACTAAGCGCTTGGGAGAGTACAACATAGTTGGGAGACACGTTTCCTGACCACGAGGAGCTAAAATGGAACTTATCCCTTCTCCCAATTTCCTTCTGGCCTCTGGAACTCACATTTTTATCCTCTTCTTTTTAAACCAAAAATTCACGCTTTCTTGAATCTTCCGATCTTTTCTCTTTTTTTCATTGAGGAATTAACCCTGAAACATCATTAAATGTAGGCATTTTGAAGATTATAAAAGGATGGCTGGAAACAGAACGACCATCTTTATGGATCTTACCAAATATCAGTTGAGACATTAAAGATTAATTTTAATATAATGTTTTGCTACTGAATAGAAAATACGGCTGTGCCTATTCTAAATATAAATAACACAATATGCTTGGTGTATTTACACGACTCTGAGTGGAAGAAAGACTGATTGCCCCATTAGAATGCAATTGAGGGTACTTACAAATTTGAGACACTTTATCAGTTCCCTAAATTGTATTCTAATACTTCAAAATTAAATGATTCTACAAGGTGCCCACATAAAACTGGCCCAGTTTAATGAATGTGGGTTTCTATAGGGCCTACAAAGAAGCCACTGTTTCCAAAAACATTCATTCTCTCCCTCTGAATAATGCACTCAAATGAATTGTGCCAATAGCTTTCTTCTGATTAGATTTTTTTTAATTTCAAAACCTAGGATTCATTTGATCACTGACTTCCCTTAGCTTTATAAAAATGGGAATTCTCAAACAATACGGTACTGAACTAGGAATCAAAATACAGGCACCGGCAAGACCATTTAAATATTGTAGCCCTGAAACTGGAGGCTATGGCTGCTGGTTAGAATGCTCATAATGGCAGGATCACAATAAAAGTGGGTGGGGTGTTGCAGCTATGAACAGCCTAATGCCTTCATGTATCTATATTTTATGACTTGTATTTCCAAAGGCCATATCCTAATCCATTCCTGAAACGGAGGAGGCACGTTGGGAAAGAATGCAAGAAGACCAGCCTACCATCCGGGGATATGGTCATTAAATTCAACAGAAACACGTGAATTTACTAGTAGCTTGACAGCTCGATCGCATGCCAAATGACTAAAGTTATGAAAAGACCTTACACGGGAATGGTTAAGATCACCTGGACTTATTCTACATGCACATAAAGAGCAAAAATCGGCCTGCGGTTTGTTGTTTTGGGGTTTTTTTTACGTTTTCAAAGAAACCCTCTCATATTCATAATTGATTTTCACTACACAATAAAACATAATGGGTGACTTCTGTTTGAGTACTTGACTGGATGGAAACCTTGAAAGAAAAGCATAACCTCAACAAGTCCTAACTGAATAAAAGAGGCTGGGACATGACTGAGGCTCCTGAAAGAGGAAGGGGAGGAGAGACGAGGAAGGCAGGGAAGAAGAGAGGAAGAGAGAGGGATAAAGAGCAGAGGCTGTAGAATCCCTGGTGGTTGCTATGGAAATGGGGGGGCCCTCCAGGCAGAAGACATGTGTTTTATCATGCTCTGTACAAAGTAAGTGCTCGAAAGATACCATCCGAATCATTGCTTCCTTCCTAATGCTTAGCACTCTGTTCTCCCCTCAGTCGGTGCTCAATAAATTCCACTTATTCACAGTCTTTCAGACTGTGAGCCCACTCTTTTAGACTGTGAGCCCACTGTTGGGTAGGGACTGTCTCTATATGTTGGCAACTTGTACTTCCCAAGCGCTTAGTACAGTGCTCTGCACACAGTAAGCGCTCAATAAATACGATTGATTGATTGATTGATTCACCGATAGGGAAGAAATGGTGGGGTTCTTGGGAGAGACACAGCTCCTCCTGGCCTCCTCCCAACCTCCCTGCTGTTCCTCCTTCCAAATTCCCCCTACTTGGTGAGACCAAACTGCTGCTGGTGCCCAATCTTTTCTGATATAATCTGCCATGCGAACATAGAACAGGAGCTCATTACTTATTTCAGTAATTTCCAAACAGGAAAAAAACAAATAGGATTTGAAAAATAGGTTTCCACACAAGTTTTGTTTTGTTGTCTGTCTCCCCCTTCTAGACTGTGAGCCCGTTACTGGGTAGGGACCGTCTCTATATGTTGCCGACTTGTACTTCCCAAGCGGTTAGTACAGTGCTCTGCACACAGTAAGCACTCAATAAATACAACTGAATGGATGAATGAATGAAGTCTGGTAATGCACTAAAAAGTAAAGGTCAAAAGAAGGATATACTGTCACTTCCTGCAGACAGTGAAAGCTATTCAAAACGTATTTGGAATGTCAATATCGATTAGTCGTATTAAGTGCTTACTACGTTTGGAGCATTGTACTAAGTGCTTGAGAAAGTACAGATGAACCTGAAATGTAATCCAGTGATATGCTGCTAAAGGTAAACACACATAACTTTCTTGGGAGGAACGATATTATCCAGGATCTCTGGCTCCTCCTCATTGAATTCCAAAAATCCTAAGGTTCCTAAGGAACAGGTTGAGAAAACAGAGGCAGAGCTTCACACTTGAAAAGGAAACAGGATTAGGGAAGATAGATCTGGAGGAGGATCCGGGTCATTCACTTCTAACATTGTCATCAAAGATTAAAGGGAAAACCCCTAACATATTGACATAATGGGCGCTCAATAAATACCCCTGGTGGATTGATCGACGACCAGTCACATCCTGAACCCCATTTCTTCACCAAAACTTTGGGACCGCCCCCTCAAATCCAGACCCAATCTATCTGACAATCCCACTGACGACGGCTATCGATTGGCTTCGGAGATGAAATTATTTCACACTACTGTGGAGCGGCGAAGAGCCATTGTGCGTCTGCTTCAAGCTTGGATTAGGGTGCAGCAACAGAACGGCTTTGAGACGCTCACTCGGCAAGCTGCAGGCTGCAGAAGAAGCGCCGCTCAAAATGCCTAATGCCACCCCAAAAGAGCTAAAGGAAAGGAGAAATCACTGTCAATTCCGTCACTGCCCACACCAGGCTGGCTCCGTGCACAGGCCTATCCGGTGTTGGAAATGCAGAGTCAGTGGTTTGCATTAAAATACGGGCTAACTCCCTTCCCCTCCTCCACCCGATGAACTTTTAACAAACCACAAAGCAGAAGAAGGACACGCCAAGGAGTAACGGGAGTCATAGTTCCCCAATAGTCTCAGAAGCAGCAGCAGCATGGCCGAACGGACAAAGTTCGGGCCTGGAAGTTGGAGGACCTGGGTTTCATCCCGGCTCGGCCACCTGCTCGCTGGGTGACCCTGGGCAAGTCGCTTCACTTCTCTGAGCCCCGGTTTCCTCAACTTGTAAAACGGGGATTCGGTACTTATTCTCCCTCCTCCTTGGACTGTGAGTCCCTAGGCGGGACAGGTCTGACTTGATTAACCTGTGTCTCCCCCGGGGTTTAGAACGGTGCGTGAAACATAGAAAGCGCTGAACAAATACCGTAATTAGAGAGATGCAGACAGGTGTCCAACAGGGAGTCCATAATGACGGCAAGCAACACTTTAGACACTACTGAGTGGGGAAGCCATCGATGACTAGCTCGGTTACGCTCTCCAACAGCCGGGGAGAGAAATGATTACCCAGAAAGTGTGGATTAGTGAGGATGCCCGGGCTAGGGCTGGGTCTCCAAGACACCACTGACCTAGAATAATAAGAATAATAATAATGGTGTTTGTTAAGGGCTTACCAGATGCCAAACACTGTTCTAAGTGCTGGGGTAGACACGCAGTCCCCATTTTACAGATGAGGTGACTGAGGCGCAGGAAAGTTAAGTGACTTGCCGAAGGTCGCACAGCAGACAAGTGGCGGAGCCGGGATTAGGACCCATGTCCTCTGACTCCCAGTCTGTGTGCTTTCCACTAGGCCATGCTACTTATAATAATAATAATAATAATAATAATGATGGCATTTGTTAAGCGCTTACTATGTGCAAAGCACTGTTCTAAGCACTGGGGGGATGCACGGTGATCAGGTTGTTCCACGGGGGGCTCACAGTCTTAATCCCCATTTTACAGATGAGGTAACTGAGGCTCAGAGAAGTTAAGTGACTCGCCCGAGGTCACACAGCAGACATGTGGCAGAGCCGGGATTAGACCCATGACTTCTGACTCCCAAGCCCGGGCTCTTTCCAGTGAGCCACGCTGCTTCTCTAGAAGCCAACTGAAGATGGCACGAGCGGTCTAAGGGGCCAGACTCCAGGGTCTATGTACCCCCCAACAAAGCAAGTGGGCTCTTCTGTGCCCCCAGCGAAGCAAGTGTCATTGTCACTGGCATCGGTCAGTGGGGCTGTTCCTCAGACCCTCCTGCGCCGGTGCATCCTGTCAATTTCCAGCTCCAAGGCCCAGCCGGAGTTGCGGGAAATCAGACCCGCTTCCTGCCGAACGGGCATAACGCCATCACTTCATAGGGGCAGGTTCTCTGGAGCCCTCTCGGAGGGACGGGATCCTGTAATGCCCACAGACAGGTCAAATAAGCGTAAATCCAACTGCTACGTAGTCCACACACCTGTTCTGAGGCAGACTGTCTTTGCTACAACGACCAATCGGGAGAACCATCAGCATTACGGGAGCGTAAGGCGGGTTTTCCCTATACAACTGGCAAGAATTCCCTGATTCTCCAGTAGGTACATTTACCCGATGCCCCTACCAGGATAAAACAGGAGGGGATGACTCCCCCTCTAACAATAATAATAATAACGATGGTATTTGTTAAGCGCTTACTATGTGCAAAGCACTGTTCTAAGCGCTGGGGGGATACAAGGTGATCAGGTTTTCCCACGTGGGGCTCACAGTCTTAATCCCCATTTTCCAGATGAGGGAACTGAGGCCCAGAGAAGTGAAGTGACTTGCCCAAAGTCACACAGCTGACAATCGGCGGAGCGGAATCTGAACCCATGACCTCTGACTCCAAAGCCCGAGCTCTTTCCGTGGGCAAGGAATGTGTCTATTTTTTATTGTACCATGCTCTCCCCAGCAGCGCTCAGTACTGTGCTCCGCACACGGTGAGCGCTCGATACGACCGAATGAATGAAATCAATCAATCAATCGTATTTATTGAGCGCTTACTGTGTGCACAGAACTGTACTAAGCACTTGGGAAGTACAAGTGGCAACATATAGAGACAGTCCCTACCCAACAGTGGACTCACAGTCTAGAAGAAACGGTTGTGACATCGAGGCATGCACACTACACAGAAAGTTCTCCTTAACAAGGTACCCGCTGCGTTATCAGACAACTGACTAGATGGATTTGAGCAGCTCCTGAGGACTGAGCACAGGACTCTGTTTCAATCGGTATTTACTGAGCACTTACTGCATGCAGAGCACTGTCCTAGGCCCGCGGGAGAGGACGACACTCAATAGTTGGTAGACACAATCTCTGAGCACGAGGAGCTTGCAGACTAGGCAGGGAGCTTTACTCTAGAGGTGAGGAATCAATCAATCGTATTTATTGAGCGCTTACTGTGTGCAGAGCACTGTACTAAGCCCTTGAGAGAGTACATTATATAAGGAGAGCATAATCGAAGTAAATATCCTCCAAGGCTTACAGTCTGATGAGTCAAGAGTATTTATTGAGCCCTTGCGGGCAGAGCACTGTACGCTAAGCACTTGGGAGAGAGGTGGAAGTAGTCGATGTGATTTTGCCTTCATGAGGAGACGGACAAGCCCAGACTTGACATACAGGGAATGGGTCTGTTTACTGTTGTATCGTACTCTCCCAAGCGTTTAGTCCAATGCTCTGCCCACAGTAAGCGCTCAAAATATACGGCTGAATGAATACAGTAACGACAGGAGGAAAAAGAAGGCCGACAACCAGTAATTGAGGCGGTATGGAAAAGAGTCACCTATTTTCTCGTGCTAGGATGTATAGAAATAAGTGGGAATGGTGACCCTTTGGATGACATGACCGGGGGCGGTGGACGTGGTATTGGTTAAGAGCTTACTAAAGTGCCAGTCACCGTACTAAACGCCGGGGTGGGTACCGGCAAATTGGGTCGGATACAGTCCCTGCCCCACACGGGGCTCACAGTCTCGAACCCCGTTTCACAGATGAGGTAACTGAGGCCCGGGGGAGTGAAACGACTTGCCCAAGGTCACACAGCAGGCAAGTGGCGGAGCCGGGATTAGAACCCGTGACCGGGCTCTGTCCGCTATGCCACGCTGCTTCACGGAGACTGTCTCTTGGAGGTGGGATTTCAGGAGAAATCAGAAGGCAGGGAGAGCCACGATCCGACAGACCCGATGTGGCCGGGGAGGACTGGAGGCAGGGGGCAGGCAGCGTGCGATGGGTCAGCCGTGGCACAGTTGTGAGAAGATTAGCCTGGGAATATCTGCCTTGCGCCGTCATCATCGCAAAGAAAAGTCTTTTCCTGAGGTGGCTATCTTTAACTTCAGAGTTTACGGGACTGAATGGGGCTGCCGAGAAAAGCCAAATGGCCTGGAATGGGCCACTTCTCATCCATCGACCGTATTTATTGGGCGCTTACCACGTGCAGAGCGCCGTACTAAGTGCTGTGGAGGGTACGCTCTGACAGAGTTGATACCCCGATGCCGGAACCCATCCGGCCCTCATGACACCGCAAATCTACCCTGTTCTGTTTCCTAATCAAACGGGGTTCTTTCAGTTCATCCATTCATTCGATCGTATTTACAGAGCGCTGACTGTGTGCAGGGCACTGTACTAAGCGCTTGTCGAGACTGGTCGAACGAAACTCCTTGTACAATCCTGTAAGGCCTTCCAAAGGGAGAGGGGTAATAATAATAATAATAATAATGTTGGCATTTGTTAAGCGCTTACTATGTGCAAAGCACTGTTCTAAGCGCTGGGGGGGGGGGGATACAAAGTGATCTGGTTGTCCCACGTGGGGCTCACAGTCTTAATCCCCATTTTACAGATGAGGTAACTGAGGCTCAGAGAAGTTAAGTGACTTGCCCAAGGTCACTCAGCAGACATGTGGCGGTAGAACAGATAGACCTAGGTTAGCCCAGTCCAGCGATGATTAAGTAACAAGTTTCAGGACTTACTAATTGCTTTTCTTCTTTCGCTATGGGTGGGGGGGAGGGCTTAGCTTAAGAAGTCTGAATACGTTTTGCTTTTTAAATCCATTCGCTGTAAAATGTAGTCGACACTACTGCTGGCCTTAGCCACCGCCAGTCGGGAAGAATGGCTGGGAAAAGCAATCGGCACACATCTCCATCTGGGGGCAGGTTCCCAGCCCTCCGACTGGAGGAAGGTTCTCCGTCTTGTACGGACCGTCCCTCGGTGCACGCATTTCATAATTATTTCCTAAGAATAATAATCGGAGTACCTGTGAAGCGCTTACCCAGGCACCGTACTAAGCGCTGGGATAGATGCAAGATAATCAGGTTGGACACAACCCCCGTCCCACGTAGGGCTCGCAGTCTTAATCCCCATTCGTTCATTCAATCGCATTTATCGAGCGCTTACCGTGTGCAGAGCACCGTACTAAGCGCTTAATAATTATGGCATTTGTTAAGCGCTCGCTAGGTGCCAGGCACACTCCTAAGCGCTGGGGTGGATACAAGGTAATCAGGTTGTCCCACCTGGGGCTCACAATCTTAATATCCATTTGACAGATGAGGTAAGGAAGCTGAGGCACGGAGAAGTGAAGTGACTTGCCCAGCAGTTCGCACAGCGGACGAGTTGCGGAGGCAGGATTAGAACCCAGGCCCTCTGCCTCTCAGCCCCGAGCCCTAACCCCTAGGCCACACTGCTTCCACGGTGTCACCGACACGGAAAACGGCATAACGACATCGACGCTGACGCTGTCTCTCTGGTCATCCGGCCCCTCCACAGACAGATATCTGGTCCAAAAACCCACCGCATTTACGGAGCGCTTACTCTGTGCAGAGCACCGTACGAGGCGCTTGGGAGAGGACCGTACAATCGAGTCGGGGGGACGCGTTCCCGGCCTGCCCACGATGGGCTTAGAGCCTCGAGGGGGAGTCAGCCGCGTATTCGGACTCAACCGCTTCCTGGCCGACGGACGCGTCCCCACGGCTCATCGCTTCCGGACCGTTTGGTGCCGTTTCCTCGAGACCGTAAGCCCCTCGTGGGCAGGGAAGGAGGTCTCCCATCTCATTGTATCGTACTCCCTCCCTGGAGCTCGGTACAGCGCTCGGCACGCAGTAAGCGCTCGGTAAATCGTTTTGACGGACTCTCGTGAGAGAAAGAGCGGCTTGCGACTAAAGCGCGGCCTCTCGATTTTCAATACGGGCTCAGTGCCAGCGGGTCGGGGTTGGGAGTCATTAATACTAGGAGTCTGCTGACATTCTCGTCGCTGCTCAGAAACAAAAGCAAATGATGCTTTCAATTTAGCAATTAGGGACGGCGTTCATCTCCAAGATGGTTGAATGACTTCACCGTAGGAACGGACAAGTTTAGAAGATTCATAAGGCCGAGCTGGAGGTTTCCGAACGGGGACCAGAAGGCGCGCGTGACCTAGTGAGAAGCGCAGGGGCCCTGGAGGTCAGAGGACCCGGGTTCCAATTCCGCAGCCCCGCCACTTGTCTGCCGCGTGACCTCGGGCAAGCCCCTCAACTTCTCCGTGCCTCAGTTACCTCGTCTGAAAAATGGAGATTAAGACGGTGGGCCCCGTGTGACACAGGGACCGCGTCCATCCTGATTAGCCCGTACCCGTGCCTGACGCGGAGTAAGCGCGCTTAACCAACACCGTAAAAAAATAAGAAAAAAAGAGAGGCAACCCGGAATTGGGAGAACTCCTGAAACGTTCGCTTGCCGTGTTCTGACGGGGACAAGACAACGCTCTTCGTTTCCCCTCTTCTACTTTCAACTCCTCTGTACTATTTCCAAAAGGCAAAGGAAGGGCTACGTAATACAACGGGAAGGAGTTTTAAGGCAGCCGTTCAAATGAAAACATCCCCGGTAATAAGGCTACTACACAAAGAGCTTATGGGATGTCATTCTAACGGAATTTCTCTAAATCCGACTTACGACTAGTCTAATCGCGGTCATGTCATTTATTCCGGCCCTTCTCATCAACTTTATCTGCCGAGACCAACGTAGCTACGGTGACAAATAATTAATTGTGTGGTCCTACAGATGGAGATCTCGTAATATACCTCAGAGCACTTGGGCCCAAAAAGCATCCCCCGCGAGCACGAGAGGAGACTGTTTCTCAGTTGTTAAAAATAATGATGGCATTTATTAAATGCTTGCTATGTGCAAAGCACTGTTCTAAGCGCTGGGTAGGTCACAAGGTGATCAGGTTGTCCCACATGGGGCTCACAGTCTTCATCCCCGTTTTACAGACGAGGTAACTGAGGCACAGGGAAGTGAAGCGACTTGCCCAAAGTCACACAGCTGACAAGTGGCGGAGCTGGGATTTGAACCCATGACCTCGGACTCCAAAGCCCGGGCTCTTTCCATTGAGCAACACTGCTTCTCAGTTCACCCAACTGCGTTCACCCTCCTTCCTCTCCCCCTCCTCCCCCGTCCATCCCCCCCGCCTTAACTCCTTCCCCTCCCCACAGCACCTGTATATATGTATATATTTACTACTCTATTTATTTTATTTGTACATTTTTATTCTATTTATTTTATTTTGTTAATATGTTTTGTTTTGTTCCCTGTCTCCCCCTTCTAGACCGTGAGCCCACTGTTGGGTAGGGACCGCCTCTATATGTTGCCGACTTGGACTTCCCAAGCGCTTAGTACAGCGCTCTGCACACAGTAAGCGCTCAATAAATACAACCGAATGAATGAATGAATAAAACCAGTTATCGATTAAGAAAGGGGGGGAAAGGAAAAGAGAGAGACCGACAGGAACGTACACTTGGATTCCGCGTGGTACACAAAACCTATTTATCTGCTGCCTCACCTCCAAAATCGTTAAAATACATTTTCTCCACGGACACGTTCAATCCATTTTCAATGCTATCCTAATTAAACACCAAATAGAGGAACAATTTTCTATTATATCACTGGCTTGAAAGTCTGCCCTAAGCACGTATTTAATAGTCAGATCATCCTAAAGACGACTTAATGAAGGAGAATTCTGTTTTTCCAGTCCTTTTTTTTCCCCCCAAAGGCTCAGGACCGCCGTCGCCTCCTCCACCGTGCCTCTGCACTACAAGGGACCCCAAACTATACGTGGGGATAACAGAGCCAACCCTAGAATAGACGCCTTCCCAAAAGCGGCAGGGCTCAACGAAGCAAGGTCGCGATGTGATCGGCACCCTGTTTTTCTAATTCCTTGGCATCCAGGCACGAGGGTCCACTGACTCCTCCGGGGCCTCGTGAACGGGCCGGGTCTTCCTCCGGCCAGCGCTTGGGTGGGGTGCCAAACTACTGCAGCTCCACAAAACGAGAAACGAAATAGTAAAATAGGCCCTGCCACGGCGGGACGGGAAGAAGCCGCGTGGCCTGGCGGATAGAGCCCGACCTCGGGCTCCGCCACTTAATAATAATAATAATAATAATAATGATAATAATGATGGCATTTGTCAAGCGCTTACTATGTGCAAAGCACCGCTCTAAGCGCCGGGGGAATACAGGGTGATCAGGTTGTCCCACGTGGGGCTCACAATCTTAATCCCCATTTTACAGATGAGGTCACTGAGGCTCAGAGAAGTTAAGTGAGTTCCCCAAGGTCACACAGCAGACACGTGGCAGAGCCTGGATTCGAACCCATGACCTCTGACTCCCAAGCCCGGGCTCTCGCCACTGAGCCGTGCTGCTTCTCTTTCTCTTTATCGCCACTTGCCTGCCGTGGGACCCTGGGCGAGTCACTTCCTTTCTCTGGGCCTCAGTTACCTCATCTGTAAAATAATAATAATGATAATAATAATAATAATAATAACTGCGGTACTTGTTAAGCGCTTACTCCGGGCCAGGCTCTGTATGAAGCGCTGGGGTGGATAGAAGCCAGTCAGGTTGGACGCAGTCCCTGTCCCACACGGGGCTCGCACTCTTAATCCCCATTTTGCAGATGAGGTCGCCGTGGCCCAGAGAAGTCGAGTGACTTGCCCGAGGTCACACAGCAGAGGAGTAGCGGAGCCCGGATTAGAACCCAGGTCCTTCCGACCCCCAGGCCCGCACTAGATCTATTTGGCCACGCTGACTTCCTCACGGGGATTAGCACTGCGAGCCCCCTGTGAGACAGGGACTGGGTTCAGCAGCGTGGCTCAGTGGAAAGAGCCCGGGCTTTGGAGTCGGGTCACGGGTTCAAATCCCGGCTCCGCCGCTTGTCAGCTGTGTGACTCTGGGCAAGTCACTTCACTTCTCTGTGCCTCAGTTACCTCATCTGGAAAATGGGGATGAAGACTGTGAGCCCCCTTTGGGACAAACTGATCACCGTGTAACCTCCCCAATCAATCAATCAATCGTATTTATTGAGCGCTTACTGTGTGCAGAGCACTGTACTAAGCGCTTGGGAAGTACAAGTTGGCAACATATAGAGACTACCGACCCAACAGTGGGCGCTTAGAACAATGCTTTGAACAGAGTAAGCGCTTAATAAATGCCATCATCATTATTATTATTATTACGATCTTGTACCTACCTCAATTCTTAGTACAGTGTCTGGTGTGTAGTAAGCGCTTAAAAAATCCCATTAAAAAAACACAATAATACTAAAGTCAAGGGTAAATAGGCCTCAAGAGAGACGGCAGGGGCGGCACCAGTACCGAGCACCTGCTGGTTACCGTGCACCGTGCTGGGTAAGCCCCAGATAAAGAAGCGTCACGTTCCCCACGCACGAGAAGCTTCCGCTCTACTGGAGCGCTTAGTACAGTGCTCTGCACACAGTAAGCGCTCAATAAATACGACCGAATGAATGGAGGAGATGGGCCAAACAAAATACCCACCGGAGTAATCGAAGTGAACGGCATTAAAATCTAAAACATTCTTTACTCTCCAAATCCTCCAAGGTTACCTGCCGCGACGGCATCACCGCAGGTACTACTACTAATCAATCAATCAATCAATTGTATTTATTGAGCGCTTACTGTGTGCAGAGTACTGTACTAAGCGCTTGGGAAGTACAAGTTGGCAACATATAGAGACAGTCCCTACCCAAGTGGGCTCACAGTCTAAAAGTCTATTGTACTTTCCCAAGAGCTTACTATAGTGCTCTGCCCACAATAAGCGCTCAATAAATACCACTGACTGACTGCTTGGACGCAGCGTCACTGTCACTACTTCTTCCGTCGGGTAGAGAATTCGGTTAACCACCCGGGGGTCGCCCCGTGGTAACGTCAACGACGCCACGGAAAGGGAAGAGTCGGCAACCCGCTCCTCCCGGCCCGTGATCTCGACGGACCTTTATGAATCGGGCCGGATCAGGAACCGGAGGCACCGGGAAGGAGACGGAGGATGGAGAAGAGCCGGCAGGGCTGCAATTAGGGCGTCTTGGGTTCAGGAGGGGGCCGCCTCGCTCGGCCCAAGTGCCATCTTTCAGATGAGACCGTGAGACTCTTGCGGTCATCAAAGATACGATCGCATTACATTTCGCGCGCAAGAGCCGTGGGTGTCGGTTCCAATCTCTCGGCCGGATTTCAATTTGGCTAATTGCATTTCACCTGGTCCCGCTACTACTCTGCGGTGTCGGAAGGAGCCAGCCCCTCCTCCGGATGCCCGGTTCTAAAAAGCGTGGCGTTTCCCCACGTCGACTGGTCGGTCGTTGTTTACTGAGCGCTTGAGGGGCACCGGAGCACCGTCCTAAGCGCCTGGGAGGGGACGTCGGAACAGGGCTGGTGGGCGCGTTCCCCGCCTACGAGGGGCTCACGGCCTAGAGGAGAGCGAAAAGATGCCGTCGTTTCTTCGGGGTCAAGACGTCCGGTTGTTCCTCTGGGCAATTAGGTCCCACAAAATCCTTAGCCCGGCACACAGCCCGACTGCCAGCACCCCGGCATGGCTCACTGCCACAGACACGCAGGCAAAATTCAACAGACCCTGACGTTGAAAGGTGAGATTTCATCTCGGGCTAGTCGACCATAAGCCACACCAGGATATTCCCGAACGGCCACACTTAAAAAAAAAAAAAAAAAAGCCCCGACGCCGGAACGAGACTGAGTTATAAACAGAGGAATCCCTCACGAGTCTGAGTTACCTAGTCCTTTCACGGGGAACATGCTGTGAGAATTACGTGAACTAACGCTCCCCATCTACCGCACCCAACTGAATGTTAATCTCAAGATCCCCGGGAGTAACAGCTACCCGTTCTGTCAAGGCTCCTGCCAACCTTAAGAGCAAAAATCAGGCAGCAAAAGGGACGAACTGAGACTTTCCGTTAAACACCATAGGGGGGAGATTAAATTCACTCCAATTCACCGCAGCGGCGATTACAGATTCTCTCCCCAACAGCCACGAAAGATCCTCCAGACGCGGGTAGCGTTAAGCGGCCGTGATCGCCCTCGAGTTTTCCTACTCTTCCCCCTCTTTCTTTCTTTCTCATTCACACGCTCCCTCTCTCTCTGTCTGTCTCTCACTCTGCCGGTTTTTGTTCTGAGCTGCGTTCCAGGACGCCAACAACTGAAAAGGACAGCGGGCCCGCGTTCGGCAGCCCCTGAAGTGGTTTCTGCTCGTGACTTGCTTTCTTGCCGCCCCACGGCCGTACACGGCCGCTTTGATTTCTCACCCCGTTGACCCCGCAACCCGGATGACCGGTGGCTAACGGGGCCGGTCGCTCCCGGTGGAACGGCTGAAATGGATCCCCGCTAGGCTACGGTTGTAACTCGATCAAGTGAACGCGTTTGCTGACTTGCAAACCGGTAACCGATAAGTTCCTCCGCAACGGGAGGAAAGTTGTCTCCAGCCGGAGCAAACACGCGGTAGGGCCGGGAAGCATCCCGGTTAGACGAGAAGGGGCGACGGGGCGTACGGTCAACGGCCGCGTAGGGTAGCGAGAAAACCTCTACACCGATGGGGCTTTACCGCCTCCGGGCCCCCGCCTGCCAGGGAGAGAACGCTCACTCCTCACACGCCGAAGCCCGCTCGAGCCGCTGGCTTCTGAGTTGCGCTCTCGGTGCCCGGTTTCGGACCGTGCACGTGGCGGGTAAACCCGTCTGAGACGGCCCGCGGTCATTCGAGGCCGAAGAGAAGATTAACCGGGGGCGGGGAGGAGGGAACCCACAAGAACATGGGGATGACGGGGAAAGTCAAGTCGGAAGGCTGGAGGAAGCATTTAACCCCAAGAGACCTCTCCCCACCGTCCCTCCACGGTCACCCTACGCGTCTACGCCCGACGGCGGCCTCTCAGCCAGCGCCATCTCCGCTCCTCGCCGTAACCTCTGAGCCCGGGGTCCGGGCCCCGACGACGCTTGGGGACCCCACGCCCGGCACCTGGATCCCGAGACGGCTTGGCGTCTCCGGGCCCCGAAAGGCCGGCATCTCCCACCCGACAGATGCCCGACGCCCGCCCCCGAAAGGCCGGCCTCTCCCACCCGACGGATGCCCGACGCCCACCAAAAGGCAGCCGCTTCCCCTTGGAGAAAGGGGGCCCGAAACCCTTCTCCCGGGGCAAGGCACTTCCAAATCCCCAGGAGAATCTCCAGTATGGGGAGGAGGGGAAAAGGGGATCAGGCTGAAGGCTCTTTGGCCTCTGGAGAGGGAGGAGGACGAGGAGGAGGAAGATGAGGATGAGGAGGGCTTGGAGGACGAGGAGGAAGATGAAGAGGAGGATGAGGAGGACTTGGAGGAAGAGAAGGATGAGGAGGACGACGAGGAGGAGGACAAGGAGGAGTTGGAGAAAGGAGGAGGAGGACATGAAGGAGGACAAGGAGGACTTGGAGGAAGAGGGGGACAAGGAGGAGGACGAGGACGATGATGACGACGGAGACGAGGACGACGACGAGGAGGACTAGGAGGACTTGGAGAAAGAGGAGGACAACGAGGAGGACGAGGAAGAGGGTGAGGATGAGGACAAGGAGGAGGAGGAGGACGACGAGGAAGAGGACGACAAGGAGGACAACGAGGAGGACTTGGAGAAAGAAGATGAGGAGGAGGATGAGGAGGACTTGGAGAAAGAGGAGGAGGACAAGAGGGACGAGGAGGACTTGGAGAAAGAGGAGAAGGACAAGAGGGACGAGGAGGACTTGGAGAAAGAGGAGAAGGACAAGAGGGACGAGGAGGACTTGGAGAAAGAGGAGAAGGACAAGAGGGACGAGGAGGACAAGAGGGACGAGGAGGACTTGGAGAAAGAGGAGAACGACAAGAGGATCGAGGAGGACTTGGAGAAAGAGGAGAACGACAAGAGGATCGAGGAGGACTTGGAGAAAGAGGAGGACAAGAGGGACGAGGAGGACTTGGAGAAAGAGGAGAAGGACAAGAGGGACGAGGAGGACAAGAGGGACGAGGAGGACTTGGAGAAAGAGGAGAAGGACAAGAGGGACGAGGAGGACTTGGAGAAAGAGAAGGACAAGAGGGACGAGGAGGACTTGGAGAAAGAGGAGAAGGACAAGAGGGACGAGGAGGACTTGGAGAAAGAGGAGGAGGAGAAGAGGGACGAAGAGGACTTGGAGAAAGAGGAGAAGGACAAGAGGGACGAGGAGGACTTGGAGAAAGAGGAGGAGGAGAAGAGGGACGAAAAGGACTTGGAGAAAGAGGAGAAAGAGGGGGATGAGAAGGACAAGGGCGATGAGGAGGATGACAAGGAGGACTTGGAGAAAGAGGAGGAGGACGAGGAGGAGGATGGAGAAGAGGATGAGGACAAGGAGGAGGAAAAGGATGAGGACAAGGAGGAGGAGGACGATGAGGAGGACTTGGACGAGGATGAGGAGGACTTGGAGAAAGAGGAGGAGGAGGAGGAGGACTTGGAGAAAGAGGAGGATGAGGAGGACTTGGAGAAGGAGGAGGAGGCCAAGGGGGAGAACAAGGTGGATGACGATGACAAGGATGAGGACAAGCAGGAGGAGGACAAGGAGGACTTGGAGGAGGAGGCCAAGGGGGAGAACAAGGAGGACTTGGAGGAGGAGGCCAAGGGGGAGAACAAGAAGGACAACGATGATAAGGATGAAGACAAGGAGGAGGAGGAGGGCTTGGAGAAACAGGAGGAGGAGGACTTGGAGAAAGAGGAGGAGGAGGATGAGGAGGACTTGGAGAAAGAGGAGGAGGCCAAGGGGGACTTGGAGGAGGAGGAGGCCAAGGGGGAGAACAAGGAGGAGGACGACGACGACGACAAGGATGAGGACAGGGAGGAGGAGGGGGACGAGGAGGGGAGGCGAGGCGCGTGGGGGGTGTCCCTCCCCGGGGGGGGGGGGCGCCTCACTTTTCGTATTCGGCGTTGTCCCTGTCGCAGCGCGCGTCTTTGTGCTTCTGCCAGTCCTTGCCGTGCTTGCAGGTGGTGAGGAGGACGAGGTCGTCCCCGTTGTGGACGTGGTATAAGGCATTCCTGGTGTCGGAGCCGATGCCGGTCAGGTACCTCTTGCCCTTGAAGACGAGCGTGTACCTCCTGAGCGGGGGGACGGCGTTGGCGCGCAGGGCGCCCCTCCCGCCCCCGGCCCGGGGGTGGTCGCGGGAGAAGAGCGGCAGGGACACGTCGAAGCGGGGCCGGAAGGCGGCGGCGCCCAGGCTGGCCTTGGCCAGCATGGCCTGGCCCAGCTCGAAGCCCACGTCGTCCTCGGCGTAGTCGGGCCACGTGCCCGAGTAGAGGTTGAACACCAGGTGGTTGCGGCCGCCGTTCCACAGGGCCAGCCCCTGCACCCGGGCCCGCAGGTTGGCCACGAACTGCGGCGACAGCGGGTCGCGGTCCAGCGTGTCCAGCCCCAGCACGAACAGGCAGGCCCGGCCCGGGTCGGCCGTGTAGAAGCGGGACGCCTCGATGGCCGCCAGCACGCCCTGGTAGGCCGGACCCACCTTGTCGCCCTTGGCCCGGGGGTACACGTACACGCGGAAGCCCCACCGCCGGCAGCGCCCCGAGTCGAAGCAGGACTCCATGCGGCACCGCTCGGGGCGGGGAGCCGGGGGCGGCCGGCGAGGGACGGAGGCTCCCCGGGCCTCCGCGTCCTCCTCCTCCTCCGCGAAGGGGCGGCGGGCGTCCGGGAAGGCCGGCCAGGCCGGGCCGTCGGCGGGGCGGCGCGGGCGTCCGGCGCCGCCCCGCAGCCGGACCAGCAGCACCGCGCCCAGGGCGGCGGCGGCCCACAGCGCCAGCACGTACCGCTTTTTCGCCTGCATGGGGCCGCGGGCGGGACAGGGGCGGCGCGCTCCCCGGAGGGGCGCTCAGCTCCGGACCGCCATCTTCCTCCTCCTCCCCCCCCCCTCCTCCTCCTCCTCCTCCTCCTCTCCGTGCCTCGGCCCGGACCCGTTGCATCGGGCCGCCCCGCGCTTCAGCCGGCGGCCCGCCCGACGCCCATGGCCCGACCGCGCGGGCGGGCGGACCGGGCGGGCGGGCGGGCGGGCGGGCGGACCGGGCGCGCGCCCGGCGGGAGCCGCCCCCGCCCCTCGGGGACGCTCACGCCAAGCGCCGGGGGACGCGCGAAGCCCCGCATGGCCCCCGCCGCGCGCGCCCCGCGGCTGCCCGGGCGCGCGCGCGCCTCCTCCTGGTCCGAACGCGCCCCCTCCTGCGCGCGCGTCCGGCGGGTCCGAACGCCCCCCCTCCTGCGCGCGCCCGCCGGGTCCGAGCGCTCCCCCTCCTGCGCGCGCGTCCGGCGGCTCCGAACGCTCCCCCTCCTGCGCGCGCCCGCCTGGTCCGAACGCTCCCCCTCCTGCGCACGCGCGCGCGTCCGGCGGCTCCGAACGCTCCCCCTCCGGCGCGCGCGCCCGCCTGGTCCGAACGCCCCCCCCCCCCGCGCGCGCGTCCGCCTGGTCCGAACGCTCCCCCTCCTGCGCACGCGCGTCTAGCGGGTCCGAACGCTCCCCCTCCTGCGCGCGTCCGCCCGGTCCTAACGCTCCCGCTACTGCGCACGCGCGCGCGTCCGGCGGGTCCGAACGCTCCCCCTCCTGCGCGCGCCCGCCGCCTGGTCCGAGCGCTCCCCCTCCCGTGCGCGCGCGCCCCCGGCGGCGCTGACCTCATCCGTCCCGCCCCCTCCCCGCCCTCGCCGCGGCTCGGCCTCCCATTGGCTGCGCGTCACTTCCGGGGGCGGGGCTTCCGCGCGGCGCTCATTCATAAGCCCCCGCGCCGGGCGGGGGCCCCCACAGGGCGGGTGGGCGGTCGCCGGGGTGGGCGGGTCTCGTCGCCGCTCCGCCCGCTCGGCCGGGACAATAACCACAATAATAATAATAATAAAATTAAGCTTAAATAATCAAGCGCTTAGTGCAGTGCTCTGCACATAGTAAGCGCCCAATAAATACGGTTGATGATAAAATAACGCCGTTTCATTCAGTCGGTCGCACTTATTGAGCGCTTGCTGCGCGCAGAGCACTGGGCTAAGCGCTTGAGAAGTGCGATTGGACAACAGAGAGCGACAATCATTCATTCGTTCAATCGTAATCATTCATTCAATCGTATTTATTGAGCGCTTACTGTGCGCAGAGCGCTGTGCTAAGCGCTTGGGAAGTCCAAGTTGGCAGCATCTAGAGACGGTCCCTACCCAACAGCGGGCTCACGGTCTAGAAGGGGGAGACAGATGACAAAACAAAACCTATTAACATAAAATAAATAGAATAAATATGTACCAATAAAATAGATGGAGTAATAAATCCGTACAAACATATATACATAGATGCAGGTGCTGTGGGGAGGGGAAGGAGGGGGCTCAGTCTGGGAAGGCCTCCTGGAGGAGGTGAGCTCTCAGCAGGGCCTTGAAGGGAGGAAGAGCGTTTGTGGAGCGCTGACTGCGCGCAGAGCACTGGACTAAGCGCTTGAGAAGTGCAATTCGACAACAGACAGCGACAATCAATCGTTCATTCCATCGCTAAGCGACAATCATTCGTTCATTCAATCGTATTCATTCGTTCAATCGTATTTATTGAGCGCCGACTGTGTGCAGAGCACGGGGCTAAGCGCTTGGGAAGGACAAGTCGACAATAATCAGAATAATAATAATGTTCATTCAGTCAGTCGTATCTATTGAGCGCTTCCTGCGCGCAGAGCACTGGACTAAGCGCTTGAGAAGTGCAATTCGGCAACAGAGAGCGACAATCATTCGTTCATTCAATCGTATTCATTCATTCAATTGTATTTATTGAGCGCTTACTGCGTGCAGAGCACTGGACTAAGCGCTTGAGAAGTGCAATTCGGCAACAGAGAGCGACAATCATTCGTTCATTCAATCGTATTCATTCGTTCAATCGTATTTATTGAGCGCTGACTGTGTGCAGAGCACGGGGCTAAGCGCTTGGGAAGGACAAGTCGACAATAATCAGAATAATAATAATGTTCATTCAGTCAGTCGTATCTATTGAGCGCTTCCTGCGCGCTGAGCACTGGACTAAGCGCTTGAGAAGTGCAATTCGGCAACAGAGAGCGACAATCATTCGTTCATTCAATCGTATTCATTCATTCAATTGTATTTATTGAGCGCTTACTGCGTGCAGAGCACTGGACTAAGCGCTTGAGAAGTGCAATTCGGCAACAGAGAGCGACAATCATTCGTTCATTCAATCGTATTCATTCAATCATATTTATTGAGCGCTGACTGTGTGCAGAGCACTGGGCTAAGCGCTTGGGAAGGACAAGTCGACAATAATCAGAATAATAATAATATTCATTCTGTCAGTCGTATCTATTGAGCGCTGACTGCACGCAGAGCACTGGACTAAACGCTTGAGAAGTGCAATCGGACAACAGAGAGCGACAATCATTCGTTCATTCAATCGCATTCATTCATTCAATCGTATTGAGCGCTTACTCTGTGCAGAGCACTGGGCTAAGTGCTTGGGAAGGACAAGTCGACAATAATCATAATAATAATAATATTCATTCATTCAGTCGTATCTATTGAGCGCTTGCTGCGCGCAGAGCACTGGACTAAGCGCTTGAGAAGTGCAATTCGGCAACAGAGAGCGACAATCATTCGTTCATTCAATCATATTCATTCAATCGTATTGAGCGCTTACTCTGTGCAGAGCACTGAGCTAAGCGCTTGAGAAGTGCAATTCGGCAACAGAGAGCGACAATCGTTTGTTCATTCAATCGTATTCATTCATTCAATCGTATTTATTGAGCGCTGACTGCACGCAGAGCACTGGACTAAACGCTTGAGAAGTGCAATCGGACAACAGAGAGCGACAATCATTCGTTCATTCAATCGCATTCATTCATTCAATCGTATTGAGCGCTTACTCTGTGCAGAGCACTGGGCTAAGTGCTTGGGAAGGACAAGTCGACAATAATCATAATAATAATAATATTCATTCATTCAGTCGTATCTATTGAGCGCTTGCTGCGCGCAGAGCACTGGACTAAGCGCTTGAGAAGTGCAATTCGGCAACAGAGAGCGACAATCATTCGTTCATTCAATCATATTCATTCAATCGTATTGAGCGCTTACTCTGTGCAGAGCACTGAGCTAAGCGCTTGAGAAGTGCAATTC
The DNA here is from genome assembly GCF_015852505.1 of Tachyglossus aculeatus. Taxonomy (NCBI): domain Eukaryota; kingdom Metazoa; phylum Chordata; class Mammalia; order Monotremata; family Tachyglossidae; genus Tachyglossus; species Tachyglossus aculeatus. The sequence goes on along the minus strand of NC_052069.1, from coordinate 68,002,155 downwards.
GGCAACAGAGAGCGACAATCGTTTGTTCATTCAATCGTATTCATTCATTCAATCGTATTTATTGAGCGCTGACTGTGTGCAAAGCACTGGGCTAAGCGCTTGGGAAGGACAAGTCGACAATAATCAGAATAATAATAATATTCATTCATTCAGTCGTATCTATTGGTCTAAGTGCTTGAGAAGTGCAATTCGGCAACAGAGAGCAACAATCATTCGTTCATTCAATCGTATTCATTCATTCAATCGTATTTATGGAGCGCTGACTGCGCGCAGAGCACTGGGCTAAGCGCTTGAGAAGTGCGATTGGACAACAGAGAGCGACCATCATTCGTTCATTCAATCGTATTCATTCAGTCAGTTGCACTTATTGAGCGCTTGCTGCGTGCAGAGCACTGGACTAAGCGCTTGAGAAGTGCAATTCGACAACAGAGAGCGACGATCATTCGTTCATTCAATCATATTCATTCATTCAATCGTATTTATTGAGCGCTGACTGCGCGCAGAGCACTGGGCTAAGCGCTTGGGAAGGACAAGTCGACAATAATCAGAATAATGATAATATTCATTCATTCAGTCGTATCTATTGAGCGCTTGCTGTGCGCAGAGCACTGGACTAAGCGCTTGAGAAGTGCAATTCGGCAACAGAGAGCGACAATCATTCGTTCATTCAACCGTATTCATTCATTTAATCGTAGAGAAGCGCTGTGGCTCAGTGGAAAGAGCATGGGCTTTGGAGTCAGAGGTCATGGGTTCGAATCCCGGCTCCGCCAACTGTCAGCTGTGTGACTTTGGGCAAGTCACTTCGCTTCTCTGGGCCTCAGTTACCTCATCTGGAAAATGGGGATAAAGAAACACTGTGAGCCCAACATGGGACAACCTGATCGCCTTGTATTCCCCCAGCGCTTAGAGCAGTGCTTTGCACATAGTAAGCGCTTAAGAAATACCATCATTATTATTATTATTATTATTTATTGAGCGCTGGCTGTGTGCAGAGCACTGGACTAAGCACTTGGGAACTGCAATTTGACAAGAGAGCGACAATCATTCGTTCATTCAATCGCTATAATAATAAAATAATAACGCCATTTCATTTAGTCGGTCGCACTTATTGAGCGCTTGCTGCGCGCAGAGCACTGGACTAAGCGCTTGAGAAGTGTGATTGGACAACAGAGAGCGACAATCGTTCGTTCGTTCAATCGTAATCATTCGTTCAATCGTATTTATTGAGCGCTTACTGTGTGCAGAGCACTGTCCTAAGCGCTTGGGAAGTCCAAGTTGGCAGCATCTAGAGACAGTCCCTACCCAACAGCGGGCTCACAGTCTAGAAGGGGGAGACAGACGACAGAACAAAACCTATGAACATGATAAAATAAATAGAATAAATATGTACCAATAAAATAGATAGAGTAATAAATCCGTACAAACATATATACATAGATGCAGGTGCTGTGGGGAGGGGAAGGAGGTAGGGCAGGAGGGATGGAGAGGGGGAGAGGAAGGAGGGGGCTCGGTCTGGGAAGGCCTCCTGGAGGAGGTGAGCTCTCAGCAGGGCCTTGAAGGGCGGAAGAACATTTGTTGAGCGCTGACTGCGCGCAGAGCACTGGACTAAGCGCTTGAGAAGTGCAATTCGACAACAGACAGCGACAATCAATCGTTCATTCTATCGCTAAGCGACAATCTATTCGTTCATTCAATCGTATTCATTCGTTCAATTGTACTTATTGAGCACAGACTGTGCGCAGAGCACTGGGCTAAGCGCTTGGGAAGGACAAGTCGACAATAATCAGAATAATAATAATGTTCATTCAGTCAGTCGTATCTATTGAGCGCTTCCTGCGTGCAGAGCACTGGACTAAGCGCTTGAGAAGTGCAATTCGGCAACAGAGAGCGACAATCATTCGTTCATTCAATCGTATTCATTCATTCAATTGTATTTATTGAGCGCTTACTGCGTGCAGAGCACTGGACTAAGCGCTTGAGAAGTGCAATTCGGCAACAGAGAGCGACAATCATTCGTTCATTCAATCGTATTCATTCAATCATATTTATTGAGCGCTGACTGTGTGCAGAGCACTGGGCTAAGCGCTTGGGAAGGACAAGTCGACAATAATCAGAATAATAATAATATTCATTCTGTCAGTCGTATCTATTGAGCGCTGACTGCACGCAGAGCACTGGGCTAAGCGCTTGAGAAGTGCAATCGGACAACAGAGAGCGACAATCATTCGTTCATTCAATCGCTAAGCGCTTGAGAAGTGCAATTTGGCAACAGAGAGCGACAATCATTCGTTCATTCAATCCTATTCATTCATTCTATCGTATTTATTGAGCGCTGACTGTGTGCAGAGCACTGGGCTAAGCGCTTGGGAAGGACAAGTCGACAATAATCAGAATAATAATAATATTCATTCAGTCAGTCGTATCTATTGAGCGCTTACTCGTGCAGAGCACTGGACTAAGCGCTTGAGAAGTGCGATTGGACAACAGAGAGCAACAATCATTCGTTCACTCAATCGTATTCATTCATTCAATCGTATTTATTGAGCGCTTACTCTGTGCAGAGCACTGGGCTAAGCGCTTGAGAAGTGCAATTCGGCAACAGAGAGCGACAATCATTTGTTCATTCAATCGTAATCATTCATTCAATCGTATTTATTGAGCGCTTACTGTGTGCAGGGCACTGGGCTAAGCGCTTGGGAAGGACAAGTCGACAATAATCAGAATAATAATATTCATTCATTCAGTCGTATCTATTGAGCGCTTACTGCGCGCAGAGCACTGGGCTAAGCGCTTGAGAAGTGCGATTGGACAACAGAGAGCGACAATAATTCGTTCACTCAATCGTATTCATTCATTCAATCGTATTCATTGAGCGCTTGCTGCATGCAGAGCACTGGACTAAGCGCTTGAGAAGTGCGATTGGACAACAGAGAGCGACAATCATTCGTTCATTAAATTGTATTCATTCATTCAATCGTATTTATTGAGCGCTTACTCTGTGCAGAGCACTGGGCTAAGCGCTTGAGAAGTGCAATTGGACAATGGAGAGCAACAATCATTCGTTCATTCAATCGTATTCATTCATTCAATCGTATTTATTGAGCGCTTACTCTGTCCAGAGCACTGGGCTAAGCGCTTGAGAAGTGCAATTCGGCAACAGAGAGCGACAATCATTCGTTCATTCAATCGTAATCATTCATTCAATCGTATTTATTGAGCGCTTACTGTGTGCAGAGCACTGGGCTAAGCGCTTGGGAAGGACAAGTCGACAATAATCAAATAATAATAATGCATTCATTCAGTCGTATCTATTGAGCGCTGACTGCGCGCAGAGCACTGGCTAAGCGCTTGAGAAGTGCAATTCGACAACAGAGAGCGACAATCATTCGTTCATTCAATCGTATTCATTCAGTCAGTCGCACTTATTGAGCGCTTGCTGCGCGCAGAGCACTGGGCTAAGCGCTTGAGAAGTGCGATTGGACAACAGAGAGCGACAATCATTCGTTCATTCAATCATATTCATTCAGTCAGTCGCACTTATTGAGCGCTTGCTGCGTGCAGAGCACTGGACTAAGCGCTTGAGAAGTGCGATTGGACAACAGAGACCGACAATCATTCGTTCGTTCAATCGTGTTCGTTCATTCAATCATATTTATTGAGCGCTGACTGCGCACAGAGCACTGGGCTAAGCGCTTGGGAAGGACAAGTCGACAATAATCAGAATAATAATAATATCCATTTATTTAGTCGTATCTATTGAGCGCTTACTGCGCGCAGAGCACTGGACTAAGCGCTTGAGAAGTGCAATTGGACAACAGAGAGCGACAATCATTCGTTCACTCAATCGTATTCATTCATTCAATCGTATTTATTGAGCACTTACTCTGTGCAGAGCACTGGGCTAAGCGCTTGAGAAGTGCAATTGGACAACAGAGAGCGACCATCATTCGTTCATTCAATCGTATTCATTCAGTCAGTCGCACTTATTGAGCGCTTGCTGCACGCAGAGCACTGGACTAAGCGCTTGAGAAGTGCCGTTGGACAGCAGAGAGCGACAATCATTCGTTCATTCAATCGTATTCATTCATTTAATCGTAGAGAAGCGGCGTGGCTCAGTGGAAAGAGCAGGGGCTTTGGAGTCAGAGGTCATGGGTTCAAATCCCGGCTCCGCCAACTGTCAGCTGTGTGACTTTGGGCAAATCACTTCGCTTCTCTGGGCCTCAGTTACCTCATCTGGAAAATGGGGATAAAGAAAGACTGTGAGCCCAACATGGGACAACCTGATCGCCTTGTATTCCCCCAGCGCTTAGAGCAGTGCTTTGCACATAGTAAGCGCTTAAGAAATACCATCATTATTATTATTATTATTATTTATTGAGCGCTGACTGTGTGCAGAGCACTGGACTAAGCGCTTGGGAACTGCAATTCGACAAGAGAGCGACAATCATTTGTTCATTCAATCGCTAAGCGCTTGAGAAGTGCAATTCGACAACAGAGAGCGACAATCATTCGTTCATTCAATCGTATTCATTCATTCAATCGTATTTATTGAGCGCTGCCTGTGTGCAGAGCACTGGGCTAAGCGCTTGGGAAGGACAAGTCGACAATAATCAGAATAATAATAATATTCATTCAGTCAGTCATATCTATTGAGCGCTTGCTGCACGCAGAGCACTGGACTAAACGCTTGAGAAGTGCAATTGGACAACAGAGAGCGACAAGCATTCGTTCATTCAATCGTATTCATTCATTCAATCGTATTGAGCGCTGACTGTGTGCAGAACACTGGGCTAAGCGCTTGAGAAGTGCAATTGGACAACAGAGAGCGACAATCATTCATTCATTCAATCATATTTATTGAGCGCTGACTGCGTGCAGAGCACTGGGCTAAGCGCTTGGGAAGGACAAGTCAACAATAATCAGAATAATAATAATTCATTCATTCAGTCGTATCTATTGAGCGCTGACTGCGCGCAGAGCACTGGACTAAGCTCTTGAGAAGTGCAATTCGACAACAGAGAGCGACAATCATTCGTTCATTCAATCGTATTCATTCATTCAATCGTGTATTGAGCACTTACTCTGTGCAGAGCACTAGGCTAAGCGCTTGAGAAGTGCAATTCAGCAACAGAGAGCGACAATCATTCGTTCATTCAATCGTATTCATTCATTCAATCGTACTTATTGAGCGCTGACTGTGTGCAGAGCACAGGGCTAAGCGCTTGGGAAGGACAAGTCGACAATAACCATAATAATAATAATATTCATTCAGTCAGTCGTATCTATTGAGCGCTTACTGCGCGCAGAGCATTGGACTAAGCGCTTGAGAAGTGCGATTGGACAACAGAGAGCGACAATCATTCGTTCGTTCAATCGTATTCATTCGTTCAATCGTATTTATTGAGCGCTTGCTGCGTGCAGAGCACTGGGCTAAGCGCTTGAGAAGTGCGATTGGACAACAGAGAGCGACAATCATTCATTCATTCAATTGTATTCATTCAATTGTATTTATTGAGCGCTGACTGTGCGCAGAGCACTGGGCTAACCACTTCAGAAGTGCGATTGGACAACAGAGAGCGACAATCATTCGTTCACTCAATCGTATTCATTCAATCGTATTGAGCGCTGACTGTGTGCAGAGCACTGGGCTAAGCACTTGGGAAGGACAAGTCAACAATAATCAGAATAATAATAATAATATTCATTCATTCAGTCGTATCTATTAAGTGCTGACTGTGCGCAGAGCACTGGGCTAAGCGCTTGAGAAGTGCAGTTGGTCAACAGAGAGCGACAATCATTCGTTCATTCAATCGTATTCATTCAGTCAGTCGCACTTATTGAGCGCTTGCTGCGCGCAGAGCACTGGACTAAGCGCTTGAGAAGTGCAATTCGACAACAGAGAGCGACAATCATTCGTTCATTCAATCGTATTCATTCATTCAATCATATTTATTGAGCGCTTGCTGCGCGCAGAGCACTGGGCTAAGCGCTTGAGAAGTGCAAATGGACAACAGAGAGCGACAATCATTCGTTCATTCAATCGTATTCATTCATTCAATCATATTTATTGAGCGCTGACTGTGTGCAGAGCACTGGGCTAAGCGCTTGGGAAGGAAAAGTCGACAATAATCAGAATAATAATAATAATATTCATTCATTCAGTCATACCTATTGAGCGCTTACTGCACGCAGAGCACTGGACTAAGCGTTTGAGACGTGCAATTGGACAACAGAGAGCGACAATCATTCGTTCAATCGTATTCATTCATTCAATCGTATTTATTGAGCGCTTACTCTGTGCAGAGCACTGGGCTAAGCGCTTGGGAAGGACAAGTTGACAATAATCAGAATAATAATAATCATTCAGTCGTATCTATTGAGCACTTACTACACGCAGAGCACTGGACTAAGCACTTGAGAAGTGCAATTCGACAACAGAGAGCGACAATCATTCGTTCATTCAATCGTATTCATTCATTCAATCGTATTTATGGAGCGCTTACTGTGCGCAGAACACTGGACTAAGCGCTTGAGAAGTGCGATTGGACAGTAGAGAGCGATAATCATTCGTTCATTCAATCGTATTCATTCATTCATTCAATCGTATTTATTGAGCGCTGACTGTGTGCAGAGCACTGGGCTAAGCACTTCGGAAGTGCAACTGGACAACAGAGAGCGACAATCATTCATTCATTCGATCGCTAAGCGCTTGCGAAGTGCAATTGGACAACAGAGAGTGACAATCATTCGTTCATTCAATCGTATTCGTTCATTCAATCGTATTTATTGAGCGCTGACTGTGTGCAGAGCACAGGGCTGAGCGCTTGGGAAGGACAAGTCGACAATAATCAGAATAATAATAATGTTCATTCAGTCAGTCGTATCTATTGAGCGCTTCCTGCGCGCAGAGCACTGGACTAAGCGCTTGAGAAGTGTGATTGGGCAACAGAGAGCGACAATCATTCGTTCATTCAATCGTATTCATTCATTCAATCGTATTGAGCGCTGACTGTGTGCAGAGCACTGGGCTAAGCGCTTGAGAAGTGCAATTCGGCAACAGAGAGCGACAATCATTCGTTCATTCAATCGTATTCATTCATTCAATCGTATTCATTGAGCGCTGACTGCGCGCAGAGCACTGGGCTAAGCGCTTGAGAAGTGCAATTGGACAACAGAGAGCGACAATCATTCATTCATTCAATCGTATTCGTTGAGCGCTGACTGTGTGCAGAGCACTGGGCTAAGCGCTTGGGAAGGACAAGTCGACAATAATCAGAATAATAATAATATTCATTCATTCAGTCGTATCTATTGAGCGCTTACTGCGCGCAGAGCACTGGACTAAGCGCTTGAGAATTGCGACTGGACAACCGAGAGCAACAATCATTCGGTCACTCAATCGTATTAATTCGTTCAATCGTATTTATTGAGCACTTACTCTGTGCAGAGCACTGGGCTAAGCACTTGAGAAGTGCAACTGGACAACAGAGAGCGACAATCATTCGTTCATTCAATCGTATTCATTCATTCAATCGTATTCTTTCATTCAATCGTATTTATTGAGCGCTGACTGCGCGCAGAGCACTGGACTAAGCGCTTGAGAATTGCGATTGGACAACAGAGAGCGACAATCGTTCGTTCATTCAATCGTATTCATTCATTCAATCGTATTTATTGAGCGTTGACTGTGTGCAGAGCACTGGGCTAAGCGCTTGAGAAGTACAATTGGACAACAGAGAGCGACAATCATTAGTTCATTCAATCGTATTCGTTCATTCAATCGTATTCATTCATTCAATCGTATTTATTGAGCGCTGACTGTGCACAGAGCACTGGGCTAAGCGCTTGGGAAGGACAAGTCGACAATAATCAGAATAATAATAATCATTCATTCAGTCATATCTATTGAGCGCTGACTGCGCGCAGAGCACTGGGCTAAGCGCTTGGGAAGGACAAGTCGACAATAATCAGAATAATAATAATCATTCATTCAGTCATATCTATTGAGCGCTGACTGCACGCAGAGCACTGGACTAAGCGCTTGAGAAGTGCGATTGGACAACAGAGAGCGACAATCATTCGTTCAGTCAATCGTATTTATTGAGCGCTGACTGCGCACAGAGCACTGGGCTAAGCGCTTGGGAAGGACAAGTCGACAATAATCAGAATAATAATAATTCTTTCATTCAGTCGTATCTATTGAGCACTTGCTGCGCGCAGAGCACTGGGCTAAGCGCTTGAGAAGTGCAGTTGGACAACAGAGAGTGACAATCATTCATTCATTCAATCGTATTCATTCATTCAATCGTATTTATTAAGCGCTGACTGTGTGCAGAGCACTGGGCTAAGCGCTTGGGAAGGACGTCGACAATAATCAGGATAATGATAATATTCATTCAGTCAGTCATATCTATTGAGCGCTTGCTGCGCACAGAGCACTGGACTAAGCGCTTGAGAAGTGCGATTGGACAACAGAGAGCGACAATCATTCGTTCGTTCAATCGTATTCATTCAGTCAGTCGCACTTATTGAGAGCTTGCTGCGCGCAGAGCACTGGGCTAAGCGCTTAAGAAGTGCAACTGGACAACAGAGAGCGACAATCATTCGTTCATTCAATCGTATTCATTCATTCAATCGTATTTATTGAGCGCTGACTACGCGCAGAGCACTGGGCTAAGAGCTTGGGAACTGCAATTCGACAAGAGAGCGACAATCATTCGTTCATTCAATAGTATTTATTGAGCGCTTACTGTGCACAGAACACTGGGCTAAGCGCTTGGGAAGGACAAGTCGACAATAATCAGAATAATGATAATAATATTCATTCATTCAATCGTATTCATTGAGCGCTTACTGTGTGCAGAGCACTGGACTAAGCGATTGGGAAGGACAAATCGACAGTAATCAGAATAATAATAATATTCATTCAATCGTATTTATTGAGCGCTTACTGCGCGCAGAGCACTGGACTAAGCGCTTGGGAAGTACAGGTCGGCAACATTCATTCGTTCATTCATTCAATCGTATTTATTGAGCACTTACTGCGCGCGGAGCACTGGACTAAGCGCTTGAGAAGTGCAATTCGACAACAGACAGCGACAGTCATTCATTCATTCAATTGTATTTACTGTGTGCAGAGCAGTGGGCTAAGCGCTTGGGAAGGACAAGTCGACAATAATCAGAATAATAACAATATTCATTCATTCAATCGTATTTATTGAGCACTGACTGTGCACAGAGCACTGGACTAAACGCTTGGGAAGGACGTCGACAATAATCAGAAAAAAATAATAATATTCGTTCATTCAATGGTATTTATTGAGCGCTTGCTGCGCGCAGAGCACTGGACTAAGCGCTTGGGAAGTCCAAGTTGGCAACAGATAGAGACGGTCCCTACCCAACAGTGGGCTCACAGTCTAGAAGGGGGAGACAGAGAACAAAACCAAACATATTAACAAAATAAAATAAATAGAATAAATATGTACAAATACAATAAATAAATAGAGTAATAAATACGATTATTGGCTCACAGTGTAGAAGGGGGAACATATAGAGACGGTCCCTACCCAACAGCGGGCTCACAGTCTAGAAGGGGGAGACAGAGAACAAAACCAAACATATTAACAAAATAAAATAAATAGAATAAATATGTACAAATACAATAAATAAATAGAGTAATAAATACGATTATTGGCTCACAGTGTAGAAGGGGGAACATATAGAGACGGTCCCTACCCAACAGCGGGCTCACAGTCTAGAAGGGGGAGACAGAGAACAAAACAAAACATATTAACAAAATAAAATAAATAGAATAAATATGTGCAAATGAAATAGAGTAATAAATACATACAAACATATATACATACATACAGGTGCTGTGGGGAGGGGAAGGAGGTAAGGCGGGGGGGATGGAGGGGGGAGGAGGCTGACTGTGCAGAGGACTGGGCTAAGTGCTTGGGAAGTACAAGTTGACAATAATCAGAATAATAATAATATTCATTCATTCATTCAATCATATTTATTGAGTGCTTACTGTGCGCAGAGCACTGGGCTTAGTGCTTGGGAAGGACAAGTCGGCAACATCTAGAGACGGTCCCTACCCAACAGCGGGCTCACAGTCTAGAAGGGGGAGACAGACAACAAAACAAAACATATTAACAAAATAAAATAGAATAAATATGTACAAATAAAATAAATAAATAGAGTAATAAATATGATTATTGGCTCACAGTCTAGAAGGGGGAACATCTAGAGACGGTCCCTACCCAACAGCGGGCTCACCGTCTAGAAGGGGAAGACAGAGAACGAAACAAAACATATTAACAAAATAAAATAAATAGAATAAATATGTACAAATAAAATAAATAAATAAATAGAGTAATAAATATGATTATTGGCTCACAGTCTAGAAGGGGGAACATATAGAGACTGTCCCTACCCAACAGCGGGCTCACAGTCGAGAAGGGGGAGACAGATGGCAAAACAAAACATATTAACAAAATAAAATAAATAGAATAAATACGTGCAAATAAAATAAACAAATAGAGTAAAAAACATACAAACATATATACATATATACAGGTGCTGTGGGGAGGGGAAGGAGGTAAGGTGGGGGGATGGAGGGGGGAGGAGGCTGACTGTGCAGAGCACTGGGTTAAGCGCTTGGGAAGTACAAGTTGACAATAATCAAAATAATAATATTCACTCATTCATTCAATCGTATTTATTGAGTGCTGACTGTGTGCAGAGCACTGGGCTAAGCGCTTGGGAAGGACAAGTCGACAATAATCAGAATAATAATAACAATAATCTTCATTCATTCAATCGTATTCATTGAGCGCTTACTGTGTGCAGAGCACTGGGCTAAGCGCTTGGGAAGTCCAAGTCGACAATAATCAGAATAATAATAATATTCATTCATTCATTCAATCGTATTTATTGAGCGCCTACTGTGTGCAGAGCACTGGACTAAGCGCTTGGGAAGGACAAGTTGGCAACATGTAGAGACAGTCCCTACCCAGCCATTCATTCATTTATTCGTTCACTCCTCACTCATTCATTCATTTGTTCATTCAATCGTATTTATTGAGCGCTTACTGTGTGCAGAGCACTGGACTAAACACTTGGGAAGGACAAGTCGGCAACATATACGGACGGTCCCTACCCAACCATTCATTCATTTATTCGTTCACTCATTCATTCATTCACTCAATCGTATTTATTGAGCGCTTACTGTGTGCAGAGCACTGGACTAAGCTCTTGGGAAGTCCAAGTCGGCAACATATAGGGACGGTCCCTACCCAACCATTCATTCATTTATTCGTTCACTCATTCATTCATTCATTCAATCGTATTCATTGAGCGCTTACTGTGTGCAGAGCACTGGACTAAGCGCTTGGAAAGTACAGTTCGGCAACATACAGAGACGGTCCCTACCCAACCATTCATTCATTCATTCACTCACTCATTCACTCAATCGTATTTGATAATAATAATGGCATTTATTAAGCACTTACTATGTGCAAAGCACTGTTCTTATTGAGTGCTTACTGTGTGCACAGCACTGGACTAAGCGCTTGGGAAGGACAAGTCAGCAACAGATAGAGGCGGTCCCTACCCAACCATTCATTCATTCATTCGTTCCGTCACTCATTCATTCACTCAACCGTATGTTTTGAGCACTTACTGTGTGCAGAGCACTGGACTAAGCGCTTGGGAAGGACAAATTGGCAACATATAGAAGCGGTCCCTACCCAACCATTCATTCATTCATTCACTCACTCATTCATTCAATTGTATTGATTGAGCGCTTACTGTGTGCAGAGCACTGGACTAAGCGCTTGAGAAGCCCAAGTCAGCAGCATATAGAGACAGGCCCTACCCAATCATTCATTCCTTCATTCATTCATTTATTCAATCGTATTTACTGAGCGCTTACTGTGTGCAGAGCACTGGACTAAGCACTTGGGAAGGACAAGTCAGCAACATATAGGGACGGTCCCTACCCAACCATTCATTCATTCATTCGTTCCCTCACTCGTTCATTCATTCGTTCCCTCACTCATTCATTCATTCAACCGTATGTTTTGAGCGCTTACTGTGTGCAGAGCACTGGACTGAGCGCTTGGGAAGGACAAATTGGCAACATATAGAAACGGTCCCTACCCAACCATTCATTCATTCATTCACTCACTCACTCATTCATTCAATCGTATTGATTGAGCGCTTACTGTGTGCAGAGCACTGGACTAAGCGCTTGGGAAGGACAAGTCAGCAACATATAGAGACGGTCCCTATCCAACCATTCATCCATTCATTCACTCATTCATTCAGTCACTCAATCGTATTTATTGAGTGCTTACTGTGTGCAGAGCACTGGACTAAGTGCTTGGGAAGGACAAGTCAGCAGCATATAGAGACAGGCCCTACCCAATCATTCATTCATTCATTTATTCAATCGTATTTATTTAGCGCTTACTGTGTGCAGAGCACTGGACTAAGCGCTTGGGAAGGACAAGTCAGCAGCATATAGAGACAGGCCCTACCCAATCATTCATTCATTTATTCAATCGTATTTATTGAGCGCTTACTGTGTGCAGAGCACTGGACTAAGCACTTGGGAAGGACAAGTCAGCAGCATATAGAGACAGGCCCTACCCAATCATTCATTCATTCGTTCATTTATTCAATCGTATTTATTGAGCGTTTACTGTGTGCAGAGCACTGGACTAAGCGCTTGGGAAGGGCAAGTCGGCCACATATAGAGACGGTCTCTACCTAGCCATTCATCCATTCATTCACTCATTCATTCATTCATTCAATCGTATTTATGAGCGCTTACTGTGTGCAGAGCACTGGACTAAGCGCTTGGGAAGGACAAGTCGGCAACATATAAAGACGGTCCCTTCCCAGCCATTCATTCATTTATTCACTCATTCATTCATTCAATCGTATTTATTGAGCGCTGACTGTGCAGAGCAGTGGACTAAGCACTTGGGAAGTCCAAGTCGGCAACTATAGAGACGGTCCCTACCCAACCATTCATCCATTCATTCACTCATTCATTCACTCATTCGATCATATTTATTGAGTGCTGACTGTGTGCAGAGCACTGGACTAAGCGCTTGGGAAGTCCAAGTCGGCAACATATAGAGACGGTCCCTACCCAACGACGGGCTCACGGCCTTGAAGGGGGAGACAGACAATAAAGCAAAACATGTAGACAGCACTTATTAAGCGCTAGAATAATAATGATGGCATTTTATTAAGCGCTTACTATGTGCCAGGAGCTAGAATAATAATGATAATGAAGGCATTTTTTAAGCACTTACTATGTGCCAGGCGCCAGAATAATAATGATAATGAAGGCATTTATTAAGCGCTTACTATGTGCCAGATGCTAGAATTGATTCATTCATTCAATCGTATATATTGAGCGCTTACTGTGTTGCAGAGCGCTGTACTAAGCGCTTGGGAAGTACAAGTCGGTAACATAGAGAGACGGTCCCTACCCAACAACGGGCTCACAGTCTAGAAGGGGGAGACGGACAACAAAACAAACATGTAGACAGGTGATAATGATGGCATTTGTTAGTAATAATAATGGCATTTATTAAGCACTTACTATGTGCAGAGCACTGTTCTAAGCACTGGGGAGGTTACAAGGTGATCAGGTTGTCCCACGGGGGGCTCACAGTCTTCATCCCCATTTGACAGATGAGGGAACTGAGGCCCAGAGAAGTGAAGTGACTTGCCCAAGTCACACAGCTGACAAGTGGCGGAGCCGGGATTCGAACCCATGACTTCTGACTCCAAAGCCCGGGCTCTTTCCATTGAGCCACGCTGCTTCTCCATGCTTCTCCGTGCTTCTCAAAGTGCTGCTTTGTTAAGCGCTTACTATGTGCCAGGCGCTAGAATAATAATAATAATAATGATGATGGTATTTGTTAAGCGCTTACTATGTGCCAGGCGCTAGAATAATAACGATGGCATTTGTTAAGCACTTACTATGTGCCAGGCACTAGAATAATAACGATGGCATTTTATTAAGCGCACACTACGTGCCAGGCGCTAGAATAATAATGATGGCATTTGTTAAGCGCTTACTATGTGCCAGGCGCTAGAATAATAATGATGGCATTTGTTAAGCACTTACTATGTTCCAGGCGTTAGAATAATAATAATAATGATGGCATTTGTTAAGCGCTTACTATGTGCCAGGCACTAGAATAATAACGATGGCATTTTATTAAGCGCTTACTATGTGCCAGGCGCTAGAATAATAATGATGGCATTTGTTAAGCACTTACTACATTCCAGGCGCGAGAATAATAATAACAATAATGATGGCATTTGTTAAGCGCTTACTACGTGCCAGGTGCTAGAATAATAATGACGGCATTTTATTAAGTGCTTACTATGTGCCAGGTGCTAGAATAATAATGATGGCATTTGTTAAGCACTTACTATGTTCTAGTCGCTAGAATAATAATAATGATGATGGCATTTGTTAAGCGCTTACTATGTGCCAGGCACTAGAATAATAATGATGGCATTTTATTAAGCACTTACTATGTGCCAGGCGCTAGAATAATAATGATGGCATTTGTGAAGCACTTACTATGTGCCAGGCGCTAGAATAATAATGATGGCATTTGTTAAGCGCTTACTATGTGCCAGGCGCTATAATAATAATCATGGCATTTTGTTAAGCGTTTACTATGTGCCAGGCGCTAGAATAATAATGACGGCATTTTATTAAGCGCTTACTATGTGCCAGGCGCTAGAATAATAATGACGGCATTTTATTAAGCGCTTACTATGTGCCAGGCGCTAGAATAATAATGATGGCATTTGTTAAGCACTTACTATGTTCCAGGCGCTAGAATAATAATAATAATGACGGCATTTTATTAAGCGCTTACTATGTGCCAGGCGCTAGAATAATAATGACGGCATTTTATTAAGCGCTTACTATGTGCCAGGCGCTAGAATAATAATGATGGCATTTGTTAAGCACTTACTATGTTCCAGGCGCTAGAATAATAATAATAATGACGGCATTTTATTAAGCGCTTACTATGTGCCAGGCGCTAGAATAATAATGATGGCATTTGTTAAGCACTTACTATGTTCCAGGCGCTAGAATAATAATAATGATGATGGCATTTGTTAAGTGCTTACTATGTGCCAGGAGCTAGAATAATAATGATGGCATTTTATTAAGCGCTTACTATGTTCCAGGCGCTAGAATAATAATGACGGCATTTTATTAAGCGCTTACTATGTGCCAGGCGCTAGAATAATAATGATGGCATTTGTTAAGCGCTTACTATGTTCCAGGCGCTAGAATAATAATAATGATGATGGCATTTGTTAAGCGCTTACTATGTGCCAGGTGCTAGAATAATAATGACGGCATTTTATTAAGCACTTACTATGTTCCAGGCACTAGAATAATAATGACGGCATTTTATTAAGCGCGCACTATGTGCCAGGTGCTAGAATAATAATGATGGCATTTGTTAAGCACTTACTATGTGCCAGGCGCTAGAATAATAATGATGGCATTTGTTAAGCGCTTACTATGTTTCAGGCGTTAGGATAATAATAATAATCATGGCATTTGTTAAGCACTTACTATGTGCCAGGAGCTAGAATAATAATGATGGCATTTGTTAAGCACTTACTATGTGCCAGGCGCTAGAATAATAACGATGGCATTTGTTAAGCGCTTCCTATGTGCCAGGCGCTAGAATAATAATGATGGCATATGTTAAGCACTTACTACGTTCCAGGCGCTATAATAATAATAATAATGATGGCATTTGTTAAGCGCTTACTATGTGCCAGGCGCTAGAATAATAATGATGGCATTTGTTAAGCGCTTACTATGTGCGAAGCACTGTTCTAAGCGCTGGGGGGGGATACAAGGTAATCAAGTTGTCCCACATGGGGCTCACAGTCTTAATCCCCATTTTCCAGATGAGGTAACTGAGGCCCAGAGAAGGGAAGTGACTTGCCCAAAGTCCCACAGCCGACAAGCGGCAGAGCCGGGATTTGAACCCACGACCTCTGGCTCCCAAGCCCGGGCTCTTTCCACTGAGCCACGCTGCTATACTAAGCCCCGGCCTGTGAGCTCGTTGTGGACAGGGAATGTGTCTGTTTGGGGTTGTATCCTACTCTCCCAGGCGCTTAGTCCAGCGCTTACTATGTGCCAAGCACTGTGCTAAGCGCTGCGGAGGTTACAAGGCGATCAGGTTGTCCCACGGGGGGCTCACAGTCATCCCCGGCTCTCAACACTCTCTGCTCCTCTCCCATCCTTCCCAGCAGTATCCTCAGAGGAGCTCTCCTCCCTCCTCTCAAGTGCTACTCCGGCCACCTGTGCTTCTGACCCCATTCCCTCCCATTCCCTCTCACCTCATGAAATCTCTCGCTCCATCCCTTCTCCCCTCCTTAACTTCCATCTTCAACCGCTCACTCTCCACTGGTTCCTTCCCCTCTGCCTTCAAACATGCCCATGTCTCTCCCATCCTAAAAAAAACCCTCTCTTGACCCCACCTCACCTTCTAGTTATCGCCCCATCTCCCTCCTACCATTCCTTTCCAAACTCCTTGAACGAGTTGTCTACACGCGCTGCCTAGAATTCCTCGACACCAACTCTCTCCTCGACCCCCTCCAGTCTGGCTTCTGTCCCCTACATTCCACGGAAACTACCCTCTCAAAGGTCACCGATGACCTCCTGCTTGCCAAATCCAACAGCTCCTACTCTGTCCTAATCCTCCTCGACCTCTCAGCTGCCTTTGACACTGTGGACCACCCCCTTCTCCTCCACACGTTATCTGACCTTGGCTTCACAGACTCCGTCCTCTCCTGGTTCTCCTCTTATCTCTCCGGTCGTTCTTTCTCAGTCTCTTTTGCAGGCTCCTCCTCCCCCTCCCATCCTCTTACGGTGGGGGTTCCCCAAGGTTCAGTGCTTGGTCCCCTTCTGTTCTCAATCTACACTCACTCCCTTGGTGACCTCATTCGATCCCACGGCTTCAACTATCATCTCTACGCTGATGACACCCAGATCTACGTCTCTGCCCCTGCTCTCTCCCCCTCTCTCCAGGCTCGCATCTCCTCCTGCCTTCAGGACATCTCCATCTGGATGTCCGCCCGCCACCTAAAGCTCAACATGTCGAAGACTGAACTCCTTGTCTTCCCTCCCAAACCTTGCCCTCTCCCTGACTTTCCCATCTCTGTTGACGGCACTACCATCCTTCCCGTCTCACAAGCCTGCAACCTTGGTGTCATCCTCGACTCCGCTCTCTCATTCACCCCTCACATCCAAGCCGTCACCAAAACCTGCCGGTCTCAGCTCCGCAACGTTGCCAAGATCCGCCCTTTCCTCTCCATCCAAACCGCTACCCTGCTCATTCAAGCTCTCATCCTATCCCGTCTGGACTACTGCATCAGCCTTCTCTCTGATCTCCCATCCTCGTGTCTCTCTCCACTTCAATCCTTATTTCTGCTGTTCCCGGATTATCTTTGTCCAGAAATGCTCTGGGCATGTCACTCCCCTCCTCAAAAATCTCCAGTGGCTACCAATCAATCTGCGCATCAGGCAGAAACTCCTCACCCGGGGCTTCAAGGCTGTCCATCCCCTCGCCCCCTCCTACCTCACCTCCCTACTCTCCCTCTCCAGCCCAGCCCGCACCCTCCGCTCCTCTGCCGCTAATCTCCTCCCCGTACCTCGTTCTCGCCTGTCCCGCCGTCGACCCCCGGCCCACGTCCTCCCCCGGGCCTGGAATGCCCCCAATCCCTCTGCCCCTCCGCCAAGCTAGCTCTCTTCCTCCCTTCAAGGCCCTGCTGAGAGCTCACCTCCTCCAGGAGGTCTTCCCAAACTGAGCCCCTTCCTTCCTCTCCCCCTCGTTCCCCTCTCCATCCCCCCCATCTTACCTCCTTCCCTTCCCCACAGCACCTGTATATATGTATATATGTTTGTACATATTTATTACTCTATTTATTTATTTATTTATTTTACTTGTACATATCTATTCTATTTATTTTATTTTGTTAGTATGTTTGGTTTTGTTCTCTGTCCCCCCCTTTTAGACTGTGAGCCCACTGTTGGGTAGGGACTGTCTCTATATGCTGCCAATTTGTACTTCCCAAGCGCTTAGTACAGTGCTCTGCACATAGTAAGCGCTCAATAAATACGATTGATTGATTGATTGATTCAATCATATTTATTGAGCGCTTACTGTGCGCAGAGCACTGGACTAAGCACTTGGGAAGTGCAATTTGACAACAGATAGTGACAACCATTCATTCATTCAATCGTATTTATTGAGCGCTTACTGTGCGCAGAGCACTGGACTAAGCGCTTGGGAAGTCCAAGTCAGCAACATCTAGAGACGGTCCCTACCCAACAATGGGCTCACAGTCTAGAAGGGAGAGATGGATGACAAAACAATGACATGCAGACAGGTAGCGCTTACTATGTGCAGAACACTGGATTAAGCGCTTGGGAAGTACAGTTCAGCAATAGATAGAGGCAATCATTCATTCATTCATTCAATCATATTTATTGAGCACTTACTGTGTGCAGAGCACTGGACTAAGCGCTTGGAAAGGACAATTCGGCCACAAATAGTGGCACTCGGTCATTCAATCCCACTGTTGGGTAGGGACTGTCTTTATATGTTGCCAACTTGTACTTCCCAAGCGCTTAGTACAGTGCTCTGCACACAGTAAGCGCTCAATAAATACGATTGATGATGATGATGATGATTCAATCGTATTTATTGAGCGCTATGTGCAGTGCACTGTACTAAGTGCTTGGGAAGCACATCTCGGCAACAGATAGCAAGCGACAATCATTCGTTCAATCGTATTTATTGAGCGCTTACTGTGCGCAGAGCACTGGACTAAGCACTTGGGAAGGACAAGTCGGCAACACATAGAGACGGTCCCTACTCAACAACGGGCTCCCAGTCTAGAAGCGCTCAATAAATACGATTGATTGATTGATTAGAAGGGGGAGACAGACAGGCAGACAGGGAGGGAGGCAGGCAGCAGCGGCCCAAGGGGACCAGCATTCATTTATTCATTCATTCATTCAATCGTATTCATTGAGCGCTTACTGTGTGCAGAGCACTGTACTAAGCGCTTGGGAAGTCCAAGTGGGCAACATATACAGACAGTCCCTACCCAACAGCGGGCTCCAATCCATTCATCCCTTCGTATCCATTAAGCTCTGGCCCTGTGCGGAGCACCGGACTAAGGGCCTGGGAGAGGAGGAGAGTAGTACACTCTGCTCACTCTGCACACAGTAAGTGCTCAATAAATATGATCGATTGATAGTAGAAAAGCAGCGTGGCTCAGTGGAAAGAGCCTGGGTTTGGAAGTCAGAGGTCACGGGTTCTAATCCCAACTCCGCCACTTGTCTGCTGTGTGACTGTGGGCAAGTCACTTTGCTTCTCTGGGCCTCATTTACCTCATCTGGAAAATGGGGATGAAGACTGTGAGCCCCACGTGGGACAACCTGATGACCTTGTATCCCCCCAGTGCTTAGAACAGTGCTTGGTACATAGTAAGCGCTTAACAAAAGCCGTCATCTACCCCAGCACTTCGAACAGTGCTTGGCACGTAGTAAGCGCTTAACAAATACCATCATTATTATTATTACTATTATTATTATTAGGTTACAACCCCAAATAGACACATTCCCTGCCCAGTGAAATGAATAATAAATAATTGAATCCATTCATTCAGTCGTATTCATTAAGCACTAACCGTGGGTAGAGCACTGGACTGAGCCTGGGAAAGTAGGATATAACCCCAAATAAACACATTCCCTGCCCACAGTGAGCTCACAGTCCAGCGCTTAGTATAGCACCTGGCACATAGTAAGCACTTAACAAATGCCACAATTATTATTTGAGGGGGAGATGGACATTCATCTAAATAAATAAATAATAAATAAATGAATTCATTCCTTCAACCACACTTATTAAGCACTAACTGTGGGCAGAGCACTGGACTAAGCGCTTGGGAGAGTAGGATATAACCCCAAATAAACACATTCCCTGCCCACAGTGAGCTCACAGTCCAGCGCTTAGTATAGCACCTGGCACATAGTAAGCGCTTAACAAATGCCGCAATTATTATTTGAGGGGGAGATGGACATTCATCTAAATAAATAAATAATAAAGAAATGAATTCATTCCTTCAACCGCACTTATTAAGCGCTAACTGTGGGCAGAGCACTGGACTGAGCGCTTGGGAGAATACGAAACAACAACAAATAGACACATTCCTGCCCACAACGAGCTCACGCGCTAGAGGGGGAGGCAGACATTAAATAAATAGATAAATAAATGAATACATACATACAAACAAAAATAAATTCAATTTTAGAACAGTGCTTTGCACATAGTAAGCGCTTAATAAATGCTATCATTATTATATTTATTGAGCACTGGCTGTGTGCAGAGAACTGGACTACGCTTGGGAGAGTACGATTCAATAACAAATAGACACATTCCGGCCCACAACGAGCTCACAGGCTGGAGGGGACGGCAGACGTTAGTCTAAATAAATAAATGGATAAATAAATGAGCAATAAATTCATTCAACCGTATTGATTAAGCGCTGACTGTGTGCAGAGCACTGGACTAAGAGCTTGGGAGAGTACAATCTGACAATCAAGAATGACATTTCCTGCCCACAATGAGCTCACAGGCTGGAGGGGACGGCAGACGTTAGTCTAAAAAAAAATAAATGGATAAATAAATGAGGAATAAATTATTTCAATCATATTTATTAAGCACCGACTGTGTGCAGAGCACTGGACTAAGCCCTTGGGAGAGTACAATCCAACAATAAAGAGTGACATTTCCCACCCACAACGAGCTCACAGGCTGGAGGGGACAGCAGACGTTAGTCTAAATAAATAAATGGATAAATAAATGAGCAGTAAATTCCTTCAATCTTATTTATTAAGCGCCGACTGTGTGCAGAGCACTGGACTAAGTGCTTGGGAGAGTACAATCCGACAATAAAGAGTGACATTTCCCGCCCACAGCGAGCTCACAGGCTGGAGGGGACGGCAGACGTTAGTCTAAATAAATAAATGGATAAATAAATGAGCAATAAATTCATTCAATTGTATTTATTAAGCGCCGACTGTGTGCAGAGCACTGGACTAAGCCCTTGGGAGAGTACAATCCGACAATAAAGAGTGACATTTCCCGCCCACAACACGCTCACAGGCTGGAGGGGACGGCAGACATTAGTCTAAATAAATAAATGGATAAATAAATGAGCGATAAATTCATTCAATCGTATTTATTAAGCACTGACTGTGCACAGAGCACTGGACTAAGCCCTTGGGAGAGTACAATCCGACAATAAAGAGTGACATTTCCCGCCCACAACGATCTCACAGGCTGGAGGGGACGGCAGACGTTAGTCTAAATAAATAAATGGATAAATAAATGAGCGATAAATTCATTCAATCGTATTAAGCACCGACTGTGCGCAGGGCACTGGACTAATCGCTTGGGAGAGGACTATCCGACAATAAAGAGTGACATTCCCTGCCCACAAGGAGCTGACAGTCTAGAGGGAGGGAGGGAGGCATCAGTATAAATAAATCAAAGGACAGATGTGGACGTAAGTGCTGGGGGCCGGGAGGTGGGGGGAGCGGGCTGACCCGGCCTTTAAAGCTCCTTCCCTCATTCCTTCTGATCACCCCTAAAAGCCCCACGCCGACACCACCAGGAGTTTCACTCATTTATTTTCATTCATTCATATTTATTGACCACTTATTGGGCTTCAACTACCATCTCTACGCTGATGACACCATCATCAATTGTATTTATTGTATCAAGTCTACATCTCCTCCCCCATTCTCCCTCCCTCCCTCCAGGCTCACGTCTCCTCCTGCCTTCAGGACATCATCACCCAGATCAATCAATCAATCAATCGTATTTATTGAGCACTTACTGTGTGCAGAGCACTGTACTAAGCGCTTGGGAAGTACAAGTTGGCAACATATCGAGATAGTCCCTACCCAACAGTGGGCTCACAGTCTAAAAGGGGGAGACAGAGAACAAAACCAAACATACTAATAAAATAAACAGAATAGATATGTACGGGTAAAATAAATAAATAAATAGAGTAATAAATATGTATAAACATATATACATATCTACAGGTGCTGTGGGGAAGGGAAGGAGGTAAGATGGGGGGATGGAGAGGGGAATGAGGGGGAGAGGCCCTCCCACCATCTAAAAATCAATATATCCAAGACAGAGCTCCTTATCTTCCCTCCCAAACTCTCTTTTCTCCCTGACCTTCCCACCATTGTGGACGGCACAACCATCCTTGCCGTCTCACAAGCCCGCAGCCTTGGTGTCAGCAGGGTGGCTTAGTGGAAAGAGCAGAGGCTTGGGAGTCAGAGGTCATGGGTTCTAATCCCGGTTCCACCACTTGTCAGCCGTGTGACCTGGGGCAAGTCACTTAACTTCTCTGTGCCTCAATTACCTCATCTGGAAAATGGGGATTAAGACTATGAGCCCCACGTGGGACAACCTAATTACCTTGTATCTACCCCAGTGCTTAGAACACTGGGGCACATAGTAACTGCTTAACAAATACCAACATTATTATTATTATTATTATTTTTATTATCCTTGACTCTGCTCTCTCATTCACCCCACATATCCAATCCATCACCAAAACCTGCCGGTCTCATCTTCACAACATTGCCAAGACCCGCTCTTTCCTTTCCATCCAAACCGGTATCTTGTTAGTACAATCACTCATCCTATCCCAACTGGATTACTGCATCGGCCTCCTCTCTGATCTCCCATCCTCCTGTCTCTCGCCACTTCAGTCTATACTTCACTCTGCTGCCCAGATTATCTTTGTACAGAAACGCTCTGGGCATGTCACTCCCCTCTTCAAAAATCTCCAGTGGTTGCCCGTCAACCTACGAATCAAGCAAAAACTCGTCACTCTCGGCTTCAAGGCTGTCCATCCCCTCGCCCCCTCCTACCTCACCTCCCTTCTCTCCTTCTCCGGCCCAGCCCGCACCCTCCGATCCTCTGCCATTAACCTCCTCACCGGGCCTCGTTCTCGCCCGTCCCGCCGTCGACCCCCGGCCCACATCCTACCCCTGGCCTGGAACTCCCTCCCTCCTCAAATCTGCCTACCAATCACACCTCCCCACTTCAAAGCCCTACTGAAAGCTCACCTCTTCCAGGAGGCCTTCCCAGACTGAGCCCCTCTTTTCCCCTGCTCCTCTCCCTCTCCCCATAGTTATGATTCTATATGTTTTATTAAAGTTGTGTATATATCTATAATTCTATTTATTTTTATTGATGTTATTGATGCCTGCCTACTTGTTTTGTTGTCTGTCTCCCCCCTTCTAGACTGTGAGCCCGTTGTTGGGTAAGGATCATCTCTATCTGTTCCCAAATTGTACTTTCCAAGTGCTTAGTACGGTGCTCCGTGCACAGTAACCGCTCAATAAATACGACTGAATGAATGAATGAATGAATCCCCCCTCACAGCCCCAAAGCACTTGCATGCATATCTGTAATTTGTTGACTGATATTCATGTCTGTCTCCCCCTCTACACTGTAAGCTCATTATAGGCAGGGAATATGTCTGTTTATTGTTAGATTGTACTCTCCCAAGCGCTTAGTACAATGCTCTGCACACAGTAAGCACTCAATAAATATGATCGAATGAATAAATAAATGAATGGAGAGACAGGAGGCAGAGACATCAGCGAGAAGGCTGAAGCGGTAATCGTGGTGGATTATGGAGAGATACAGCATGGCTTAGTGGAAAGAGTTTGGGCTTGGGAGCCAGACGTCATGGGTCCTGATCCCGGGTCCGTGACTTATCAGCTCTGTGACTTTGGGCAAGTCACTTAAACTTCTCTGTGCCTCAGTTACCTCATCTGTAAAAAGGGGATTGAGACTGTGAACCCCACGTGGGACAACCTGATGACCTTGTATCTACCCCAGCGCTTAGAACGGTGCTTGGCACATAGTAAGCGTATAACAGATGCCATAATTATTATTACTATTATTTTAAGTGCTTGAATCAGCATGGTAACAGCCTGTGTTGAGGAGCCGCATGGCCTAATGGGTAGAGCGTGGGCCTGGGAATCAGATCATGGGTTCAAATCCCCGCTCTGCCACTTGTCTGCTGTGTGACCATTGGCAAGTCACTTAACGTCTCTGTGCCTCAGTTCCCTCATCTGTGAAATGGGGATTAAAACTCTGAGCTCCCTGTGGGACAGGGACTGGGTTCAACCCAATTATTTTCCATCTACCCCAGCACTCAGACAGTGCCTGACACATAGTAAGCGCTTATTAATACCATCATCATTATTATTTATCACCATCATCATCAGTGGTACTTTATAGTGTGCTTACTATGTGCAGAGCACTGTCCTGAGCAGTCAGGACAGTACAATGCAACAGAGTTGGCAAGCACGTTTCCTGCCCTCAAGGAGCTTACAATCTAGAGGACGGAGAAGAAAGAGCAGATTCACAGATGCCGTGAAGGTAGAATGGACAGGATTTGGTAACAGATCAAATCTATGGGTTGAATGAGAGAAATGAGTTCAGGTTAATTCCGAGGTCACAGGCTTGTGAGATAGGCAAGGTGGTGGTGTTGGCTACAGTGACTGGAAAGTCAAGAGGAGGACATGGTTGGGGTGGGAAGGTGAAGAATTTGATTTTGGACATGTTGAGTTTGAAGTGTCTGCAGGACAGCCAAGTAGAGATGTCCCAAAGGCAAGAGGAAATGCAAGCCTGCCAAGAAGGAGAGAGGTCAGGGTTGGAGATGGAGATTTGGGAATCATCCGCATAGAGGTGGTAGTTGAAGCCGTGGGAGTGAATGAGTCCTCCAAGGGAGTGGGTCTAGGTGGAGACTATAGAAGGGGGTGCAGAACTGAGCCTTGAGGGACTCCCGTATGATGATGGTCATGTTCATAATTAGGGTATTTGTTAAGTGCTTACTAAGTGCCCAGCACTGTACTAAGCACTGGGGTAGGTACAAGACAATCAGGTCAGGCATGGGTGCTGTCCCACATGAGGGTCACAGTCTAAGGGGAAAGGAGAACAGGTATTTCATGTTCATTAATGGCATTTATTAAGTGCTTACTATGCGCAAAGCACTGTTCTAAGCGCTGGGGAGGTTACAAGGTGATCAAGTTGTCCCTTGGGGGGCTCACAGTCTTAATCCCCATTTTACAGATGAGGCCCAGAGAAGTGAAGTGACTTGCCCAAAGTCACACAGCTGACAATTGGTGGAGCTGGGATTTGAACCCATGCCTTCTGACTCCAAAGCCCGGGCTCTTCCCACTGAGCCATGCTGCTTCTCCTCCACTCACGTACTCCAGTTAGGCCGACTTCATCCTCACAGAGGCCAACAACCACCGGTTTTCTCCAACCTCTCTGTCTGTCCGACTGTAGAAGTAATAGCATTATCATTTACTGAGCTTCCAATTGCCGCTGCAACATCCAGTGCAGAGTACTAGATGTTTGAGAAATACAATCTAAAGAAGTGGCAGGTTCTCTACCTAAAAGATTTTTCCTGTTACCTTTCTTAGAGAAGCATCAATCACTCAATCAATACTATTTATTGGGTGTTTACTAGGTGCAGAGCACTGTACTAAGCTCTTGGGAGACGCTACAACAGAATTAGCAGATACGTTCCCTGCCCATAACGAGCTTACAGTAAAGAGGGGGAGACAGACATTAATATGAATAAATAATTTATAATCTATCATTGAAAGATGGGTACAAATGTGCTGTGGGGTTGGAGGTGGGGCAAATATCAAATGTCCAAAGGTCACAGATCCAAGTGCATAGATGATGCACTTGTACTTCCCAAGCGCTTAGTACAGTGCTCTGCACACAGTAAGCACTCAGTAAATACAATTAATTGATTGATTGATGCAGAAGGGAGATCCAGCTGGGGAAAAGAGGGCTTAATCATTCATTCATTCAGTCATATTTATTGAGTGCTTACTGTGTGCAGAGCACTGTACTAAGCGCTTGGGAAGTACAAGTCGGCATCGGGGAAGGCCTCTTGGAAGAGATGTGACCTTAAACATGGCATTCAGAGGGAAAAAGTAGGATAATCTCAACCTGTTCTTGTAGCCAAAACCAAATCATCTCCTCCCGCAACTTTCCAATCACTGCAGCAGCATTGTCATCCTCCCTGTCTCAAAAGCTTTCAAATCTGGCATGATCCTTCAGTCATCTCTCATTTGACCCTCATATTCAGTCTGTAACCAAAGCCTCTTTGTTTTGCCTCCAGAATAGTTGTAGAATCTCCCCTTGGTTTAACTTCACATTATCTTTAGAATCTACCCCTTCCCCTCCATCTGAACCGGGAAGCGGAATTGCCTAGTGGATAGAGCATGGGCCTGAGAGTCAGAAGGACCTGGGTTCTAATCCTGCCTTCGCCATCTGTCTGCTGATGACTTTGAGCAAGTCACTTCTCTGTGCCTCAGTTAAGTCATCTGTAAAATGGGGATTAAGACTGTGAGCCCCACGTGGGACAAGGACTTTGTGACACCTGACTAGCTTGTAGCTACCCCAGTGCTTAGTACAGTGCCTGGCACATAGTAAGAGTTTGACAAATGCCATAAAAAAGCCCACTGCCTTATTGATCCAAGCAGTTATATCCCAGCAAAACTACTAATCTACCGATCAATCAATTGTATTTACTGAGCACTTAGTCTGTAGAGCACCATGCTAAGTGCTGGGGACTTGATGATGACTTGACACCTGTCCACATGTTTTGTTCTGTTGTCTGTCTCCCCCTTATAGACTGTGAGCCTGTTTTTGGGTAGGGACCGTCTCTACAGGTTGCCAACTTGTACCTCCCAAGTACTTAGTACAGTGCTCTGCACACAGTAAGCACTCAATAAATACGATTGAATGAATGAATGAATGAAAGCAAAGTTAGTAGACACATTCTCTGCCCACACCTAGTTTATGCTACCACATCCCTCCATCAGCAGTTGTATCCCACCTGAACTATTAATCAATCAGTCAATCAATTGAGTTTATTGAGTGCTTAGTCTGTGGAGCAGTGTACTAAGTGCTTGGGAGAGGACAATATATAGCAGAATTAATAGACATGTTTTCTGCCCTGCCCACACCGAGTTTATGCTACTGCATCTTTCCACCCCATTTTTCTCCTCACTTGAGCCCATACTTCACTCTGCTGCCTGGATCATTTTCCTATGCCCATCTCATTCCTCAAAAACCTCTGGTTCATCTTCACCTCAAATAGAAAATCTTCACCATTGGCTTTAAGGCACTCAATCAGCATGCCTCCACCTATGCAACCTCACTGATTTCCTGACTGTGAGTTGTCTCAGCTCGCACATTTCACTTGGCTTACGCCAACCTACTCAATTCATTCATTCATTCAATTGTATTTATTGAGCGCTCACTGTGTGCAGAGCACTGTACTAAGCGCATGGGAAGTACAAGTCGGCAACAGATAGAGACGATCCCTACCCAACAACGGGCTCACAGTCTAGAAGGGGGAGACGGACAACAAAACATGTAGACAGGTGTCAAAGTCATCAGAACAAATAGAATTAAAGCTAGATATACATCATTAACAAAATAAATAGAATAGTAAATATGTACAAGTAAAATGGAGTAATAAATCTGTACAAACATATATACAGGTGCTGTGGGGAGGGGAAGGAGGTAGGGTTGGGGGGATGGGGAGGGGGAGAGGAAAAAGGGGGCTCAGTCTGGGAAGGCCTCCTGGAGGAAGTGAGCTCTCAGTAGGTATTTTCAGGGAGGAACAGAGCTAGCTAGGTGGATGTGCGGAGGGAGGGCATTCCAAGAAAGGGGGAGGATGTAGGCCGGGGGTCGGCGGTGGGACAGGCGAGAACAAGGTACAGTGAGGAGGTTAGCGGCAGAGGAGCGGAGGGTGCGGGCTGGGCTGGAGAAGGAGAGAAGGGAGGTGAGGTAGGAGAGGGCGAGGGGATGGACAGCCTTGAAGCTGAGAGGGAGGAGTTTTTGCTTGATTCGTAGGTTGACAGGCAGCCACTGGAGATTTTTGAGGAAGGGAGTAACGTGCCCAGAGTGTTTCTGCACAGAGATGATCCGGGCAGCAGAGTGAAGTATAGACTGAAGTGCGGAGAGACAGGAGGATGGGAGATCAGAGAGGAAGCCGATGCAGTAATCCAGTCGGGATAGGATGAGAGATTGAACCAGCAAGGTAGCGATTTGGATGGAGAGGAATGGGCGGATCTTGGCGATGTTGCGGAGGTGAGACCGGCAGGTTTTGGTGACGGATTGGATGTGTGGGGTGAACGAGGGAACGGAGTTGAGGATGACACCAAGGTACCTCGATCTTGTCTGACTCAGCGCTGGCCCCTTGCCAAGTCCTCCATCTGGCCTGGAGTTGCCTCCCCCTTCATATCTGACAGACCACCATTCTCCCCATCTTCGAAGCCCTACTGAAATCATATGTCCTACAAGAGGCCTTCCCTGATTAAGTCCTCAATTTCCCCACCCTATTTGCCCCTCCTTCTGAGGTAATCCATGCACGTAGGTCTGTTCCCCTTAAGCACTTTGATAGCCCACTCCATGGCACTTACAACAATAATAATAATATATAGTATTTGTTAAGTGCTTATTAGGTGCCAGGCACTGTTCTAAGCGCTGAGGTAGATACAAGGTAATCAGTTGGACAAAGTATCTGTCCACACGAGGCTCAAGGTCACAATCCCCATTTTATAGATGAGGTAACTGAGGCTCAGAGATGTGAAGTGACTTGCCCAAGGTCACCCAGCAGACAAGAGGCAGAGCTGGAATTATAACCCATCACTGATGATATCAGCCATCTTTATTATTATTATCATTATCATAACCCAGGTCCTTCTGTCTCCCAGGCCTGTGCTCTTTCCACTGGGCCACACTGCTTCTGAACTTCACATCCTTATATTCTGTCCCTTAATTTATTTTAACGATTTATTTTAATCTGTCTCTCCATCTAGACTGTGAGCTCCTCATGGGCAGGGAATGTGTCCGCCAACTCTGTTGTAACATACTCTCCCAAGCGTTTAGTTCACTGTTCTGCACACAGTACAATAAATAGTATTGATTGATTGACTGATAAACCTGCAGCAAGAAAAAGATTGGTCTTCTGCATTTAAAGGCATTTCAGGCCTATGAGCTTTGCCTCTCCTTTCCACGAAATCCTCCCCAACCAACTCTTCAACCCAGTGTTCTTCCAGCCTTATCTTTGCCCCCAGGAAAATGGAATTCGCTTTGGAATTTGCCTCCAGCCCTGAGGAAAACTTCCCCTAATGTCCCTCCACCCAGCTGTAAAAATGGCCTTTTTCTTCCTTTTCAGTCCTTTTTAGGAAGTTTATAGGAATCAGTTCCTGTTACTGCTCCCAACTTTTTCCAAGAGCAGGAGGGGGCAAGAAGTCATGCAACAATGTGAATAGACAGTTTAACTCACTCCTTAGCATGTATGGAGCTGATATGAGGTGGTTGGGTAACCTCAAAGTGATACATAGGAAAATCAAGATCCACTCTTGGCCAAGCTCTGATTTTGTCTTGTCTTATTCATTCAATTGTACTTGTTGAGCACCTACTGTGTGCAAAGCAGAGGACCGAGCCTATCGTCTTATGCTGTCGAGTCATCTCCGACCCATAGCGACTCCACGGACACATCTCTCCCAGAACGCCCCAACTCCATCTGCAATCATTCTGGTCGTGTACCCATAGAGTTTTCTAGGTAAAAATACGGAATTGGTTTACCATTGCCTCCTTCCACACAGTCAACTCGAGTCTCCTCCCTCGACTGTCTCTATATGTTGCCAACTTGTACTTCCCAAGCGCTTAGTACAGTGCTCTGCACACAGTAAGTGCTCAATAAATATGATTGATTGATTGACTCTGCCCAGCAGAGGTGAGCTTTGACTTGTAGCAGATTGCCTTCCACTCGCTAGCCACTGCCCAAGCTAGGAATGGGATGGGTAGACCTCTCCTGGACTCTCCCTCCCATAGCCGAGACTGGTAGAGTACCGGAAATTCTCCAGGGCAATCCTGAGAGGGGAGGCACTGCTTTTAGAACTCTGAAAAGTATCCCCCTTTTTTTAATGGCATTTTTCAGCACTTTACTATGTGCCAGGCACTACTGTACTAAGTGCTGGGGTAGATACGAGCTAATCAGGTAGGACACGGTCCATATCCTGCGTGGGGCTCACAGTCTTACGCCCCGTTTTACAGATGAGGTAACTGAGGGGAGGGAAGTTAAGTGACTTGCCCATGGTCACACAGCAGACAAGCACCAGAGGTGGGATTAGAACCCAGGTCCTCTGACTCCCAGGGCTCTTTCAATCAGTCAATCCATCAATCAGTCGTATTTATTGAGCGCTTACTATGCTGGTTCTCCGGGACAGATCAAGGAAACGGGATAGAAAGAGATCAGTTGCGGAAGGCACCGTATGGAGGCCTTTTCTGAACCAGAGCCCGCAGTTATATCTCTGAGGAAAAACGCCCACCCTTTCCCCCAGCTGAGAGAGCAGACCAGCACAGACTAGACCTTCCGTTGCCTAGGGCAGCGTACTGTTTGGCGATTGTTTATTACGGGAGGGTCTGTCTGGGAGGGGAACGGACCCCTTGCAGTTTGCCTCAGGCAAGAAACATCCCAGAGTGGAAGGAAGGCTCTGCCTGCTAAAGTGAGGAAGGGTGAAAGGGTATTTTTTTTTAATGGAAAAGAATCCATTCCCGCAGCCCTTTGTCTGATGCACCCGATGAGCTATGTTTTCTGGAGTTGACTTTTTCCACCCGGCTGGAATGGCCTGTGGTCCCTCTGGGGAAGGAGTCACGGTCCTATCATCTTCACCGTGAGAATGAATCAGTAACGGGGAAGTTGGTGCCTTGTATGTAAGAGGCCGCCCGTGGGTGCGGTGCTGTTTGGAGGGGTGGCCCTTATTAGTTCACCCCACGGTCAGTTGCTCAGTCAATCGTATTTATTGTGCATTTAATGTGTGCAGAGCACTGTTCTAAGAGCTCGGGAGAGTACAATATAACAAAAAAAAAAGATACTGTCCCTGCACCCGATGAGCTTACAGTCTAGAGGGGGAGACAGACATTAATATGAATAGATACATTTTAGAAATATAGCTAAGTGCTGTGGGGTTTGGAAGGGGGAAATGAATGAAGGGAGCAAGTTAGCCTCCTATTTTCACACCCAGAGAAAGCGGGGAATGGAAAAGGGGACATCGCTAAAATCAGCCCGTTCCTCTCGAGCCAACCTGTTACCATGCTGATCCAAGCACCCATCTTGACTGCTGCATCGGCCTCCTCACTTATCTTCCTGCCTCCTGTTTCTCTCCATTCATTCATTCAATCGTATTTATTGAGCGCTTACTGTGTGCAGAGCACTGTACTAAGCGGTTGGGAAGTACAAGTTGGCAACAGATAGAGACAGTCCCTACCCAACAGTGGGCTCACAGTCTCTCCAGTCCATCCTTCAATCTGGTGCCTGGATCATTTTTTCTTAAAAAAAAGCTCAGTTCACATCTCCCCACTACTCAAGAACCTCCAGCGGTTGTCCATCCATCTCAGCATCAAACAGAAACTCCTTGCCATCAGCAGAGAAGCGGTGTGGCCTAGTGGACAGAGCACGGACCTGGGAGTTGGAAGGACGTGGGTTCCAATCCCTGTTCTGCCACTTGTCTGCTGGGTGACCTCGGGCAAGTCACTTAACGTCTCTTTGCCTCAGTTACCTAGGCTCTAAAATGAGGTTCAAGACTGTGAGCCTCATGTGAGAAGCAGCGTGGCTCAGTGGAAAGAGCCCGGGCTTTGGAGTCAGAGGTCATGGGTTCAAATCCCACCTCCCCACTTGTCAGCTGAGTGACTTTAGGCAAGTCATTTCACTTCTCTGGGCCTCAGTTACCTCATCTGTAAAATGGGGATTAAGACTGTGAGCCCCCCGTGGGATAACCTGATCACTCTGTAACCTCCCCAGTGCTTAGAGTGCTTTGCACATAGTAAGTGCTCAATAAATGCCATTATTATTATTATTATTATTATTATTATTATGTGGGACGGGGACTGCATCCAACCCTGTTTGCTTGTATCCATCCCAGGAGTCAATATAGTGCCTGGCACATAACAAGCAATTAACAGATGCTGCAATTATTGTTATCATTGGTATTGTTATTATCAGCTTTAAAGCTCTCTATCAGCTGGCCCTCCCACCCCACATTGTCTCACTGATCGTCTACTATCCCCCAGCCCGGACATTTCGCTCTCTAATGCCTATTTACTGGACCTCAATCTCATCTCCCTCTCACCACCAACACCTTGCCTAAGCTCTCCCTCTGGCCTGGAACCCCTTCAAACTTCATATATGACACACCACTGCTCTCCCCTTCTTCAGAAAGAGCCCGGGCTCGGGAGTCAAGGGTCATGGGTTCAAATCCCGGCTCTGCCGCTTGTCAGCTATGTGACTTTGGGGAAGTCACTTAGCTTCTCTGTGCCTCAGTTCCCTCATCTGTAAAATGGAGATGAAGACTGTGAGCCCCACATGGGACAACCTGATCACCTTGTATCCTCTCCAGGGCTTAGAACAGTGCTTTGCACATAGTAAGCACTTAACAAATATCAAAATTATTATTATTATTATTATTAAAATCACATCTTTTCCTAGAGGTCTTCCCCAGTTAAGCCTTCATTTTCCCCATTTTTAGTTGCAGTTCTCCCTGTTGTGATGTACTTTTCCAAGCACTTAGTATAGTGCACTGCATACAATAAAGACCTTTGATTGATTGATTGATTGATTGATTGATTGATTGGAAGGGTCATGACTCTTAAACCTTTTCCTCGAGATCACTATCTTCTGGTTTGCCTAGCTCTGCCTTGGGAGAGGCCTGTGACGTGACACTTGTATCCTTTTCTGGATGCAAAGGATCTCCAAATCGCAACTTCAGAATTTGCTCTCGTGTTGCTTCACTCTACATGTTCCCCATGCCGCCTTCCACATCCCCGAGGGGATAACAATAATCGTGGTATTTGCTAAACACTTACTATGTGGCAAGCACTGTACTAAGCTCTGGGGTTGATTCAAGATTATCAGGTCCCACTTGGGGCTCCCAGTCTAAGTAATAATAATAATAATAATGATGATGGCATTTATTAGGCGCTTACTATGTGCAGAGCACTGTACTAGGGAGAAGGAATGGAGAAGTAGAGGGAGTAAAGGTATTGAATCCCCATTTTGCAGATGAGGGAACTGGAGCATAGAGAAGTAAGGTGCCTTGCCCAAGGTGACACAGCAAACAAGTGGAGAAGTGGGAATTAGAACCTAAGTCCTCCGATTTCTAGGCCCAGGCTCTTTCCTTTGGGCCACAGTGCTTCCTGACATTGGTCAAAGTCTTCCTCATTCTGGGAAGAAGTGGTGAGAAAGAGCAGGAAGACTTCACCGTAGATTCATAATTGTGCTAATAATCCCTCTTAATTAGTAGAGGCGTGCAATCAGGGTATGCAAGTTCTGCAGTGCTGGATCAATCTATCAATTGTATTTATTGAGTGCTGTCTATGTGCAGGGCACTATATTAAGTGCTTGGGAGAGTACAGTACAACAGAGTAGGCTCCCACAAGGAGCTTACAATCTTGAGGGAGAGACAGACATGAATAGAAATAAATTTCAGATATGTCCAAGACTGAACTCCTTATCTTCCCTCCCAAACCCTGACCTCTCCCTGACTTTCCCATCACTGTAGACGGCACTACCATCGTTCCCGTCTCAAAGCCCGCAACCTTGGTGTCATCCTCGACTCTGCTCTCTCGTTCACCCCTCACATCCAATCCGTCACCAAAAACTGCCGCTCTCACCTCCGCAACATTGCCAAGATCCACCCTTTCTTCTCCATCCAAACCGCTACCCTGCTCGTTCAAGCTCTCATCCTATCCCGTCTGGACTACTGCATCAGCCTTCTCTCTGATCTCCCATTCTCGTGTCTCTCCCCACTTCAATCTATACTTCATGCTGCTGCCCTGGATCATCTTTATGCAGAAACGCTCTGGGCATGTTACTCCCCTCCTCAAAAATCTCCAGTGGCTACCAATCAACCAACGCATCAGGCAAAAACTGCCTCTCGGCTTCAAGGCTGTCCATCACCTCGCCCCCTCCTACCTCACCTCCCTTCTCTCTTTCTCCGGCCCAGCCTGCACCCTCCATTCCTCTGCCTCTAACCTCCTCACTGCACCTCGTTCTCACCTGTCCCACCGTCGACCCCCGGCCCACATCCTCCTCCTAGCCTGGAATGCCTTCCCTCCGCACATCTGCCAAGCTAGCTCTCTTCCTCCCTTCAAAGCCCTCCTGAGAGCTCACCTCCTCCAGGAGGCCTTCCCAGACTGAGCCCCCCCATTCCTCTTCCCCTCCCCATCCCCCCCACCCTACCTCCTTCACCTCCCCACAGCACCTGTATATATGTTTCTACGCATTTATTACTCTATTTATTTTACTTGTACATATTTACTATCTATTTATTTTCTTTTGTTAATATGGTTTGCTTTGTTGTCTATCTCCCCCTTTTAGACTGTGAGCCCGCTGTTGGGTAGGGACCGTCTCTATATGTTGCCAACTTGTACTTCCCAAGCGCTTAGTACAGTGCTCTGCACACAGTAAGCACTCAATAAATATGATTGAATGAATGAATGAAATGCTGTGGGGCTGAGGGCAGGGTGAATAAAGGAGCCAAATCAAAGTGCAAGGGCAACATAGAAGGGAATGGGAATAATCAATCAATCAATCAACCATATTTATTGAGCGCTTACTGTGTGCAGAGCACTGTACTAAGCGCTTGGGAAGTACAAGTTGGCAACATATCATCATCAATCGCATTTATTGAGCGCTTACTGTGTGCAGAGCACTGTACTAAGCGCTTGGGAACTACAAATTGGCAACATATAGAGACAGTCCCTACCCAACAGTGGGCTCACAGTCTAAAAGGGGGAGACAGAGAACAAAACCAAACATACTAACAAAATACAATAAATAGAATAGATATGTACAAGTAAAATAAATAGAGTAATAAATATGTACAAACATATATACATATATACAGGTGCTGTGGGAAAGGGAAGGAGAATAAGAGAACTTCTGATCAACCAGAAGCCTAAGAAAATTAAATGTTTCTTTTATTACGGTCCATTCACTAGGCTTGCTTCTTTGGAACCAAGAGGACCCAAGCCTATAGCTAATATCATGTCATGCTTTTGCAAGATCAGCATGCCTTTCTGATGCTTCTCACTCTACATTGTTTTCTTCAGTGAGGTCCAAGTCCTGCTGTAGTAATAGCCCTCAAGTCATGCTGAAGTCCCACTGTTTAGCCCAGGTGCAGGAATTCAGTAGGCGGCCAGTAGCCCGGGGCCGGTGCCCAGATGTGGGAGAGTCTGAGGGCCTACAACCTACACACCTCTGCTGGAAGGAGGACTTCATTTCATCATCATCATCAGTCGTATTTATTGAGCGCTTACTATGTGCAGAGCACTGTACTAAGCGCTTGGGAAGTACAAGTTGGCAACATATAGAGACAGTCCCTAACCAACAGTGGGCTCACAGTCTAAAAGAACTGTCCTTTCATTTCCTCCGAGCGTTTCTCCTCCGGCCCTGGAAGTGGCATCCACCTCACCGGCAGCGCGGCTCGGTGGGAAGAGCCCGGGGTTGGGAGTCAGAGGGCATGGGTTCGAATCCTGACTCTGCCACTTAGCTGTGTGACTTTGGGCAAGTCACTTCACTTCTCTGGGCCTCAGTGACCTCATCTGTAAAATGGGGATGAAGACTGGGAGCCCCCCGTGGGACAACCTGACCACCTTGTAACCTCCCCAGCGCTTAGAACAGTGCCTTGCACGTAGTAAGCACTTAATAAATGCCATTATTATTATTATCCGACTCCACCACTTGTCGGCTGTGTGACTTTGTGCAAGTCACTTCACTTCTCTGGGCCTCAGTTCCCTCATCTGGAAAGTGGGGATTAAGACTGTGAGCCCCACGAGTGTTTTACCTGATTACCTTGTACCCTCCCAGCGCTTAGAACAGTGCTTGGCACATAGTAAGCGCTTAACAAATGCCATTATTATTATTATTATTATTATTATTATTATTACTTCTGCTGAGGAAGGGGAGGAGGAGGAGCAGAGCCAACAGGGAAGATTAGGAAGGAACAAGCATAGTCTAGCAGTTAGAGCACGGGACTGGCAGTCAGAAGGACCTTGGGTTTTAATCCCCAGCTCTGCCACTTGTTTGCTGTGTGACCTGGGGGGAGTCACTTCACTTCTCTGAGCTTAAGTACCCTCATCTGGAAAATGGGGATTAAGACTGTGAGCCCCATGTGGGACATGGGCTGTATCCAACTTGATGAGCTTGTATCCACCCCAGTGCTTAGAATAGTGCCTGGCACATAGTAAATAATAATAATGATATCATTTATTAAGTGCTTACTATGTGCAAAGCACTGTTTTAAGCACTGGGGAGGTTACAAGGTGATCAGGTTGTCCCACGGGGGGCACACAGTCTTAATCCCCATTTTACAGATGAGGTAACGCCCAGAGAAGTGAAGTGACTTGCCCAAAGTCACACAGTTGGCAATTGACAGGGCCGGGATTTGAACCCATGACCTCTGACTCCAAAGCCCGGGCTCTTTCCACTGAGCCACGCTGCTTCTTAACAGATCCCGTGAAGAAACAAAGCGAAAAAGACAAGATGGAACCAAATCAATCAATCGATCGTATTTATTGAGCGCTTACTGTGTGCAGAGCACTGGACTAAGCGCTTGGGAAGTGCAAGTTGGCAACATATAGAGACGGTCCCTACCCAACAAAAGCAGCAAAGAGCCACTTTCCTTAGGTCAAGGAGGAGGGTGACAGTTCCTGCTAGTGTTTCACTTTCATTCCTAACAAAGAGGCTCTGGTGCCGTCTATATTTAGTGTTTTTAGGTACACTTTTATGTTACATTGCCCTGTTTTTCCTGTACGGCTTTAACTCCACTCCAGGCAGCCGCTAACTAAGACACATTAGCCTGTGGATGTTTCCCAGAGGGCAGGTCCCACATCTAGGCCTTCGAAGTTATTTGTTTGGCCAGGAGAGCAGTAATATTGTCGCGGCTCCCCAGTAGGGACTGTGTCTATATGTTGCCAATTTGTACTTCCCAAGCGCTTAGTACAGTGCTCTGCACATAGTAAGCGCTCAATAAATATGATTGATGATGATGATGATGATACACTGCTGATGCCAAACATCAGGGTGACCTCGGGGATGTGGGCCTCGAGCACCGGGAGAAGAGCCCAAGCCAAGCCAGGGATGGGTATTGATTTTCAGAGCCCCAAGCCTGAAGAGGTGCTGCCTTCCCCTCAGATGGGCCTTGCAGAGGGAAGGAGAGTCTGATCATAACAATAATAACAATGATTACTGTGCTATTTGTTATCATCATCATCAATCGTCTTTATTGAGCGCTTACTATGTGCAGAGCACTGTACTAAGCGCTTGGGAAGTACAAATTGGCAACATATAGAGACAGTCCCTACCCAACAGTGGGCTCACAGTCTAAAAGTGTTATGCACTTACTATGTACCAGGCACTGTACTAAGCGCTGGTATGGATACAAGCAAAGCAGGTTGGACACAGTCCCTTCACCACGTGGGGCTCACAGTCTCAATCCCCATTTTACAGATGAGGTAACTGAGGCACAAAGAAGTGAAACGGCTTGCCCAAGGTCACAGAGCAAAGTGGCAGAGTTGGGATTAGAATTCAAGGCCTTCTGTCTCCCAGGCCCGTGGTCTAGTCGCTACACCGTGCTGCTTCTCTTAAGTCTGATTAAGGCCAAATCAATCAATCAATCAGTCGCATTTATTGAGAGCTTATTGTGTGCAGAGCACTGTACTAAGCGCTTGGGAAGTCCAAGTCAGCAACACATAGAGACAGTCCCTATCCAGCAGCGGGCTCACAGTCTAGAAGCCAAAGCTCTCTAGGATTTTTCTCTAGCCACCCCTGAACTCCAAAGGTCTTCCATTGCTGTCTTTGGCTCCCTTTGTTCACCCCTCCTTCAGCCCCACAGCACTTATATACAAATACATAATTTATTTATATTAATAATAATAATAATAATGGCATTTGTTAAGCGCTTACTATGTGCAAAGCACTGTTCTAAGCAATTAACGTCTACCTCCCCACCTAGGCTGTAAGCTCCTGGTGGACAGGGAACACCAAAAGCTTAGTATAGTACTCTGCACAGGGTAATAATAATAACAACAACAACAATAATAATAATAATAATGGTATTTATTAAGCGCTTACTATGTGCAAGGCACTGTTCTAAGTGCTGAGTACTCAATAAATGCAATTGATTGATTGATTGTAAACAGGACAGGTCCACCCTTCCTACCCCTTCCTGCTTCCAGGTCCACCTTCCTGCTTCCTGGAGAAGCAGCGTGGCTCAGTGGAAAGAGCACGGGTTTTGGAGTCAGAGGTCATGGGTTCAAATCCCGGCTCCGCCAATTGTCAGCTGTGTGACTTTGGGCAAGTCACTTAACTTCTCTGTGCCTCAGTTACCTCATCTGTAAAATGGGGATTAAGACTGTGAGCCCCCCATGGGACAACCTGATCACCTTGTAACCTCCCCAGCGCTTAGAACAGTGCTTTGCACATAGTATGTGCTTAATAAATGTCATTATTATTATTATTATTACCCTTTTCCCCCTTTCCTCACTTCCCCACATTACTAGGCAAGAAAAGGGGAGCAGAAATAGGAGGGTGATGAGAATGGTGGAGTCTTCTAGACTGTGAGCCCACTGTTGGGTAGGGACTGTCTCTATATGTTGCCAACTTGTACTTCCCAAGCACTTAGTACAGTGTTCTGCACACAGTAAGCACTCAATAAATGCGATTGAATTGAATGAATGAATGAGCAAGTGAAGTATTTACACCCTCTAGATTCAAAGCTTGTTGTGGGCAGGGAATGTGTGTACCAACTCCATTGTATTGTACTCTCCAAATCCTTAGTACAGTGCTCTGCACACAGTAGGTGCTCAAAAAATTGTCTGCCTTGTTCATTGAATGTCCATTTGGTACAGCACATTCGGCTCGGTGGAAAAAGCATGGGCTTGGGAGTCAGAGGTCATGGGTTCTAATCTCGGCTCCCCCACAAGTCTGCTGTGTGACCTTGGGCAAGTCACTGAACTTCTCTGAGCCTCAGTTACCTCATCTGTAAAAGGGGGATTAAGACTGTGAGCCCCACATGGGACAACCTGATCACCTTGTATCCCCCAGCGCTTAGAACAGTGCTTTGCACATAGTAAGCGCTTAACAAATGCCATTATTATTATTATTATTATTATTATTATTAATTCATTCAATCTTTATTGAGCGCCTATTACGTGCAGAGCACTATACTAAGTGCTTGGGAAAGTACACTACAACAATAAGCAGTGGCATTCCCTGCCCACAACGAGCTTACAGCCTAAGTGTTCGGAAGGAACAATCAATCAATCTATTGAATGCTTACTGTGTGCAGAGCACTATACTAAGCACTTGGAGAGTACAATACAGCAGAGTTGGTAGACACAGTCCCTGGTCATATATATATATATATGACCTGTATATATGTATATCTGTTTGTACATATTTATTACTCTATTTATTTATTTATTTATTTTACTTCTACATATCTATTCTATTTATTTTATTTTGTCAATATGTTTTGTTTTGTCGTCTGTCTCCCGCTTCTAGACTGTGAGCCCACTGTTGGGTAGGGACTGTCTCTATATGTTGCCATCTTGTACTTCCCAAGTGCTTAGTACAGTGCTCTGCACACAGTAAGCTATCAATCAATTCAATTGATTGATTGATTGATTGGTCACAATGAGGTTAGAGTCTAAAGAACAGAATAAGAGAAGCAGCATGGCTCAGTGGAAAGAGCACGGGCTATGGAGTCAGAGGCCGAGGGTTTGAATCCTGACTCCACCACATGTCTGGTGTGTGACCTTGGGCAAGTCACTTAACTTCTCTGAGCCTCAGTTACCTCATCTGTAAAATGGGGATTAAGACTGTGAGCCCCACGTGGGACAGCTTGATCACCTTGTATCCCCCAGCGCTTTGAACAGTGCTTTGCGCATAATAAGCGTTTAACAAATACCAACATTTTAATTATCTGTCCCCCAAATTTCCAGGGGTACTCAGCCCCCCTCCCCCCCGACCTTAAAATGATGCATTCCCCAAATAATAATGGCATACGTTAAGTGCTTACGACGTGCAAAGCACTGTTCTAAGAGCTGGGGTAAATACAAGGTGAGCAGGTTGTCCCACATGGGGCTCACAGTCTTAATCTCCATTTTAAAGATGAGGTAGCTGAGGCCCAGAGAAGTGAAGTGACTTGCCCAAAGTCACACAGCTTACAGTTGGCGGAGCTGGGATTACCCTTGACCTCTGACTCCCAAGCCCGGGCTCTTTCCACTGAGCCACGCTGCTTCTCTGTCCTCCAAAGAAACACCCATCCCTCACTCTGGGAATGAGTCTGTTGGCGGAGGCGGCCCTCGGATCTCCCTCCGATCCATCAGAGCCCACAGAAATGGAGCCCCTCGAGGCCCTGAGCGACTCTAGTTCTGACTCAAACCTAGGCCGGGGTCTGGGAAGACAAGAAGGGAAGTGGCTCTAACTGGAATGACAGGGATGATACTCTCCTCCGCTGTGTATCCCGGTTCCCGGGCTGCTGGGGAGCAGGATTCAGTGGGCCAGATTTCTGGAGGGACAAAGCGATTGGAAAGAGCGGGAAGCAGCTTGGGGGTGGCGGCTCTGTGCTCTTGATCCCACGACCTCTTGCCCATATCCTCCCTCTGGCCTGGAACTCCTTTCCGATTCATAGCCGGCAGACCACCACTCTCCCCACCTTTGAAACCTTCCTAAAATCGCGTCTCATCCAAGAGACCTTCCCTGACTCAATCAGCCAGTCAGTTGTAATAATAATAATATCGATCCCACGACCGCTTGCCCATATCCTCCCTCTGGCCTGGAACTCCTTTCCGATTCATAGCCAGCAGACCACCACTCTCCCCACCTTTGAAACCTTCCTAAAGTCGCGTCTCATCCAAGAGACCTTCCCTGACTTAATCAGCCAGTTAGTTGTAATAATAATAATATTGATCCCATGACCACTTGCCCATATCCTCCCTCTGGCCTGGAACTCCTTTCCGATTCATAGCCGGCAGACCACCACTCTCCCCACCTTTGAAACCTTCCTAAAATCGCGTCTCATCCAAGAGAACTTCCCTGACTCAATCAGCCAGTCAGTTGTAATAATAATAATAATAATAATAATAATAATAATAATAATAATGATGGTATCTATTAAGCACTGACTATGTGCCAAACATTGTTCTAAGTGCTGGGGTAGATACAAGGTGCTTGTTGTGGGCAGGGAATATGTCTACTAACTGTTATATTTTTATATTGTAATCATACAAGCACTTAGTAATAATAATAATAATGATGGCATTTATTAAGCGCTTACTCTGTGCAAAGCACTGTTCTAAGCGCTGGGGAAGCTACAAGGTGATCAGGTTGTCCCACGTGGGGCTCACAGTCTCAATCCCCATTTTACAGATGGGGGAACTGAGGCAAAGAGAAGTTAAGTGACTTGCCCAAGTTCACGCAGCAGACAAGTGGCAGAGCTGGGATTAGAACCCACCCCTTCTGACTCTGAGGCCCGTGCTCTTAATAATGATGGTGTTTATTGAGTGCTTATTATGTGCAAAGCACTGTTCTAAGCACTGGGGAGGTTATAAAGTGATCAGGTTGCCCAACGGGGGCTCACAGTTTTAATCCCCATTTTACAGATGAGGTAACTGAGGCACAGAGAAGTTAAGTGACTTGCCCAAAGTCACACAGCTGACAGTTGGCAGAGGTCATGCTGTGAGAGCTTATTATGTGCAGAGCACTGTACTGTAGAAGCAGCATGGCTCAGTGGAAAGATCCCGGGCTTTGGAGTCAGTGGTCATGGGTTCAAATCCCGGCTCTGCCACTTGTCAGCTGTGTGACTTTGGGCAAGTCACTTAACTTCTCTGTGCCTCAGTTTCCTCATCTCTAAAATGGGGATTGACTGTGAGCCCCCGTGGGACAACCTGATCACCTTGTAGCCTCCCCAGCGCTTAGAACAGTGCTTTGCACAAAGTGCTTAATAAATGCCATTATTATTATTATTATTATTACTAAGTGCTTGGGTGATTACAATATAAAAATATATTTATTACTTCTTTCTCAGTCTCTTTTGCAGGCTCCTCCTCCCCCTCCCATCCTCTTACTGTGGGGGTTCCCCAAGGTTCAGTACTTGGTCCCCTTCTATTCACAATCTACACTCACTCCCTTGGTGACCTCATTCGCTCCCACGGCTTCCACTATCATCTCTACGCTGATGACACCCAGATCTCCATCTCTGCCCCTGCTCTCTCCCCCTCCCTCCAGCCTCGCATCTCCTCCTGCCTTCAGGACATCTCCATCTGGATGTCCGCCCGCCACCTAAAGCTCAACATGTCGAAGACTGAGCTCCTTGTCTTCCCTCCCAAACCTTGTCCTCTCCCTGACTTTCCCATCTCTGTTGACGGCACTACCATCCTTCCCGTCTCACAAGCCCGCAACCTTGGTGTCATCCTCGACTCCGCTCTCTCATTCACCCCTCACATCCAAGCCGTCACCAAAACCTGCCGGTCTCAGCTCCGCAACATTGCCAAGATCTGCCCTTTCCTCTCCATCCAAACTGCTACCCTGCTCATTCAAGCTCTCATCCTATCCCGTCTGGACTACTGCACCAGCCTTCTCTCTGATCTCCCATCCTCGTGTCTCTCTCCACTTCAATCCATACTTCATGCTGCTGCCCGGATTATCTTTGTCCAGAAACGCTCTGGGCATATCACTCCCCTCCTCAAAAATCTCCAGTGGCTACCAATCAATCTGCACATCAGGCAGAAACTCCTCACTCTCGGCTTCAAGGCTGTCCATCCCCTCGCCCCCTCCTACCTCACCTCCCTTCTCTCCTTCTCCAGCCCAGCCCGCACCCTCCGCTCCTCTGCCGCTAATCTCCTCCCCGTACCTCGTTCTCGCCTGTCCCGCCGTCGACCCCCGGCCCACGTCATCCCCCGGGCCTGGAATACCCTCCCTCTGCCCCTCCGCCAAGCTAGCTCTCTTCCTCCCTTCAAGGCCCTGCTGAGAGCTCACCTCCTCCGGGAGGCCTTCCCAG
Organism: Tachyglossus aculeatus; assembly: GCF_015852505.1. Lineage (NCBI taxonomy): Eukaryota > Metazoa > Chordata > Mammalia > Monotremata > Tachyglossidae > Tachyglossus > Tachyglossus aculeatus. The sequence goes on along the minus strand of NC_052069.1, from coordinate 67,958,858 downwards.
ACTGAACCCCTTCCTTCCTCTCCCCCTCGTCCCCCTCTCCATCCCCCCATCTTACCTCCTTCCCTTCCCCACAGCACCTGTATATATGTATATATGGTTGTACATATTTATTACTCTATTTATTTATTTATTTATTTTACTTGTACATTTCTATCCTATTTTATTTTGTTGGTATGTTTGGTTCTGTTCTCTGTCTCCCCCTTTTAGACTGTGAGCCCACTGTTGGGTAGGGACTGTCTCTATGTGTTGCCAATTTGTACTTCCCAAGCGCTTAGTACAGTGCTCTGCACATAGTAAGCGCTCAATAAATACGATTGATTGATTGATTGAATATAACAGCTAGTAGACACATTCCCTGCCCACAGTGAGCTTGCAGTCTACCGACAGTAATGATTAAACCCTCATTCCCTACTCCCTCTTCCTTCTGCGACAACCTTACGCTTGGATCTGTAACTTTTATTCACCTCACCTTCAGCCCCACAGCATTTATGAGAAGCATAAATACTGCTTATGGAGAAGCGGCGTGGCTCAGTGGAAAGAGCCCGGGCTTTGGAGTCACTGGTCAAGGGTTCAAATCCCAACTCCACCAATTGTCAGCTGTGTGACTTTGGGCAAGTCACTTCACTTCTCTGGGCCTCAGTGACCTCATCTGTAAAATGGGGATGAAGACTGGGAGCCCCCCGCGGGACAACCTGATCACCTTGTAACCTCCCCAGCGCTTAGAGCTTAGAGAAGTGAAGTGACTTGCCCAAGGTCACATAGCAGGCAAGTGGCAGAGCGGGGATCAGAACTATGTGAAAAGTGAGCGCTTAATAAATGCCATTATTATTATTATGAACACAATCATCATTTATTTTAATGTCTGTCTCCCCTCTGGACTTAAGCTCCTTGTGGGCAGGGAACATGTCTGCCGACTGTTGTATTATACTCTTCCAAGTGCTAGTATACAGTGCTCTGGATAGAGTAAGCGCTCAATAAATACCATTGATTGATTGATTTCCCTACACACCCAGAGTCCTACTATGCTGAAATTATCCTACCTCTCTTAAACAAATTTTTTTCTCAGACTGGGCAAGGAGCTGACAGCCTCTGCCCATAAAGTATGGAAATTTGCCCTCTAAGATGCAGGAGCTTGGCTTAGTGGAAGAGGCTTGGGAGTCAGAGGTTGTGGGTTCTAATCCTGACACTGCCACTGATCAGCTGTGTGACTTTGGGCAAGTCTATAATTTAATATATCTATAATATATATATATAATCTATAATATATAGTATAAAATACTATATTGAGCTCTTACTGTATCTATATAATCTATAATATATAGTATATAGTATATATATAGTATAGTATAAAATACTATATATTATAGATTATATAGATACAGTAAGTGCTCAATAAATACGATTGAATGAATGAATGAATAATGTATATTTATATCTTCTAGATTGTGAGCCCACTGTTGGGTAGGGACCATCTCTATATGTTGCCAACTTGTACTTCCCAAGCGCTTAGTACAGTGCTCTGCACACAGTAAGCGCTCAATAAATACGATTGAATGAATGACTGAAGTCACTTAACTCCTCCGTGCTTCAGTTATCTCATCTTGTCTTCCCTCCCAAACCTTGTCCTCTCCCTGACTTTCCCATCTCTGTTGACGGCACTACCATCCTTCCCGTCTCACAAGCCCGCAACCTTGGTGTCATCCTCGACTCCGCTCTCTCATTCACCCCTCACATCCAAGCCGTCACCAAAGCCTGCCGGTCTCAGCTCCGCAACATTGCCAAGATCCGCCCTTTCCTCTCCATCCAAACCGCTACCCTGCTCATTCAAGCTCTCATCCTATCCCGTCTGGACTACTGCACCAGCCTTCTCTCTGATCTCCCATCCTCGTGTCTCTCTCCACTTCAATCCATACTTCATGCTGCTGCCCGGATTATCTTTGTCCAGAAACGCTCTGGGCATATCACTCCCCTCCTCAAAAATCTCCAGTGGCTACCAATCAATCTGCACATCAGGCAGAAACTCCTCACCCTGGGCTTCAAGGCTGTCCATCACCTCGCCCCCTCCTACCTCACCTCCCTTCTCTCCTTCTACTGCCCAGCCCGCAACCTCCGCTCCTCCGCCGCTAATCTCCTCACTGTACCTCGTTCTCGCCTGTCCCGCCGTCGACCCCCGGCCCACGGGGGTCATCCCCCGGGCCTGGAATGCCCTCCCTCTGCACATTCGCCAAGCTAGCTCTCTTCCTCCCTTCAAGGCCCTGCTGAGAGCTCACCTCCTCCAGGAGGCCTTCCCAGACTGAGCCCCTTCCTTCCTCTCCCCCTCGCCCCCCTCTCCATCCCCCCATCTTACCTCCTTCCCTTCCCCACAGCACCTGTATATATGTATATATGGTTGTACATATTTATTACTCTATTTATTTATTTATTTATTTTACTTGTACATTTCTATCCTATTTATTTTATTTTGTTGGTATGTTTGGTTCTGTTCTCTGTCTCCCCCTTTTAGACTGTGAGCCCACTGTTGGGTAGAGACTGTCTCTATGTGTTGCCAATTTGTACTTCCCAAGCGCTTAGTACAGTGCTCTGCACATAGTATGTGCTCAATAAATATGATTGATTGATTGATTGATTGATAGATCTGTAAAATGGGGATTAAGTCTGTGTGCCCCATGTGGGACAATCTGATTATCTGGTATCTACCCCAGCGTTTAGAACAGTGCTTGGCACATAGTAAGTGCTTAACAAATACCATCATTATCATCAATCAAGGTATAGAGAAGCATTGTGGTCTAGTGGAAGAGCACAGGCCTGGGAGTTAGAGGACCTGGGTTCTAATCCCCGCTCTGCCACTTGCCTGCTATGTGACCTTGGTCAAGTCACTTCACTTCTCTAGGCCTCAGTTCCCTTATCTGCAAAATGGGGACCCACTTCCCATTCCCCTCCTACTTAGACGTTGAGCCCCATTTGGGATCTGATGATGCCTGCCCCAGGAATTAATACAGCGCTTGGGACACAGTAAGTGCTTAACAAATCCCACAGTTATCATTATTATGATTATAATAAAGATTGAACATTTATCTTAAACTCTAGTGCACAAAAGCTTTGCCTGTCTATATGTTGTTGTGCAATCTCCCATTGGTACGGGTTCCCTCCTTCAAAAGCACCGACCTTCACAAGTGTCCAAGTTCTTTTAAAAGACGCTCCAAATGCCTTCTTTTACACATAGTTAAGTGCTCAATAAATATGACCGATCGAATGATTGATCTGGTTTCCCTCCTGCAGAAGTACTGATTTTTCACAGCTATCCTAGTTCTTTTAAAAGACATTCTAGATGCCTTTTTTACACCTGCACGATCCCTTGGACGCACTCTCCAATGTTCGAAACAATCCAGACTCCCTGCCTAACCGTAGATCAAATGAAACCTTGTGACAGGGAAACGTGCATGGTCTTCAGTCTTATTTAAGTCTTAACGAACTCGGTGCCGTGCTCACTCTCTGAAGCATGTGGAAACATGTCGTTAATGGGAACCGCAGCAGAAGCTTGCTCCGGGCGTCGGGCGGACGAGAACAGGACCTGCCAAGCTCTCTCCGCGCAGCTCGGCTGCCTCGCTTCGGATCTGACCTCTAACCCCTCCTGGCTTGTCTGGTCTTGGGACGCCTCTTGACGGGAACTGCCAATTGTGCTAAATTATATGGCGGAGCGATCAGGCGAATGTTAATCCTTTGAGGATTAGGAAGAGACCTCGAAACCTGTTTTCACTGGCGGTGAAACCATAAGGGAATGGGAGTCTCCAAAGCTGAGGGAATCACTTTATTTTCATGTTATCGTTACCGGCCCCGTCCCCACAGACGGAGTCACCAGCCTAGGTTGTGGCCCCTTGCCCACAAAAAAACTGCCCTAGAGAAATCTCTCCTGTTTTTCCTGCCTCAGCACGGACCCCCTTTGTAACTGGGTGGCAGAAGCCTGATTAGTTCAGAATTATTTACGTGGAATTCTCTCTTAGGGTATGCCAACTTTTTTTTTCTGCCAGTCCCTAAAACATTACTCAAATCACTTTCACACTCAATAGTGATTTACTAGCTGTCTTCCCACAAGCTGTCGGGCTGGGCCTCAGGCGGACATCTCAGAAGTCCCGGTTCTTCTTATTTCCAGGGTTGACATGCAGGGGTGGGGTTTGAAAGGACACCCCAGGGCTGCGGCACAGCCCCCTTGCTCCTCTGCCTGAAAAAAATTCTTCCTTTTGGGTCACTTACTATACATATTTGTGTCTGCCTGTTCAGTCTTGTTGAGTAGAATGGAGCTCCTGGAAAAGAGGAGCTTATGTTCTTACGTTTCTTTCCCACAGGCTAGAGATTTAAAGTGAGGGCCTTCTTCATGATCGTCTCAACTCTCGTTCAGCTGTCAGTAATGCGCTGGAGTTGGACGAGCAAATTCTCCTCAGCTTGCTGCCCCACTCTGCTAGGCTTCTGGTCCCTATAATCCTAGGGAACTGGCAGGAAGGAGCATTGCCTAGTGAATAGAGCATGGGCTTGAGAGTCAGAGGACCTGGGTTCTAATTTCAGCTCTACCAACTGTCCGCTGTGTGAGCTTGGACAAGTCACTTGATTTCTCCGTGCCTCAGTTCCCTCACCTGTAAAATGGTGATTAAGACTGTGACCTGATTACTTTGCATCTACCCAGTTCTTAGTACAGTGCCTGGCACATAGTAAACACATAAAAGCACCCCTGGCCCACTCCCTTCCCCTGGTCTGAAATGCCCTCCCTCCACACATCTGCCAAACTAGCTCTCTTCCTCCCTTCAAAACCCTACTGAGAGCTCACCTCCTCCAGGAGGCCTTCCCAGACTGAGCCCCCCTTTTCCTCTCCTCCTCCTCCCCATCGCCCCCCCCGCACTATCTCCTTCCCCTCCCCACAGCTCTTGTATATATTTGTACATATTCATTACTTTACTACTCTATTTCATTAATGATATGCATATAGCTATAATTCTATTTACTCAGATGGTTTTGACACCTGTCTACATGTTTTGTTTTGTTGCCTGTCTCCCCCTTCTAGACTGTAAGCCCGTTGGTGGGTAGGGACCGTCTCTATATGTTGCCGACTTGTACTTCCCAAGCACTTAGTACAGTGCTCTGCACACAGTAAGTGCTCAGTAAATACGATTGAATGAATGAATGAATGAAAAATACCATAGGGGGAAAAAAGCAATTCGGAGAAATACAGGTCAGAGCAGATTATGGTTTTTGTTAAGTGCTTACTATGTGCCAGGCACTGTACTAAGCGTTGTGGTAGACACAACATACTCAGGATGGACACAATCCCTATCCCACACAGGACTCACAGTCTAAGTAGGAGGGACAACAGGTATTAAACCCCTATTTCACAGATGAGTAAACAGAGGCAAAGAGAAGTTAAATGACTTACCCAAGGTCACAGAGCAGGCAAGGGGTGTAACCGGAACTCAAACCCAAGTCCTCTGACTCCGAGGACAGTGTTCTTTCCATTAAGCCACACTGCTTTATGGAAAATCCAAATTTCCCAAGTGGCTGTCATCTATAGGGTATATAGATCTCTGCAGTAGATGCTGACACGTGTATTGCGTTGGCATGAAAAGTTGTTTAAGAAAACACAAAAGCCACTGCATTTTCCCTGCTGTACAGATATTGCTCTACCAGTTGTCCTTAATAACATTCACCTTTCAGGATTCGAAGCAGCTGTGCAGCTCTTGTAAGCACTCGGCCCCTCAGGCTAGGAGGGTGAAGAAGATAGCACCAGCAAGCCCAGACTGTGGGGTCAAATGCTGCTCAGGCATGTTTGGGGCTTCTCAGAAGAGGAAATGTAGGCTACAGAATTAGGAAAAAAAATCATCCTTTTGGGACAGAAAAAAAATCAAGTTTAATTTGCCAATATTGTTCTCTCAAGCCACTGGATTTTTTTTTAATAGTATTTGTTAAGCACTTACTATGTGCCAGGCACTGTACTAAGTAATGGTGTAGATACAAGCTACTCAGGTTGGTCACAGTCTCTGTCCCATATACGCTTCATAGTCTTAATCCCCATTTTACGTATGAGGTAACTGAGGCAAAGAGAAGTTAAGTGACTTGCCAAGGAGTTGGGATCTTAACCCAGATCCTCTGACTTCCAGGACCAGTGGGAAACATCAGGGCCTAGTGGAAAGAATATGGGCTTGGGAGTCAGAGGACCTGGGTTCTAGTACTGACTCCGCCACTTATCCTCTGTGTGACCTTGGAAAAGTGTTTTAAGTTCTCCGTGCCTCAGTTACCTCATCTGTAAAATGGAGATTAAGACTGTGAGCCCTGTATGGGACAGGGACTCGGTCCATCTTGATGATTTTGTATCTATTCCTGTGCCTAGAAAAGTGCCCTGTCTCTTCGACTTCAGGTTTCGTTCCATAAATTATTATTATTATTATCATTAACAATAACAATAACTGCAGCCAGCACTGGGGTGGATATAAGATAATCAATTAGACACAGTTCCCGTCCCATGGGAGGCTCACAGTCTAAGTCATAGTAAGCACTTGACAAATGACATAAAAGAAAAAAAAGGCCAGGTCTCTGCTTTTCTATGTACAGAGGAGGCTTAATGTGAGTTCCTTAGCTGGATGCTGTTTTTCCACTTTTTGTCTCCTCACTGTAGTTGTTGTTCTGGGTCCCTTATGTTTTCAGTTTTTCTTCAACTTCAAAGCCCTCCTGAAAATCTACTTCCTCCAATCATGGTATTTGTTAAGTGCACACCATGTGCCAAGCAAGCACTGTTCTAAGCACTAGGGTAGATACAAGGTAATCAGGTTGTTCCACGTGGGGCTCACAGTCTTCATCCCCATTTTCCAGATGAGGTAACTGAGGCCCAGAGAAGTTAAGTCACTTGCCCAAAGTCACACAGCTGACAAGTGCCAGAGCCAGGTTTTGAACCTATGACCTCTTTCTCCAAAGCCTGGGCTTTTTCCACTGAGCCATGCTGCTTCTCGTAGTAAGCACTTAATAAGCACTTAACAAATACCAACATTATTATTACTATTACTAAACAAATTCCATGATTATTATTACTAGAACAAAATGAAGAACATTTTCTGGGGTGAACTTACGGACAAATTGTCTGTTAAAAAACTATTTTCTGGCTTAGTCTCTCCCTTCTCCAGATTAATGTATTAATACTCTATTCTTAGTTTATCTTGTCTTGATAAAATCACATGGAAACAAAAATATTGGCTCTTTCACCCCTTAAATAACAGAGATGGAACCCTTTGAGCAGCAGCAATGCAGCTGCTGTTTTTCATGTCCCTGCACATAAGTAGTTGATCCCATAGTTAGTTAATTGTGTAAAATTGACTTTGGTTTATTGCTGGCCAACATTGGGCTGAAGAAGGGGGAAATGGCATCACCCTCTCTCCTAAAAAAAGGAACGTCGTATGACAGCAAGCAAGTGCGGGTTTCCGGATTGAGCTAGCTCCTAGATAATAATAATGATGGCATTTATTAAACGCTTACTATATGCAAAGCACTGTTCTAAGCACTGGGGAGGTTACAAGGTGATCAGGTTGTCCCACGGGGGGCTCACAGTCTTAATCCCCATTTTACAGATGAGGTAACTGAGGCCCAGAGAAGTGAAGTGACTTGCCTAAAGTCACACAGCTGACAATTGGCGGAGCCGGGATTTGAACCCATGACCTCTGACCCCCAAGCCCGGGCTCTTTCCACTGAGTCTCGCTGCTTCTCTATGGCACCAGCTTCTAGATTTGTGCTAGCTTCTGGAATGTGTTAGCTTCTGGATCACGCTAGCTTCTCGATTTGTGCTCGCTTCAGGATACAGTGTTCTCCTGGACTGTGCTAGCTTCTAGTCGCCTTAGCTTCCGTGCGCAAGAACATTTCTCAGGTTTATTCACCAGCCCTGGCCACACATGTTACACTCCCTGCCCCACCACGCCATCTGGCATTTCCTCTGCTGCTCTGGAGCTGAATTCCTTAAATGAAGCTTTCCAAGACAAACAGCCACTTTCCAACAGGTGTATCACCTTGCCCAGAAGTCTGGCTTCCTCTCCCGCCAGCTGAAGTCACAGAGATGGCGATCCTCGGCACCAGCGGGCCTGAGTTGGCGGTGGAAAGAAGACAGGGTCTTGGGGATTCACAGGAAGGACAAGGGAATAAAGTGATGAGGCGGCAAGGAGGGATAGATGGTAGAGATGACTGCAGCAAAGACAGCAAGCTCCAGCCATCAATCAATCAATCATTCCATGGCATTTTTAAAATAATAACAACAATAATGATGGCATTTGTTAAGCACTTACTATGTGCAAAGCACTGTTCTAAGTACTGGGGAGGTTACAAGGTGATCAGGTTGTCCCACGGGGGCCTCACAGTCTTAATCCCCATTTTACAGATAAGGGAACTGAGGTACAGAAAAGTTAAGTGACTTGCCCAAAGCCACACAGCTGACAGTTGGCAAAGTCGAGATTTGAACCCATGACTTCTGACTCCAAAGCCCGTGCTCTTTCCACTGAGCCACGCTGCTTCTTCTTTTAATGATGTTGATAGTATTTGTTAAGCGCTTACTATGTGCAAAGCATGGGGTTGATATAAGGTAATCAGGTTGTTCCACAAGGGGCTCACAGTCTTCATCCCCATTTTGCAGGTGAGGGAACTGAGGCACAGAGAAGTTAAGTGACTTGCCCAAAGTCACATAGCTGATAAGTGGCAGAGTCAGGACTAGAACCACGACGACTTTTTTTAATGGTATTTGTTAAGCGCTTACTGTGTGCCCGGCACTGTACTTGGAGAAGCAGCATGGCGTAGTGGATAGAGCCTAGACTTGGGAGTTAGAAGGTCATGGGTTCTAATCCCAGTTCCACAACATGTCTGCTGTGTGACCCTGGGCAAGTCACTTCACTTCTCTAGCCCTCAGTTACCTCATCTGTAAAATGGGGATTGAAACTCTGAGCCCCACGAGAGACAGGGACTGTGTCCGACCTGATTTGCTTGTATCTGTGCCAGTGCTTTGTGCGGAGTCTGGCACAAAGTAAATGCTTAAGAAATACCTGAATTATCATTATTACTATTATTATTACTATTACTATTATTATTAGTGACAGTTTGGCCAGAACCATCCACACTGTCTAACCCAGCCCTCGTCTAGCTGTTACTCTTTTTTTCTTTATAGTTCTTGTTTGGCATTTACTAAGTGTTAAACACGGTTCTAAGGGCTGGGGAAAGTACAGGTGAATTAGATGAGAGACAGTCCCTATCCCTCAGGGGGCTCACAGTCTAAGTAGAAAGGAGAATAGGTATCGAATCCCCACTTTACAGCTGAGGAAACTGACGTCCAGAGAAGTCAAGTGATTTGCCCAAGATCACACTGCAAATAAGAGACCCTCATGTCCATCATACTCATTTTTGGAGTCATCTTTGGGAAACCAGATAGGGACTGTAGTGGCTGAGCAGAATATCTTTGAGAAGCAGCATGGCTCAGTGGAAAGAGCACGGGCTTGGGAGTCAGACGTCATGGGTTCTAATCCTGACTCGGCCACTTATCGGCTGTGTGACTTTGGGCAAGTCATTTCACTTCTCTGTGCCTCAGTTACCTCATCTGGAAAATGGGGATTAAGACTGTGAGCCCCATGTGGGACAACCTGATCACCTTGTATCCCCCCAGCACTTAGAACAGTGCTTTGCACATAGTTTAACAAATACCATCATCATTATTACTATTATGTCCTCTCAACAGCATTCATTCATTCAATTGTGTTTATTGGGTTCAAATCTCAACTCTGTCAGCTGTGTGACTTTAGGCAAGTCATTTAACTTCTCTGTGCCTCGGTTACCTCATCTGTAAAATGGGGATTAAGACTGTGAGCCCCCTGTGGGACAACCTGATCACCTTGTAACCTCCCCAGCGCTTCGAACAGTGCTTTGCACATAATAAGCACTTAATAAATGCCATTATTATTATTATTATTGAGTGCTTACCGTGTGCAGAGCACTGTATTGAGCACTTGGGTGAGTATAATACAAAGTAGAGTGGGCCCATTTGCTGTGTCCCCAAACAATTGAAGACCCAAGGGAATACAGTATGGCAGTAATGGTTATTTGCTGTACAGGAGTAGATGGGAAAAGGGTGAATATAAGGTCCACACTTCCTTAAACAAGCACGAAGGTCAGTGCTCTATCTACAGATGGTATCCACTACAGCACCCTGCACATAGAAGACCCCCCCATGAGATGCAGCGTGGATCAGTGGATAGAACATGAGCCTGGGAATCAGAAGGTCATGGATTCTAATCCTGCCTCAGCCACTTTGCCTGCTGTGTGAGAAGTCACACCACTTCTCTGGGCCTTGGTTACCTCATCTGTAAAAATAATGGGGGTTAAGAGTTTGAACCGCCCGTTGTTGGGTAGGGACCGTTTCTTTATGTTGCCGACTTGTACTTCCCAAGCGCTTAGTACAGTGTTCTGCACACAGTAAGTGCTCAATAAATACGATTGAATGAATGAATGAGTGAACCCAATGTGGAACAGGGACTGTGTCCAACCAGATTAACTTGTATCTACCCCAATGCTTAGAACAGTGTTCGGCACATAGTAAGTGCTCAAAAAGTGCTGTAATAATAATAGTAGTAATTATATTTATTATTATTACTTATATATTATTATACTTATAATACTTAGAAGTATTGTATAATATAAATATTTATTATATTTATATTATATTTATTATGCTTATAATAGTATATTATACTATTATAATTATATAATAATAATTCTGGTGGATATGAGGGTCTCTTACTTGTGGTGTGATCTTGGGCAAGTCACTTGACTTCTCTGGATGTCAATTTCCTCAGCTGTAAAGTGGAGATTCGATAATAATGATAATAATAATAATTATTATTATTATTATTCCCTGCACTCAGCAAACATTGATGATGATTTTGATCATCGACGTGATCAATCTACCATCATAGGCACAAGCCCAGGGGCAGTCTCCAAGCTCACAAGTGTTTTGAAGACATCAACGTGATGGGCTTTTCTGGGAGACAGAGTTTTGGTCAGGTCAGTTTGTCTCCGAATTCGTTTGAAGTCAGTCTGAAGGGTGAACAAACAAGCCACACTGTCGGCCAGGGAGAAGAAAGTGGTCTTCTACAGGTAGAAGATTAGGGGTCAGGGAGGAGAGGTGGGAATGCTTCTTGCAGATGTATATTTTCATTTAAACTTCATGCGACACGCAGGGAATTTTTCAGTCAGTCAATCAATCAATCAATAGCATTTGTTGAGTGCTGCTTTTCTTGCAGAGCTCTGCACTAAGCTCTTTGGAGAGCGTAATACCGACAATCCTTACCCTCCAGGAGAAATTACTGAACATGGACTTGAATTATACGTAAACCCCAAACACAACCGCAGTGAGCCACAAAGGCACCTTCAAGGCTTGGAGGGTACCAACGGTGCCGCCCTCAGCATGATGCAACCGTGGCTTGGTTTGAGTGACAGAAGCCTCCTTCCACGTGGATTCACTGAGAGCACACAATCCGAAACCAGCTGCGATCACGTCCAGCCACGGGCCGAGTGTGGCAGTCTCCAGGACAATCTGAAGCCCCAGTGCGACCATGCATAGTTACGGACACAGTCCGTTGGTCTCCAAGACAATCTGAGTTGATGCTATGAGTGTGTCACAACCTGATAGCCCTTAGGGAAACCTGAGAACCCAAGCAGCATGGTGGAATGGATAGAGAAATGGCCTGGAAATCAAAAGGTCGCTGGTTTTAATCCCGGCTCCGCCGCTTGTCTGCTGTGTGGCCCAGGGCAAGTCACTTCACTTCTCTGTGCATAGGTTACCTCATCTGCAAAATGAGGATGAAGACTGTAAGCCCCATGTGGGACAGGGTCTGTGTCCAGCCCTATTTGTTTGTATTCACCCCAGCACTTAGTACAGTGCCTGGCACATAGTAAGTGCTTAACAAATACCACCACTGAGAACATGCACTGGCATTGGCACAGCCTGGCAGTCTTCAAGACAATATGAGATTACGCTATGAGTGTGCCCAGACATGAAATCCCACCTCCTCCAAAAGCCTTTCCCTGGTTATTCTCCATCTCCTTGGCCACAATAATTAATAATAATTATGGTACTTGTTAAGTGCTTACTATGTGTAGTGTTCTAAGCACTGGAGTAGATACAAGTTAATCAAGTTGGTCACAGTCCCTGGTCACATTGGCCTCACACTGGCTTAGTGGCTAGAACACCAACCTGGGAGTCAGAAGGTCATGAGTTCTAATCCCACTCTGCCACACGTCTGCTTTGTGACCTTGGGCAAGTCACTTCATTTCTCTGGGCCTCAGTTACCTCATCCGTAAAATGGGGATTAAGAGTGAGACCCCTTTGTGGGACAGGGCCTGTGTCCAACCTGATTACCCTGTATCTATCCCAGCACTTGGAACAGTGCTTGGCACCTAGTAAGCACTTAACAAGTACCATAATTAGTATTAATCACCATTTTTTACAGATGAGGTAATTGAGGCCCAGAAAAGTGAAGTGACTTGCCCAAGGGTCACACAACAGACTAATGGTGGAGCTGGGATTAGAACCCATGACCTTCTGATTCCCAGGCCCGTGTTCTAGCCACTATGCCATGCTGCTTCCCATCTCATGTAAACGCTCAATAATTACAACTGAATGAATGAATCAATCAATCATATTTATTGAGCACTTACTGTGTGCAGAGCACTGTACTAAGCGCTTGGGAAGTACAAATTGGCAACATATACAGACAGTCCCTACCCAACAGTGGGCTCACAGTCTAGAAGGGGAAGACAGAGAACAAAACCAAACATATTAACAAAATAAAATAAATAGAATAGATATGTACAAGTAAAATAAATAAATAAATAGAGTAATAAATAGGTACAAACATATAAATATATACAGGTGCTGTGGGGAAGGGAAGGAGGTAAGACGGGGGGATGGAGAGGGGAATGAGGGGGAGAGGAAGGAGGGGGAATGAATGAATTCCTTCAGCTGCAAAACATTCATATGCTTATCAATTTATTATTCTGCCTATTATTCACACATCAATTCATTGTTGTGACCAGTTGTACTGTTTCTATTTATTTTCCTCCTTGTCCTTGACATATGTATATGATCTGTGGCTGCCTGTTTCCTCATCAGATTGTAAACTCCCTGAGGACTGGGTTTGGCTGAGGCCCCCAAGCCCACAGCAGTGGTCGTGCCTTTCTTTAAAGTTCAAAGAAAAAAAAAATCGTGGACCATCAAGGTCAAGGGTGAAGGAGATTGCAGGAACTGGGGAGAAGGTGCAAGAAAGCTGCTAGGAAAAGGGGTGGAGAAGGAGCAACAGGGAGACGGCGAAGAGAGGGATTTGGAATGTCATTTTTAGCCAGCCGTAAGGAAGTTCGGCCATCGTGCCGTGGCTGGTTCTGAAATGGAATCAATCAATTAATCAATCATATTTATTGAGCGCTTACTGTGTGCAGAGCACTGTACTAAGTGCTTGGGAAGTACAAGTTGGCAACATATAGAGACAGTCCCTACCCAACAGTGGGCTAACAGCAATAAGACTATGTCAAAGTATTCCTCCATACAAACTTTAATACAGTGCTCTGCACGCAGTAATTGCTCAATATATATGATTGATTGATGATTATTAAGAGCCCTTCATTTTTTATTCTACAAACTCCAACGTCTGCTCCCACTGTCTTATTTGGGATGATCAACAGGTGCAGCCCTATTTAACTTCCCTTTCAGTTCCCGCCACCAATTTCTGCCTTTTCCCTTTTACCTGGCAGCAGTGATCTCTTAGATGATGTTTTCATCACAGAACCATCGCTTTCGCTGAAGAAGCACTACTGTGTTCCAAAGCTCTTTGGAAGTGGTTTCTGTAAAAAGTTGAACCATCTGAACATTTGAAGGTGAATTCCCCATGCGTCTGTGCAAGATGCTTTTCCAAATTAAATTCAGTAGGTAACAGTAGTAACACCTCAGACCAGGACAATTGGCTTCAGACTTTTACTGAGAATAAACGACGAGCTGGAGTAAGTGTTCTTGTATCTCTGTTCTCTTTCTATTTCTTCAGGGTATATTTCAATCACCTAATCCTATTTATGGACCACTTGCTATGTGCAGAGTAATAATAATAATAATGGCATTTATTAAGCGCTTACTATGTGCAAAGCACTGTTCTAAGTGCTGGGGAGGTTACAAAGTGATCAGGTTGTCCCACGGGGGGCTCACAGTCTTAATCCCCATTTTACAGATGAGGTAACTGAGGCCCAGAGACGTTAAATGACTTGCCCAAAGTCACACAGCTGACAATTGGCAGAGCCGGGCTTCAAACCCATGACCTCTAACTCCAAAGCCCGTGCTCTTTCCACTGAGCCACGCTGCTTCTCATAGCCATGCTGCAGAGTACTGTACTAAGCACTTGGGGGAGTACAACAAAACAATACAACAGACATATTCCCTGCCCACAGTGAGTGTACAGTCTTGAGGGAGAGATAGACATTACTATAAATAAATACATAAATTACAGATAATAATAATAATGGTATTTGTTAAGCACTTACTATGTGCCAAGCACTCTTCTAAGTGCTTGATAAGTACATAAGTTCTACGGGGCTCGGTGGGAGTGAATAAAGGGAACAAGTCAGGGCAACTCACAAGGGATTGGGAGAGAAGGAAATGAGGGCTTAGTCAGAGAAGGCCTCTTGGAGGAGATGGGCCTTCAGTAAGGCTTTGAAGGTGAGAAGAGTAACCCTCTGTCAGATAAGAAGAGGGAGGGTGTTCCAACCCAGAGGCAGGATGTGGGCGAGAGGTCGGTGGTGAAATCGAGGTACAGTCAGCAGGTTGGCATTAGAGAAATGAAGAGTGCGGGCTGGGTTGTAGTAGAAGAGCAGCGAGGTGGGATAGGAGGTGGCAAGGTGACTGAGTGCTTTGAAGCCGAAGGTAAGGAGTTTCTGTTTCATCTGGAGGTGTCTCCCTAACTATGGACATTTTTAAGGGCAAAATTATATTGTAATAGTGCCCAGCTTACTTTCTTCCCTTTCCCCCTCTCTCTGGAGTAGTGATGCTTCCTCAACCCAGTCTGTCAGTGAGGAGGACATGTAAAAGTCCAGATAATAATAATAACGGTGGCATTAATTAAGCGCTTACTATGTGCAGAGCACTGTTCTAAGTGCTGGGGAGGTTACAAGGTGATCAGGTTGTCCCACGGGGGGCTCACAGTCTTCATCCCCATTTTACAGATGAGGTAACTGAGGCACGGAAAAGTGAAGTGACTTGCCCAAAGTCACACAGCTGACAATTGGCGTAGCCGGGATTTGAACCCATGACCTCTGACTCCAAAGCCCAAGCTCTTTATACTGAGCCATGCTGCTTCTCTAATCTACTACATGCCGTGGTTGAAAGGAGTTACCTCAAGGACAGCGCTCTGGTGGACTCTGAAGGCTCTGGACAGTTTTTGCCTAGATTTTCATGAACTGATACAGAGTTCTATTCATTTAAGAAACTATTATTAAGCACGTTTTTTTGCCAATTTTCTTTAGCCACTTATTTATATGTTTATTCTTTTGAGGGTGGGCTTCCCTCAATCTCAGTAGTAAACACCGTTACTACTAGTGTTTATTAAGCTCTATTTATTGAGTGATATAGTGTGGCCTAGGGGATAGAGCAAGGGCCTGAGATCAGAAGAAATTGGGTTCCAATCCTGGTTCCGCCACTTGTCTGCTGTGTGACCTCGGGCAAGTCACTTAACTTCGCTGTGCCTCAGTTCCCTCATCTGTAAAATGGGGATTAAGACTGTGAGCGCCATGTGGGACATGGACTGTGTCCAACCAGATTAGCTTGTGTCTACCTCTGCACTTAGAACAGTGCCTGAGACATAATAAGTGCTTAATAAATACCATCATTATTTATTATAATAATTGAGCTCCCACTTGGTGTGGTTCACTCACTATACTTGAGAAGCAGTGTGGCTCAGTGGAAAGAGCACGGGCTCTGGAGTCAGAGGTCATGGGTTCAAATCCCAGCTCCGCCACTTGTCTGCTGTGTGACTTTGGGCAAGTCACTTAACTTCTCTGTGCCTCAGTTACCTCATCTGGAAAATGGGGATTAAAACCGTGAGCTCCCTGTGGGACAACCTGATCTCCTTGTAACCTTCCCAGTACTTAGAACAGTGCTTTGCATATAGTAAGTGCTTAACAAAAACCATTATTATTATTATTATTGTTATTATTATTATTATTATGCTAGGCACTTTGAGAAATACAGAATAAAGAAGTGATATTTCCCTTCCTACAAGGAGTAGACAGTCTAATGTGGGAAACAAACATAAAACACATTGATATCTCAGGAGGGCTAGTGGACCACCCTCTAGACGGTAAGGACCACCTCTAAACTGTAAGCTAATTATAGGCAGGGAATGTGTCTGCTAATTCCCTGTTGTATTGTACTCTCCCAAGAGCATAATACAGTGTTCTGCACATAGTAAGTGCTCAATAAACACAATTGATTGATCAGGACATCTCTACTTGAATATTACACTGATACCGCCAACTTAACATGTCCAAAACAGAACTCTTCATCTTCCTACCAAATCCCATCCTCCTGTCTTTCCCATCACTTTAGACAACACCACCATATTTCCTGTCTCACAAGCCCACAACATTGGTATTATCCTCTACTCATCTCTCTCATTCAACACATATATTAATCAACCAAACAATTAAGCATATTTATTGGCTGTTATTCATTCATTCAATCGTATTTATTAAGTGCTTACTGTGTGCAGAGCACTGTACTAAGTGCTTGGGAGAGTACAATATAAAAGAGTTGGCAGATGCATTCCATGCCCCCAATAAGCTTAAAGTCTAGAGGGCGAGACAGACATTAATATAAATAGATAAATCATGGATATGTATGGAAATGTTGTGGGGCCGAAGAAGGGGTGAATAAAATGTGTAAACCCATGTGCAAAGGTAACACAGAAGGGACTGGGACAAAAAGAAACGAGGGCCTAGATGGGGAAGGCCTCTTGGAGGAGATTAGTGCTAGCGCTTAGTACAGTGCTCTGCACATAGTAAGCGCTCAATAAATACGATCGAATGAATGAGATGTGCTTTTAATAATGCTTTGAAGGTAGGGAGAGTGATTGTCTGTCTGATTTGAAGAGGGTGGGTGTTTCAGCCCAGGAGAAAGGACGTGGGTGAGAGGTAGGCATTGAGATAGACGCAATCTAGATACAGTGGAGTAGTTTGGCGTTAGAGGAGGGAAGTGTTAGGACTGAGTTATAGTAACAAATCAGAGAGGTAAGGTGGGAGGGAGAGGTGATTCAATGCTTTAAAACTGATGGTGAGGGGTATCTGGTAATGATAAATTCATTCATTCATTCAATCGTATTTATTGAGTGCTTACTGTACTAAGCACTTGGGAAGTACAAGTTGGCAACATATAGAGACAGTCCCTACCCAACAGCAGGCTCACTGATAAATAAATCATTGCTGTAATGATAGCAGTAACAATAATAATAGTATTTGTTAAGTGCTGACTATATGTTAGGCACTGTTTTAGGTTCTGAGAAAGATCAATCAATCAATCAATTGTATTTACTGTGTGCAGAGCACTATTCATTCATTCAGTTGTATTTATTGAGCACTTACTGTGTGCAGAGCACTGTAATAAGCACTTGGGAAGTACAAGTTGGCAACATATAGGGACGGTCCCTACCCAGCAACAGGCTCACAGGCTAGAGGACGGGCTCACAGTCTAGGACTTGGAAGAGTACAATATAGTAGAGTTAGTAGACGCATTTCCAGCCCACAACTAGCTTACAGTACAAAGAGGGAGACAGAGTTTAAATAAATAAACTATGGATATGTACATAAGTGCTGTGGGGCTGAGGGGCGGGGGTGAATAAAAAAAATGTGCAAATCCAAGAGTAAGAGTGACACAGAAGGGAATGGGAGAAAAGGAAGTGAGGGCCTAGATGGGGAAGACCTCTTTCAAGGTAATCAGGTCAGACATGGTCCCTGTTCCACATGGGGCTCACAGTCTTAATCCCCATTTTACAGATGAGGAAACTGACTTGCCCCAGGTCCCGCAGCAAGCAAGTAGCAGAACCCCTTCTAGACTATGAGCCCACTGTTGGGTAGGGACCGTCTCTATATGTTGCCAACTTGTACTTTCCAAGCGCTTAGTACAGTGCTCTGCACACAGTAAGCACTCAATAAATACGATTGAATGAATGAATGAACCAGGATTAGAACCCAAGTTCTCTGATTCCCAGGCCAGTGCAATAGGAGACATTGCTTCAATCTGTCACCAAATCCTATAAATTCTACCTTCACAGCATCACTAAAGCAGGGAAACAGCGTGGCTCAGTGGAAAGAGCACGGGCTTGGGAGTCAGAGGGCATGGGTTCAAATCCCGACTCCTCCAATTGCCAGCTGTGTGACCTTGGGCAAGTCACTTAACTTCTCTGTGCCTCGGTTGCCTCATCTGTAAAATGGGGATTAAGACTATGAGCCCCACGTGGGACAACCTGATCACCTTGCACCCTTCCCAGGGCTTAGAACAGTGCTTTGCACATAGTAAGTGCTTAACAAATGTCATTATTATTAAACTCTGCCCTTTCCTCTCCATACAAACTGCTACTATGCTGGTCCTAGCAAATATCATACTCTGCTCCAACTACCTCATCAGCCTCTGATTTCCAGGCTTATGCTCTATCCGCCAGGCTACACTGCTTCTCCAGAGGACCTATTCTTAGAGGACCCCTGAGCATTGGGACAAAGAGAGACAGAAATGACAGACCCCTTAGGGGGTGGTGGCAGCATTTATTCATTCAATCTATTGAGCACTTACTATGTGCAGAGCACTGTACTAAGCGCTTGGGAAGTACAAGTTGGCAACATACAGAGACAGTCCCTACCCAACAACGGGCTCACAGTCTAGAAGGGGGAGACAGACAACAAAACAAAACACGTAGACAGGTGTCAAAATTGTCAGGACAAATAGAATTAAAACTATGTGCACATCATTAACAAAATAAATAGAATGGTAAATATGTACAAGTTAAATAAATAGAGTAATAAATCTGTACGAACATGTACAAGTGCTGTGGGGAGGGGAAGGAGGTAGGGTGGGGGGTGGGGAGGAGGAGAGGAAAAAGGGGGCTCAGTCTGGGAAGGCCTCCTGGAGGAGGTGAGCTCTCAGGAGCACACATTGGGAAACAAATTCCCAAGGGAATAAATATGTGATTTGATAAGCTCTATGTGTCAGGCAGTGTGCTAAGTGCTGCGGTAGATACAAGCTTATCAGTCCTTATCCCACATCCCAGCCTCAATTCCCATTTTACAGATGAGGTAACTGAGAAACAGAGAAGTTAAGAGACTTGCTTATGATCACATGGCAGACAAGTGGCGGTGCCAGAATTAGAACCCAGGTCCTGTTGACTCCCAGAGCAGTGCTTTATCCACTAGGCCACCCTGCTTGAAGTCTTAGTCTTTCAGCCCCTCCCCTCCCATGGGTGTGGAGTGGGGAAGGGTCAGTGTTACACTATTTATCCTTAATCAGCTGCTTGGTGTACTAAACCAGTAAGAGGGCTGTGGAGCTGGTTTACCATTAAGAGTTCAGTTACGTTAATATCTGTCACCCCGTCTAGACCAAAAGTTCTTGTAAGCAGGATACATGTGTATCACCTCTGATACACTGAGCTCTCCCAAGCATTTAATACAGCGCTCCACACACAGAAAGCTCTCGCCAAATGCCATGGATTGATTAATTCTGCTGTGATTCTGGTGTGATCTGCCTAGGGAAGTCCATAAGATTCACTGTAGGTTTCAGTGTGAACTCCTATCCTGGGGGAATAGATTAAATAAGGCCATCGTTGTCATTATTATCCAACAAGCAATAGTACTTATTGAGTCTTTACCATGCGCAGAGCACTGTACTAAGCACTTGAGAGAATTCAGTCAAGAAACCCAGCCTGTAATTAAATGAGATTTAATTCCCTCTAGGAGCTTGTAGTTTTACTGGAATAAATGAGGCTGTTGCTCCATCAGGTTGAATTTAAAGAGGTTAAGGACACAATATTACCCCAGAACAATGGATTCAGTCCGTGAGACGTTCTTTCTTTACCTCAGGCATCACAGGCACCTTCAGTTTCTCGCTCTGGCCTGGGTCTGAGGTTCATGAAGCATTGCAACTTGGTCACCCTCAAAACCTGCAATTGCTTATTAGGAGATAAATTTTGTATGTCCATTGACTTGTTTTTCCATTCCCCATTCCGTAATCACTTCTTTATTGTCCCCTGGCTTGTGCCCAAGGGCCAGGCCACGGCAGAGGAAATTAAAGTTGTACTTATTGACACGAACCATTTGGGTGGACATTCTTGCAGTGTCAATGGAGAAAGAAGCCTAGATGTGGAGGCATGGAGGTGAACTCAGAGACACCGAAACCTCTCCTAGTTATATATATATATCTTCCCCCTCTTCCTGGCCCTTCCCACTTCATTCCCCCGGTAACAAAAATTGCCATATTACCTGTGGGCTTATTGACAAAGCCTGTGGATTTATGAATCTTTCAACAACCCATCGGGTGAGCTTTACCCAGAGCCTGGAGGGTTATGGAAAGTAAACTCACGAAAGACCTTTTTCTTTTTTGATCTAAGGTGACGTGGTTGGAAACGTAGTGTTAAGTGCATTTTTTTTTAACATCAAGGAATAAATCGCTGACTTGTCTATTAACCTGTGGCACCGATTTACCTTTGGTGTTTATCCTTGAATTATTTGAGCTGAAGTAGCATCTTTGTTCGGATGACAGCAAGTTGTATTTCCCAACTTTCCAGAGTCTCGGGTTCGTGCAATAAATAATAGCCTTTTTAGTGCGAGTGTGAGCTATGAATAGCTTTCCTCCTTATAACTTCATCTTATATTTATTGCCAAAAATGATAGATTGAAAGACATCACCTAGCAACTGGCCCATTTTTCTCTTGCGGTCTAGTTACAATGATTGACTATTGCGATCTGTTTTCTTGGCTGTCTTGGTCAAAACTGCATACATCAGCTGCTAAATATAGCCGTCTATTTATATCCTCCAATTTACCCCTCCTCCCCACTTACGTACTTAGACTGTTTTGTTCTAATGAAACTTAAATGAATAAATCACCCAGGTCATTTCTTTAATTTATGAATTTACTTCTTATGTCTCGATGAGGAGGAGCAGACTTGGAATTTTTCCAGGATTCTGAGCTTCCTTTGTGTTTTGACTTTTTCTTTTTGTATCAGTTCAGTTACTTCAGATCCTCTCTTGGGCCTGCTCTCCTTTCAGCTCCTGGATTTAGAAATTTCCCCAATAAAACCAACCGAGAAATTTTTAAAGTCAAAAATGCCCCCTAGTTTTCCATCTCCCCTTGGATATTTTGGATATTGCCCTGTCACGAAAAACTCCTGTCTGGCGCTTTTCAAAGAGCCTTACATCCAGGAACCTCAGAGAAGTTTATAAATAAGTAAGCACTTCAATTCGCCCTGTACTGGTCTGGAACTGATGCACGAAACTGTTAACATCATGTTGGCATCAGTGCTAGAGCCAAAAAGCATTGGGATCTCACGAAGCACATATAAATGCACAGATTTGCATTATCAAGTGCAAATCAGTGGTTGATGGCAAACCAGAATGCCCGTGTTCAAATAGCTAGACAGCACTCTGTGTAGCTTTATTTCCCTAGGATCTTTCCTCAATCTTTCCCCTTCCCCCATAACCTCTTCCCTTTCCACCTTCTTTTCCATCTCTCCGGAAGCCCCCCAGGTTGATTTAGTTTTAACACTGCGGTATGGCATCACACTACGCTCCCGACACAAAATGAACATATTTTGGATTTCTTAAATAAGCCACAAGAACTACCGAGAGGTCATTCCAGCTATACAACGAGCTATATCTGCATTTTGCAGTGATCTCAGAGAAACCACTATGGGTATATCAATCTACCTTCTACAAAAGACCATTTCCTTCCCATGTTGCAATTTCCTCTTGCAAGGAAAAACCGTCAGGTCTTTTTGAACCAATGAGTCTGATCGATTTAATTAAAACCTCTAGAGGAAACAAAACCTAATTTAGAGGGAAACTAGAGGAGCCTGGCATGAGACTTTATACTAATTTTCTATAGAAAAACAAGTGACTTCCTTCCGTACCTTTTATTTATTGCACTTAGGTGAAGTCAAGTCTACACGTGTTTGAGCAAACCGGAGGTTACGGGAAATTGGGTTGAGAATACCATTTTCCCAAGGTGGGTCTGGATCCTGGAATGGGCTCCTTTTGCTACAAAGCACTACTGGATTTTTAGTCAGCCCTGATGTTCAGTAGCTGGATTTTTTAGTCACTCAAAAGGGGTGGTATCCTGCTCCTGGGCATCAGTGAGGTGGTATTGGCACACCAGTCAAATCAATCAATCAATCAATGGTATTTACTGAGCATTTACTGTGTGTAAAGCACTGTCCTAAGCCCTTACAACCGAGTTGCTAGACACATTCCCTACCCACAAGGAGCTTAGGATCTGGAGCAGTGTAGTTTAGGATTAGAAGCAGCATGGCTCAGTGGAAAGAGCCCGGGCTTGGGAGTCAGAGGTCGTGGGTTCTAATCCCGGTTCCACCACGTGTGACTTTGGGTAAGTCACTTCACTTCCCTGTGCCTCAGTTACCTCATCTGTAAAATGGAGATTAAGGCTGTGAACCCCATGTGGGACAACCTGATGACCTTGTATCCCCCCCAGTGCTTAGAACAGTGCTTGGCACATAGTAAGTGCTTAACAAATGCCATCAATGTGTCTGTTTATTGTTATATTGTATTGAAGTGCTTAGTACAGTGCTCTGCACAGAGTAAGTGCTCCGTAAATACGATTGAATGAACGAATGAATGACTCTTGAGGTCAAAGCACCTCCAAGATCTGACACTGCTCCTGCATCACAATTGAAATGTCAATCAATCAATCATATTTATTGAGCGCTTACTGTGTGCAGAGCACTGTACTAAGCGCTTGGGAAGTACAAGTTGGCAACATATTCAGATCTGCTCTCTGAGACCATCGTTGAGGAACCTGCAGATTTTGTGTCTTTTCAGTCGAAATATGGAGCTCCACGACACAGCCTGGTGGTTTGAGCTTGAGAAAACAGAAATGAGAGGAGGCTCGTGCCCATTTCAGGGGCACGGGTTTCTCTTTCGCTGAGCGAGTACTCCTCATAGATTACCATACTGTCCCATCTGCATTATCTTTCTCAGCAGGAAGCAGGGGCAGAATTTGAGACACAGCGTGGCTTAGTGGAAAGAACCCAGGCTTGGGAGTCAAAGGTCATGAGTTCGAATCCCTGCTCTGCCACTTTTCTTCTGTGAAGTTGGGCAAGTCACTTCACTTCTCTGTGCCTCAGTTTCCTCATCTTTTAAACTGTGAGCCCACTGTTGGGTAGGGACTGTCTCTATATGTTGCCAACTTGTACTTCCCAAGTGCTTAGTACAGTGCTCTGCACACAGTAAGCGCTCAATAAATATGATTGATTGATTGATTGATTGATCTGTAAAATGGGGATTAAGACCGTGAGCCCCATGTGGAACAACCTGATCACCTTGTATCGCCCCAGCGCTTAGAACAGTGCTTCACACATAGTAAGCACTTAACAGATGCCATCATTATTATTATTATTCTTTTCTTCATCACGTGAGTCAGTGTCCCAACCCAACAGCAGGATTTGCTTGACCTGGCCAGGATAATTTGCTGGTGTTCTGACCTTAAAACTTGACTCTTAATATCTGTCTGAAGTGGAAAGAGGCAGTACCAGTCAATCTCAGGTGCCGGCTGCAGAATAAAACCCCGTCAACTCTGGGATTTAGCAAGTTCAGACAACAACCCCGTTAAAACCAAATTGAGCCAAGTCTAAGCTGGACGGTTTCTCCCTTCTTCCTTCTTCTCCTGGACTTGCCTTTGCTGGGAGGCTCTGAAGGAGCTTTTATAGCCTGGTTTAATAAAGAAGGACTTAATGAGTGCTCCACGTGCTTTAACTCCTTGTTGTGTGTCAGTTTTCTAAGAATACTAATGATAATTGTGGTATTTGTTAAGCATTTACTATTATTTATTTTATGGTATTTGTCAAGCCCTTCCCATGTGCCCGGCACAGTACTAACCACTGGGTAGATTATAAAAATAATCAGGTCAGACACAGTCTCTGTCTCACAAGAGGCTAACATCTGATCAATCTGTCAGTTTTCTAAGAATGATTATAATAATTGTGGTACTTTTAAACCAATTATTAATATTTATTAATATTTAGACTGTGAGCCCACTGTTGGGTAGGGACTGTCTTTATATGTTGCCAACTTGTACTTCCCAAGCACTTAGTACAGTGCTCTGCACACAGTAAGCGCTCAATAAATACGATTGATTGATTTATTTTATGGTATTTGTTAAGTGCTTACTATGTGCCAGGCACTGTACTAACCAGTGGGGAAGAGTATAAGACAATCAGGTCAGACACAATCTCTGTCCCACACCGGGCTCACATTCATTCATTCACTCATTCAATCGTGTTTATTGAGCACTGACTGTGTGCAGAGCACTGTACCAAGCGCTTGGGAAGTACAAGTTGGCAACATATAGAGACGGTCCCTACCCAACAACGGGCTCACAGTCTAGAAGGGGGGAGACAGACAACAAAACAAAACATGTGGACAGGTGTCAAGTCATCAGAGTAAATAGAAATAAAGTTAGCTGCACATCATTAACAAAATAAATAGAATAGTAAATATGTACAAGTAAAATAAATAGAGTAATAAATCTGTACAAATATATATACAGGTGCTGTGGGGAGGGGAAGGAAGTAGGGTGGGGTGGATGGAGGGGAGGAAAAAGGGGGCTCAGTCTGGGAAGGCCTCCTGGAGGAGGTGAGCTCTCAGTAGGGCTTTGAAGGGAGGAAGAGAGCTAGCTCTAATCTAATAAAAAGCTTGCTCACATCTAATAAATTGTATTTATTGAGCAGTTACTGTGTGCAGAGCCCTGCGCTAAGCAATCTGTTGAATGAGGGCAATACAACAGAGTCGGTAGACAAATTCCCCTCCCACAATGCGCTTACAGCCTAAATAGGAGGAAGAACAGGTGAGGAAACCGAGAAATAGAGAAGTGAAGTGACTTGCCCAAGGTCACACAGCAGGCAAGTGGTGAAGCAGGACTATAGCCCAGATTCCCTTACTCCCAGGCCTGTGCTCTTCCCACTAGGCCATGGTATTCCTCTTTTCTAGAGCTAAGGGTACCATAGGGAAGCAGCGTGGCTCAGTGGAAAGAGCACAGGCTCTGGAGTCGCAGGTGATGGGTTCAAATCCTGGCTCCGCCAATTGCCAGCTGTGTGACTTTGGGCAAGTCACTTCACTTCTCTGGGCCTCAGTGACCTCATCTGTAAAATGGGGATTAAGACTGTGAGCCCCCCATGGGACAACCTGATCACCTGGGAACCTCCCCAGTGCTTAGAACAGTGCTTTGCACATAGTAAGCACTTAATAAATGCCATTATTATTATAGGGGAGATTTTTTTTATGGTATTTGTTTAAGGACTTACTACATGCAGGCCCTGTACTAAGCACTGTGGTAGATCCAAGCTAATCAGGTTGAACACAGTCTTAATCCCCATTTTACAGATGAGGTAACTGATGCTCAGAATAGTTGAGTGACTTACCCAAGGTCACACAGCAAGACAAGTGACAGAGCTGGGTTTGTTTAGAACCTAGATCATCCAACTCTCAGGCCCATGCTCTATCCACTAGGCCACAGTGCTTCTCAGGACTCACAGTTTCTCCAATTCTAGACTGTGAGCCCACTGTTGGGTAGGGACCGTCTCTATATGTTGCCAACTTGGACTTCCCAAGCGCTTAGTACAGTGCTCTGCATACAGTAAGCGCTCAATAAATACGATTGAATGAAGGGCTCCTCAACAGGTTGAGTGATCACTTTTGAGGCAGTTACAATTTATTGACTTTCCCATCCTACCTGGGCTCCAGAGGTGTCCACAGAGACTAATACACGCTCTCTTCCAGTTTCCTTCTTCAAATCAGGATTCTAGAGAATCTTCATTATCGTCCACAACATCATCATCGTGGGCTGAGGGTCTCCTATGTACTGGACTAGATAATAATAATAGTACTAGGCGCCAAGCACTGTTCTAAGCGCTGGGGTAGACGCAAGTTAATCAGTTTGGTCCCAGGCCCTGTCCCACATGGGGCTCCCAGTCTTCATCCCCATTTTACAGTTAAGGTAACTGTGGCCCAGAGAAGTTTAGTGACTTGCCCAAGGTCACACAGCAGAGAAGTGGTGGAGCCAGGATTAGAACCCAGGTCCTTGGGATTCCCAGGCCCGTGCTCTATCCACTAAGCCTTGCTGCTTCTCAGGTGTTTTACTACGGGGAGAGCACTGAACTAGGTGCTTTCTATGGACAGAATACTTTACTCATCATCATCATCATCAATCGTATTTATTGAGCGCTTACTGTGTGCAGAGCACTGTACTAAGCGCTTGGGAAGTACAAGCTGGCAACATATAGAAACAGTCCCTACCCAACAGTGGGCTCACAGTTTAAAAGGGGGAGACGCTTGGGGAACTAAACAGGAGTCTAGAGAGCAAAATCCCTGATCTTGCAGGACTTTTTTAATGGCAGTTACGTGCTTTCAATGTGCCAGGTTATCCCCATTTTACAGATGAGCTCACTGAGGCCCAGAGAAGTGAAGTACCTTGCCCAAGGTCACACAACAGACAAGTGGCGGAACTGGGATTAGAACCCACCAGGTCCTTCTGACTCTCAGGCCCTGCTCTATTTACAGAGTAGCAGCATGGCTCAGTAGAAAGAGCCCGGGCTTTGGAATCAGAGGTCATGGGTTCAAATCCCGGCTCTGCCAATTGTCAGCTGTGTGACTTTGGACAAGTTACTTAACTTCTCTGGGCCTCAGTTACCTCATCTGTAAAATGGGGATTAAGACTGTGAGTCCCCTGACAACCTGATTGCCTTGTAACCTCCCCAGCACTTAGAACAGTGCTTTGCACATAGTAAGCGCTTAATAAATGCCATTATTATTATTATTATTATTATACCCATCTGCTTCTCATTCAGACTTACAATCTAATGGGAAAGACGAGGAAACCTAAATAATCAATATCAATCAACCAGTCAGTTGCATTTATTGAATACCTACTGTGTGCAGAGCACTGTATGCAGAGCGCTTGGGAAAGTAAAATTGAATTAATAGACATGATCCCTGCCTTCAAGGAGCTTGCGATCTTGCGAGGGAGACAGACACTAAAGTAGATTACCAATAGGCAGAAGAAGGAAAGAGGGATATGTATGTGTGTTAGTGTTACACAAGCGTTTAGTACGTTGCTCTGCATGCAGTAAATGCTCAATAAATACGATTGACTGAATTGAATGAACGAATGGCCAGATCCGGCCAGCCGATCCTGCTTGGTGTTCCCACTTGGACGGGGTAGAAAGCAAGGGAAAGAGCATATTCTTGTGAATGGAGCACGGATCTGGAAGTCTGAAGGACCTGGGTTCTAATCCCACCTCCTCCACTTTCCTGCTCTGTGACCCTGGGCGGGTCAGCAAACTTCTCTGTGCCTCAGTTCCCTCATCTGTAAAATGGGGATGAAGACTATAAGCCCCATGTGGGACACGGGCTGTATCCAACTTCATTATCTTGTATCTTGTATCTACTCCAGCCATAGTACAGTAAGTACTATGCATATACGATACATAATCAATCAAT
The DNA here is from genome assembly GCF_015852505.1 of Tachyglossus aculeatus. Taxonomy (NCBI): domain Eukaryota; kingdom Metazoa; phylum Chordata; class Mammalia; order Monotremata; family Tachyglossidae; genus Tachyglossus; species Tachyglossus aculeatus. The sequence goes on along the minus strand of NC_052069.1, from coordinate 67,931,056 downwards.
CAATCAATCAAATTTATTGAGCGCTTACTGTGTGCAGAGCACTGTACTAAGTGCTTGGGAAGTACAAGTTGGCAACATATAGAGACAGTCCCTACCCAACAGTGGGCTCACAGTCTAGAAGAGGGAGACAGAGAACAAAACCAAACATATTAACAAAATAAAATAAATAGAATAGATATGTACAAGTAAAATAAATAAATAAATAGAGTAATAAATATGTACAAACATATATACATATATACAGGTGCTGCGGGGAAGGGAAGGAGGTAAGATGGGGGGATGGAGAGGGGGAGGAGGGGGAGAGGAAGGAGAGGAGAGGAAGGAGAGGAAGGAGGGGGAATACTTACAAAAAGCTTACATATGTAAGCTATATGCATAAGTAAGCATACGTAAGTAAGCACATAGCAAATACCATTATAAAAACCAATCAGAGAGCTCCTAGGGATCTCTCACCTAGATGTTGCAACCATGGAGGTAAATGCTTAGATCATCCCGAGGATTGCCACTCCTGTGTTTTAAAAAATTTAACAGGCAAATGTATTATATGGTTGCAATTTGTACCTGCCTGTTTTCCCCATTAAATCATGAGGTCACGCGGAGTAGAGAGTGTATCTTCAGCTCTTTCAGTATGTTTCCTGGCACCTCAGTATAATGCTGTGTACACTTCTAGTTCAATATTCTGTACCAAGGGGCTTCTGAACACAGTAAGTGTCCAGTAAAGGGTTCTGTACACAGTAGATGCCCAGAACAGTTCTTCACCCAGAAGGCACTCAATAATCATAATGAATACCTTCTTTTTTGGAAAGGGCTTTTATTCCCAAAGAGCTCTCACATCACTTAACTCAGTTTTACACTCATTCATTCATTCACTCAATCATATTTATTGAGCGCTTACTATGTGCACAGCACTGTACTAAGGCTCTTGGGAAGTACAAATCGGTTACAACATTCATTCATTCATTCATTCAATCATATTTATTGAGCACTTACTATGTGCAGAGCACCGTACTAAGTGCCTGGGAAAGTACAATACAACAATAAACAGACACATTCCCTGCCCACAGTGAGCTTACAGTTTAGAGGGGGAAGACAGCATCAATACAAATACATAAATTACAAATATATACATGGGTGCTATGGGGTGGGAGAAGGGGGGGATGAATAAAGGAAGCAAGCATAGAGGAGTGGGAAAAGAGGAAATGAGGGCTTAGTCAGGGCAGACCTCTTGGAAGCAGCATGGCTCAGTGGAAAGAGCACAGGCCTTGGAGTCAGAGGTCATGGGTTCAAATCCAGGCTCCATCAACTGTCAGCTGTGTGACTTTGGACAAGTCACTTAACTTCTCTGAGCCTCAGTTCCCTCATCTGTAAAATGGGGATGAAGACTGTGAGCCCCCCGTGGGACAACCTGATCACCTTGGGACCTCCCCAGCACTTTGAACAGTGCTTTGCACATAGTAAGTACTTAACATATGTTGCCAACTTGTACTTACCAAGCGCTTAGTACAGTGCTCTGCACACAGTAAGTGCTCAATAAATACGATTGAATGAACAAATACCATTATCATTATTATTATTACTGGAAGAGGTGTGTCCTCACTGAGGCTTCAAAAATGGGCACAATAATTGTAGGATATTAAAAGGGAGGACGTTCCAGGGCAGAGGCAGGTTGTTGGCTAGAGGTCTGTGGCAAGGTAGATGAGCTCAAGGTACAGTGAGTAGGTTGGCTTTAAAGAAGTGAAGTGTGAGGATTGAGTTGCAGTAGGAGAGGTAAGATAGGAGGGGGCAAGGCAACTGAGTGCTTTAAAGCCAAAAAAACTGGTATTTTGAGTTTGTGGTACTGGTGGGACATCCGTGTAGACAGGTCCTGGGGCTTAAAGTCAATACTACAAAGAAGAGAGAGGCCATTACTCATTCATTCATTCAATCGTATTTATTGAGCACTTACTTTATGTGAAGCACTGTGCAATCAATCAATCAATGGTATTCATTGAGAGTGTCTGTGTGCCGAGCACCTTATTTATGGAGGCAGCCTGCCCTAGTGGAAAGAATCCCCAGCGCTTAGAACAGTGCTTTGCACATAGTAAGTGCTTAACAAGCCCCCTTAGCCCCCTTCTAGACTGTAAGCCTGCCGTTGGGTAGGGACCGTCTCTATATGTTGCCAACTTGTACTTCCCAAGCGCTTAGTACAGTGCTCTGCACACAGTAAGCGCTCAATAAATATGACTGAATGAATGACTGAATGAATGAATGAATGAATGAATGATTGAGAAGCAGGAGACGTCACCTTCAGTCCCAACCCTATCACTGACCGGCTGCGTGACACTGGGCAAGTCATCTCTCTGGATTCCAGTTTCCTCACCTGTAAAATGGAGATTAAAAAATCTGTTTTCAATCAATAATAATAATGTTGGTATTTGTTAAGAACTTACTATGTGCCAAACACTGTTCTAAGCGCTGGATCAATCACTACTGCTTATTGAACTCCTACTGTATGTGGAGCACTGTACTAAGCATTCAGATAATAGAGTAAGTAGACATGATTCCCACCGGCAAAGAGCTTACAATCTGGCTGGAGAGGCAAACACAAAGTAGTTATCAAGCAATCAAGCACCATTGGTGGTATTTATTAAGAGCTTGCTGTGTGCCAAGGACTGTACTAAGCACTTGGGAGAGTACAATACAATGGAGTGGGTAGAGAAGTACCCTGCCCACAACAAGCTTCCTGTCTAGAGGGCTCAAACAACAATGGTGTTTATTGTGAGCTTACTGAGTGCGCACAACTTTCTCCCCACCTGAACTGCTGCACACTGATCCAAACACTTATTATTTCCCACCTTGACTACTGCATCCCCCTTCCTCGCTGACCTCTCTGCCCTTGTCTCTCCCCACTCTGGTCCATATTTTTCTTTGCTGTCTGGATCATTTTTCTAAACAAAAAAAAAAAAGATCAGTCCACATCTCGCCTGTCCTGCCATCGACCCCCGGCCCACATCATCCCCCGGGCCTGGAATGCCCTCCTTCTGCCCATCCTCCAAGCCTGCTCTCTTCCTCCCTTCAAGGCCCTATTGAGAGCTCACCTCTTCCAGGAGGCCTTCCCAGACTGAGCCCCTTCCTTCCTCTCCTCCTCGTCCCCCTCTCCATCCCCCCCGCCTTACCTCCTTCCCTTCCCCACAGCCCCTGTATATATGTATATATGTTTGTACATATTTATTACTCTATTTATTTATTTATTTTACTTGTACATATCTATTCTATTTATTTTATTTTGTTAGTATGTTTGGTTTTGTTCTCTGTCTTCCCCTTTTAGACTGTGAGCCCACTGTTGGGTAGGGACTGTCTCTATATGTTGCCAATTTGTACTTCCCAAGCACTTAGTAAAGTGCTCTGCACATAGTAAGCGCTCAATAAATACGATTGATGATGATGATGATCTCCCCACTCTTCCAAACCTCCAATACTTTCCCATTTGCCTCAACATGAAACAGAAACACTTTGCCATCATATTTAAGGCATTCAATCAATTCTCCCCCTCCTACCCTACCTTGCTGCTCTATTACAACCCAGCCTACACACTCTGCCAACCTTCTCTCTTTATCTCAATCTTATCTATCCTTCCTCTGCCCTCTCAGTCCACGTTCTCCCTCAGGCCTGTAATTCCCTCCCGCAACATTTCTGACCACCTTCACTCTCCCCATCTTCAAAACCCTCCTAAAATAACATCTGTCCGAGACGCTTCCCTAAAGAAGCCCTCATTTTCCCTTTCTATCCTCCCCTATTTGTCAAGCATGCACTTGGATGTGAACCCTTTAAATATTTTGATACCCCAGAGCACTTGTGTACATATCCTCAAACTCTACTTTCTCCCCTATGTTTAATTTATTTTAATGTCTGTCTCCCTCCATAGACTGTAAGCTCCTTATGGGTAGGGTTCAGTGCTTAGTCCAATGCTCGGCACACAGTAAATGCTCAATAAGCACTATTGATTGATTAGTTGATATTAAGTACTTAGGAGAGTAGAATAGAGTTGGTAGGCATGATCCCAGCCCTCAAAGAGCTTGTGTATATATGTCCTTATGTTCAGAAATAAGGAATAAGAAATAAAGAATAAGGAAATAAGGACTTACAGTCCCTCCCTTCTAGACTATAAGCTCATTCTGGGCAAGGAATGTGTCTGTTTATTGTTCATTCATTCATTCAATTGCATTTATTGAGCGCTTACTGTATGTGGAGCACTGTACTAAGCGCTTGGGATGTACAATTCAGCAACAGATAGAGACAATCCCTGCCCACAGTGGGCTCACAGTCTAGAAGGGGGGAGACAGATATCAAAACCAGTAAACAGGCATCAGTAACATCATTACAAATACATAGTATTATAGATATATTATTAATACAACATAAATAGCACTATAATTATAAATATGTACATATATACACAAGTACTGTGGGGAGTAGAGAGGGACAGAGCAAAGGAAGCGAGTCAGGGCGATGGGGAGGGATAATCTCCCAAGCGCTTAGTACAGTGCTCTGCACACAGTAAGCACTCAATAAATATGATTGAATGAATGAAAGAACGCTACAGGTAGTTGTGAAAGCATCAGTGTGGAGCTAGAACAAAAGTGCTGAGATGATTCATTCATTTATTCATTCATTCAATCGTATTTATTGAGTGCTTACTGTGTGCAGAGCACTGTACTAAGTGCTTGGGAAGTACAAGTCGGTAACATATAGAGATGGTCCCTACCCAAAAACGGGCTCACGGTCTAGAAGTGGGAGACAGACAACAAGACAAAACATGGAGACAGGTGATAGTTCAAAGGGTTAAGAGTTTGGGAGAAGCAAACTAATCGGGGAACATCTTTCGTTCTCCCTTCTCCTTAGACTTTGAACTCCATGCAGAATAGGGACTGTCTGCTGTGAGTATTTTGTATCTTTAATCTACTCCAGCACTGTGCACAGAATAAATAAAATGCTGAATAAATATTATAATTACTACTGAGTGCCTACTGTGTGCAGAATGCTGTACTGGGCACCTACTACATGCAGAGTCCTGAGCTAGGGACCTACTATTCTAGAAAGTCACAGAGGCTAAATCTCTGCCTATTTTCCAGTAGAAATCTTCCCCCAGACCTAAGCTGAGCAAAAAGGAAAAAGTAGGTGTAAATTTTTTAACAGAAACAGCCCAAAAATGCATAACAGAATGCTCTGGCTCTCCCCAGATGCTCCAAAGTGCCAATTTTGAGGAAATGTATTAATAACTACGTTGGCAGAGAGATCTGACGATTAGTATTTGAAAGAAGGAGTATGCTGTCTACAGCAAATTGAAATAGAGCCACTGTAGGAGCAATGCTTGAGAGATGTAATTTTTCCACGGGTGAATATAAGGCACCACCATTGCCACGCTGAAGCACTTTACATTATGTGTACATTGTAAGGAAGCAGTGTGGCCTAGTGGAAAGAGCACGGACCTGGGTTCTAATCCCGCTCCAGCACTTTTCTGCTGTGTGACCTCTCCCCCGTTATTATTATGATGATGATGTCATTTGTTAAGTGCTTAGTATGTGCAAAGCACCGTTCTAAGCGCTGGAGGGTGGATACGAGTTGATCAGGTTGTCCCACGAGAGGCTCACAGTCTTAACCCCCATTTTACAGACGAGGTAACTGAGGCCCAGAGAAGTTAAGTGACTTGCCCAGAGTCACACAGCTGACAAGTGGCAGAGGCGGGATTAGCTCTGCCACTTATCAGCTGTGTGACTTTGGGCAAGTCACTTAACTTCTCTAGGCCTCAGTTACCTCATCTGGAAAATGGGGATTAAGGCTGTGAGCCCCCTGTGTGACAACCTGATTACCTTGTATCTCCCCCAGAGCTAAGAACAGTGCTTGGCACATAGTAAGTGCTTAACAAATACCAAAATTATCATCATTATTATTATTATAACTGAAAACCAGGCTCCACTAATGAGCACTGGGCCCTTTTGTTGAACACTGAGCAGTAACGATTCTTTGGTAAAGCTGCTTTTATTTGGTTCAAAAATCAAATAAAGTTGAATCGGAAAAGGAGACCTCTTTATTCTTCCCTCAAATAGGAAACTCACTCACGGCTCTCTGAATAGATTGTAAACAAACACAAAAGAAGAACAGAGATACAAGCTGATCTATCTTGTACATGGTCAGAGAAGTCCATTGAACAGAAATAGAACTAGTGATTCCTAAGGCTCAGATGTGTATTTTACCTCAGTGCACACTTTTCTAGGTCTCTGCCTCGCTGCCTTTGTCTCTCTCTCTCTGTCTGAGTCTATTTCTCTGTTAGAAGTCCAACATCTTTCAGGCATGAGTCCCCAGGACCTCTAAAGGTGCGGTGCTAAATCTGTGTGTGCCAACACACACTTGAATTTATTGTGTGTGAGTAGGTTGCCATCAAAGGAAGGGCGCAGTAGGTGTCGGATTTACTGTTGCTTGCTGTTTTTTCAAAGTATGTCTAAATATACTCCTCTTTCTGTCCCATTGAGCCCCAGGGGGGGAAAAAGTGTGATTTTATTTTCCAGAAGGAAAAATAGCAGTAGCACCTCTCACTCGTGGAGTTCTAAACCCAGCACCCGTGCATTTTCACAAGTCTCATTTTCTGTCAAGAATTTCCAAAAAGGTGAGGATTCGGCTCCTCTTTAGAAGCTCGACGGGTTCCGTCTCAAATCCAGCATGGATGAAGCCCAGCCTTCTCTTTCCTCACTCCCTGAAGTCTTGGTTTCCCAACCCAGTTCATGTTTGGCTCCTGATGAAAGTCAAAATAGGAAGCGTGAGTGTCCAAAGGTAGAAGAGAATAGCCTGGCCCTTTAGATTCGGAAAAGGGCATTTTGGGACCGCAACTGTCTTATGGGAAATGGATTTGTCATGAAAGGATTGGGCAAATGTGTTCATCCTGTTTCAGGGTGAACAGCCTCAACAGCTCCTTCTTCCCTACAAACCCAGGGCCAATCCTCTCAAAGAGAAGTGGACAGAGAGGCAACAGTCCAGATATTTATTTTATTTTGTTAGTATGTTTGGTTTTGTTCTCTGTCTCCCCCTTTTAGTCTGTGAGCCCACTGTTGGGTAGGGACTGTCTCTATATGTTGCCAATTTGTACTTCCCAAGCGCTTAGTACAGTGCTCTGCACATAGTAAGCGCTCAATAAATACAATTGATGATGATGATGATGATAATTCAGGCCCAATTAACAGTCAATCGCTGAGTCTACCATGGTACGGGTCTAGTTAACAAATCTGGGCCCAGAGTTGCTTGAGGAAGCCATTCAAATAGGCTCATGTTTGGTTCCCAAATAGAGCACCCTAAGGAGACCAGAGAGGTTTCTTGCATTATGAGAGGTAGTCATGGTTCTGGGGATTAGTCCCATGCATTAGTCCCTCTCCATTCAAACTGCTACTGTGTTAATACTATCGCTTCTCCTGTCCTGCCTCGAATACTGCATCAGCCTCCTTCCTGACCTCCCAGCCTCCTGCCTCTCCCCACTCCAGTCCACACTTCACTCTGTTCCCAGACCATTTCTCTTCAAAAACGGTCAGGGCGTCACCCCACTCCTCAAAAATCTCCAGTGGTCGCCCATCCACCTCCGCATCAGGCAAAAACTCCTCACCATTGACTTTAAAGCACTCCACCGCCTTGTCCCCTCCTACCTCACCTTCCTACTGTCTTACTACAACCCAGCCTGCAAACTTCACTCCTCTAATGCTAACCTCCTCATTCTACCTTGATCTCGCCTATCACACTGACGACCCCTAGCCCATGTCCTGCCTCTGGCCTGGAATGCCCTCCCTCCTCAAATCTGACCGACAATTACTCTCCCCACATTCAAAGCTTTATTGAAGGCACATCTCTTCCAAGAGGCCTTCCCAGACTAAGCTCCCCTTTTCCTCTTCTCCCACACCTTCTGCATGACGTAAACTTGCTCCCTTTGTTATTCCCCCCAACCAGCCCCAAAGCACTTATGTACATATCTGTCATTTATTGATTTGTATCTCCCCTGCTCTAATAAAAATAATAATAATGGCATTTATTAAGCGCTTACTATGTGCAAAGCACTGTTCTAAGCACTGGGGAGGTTACAAGGTGATCAGGTTGTCCCACAGGGGGCTCACAGTCTTGAAAGACCCTTGTGGGCGAGAAATGGGTCTGTTTATTCATTCATTCAATCATATTTATTGACAGCTTACTGTGTGCAGAGCACTGTACTAAGCGCTTGGGAAGTACAAGTTGGCAACATATAGAGACGGTCCCTACCCAACAATCAATCAATCGTATTTATTGAGCGCTTACTGTGTGCAGAGCACTGTACTAAGCACTTGGGAAGTACAAGTTGGCAACATATAGAGACAGTCCCTACTCAACAGTGGGCTCACAGTCTAGAAGGGGGAGACAGAGAACAAAAAAAACATATTAACAAAATAAAATAAATAGAATAAATATGTACAAAATAAATAAATAAATAGAGTAATAAATACGTACAAACATATATACATATATACAGGTGCTATGGGGAGGGGAAGGAGGTAAGGTGGGGGGGATGGGGAGGGGGAATTATTATTATTATATTGTACTCTCCCAAGCACTTAGTACAGCTCTCTGCACACAGTAAGCACTCAAAAAACACTACTGAATGCACGAATGAATGAATGAATGAACAGGGGTTGTATTGACTTTAGTTGGTTTTTTTTTTGAAAATCCATGGGAGGGCATGAGAAATGAGTGCTTTGTGGTGCTTTTCTTTCATAGTCAGTCAATTGTATTTATTGAGTGCTTACTGTGCTGTACTAAGCACTTGGGAGAGTACACTTGGAGAAGCAGCATGGTTCAGTGGAAAGAGCATGGGCTTTGGAGTCAGAGGTCATGGGTTCAAACCCCAGCTCTGCCAATTGTCTGCTGTGTGACTTTGGACAAGTCACTTCACTTGTCTGTGCCTCAGTGACCTCATCTGTAAAATGGGGATTAAGACTGTGAGCCCGAGGGACAACCTGATCACCTTGTAACCTCCCCTGCACTTAGAACCGTGCTTTGCACATAATAAGTGCTTAATAAGTGCCATTATTATTATTATTATTACATTATAACAATAGACACATTCCCCACCCACAACAAGCTTAGAGTCTAAAAGGGCTTCAGTCTAGAAGGAAATGTTGGACAGCACTGTCCACTCCAGGAAGAAAGTGAACAGCGTGGCTCAGTGGAAAGAGCCCGGGTTTGGGAGTCAGAGGTCATGGGTTCTAATCCTGGCTCCCCCACGTGTCTGCTGTGTGACATTGGGCAAGTCACTTCACTTCTCTGAGCCTCAGTTACCTCATCTGTAAAATGGGGATTAAGACCGTGAGCCCCACGTAGGACAATGCGATCACCTTGTATCCTCCCCAGCACTTAGAACAGTGCTTTGTGCATAGTAAGCACTTAACAAATGCCATAATAATAATTATTATTATTATTTTGGGTGTCCCAATTGACTTTGGCTACTCCATACAGTAAAGATTGCTTTGGCAGCATCCCAGGCAGGTCGAGGACTTTGTAGCCCAGAGTGGGATATGGTTACTTTGGCCCTAGATTAAGTATGTCACAGCACATAATAATAATAATGATGGCATTTGTTAAGCGTTTACTATGTGCAAAGCACTGTTCTAAGTGCTGGGGAGGATACAAGGTGATCAGGTTGTCCCACGTGGGGCTCACAGTCTTAATCCTCATTTTACAGGTGAGGGAACTGAGGCTCAGAGAAATTAAGTGACTTGCCCAAAGTCACACAGCAGACAAGTGGCAGAGCCGGGATTAGAACCCATGACCTCTGACTCTCAAGCCCGGGCTCTTTCCACTGAGCCACGCTGCTTCTCTGTAATAATAATGAAATTTATTAAGCGCTTACTTTGTGCAAAGCACTGTTCTAAGTGCTGGGAAGGTTACAAGGTGATCAGGTTGTCCCACGTGGGGCTCACAGTCTTAATCCCCACTTTACAGATGAGGTAACTGAGGCTCAGAGAAGTTAAGCGACTTGTCCAAGGTCACACAGCAGACAAGTGGCGGAGCTGGGATTAGAACCCATGACTTCTGACTCCCAAGCCCAGGATCTTTCCACTGAGCCATGTTGCTTCTGTGTACATATCTGTAGTTTATTAATTTACTTATTTAGTCATATTAATGTCTGTCTTCCCCTCTAGACTGTAAGCTCATTGAGAGCAGGGAACGTGTCTGTTCATTGTTATACTGTACTCTCCCAAGTGCTTAGTACAGTGCTTTGCACACAGTAAGTACTCAATAAATACGATTGATTGAGTGAATGAATAATGGTAGGTTTTGTAAGCATGTTGTGGGCACTTTGCAATTTATTTCACCTCCTTCTACCTTTTTACGTGCTTGTTGCACACACTATTCCAGCGCGGACTTGGCTGATGAGGATGATAAGAGTTCAATTCTTTCATGCTGGTTCTCGATCCATCAGTAGTATTTATTGAGCACCCATTTTGTGATGAACGCTGAATGAAGTTCTTGGGAGAGTACGAGTTAGAGGTAGTAGCCAAAATCCCTGTCCTTAAGGAGCTTGCAGTTTCAAAGCTTTCATGACTGACTAGATCGCGCTCATTCATGGTTTATGACAGGAGGCTTCATCATAGCTCACAGGTCTCATTTAACAATTGCGCTATTTGTTAAGTGCTTACTACGTGCCAAGCACTGTACTAAGTGCTGGGGTAGATCATCGGGTCAGATACGGTCCCTGTCCCCCACAGGGCTCACGGTCTAACTGAGAGGGAGAACAGATTTTGAATCTTCATTTTACAGATGATGTAACTAAGGCCCAAAGAAGTAAAATTTACTATTTTACTAGTATAAATAATTAAGCACTTAAATAGTGCTTAATAAATAGCACTTAAATAGAATTTACTATTCTATTTTATTTTGTTGGTATGTGTTGTTTTGTTGTCTGTCTCCCTATTCTAGACTGTGAGCCCGCTATTGGGTAGGGGCCGTCTCTATATGTTACCAATCAATCAATCAATCAATTTATTGAGCGCTTACTGTGTGCAGAGCACTGTACTAAGCGCTTTTGTGTACTTCCCAAGCGCTTAGTCCAGTGCTCTGCACACAGTAAGCGCTCAATAAATACGATTGAATGAATGAATGAATGAATAAAATGAATCGCCCAAGGTCACATAGCTGTCATTTGGCAGAGCAGGGATTAAAATCCAGGTCTTCTGAATCCCAGGCCCGTGCTCTTTCCACTAGGCCATACTGCTTCCCACTCTGTTTCTGAGTACCCGCCACTCTTCTTGCTAAGCGCTCCCTGGCAGGTCCAATCAGCTGGAGGATATCAGCGCTGAGGAATTCTCCCTTCTGGAAGCTGGATAATAATAATAATGATGGTATTTGTTAAGCACTTACTGTGTGCCAAGCACTGTTCTAAGCACTGGGGGGGGGATACAAGGTAATCAGGTTGTCCCACATAGGGCTCAGTCTTAATCCCCATTTTACAGATGAGGTACCTGAGGCACAGAGAAGTTAAGTGAGTTGCCCAAAGTCACACAGCTGACAAGTGGCAGAGCCAGGATTGGAACCCATGACCTCTGACCTCTTATGTTGCCAACTTGTACTTCCCAAGCACTTAGTACAGTGCTCTGCACACAGTAAGCGCTCAATAAATATGATTGATTGACTCCCAAGCCCGCGCTCTTTCCATTGAGCCACACTGCTTCTCTAAGCTGGAAGTAGGTCATGGATATCTCTCCCATATACTATTTCTCTTGGAATCACAGAATAATTGAGGGCAATTTTCCATCACGAATTGCATCATTAACTAACCCGGGGAAAGCGAAATGCTGTAACATTCACTTTTCTTTGGCCAAGCTGATGATCTGGAGAAAATATAAATGAAAAGTTGAATGTAATTTTTCCTAGCCTGTCCACTTAGAATCAGAAACAAAACACTTTCAGACTGCAATAAAAATCCCATGTTTTTAATACATCACCATGCATGTATGAAGTCAAACAATACAGAATACAAAATTGTCAAATATACAAAAGGATAAAGCAAATTTCCAAGGTTGCTAGGGTTCATGCCCAGAGATATCAGGAAAAAATAATAACTTGCGGAGTCATTTTCATCAGTTTAAAAACAATTCTGGTTTCCAACTTTTCCTTGAGGACGTTTCCAAATGGAATATAAAAGAAGGACTACAAAAGACATATCAGTGGACGTGAACCTGTGGACAGCTGTTTAATATGCAGAAACTGCTACTTTAAAACATCAGTGTACAAGAATTCCTGGGTTTGAGAGAGTTGTGGTACATTTTCAGCTCCTATAGTGCCTAGGGAAATAAGGTGTGTGTCCCAGAAAAAGGCTTTTTGAAAGCTCTTTGATTTGAACATGTCTTTCCAGCCTCATCTCATCCTGGGAAGGTGGGGAGTGGGATAGAGGGTGAGGAGGGCTGGGGAGGGGGGAGGGTTGTTTCCAGATTGGGCAGAGAATCATGCTTTTAATACAATTAATATAAATATAATTAAAACAGCTCTTTGAGATGCAGTCCATCCTACTAAGTGGTCTGCTCAGGGAAGCTAAGTGCTTGCTATGTGCTCTGTCTCTGGATATGCATCCCAAGCGCTTAGTACAGTGCTCTGCACACAGTAAGCGCTCAATAAATACGACTGAATGAATGAATCTGTGTTTGGGTGAAAATGACCAGGTACCTTCTTGAAAGAACCAGGTATCTTCTTGAGATTATTCCAAGAAAAAAGGCCAAACTTGATTTCAATTTCCACCGGAGAAGCAGCATGGCTCAGTGGAAAGAGCACGGGCTTTGGAGTCAGAGGTCAGGGGTTCAAATCCCGGCTCCGCCAGTTGTCAGCTGTGTGACTTTGGGCAAGTCACTTCACTTCTCTGTGCCCCAGTTACCTCATCTGTAAAATGGGGATTATGACTGTGAGCCCCCCGAGGGACAAACTGATCACCTTGTAACCTCCCTAGCACTTAGAACAGTGCTTTGCACATAGTAAGTGCTTAATAAATGCTATTATTATTATTATTGGCTGATACTTCCTCATGCCTCCTAATGATGATGACTGTGATCATAATAATAATAATGATAACAGGAATAGTAATAGTATTTGTTAAGCACATACTGTGTGCCAAACACCATGCTAAGAATTAGGGTAAATAGAAGATAATCAGGCAGGTCACAGCCCCTCTCCCACGTGGGAGTTCACAATCTAAGTGGGAGGGAGAAGAGGAATTGAATCCCTATTTTACAGATGGAGAAAAGGAGGCACAGAGAAGTTAAATGACTTGCCCAAGGTCACACAGCAGACAGGTGGCAGAGCTGGGATTAGAACACAGGTCCTCTCACTCTCAGAGCAGCTCTCTTTCTAATAGGCAACATTGCTCCTTTTGAATCCTTATCAATGTACGGAAGTCTATAAAAAAGTTTCCAAGCATTTCTCCGGTTTCGCTACTTCACCTTCATGCATTTAATGATCTGCACCTTTTCAGACATTGAAAACCTCTTCCCATCAGCGATCTCTAAAACTAATGGGAAGTGGAGAGGTGAGGATGAAGGAGATTTCAATTGAATGTTACTGTAGTTAATGTTTGACCTAGATTTTGTTTTTGGAATAGCAATAATGTTACCTCACATCTTTCCTTTCTCCTTGGCCACCCCTGGAATGGTGACGGAGGGGATCAGAAAGCAATCCCGAGGAGAAATGGTTTTTACATCTTGAAGCCTTTAACTGTTGCCCTACTACTTGGATTCAATACCCTTTCCTCCTCCCCGTAGAGAAGTCACAATAAGCATATACACTGTAATATAGATATTTTTGGTACACAGTCACTTTCCATTGCTAACAGGCAGTTCGGCTTCAGTGTTGACCTTTCCTCAAATTTTCTGTAAAGTTATTTAATTTAGTGCCCATTGATATTAACATTTCCTCAAATTTTCTGTAAAGTTATTTAAGTTAGTGCCCAGTGATATTAAACAGCTGAATTTACTAGAGAAGTTTAATACAACCAAGGTGATTGGCAGTATTGCACTGGCTATTTTGGATTATCTTGGATCTACTCCTGTGCTTAGCACAATGTTTGGCACTTAGTAAACACTCAATAATACCATAAATAACTGATTTTTAGCTATAGTAGATTGAGTTTGTTGGGCGCGTATGCGGCACTCAACTGGACTAGGTAAATCTTGGTTCCAAGGGAAGAGACAGACAGAAGATGAAGGGAGACATAATCTAGAATCCCAAGAAGCAACATCAGAATTTCCCAAGCATGAGCTAAGCAATAATAATAATTGTGGCATTTGCATAGTGCTTACTATGTGCTAAGTGCTGTACTAAGTGCCAGGTAGATACAGGACAATCAGGTCCCACATGGGGCTCAAAGTCTACGTAGCAAGGAAAACAGGTATTGGATTCCCCACTTTATAGATGAGGAAACTGAGGCACATGTAAGTTTAGCGACGCACCCAAGATCCCTCAGCAGGTAAGGGGCAGAGCCAGGATTAGAATCCAGGGCCTCGGACTCCCAAGCCCATGCTCCTTCCACTAGGCCACACTGCTTCCCTAAAGACAGAAGCCAGGATGCTCAACATAAATTGAATTACCCGCGCACTGATGTGACTAAGAACTGACCTGGGCATTTCCAAAAATTCCTAACAGTCTACTTGGAAAAGAACCCAGGATTGGTTTTTCAATGTTCTGGAGATCAGTCACTAAACAAGCCCTGCTGAAACAACACTTGACCCCCTAAACAAACAAAAATCAAGCAGACCTGCTGTTGACCATGCCAAATACACAACTGGCAGCAAAGCAATTGACCCAGATGTCCACATCTCAGCGATTTCAGCAGTACAGGTGTGTGTGTGTGTGTGTGTGTGTACACAACCATTGATTTGGTTTGGGAACACAACCTCTACAAGCACAATTCATTTCTGGAATTAAACCTAAAAAGGCACCAACTTACATTTTCAAAAACGGTTTTACTTCCCAGGAAACAGGCTTGGACTGGAGGGAGCTTTCAGGGAGAGGAAGCAGGGGTGTACTGATAGGGAAAAGGCATGGAAGAAAATGGGACAGGATTGGGAAAAGCAGGAGAGGAGCTGGCAACCTCAGAACCCCATGTCCCTACAAATTCATTCATTCATTCATTCAATCGTATTTATTGAGCGCTTACTGTGTGCAGAGCACTGTACTAAGCGCTTGGGAAGTACAAGTTATGTTCTCAAATATAATAATAATAATAATAATAATAGTATTTGTTAGCCAAACACTGAACCAAGAACTGGGGGAGATACAAGTTAATCAGGTTGGACACAATCTGTCCCACATAGAGCTCATGACTCCTTGACGACAAGTGAAATGTCTTTTTCTTCTGCTGGACTTTTCTACTTGCACAGCACAGTGCTTTGAACACAGAAGGTGCTCAATAAATACTCCTGATTGATGGTAACCCATTAGAGAACCCCCATTCCACTATTAGTCCTGGTTCTCCAGGAGATGCAATTAGAAAATGCATGATCACAGCAAGATTTTTCCTATTTGGGGAGGGGAAGAGGGAGAGGACATAGTAGAATATCACCCTGCATCCAGAACTTCCCAGCTTTGAGCTAGTGGATGGGACATGGAAAGAGCAGCTTGAAAACAGTTTTTTTCCTTTAACCTGAGTGGTAACAATGGGAAGGAACAATGGGAGGAGAGGCAGGACTACTATAGCATCGTTCAGTGAGTGAGTCACTTTGATTTGGATTTTTTCGGAGCATTCTCCTCACATCCCACCATCATCTTCTGTGAGCGAAAAACTAGCTGGGTGAATTTTTATGCCTTTTTGCGACTACTTTTCTAAGCAGTGGATAGGAGGAGTTTTACCCAGAATAAGCCAATGGCAGTTTTTCCTCTGAATTGGCCAAAATTGAATTCTTCCTTCAGGAATCTGGGGTGAGAGACTGAGTCCACTCAGGGTTGATTTTGACCACATTGTGCCCCCATTTTAACGGGCGCTTTCCAATCACTGCAGAAGCCTCTCTCCTTAGCTACTGAAAAACCCTGCCCAAACCAGGCACTACTCTTCGAGCCGCCAAAGAGTTTCAGGGATGTTTGCTCTCCTATGGGGAAGATGTTGCAGCTAAAGAAAAGAAAGAGAAGCAGAGTCCTCCCCTGTCTTGAAACTTTTCTCTGGAGCCCCAAATAATGTGTTTGGCAAAGAAGAGCTCAGAAGAGATGACGGTGGAGACAGGGGCAGATCGAAGCAGAAAAGGACTCTGATGTCTGAACTTGACCCAAAGTTACCAGGAAGGGATAGAAAATGCACCGAGAGTCTTCAGTGCATGTCCTCTGCACTAAGAGATGCGATCATTGCGATAGCCCAGCGACATTCCTACAGTGGACAATTCAGGTAGGTCGTTACTTCTTGCAGCTATTGAACAATGGTAGTACATACGACTTTGTGGTAAGGGAATGTGCCTACCAACTCCGTTGTATTGTACTCTCCGAAATGCTTGGTACAGTGCTCTATATATGGTAAGCGCTCAATAAATCCCATTGATTGATGAGAACACGAGAACATCTCATGTCTGAGATGAAAGTGGCCCCGTTCGTCTAAATTATAGCCAGGGGCTCATTTATGAGCAAGAAGACTAACGGGGACTGACAATGGGACAACTCCCAGGGGAGACCCACCCTCTTCCTTAGGTCAAGTTGGTCCGAATGGGAAGAGAGGCGATGAGTCCAGGGACTCTCTGTCTGCTTTAGCTCTCCTCAGAATCACTGAAACCTACGCACGGCATGATGGAAAAGAAGAAAAAAGAAAAGGAGAAGAGATCTGAGGGAGAGGGGGTGGGAGAGAGATGAATAAAAACAGCCTTTAAGGAATAAAGGAATTTATGTCATTTTTAAAGATTGGCCTTTTTTTAAGTGCCGTGTCGGCAGCACCGTCAAGTCTAGTTGTCAAGTAACAAAATTACTCTACAGAACATAGAGGAAAACAGTGCAAAGAATTACCCTGCTAATGCACTCAGATACAGACGGATCGGCAAAACTGAAGCTCTTGTAGAGCTTTTGCAAGCTTTTCTTCTGTGAGTCTTTATTGTTCTTAGCAAAATCAATTACATGACATGGGCAGACAAAGAAAGCACTAACGAGTAACATGGGAAAAGTGCCCATAAGAAATTTTCATATTCGGCATGTTTTCTTAAATAAGATTTTTATTCCTAGTGCTGAAGAGCCACAGTTTTCTGGGAAACTGGAGGCAATCAGATATTGAGTCTCCCATGTCCTCAGATGACACTGAGGTTATTTACCCGTATTCTGGAGGTAGTAATCAGTCTGGGAGTCCACAGTCAAGAAATATGAAGGGGATTTTGCCACTTCCAAAAAAAAGGGGAGGTGAGATTTCTGGCTATTTCGATATATTTCCAAGCAACTGAAGCGATTCTCGTTTTCTTGGCCTGGCTGTGGATTCTCTGTGGGCACAGTTTCAAATCCTTGGCAGGAGGATTCCACTTCTCTCAGTTTCCCAGGCAGGTGTGAGCACCTGTAATACGTAGATCCTGCAAATTCCTGCAGCCCATGACTTCCACGATCCCTGAGCCTCTAAAGCCAGATCAGGTCAACACAAATCCAGCCTGACCAGCTCCGTTTTGAGCTGGGATGGTGGCAGCATGGAACCAGGCGTGGCCTGGATCTCTCTCTTCCCATGGAGAAGCAGCATGGCTCAGTGGAAAAAGCACAGGCTTTGGAGTCGGAGGTCACGGGTTCAAATCCCAGCTCCGCCAATTGTCAGCTGTGTGACTTTGGGCGAGTCACTTAACTTCTCTGTGCCTCAGTTACCTCATCTGTAAAATGAGGATTAAAACTGTGAGCCCCCCGTGGGACAACCTGATCACCCTGTAACTTCCCCAGTGCTTAGAACAGTGCTTTGCACATAGTAAGCGCTTAACAAATACCAATATTATTATTATTGTTATGGGGTGCCTGGGTCCAGCCATTTGGTCCAATGTCCAGGTCTGAGTTCTGGGCCATTCCCCGTCCAGCACAGTCCAAATTTGATCCCGTCAGCCCAGGGTCATCCTTAGGCCAGGCTGGGTGGGAATGGGTGAAGCCTCATTCTGGACTGAGCAGGAACTGGGCTAGTTCAAAGCTGGGGTGAATCCTTTGAATCTGTTCCAAATCTCCAGCAATGGCGGCGTTTATTTTGAGCACGGCATGTGATAGACTGCTACAGAACTGAAATCTAGGCATCATCAGTTAGTGCTCTTTAAACAATCCAGTGGACTAGAACCTTTCCTTCGTGGCTTCTACTTGCAAATTTTCTGAGAAAGATGCAAGCTACTTGGGTGAGCTCTGTTCCCAGAAGTGTGTCCTGGTCCATCTGATACCCGAGGAATCATGAAAACGTTACTGGGGGAGAAATTATTATTCTCCGATGGGGATGGTTGCGTAACCAGAGTTCCAGAGCAGAGCCAACTATCTTCATTTCAAGTGTATTTTCAGATTACTTGGATTTTCCAATACCGTGCCTCCAAACCCTCTGAGATTCAAGCCAAGCGTTCTCAAGATCGAAGTGCATGGTTTGCAGCAGAACCGAGATCACGTTTGGCAATCTGGCTCATCGTTATCTCATCCCCCTGAGGTCCCCAACCTTTTTCTTTTGAATTGAAGTGTTCTAGGGAACTAAAACATCTAATAAAATATGGTTTCATGGATTTTAAATGCCCCTTATGAAAATCAAAAGCACTTAATTTCAAATAGAGGCATTACTCTCATTACGGGCAAGGGGCGTTTCTGCTAATGCTGTTGCATTGTACTCTCCCGAGCACTTAATACTGTGCTCTGCACATAGTAAGTGTTCAATAAATACCACTGATTGATCACCTGATTGAGCAGGACCTTAACCTAAGACGTTTTCCTTATCATTTAATCGTATTTATTGAACACTTACTGTGTAAGAAGAGAGTTTTCAAAAATCCCAAACACGGAGAGACAGGAAATGCACTGCAAGCCTTTAACCCGTGCTCTCAGCACTAAAGAGGACCAGCCTGCCAAGCTGTTAGTTGGTAATACCAGCGATAATTCTACAATGGGCAATTCGGGTTCATCTTTGTCTCCAGCAGCTTTCCGTCTTACAAATTGCCGAGTTGGGAATTAGGTAGCGGACATGTTCTATGCAATCCCCAAGGTCCTGTGTATCGAACATGGTTCGCCACCGAGATGAGGGTCGGAGTAGATGAGAGCCATGCCCGAGAGGGCACTAATTCTTGCTCTTGTGGCTGAGAGCCACATTGAGTGTAGGTGTCTATGGGCAGGGGGACGGAAGGGAGGAAAGAAAAAGTGGGAGGCCCCCACCCGATGTTTCACTGCTTCTAGGCAGTCTTCCCACCCGACCGACTTTTCCTGCTCCAGCCTCAGTTTATTCAATCGTATTTACTAAGCACTTACTGCTTGCAGAGCACTGTACTGAGCGCTTGGGAGAGTACAATACAACAATAAACAGACACATTCCCTGCACAGTTGGCCTACTCTGTGCGACTGTCACACGCTCGACTGACACAAGCGCCGGGCTCCTGTGACGGAGCTTCTGGGGAAACGGAGATGGAAGCCAAGCAGGGTGGAGTCCATCAGCCCTATCCTGGTGGCTTTGGGGGGAGACGGAGGGCATCAGTTGGAAGGGGGAACTCGGGAACCTCGCAGAGCAGACAATATGGGCTGAGTACCTCAAGTGCGGGTACGTGGTGAACTTGGATCAACGGGCAGCCAGTCTGCTAGGATGCCCTCCGACAGATGTGTCCCTGCTCTTTGGGCCCCCGTAGCCTCTGACACATGGTAGCCCTAGTGAGATCTCATCTCTCTCTCTCCCACCTCGTCTCTGGGTCTCGAGTGTGGGTGTGTACAGCCCCGGCAGTGGAACAACTACACGAGAACCCATCTGTGGACTTGAAGTCATTTTAAAATTCCAACCCTGGATTGAGCAGTGTTAGAATCAAGTAGGGCCTCAAGAAAGCTGATTATCATATGCATCTTTATGTTATTACCACTCTATATAAACTTTATATATATATATATATATATATAGAGAGAGAGAGAGAGAGAGAGAGAGAGGAAGAGACAGAGACAGGGACAGAGAGAGGGAGGGAGAGAGGGAGGATGAGGGAGAGGGAGAGATGGTTAAATACTCACAAAACTCAAAATCTGGTTCCTCTAGATTGTACGCTCGTTATGGGGAGAGAACAAATCCACTAATTCTGCTGCACTTTCTCAAGCGCTCAGTACAGTGCTCTGCAAATAGAAAGTGTTCGTTAAATACCACTCATCGATTGAGATTCTAGAACAATGCCTGGATGCATGGACTGGAGGTTTTCCAAAAGAAGCCCCAGCAGATACAAGGATGACTCCCAGGCTTGTGCCCTGTGATGCCACAACGATGGCTCAGGTCTGGCAGGAGAATAAATGGCAGCATGACCTTTCTCATGAGTCCAGACTCCAGTGGGCTAAAACACCTTTGGCAGAACTGGCCATCTTGCTGCAGCTCAGAGGGAAAAACCCTCAAATAACAAACGTGGGAACCGGGAGGAACAGGTCGGATGTGTACTCTCCCCTGGGGACATTGCTCTTTGTGGGGGTTGCTGGTAAGTAGAGCTTGCCATAGTGCTCAGTCCGGGATTGACTGCCCAAGCTCATCGTTGCCTGGGTCAGAAATGGCTTTGGCCTTCTCCCAGGTACCAGACATTTTGAGATGGCACAGGGGGTCCCGGGTGTCAAAATCGTCTTCTGATGGCAGGGCGAATGGGGGTCGGAGATTGTAGTGGGGATGAGGCCTGCAAGGGGACAATAATAATAATAATAACGGTATTTGTTAAGCACTTACTACGTGTCAGCCACTGTACTAAGGACCGGGGTGGACACAAGTAAATCAGGTTGTCCCACGTGGTGCTCACAGTCTTGATCCCCGTTTTACGGATGAGGGAACTCAGGCACAGAGAAGTTAAGTGACTTGCCCAAGGTCACACAGCAAATGGCAGAACTGGGATGAGAACCCGTGACCTTCTAACTCCCAGGACCATGCTCTAGCGTTTACGCCACGCTGCTTCTGCTTATTCATATTAACGTCCATCTTCCCCTCTAGACTGTACGCTCATTATGGGCAGGGAACGTGTCTGCGAATTCTGTTGTATTCTCCCAATTGCTCAATATAGTGCTCTACACATAGTAAGCGCTCAATAAATACCATTGATTGACTCATCTGAAGAGCCAAGTGGCCAGAAAACTACCATTTTTGAATTTTCCAGCCCTAGCTGGACAGTCTCTGGTCTAGTCGGAGAACGGAAGTGAGTGAGGCTGGCTTCCCAGCTCAGGAATCTGTGGCGGCGGTCTTTCCCACTGCCCTCTTGGAGTTGGTGTCTAAGAATATGAATGAGGGCAGGAGAAAGGCTGAGAAAGGAGGGTCTGGGTGGCAAGACAAGGTGCGCAATATCTGGAAGGGACCATCGTGGGTCTCTCCAATTCCCACCCCAACCCGTCCCGGCGGTTTTAAAAACAGTTGGTCAAATGAGGTGTCGAGAGATGGAATCTAACAGTACTACGGCCAATATCAAATCTGCGCCCACCGTGGGAAAAGCAGCTAAGGATATGTAGATAGTGGGCTTTGCCTTGGACAGTCTGAGCCTAAAGAGATTGGAAATTTTAAAAGAGAAAAGGAGATCTTACAAGTACAGAACATGCTAATTTGTGTGCATGTTGAGATCACATAAAGTGCTTAATCGTTGGACAGAATATCTTTAGACTGCATAACTAACATACACATGACATGTTTACATCCCTTTCAAGGCAAAATATTGTGAACATTTCCACTGAGATTGCAGAAGGATTGGAATTTTTTCCTATAACATCATGCCATCTGCATACATATAAAATAATCCAGTAGTTGCCATGCTAAAACGGGATTTCTAGTGAACGGCATGGGCCGTTTTCCCCTAGGGAGCTCAAGTTACGCACAGTGATGAAAACCGGAAGCAATTTTCCAGCTAATGGTCTGTCCGTGACCACTTCGAACAAATTAGCACAGTGGCGTATGCACCACATTTTTAATCCCCCCAGCAAACCGGGATTTTCCAAAACCCGCGGTCTGGATGGAATGGTTGCATCTCATCGAATCTTTCAACTCGCCAAGGTCATCGCCCAGCAATGATGTTGGTTCTGTTTATCACGAGGGAGAAGTCACTTCCTTATCAACCGGTGGTCTGGTACCTCTGTAGTTCAACGAGACTCACGGGGAACTTTCCGTTGAGGCTGCGAAAGGAGAAGAGGAATCGGAAATTAGTCACTTCTTACTTCTTTCCGACACTGCTGGTCTGCGTACTCTCAGAGAACAGAAGGTGATTCTTGTCCATCTATCGATTGATAATAATAATGGCATTTATTAAGCTCTTACTATGTGCCAAGCACTGTTCTAAGCACTGAAGTGGATACAAGATAAGCAGGTTGGACACAGTCCCTGTCCCACTTGGGGCTCCTAGTCTTAATCACTATTTTCCAGATGAGGGAACTGAGGCACAGAGAAGTGAAGTAATAATGATGGCATTTGTTCAGCGCTTACTATGTGCCAAGCACTGTTCTAAGCACTGGTGAATTGACCAAGTGACTTGACCAAGGTCACACAGCAGACAAGTGGCTGAGTCCCAGGCCTGATCTCTATCCATTAGGCCATGATGCGATGGTATTTATTGAGTGCAAAGTACAATTCAACAGTGTTGCTTAAAGGTGATCCCTGCCTACAAGGAGCTCACAGTATCAGGGGGAGACAGATATTAAGTTACATTTTTCCCTCTTCAAGTACATCCAGACACCCTCAACTCTCCAACCATTTGGCCTCCATCAGGCTGGTTGAAAAGATTGTTAAACGCCGGTAGAATCGACCTTCAGGGAGATCTGGAGGAGGACAGACGTTTGTTGAGGCTGCAGTGCTGATCTGGATTTGTACTATTCTTTTCTTTTCCAGGGTACTTCCACATCAGTTATCTCACAACTGATCTGAAAGCACATTGATCCCAATCCTTACACTTTTCTGGAGCCTGAAAAGCAACGTGGCCTAGTGGAAAGAGCATGGGCCTGGGAGACAGAGGACCTGGGTTCTAATCATGGCTCCACTACTAATCTGCTGTGTGACCTTGGGCAAGTTATCTTCACAACATCCCTTTGAGGTAGGGAGAGATGGGTATTATTATCCAAATTTCCCAGATGAAGAAATTGGAACCCGGAGGGGTGAAGTGACCTGCGGCATGGTATTTATTGAGAGCTTACTGTGTGCAGAGAGAGCACTATGAATATAATATTTAATTATATAGCAAATCCAAGGGCAAGGTATTTTATATCTCAATTCCAAGTGTAGTTTTTTATCTCGGTTTTCAGCTCCTTGATGAAGTCCTGAGCTCTGTACTCATCATACACTGTCAGAACCTCCAGGAACACTGATTAGAAATTACAAAAGGCTTCATAAACATCGATAAACATATCTTGCTTATGTCAACCTCTTGGAAACAGCCAAACCAGGCAAAGAAACTTGAGAGTTAAAAGAGTCTTTGTTCTGTCCTTTTCACCCTAGGGCCTTCTTGTGGGAGCCAGGGGAGAGCCTCCCTTCTATTCTCCATCTCCATCCATTCCCTTGGAGGACTCACTCACACCCAAGGCTTCAACTACTGCTTCTATGCAAAGGACACCCAAATCTACAACTCCAGCTCTGATCTCCCTCCCCATCTCCAGTGTCACCTGTCCTCCCGCTTTCAAGACATCTCTATTTGGATGGCCTCCCGTCACCTCAAACTTAACATATCCAAAACAGAACTCCTTATCTTCCCACCCATATCCTATCCTCCCCATGACTTTCCCATCACTATAGCCGGCACCATTCATTCATTCATTCAATTGTATTTATTGAGCGCTGACTTTGTGCAGAGCACTGTACTAAGCACTTGGGAAGAACAAGTCGGCAACATATAGAGACGGTCCCTACCTAACAATGGGCTCACACCACCATCCTTCCTGTCTCGCAAGCCCATAACTTTGGCATAACCCTCGACTCCTCTTTCTCATTCAACCCATAGTTTTTGACACGTCACCAAATCTTGTCGGTTCCACCTTCACGACATCACTAAAATCCGCCTTTTCCTCTCCATCCATACTACGACCACATTAATACAATCACTCATCCTTTCCCACCTGGATTACTGCATCAGCTTCCTTGCTGACCCCCCAGCCTCCTGTGTCTCCCCACTCTAGTCCATACTTCACTTTGCTGTCTGGATCATTTTTCAAAAAAAAAAAACCATTCTGATCATGTCACCCCACTCCTCAAAAAACTCCAGTGGTTGCCCATCTACCTCCATATCAAACAAAAACTCCTCTCCATTGCCTTTAAAGCACTCCCTCACCTTGCCCCATTCTACCTCACCTTGTTTCTCTCCCTCTATAATAATAATGATGATGATGATGATGGCATTTATTAAGAGCTTACTATGCACAAAGCACTGTTCTAAGCACTGGGGAGGTTACAAGGAGATCAGGTTGTCCCATGGGGGGCTCACATTCTTAATCCCCGTTTTACAGATGAGGTAACTGAGGCACAGAGAAGTTAAGTGACTTGCCCAAAGTCACACAGCTGACAATTGGCAGCCCGCACACTTCACTCCTCTAGTGCTAACCTTCTCATTGTGCCTCGATCTCACCTGTCTTGACACCAACCCCCAGCCCATGCCCTGCCTCTGGCCTGGGACGCCCTCCCTCCTCTAATCAATCAATCAATCGTATTTATTGAGCGCTTACTGTGTGCAGAGCACTGTACTAAGCGCTTGGGAAGTACAAGTTGGCAACATATAGAGACAGTCCCTACCCAACAGTGGGCTCACAGTCTAAAAGTCTCTAATCTGACAGACAATCACTCTCCCCTGCTTCAAAACCTTATTGAAGGCCCATCTCCTCCAAGAGGCCTTCCCAGACTAAGCCCCACTTTTCCTCATCTCCCACTCCCTTCTGCGTCCCCCCAACTCACTCCTTTTGCCCTTCCCCTCTCCCGGCCGCAAAGCACTTATGTTCATATCTGTAATTTTATTTAACCCCTTGCTTTTCACCCCTCCCAACCCTAACGCGCTTATGTACATATCTGTAATTTTATTTACTTATATTGATGTCTGTCTCCCCCACTCTAGAGTGGAGCTCGTTGAGGGCAGGGAATGTCATTCTTTATTGTTGTATTGTACTTTCCTAAGTGCTTAGTAAAGTGCTCTGCACACAGTAAGCGCTCAATAGTTTTATTTACTTATATTGATGTCTGTCTCCCCCACTCTAGACTGGAGCTCGTTGAGGGAAGGGAATGTCATTCTTTATTGTTGTATTGTACTTTCCTAAGTGCTTAGTCAAGTGCTCTGCACACAGTAAGCGCTCAATAATTTTATTTACTTATATTGATGTCTGTCTCCCCCACTTTAGACTGGAGCTCGTTGAGGGCACTGAATGTCATTGTTTATTGTTGTATTGTACTTTCCTAAGCACTTAGTCAAGTGCTCTGCACACAGTAAATGCTCAATAAATACTGCTGAATGAATGAATGAATCGATCAATGGCATTTATTGAGCACCTACTGTGTGCAGAGAACTGTACTAGTAAGCCAGTCAATCATATTTATTGAGTGCTCTGCACACAGTAAACACTCAATAAATACTACTGAATGAATGAATGAATTAATTAATCAATGGCATTTATTGAGCACCTACTGTGTGCAGAGAACTGTACTAGTAAGCCAGTCAATTATATTTATTGAGTGCTTACTGTGTTCAGAGTACTGTTGTTTGTTTTTTATGGTATTTGCTATAAGCATTTACTATGTGCCAGGCACTGTTCTAAGCGCTGGGGTAAATACAAGTTAATCAGGTTGGGCACAGTCCCTGTCCCACACGGGGCTCACAGTCCAGTCTTAATCCCCATTTTACAGATGAAGTAACTGTCGTACAGAGATGTGCCTCAGGTCGTTCATTCATTCAGTCATTTTTATTGAGCGCTTACTGTGTGCAGAGCACTGTACTAAGCGCTTGGGAAGTACAAGTCGGCACCATATAGAGACGGGCCCTACCCAACCACGGGCTCACAGGCTAGAAGGGGGCCCAGCAGACAAGTGGCAGAGCTGGGATTAGAACCCAGGTCCTTCTAACTCCCAAGCCCGTCCTCTGTCCACTAGGCCATTCGGCTTATAGTAAATGCACACACACACACACACACACACACACACACACACACACACACACACACACACACACACACTCCCCCTCTCTCTCTTCCTATTTCTCTCGTATTTCAATCGCATTTATTGAGTGCTTACTGTGTGCAGACCACTGTACTAAGAGTTTGGGAGAGTACAATATAAGAATAAGCAGACATATTCCCTGCCCATAATGAGCTTACAGTCTAGAATCTAGGGTCTGAAGCAGCATGGCTCAGTGGAAAGAGCCCGGGCTTTGGAGTCAGGGGTCATGGGCTCGAATCCCGACTCTGCCAATTGTCAGCTGTGTGGCTTTGGGCAAGTCACTTCACTTCTCTGGGCCTCAGTTCCCTCATCTGTAAAATGGGGATTGAGACTGTGAGCCCCCTGTGGGACAATCTGATCTCCTTGTAATCTCCCCAGCGCTTAGTACAGTGCTTTGCACATAGTAAGCGCTTAATAAATGCCATTATTATTATTATTTATTATTATAGAGTCTCTGAGAAACTCTCCACCCCTCTACCAACTCCCCTCCCCCCGAGGGTGGGCCCCACCAGTGACACCCCAAGCTGACTGTCCTAAGCACTTGGAAGAGTACAATATAACAGACACATTCCCTGCCCACAGTGTGTTTGCAGTCTAGATGGGGAGAGAGACATTAATATAAGAGCTTCAGGTAGGAGAACTCCGGGTCCTCATCGAGTGGCTTAGATTTTAGGAGAAGACTCGGGCTGAAAGCTTCTCAGGAACAAAGTCGAATCCAGATCGAGTTCCCCAAATAGACGGTGAGAGGATGAGCTTTATCTTCTCCCGGAACTGGATTAGCCAGTCTTAATCAGGATGCAGTTTTCCGTTCCCAAGGAATGGATATTCCCCAGGCAAGGCAGGAGCCAATTTCCACCGAGAACGAAGCTAACAAAGCTTGAATGTCTTAATGGAAACACAAAATTTCTCTCCACTGGCAGATGCAGGGAGCAAGTTGCTATGAGACAGTGGACGGGGAGATTCCACAGCTCCTACTCCACAAATCTACTTGGCATGAGATGCAAAACTGCCTAGAGTTCACTGCGTGAACTGACGACGTGAAACCGCAGTTTGCTGAGCCCCGTGCACAGTTATGGAACTTCAGTAATGGGTCCCAGATGTCTGCGGCTCTGACATTTTCAGGGATCCCTTCGGGATACAGAGTGGCGAGGTTTACGCCAGCCAATAGTTAGTATTTATTGGGCGTCTACTGTATGCTGACATTGTACTGAGAGCTTGGGCAAGGACACTACACATAATAGACGCAGTCCCTGACCAAAGGAGTTTACAATCCAGCAATTCCACCTGGTTACTTCTTGCTTGGCCGCGATTTCTTTTCCCATTTTAAAACAGTGCAGAGCTGAGTGTTATACTGTACTCTCCCAAGTGCTTAGTCGGTGCTCTGCACATGGTAAATGCTCCATAAATACGATTGAATGAATTAATAAATAAATACTATTGACTGACTTAGATTGGCATATTTTGGACACATAATCAGGAGGACTAATTCTCTGGAGAAGACTCTAATGCTAGGAAAAGTCCAGGGAAAATGTGGAAGAGGCAGACCAGCAGCTAGATGGCTAGAGACCATGACAATGATAATGGAAGAACTGTTGGCACTGTTCTAAGTGCTGGGGTCAATCGTACTTCAATCATATCTATTGAGTGCTTACTGTGTGCAGAGCACTGTACTAAGCACTTGGGGTAGATGCAAGGTGATCAGGTTGTCCCACGCGGGGCTCACAGTCTTCATCCCCATTTTACAGATGAGGTAACTGAGGCATCGAGAAGTTAAGGGACTTACCCAAAGTCACACTGCTGACAAGTGGTAGAGCCGGGATTAGATCCCATGACCTCTGACTCTTAAACCCATGCTATCTTCCCCAGGATTTAGTAATAATAACGATAATGATGGTATTTGATAAGCACTTACCATGTGGCAAGCACTGTTCTAAGCCCTGGGGTAATAAGGTTGGACACAGTACTTGTCCCACACAGGGCTCACAATGTGAATCCCCATTTTACAGATGAGGGACCTGAGGTCCGGGGAAGTGAAGTGACTTGCCCAAGGTCACACAGCAGACAAGTGGTGGAGTCGGGATTAGAACCCAGGTCCTTTTGACTCTCAGGCCTGTGCTCTATCCACTCTAGGCCATGTGCTTGGCTCGTAGTAAGCACTTAACAAATGCCACAATTACTGTTCTTTATTTTTCCCAAAGTGCAGACACCCATCATTTTTCCAGGCAGGAGGGATCCTGGGACAGCAGGAACTTGGGGCAGAGGGGAGTCCGGGTAACGGGAGAAGCTCCAATCCACATTTTGAGGCGTTACAAGGACAAGCAGTCACTGGGAATGGAAAGGGAAGAGTGAAGAGGCTTCAGGTTGTTTGAGTGCTTCCTGGAAATGTTTACGGCTTCACTGGAATTAACAGCTTGGGAGAGTGTGCCAGCGGCTCAGCTCCGGGGCGGGAGGCCTGGAATGAATTTCTTACTTTAAATTATTCCTGCTCTGGAGTACTCCAGGGAATTGTTTAGCATTTATGTAGCCCCTTGTAAAATCCTTTGCAAATCTCATCCTTTTTATTAACGTCGCCACCCAGTAACCTCTGATGTAGGTCCATGGGGCTGCATAGGTTCTCAGAGAGCTGGAAGAAATGGTCTTACGGATTGAAGGGCTATCCTGTCTCTCCTTTGACCTGCACTCAACCAACCGATCAATTACATTTATTGAGCACTCAGTACGTGCGGAGCACTATACTAAGCGCTTGGGAGAGCATGATACAACAGAATTAGCGGACATGTTCCCTGCCTACATTCTCTTGCAACACAGGAGCAGTGGAGGAGGAAAATTGCATCCCTGGTGGGTTTTGTCTATTTCTATGGGTGGAGAGTCGTGCACACAGTGAGAAGGAAAAAATCAATCAATGGTATTTATTGAGCCCTTATAGTGTGCATAGAGCACTGTACTACGACTTGAGAGAATACAACAGAGTCAGTAGGCATAATGATAATAATAATGATGATGGCAGTTGTTAAGCACTTACTATGTGCAAAGCACTGTTCAAAGCTCTGGGGGGGATACAAGGTGATCACGTTGTCCTGTGTGGGGCTCACCGTCTTAAGCCCCATTTTACAGACGAGGTAACCGAGGCTCAGAGAAGTTAAGTGACTTGCCCAAGGTCACACAGCAGACATGTGGGGGAGCCGGGATTAGAACCCATGACCTCTGCCCCCCAAGCCCGTGCTCTTTCCACTGAGCCACACTGCTTCTCCCGCAAGGGGATTACAATCTAGAGATTCATTCATTCCTGTTTATTGAGCACTTATTGTGTGCGGAATACTGTACTAAGCACTTGGAAAGTACAATACAGCAAATAGAGACAATCCCTGCCCACAATGGGCTCATAGTCGGGGGTCGGGCGGGGGGAGGGAATGGGTGGAGAGACAGACATCATCATCATCATCATCATCAATCGTATTTATTGAGTGCTTACTAAGTGCAGAGCACTGTACTAAGCACTTGGGAAGTACAAATTGGCAACATATAGAGACAGTCCCTACCCAACAGTGGGCTTACAGTCTAAAAGGGGGAGACAGAGAACAAAACCAAACGTACTAACAAAATAAAATAAATAGAATAGATATGTACAAATAAAATAAATAAATAAGTAGAGTAATAAATATGTACAACAATACAAGTAAACAGGCATCAATATAAACAAATAGAATTGTAGATATATGCATATATACATAAGTGCTGTGGGGCGGGGAGAGTCAGGGTGATGCAGAAGAGAAGGGGAACTGAGGAAACATGGGGCTTAGTCTGGGAAGGCCTCCTGGAGGAGGTGTGCCTTCAGTAGGGCTTTGAAGGTGGACGGAGTGATTGGTGGATTTGAGGAGGGAAGGCATTCCAGGCCAGAGGTTCCAGGACATGGTCCAGGGATCAGCTGCGAGATACGGGAGACGGAGGCCCAGTGAGAAGGTTAGCACCGGAGGAGTGGAGTGTGTGGGCTGGGATGGAGAAGGAGAGAAGGGAGGTTGCCTGCACACCCCTAGGACACTCACTGTATATTCTGCCATCCTGATCTCTTTTTGGCGTGGGAAGCTTCACAGTTAACTAGCCTCTCAGGGACAACACTGCTTCATAAGCACAAAATATACGAATTTAACTTGATTTAAGTTACCTGGCCTCGTCACCTACTTTCCCAGTAAAATTCAATTCAACTTTCTAAAGCAGCCGCATATATACTCATTTAAGAGAACCCACCCTATTTGGTAGATCTCTCCATCAAATGTACTCCTCTAAGCCCCACAGCACATACGTACATATCTGTAATTTATTTATTTGTATTGGGGTCTGTCTTCCCACATCTAGACTGTAAGCTCATTGTGGGCAAGGAATGTGTCTCTTTATTGATGATGATGGTATTTGTTAAGCGCTTACTATGTGCCAAGCACTGATCTAAGCGCTGAGGTAGATACAAGGTAGATACAAGTCTTTTAGACTGTGACCCCACTGTTGGGTAGGGACCATCTCTATATGTTGCCAACTTGGACATCCCAAGCGCTTAGTACAGTGCTCTGCACACAGTAAGTGCTCAATAAATACGACTGAAGTGAAGGTAATCAGGCTGTCCCACGTGGGGCTCACAGTCTCAATCCCCATTTTACAGATGAGGTAACTGAGGCCCAGAGAAGTTAAGTGACTTGCCCAAAGTCACACAGCTAAGTGGCAGAGTCGGGATTAGAACCCATGTCTTCTGACCCCCAAACCCAGGATCTTTCCACTGAGCCACGCCCCTATGGTATTCTCCCAAGTGCTTAGTACAGTGCTCTGCACACAGTAAGCGCTCAATAAATACGATTGAATGAATAAATGAATAATGTACCTTGTACAAAGCTTCCCAGAACTTTTCAGGGGCCCAGTCTTTTGCTGTGTTCTATTCAAATCTTGAAATTAGGCAGGAGAACCAAACTCTGGCCCCTCTGACTTGACGTCCAAACACTCCCAAATAAAACAGCGTGTGCTAGTCGACAGACCACAGGCCTGGAAGTCGCCAGGATCTGGGTTCTAATCCCGACTCCGCCACACATCTGCTGCGTGACGTTGGGCAAGTCACATCACTTCTCTAT
This sequence comes from Tachyglossus aculeatus, assembly GCF_015852505.1. Taxonomy (NCBI): domain Eukaryota; kingdom Metazoa; phylum Chordata; class Mammalia; order Monotremata; family Tachyglossidae; genus Tachyglossus; species Tachyglossus aculeatus. The sequence goes on along the minus strand of NC_052069.1, from coordinate 67,899,649 downwards.
GCCCGATGTGGGACATGGCCTGTGTTCCACCCGATTATCTTGTATCTACCCTAGCACTCAGTACAGTGCCTGGCACAGAGTAAGTGTTCAACAAATATGATTTAAAAAAATGGCAGCTGGACATGGATAATAATAATGATGGCATTTATTAAGCGCTTATTATGTGCAAAGCACTGTTCTAAGTGCTGGGGAGGCAACAAGGTGATCAGGTTGTCCCACGTGGGGCTCACAGTCTTCATCCCCATTTTCCAGATGAGGTAACTGAGGCACAGAGAAGTTAAGTGACTTGCCCAAAGTCACACAGCTGACAAGCAGCGGAGCCAGGATTTGAACCCGTGACCTAAATCCCAAGCCCATGCTCTTTCCAGGCACCGTACTAAGCGCTGGGGTAGATGCAAGATAATCAGGTTGGACACAACCCCTGTCCCACACAGGGCTGCAGTCTTAATCTCCATTCGTTCATTCAATCGCACTTATCGAGCGCTGACCGTGTGCAGAGCACTGTACTAAGCACTTAATAATAATAATAATAATGATGATGATGATGGCATTTGTTAAGCGCTTACTATGTGCAAAGCACTGTTCTAAGTGCTGGGGAGGTTACAAGGTGATCAGGTTGTCCTATGGGGGGCTCACAGTCTTCACCCCCATTTTACAGATGAGGGAACTGAGGACCAGAGGAGTAAAGTGACTTGCTCCAAGTCACACAGCAGACAAGTGGCAGAGCCGGGATTTGAACCCATGACCTCTGGCTCCCAAGCCCGTGCTCTTTCCACTGAGCCACACTGCTTCTCACTTAATAATTATAGTATTTGTTAAGTGCTTACTAGGTGCCAAGCACACTCCTAAGCGGATCATGAGCCAACTGTCTACTTCCTTTGCTGGGCGCTTAAATCACCTGTCGTGGGGGGAGGAATAGTTAATCAATCATTCGTATTTATTGAGCACTTTTATGTGCTGAGCACTGTACTAAGCAAGTGGGATAGATTAGCAGACACGTTCCCCACCCGTTATGAGTTTATAGTCCAGGGGCTTTCAGTCTACAGTCTAGCTGAGGTGATGGCATGGTCTGGCAAAAACCGGGGCCAGCAGGGATATGGGAATCGGAGAGTGGTACGGCCCAGACCGCTGTCACTCCGATCAATTCTTGAATGAATATTTATTTTACTTGTACCTATTTACTATTCTATTTATTTTATTTTGTTAGTATGTTTGGTTTTGTTCTCTGTCTCCCCCTTTTAGACTGTGAGCCCACTGTTGGGTAGGGACTGTCTCTATATCTTGCCAACTTGTACTTCCCAAGTGCTTAGTACAGTGCTCTGCATACAGTAAGCGCTCAATAAATACGATTGATTGATTGATCGAGTTTGTTAATGGTGTGCATAGAGCTGTAATTCTATTTGTTCTGACAGTTTGGACCCCTGTCTACATGTTTTGTTTTGTTGTCTGTCTCCCCCTTCTAGACGGTGAGTCCGTGGTTGGGTAGGGACCGTCTCTATCTGTTGCCGACTTGTACTTCCCAAGCGCTTAGTACAGTGCTCCGCACACAGTAAGTGCTCAATTAATACGATTGAATGAATTCCTTAACGCCGTTCTTGAGGCTCGCCTGCCCTTAATAATAATAATAATGATGATGATGGTATTTGTTAAGCACTTACTATGCGCAAAGCACTGTTCTAAGCGCTGGGGGGGATGCAAGGTGACCAGGTTGTCCCACGTGGGGCTCACAGTCTTAATCCCCATTTTACAGGTAAGGTAACTGAGGCACAGAGAAGTGAAGTGACCTGCCCAAAGTCACACAGCTGACAAGTGGCGGAGCCGGGATTAGAACCCACGACCTCTGACTCCCAAGCCCGGGCTCTTTCCACTGAGCTACGCTGCCCTTCTCAGTGCGAGACTCCATCGACAGTGAGCCCACTATTGGGTAGGGACTGTCTCTATATGTTGCCAACTTGTACTTCCCAAGCGCTTAGTACAGTGCTCTGCACACAGTAAGCGCTCAATAAATACGATTGATGATGATGATGACACCGCATCCACTGCCCTGCTAGCAGATGCATGAGCACTCCGGAAGCTGACGTCAGGCTATGCCGTGGATTTGCCGGGAATTCTGCCACACCTTCCAGGCGGGAAGGAGGCGTAGCGGGAAGGTACAGGAGGGGAGCACAGGACTACTGAGGAATGGCTCTATCAATGGTATTTTTTGAGTGCTTACTGTGTGCTGAGCACTGTACTAAGCGCTTGGGAGAGTATATTACAACAGAGGTGGTAGACATGTTCCCTGCCCACAAGGAGCTTACTGTCTAGAAGGAGAGACAGACATTAAAATAAATTACAGACAGGGGAAGCAGCAGAGTAGATCATTAATAATAATTGTGGTATATGTTAAGCGCTTACTATGTGCCAGAGACTGTACTATTTGTTTGCTTGGGTGGATACAAGCAAACTGGGTTGGACAGAGTCCCTGTACTACGTGGGGCTCACAGTGAAAATCCCCATTTTACAGATGAGATAACCGAGGCCCAGAGAAGTGAAGTGACTTACCCAAGGTCACACAGCAGGCAAGCAGCGTGGCTCAGTGGAAAGAGCCCGGGCTTTGGAGTCAGAGGCCAGGGGTTCAAATCCCAGCTCTGCCAGTGGTCAGCTGTGTGACTTTGGGCAAGTCACTTCACTTCTCTGTGCCTCAGTTACCTCATCTGGAAAATGGGGATGAAGACTGTGAGCCCCCCATGGGACAACCTGATCACCTTGTAACCTCCCCAGCGCTTAGAACAGTGCTTTGCACATAGTAAGCGCTTAATAAATGCCATTATTATTATTATTATTATTATTATTATTATTATTATTATTATTATTGTTATAAGTTGCAGAGCTGGAATTAGATCCCAGGTGTTTCTCACTCCCAGGCCTGTGCTCTATCCAATCAATCAATCAATCAATCAATCAATCGTATTTATTGAGCACTTACTGTGTGCAGAGCACTGTACTAAGCGCTTGGGAGGTACAAGTTGGCAACATATAGAGACAGTCCCTACCCGACAGTGGGCTCAGTCTAAAAGGGGGAGACAGAGAACAAAACTAAACATACTAACAAAATAAAATAAATAGAATAGATATGTACAGGTAAAATAAATAAATAAATAAATAAATAGAGTAATAAATATGTACAAACATATATACATATATCCACTCGGCCATGCTGCTTCTCTAAGCACTTCGATAAGTGCTGTGAGGCTGCGGCTGGGGTACCAAAGTGCTTAAGGGGTACGCACCCGAGAATAGGGTGGGGAAATGACAGGTGAGTTAGGGAAGCCCTGGATCAATCAGTCCATCAATCGTATTTATTGAGCGCTTACTGTGTGCAGAGCACTGTACTAAGCGCTTGAATAGATGAAAGAGTTTGAGGGCCAGTGTCACGTAGCTCCGTTTTCCTCCCCCTCCTATCAGAAACGCAAACATCCCCTTCTTCCAAAAACCAAGCCATCCCCTCCAACTTCACCTCCTCTCCGGGGCTCTGGTTTAACAACTGCTGGGACACCGGTTCGAATCTGACTCAGAGGTTTAAGGGGTGCCATTCCTGAGTCACGCCCTCCTCATTTCCTCTAGCACCTGGAACAGTCATCCAATGATGGGCCAACCCAACCCCATCTGGGCGATACCATCGCCGCTGGAGGGGCTTTGGAGCCAGGCCACGGCTAAACGCTCAGCAGAAACCTTGTCCACACTAGCCACGGGATAGTTTAGATTGAGAGGAGGATGCCAAGACTTTCGAAACTAACTAGCGCGGTCAGGCCTGCGGCTGCCAGGGAAGCTGGCAACTTAGCCGGAGTGCCGCAGGATGCTCCCTCCAGCCTTCAGAATGGAACTGGAATTGAAGTTTCTAGAGGGGATGAAAAGCTGAGCTATGACACCAGCCCGAACTGCGACCTCGTGGCCCCCTGACGCTTTTTGGACCTGATAAAAAAGCAGAAATGGGCTTCGGATGGTCTCCTACAGAAAGGCATTTCCTTTTGAGCACTGGAATGTCTCCGACAGGCTGAGGTCAGGGGTAGACGGGGCACTGGACCGTGGGGAGTCGGGGAGGGAGAGAGAGGTCCACAGAAAAGGGGAGATCTCCACAGCTGTGTATAGATTCTAGACTGTAAGTTTATTATTATGATCGTGGTACTTGTTAAGCATGTACTATGTGCCAAGCACTGTTCTAAGTGCTGGGGTAGATTCAAGTTGATCAGGTAGGACACAGCCTCTGTCCCACATAGGGCTCACACTCTTTATCCCCATTTTACAGATGAGGTAACTGATGGGAAGTGACTTGCCCAAGGTCACACAGCACAAATGGGGAAGAGCTGGGCTTAGACTCTCAGGCTCACTTAGCCGGTCCACTAAGCCACGTTGTTTCTCCAAGTTCCTCTCCAGACTATAAGCTCCTTGTGGGCAGCTAACCTATCTATCCATTGTGTTTGTAGTGTACTCTTTCAAGCGGTCTGTACAGTGTCCTGCACACAGTAGGCACTCAATAAATACCTCTGATTGACTAATAGAGAATCCCTGAACAGAAAAAATGATGCCCCAGAATCTAGCGTTTAAGAAAAATAAAAATCACAGGAATCCATGTGTTCTCCCCCTTCACTCCCTCAAAGTTGAGATGACTAGGAAGGAGGTTGTCAGGGAAGTTACTATTCCCTAGCCATGATCCATCCCTTCCTTCCTGAGTCCAAAGCTCCGATATCTGCTCTGCTCAAGGCTGGTATCCCATTTTTTTCAAACGTATTTGTTAAACGCTTACTTACATGCCAGGCGTTGTATGAAGCCCTGGGGTAGATACATGCCAGATTGGACATGGGGCTTACAGTTTTAATCCCAATTTTCCAGCTGAGGTAACTGAGGCACAGAGAAGTTAGTTCTTGCGCAGTGGTGAGATGTGGACTGAATTTTGTTTTACAAATTGATCCGGGCAACAGAATCAAGTATGGAATGGCATGGAGAGGGGCAGGGAGATCAGTGAGGAGGCGGATGCAGTAATCAAGGAGGGATAGGATAAGTACATATATTGGAGGAGTAACACGTCTGATGCATCTCACCGTAAGTAAGTGGTACAGTCTACTCCTCTAGACTGTAAGCAGCAGCGTGCAGCATGGCTTAGTGGAAAGAGCCCGGGCTTGAGAGTCAGAGGTTGTGTGTTCTAATCCAGGCTCGGCCACTTGTCAGCTGTGTGACTTTGGGCAAGTCACTTAACTTCTCTGTGCCTCAGTTACCTGATCTGTAAAATGGGGATTAAGATTGCGAGCCCCACGTGGGACAACCTTATTACCTTGTACTACCCCAGCGCTTAGAACAATGCTTGGTATATAGTAAATGATTAATAAATACCATTCTTCTTCTTATTATTATTATTGTGGGCAGGGAACATGTCTGCCATCTCTGTTGTACTGTAATCAATCAATCAATCAATCATATTTATTGAGCACTTACTGTGTGCAGAGCACTGTACTAAGCGCTTGGGAAGTACAAGTCGGCAACACATAGAGACAGTCCCTACCCAACAGCGGGCTCACAGTCTAGAAGGGGGAGACAGAGAACAAAACCAAACATACTAACAAAATAAAATAAATAGAATAGATATGTACATGTAAGATAAATAAATAAATAAATAAATAGAGTAAATAAATAGAGTAATAGAGTAAAAGAGTAAATAAATAAATAGAGTAAATAAATAAATAAATAAAGTAAATAAATAAATATAATAACTGTGGTACTTGTTAAGTGTTTACTATGTGCTAAGCACTAATTCATTCAATCACATTTATTGAGCCCTTACCATGTGCAGAGCACTGTACTAAGCTCTTGGGAAGTACAAGTTGGCAACATATAGAGACGGTCCCTACCCAACAATGGGCTCACAGTCTAGAAGGGGGAGACAGACAACAAAACAAAACAAAAGCACTGTTTTTGTTTTGTAACACTGTAAGCACTGTTCTAAGCTCTGAGCACTGTTCTACTGTACTTTCCCAAGCACTTAGTACAGTGCATTGCATCCAGTAAGTGCTCAATAAATACCACTGATTGACTGACTGATTGATTCTGGCTCTTGGGTTGAAACAGCTTCCATCCGGCCTCACGGATAGTATTATGTACACATCCATAACGTTTTTCCATATCGATGTCTCTCTTCCCGTCAAGACTCTAAGCTCAGTGTGGGCAGGGATCATGTCTACAAACGCTTGTCTTGTACTCTCCTAAGTGCTTAGTACAGTGCTCTACCATTGTGATTGGTAAACTTTATTCAAAAACTTGAATTCCATGGAGAAGGAAGAGAGAAGACAGAGAGGCTTCCAAGACGGCTAAGGGGATTTGTAAACGACTTCCCCAGATAGTTATGAGAAAATAAAGGGAACCGCTTCATAAGTAATCAATGTTTAAACTCAAAACCTGTAAGGAATTTCCTACAACCCAGTATGCTCACTTTGCTCCTCTAACACCAAACTCCTCACTGTACCTCAATTTCATCTATCTCATCTATCTATTTCACAACTAACCCTTCACCCACATCCTGCCTCTAGCCTGGAAACTCCCTCCCCCTTCATATCTGTAAGACAATCACTCTCCCCACTTTCAAGGCCTAATTAAAATTACATCTCCTCCAAGAGTCTTACCCTCATTTCCCCTACTCTCCTTTCTGGGTTGCCCCTGCACTTAAATTTGTACCTTTTATTCACTCCACCCTCAGCACCATAGCACTTATGTACACATCCATAATTTATTTTGAAGTCTGCCTCCTCCTTTTGGGCAGGGAATGGGTTTACCAGCTCAGTTATATTGTACTCTTCCAAGTGCTTAGTACAGTGCTCTGCACACAGTCAGCACTCAATAAATACCATTAACTGATTAAGGAAATATTCCTGCACAGTAATTAGAGAGTACTGTTGTCAGCATCTTGAAAGACCTACTGCTTGTCAGTAAAGAGAGGAGGAGACTCCAAACTTATTCCCAGAATGTTCTTGGAGCCCAGGCAACAGAGTAACTTTCTTTCATATTTATGGCAACAGACAAAGTGTTCCAAGAAAACATTTCTATATATTTGTCAGATCCACCCAGGGTGTATGTGTGTGCGTGTGTGTGAAGAAATCAATGCAGGACCCAGAGTTGCTACTACACAATGTACATATACACACACCCAATCAATCACCAAGTGTCCTTTGTTGTGTTTGCTGCTAATTTTGCCTATGCCACTTTTTCTCCTGAGTCTCCCCTAGGGCTTCTGCTCCAAGATTTGCTCCTTCCTGATTTACAGAGGGCTGGTCATTCTGCTGAAATTTCTTCCAGTTTTCGTCTGAGATGCCATATTGCCTGAGGCTTTGTTTTATTGCGTCCTTTCCTCTGTTTCCTTTTGCCTTCAGTCCCCCAATTTCAGTTTGCCATACAGCAGTTGTTTGGGTTTCTTACTATCTATTAAGGACATAAAAACTGCCATGCAAGGTCTGAACAACGATTCATCCAGCCCAGTAACTCCTGTCTCTGGTTGTGGAAGCAAAGGAGAAAGAAGTGTGAAGGCTTCTCTCCTTAGCCTCAATATAATTTTATATGATAATAATAATGGCATTTGTTAAGCCCTTACTATGTGCCGAGCACTGTTCTAAGCACTGGGGTACTTCCCAAGTGCTTAATACAGTGCTCTGCACACAGTAAGTGCTTAATAAATACGATTGAATGAATGAATGAATGAATGAATGGGGTAGATACAAGGTAATCAGGTTGTCCCACGTGGGGTTCACAGTCTTAAACCTCATTTTACAGATGAGGGAACTGAGGCACAGAGAAGTCAAGTGATTTGCCCAAAGTCATACAGCTGATCAGTAGCGGAGCCAGGATTAGAACCCACGACCTCTGACTCCCAAGCCTGGGCTCTTTCCACTATGCCATGCTGCTTCTCTACAACTCTGTATAACTGTATAACTTAAGCCTCCAAAAATATTTCCTGGACCACATGTGAGAAGCAGCATGCGTGGCTCAGTGGAAAGAGCCCGGGCTTTGGAGTCAGAGGTCAGGGGTTCAAATCCCAGCTCCGCCAATTGTCAGCTGTGTGACTTTGGGCAAGTCACTTCACTTCTCGGGGCCTCATTTACCTCATCTGTAAAATGGGGATTAAGACTATGAGCCCCTCGTGGGACAACCTGATCACCTTGTGACCTCCCCAGCGCTTAGAACAGTGCTTTGCACATAGTAAGCACTTAATAAATGCCATTATTATTATTATTATTATTATTATTATTACTGGAAAGACCACAGGCCTGGGTCAGAGGACCAGAGTTCTAATCCTGCCTCTGCTACTTTTCTGCTGTGTGATTTTGGGCAGGTCACTTAACTTCTCTGGGCCTCAATACCTTCACCTGCAGAATGGAGATTCGATGCCTGTTTTCCCTCCTTCTTAGCATATGAGCCTCCTATGGGATGTGATTAGATTCTATCTCCCCCAGCAGTTAGTAATAATAATAATAATGGTATTTATTAAGTGCTTACTATGTGCAAAGCACTGTTCTAAGCACTGGGCACTGTTCTAAGCACTGTAATACAGTGCTTGATCTATACCACAATTATTATTATTAATTATTACTATTGTTATTGCTTCTTGTACCTTCTATCCCCCCTAACAGTCCCCGGAATGATCTGTCCTGGACATCTCATTTGTGAATTTCTTCAAATCTTTCAGACACCTCCCCATCTTTTCTGAGTCCAGTACTTTCAATGGGTATGGATTCCATATACTTATCACCTGCAAGGTGCAAAAAAAATACTAATTTACACTAGACAGTAAATTCCTTGAAGACAAAGGATCGTATTTATCAAGTCTATTGTCTTGTACTCTCCCAAATTCTTAGGACTGTGCTCTGCACACAATAAATGCTCCATAATTGATTAAGGTGATTTTGATTATTTGGGCTTGCTACCTTTCGGGTTCATTGGATGACTTATCATCCTTATGTGGTGGGATGATTCTGTGCTTGCTTGGTCTGCCATCAGTTCCATGGAGGTGTAATGAGGTTTTCAGTCCCAACCCATCTCATCTTTTGGGTTCCCGAATAAAGAGTTCTGACCTTTTCAATACATCCTTTAACAGAAACTGATCTCCCTCTTCTTAATCATTCTCCTTCTCAGTTTTGTTCATTTTTAAAAAAAATTGTATTTGTTAAGCGCTTAATACATGAAAGGCACTGTACTAAGCACTGGGGTAGGTAATAATAATAATAATAATGTTGGTATTTGTTAAGTGCTTACTATGTGCCGAGCACTGTTCTAAGCACTGGGGTAGATACAGGGTAATCAGGTTGTCCCACGTGGGGGTCAAAGTCTTAATCCCCCTTTTACAGATGAGGTAATGAGGCACCGAGAAGTTAAGTGACTTGCCCAAAGTCACACAGCTGACAAGTGGTGGAGCCAGGATTAGAACCCACAACCTCTGACTCCTAAGCCCGTGCTTTTTCCACTAAGCCACGCTGTTTCCATCAGGTTGGACACAGTCCATGTCCCACCTGGGGCTCACACTTTTAATCCCCATTATACAGATGAGGTAACTGAGGCATAGAGAAGTGAAGGGATTTGCCCAATATCACATGGCAGACAAATGATGGAGCCGGGATTTGAACCCAGGGCCTTCTGACTCCCAGGCTTGGGCTCTTTCCACTAGAACAGCAGCTTATTCTGGTATTTCATCCTGATCTATTAGTTCAACTTCCTATTCTATCTATTCCCCTCTCTACTTGCCCCACTATTTGTAAGTATACACAGTAGGCACTCAATAGATACCATGGATATCAATTAATATCATGGATAGAATAGTAATGATGGCATTTATTAACCGCTTACTATGCGCAAAGCACTGTTCTAAGCGCTGGGGAGGATACAAGGTGATCAGGTTGTCCCACGTGGGGCTCACAGTCTTCATCCCCATTTGACAGATGAGGGAACTGAGGCACGGAGAAGTTAAGTGACTTACCCAAAGCCACACAGCTGACAAGTGGTGGAGCGGGATTTGAACCCACGTCCTTTGACTCCTAAGCCCAGACTTTTTCCACGGAGCCACGCTGCTTCTCTACGTTGCTGATATCTCTTCACGGATATTAATACCATATCTTCTCTTGCTTTAAGCAGCAAGGAAAGGCAGTGTGTCCTAGTCTAAAGAGCACAGAACCAGGAGTCAGGAGACCAGAGTTTTAGTCCCACCTCTGCCACTGGCCTGTTGTGTGACCTTGGCCAAGTCATTTATCCTCCGGGCCTGTTTCCTCCTCTGTATAATAGGGCTGACACCCTTCCTCTTCTATTAGATTGTGATCACCATGTGGGCCAGGATCTAATTATCTTCTCTGTACCCTAGGAATCAGCTCAGTGCTTGGAACATAAGTGCTAGACAAATACCATAATTACAATGATTCATCACGTCTTTCGGAATCAACGTCATCAGCATCGTAGCCAGCAGCGTACCAAGCCCTGTACAGGTTATCGGCTGTGTCTGAGCGCTGTACTGGGTGCCCACTGTGTGAAGAACACCAAATCAAAGGCTCAGAAATGCCATGACAGCAGAAGAGATAGTAGGTCACCTTGAGGCTGTCTCTGAGGGGTCAGAGTCTTTCCAAATCTTGTAGAGGTTTGTCCTCGGAGAAGCAGCATGGCGTAATGGATAGAGATGGTATTGATACCTGTCTACTTGTTTTGCCTTGTTGTCTGTCTCCCCCTTCTACACTGTGAGTCCGTCGTTGGGTAGGGACCGTCTCTATATGCTGCCGATTTGTACTTCCCAAGTGTTTAGTACAGTGCTCTGCACACAGCTAAGCGCTCACTAAATACGACTGAATGAATGAGTCAGAAGGTGGCGGGTTCTAATGTCGTGGGTTCTAATCCCGGCTCCGCCCCTTGTTTGCAGTGTGACCTCGGGCAAGTCACTTCACTTCTCTGGGCCTCAGCCCCCTCATCGGTAAAATGGGGATTGAGACCGTGAGCCCCATGTGGGACAGGGACTGTGTCCAACTGTTGCTCGTTATCAACCCCAACCCTTAGTATAGTGCCTGGCACATAATAAACGCTTAACAAATGCCACAATTATTGTTATTAATGTTAATTCTGGGCTCTCCCTATCCTTTTATCACCCACCCAGGGCTGAACCGGTCTGGTGCTGCTGGGGGGCCAGAGGGGAAAGAGGGTCAGGGAGACTTTCATCAAGTTACGTTTGCCAGACTCTGACTGGCTCTTAAAGGACATAAGCATTCCCATCATTCCTAATAATGCACTGACTTTTATTTATCCCGAGCACTTTTCACGGCAATCATTCCCACGATTTCCCTGTGAGGAAGGATGAGGCGGGGACCCATATCCCCATTTCACAAATGAGGAAACTGAGGCCCAGAGAGGTTGGATGGCTTCTCTAAAATCACCCATCAGGGCACGGGCAGAAGGAGACCCTAACCACGCCTTTGGATTCCCAGTCCCACGCCCCTTCCAATGGGCACCCTGCCCACCGGTGCAAGGCAGCGTGGCCTTGTGGAAAAAGCAGAGGTTTGACAGTCAGAGGATGTGGGTTCTAATCCTAGCTCTGCCACATGTCTACTGAGTGACCTTGGGCAAATCACTTCACTTCTCCAGGCCTTAGTTACCTCATCTGTAAAATGAGGATTAAGACTGTGAGCTGAGGCCCATGTGGGACAGGGACTGTGTCCACCTAATTAGCTTGTATCTACCCCAGTGCTTAGAACAGTGCTTAACAAGTACCATAATGATAAGGCTCTGGGTAACTCAGCCTAAAGTGTGAGGTAGGGAACACAAAACACAAAAGCACACACAAAAATACCAGGAAGCAAGCTCATTCTTGAAGCAAATTGAATGCACAGGGTGTGGGCTCTTGCTGTGTCACCAGGCTGGGCTGGACGGGGTCCACGGAGTCGAGATCATCTGTAGGGCAGATGACAGTTCCAACAAGGAGGAACGTGTTCCAACTAAATTACAGTTTAAACCGGGGAGATGGGAGCCCCGCCATTCAAAACCTGATGGATGCTTTGCAAACTTTAATCACAGGGCAAAGAAACCGATCAGGGCATTTGGCTCCCCGGTCTGCTATTGCTTTGCGGGGGCACGGCCCAATTTAAAGAGAGATGTTCCCATTTCTTTCTTTCTGAGAAAAGTCCGTTTTGCCCTTTCCAAAGCAAGCAGGATTAAGGGGACGATCAAAGCATTGCGCTGTTTCCATCTTCAATAATAATAACATATAATAATATGATGGCATTTGTTGAGCGCTTACTATGTGCAAAGCACTGTTCTAAGCGCTGGGGAGGTTACAAGGTGATGAGGTTGTCCCACGGGGGGCTCACAGTCTTAATCCCCATTTTACAGATGAGGTAACTGAGGGCCAGAGAAGTTAAGTGACTTGCCCAAAGTCACACACTGACAAGTGGCAGAGCCGGAATTTGAACCCATGACCTCTGACTCCAAAGCCCGGGCTCTTTCCACTGAGCCACGCTGCTTCTCTGCTTCTCTTCAAGCACCCCTCCAAACGTCCCTCTCTTTCCTTCTGTGGTCAGCCCCATAAATCAATCATCCCTGAGATTTGGGGATCTATTTTCACCTAAGAGATTCTCCTTTTGGAAATGGAATTTCTAAAAATTATAGATCTCTCCGGGGTGAAAGCCTCAGTTGGCACCTGGCAAGACTGAGGCTGAAGCCACAAGGTAAGAAGCAGTTTCCTAGCAAAGTCCTGGTGGCACGCAGTTCTCCCCTCTGGGGTTTGAGGGAAGAAGATGCAAAGAGCTGGGTTCTAATCCTGGCTCTGCCAGTTGTGACCTTGGGCAAGTCACTTCACTTCTCTGTGCCTCGGTTTCCTCATCTGCAAAATGGGGAGTCAATGCCTGTTCTCCCTTAATTGAGCCCAATGTGGGACAGGGACTATGTCTGATATGATTAACCTGTATCAACCCTAGTGCTTAGTACAGTGCTTAGCAGATAATTACAGCTTAACAAATACCATAATAATTATGATGAAAAATAACAGAGTCTTCCAGATAATAGAGGGGAGCAGTTCCATATCATAAGCAGCTAGGTTCACCCTGGTGAGGACACTTTTTTCTTTAGACCCTTAGTTGAAAGTCAATATGGGCTGCAGTGAAGATGATGATTATAGTAATAATAATAATAACAATAATAATCAATCAATCAATCAATCAATCGTATTTATTGAGCGCTTACTGTAATAATAATAATAATAATAATAATAATAATAATAATAATAATAATAATAAGAAGAAGAAGAAGAAGAAGAAGAAGAAGCACCTATTATGTGCCAAGCACTGTAAAGTCTCTGTCCCATGTGGGTCTTAGATTCTGAGAGGGAGAACATGTCCCATTTTGCAGATGAGGAAACTGAGGCACAGAAAAACTATCACTTATCTAAGGTCACGCAGTGGTCAACTGGCCGAGCTGGGAGTACAACTCAGTTTTGGTTTTGTATCATATTTGAGAAGCACTTACTATGTGTAAAGCGCTATTCTAAGGGCTGGGGTTTATTGGGTTGGACACCGTCCCTGTCCCACACGGGGCTCACAGGCTAAGTTGGAGGGAGGAGGATTCAGTCCCCATTTTACGGATGAGGTAACTGAGGCACGGAGAAGTTGTAGATCACTCAGCAGGCAAGTAGCGGAACCGGGTGATCCTCCCACAGGCCATATTTGCTTCTAGTGCTTGGTGTGGAACACTGGAAAATAGTTCCCAATGGACTTCTGAATAGGTAGTGGACTCCACTGATAGCTTCCATTAAGGAATGGGTGCCACTCAGGGTGAAGTTGAATTGGCAAGATCTCTAGAGGGATTGCCCACAGCGTCCCACCGTTATCCTAATTCAAGCCAAGTTTAAATGGTACTTACCAATCTATACATCCTACTTATTTTCACTTATTTATTCATTTATTCTCCCCCTCTAGACCGTAAGCTCTTTGGGGGCAGGGAATGTGACTATCAACTCTGTTATAGTATAGTCTCCCAAGTCTGATTACAGTGCTGTGCACACAGTAAGTGCTGTGCACTGAGCCCTTTGAAGCATATGCTATATGAGAAATACAGAGTCATTGCCTCTAAACTGTAAGCTCCTTGTGGACAGGGAACATGCCTACCAACTTAGCTATAGTGTGCTCTCCCAAGCGCTTAATACAGTACTCTGCACACGGTAAGCGCTCAATAAATACCATTGATTGATTGCCCTTGAGGAGCTTGCAGTCTAATGGAGAGACAGACAGTCCCAAAATATAGACATACAAAGGGGAGAAGAGAAAAGCTATTGATTTAATTAATAATAATAATGATGGCATTTGTTAAGTGCTTACTATGTGCAAAGCACCGTTCTAAGCGCCGGAGAGGATACAAGGTTGTCCCACGTGGGGCTCACAGTCTTAAACTCAATTTTCCAGAGGAGGTAACTGAGGCACAGAGAAGTTAAGTGACTTGCCCAAAGTCACACAGCTGACAATGGGTGGAGCCGGGATTCGAACCCATGACCTCTGACTCGCAAGACTGGGCTCTTTCCACTGAGCCACGCTGCTTCTCTAACTATGACTGATCTAACTGTGACATGACTGGGAACAGAAGCAGTATGGCCACAGGTTGAGAGTCAGAGGACCTGGGTTCTAATCCCAGCTCCAACACTTGCTTGCTGTGCGACTGTGGCAAGTCACTTAACTTGCCTGCCTTAGTTACCTCATCACCTAAAAAAATGGGGGTGAACACTGTGAGCCCCACATGGGACATGGAGGACGGTACCCAGCCTAATTATTTTATTTATTTATTTTATTTTGGGGGCATTTATTCATTCATTCATTCAATCAATCGTATTTATTGAGCGCTTATTGGCGGAGCAGGGATTTGAACCCATGACCTCTAACTCCAAAGCCTGTGCTCTTTCCACTGAGCCACGCTGCTTCTCTATTATCCCATGTGTAACCCAGCGCTTAGTGAGTGCCTAGCATATAGTAATTAATTAACAAATACCTTTGAAAAAAATAAAAATTATTAAAAAGTCCCAGATGGAAAAGTAACTTAGGCCACAGCTGAACAAGGCTAGAAAAAAAAAATAGCAGCTTTTCCTGGTAATATAACAAAATATCATTTACCTCATACATAACCTTCTCCAATTCATTCATTCAATTGTATTTATTGAGCGCTTACTGTGTGCAGGGCACTGTAATAGCGCTTGGAAAGTACAATTTGGCAACAGATAGAGACAATCCCTACCCAACAACAGGCTCACAATTCACCCTCGTTTTCACCAACTGTCACTGAGTCTCATAGTTACCCTCTCACTCACTCTCCTTTCTTCTTCCAGACATTCCCTCATCATTTACACCCAGCGTTTAGAACAGTGTTTGGCACACAGTAAGCGCTTAACAAATACCATCATTATTATTTACACTCCTTGCTTGCTGAAGCAGCTTTCTGCCTCTTCCTATTTCCTGAGCATAAATCCTGCCTGCTTCAGCCTACTAATTCATTTCCCCACTCCTCCCACACCATTATAATATTTATTTGATTAAAACGGTTAAGCAGAAGCACCCTTCTGAGATGAAATATGTCAATTGTGCAGGGTCCCGGGGTGGATTTGGAAAGCCAGCAGAAATGCTCATTCACCTCAGCATGGCAGTTGTATGGTGCATTATTTAAAATGGCAGTACCCAGTTCAACTCTCTAAATAATAAGAATTAAAAGTCTGCAAAGATAGCGGCACCTTCCATCTCCCTCCAAAGAGTAAGGCTCAATGGTGAGGTTCTCTTGCTAAATTACAAAGTATGAAGCACAAACGTAGTTTGGGGCCATTCTAAAACAGTTGGTTTACTGCAGCCAAGAGGATGGGTGTTCTCAGGAAGCTGTTACTGATTAAATAAATAGAAAATGACAGAATATAACAGGCAATTATGGAAAATGCTTATGTTTTCCATTCTCCCCCCTAAACTGGAAAGACCTGTTTTTCCTTGCATTTCCAGAAGGGAGCCAGGAATCCAGAGAACCCTGTAAGAATGCCAGTAAAAATGCCAATATTTTAGTCTGATGCAAAATGGAATGGTCCAGAATTGGGAGCTCTGAGACTGAAAATTAACAAGTTTTGTAGGCGATGAGCAAAGTAATTCTCTTAGAACTGTGCTTGGCCCATAGTAAGCGCTTAATCAATATTATAATAACAATAATAATAATGACGGCATTTCTTAAGCGCTTACTATGTGCAAAGCACTGTTCTAAGCGCTGGGGAGGTTACAAGGTGATCAGGTTGTCCCACGGGGGGCTCACAGTCTTAATCCCCATTTTACAGATGAGGTAACTGAGGCACAGAGAAGTTATGTGACTTGCCCAAAGTCACACAGCTGACAATTGGCGGAGTCTGGATTTGAACCCATGACCTCTGACTCCAAAGCCCGTGCTCTTTCCACTGAGCCACGCTGCTTCTCTATAAATAAATAAAAAAAACTCACTGCCAAACCACTGTAGGATGGACTTTGGCTGTGGGAAAATCTATTTTCAGCCCCATTGTCTTCGGGAATGATTCTGGGAACACGTTGTCAGAAGTTGCTTCAGTTTGGTTTGGACCATTCTAATCCGGGGAGGATCATCTCCGTTACGCTGGCCACGGCTACCTCTGCTGCTTTGTGGACCACAAGTAGTCCCAAAAGGAGAAGGAAGGAAATCTCTCACAGCGGCGGGCGGGGAGACAAGAGGGACCTCATACTAACGGCCCGCTAAGGGTTCTCTGTTCTGGTAGAACTAGCTAATTGGGCCCTCAGATCTTTGGGGATTTTGGGAAGATCTGCTAGGGACGCGGCCCCTGCTGGGAAGGCACAGAGACCCTGAATGCTAACTAGAAAGGAAAATGCCAAATCAGGCTCCTGCCCTGAAGGAACTTGTAGCCTAAGGAAAAAACACTTCCCGCTTTGCTTTCCCTGCCCTTCTCTATTGCACTACACATGGTCAGGCCTGGACTAATCTCACTTCTGCGTCATACAGGTGTACGCAGGCTGCTATAAGGCCTGAGGACCCACACACACTCACTTCTCCTCGCCAGCCACGGAGAAACGTTACTGTCAGTGGCATCCTCTTCCAGTACGGTCACTAGATATACAGAAGGAATAAAAGTGAAGCCCCCCTTCATGAATCTGGGGGACACTGCAGTCTCCCTGAGGGCTGCGTTGTCGTGTTTCCAATCTTTGAGAAGCCAGCTCAGGATCCCACTCCAAATTGGGGTGGGGGACGGAGGTCCCCACTTGGCGGAAAATCCCAGCAGCCTCCAGGCTCCTCCTGATGGGTCCTGTGGGGGGTTGGGAGAGGGGGGCTGTTTGGCTATCAGGGCACTCAACTTTTCCGATGGGAAACGGCACCCGCATAAAAAAGTCCCCGTTCCTCCCCTTCCCCTCTAAGTTCCTCAGCCACGAGCTAGATAGGACCCCATGTAACTTAACAACAAGCAACTGTTTTCTCTGGACGGTGAGCTCGTTGTGGGCAGGAATGTATCTATTGTTATATTGTACTCTCTCAAGGGCTTAGTACAGTCTCTGCACACAGTAAGCGCTCAATAAATACAATTGAATGAAAGAAGCAACAGGGCACCCAATGCTAATCATCACCCCTAATCACTATCCCATCTCTTAGAGGGTAATCAATCATGAGCCCACTGTTGGGTAGGGACTGTCTCTATATGTTGCCAACTTGTACTTCCCAAGCGCTTAGTACAGTGCTCTGCACACAGTAAGTGCTCAATAAATACGATTGATTGATTGATTTATTGAATGGTACTTGTTGAGCACCTTATGTGCACAGAGCACTGTATACTTGGGAGAGCACAGAAGAAGACCACATCACTGCCCACAAGGAGTGGAATTTTACTGGATTCACTCCTCACTTTTTGGAAACACTGAGGTAGTAAAGGCTCCTAGCATGGTGCCATGCCTGCTCTGGCTAATTAATGATGATAATGATTGTGGTATTTACTAAGCACTCACTAAGTGCCAAGCACCGTACTAAACACCGAGGAAAATAAAAACTCATCAGGAAGGACACGGTCCCTGTTCTACCCAGGGCTCTCAGACAAAGAGGGAGAACAGGTACTGAATCCCCATTTTGCAGATGAGGAAACTGAGGCACAGAGAAATGAAGTGACTTTGCCTAAGGTTACACAGCTGCTAAGGAAGGTTTGTCGAGGGTAACGACGAGCCTGCACATCTTGCTTGTAATTGGAATCTTAGCTGCTGTTTCCAAGAAAAGCAGGGTGGGGTTCCAAACCGAAGCCAATGGTGACTCAAGGAGAGAAACAAATCTCGAATGCAGAGCCACAGTTGAAAGGAGTCCAAAGTTGGAACGGCTGGCTTGACGGCAGTCCAAACTACTTTCTTTCTTGCTAAGTACCCTTTCTTTCTTTATTTCTTGCTAAGTACCCTAATACCACTGGACCCCACTTTAGGCTCGGACTCCCTCGGACCATTGCCCGGACAACAAGGAATCCATTAAACACGGATTCCCGACCCCCTCCTCGGTTGTTTACCTGTGGGGAAATATTTAATTTTAAGACCACACATAGACAATGCTCTTCTATGTCTGCAATGAGGTCAAGATAGTTTTCCAGGATGCAAAGCTTCCCCAGTGGGAAATGATTGGGAATTTCCCTTGTCTAATGATTGCGAATTTCCCTTGTCTAATGATTGGGAATTTCCCTTGTCTAGTTTCTACCTTACGGATGGTAGTTTCTTTACTGGGGTCCTTGATCAAAGGAGGGCAGAGAGGAGTAGACGTCTCGTTCCTGTTTTCTCTGGAACGGAGGACATCGCTAAAATCCGCCCTTTCCTCTCCATCCAAACTGTTACCACATTAAATCCAAGAACTCAGCCTAACCTGCCTCAATTACTCCATCAGCCACCTCGCTGACCTCTCTGCCTGCTATCTCTTCCCACTCCAATCCATATTACACTCTTTTGCCTGGGCCATTTCTCTACAAAACCATTCAGTCCACATCTCCCCAGCCTCAAGAACCTCCAGGAGTTGCCCATCCACCTCTACATCTACTTTAAAACCTTACCATTGGTTTTAAAGCACTCAATCACCTCGCTCCCTCCTAGCTTACTTCTCTGATTTCCTACTACAGCCCAACAAGCTCACTTTGCCCCTCTAACGCCAAACTATCACTATACCTCAGTCTCGTCTATCTCGCCGCGGACCCTTCGCCCTCCCTCCTCCTATCCGACACACAATTACTCTCCCCGCCTTCAAAGCCATATTTAAAAGCACATCTCCTCCAAGAGTCCTTCCCAACTAAGTCTTCATTTCCCCTACTCCCTCTCCCTTCTGCACCACCCTTGCACTTGGACTTGTGTCCTTTATCCACCCCATCCTCAGCCTCAGAGCACTTATGTATATATCCAAAATTTACTTAAATATCTGTCTCCCCTCCAGTCTGTCAGCTTCTCAAGTGCAGAGAATGTGCCTACTAACTCTGTTACATTGTACTCTCTCAGGTACTTTGTTCAGGGCACACAGTAAGCGGTCAATACATACAGATGGTTGATTGGACCCATAATTCCTCAGGAGAACAATCAGCCCTTGCAGAACCCAAATAATTAAAGAATCTTGTCCTTCCAATGGAATCCAAAGTCATGGAATGAGACCTTCCAGGGTACCGCCTTCACCACCATTCTTGAAAGCTACCCGCTCTCATGATTTCCCATTCTTTGGCCAAAATTCCAAGCAACCGAAATTTCAACGAACAAGGTTTAATTGAACTGGACAATTCTACTCTGATGTCTAATACCTCTTATGTTGATAAGTGGCTTTATTTTTTGGAAAGAATCTTTGGAGGAAAAAAATGCCGCAGTGGATCTACTTAAAGTTGGGTCTCATTGATCTGACCTTTGCTACACTGAACGTGCAAGTGCTCTGTTGCAATTCCACTCCTGCAAAGAAAACGCTGATGCAGTTATGAAGGTCCTGGTTATTCACTGTGATCATTAGACTGAAAGCGCCTTGAAGACAAGGACTGGGCTTTTATTTTATTTCCCCAAGCACCTAGGAGAATGCTCTTCAGGTAAGCAGCATGGCCTAGTGGAAAGAGTGCAGGCCTGGGCACCAGAGGGCCTGGGTTCTAATCCCCACTCTGCCACTTGTCTGCTCTGTGACCTTGGTTAAGTCACTTACCTTTCTGTGCCTCAGTTCCCTCATCTGTAAAATGGGGATTAAGACTGTGAGCCCCACATGGAAAATGGACTGTGTCCAACCTGATTAGCTTGTATCAACCCCACCAGTGTTTAATACAGTGCCTGGCATATAGTAAACATTTAACAAATACTGTAAAAAGAAAGAAAGAGACCACCCCTTTCTAGTAACAAAAGCTCTACTTATTACCAACATGGGATTTTTTAGGGACTCTCACTTTTCCTTTTTCTCCTCTGCCTCTGTTTTCATTCCTGCTTTCAAATCGATTACACTGCTCATTGGCTAGTGCAGAGGGACAGGGCTAAACTCTCTGGTCGAATCTGGTACCCATAGAACACCTGGTGAAAGGTTTTGTCTGGAATGGGGCTGAAACTAACAGCAAAAATGAGGTTACACCTCACAACCGGATTTCAATCAACCCTGTAGCCTTGGCCCCATCGTGACCGATCATTCGGCGTTGCCTTGACTTTGGCCTTTCTGCACCCTGGTTAGGCATCCAAATATCAGATCAGAAGGTGGACTTGGTCGCTCACCTCCTGCCTATGAAGAGCTATTGTCAGATGAACTCCCACCTGTGGGATGGAACAGCTGTCCTGTGAAAGGCCAATTCGGTTTCTAGGGAGCTAAGGAGTCAGGAGCGAGCTAACTGACTGAAGAGCACGCTGGTGTGTGAAAAAGGCGATTCCCTTCCGAGACAAGAGCAACTTCTGGAGCCAGCGGGAGGTTCTGCTGCACCATTGCGGGTGCAGTGTGCCTTCTCTAATGTCCTTACAGGAGGATCGGAATGAATCATAACCAAGGACTTTGCCGGTCCCCTTCCCCAAAACGATTGATGCAATCCACCAATGGTATTTACTGTGTGCAGAGCACTGGACTAAGTGATTTGAAGGTACGATATACTAACAAAAGATCTCTTTCGTGCCTTTACGGTCTAAATGCAATTGGGGAATGACACTTTTAAACCAGTCGTATTTGAAACGTTTATTTAAAAAATAATAATGGTACTTGTTAAGGGCTTACAATGTGTCAAGCACTCTTCGAAGTGCTGGGGTAGATACAAATTGATCAGGTTGGACACAGTCCCTGTCCCACGTGGGGCTCACACTTTTAATCCTAATTTTTAAAATGAGGTAATTTAGGCACAGAGAAGTTCAGTGACTTACCCAAGGTCGCACAGCAGACATGTGGCGGAGCCAGGGTTAGAACCCAGGCCCTTCTGACACCCAGACCCATGCTCTATCCACTGAACCATCCTGCTTTCTGCTTGGGAAGACCGAAATTAACAAAATGACATGCTTCCTTCCCAGAAGGTGCGCACCTTGGGGAGATGCACAAAAATACATTTAAACCGATCCTGGAGCTTTTTGTTCTTTAAGGGATACAATATAATATATTAGTGTTGCAGTTCGTTTTCTGAAACATTTGGTACGGGAATGAAGGGGGCATTCATTCATTCATAAATACAATCGAATTCATTCATTCATTCATTCATGAATTCATTCAATCATATTTATTGAATGCTTACTTTGTGCAGAGCATTATACTAAGCGCTTGGGAGAATACAATACAACAATAAACTGACACACTCCCTACTCACAATGAGCTTAAGGTCTGGAGAGGGAGACATACATTAATATCAGTAAAGAAATTGCAGCTATATACATCTAGACTGTGAGCCCGTTGTTGGGCAGGGACTGTCTCTCTCTGTTGCCGAATTGTACTGTCTGAGCTGTACTTTAGTACAGTGCTCTGCACACAGTAAGCGCTCAATAAATACGATTGAATGAATGAATGAATAAGTGCTGTGTGGCTGGGAGGGGGGATGAACAAAGGGAGCAAGTCAGAGCGACACAGAAGGGAGTGGGGGAAGAGAAAAGGAGGGCTTAGTCAGGGAAGGCCTCTTGGAGGAGATGAACCCTCAATAAGGCTCTGAAGGCGGGGAGAGCAATTGTCGGTTGGATTAGGGAAGCAGCGTGGCTCAGTGGAAAGAGCGCGGGCTTTGGAGTCAGAGGTCATGGGTTCAAATCCCAGCTCCGCCAATTGTCAGCTGTGTGACTTTGGGCAAGTCACTCCACTTCTCTGGGCCTCAGTTCCCTCATCTGTAAAATAGGGATTAAGACTGTGAGCCCCCTGTGGGACAACCTGATCACCTTGTAACCTCCCCAGTGCTTAGAACAGTGCTTTGCACATAGTAAGCGCTTAATAAATGCCATTAATATTATTATTATTATTACTGGATTGGGGAGAGACAGGAAGGTGGAAGGTTAGCAAGGAGGCTGATGCAGTAATCTAGGAGGGATAGGATGAGTGACTGGATTAACTTGATGGAAGTTTGGATGGAGGGGAAAGAGCAGATTTTAGCGATGTTGTGAAGGTGGGACGGACAGGATTTAGTGATGGACTGAGTATTGAGGGGGTTGAATGAGACAGAGGAGTCAAGGATAATACCAAGTGTATGGCCTTGAGAGAAGGTGGTGTCTTCTACAGTGATGGGAAAATCAGCCGACAGGGACAGGGATTGGGTGGGAAGATAAGGAGCTTAGTTTTGCACATGTTAAACTTGAGGTGACAGGAGAACATCCAAGTAGAGATTCCTTGAAGGCAGGAGGAAATGAGAGACTGCAGGAGGGAGAGAGATCAAGGCTGGAGATGTAGATTTGGGTATCTTTCATATGGAGGTTGTAGTTGAAGCCATGGGAGCGAATGAGTTCTCCAAGGGAGGGAGGGTAGAGATCAAAGCTGGAGATATAGATTTGGGTATTAAACACATAGAGGTGGTAATTGAAGCCATAGGAGCAAATGAGTTCTCCAAGGGAGTGGGTGGAGATGGAGAATAGAAGAGGACTCAGAATTGAAACTAGAGGGATCCCCATAGCTAGGCGGTGGGAGGCAGAGGAGGAGTCCATGAAGGAGATTAAGCATGAACAGCCAGAGAGATAAGAAGAGAACCCGGAGGAGTCAATGAAGCCGAGGCTGGATAATGTTTCCAGGAGAAGGAGGTGGTCACCAGTGTTGAAGACAGCTGAGAGGTCCAGGATGGTTAGGATGGAGTAGAAGCCATTGGATTTGGCGAGGAGATCGTTGGTGACTTTGAGAGGGTGGGTTCTGTGGAGTGAAGGGGATTGCAGCCTGATTGGAGGAGGTCAAGGATAGAATCAGAGAAGAAGAATTTGAGACAACAGCTGTAGACAACTCGCTCAAGGAGTTTGGAGAGGAATGGTAGGAGGGAGATGGGGTAGGAGGGGGCCGTGGGGTCAAGGGAGGATTTTGGGAACAAGGGAGGGGTGCAGGGCAGGCAAGGGGTCGATGGGCGAGAGGTACGAGAGCGAGGCACCATGCACTGGGGTCCAAGACCCCATGCGTAAGGAGAATGGCTGGAGGCTCCCAGAGGCCAAGCATCAATCGGCGGGGCCGGAGGGAAGGCGGCAAGCACGGAGGCCAGGCCCAGCTCCAACAAAGTTCACTAGCCTGGAGCGCAGGAGGGCGGGCCCATCTGTTTAGTCAGGAATTTCCTGCTAGATGAGGGAGGGACGACCCTGTAGGTGGAAAATCGGCACTGGGACTCACTTAATTGCTTACCCACTGTGTAAGCAAATCCAGAGGCTTTCAAACGACTCACCTCCTAGAAGTCAGACACATTACATAATGCATGAAAACCACGATTCTGAGCAGCAGATATGGAGCCGATGACAATTAAAAGTTCAGAAAGACAATTGACCTTCATTGAGATAATGCTTTTGGTAGGTGGGGCATCATTATGCCATTCTCCCTTCTGGGAGGGTCGCTGATAGGTAAAGAGGAAGAGGAAGGCCTCATCTTACAACAGAAATACAGTTCCAGCATCACAAAACTCGCTCCCGCTTTGTATTTAAAATGAGACGATTTTCTCTTAATGGATGTCCCCCAACAACCCAGCACCGCAAGTTCTATTTCCTTAATCCATCAATCAATCGATGGTATTTATTGAGCACTTACTATGTGCAGAGCACTGTACTAAGCACTCGGGAGAGTACAACAGAATTAGCAGACACATTTCCTGCCCATAAAGAGCTTACTCGGGTTGTGTTATCTGAGCCTTGGGTCCCTCACAACATGTGCCACAAAAGCTGAACCTGCCGGGTGACCTTGGGCAGGTCACTTCTCAGGGCTTCAGTTACCCCCTTTCTTAAATGGGGATAAATTCTTCCTCCCGGTTTGAGAGTTTCATGTGGGACAGGGATTGTATCCAATCAGATTGTCTTGTATCTACCCCACCCCCCCATCTATTTTAATGTCTGTCTCTCCCTGTGGACTGTAAGCTCCTTGTGGGCAGGGGATGCCTCTATCAGGTCTACTGTACTGAACGTTCCCCAGGACTTAAAACAGTGCCCTGCACTCAGTACGCACTAAGTACTACTGATAGATCCATTGATTAAGTGCTTAATTAATGCCATTATACCACATCATATCATATTATATCTGCCATAAGGGGCAGCTACATCCTCATGGGCTGGAAATTCCCATTTTTTTTGGAGAAGGAATTCTCATCTTGAAAAACCTCCATATCTGCAGTTCCAGAATAAAAAGGGAGCAACTTGGGTGAGGGTCTTAAAAACAGAGATGGAGAATTGGGATCTGGTGTCCATTTGGTAGCAGTCCCTCACACCATAAGCAGGTGAAAATTTACTGTTAGAAATGAGCATGTAGCCTAGATGCCTGCATTTTGGAGCTCCGTTCGAGACACCGAGTGGGTGGAAACAGCAGCTAAGAGTCCCACTATTCATCTCTCCATCCCTCTCTGACATTACATCCCCACATCGGCTGTATACTGCTTCACTACATTTTTCAGCTTTTGCTGTTTGAATCTTTAAAGTGTTTCCCCTTTTTTTCACCTTGCCTAGTGGAAAGATCCTGGGCCCAGAAGTCAGGAGACCTGGGTTCCAATCCTGGTTGTGCCAGCTGCCTGCTCTACGACCTTGGGAAAGTCATCTAACTTCTTTGTCCCTCAAGTTTTTCTTCTGCAAAATGCCTGCTCTCTCTCTCTCTCCTACTTAGACTGTGAGCTCCACGTAAGGCAGGGACCGTGTCTGAACTGATTGCATCGTAGCTGTTCTACACTCGTTGTGGGCAAGGGATGTGTCTGTTTATTGTTGTATTGCACTCTCCCAAGCACTTAGTACAGTACTCTGCCCACAGTAAGTGCTCAATAAATATGACTGACTGGGCCCACAGCACTGAGCAAATGCCATGATTTATTGTGATGCTGTTTAGAGAAGCAGCGTGGCTCAATGGAAAGAGCCCGGGCTTTGGACTCAGAGGTCATGGGTTCAAATCCTGGCTCCACCAATTGTCAGCTATGTGGCTTTGGGCAAGTCACTTAACTTCTCTGTGCCTCAGTCACCTCACCTGTAAAATAGGGATGAAGACTGTTAGCCCCCCCATGGGATAACCTGATCACCTTGTAACCTCCCCAGTGCTTAGAACAGTGCTTTGCAAATAGTAAGCACTTCATAAATGCCATTATTATTATTATTATTATTATTACTATTATTATTATTATGACACCAGATTTGTCCTCACATAGGGAAGGTGATTGAGTTTTCAGTCATTGCACATTCTCCTTGAGTGACACCCAGCAAAGGTGTGATGTAAGCGCTTAGTACAGTGCTCTGCACACAGTAAGCACTCAATAAATACAATTGAATGAATGAATGAATGATGCAATGAACATTGCTTCAGTGTTATGGTCTGGACATCACTGTCCATGATTTCGCCTGAGCCTTGGGTACCCCATATTATGTGCTGCAAAAGCTGAACCTGCTGGGTGACCACGGGCAGGTCACTTCTCTGCGCTTCAGTTTCCTCATTTGTTAAACGGGGATAAATTCTCCCTCTTGGTTTGCGAGTTTCATGCAGGACAGGGGCTGTGTCCAATTGGATTATCTTTTATCTGCCCCAATATCTAGCAGAGTGCTTGACACAGAGTTATTCATCCATAATCTATTTTAATTCCTGTTTCCCTCTGAGGACTGTAAGTTCCTTGTGGTCAGGGAGGGTTGGGGAACTTGGTGTTAGGTATTTTTTCTTATGGTATTTATTAAGCACTTACTATGCGCCAGGCACTTTTCTAAGCACTGGGGTGGATACAAGGTAATCATATTGGACACAGTCTGTGTTCCACATGGGGCTCACAGTCTTAACCCCCATTTTACAGATGAATTAACTGAGGCACAGAAAAGTGAAGTGACTTGCCCAAGGTCACACAGCAGATAAATGGCAGAGCCAGGACTACAACCCAGGCCCTTCTGATTCCCAGGCCTGTGCTCTATCCACTAGGTTGCCCTGGGAGTACTTGTGTGAGGTACTGCATAATAATAATAATAATAAGAAGAAGAAGAAGAAGAAGAAGAAGAATAATAGCATTTATAAAGCGCTTACTATGTGCAAAGCACTGTTCTAAGCGCTGGAGAGGTTACAAGGTGATCAGGTTATCCCACAGGGGGCTCACAGTCTTCATCCCCATTTTACAGATGAGGTAACTGAGGCACTGAGAAGTGAAGTGACTGGCCCAAAGTCACACAGCTGACAGTGGCAGAGGCAGAATTTGAACCCCTGACCTCTGACTCCAAAGCCCGTGCTCTTTCCACTGAGCCACGCTGCTCACTGGAGAGAGCAGCACACATGGTGGAGAGAACATGTGTGTGAGGTATTGTGGAGGAGAACACCCATGTGAGGCATTGTAGGTGGAGGAGCATGTGTGTGAAGTATTGTAGGGAGGGAGAGCATTTGCTCATCCTTCGATTCTTTTTTGATCCCTGGGTGTGTTTTGGGCCAGTGTCTGTTGCAGTTTTCCTCATTATTTGTTGTGAATTATTTTTGTGTATTTGTGTGCTGATTTCCTCTCGGAAAATTCCAAGTGGGCAGAAACTGCACCTTTTGTGTCACTCACTGATAATTTCCCTATTGCAATGCACTCTGAATCACACATAACAATTGACTTGTGTTGAGAAGACACTAGTTTAGTCAGGAATGGGAACCAAATCTTTCCCAGAGTTAGATTTATTCACTGAATCTCTTTCTTGGGTAACACTTTATCTCACGGTATGGGGAGGTAGGAAATGGATTTGGGAAGACCCAGAGTATCCTCTGAGAGACTCAAAACACTGAGATTCACAGCCAACTAAAGGCAATTGTCATGTCAACACTTGTGTGGCACTTTAGAGACTGGGATGCCACTCCTGAGTTGTGGAGCAGGCCTACAACCCCGACTACAGCAGACACTGAACAATAAGTGGCAAGAGAGGATCCTGGATAATGTGGTGATGGAATGCTGTCAAATTGGCAGCAGCAAAGCAATTCATTCATTTATTTAATCATATTTATTGAGTGCTTACTGCATGCAGAGCACTTTACTAAGTGCTTGGGAAAGTAGAACACAACAATAAACGGTGACATTCCCTGCCCACAATGAACTCACAGTCTAGAGGGGGGAAGACAGACTTCGATACAAAGAAATAAAATCAGAGATATGGACTTAAGTGCTGTGGGGCTGGGAGGGGGAAAGAGTTAACGGAGCAAGTCAGGGTGACACAGAAGGGAGTGGGAGAAGAGGAAAGGGGGGCTTAGTCTGGGATGGCCTCTTGGAGGAGAGGGGCCTTCAATAAAGCTTTGAATGAGGGGGGGAGTAATTGTCTGATGGATTTGAGGAGAGAGGGCATTTCAGGCCAGAGGCAGGATCCAGCGCTTAGAACAGTGCTTTGCACATAGTAAGCGCTTAATAAATGCCATCATTATTATTATTATTATGTGGGCGAGGGGTCGGTGGTGAGACAGAAGAGATCAAGGCACAGTGAGAAGGTTAGCACTAGAGGAGTGATGGGTGTGGGCTGAGTTGTAGGAGAGAAGCAAGGTGAGGTAGGAGGGGGCAAGGTGATGGACTGCTTTAAAGCCAATGGAGAGGAATTTTTGTTTGATACTTTCACTCATTCAATCATATTTATTAAGCGCTTACTGTTTGCAGAGCACTGTGCTAAGCACGTGGAAAAGTACAATACAGCAATAAAGAGTGACAATCGCTGCCAACAATGAGTTCACAGTTTAGAGCGGGGGTTTGATATGGAGGTGGATGGGCAACCACTGGAGTTTTTTTGAGGAGTGGAGTGACGTGACCAGAACATTTTTGTCGAAAAGTGATCCGGGCAGCAGAGTGAAGTACGGACTGGAGTGGGGAGAGACAGGAGGCTGGGAGGTCAGCAAGCAGGTTGACGCAGTAATCCAGGCGGGATAGGATGAGTGACTGTATTATTAAGGTGGTAGCAGTTTGGACGGAGAGGAAAGGGTGGATTTTAGTGATGTTGTGAAGGTGGGACTGACAGGGTTTAGTGATGGATTGAATACGTGGGTTGATGTTCACTGCTTCTCCACCACACTTCTGCATGACTCTTCCCCTCATCGGGACTCCCGGGGCCCTTCCTCGGCATCCTCCTCTACCAGACCACCTCACTACCGGTCCGGGATAATAACAATAATAATGATGATGGTGGTACTTGTTAAGTGCTTAGTATGTGTCAAGCACTGTTCTAAATGCTGGGGTGAATAATAATAAAAATAATTATGGTATTTGTTAAGCGCTTTCAACATGCCAGTCACTGTACTTAACACTGAGATGGATAAAAGCAAATCGCGTTGGACACAGTCCCTATCCCACGTGGGGCTCACAGTCTCATACCCCATTTACAGATGAGGTAACTGAGGTGCACAGAGAAGTGAAGTGACTTACCCAAGGTCTCAGAGCAGACACTTGGCAGAGCCGGGATTAGAACCTACCCACTACACCATGCTGCTTCTCACTACCCTGGCTTTGTCTTTTAGTGGCCACATCCTCTACATAGTCACTACACAGAAGTGGGATGCTTAATAGGAATATAGAAATTTCTCAGTATAAATGCAGAATTGAGACCGTTACCTAAAAATCTTAAAATGTTTCCACAGAATTTCAAAAGTGAAAACTACTTTGCTCCTCTAACACATACCTATTCACCCCGCTGCTATCTCATCCATCTCGCCGCCAAACCCTGGCCCATGTCCATCTTCTGGCCTGGAATTCCCTCCCCTTCCCTATCCAACAGAATGCCACTCTTCCCATTTTCAAGCGCTTATTAAAGTCACATCTCCTCCAAGAGACCTTCCTCTACTAAGCCCTCATTTCCCCTACTCTCTCTCCCTTCTGCATCGCCTATGCCTTTGGATCTGTCCTCTTTATCCACTTGATATTTCCCCTTCCTCAGCCCCACAGCACTGATGTACGTAGCCATAATTCCTTTTAATGTCTGTTCCCCTCTAGACTTTGTGAGTTGGGAACGTGTTTTCCCATTCTACTGTATTGTACTCTCACAGATGCTTAGTGCAGTTCTTTGCACACGGTAAGAATTCAATGAATACTGCAGAATGATTGATAGAAATGTTCAGAGTAGCTAAAGGTCTGGAGGCCCACATACAGAAAAGCTGCTTTTTAGCACCAGTGAGATACTGGGATGTCGTCCGTCTTTCCCAGAAAGGAAACAGAGCAGGTTCCATGGAGACGTTGACGCTCCAGACAAAAACATTTGTGGAAAAATCAGAATCCCCAGCTTCAACTGAAATGACAGCAACCCACGCCTTTCCGGGGTAGAAACTGAAGCCGCGATGGCAGTGCTCTGGAGAAAATCAGGTGACAGTTCAGCGATTTCATGGATGTGAACAGGAAATCATGGCTGAAAACAACCCTACTGAACATTTCAGCTCCGCCGCGAGAATCTGAAGAGCTTGCTGAGTGGAATCCAGGCTAAAAGCAGTGTGGGAAGCAGCGTGACCTAGTGGATGGAGCACCGGCCTGGGACTCCGAAGAACCTGAGTTCTAATCCTGACTTTGCCACCTGTCTGCTTGTGATTTTGGTCAAGTTACTAAACTTCTCTGAGCCTCAGTTACCTTACCTGTAAAAGGGGAATTAAGACTGTGAGCCCCATGCGGGACAGGGACCGTGTCTAAGCCCAAATTGCTTATATACACCCCAGTGTATAGTACAGTGTCTGGCACATAGTAAGCACTTAAGGAATATGACAGTTAGGATGATAATAATAATAATGATGGCATTTATTAAGTGCTTACTATGGGCCAAGCACTGTTCTAAGCACTGATGATGATTAATAATAAAATTATTCCTGGTCAAACATGGTGCAGATGCAAATCAATTCAAGCAAAAAACACGTAAGGAGGAAATACTGATCTACTTTGCCCTTGCAATTTGATCAATCAGTGTATCTATTAAATGCCTAAAGAGTGCAAACCCCTGAATGAAGCCCTTGGGAAAGTATGGCACGATCAATCGATGCTCAATGTGTGCAGAGCACTGTACTAAGCACTTAGGAGAGTACAATATAACAGAGTTGGAAGACACGTTCCCTGCCCAAACAAGATTCATGCTCTCTGCCTTCATGGAGCTCAAGGTTTTTGTTTTCGGTTTTTTTAAACAAATGGTATTTGTTAACCATTTAATAATAATAACAATAATAATAATAATAATGATGACATCTGCTAAGCACTTACTATGTGCCAGGCACTGTACTAAGTGCTGGGGTGGATACAAGCAAATCGAGTTGGTTACCATCCCTATCCAACACGAGGCTCTCGATGTTAATCCCCATTTTACAAATGAGTCAACTGAGGCCTGGAGAAGTGAAGTGACTTGCCCAAGGTCACACAGCAGACAAGTGGCCTGGGTGGGATTAGAACCCAGGACCTTCTAATTCCCAGACCTTTGCTCTATTCACTACGCCATGCTGCTTCTCATTTACTATTTACTTTTATTTACTTTACTATTTACATTTTATTCTGTGCCAAGTACTGTTCTAAACACTGGGGTAGATTAACTTTTTTCAGGTT
The DNA here is from genome assembly GCF_015852505.1 of Tachyglossus aculeatus. Lineage (NCBI taxonomy): Eukaryota > Metazoa > Chordata > Mammalia > Monotremata > Tachyglossidae > Tachyglossus > Tachyglossus aculeatus. The sequence continues at coordinate 67,868,541 of NC_052069.1, read as the reverse complement.
GGACACAGTCTCTGTCCCACATGGGGCTCACAAATCTCAACTGGAGGGAGGAAGATTTAATCCCCATTTTACAGATGAGGTAACTGAGGCACAGAGAAGGTAAGTCACTTGCTCAAGGTCTCACAGCAATCAATCTGTAGAGCCGGGATTAGAACCCAGGTCCTTTGACTCTAAGACCCTTGCTCTTTCCACTAGACCTCACCGCTTCTCTACGGGGGAGGATTTCTCACCCTTTGAAGACATGGAAATCAGTGAGGCCTAGGAATCACAGGAGCTGGGTTCTAATCCTGGCTCCAAAACTTGCCCCCTACCCTCAGCCCCACAGAATTTATATAGATATCTATAATTTATTTATATTAACGCCTGTCTCCCACCTCTCGATTGTAAACTCCTTGTGGGTAGGGAATGTAGCTACCAGCTCTGTTATATTGTACTCTCCCAAGCACTTAGTACAGTGCTCTGGACTGTGAGCCCACTGTTGGGTAGGGACTGTCTCTATATGTTGCCAACTTGTACTTCCCAAGCACTTAGTACAGTGCTCTGCACACAGTAAGTGCTCAATAAATACGATTGATTGATTGATTGTTCTTTACATAGTAAGCACTCAATAAATATGACTAATTGAGTGATTACTTGGGGCAGAGACTGGGTCCCTGGATGATCCCCAGAATTGAATATAGTGCTTGGTACAGAGTAAACATTTAACAAGTATTATTATTATTATTATTATTATTATTATTATTATGTTTTGCAAGAAGAAAATCTGTGGCAGCATGGCTCAGTGGAAAGAGCCCGGGCTTTGGAGTCAGAGGTCATGGGTTCAAATCCCGGCTCCGCCAATTGTCCACTGTGTGACTTTGGGCAAGTCACTTAACTTCTCTGGGCCTCAGTTCCCTCATCTGTAAAATGGGGATTAAGACTGTGAGCCCCCTGTGGGACAACCCGATCACTTTGTAACCTCCCCAGCGCTTAGAACAGTGCTTTGCACATAATACGCGCTTAATAAATGCCATCATTATTATAAAATCAGCTGAATTAAATAGTTAGCTCTAGCTGAACATATGTGCGAGAGTCATCCCTGGACGTGCAAATCTGATTTTTCCGGTGTTTCTCTGGGTGTACAACTGCTGGGATTCACCAGGAACCTCCTTGCTTTACATGAAGACAAGCAGCTGCCAAGACAAACCCAAGACTATGGGGATGATCATGTTAGGAGATTCCCACGAGCATGATTCTGAGAAGCAGCATGGCTCAGTGGAAAGAGCACGGGCTTTGGAATCAGAGGTCATGGGTTCAAATCCCAGCTCCGCCAATTGTCAGCTGTGAGACTTTGGGCAAGTCACTTCACTTCTCTGTGCCTCAGTTACCTCATCTGTAAAATGGAGATGAAGACTGGGAGCCCCCCGTGGGACAACCTGATCACCTTGCAACCTCCCCAGCGCTTAGAACAGTGTTTTGCACAGAGTAAGTGCTCAATAAATGCCATCATTACTATTATTATTAAGTAGCCAATCACTGCCATTATCGCGGAAAAAAATATGGAGCTCAGTTCACAGACATTTACAGCCTGAATTTCTCTCTAAATTAATATACTCAAGGAAAATCCACTCTCTTAATCCACATGGAAATTTTCACACTCTAATTTTTCATCTAATCTGGACTCCAATCCACAGAGAATCATGGCTCTTTATCACGTTAAGCTTTCCACGGACGCACACCTTTTAACACATCCACTCTCTCAAACATTCTTCGTTCCTCACCAAACTTTCTTACTATCCCTCACTCTTGACTCTTCCCGCTCCAACCCAGATCACTCTCTTGTAAACCGCTCGGAGTTCCCCATCCCCTCAATATTGCCGGACTAGTCTATTGTATTTATTGAGCGTTTACTGTGTGCAGAGCACTGTACTCTATTGTATTTATTGAGCGTTTACTGCGTGCAGAGCACTGTACTCAGTCCTTGGGAGAGTACAATATAACAACGTACAGAAGCAGTCCCTGCGTAAAATGAGCTTACAGTCTAGAGGGATAGTAATTGTGGTATTTGTATTAGAGGGATAATAATTGTGCCCTATATTCCAAAACTTCCTGAAAACCCATCTCCTTAAGGGGGCACGCAGACACATAAATCCCATTGCCTGTCATTCCCTCTATTGTGGGATTGAGGGATAGTGAGAAGGTCAGTTTGGTGAGGAATGAAGAATGTTGGAGAGAGTGGATGTGTTAAAAGGTGTGCGTCGGTGGAAAGCTTAACGTGATAAAAAGCCATGATTCTCTGTGGATTGGAGTCCAGATTCGATGAAAAATTAGAATGCGAAAATTTCCATGTGGATTAAGAGAGTGGATTTTCCTTCAGTACGTTGATTTAGAGAGCAATTCAGGCCGTAATTCAGCTTGGCCTAGAGGAAAGAGAATGGGCTTGGGAGTCAGAGGACCTGGGTTCTAATCCTGACTCCGCCACTTGTCTGTGTGTGTGTGACCCTGGGTAAATCACTTCATTTCTCTGTGCCTCAGTGCCCTTATCTGCATGATGGGGATTCAATACTTGTTCTCCCTCCTACTTAGACTGTGAGCCCCTTGTGGGACTTTATCATTTCGCAGCTACCCCAGTGCTTAATACAGTGCTTGGTACATAGTGAGCGCTTAACAAATACTACAATTACCATTATTATTACAACATCAGTACATGGCTTCATTATTCCAAATTAACCCATATCTTTCTCTTATTCTTCAGAGAATGGAAATGTATTGCCACAGTAGATGTTTTCACAAGAACAAATAAGGATTGTATTGACATTATCACAACCCACTCTCCTTACAACGTGTATAATTTCAAAATGTCCACAGCTAGCTAATTGATTAGGATGTGGCCAGTCAGCTCCAGGTGGTTAATTGGTAAGGCTTCTCTCAAAGAGGATTCATCTTTAATTATGGGCACTTGACATCTTTATGTAGGTTTTATGAGATATTAAATATATTTTCACTAGGCATCCTCCGAGGCCATATGGCGGCTCTGCAAATGCAGAACAAATGAGGGATGATTAAGACTTTTATCCATTTATTTTGGAAAGGCCTGAAGTTCTGCTGAAAGCAGTTTTGCAACTTCGGACATGGGAGTTCAGAAGGACCTGGGTTCCAAACCTGGCTCTGCCACCTGTCTGCTGTGGTTACTTAACTTCTCTGGGCCTCAGTGACCTCATCTGTAAAATGGGGATTAAGACTGTGAGCCCCATGTGGGACAGGGATGGTGTTCAACCTGATTATCGTGTATCTACCCCAGCTTTTAGTACAATGCCTGGCACACAGTAAGGGCTTAACAAAAACATACATACGCACAAAAAATGTTCAAGAGTCCAGAGAGCAGTCACTCCTGGAAAGGTTGGTTCTCCCAAAAGGAAAAATATTCAGAGAGGTCCTGACAAAGAACCAAGAGCATCAAAGATACAGAAGGGATTTCCTATTTTCCAAAATGAGGATCAATCCATGGTTATTTATTGAATACTTACTTTTGGAAGATCACTGTTTGAAGAGAAGCAGCGTGGCTCAGTGGAAAGAGCCCGGGCTTGGGAGTCAGAGGTCACGGGTTCTAATCCCGACTCCACCACTTGTCAGCTGTGTGACTTTGGGCAAGTCACTTAGCTTCTCTGAGCCTCAGTTACCCATCTGTAAAATGGGGATGAAGACTGTGAGCCCCACGTGGGACAACCTGATCACCTTGTATCTACTCCAGCGCTTAGAACAGTGCTTTGCACATAGTAAGCGCTTAACAAATACCATTATTATTATTATTATTATTATTATTATTATTAAGTGTTTGAGAGAGTAAGCAGACAAGATCCCTGTCTTCAAAGGACTTAGAATCTACTGGAAAGAAAGGGGTTGGGTCTTTTCCTTCCTTTTTTACTTTCTCTAGCACCTAGCACAGTTTACTTGTCTTACCTCCTTCCCTTCCCCACAGCACCTGTATATATATTTGTACATATTTATTACTCTATTTATTTATTTATTTTACTTGTACATATCTATTCTATTTATTTTATTTTGTTAGTATGTTTGGTTTTGTTCTCTGTCTCCCCCTTCTAGACTGAGAGCCCACTGTTGGGTAGGGACTGTCTCTATATGTTGCCAACTTGGACTTCCCAAGCGCTTAGTACAGTGCTCTGCACACAGTAAGTGCTCAATAAATACGATTGATTGATTGATTGATTGATTACTTGCAGGAAATTCTGTTGCCCAGTAAACTGTCCGATAACACACCAGGTGGGGAACTGGGATAACAACAACAATAATAATTGTGGTATTTGTTACGTGCTTACTATGTGCTAGGCACTATACTAAGCGCTGGGGTGGATACAAGCAAAATGGGTTGGACATAGTCCCTGTCCCGGGGTTCACAGTACCAATCCCCATTTTATAGATGAGGTAACTTGTGGCCCAGAGAAGTGAAGTGACTTGCCCAAGGTCACAGAACAGGTAAGTGGCCGAGCCAAGATTAGAACCCAGGACCTTCTGACTGCCAGTCCCACACTCTATCCATAGCTGGGACCAAACTACATCCACTATTTACAGCAAGGGGGATACTAGGGTTGTTTCCAAAGCTGCACTTCTTTGAGATTCATTTCCACCAGCCCAGGTCATTTCACCTCCACAGCCTCCCTTAACCACTTATGTCTACAATGACTGAGGTTCTCTCCATATTTCTTCACTCACTCATTCATCATTTCTTCATCTATGTTCTTCCTATTTTGTCTTGTCTTATGCCATCGAGTTGTTCAGTGACACCACAGAAACACCCCCCTCTCCATCTGCAATTGTTCTGGTAGTGTAACCACAGAGTTTTCTTGGTTAAAAATATGGAAGTGGTTTACCATTGCTGCCTTCCGCGCAGTAAACTCGAGTCTCTGCCCTCGACTTTCTCCCATGCTGCTGCTGACCAGCACGGGTGAGTTTTGACTTGCAGCAGATTGCTTTCCACTCGCTAGCCACTGCCCAAGCTAGGAATGGAATGGGTTTCCCTCTGCTCGACTCTCCCTCCCATAGCTGAGACTGGTAGAGTCCTGGAAACTCTCCAGGTGCGACGCTTTGAGGCGTCTTCCTATTTTACCAGCTTTTTGGGGGTACATTCTCCCGCTCCCATTTGTATCTCAGTTTCTCGTCTGATTTTTCCAACCAGTTCTCCCATTATATCTTCTTGCAGGACCCCAGCAGTAAGGAATATTTGCAGTACTCATCCTGTTTCTGGGATCCACACCCCCAAAACTGTTTCTTCCATTAAGGTGTCATGCTCTATTCAGGTGTGCTCAAAATGTTGGAACAATATTCCCTAATCCTGCCACTATTCTTTAGCCAAAATGTGAAGTAATGATATTTACTATGTGCTTACATTGTGAAGGGCACTGTCCTCAACACTGGGAGAAAAAACACCACGGTGAAAATTAGACACAGTCCCTGGTCTTGGAGGGGCTCACAATCAGTCAATGGTATTTGAGCTCTTAGCTAGCAGAGCACTGTACTGAGCTCTTAAAAGAGTAATAATAATAATAATGATGAAGATGGTATTTGTTAAGCGCTTACTATGTGCCAAGCACTATTCTAAGCACTGGGGTAGATACAGGGTAATCAGGTTGTCCCACATGGGACTCACAGTCTTAACCCCCACTTTACAGATGAGGGAACTGAGGCACAGAGAAGTGAAGTGACTTGCTCAAAGTCACACAGCTGACAAGTGGCAGAGCCAGAATTAGAACCCACGACCTCTGACTCCCGAGCCTGTGCTCTTTCCACTAAGCCAAGCTGCTTCTCGATGTACAATACAGAAGAATATGGGAAAGGTGAGGAATGGGTGATGGACACATAAAGAAGGATGAAACAACAGAAGCCCCCCAAATGGTAGAAAGTCGTGATTAATGATACATACAGTGAGAGGGATGGGGCGCTGAGGCTTGAGGACCAGAGGATGGGGAAACTTGTTGGCTTGGAGTCCAACAGACACAGCCAGCCATGGTGACAACACTTTGGAAGTTGAAAAGGTCTCAAGTTGTTGCTTCTCCTCATTTTCCCAACTGGGAAGGAGGTGCTAATGGGAAGAGAGAGAGAGAAAGAAAGAGAGAGAGAGAGAGAGAGAGAGAGAGAGAGAGAGAGAGAGAGAGAGAGAGAGCGCATGTGTGTGTGTGTGTTTGTGTGTGTGTGTAAAGAAAAAGGGAGAGTGGTGAGGCTTCTCCCTGATCCAGCAGGCTCTGGTAGTCTGGTGTGAAAGCACAATGGTCGTGGATATGGAATGTGTCTGTTATTGGTATTTTGTTCTCTCCCAAACACTTAGTACAGTGCTCTACACATAGTAAGAGCTTGATAAACAAAACTGAATGAATGAATGAATGTCCAAGACTGAGATCCTTATCTTCCCTCCCAAACCCTGTCCTCTCCCTGATTTTCCTGTCACTTTAGACAGCACTACCATCCTTCCTGTCTCACAAGCCTGCAACCTTGGTACCATCCTTGACTCCGTTCTCTCATTCACCCCACACATCCAATCCATCACCAAAACCTGCCGATCTCACCTCCACAACATCGCCAAGATCTGCCCTATCCTCTCCATCCAAACCGCTACATTGCTGGTTTAATCTCTCATCCTATCCCGACTGGATTAGTGCATCGGCCTCCTCTCTGATCTCCCATCCTCCTGTATCTCCCCGCTTCAGTCTATACTTCATTCTGCTGCCCGGATTATCTTTGCACAGAAATGCTCTGGGCATGTCACTCCCCTCCTCAAAAATCTCCAGTGGTTTCCTGTCAACCTTCGAATCAAGCAAAAACTCCTCACTCTCGGCTTCAAGGCTGTCCATCACCTCACCCCCCTCCTACCTCACCTCCCTTCTCTCCTTCTACAGGCCAGCCCGCGCCCTCCGTTCCTCTGCCGCTAACCTCCTCACTGTGCCTCGTTCTCGCCCGTCCCACCGTCGACCCCTGGCCCACGTCCTTCCTCTGGCCTGGAATGCCTTCCTTCCACATATCTGCCAAACTAGCTCTCTTCCTCCCTTCAAAGCCCTACTGAGAGCTCACCTCCTCCAGGAGGCCTTCCCAGCCTGAGCTTTTTTTCCTCCCCTCCTCCTTCTCTCCTCCCCATCGCCCCCCACTCTACCTCCTTCCCCTCCCCACAGCAATTGTATATATTTCTACATATTTATTACTCTATTTTATTTGTACATATTTACTATATTTTTATTAATGATGTGTATATAGCTATAATTCTATTTATTCTGATAATATTGACACCTGTCTACTTGTTTTGTTTTGTTGTCTGTCTCCCCCTTCTAGACTGTGAGTGAGCCCGTTGTTGGCTAGGGACCGCCTCTACACATTATCGATTTGTACTTCCCAAGCACTTAGTACAGTGCTCTGTACACAGTAAGCACTTAAGAAATACGATTGAATGAATGAATGAATGAACAGTGGAAATACATTCTGGTTGAACTAACTGCACTGTTCCTAAAGTTCACTACAATGCTCTGCTCACAACAGGGGTAGGAGTGTGGCTCAGTGGAAAGAGCACGGGCTTGGGAGTCAGAGGTCATGGGTTCGAATCCCAGCTCCACCACTTGTCAGCTGTGTGACCTTGGGCAAGTCACTTAACTTCTCTGGGCCTCAGTTCCCTCAGCTGTAAAATGGGGGCTAAGACTGTGAGCCCCACGTGGGACAACCTGATCACCTTGAATCCCCCCCAGTGCTTAGAACAGTGCTTGGCACATAGAAAGCGCTTAACAAATACCACCATTATTATTATTATTAACAGGGGTCTCACCCATCCTGTTCACATCTGATGTTCAATATATGCTACTGGTGATTTGGTTCCTCTCATAACTTTTAAGGAAAGCAGAAATCATTCTCCATCTAGAGCTCTTTAGTTGCCTGACTGCCCAGAGGCAGGGGGATGGACAGATCACTTTGAAGTCTTATCCAGCCCTATGATTTTACAGTTCTAAGGTTGTGTTTGAACACTTAATAAGTGCTTAACAAGTATTATATGTAAGAAAAGAAACAAAAACCACCTATAGGACAATGAACTTGCCAAAAAGTGTGGAGCAGAAGTGTGCTGGTTGAACAAAAAACATTAAAAAAAGATCAACTAAGAATGATGTGATGGTCTGGTTCTCATTATTTATAAATGGAGTTAATTTCACCATTATCGTGGGAAAGCTAAGCCAGCAGGAATGAGAGACAGCCTCGGAGATAGAAACTTCCTTCAGCTCATGTTTCCCCAGGCAGGCCTTATGGATTATACTGTCAATGTTTCAGACAGTTTTAAAGCCAGTGGTCCAATCGCTAGAGAAAGTAACACCACTGGCACCAGCACCAAGCCCAGAACAGGGCAAGGTAGGAGGATCGTGTCGAATCTATGGGTGAATGGAATGATCCTCAGAGACAAAGCAATTTGTTCAGAGCTGTACATTACTTTGATCAATCAATTAAGTGCTTACTATGTGCAGAGCACTGTAATAATAATAATAATGATGGTATTTGTTAAACGCTTACTATGTGCCAAGCACTGTTCTAAGCGCTGGGGTAGATACAAGGTAATCAGGTTGTCCCACGTGGGGCTCACACTCTTCATCCCCATTTTACAGATGAGGTAGCTGAGGCACGGAGAAGTGAAGTGACTTGCTCAAGGGCACACAGCTGACAAGCGGTGGAGTCGGGATTAGAACCCATGACCTCTGACTCCCAAGCCCGGGCTCCTTCCACTAGGCCACGCTGCTTCTCTAAGTGCTTGGGAGCGTAGGATACAATAGAATTAGCAGACATTTTCCCTGCCTATAAAAGGCTTACAGTCTAAAGGGAGAGACATGTTAATATGAATAAAGAAATTATAGTATGTAATTTAAAGATATTTAAAAGATATTTAAGATATTTAAAGATATTTACACCAGTGCTGTGGGGATAGGGTGCATATTCATTCACTCATTCAATCGTATTTATTGAGTGCTTACTGTGTGCAGAGCACTGTACTAAGCGCTTGCGAAGTACAAGTCGGCAACATGTAGAGACGGTCCCTACCCAACAACGGGCTCACAGTCTAGAAGGGGGAGACAGACAACAAAACAAAACATGTGGTCAGGTGTCAAGTCATCAGAATAAATAGAAGTAAAGCTGGATGCACATCATTGAATCATTGCAGATCATTGATACGATTGCATTGATACGATTGAATCATTGACAAAATAAATAGAATAGTAAATATGTACAAGTAGAATGGAGTAACAAATCTGTACAAACATATATACAGGTGCTGTGGGGAGGGGAAGGAGGTAGGGCAGGGGGATGGGGAGGGGGAGAAGAAAAAGGGGGCTCAGTTGAATGTCCAAAAGTCACAGATCCAAGTGCAGAGACGACAAAGAAGGTAGAGCGAGCCAGGGAGAAACGGGCTTAATCGGGGAGGCCTCTCGAGGAGCTATGATCTTAACGATGCTTTGAAGGTGGAAAGGTGGAAAGAATGGCAGCAAGATGGATGAGCCCACAGTCTTCTGGACGGTGAGCCCACTGTTGGGTAGGGACCGTCTCTATGTGTTGCCAACTTGTACTTCCCAAGTGCTTAGTACAGTGCTCTGCACACAGTAAGCGCTCAATAAATACGATTGAATGAGTGAATGAGATCAGGGCACAGTGAACAGGCTAGTGCTAGAGGAGTGGAGAGGGCCAGCTGGGCTGTAGCAGAAGTTCAGTGAGGTGAAGTAGGATGGGGCCAGCTGATTGACTGCTTTAAAGCCAATGGTACGGAGTTTCCCTTTGATGTGGAGGTGGATAGGGAGATTGCGGCGGAGGGAACCTTTCAAATTTTCATCTTGGTGTTCTTCAGCGCTCAGCTCCATTGCCCTGGTATTGCTTTCTGCTCCCAAATAATTTAAGGGACAGACTCAGACAGTGGTGCCAAATTCCTCTGCAGCTGAGCAACAGACACCGTATCAAGCTGACTTTTTATTCAAATATGGTATGGTTGATGTTGACCGCTATTATATACACCCATGATTATTTTTTCAATTCTTAGGTATCCTGCAAATTGGAGAAGATGAGGGAACATACTTTAGGTCTCCCTCCTACCAGAGCTCACCTATTTCCCACTACAGCCCGGCCCACACATTTTGCTCGTCTAATAACAACGTACTCACTGTACCTCGTACTCGTCTATCTCGCCATCGACCTCTTTCTCGGTTCCTCTCTCTGGCATACGACTCCCTCCCCCTTCACATTTGACAGTCCACCATTCTCCGCACCTTCAAAGGTTTACTAAAAGCCCACATTCCCCCAAGAAGTCTTCCCTGAATAAGCCCTCATTTCCCCTACCCACCCCCATCTCTGTGCTGTTTATGACTTGGCTGTGTACACCTTAAGTGCTTTGATATTCACCCTACTCCCACAGAACTTTGGCAAATATCCTTACACTCTATTTCTCTACCTGCAATTTATTTTAATGACCGTCTCCCCAGTAGATTGGAAGCTCCTTGTGGGCAGGGATGGTGTCTACCATGCCATACACTCTATTTCTCTACCTGTAATTTATTTTAATGACTGTCTCCCCAGTAGACTGGAAGCTCCTTGTGGGCAGGGATGGTGTCTACCATGCCATACACTCTATTTCTCTACCTGTAATTTATTTTAATGACTGTCTCCCTAGTAGACTGGAAGCTCCTTGTGGGCAGGGATTGTGCCTACCGTGGCATAATGGCAAGAGCAGAGGCCCAGGAATCAGAAGGTCATGGATTCTAATTCTGGCTTCACCACTTGTCTGCTGAGTGACCTTGCGCAAGTCACTTCACTTCTCTATTACTCATCTGTAAAGTGGGGATTGAGACTGTGAGCCCCACGTGGGTCAGAGACTGTGTCCAACCCAGTGCTTAGTACAGTGTGTGGCACATAGTAAGCACTTAAGAAATACCATAATTACTGTTATTATTATTATTATATATTATTATTAGTATTATGAGAAGCAGCATAGCCTAGTGGCAAGAACATGGGTTTGGGAGTAAGAGGTCATGGGTTCTAATCCCGGCTCCCCCACTTGTCAGCTGTGTGACTTTGAGCAAGTCACTTCACTTCTCTGTGCCTCAGATACCTCATCTGTAAAACGGGAATTAAGACTGAGCCCCACGTGGGACAACCTGATTACCTTGCATCCCCCAACACTTGGAACAATGCTTGGCACATAGTAAGCGCTTAACAAATACCATCATCAACCTCATCATCATTATTACCACCTCTATTGTATCATACTTTCCCACGAGCTTATTACAATACTCTGCATACAGTAAGTGCTCAATAAATACCACTGACTGACTGATTGATTCCTAGTACAGAACTGTCCTATCCAAACTGGTGTAGTAAGTAGTTGAATAAGTAACTAGGTTTAGACTCAACATTTGTTCTTAAAACTCTCCAAATCACTTTTCCATCTCACATTTTAAGGGGTTGCTTTGTGTTTGGATGCAGAGATTACTGGGAGTTTGAGCACACACTGATTTTCTAGGTAACCTCTGTCATAAATTGGTGGGGCTTACTGCTTTCTTCTGCCTCCAGGATATTTCTACATGGATGTCACTCTGGAATCTCACGCTTAATACGTCCTCAACTTAATGCGTCACCGTCTTCCCTCCCAAATCCCTTTCTTCCCCTCACGCGACAATAACTTCTCTGTGATGCGGTTCCCTCATCTGTAAAATGGGGATTAAGACTGTGAGCTCTATATGGGACAGGGACTGTGCCCAACCTGCTTGTCTTGTATCTGCCCCAGCGTGGCTCAGTGGAAAGAGCACGGGCTTTGGAGTCAGAGGTCATGGGTTCAAATCCCGGCTCTGCCAATTGTCAGCTGGGTGACTTTGGGCAAGTCACTTAACTTCTCTGTGGCTCAGTTCCCTCATCTGCAAAATGGGGATTAAGACGGTGAGCCCACCGTGGGACAACCTGATCACCCTGTAAAATCCCCAGCGCTTAGAACAGTGCTTTGCACATAGTAAGCACTTAATAAATGCCATTATTATTATAATGCCTGGCACATAGTAAGTACTTAACAAATACCATTAAAAAAATGCCACCATTCTACCCATATTTGAAGCCCTCAACCTTCGCTTTAACCTTGACTGCTTTTTCTGTCACGTTTCCAGGATATGCTGCTTCCTCTCCAATCAAATGACCATTCCTAGGCCGGGAACGTGCCTGCTAATTTCTCTCGGATTCTCCCAAGCGCTTAGTACAGTGCTCTGCATGGAGTAAGCACTCAATGCAATAAATATCACTGATTGATTGGTTGATTGATTAGGCTACCGGAGCCCTTTGTCTTGTCCGGGCTTGCCTAGTGCATCAGCCTCTTCGTGATTTTCTCTGCTTCTGGTCTCTCCTCACAACAGTCCATACTTCATTCAGATGCTCAGATAATTTTTCTAAAATGCCACTCTGTAAAAAACGAAAACAAGAGTGGGCACATCCTCTCCTCATCAGTCAGAAACTTCTAACCGCTGCCTTTAAGGTGCTCAAACTGCTCTCTCCCCATTACTTATCCACCATGTCTTCCACTATATTCCAGTTTGCATTCTTCCTTCTCAGTTAATCTGTTCTAATAACAATAATGATGGCATTTGGTAAGTGCTTACTATGTGCAAATCACTTTTCTAAGTGCTGGGGGGGGATCCAAGGTGATCAGGTTGTCCCACGTGGGGCTCACAATCTTAATCCCCATTTTACAGATGAGGTAACTGAGGCTCAGAGAAGTTAAGTGACTTGCCCAAGGTCACACAGCAGACATGTGGCGGAGCTGGGATTTGAACCCATGACCTCTGACTCCAAAGCCCGGGCTCTTTCCACTGAGCCATGCTGCTTCTCTGTGACTGCTTCTTGACTCTCACCTGTCACTGTTGCTCCCACCTTTCCCCCTGCCTGGATCTCAATCCCCATTTATATTTAACAGACCACAGCCTTCCTCATCTTCAAAATCCTTCTGAAATCACATCTTCTCCAGGAAACCTTTCCTGATCCATTTCTCTATACCTCAAGTTCACTTCACTGACAGTTTAGCGCTTCTGGGTTAGCTAGAGAAAATGGTGCCCGGTGATACAAATCTTAAGTAGAGCACCACAAGAGACAACTACTTTGTGTGGCCGGCGTTGTGATCCCACATTGGCCTCTTCAGTCCCTACCCACTAACAGGTGAACTTCACTGTCCTTAATAATAATAATAATAATAATAATAATGATGGTATTTGTTAAGCGCTTACTATGTGCAAAGCACTGTTCTAAGCACTGGGGAGGTTACAAGGTGATCAGGTTGTCCCACGGGGGTGGGGGGGGGTCCACAGTCTTCATCCCCATTTTACAGACGAGGGAACTGAGGCACAGAGAAGTGAAGTGACTTGCCCAGAGTCACATAGCTGACGGATGGCAGAGCCGGGATTTGAACCCATGACCTTTGACTCCAAAGCCCAGGCTCTTTCCATTGAGCCACGCTGCTTCTCTTCATATTTGAAGGAGAACTATGCATATTATGCAGGCCGTCTAAGCCCATATGGCCCATGACCGTTCACAGCACTAGTGTTAGTGGATAGAGCACAGGCCTGGGAGTTGGAAGGTCATGGGTTCTAATCCCAGCTCCACCACTTCTCTGCTGAGTGACCCTGGGCAAGTCACTTCACTTCTCTGGCCCTCAGTTACCTCATCTGTAAAGTGGGGACTGAGAGTGTGAGCCCCACATTGGGACAGGGACTGTGTTCAACTCAATTTGCTTGTATCCACCCTAGTGCTAAGCACAGTGTCTGGCACACAGTGAGCACTTAATGAATACCACCATTACCTAGAAGCAGTATGACCTAATGGAAAGACCACTGGCCTTGGAGTCGGAAAACCCGTGTTCTAATCCCAGCTCTGCCACTTGTCTTCCGGGTTCTCTGTACCTCAATTCCCTCATCAGCAAAATGGGCATTCGATATCTAGTCTCCCTCCTACCAGATTGCCTTGTATCTTACCAAGCACTTAATTCAGTGCTTGATGCAAGTGTGAATTGTAAGCTCCCTGTGGGCAGGGTACGTTGCGTAGTGGCTAGAGTAAAAGCCTGCGAGTCAGAAGGTCATGGGTTCTATTTCCGGCTCTGTCACGTCTGCTGTGTGACCTTGGGCAAGTCACTCAACTTCTCTGTGCCACAGTTACCTCATCTGTAAAATGGGGATTGAGACTGTGAGCTCCAAATGGGGCAGGGACGGTGTCCCAGTTAGCTTGTATCCACCCCAGTGCTTAGTACAGTACCTGGCACATAGTAAGTGCTTAACAAATATCATTATTATTATTATTATTATAACCAACTCTGTAGTAATGTACTCTCCCAAGTCCTTAGTATAGTGCTTTGACCATAGTAAGTGCTAAATAAATACAATTAACAAATATCACTATTATTATTATTTATCCTATTACATAGGCACCAACTCAAGAACATATTCTTTTTCCTTCTTCCTCATCTGTAAATTTTGTTAGTGTCTATCTTCTCTGCTAGATTATAAACTCTTTGAGGGCGGGGATCATATCACTTAACTCTACTGTACTTTCAGAACATGCAGAGCAGTGCTCTTTGTGAGGAAAATGCTCAGTAAATACTATTAATCAAGGGAAAGGATTGATAATTGACTCCCACAGGATCAGAAAGTAGGCAGAAGGTGAACCACTTGGCCCTAAAGCAGCCTTTACTAGATTGGGAGCTCCAGGAATTACAATTTATTCTCATTAAGATATATAATAATGATAATGATGGCATTTATTAAGCGCTAACTATATGCAAAGCACTGTTCTAAGCGCTGGGGAAGTTACAAGGTGATCAGGTTGTCTCATGGGGGGGCTCAGTCTTAATCCCCATTTTACAGATGAGATAACTGAGGCTCAGAGAAGTTAAGTGACTTGCCCAAAGTCACACAGCTGACAATTGGTGGAGCCAGGATTTGAACCCATGACCTCTGACTCCAAAGTCTGTGTTCTTTCCACTGAGCCATGGGATTTGCTAAGCGCTTACTATGTGCCAAGCACTGTTCTCCCCCTTCTAGACTGTGAGCCCACTGTCGGGTAGGGACCGTTTCTATATGTTGCCAACCTGTACTTCCTAAGTGCTTAGTACAGTGCTCTGCACACAGTAAGCGCTCAATAAATACGATCAATTGATTGATTCTAAGCGCTGGGGTAGTTCAACATAATCAGGATATTCCACGTGGGGCTCACAGTCTTCATCCCCATTTTACAGATGAGGGAACTGAGGCCCAGAGAAGTGAAGTGACTTGCCTAAGGTCACTCAACTGACAGGTGGCAGAGCCGGGATTAGAACCCACAACCTCTGGTTCCCCAGCCCGGGCTCTTTCCACTGAGCCACGCTGCAAGTGCTTATTATGTGTCAAACACTGTTCTAAGCACTGGGGTAGATGCAAGTTAATCAGGTTGGACACAGTCCCTGTCCCACGTGTGGCTCACAGTCTATGTAGGAGGGTGGAGGCTATAGGATTTAATCCTCATTTTACAGTTGGGGAAATGGAGGCACAGAACAGTGAAGTGACTTGCCCAAGGTCACAGAGCAATTGGCAGAGCCGGGATTAGAACCCAGGTCCTCGGACTCCTCTTTCCACTAGGCCACGCTGACTTCTCCTGGTGGGGTGGGGTGGAGGGAGAGGATGGCGCTGACCGTGGGAGCGAATCCTGGGACAACGGCTAGGCCCTGGGGAAGGTTGTAGTCATATGTATCCAAAAATTAGGGCTTGGAGTGGGGAGGGGGCTGAAGGTTGTGCTTTTAGTACTTAGTGAAAATGTTGTTAATGGTCTTCATTTTCGGTTGGTGGATTTTTTTCATTTGCTTTTATTCCGTAATCGATTCCTCTGTGTGTCCGTCCTCACCCCCTTAGATGGCGAGCCTCTTGCGGGGCAGGGGTTGTGTCTGAATTGTCTATGTTGTATTTACCCTAGATGCTTGGCACACAGTAACTGCCCAACACTGGGAGCTGGGATTTGAACCCATGACCTCTGGAGAAGCAGCGTGGCTCAGTGGAAAGAGCCCGGGCTTTGGAGTCAGAGGTCAGGGGTTCAAATACCGGCTCCACCAATTGTCAGCTGTGTGGCTTTGGGCAAGTCACTTAACTTCTCTGTGCCTCAGTTACCTCTTCTGTAAAATGGGGATGAAGACTGTGAGCCCCCGGTGGGACAACCTGATCACCTTGTAACCTCCCCAGCGCTTAGAACAGTGCTTTGCACATAGTAAGCGCTTAATAAATGCCATTAAAAAATATGTAAAAAGATGTTAGTAGTGACAATAATCAAAATAGTAACAGTAGTAATAATGGTATTTGTTAATAATAATAATAATAATAACAATAATGATGGCATTTGTTAAGCACTTACTATGTTCAAAGCATTGTTCTAAGCGCTGGGGGGGTTACAAGGTGATCAAGTTGCCCCACGTGGGGCTCACAGTCTTCATCCCCATTTTACAGATGAGGTAACTGAGGCTCAGAGAAGTGAAGTGACTTGCCCAAAGTCACACAGCTGACAATTGGCGGAGCCGGGATTTGAACCCATGACCTCTGACTCCAAAGCCCGTGCTCTTTCCACTGTACCACGCTGCTTCTCTATTTGTTAAGCGCTTACTATGGGTCAAGCATTGTTTTGAGCTCTCAGGTAGATACAAGATAATCAGGTTGGACACAGTCCCTGTCCCACATGGAGCTCACAGTCTCAATCCCCACTTTACAGATGAGATACCTGAGGCACAGAGAAGTTAAGTGACTTGCCCAAGGTCACACAGCAGACAAAGAACAGAGTCAGAATTAGAATCCAGGTCCTTCTGACTCCCAGCCCCATAAATGGTACACCCTCACTAGACTGTAAGCTCCTTGAGAACAGGGACTGTGCTTTCTAACTCTACTGTACTCTCCCAAGGGTTTAGTACACTGCTCTGCACATTCATTCATTCATTCATTCACTCAATCGTATTTATTGAGAGCTTACTGCGTGCAGAGCACTGTACTCAGCGCTTGGGAAGTACAAGTTGGCAACATATAGAGACGGTCCCTACCCAACAGTGGGCTCACAGTCTAGAAGAAGAATGCACTTAGTAAGCATTCAATAAATACCTCTGATTGACTGACCATTTATTGTCACTATTAAGCTTTATCCAAAAAGTAAATATCACCCATATTTTTAAATCCAGTTCCTATTGGGGAGGCATGCAGTACAAACAAAGGGATACACAGGAGAAATGAAGGGCCAGCAAGAGAGAAACCTGGGGCTTATGGCTTACACACTTGATATTTGCAAAATGGCTCAAAAGATACTTGGCTTGCTACTTCCTCGGGTCACTGTAAACTGGGTTTCAAAAACACCAGGAATGTTTTCAATAGGTTCTTGCAGTTTAGAACCATCATAACACACCCTTTAATTAAGATTAAAAGGGCGGGGTAACATGCTTGGGACATTTTGGACACACAGGACAGCCACAATCCCCACATGTATTATTTACAGGTTTAAAAGGGGCTAAAAGTCAGGAGAACATCCAGGTGTGGGGTTTGTGTCAGCCTTTCATGCTTTGAATGGAGATGAGGAGCAAATGCTACTATAATTCAAAGGTTTCCCTCCTTTTTTTTCCCCTTGCTGGTATGGAAAGGATGACAATGTTTATTCATAAATAGATTACACTGCCATCAGCTATTTTTTCCAAACTCCTGATGACCTCATCCATTCGGTTAAAAACTGCACCCAAATGGAAAAACATTCATTTTCCTATTTGATTGGAAAACTAGATTGAATTAGGATGGACCAGGGCACATTTCCAAAGTGGGAAATGTTTGGACTTATCTGTTTCTCATTAATGATTTTTTAAATATTATTTGTTAAGCCCTTATTATGTGCCAAGCACTGTAGTAAGGGCTGGAGAAGATTCAAGATAATCAGGTTGGACAAAGTCCCGGTCCCACATGGCGCTCGCCGTCTAAGTAGAAAGGAGAACAGGAACAGCGTGCCCAGCATTGTACTTAGCGTTAGGGTAGATACAAGTTAATCGGGTCAGACACAGTGTCCCACATGTGGCTCGCTGTTTAAGTAGGAGGGAGTAGGAGTCAATCCCCATTTCACAGATAAGGACAGCGAGGTACAGAGAAGTTAAGTAACTTGGCCAAAGTCACACAGCAGGTAAGTGGCAGAGGTTGGATTATAACCCTGGTCTTCTGATTCCCAAGCCCACGCTCTTTCCCGTATACCATGTTTCTTCTCTACAGAGCTATGCACACCATAGTCACTCAGTGCAGTGCTCCGCACACAGTTAGCACTGAATACAGTGCTCTGTACACGGTAGACACTCAGTACAGTGTTCTGCACACAGTAGGAACTCGGAACAGTCCTCTGCACAAAGCAGGCATTCAATATACATTGATGATGAAGATGATGAGTCTCATTTCCTTTGGCCCAGAGGCATAATTTCCTCCACTGTAATAATAATAATGACAAGTATAATAATTGTGGTATTTGTTAGGCGCTTACTATGTGCCGGGTATTGTACTAAGTTCCGCGGTGGAAACAAGCAAATCGCAGTGGACGCAGTCCCTGTCCCATATGGGGCCCACAGGCTCAAGCCCCATTTTGCAGATGAGGTAACTGAGGCCCAAAGAAGTGAAGTGACTTGCCCACACAGCAGACAAGTGGTGGTGCTGGGATTAGAACCCATGACTTTCTGATTCCCAGACCTGTGCTCTATCCTCTACGCCACGGTACCGAAGGCTTTCTTGGGTATTCATTTGTCTTTTGCTGCCCAGAAAACAAAAAAATTAGCAGCCAAAACAGCTCCCAACTAGCTTCAAAGCTTTCCAGATCTGTCCCCCTTTCCCTATCCCTTCTCTTCCCCCAGTTTCCACTACTCACTCTCTCGGGTCCTCCCAAGCCAATCATGAGAAGCAGCGTGGCTTAGTGGAAAGAGCCCGGACTTGGGAGTCAGAGGCCGTGGGTTCGAATCCCAACTCCACCACTTGTCTGCTGGGTGACCTTGGGCAAGTCACTTTGCTTCTCTGGGCCTCAGTTCCCTCATCTGTAAAATGGGGATGAAGAGTGTGAGCACCACGTGGGACAACCTGATGACCTTGTATCCACCCCAGTGCTTAGAACAGTGCTTGGCACACAGTAAGCGCTTAACAAATACCAACATTATCTTCTAGACAGTGAGCCTGCTGTCGGGTAGAGACTGTCTCCGTATGTTGCTGATTTGTACTTCCCAAGCTCTTAGTACAGTGCTCTGTACACAGTAAGTGCTCAATAAATATGATCGAATGAATCTAGCTGTTATTTATTTATTTATTTATTTATTTATTCATTCATTCATTTATTCATTTATTCATTTATTTATTTATATTAATGCCTGCCTCCTTCTCTAGACTGTAAGCTCACAGTGGGCAGGGAGTATGTCTATTGTATTGTACTCAACCAATCAATCAATCGTATTTATTGAGCGCTTACTGTGTGCAGAGCACTGTACTAAGTGCTTGGGAAGTACAAGTTGGCAACATATAGAGACAGTCCCTACCCAACAGTGGGCTCACAGTCTAGAACACCAAACACTTAGTACAGTGCTCCGCACACAGTAAGCACTCGATGTGCATCTAGCTTTATTTCTATTTATTCTGATGACTTGACACTTGTCCACATGTTTCCTTTTGTCATCTGTCTCCCCCCTCTAGACTGTGAGCCCGTTGTTGGGTAGGGACTGTCTCTATATGTTGCCAACTTGTACTTCCCAAGTGCTTAGTACAGTGCTCTGCACACAGTAAGCGGTCAATAAATATGATTGAATGAATGAATGAATGAATAAATAAATACAACTGACTGACTGAATGTACATCCCTCTCGACTCTCCTGCCTCTGTCTCTTCGCTCTCACTGTTCCCTCAGCTTGGAGTTCCCACCCTCCCCATATCAAACAGACCACAACTTCTCCCCACAGTCAAATCCCTCCTAAAACCCCCCTGTCCCTCATCCAACTATGAGCCCCCTGTGGAAGACGAATGGTATATTCTTTTACCCCTATAATTATGTCTGATTAATTGCCCAGAATCCTGTACCATATCATCCTTTCATCCAGCTCTAATACTTGGGACCTCACGCATACATGTCTGTTCGATTTATTTAGTTTGATCACTCTTGTGAATAATTTTAGATTTATTACTACACTGAATCAAACACATATCCTGCCTTCTCTTGTGTAACAGCCTCCTTGCTGGCCTCCTTGCCTCCTGTCTCTGCCCTTTCCAGTCCATATTTCGCTCTGCTTCCTGGATTATTTTTCTTAAAAAGAGATTCCATCCACGTCTCCCCACTTCTCAGAAACCTCCAGTGGTTGCCCAAACAGAAACTCTTTATCATTAGCTTTAAAGCATTCAATCATCTTGCTACCTCCTATTTTACCTCCCAGATTTACTGTTGCAACTCAGCCTGCTCACTTAGTGCTTCTCATGCCAATCTGCTCATCATACCTCAATCTCATTCGTCTCGCCGCCGACACTTCTCCCACATCCTGACTCTGGCCTGGAATTTCCTTGCCCTTCAGAAATGATAGTCCACACCACTCTCCACACCTTCAAAGGCTTATTAAAATCACAGCTCCTACAAGAGGCCTTCCCTAACTAAGCCCGCCCTCATTTCCCCTACTCCCTCTCCCTTCTGTGGCACCTATGCACTTAGATCTGAACACTTTAAGCACTTGATATTCACCTCACCCTCTCCCCATCAGCATTTATATACACACTCACGTTTTAACACCTGTCTTCCACTCTAGACTGCAGGTTCCTAAGGGCAGGGCTCCTGTCTTCCAACTCAGTTGTACTGTACTCTCCCAAGGACTTAACGCAGTGCTTTCCACAGAGTAGTGTTCAATAAATACCCTTGAATGATTGCCTGTCTAACCTGTAAAAGTTTAAGCTCCTTATGGGCAGGGAAGTTGTCTCTTTGTTATTCTATACTTCCCCAGCACAGGGCCCGGCAGTAAGGTACAGTTCAATAAATGTTACTACTCTTTTGACTATTTCAGTGGCCAAAAAGCAAAACTTCCAAGTTGAACTGTCTCCTCTTGGGAGAGGAGAGGACTTCCTGCTTTTAGTCAAAATGACTTTTCCTTTAAGAATTAGAGATTAAATGAACACATGCCCTCTCCAGCATGACCCAGGGAATGGGGTAGCCAGCCTTTTTTTTAAGAGATCCAGGACTCTTTTTCAATCCCAGACATCAGTGAATAGAAAACTGTAATAGTCAACAAAGCTGTCTTTACCATGGACAATCCCATCTCGTCTTATGCTGCCGAGTCGTCACCGACTCATAGCGACTCCATAGACACATCTCTCCTATGATGCCCAACCTCCATCCACAATTGTTCTGGTACTGTATCCATTGAGTTTCCTTGGTAACCACTTGGTAACCTTGGTGTACCACTGCCTCCTCCCGTGCAGTCAACGTGAGTCTCCACCCTTGACTCTCTCCTATGCTGCTGCTGCCCAGATCAGGTGAGTTTTGACTTGTAGCAGATGGCCTTCCACTGGCTAGCCACTGCCCAAGCTGGGAATAGAATGGGTATGCTTCTGCTTGACTCTCCCTCCCGTAGTAGAGATTGGTAGATGCGACCTGGAGAGGGGACCTTGGACAATACCAAACATATATAACCTTCCCTTGGCTCTGTTTAACCAGCTGAATTTCAACTGCTTTCTTGGATGGGGGACATCTAATTACTCCAGCGTGGATGCTGGAGAACAAGTCTGGAAGAATAGATCAAAAGTTCTCAGTTCTAATATCCTACAATACAGTTCAGACAAGTTGAGCAAGAAGCAAGGCTTGAGTGTGGATTCTAGACAATGAGTGAGTCAGTGAGTGTGCGTGTGTGTGTGTGTGTGTATGTTTTCATATTGGCAGGATGTGATTTTCTCATTTACTAAATATCATCTTGTTTGGATTACTATATCTGGTCTCTGCTTCAAGCACATGGTGGGGGGAAGGCATTCCAAAATTAAAAGCTCTTCTTTGTAACTACCCCGGAGGTCATCCACCCCAGCCAAAGGTAGGTGCCACTGTACTTTAGGAGCAATCCATTTCACCTTTTTCAATAGCTCACATCTGTGTAATCTGGGAAAGGGCCCAAACTCCGCCTTGGAAAGGCCAGACAGGATGGGGGGCTGACAGAAGCTCTGGACCCTGGTGGCCTCGACGGCAAGGGTGGTCTCGATGGGGCCAAAGATGGGACCGTGGAGGCTGGGCTCCGCGGGCTCTGAGGGAGGGAGGCGGTCGGCGATGTAGGGCCACGGGGGTCTGTGTGTGCTCTCACCCTCCCTTCAACGGCTCCCTGATTTGCTCCCTTCATTCATCCTCTCTCCCATCCCCACAGCACATATGTATATATTTGTAATTTATTTCCTTATTTATATTAACATCCTTCTCCCCCTCTAGACTGTGAGTTCGTTGTGGACAGGAAATGTGTCTGTTTGTTGTTGCATTGTACTCTCCCAAGTGCCTAGTACACACAGTAAGCACTCCACTCATTCATTCATTCAATCGTATTTATTGAGCACTTACTGTGTGCAGAGCATTGTACTAAGCACTTGGGAAGTACAAGTCGGCAACATATAGAGACGGTCCCTACCCAACAATGGACTCACAGTCTAGGAGGGGGAGACAGAAAACAAAACAACAATTGAATGAATGAGTGAATGCTCTGGAGTCATCAGTTCAGGGACAAATGCCAGCCTAATGATTATTATTATTATTCTTTGTTACCAAATCCTTGGCAACATTGCTAAAATCTGCCCTTTCCTCACCATC
This sequence comes from Tachyglossus aculeatus, assembly GCF_015852505.1. Taxonomy (NCBI): domain Eukaryota; kingdom Metazoa; phylum Chordata; class Mammalia; order Monotremata; family Tachyglossidae; genus Tachyglossus; species Tachyglossus aculeatus. Next base: position 67,845,703 of record NC_052069.1, on the reverse strand, counting down.
CAAACTACTACCATACTTATCCAAACATTTATCTTAACCCACCTTCCCTACTGCATCTGCCTTCTTGCTATCTTCCCTGTCTCCTTTCTCTCCCCACTCTAGCACACAGTTCACTCTGCTGACCGGATCATTTTTCTACAAAAATGTTTAGTCCATGTCTCCCCATTCCTTAAGAACTTTCAGCAGTTGCCCTTCCAGCTCCGCATCAAATAGAAACTCCTCATCATTGGTTTTAAAGCACTCAATCAGCTCACCCCATCCTACCTCACCTCACTAATCTCCTACTACAGCCCAGCCCACACAATTTGCTCCTGAAATGCCAACTTCCTCACTGTACTTCAATCTTGACTATTTCGCTGCTGACGTCTTGCTCAATTCCTCCCTCTGGCCTGGAATTCTCTCCTTCATTCACATATGACAGAGCGACACTCTCCCCACCTTCAAAACCTTATTAACTCCTCCAAGAGGCTTTTCCCAACTAAGCCCTCCTTCCCTCCATTCTATGTCCCTTCTGCACAGCCCTGGCACTCGCCTCTGCAACTGCACTTGGATAGTCACACCACAGCCCTTATGTACCTATCTGTAATTTATTTTTAATGGCCGTCTCCCTCTGGACTAAGGTCCTGACAGGAAATGTGTTTAAACAACTCTGTTGTACTGTACCTTGCCAAGCACACAGTAAATCCTCAATAAATACCACTGACTGACTGCACTACATACAGGAAGTGCCCCGTAAATACTGCTGATTGAATGAATTAAACCCTGAAATTTCCATAGTTCCTCTTATATAGACAGCCTTTAAAATGGCTTTTAGCAGGATGCTCTCTTTACATTTCAAAAGAGAATCGTCTGACCTAGAGTTATCATTGAATTTAAAAACAAAATAGAAGGCCATTTCCTAACAGGAATTCAAGTGCAGGTTGAGGAAATTAGTGCTGTGAATTCATTTCTCCCAGGTAAAATGGCAGCTTTCCTGTCCCTGTCAGAACCTGTTCACAGGTAGTCTTAGTATGCAGTAATGAAGTGCTGCTTCTCAGATAGGCTCTGTCTTCTGGACATTTTCCCTCATAGTTTTGTGAACTACCTTTTCATTGAGGAGGAAGGTCTGGATTCTGCACCTGTGAATTAGCCCTGTATTAGGGGAAAACTGAAAAAGAATGGTGTCCTTGACCTAAAGGTGTCCTTCTAGAATGTAAGCTTGTGGCGGGCAGGGAATGTGTCTGTTCATTGTTAGATTGTACTCTCCCAAGCGTTTGGTACAGAGCCCAGACACAGTAAGCGCTCATTAACTCCATCGTATTTACTGAGCACTTAACTGTGTGCACAGCCCTGGAAATACTGACAACTGAAGGGCTAAGCAAAAGACCAGAATTCAATTGTCAGGAACGATCGTGACAACTGATTCATTCCCTGCCCACAATGAGCTTAGAGTCTAGAAGACTTACCGCATGTTACCATGTAACATTTTTCTGTTCAGTGTGTTGTCAAACAGATAATAATAATGAAGGTATTTAATAAATGCTTGCTATGATCTATGCACTGGGGGAAGGCGAGGGGGATAGAACCCCCATAAGCCGGGACAGAACGCCAGGGTGGAGCCGACTGCTTGCAAGCCAGATCTGCTTGCTTGGAGTTCTGTTCTCGAACTTGAGGAAGACACAGCTGAAGGTGAAATTCCCAGACGGCTTTATGTAGGCCTGAAAATCTAATCTAGGCTCCACAGTCCTGACGGTCCAAGCCACGTTTGTGCTGGGCCTTTCTTTTTGGTAGTGCCTGATGCTTTTTCACTTTTGCTTCCTTTTTTCTCAAGTATTTCAAAGATACAGTTCAAAAAGAGGTGCTCCTTTCTTCATAGCAATGGGCCATTTTGAACCACCTGCAGCAACCAACTCACAGCTTTTATCTGTCTGGGATGTAGCATTACCTGAGGCTTTGCTTTGCAGTATCCCTAAAATGCTTCCTCCATCCACCTTGCATTCAATTTCCCAATTTTAGCTCACCAAACCATAGCTGTTTTGGTCCATTTCCCTCACAAATCCCACCCACAGCAGTTTCTGAGTACATACCTTCGAGGCTAGGAGGCTGACTTCATTGGTTTTTTTTAATGGTATTTGTTAAATGCTTATCACGTGCCAGGCACTGCTCTAAAAACTGGGCAGATACAAGCTAATCAGGTTGGATATAGCCCCTGTCCCACATGAGACTCGCAGTCTTAAACTCCATTTTACAAATGGGATAACTGAGGCACAGAGAAGAGAAGTGACTTACCCAAGGTCACACAATAGACAAGTGGCAGGGCCAGGAAGAGAACCCAGGTTCCACTAGGCCACGTTTCTTCTGCCACTTGCTGTGGAGAAAGCCCACAAGGTGGAACTACTTAGGGAGTCAAATTTGGCACCTGAGTGGAATCTGGGTCTTCTAGCCATAATAGTAATTATTGTGATGTTTGTTAAGCATTTACTATGTGCCAGGCTCTTGGGTAGATACAAGATAATTTTATTCACTTATACAAATGTCTGTCTCCTCCACTCTTTACTGTGAGCTCATTGTGGGCAGGGAATGTCATTATTGTTGTACTGTACTCTCCCAAGAGCTGAGTGCAGTGCTCTGCACACAGTAAGTGCTCAATTAATATGATTGAATGAATATACAACCAGGTCAGGTACAATCCGTGGCTCACATGTGGCTCACGCTCCATTTAGAAGGGCGAACGGTTCCGAATCCCCATTTGATGATGAGGAAACCAGAGTACAGAGAAGTTGAGTGATTTGCCTAAGGTCACCCAGCAGGCAAGCGGCAGAGCTGGAATTTGAACCCAGGTGTTCTGTCTCCCAGGTTTGTGCTCTTTCCACTAGGCTTTGCCGCCAGGGAGAAGGCTGGACAAACCTACACCTCTGTAGAACTTTTGTTGGGTCTGAAGTCTAATACTACCCTTTTGTCACGATCTGACACTTTCAGATACTGTTTACCTGAAATATTCATTACTGCCTATGTCTATATATTTACTGTTTAATTTTAAGCTGCTGTGTTCATATAGCAGTCAGTCAGTCAATTACACTTATTGGGCACTTACTGTGTTATTCATTACTATGTCTATATATTTACTGTTTAATTTTAAGCTGCTGTGTTCATATATCAGTCAGTCAGTCAACTGCATTTATTGGGCACTTACTGTGTGCACAGCACTGCACTAAACACTTGGGAGAGTACAATATAACACTATAACTGATACATTCCCTGCCCACAATGAGCTTAGAGTCTAGAGGACTTACCACATGTCACCAAATAACATTTTTCTGTTCAGTGTGTTGTCAAACAGATAATAACAATGAAGGCATTTAATAAATGCTTGCGATGAGCTACACACTGTATTAAGGTCTGGGGTGGATACAAGATAATCAGATTGGACACAACCCTTGTCTCACACAGGGCTCACAGGCAAAGGGTAGGGAGAATAGGGGTGTTATCTCCAATTTACAAATGGACAAATTAAAGCACAGAGCAGTTAAGTGGCTTGCTCAAGGTCACACAGCAAGCAGTGGCAGAGCCAGGCACCAAACCCAAGTTCCCTGACTCCCAGTTCTGTGCTCTTTTCACCAGACCACACTGATCTCTTACAGGACCGGGACTGTCTCTGAATTTGATCTCCTTGTATTTTCCCCTTTCTTTAGTGTGGTGGCTTGTCACTGAAAATAGTATTACTACTACTAATATGAAAATAATACTACTATTACTAATGACTAGTTTTACTACATTGACAAGAGAAGCAGCGTTGCCTAGTGGAAAGAGCATGGATCCAGGAGTTAGAGGACCTTTTCAACAAAAAAAACGTTCAGGACATGTCACCCCGCTCCTCCAAAAACTCCAGTGGATGCCCATCCTCCTCTGCATCAAACAAAAACTCCTCACCATTGACTTTAAAACACTCCATCACCTTGCCCCTCCTACCTCACCTCGCTTCTCTCCTTCTACAACTCAGCCCACACACTTTGCTCCTCTAGTGCTAACCTTCTCACTGTGCCTCAATCTCCCCTGTCTCACCACTAACCCCCGGCCCATGTCTGGCCTCTGGCCTGAAACGCTCTCCCTCCTCAAATCCAATAGACAATTACTCTCCCTGCCTTCAAAGCCTTATTGAAGGCACGTCTCCTCCAAGAGGCCTTCCCAGACTAAGCCCCCCCTTTCCTCTTCTCCCACTCCCTTCTGCGTCGCCCTGACTTGCTCCCTTGTTTCTTGCCCCCTCCCAGCCCCACAGCACTTATGTGCACATCTATAATTTATTTATTTGTATTGATGTCTGTCTCCCCAGTCTAGACTTTATGCATGTTGTGGGCAGGGAATGTGTCTGCGTATTTTCATATTGTACTTTCCCAAGCGTTTAGTACAGTGCTCTGCACACTGTTAAGCACTCAATGAATATGACTGACTGAATGAATGAATGAATGAGTGTTGTGAGTGCAAAACTGAGATAAGTGACGTGAGAGCACTTTGGGAATAAAAGCCTTTTCCAAAAAAGAAGGTATTCATTATGATTATTGTGGGCCTCCTGGGTGAAGAACCGGTTTGGGCATCTACTGTGTACCGAACCCTGTACTGGACACCTACTGGGTGTAGTGCTCCTAAGTGCAGAATACCAAACTAGAGGTGTACACGGCATTCATTGTACCAAGGTGCTAGAAAACGTACTGAAGGAGCCGAGGACACATTCTCTACTCTGGGAGACCTCACGATTTAATAGGGGAAGACAGGTAGGTACAAATTGCAACCATATAATACATTCACCTGTGAAATTTTTTAAAACACAGGCGTGGCAATCCTCGGGATGATTCAGGCATTTACCTCCATGGTTGCAACCTCTAGGTGAGAGATCCCTAGGAGCTCTCTGTGTTTTTTTTTAATGGTAGGTGTTAAGCACTTCATGCTATAGGCATTGTACTATGGGCTGGCGTAGATACAAGATAATTAAGTTGGACACAGCCCATGTCCCACGTAGGGCTCACAGTCTTCATCCCTATTTTACAGGTGAGGGAACTGAGGCACAGAGAAGTTTAGTGACCTGCCCACGGTCACATAGTAGACAACTGGCAGAGGCAGGATCAGAACCCAGATCCTTCTGATTTCCAGATCCGTGCTCCATTCACAAGAACATGCTGTTTCCATTGCTTTCTACCTCATCCAAGCGGAAAAACAGAATAGGGTCGGGTGGCCGAATGAGGCCATTTGTTCATTCAATTCATTCAATCATATTTATTGAGCATTTGCTGGGTGCAGAGCACTGTACTAAGCGCTTGGGAGAGTACAATAGGAGTGGAATCAGCCACATTTCCTCAGTGTTCACTGCAACGGCGGGTCTCCCCTCCTGTCCCTCTCCCTCTTAATGATAATACATAATAATAATAATGGCATTTATTAAGTGCTTACTATGTGCAAAGCACTGTTCTAAGCATTGGGGAGGTTACAAGGTGATCGGGTTGTCCCACGGGGGGCTCACAGTCTTAATCCCCATTTTACAGATGAGGTAACTGAAGCAGAGAAGTTAAGTGACTTGCCCAAAGTGACAAAGCTGACAATTGGCAGAGCTGGGATTTGAACCCATGACCTCTGACTCCAAAGCCTGGGCTCTTTCCACTGAGCCACGCTGCTTCTCTTCTGTGAGGCGAGACTAGTGAGCCCGTTGGACCTCTGCCTCCAGGCCGGGATTTAAGTCTGCTCAGAAGACTAGCCTAAACTGCCATTATTTCATCAAAATTAGGCAGGAACAAAAGCCGGAAAAAATCACAACCATTCACTTACAATGATTTTTAATTTTATAATGACGGGGGATGTAATTACAGTGGAACAGAGCTGTTTAGTAAGAAAAAAATGATTTCAAAAGATGTGAGCTCATCGGGTGTTTATTTGCTCCAGGGTTCTAATTACTTTAAAAACTAGCAACCGCTGCTTGTGTGATTGCTCACAGAATTCCACCGCCGCTTTGAGGCAAGCGGCTAAAAATACCGGCGGCTTATATACACGAGTTCCTTTCCCCTTCCCAGCGCCTGTTAAGGTGCTCGGGGCTAGAAAAATTAGCAATGAAAATGAAATACACTTCGAGGGTCATTTTTCAACGTGACACATGTGGCCGCACTGGCGAGAGGGGAAAAGATGTCGTCGTGTTGTCTCGGCTTCGGTCGGGTTCCACTCCATCTCCAAGACACCCCCGTGCCCACGCACAATTTCCCCTGAGTTAAGATTCATGTGCTGTATTAATCACCCCGTGACAGTCACCTGAGTGGTTTTATCGCGTCAGACTCCTACGGACGTCGCGTGGCCGACGAACGCAACCCAGGAAATGGCAACTGCAAATGAGATTTCTCGGCGCTATCCGTCACGGAACCACCTAATGAACCACATCCATCCCTGCTCTCTCCTTTACTGGGAGGTTGAAAAACATCATTGCATTGAATTAGCGCCTCTTGCATTGGTTGCAATATGGTTGTCTTATGGCCACAACTCAAAATGGCAGAGCAGTTGGGCATTTTTGTCTTTTCCAGATCTTATTTGAATATTATTAGATGACAAGCTCCCTGAAGGGGGTGTGTGTGTGTTGGGGTGGGTGGAGGGAGGGAGGTCTGTATTCTGCTTTTATTGTATTTTGTCATGGATCTAGGGAAGTGCTCTGCATCCAGTAAGTGCTCACTAGTGTGCTCTGTACCCGGTAGGCTCTCAGTGCAGCACTTTGCCCCCAATAGGTGTTCAGTACACGCTCAGTACATTGCTCGGTCCTTGGTAGGTGCTCAGGCAATACCACTGCTTAACTGGAATAGTAATTGAATAGCTGGATCACCCTACGGATAGACCAGATATCCATTCTCCAAAGTGGTACAATTAACAAGAAAGACTTTTCCACTTATTTGCTGGATATTCCTATGGGCTAGACAGATGGTCCTGCCCATTAACAGATAAGCCATTAATACTGCTGTCTAAGGACATGGAAACCCATAAGGTTAAATCTCCTCTAGTTCCACTGTAAATATGTGTTGCTGTACTACAAGCTCCTTTTCTTGGTGGCTTCTTTATGGTATTGTTAAAGCATTTACTTTAACAATAAAGTATTTAACTTAACGCGGAAGCAGCGTGGCTCAGTGGAAAGAGTCAGAGGTTGTGGGTTCAAATCCCAGTTCTGCCAATTGTCAGCTGTGTGACTTTAGGCAAGTCACTTAACTTCTCTGTGCCTCAGTTACCTCATCTGTCAAATGGGGATTAAGACTGTGAGCTCCCTGTTGGACAACCTGATCACCTTGTAACCTCCCCAGCACTTAGAACAGTGCTTTGCACGTAGTAAGTGCTTAATAAATGCCATTATTATTATTATTATTATTATTATTATTATTATTGTTACTAGGTGCCAGGTACTGTACTAAGTGCTGGAGGATACTCAAGGAAATCAGATTGGACACAGTACAAGTCCCATATGGGCCTCACAGTCTTATTCCCATTTTATGGATGAGGTAACTGAACCACAGAGAAGTTAAGTGCTTTGCCCAAGATCACACAGCAGACAAGTGGAGGAGCTGGGATTAGAACTCAGGTCCTCTGACTCCTGGTTCTGTTCTCTTTCCACTAGGCCACACTGCTTCCCTTATGAGTAGGGAATATGTCTTTGGCTTCTGCTGTGCTTTTCTCAAGTGTCTAGTATAGTATCTGCCTCAGTAGGCGCTCAAAAAATACCATGATATACTGTTACCAAATCTAATACTTGTGAGGTTGTTGGTTTTTACTTAAGTGATAAAAATTACCATTTTCTCAGAAACTGACTGTCCTAATAAGACTAATTCTATACTTATCAATGCTTCCAGTCTTTTTTTTTTCTTAAATGGCGTTTGTTTCGCACTTACCATGTGCCAGGCACTGCTCTAAGTTAACTAGGTTGGACAAAGCCTATTGCCCACATGGGGCTCACAGTCTTAATCCTCATTTCACAGATGAGGGAACTGAGGCACAGATAAGTTAAGTGATTTGCCCAAGGTCACCTTGCAGACAAGTGGTGGAGCCTGGAGAAGAACCTAGATCTTTCTGACTCCCAAGCCTGTGTTCTATCCATTAGGCCATGGTGCTTCTCAATCAGTATTTAATCAGTATTAAATACTATTTATTAAATGTCCGAATTGACGATTATTGGGTTACCTATTGAGAAGGAATATTTCGGAGAATCCGGGCACAGAACGTGATCCTAAGGCATCAGGGCCAGCCAGAGAGTAGTCAAAAATCTAGACCCCATCTCACCAAACCTAGCTCAGCTATGCATTGCTTCAAGCAAAATTGGTGTGAGGATGAGCTGAGACAAATTCATTCATTCAATCGTATTTATCGGGCGCTTACTGTGTGCAGAGCACTGTACTTAAGCGCTTGGGAAGTACAAGATGGCAACATATAGAGATGGTCTCTACCCAACAACGGGCTCACAGTCTAGAATGGGGAGACAGACAACAAAACAAAACATGTGGACAGGTGTCAAGTCATCAGAATGAATAGAAGTACAGCTAGATGCACGTCATTAACAAAATAAATAGAATAGTAAATATGTACAAGTAAAATAAATAGAGTAATAAATCTGTACAAACATATATACAGGTGCTTTGGGGAGGGGAAGGAGGTAGGGCGGGGGGATGGGGAGAGGGAGAGGAAGGAGCGGGCTCAGTCTGGGAAGGCCTCCTGGAGGAGGTGAGCTCTCAGTAGGGCTTTGAAGGGAGGAAGAGAGCTAGTTTGGCGGATGTGCGGAGGGAGGGCATTCCAGGCCCGGGGGAGGACGTGGGCCGGGGGTCGATGGCGGGACAGGCGAGAACGAGGCACGGTGAGGAGATTAGTGGCGGAGGAGCGGAGGGTGCGGGCTGGGCTGGAGAAGGAGAGAAGGGAGGTGAGGTAGGAGGGGGCGAGGGGATGGACAGCCTTGAAGCCCAGGGTGAGGAGCTTTTGCTTGATGGTTGACTGGAGATTTTTGAGGATGGTCAGGGAAGTAGTTTACTGACTTTATGCCAGGGGAACCTTCACAACCATGAAGGTAGCATATGCAGAATGAGAAATCATCCTTCTCTCTGCAAACTGAGAAAGGTTCAAGTCGAGAAACAACGTGGCCTAGCAGAAGGAACACAAGGCTGGAAGTCAGGCGACTTGGGTTCTAAACCTGGCTCTGCACCATGCCTTTTATTGTGATTTGAGCAAGTCATCTGCCCCAAGTACAGTGTTCTGCGCAGAGAAGTGCTCAATAAACATGACTGATTGACTGATTAACTTGAACTCTCTGTGCCTCAGTTTCCTCAGCTGTAAAATGGGGACTAAGTACATGTTTGTACATATTTATTACTCTATTTATTTTACTTGTACATATCTATTCTTTTTATTTTATTTTGTTAGTATGTTTGGTTTTGTTCTCTGTCTCCCCCTTTTAGACTGTGAGCCTACTGTTGGGTAGGGACTGTCTCTACATGTTGCCAATTTGTACTTCCCAAGTGCTTAGTACAGTGCTCTGCACACAGTAAGTGCTCAATAAATACAATTGATTGATTGATTGATTCTTTGTCACCCTTAAAATGAGACTCCACAGAGAAGCAGCATGGCTCAGTGGAAAGAACACGGGCTTTGGAGTCAGAGGTCAGGGGTTCAAATCCCTACTCTGCCAATTGTCAGCTGTGTGACTTTGGGCAAGTCACTGAACTTCTCTGTGCCTCAGTTACCTCATCTGTAAAATGGGGATTAAAACTGTGAGCCCCCCGTGGGACAACCTGATCACCTTGTAACCTCCCCAGTGCTTAGAACAGTGCTTTGCACATAGTAAACGCTTAAAAAATGCCATCATCATCATTATTATTATTATATGGAAAAGGGACTGTGGCTGATCTGACTGCATTGTATGTACCACAGTTCTTGATACATAGTAAGCACTTAACCAGTGCCACAGTTATTATTAATATTATTACTATTATATAAATGACAGAGGGAATAAGTCAGGCCATTTTCTCTCCCACAGTACATCACAGCACCTGGATCAAACCCAGGCAGAAACTCCCATGATATCACTGGCTCATTAAATCCTTAAGCATACAAAAACCTTTCTCTGCTCATTTTCTGATGTCTCTGGAGAAAGACATGTAGAATTCCCACCTGTATATAATTTCCCAATGCTTAGTACAATGCTCTGTACTAAGGATCTGTACCCTTTAAGCACTTGTTATTCACCCTTAGGCCCACAGTGCTTATGTAGATATCCGTAATTTATACATTTGAATGTCTGTCTCCCCCCTCTAGATGGTAAGCTGCTTGTGGACAGAAAATGTGTCTACCAACTCTATTGCACTGTACTCTCCCAAGTTCTTAGTACGGTTCTCTGCATTCAGCAAGCACTCAATAAATACCGCTGATTTACCGCTCTGCACACAGTGAGTGCTTAATATTACTACTACTGCCCTAGAAAAAAAAAACCTTACCTTGGAACAATTTCTGTGTAGTATTTACCAGCTATTCTTCAGTTACCTGTAGAGAAAACTTTACTCAAACCTCACTTGCACTTTCATTGCTGTACTTTACTGTCTTAGCGATTGAACTGAAAGTTTGGCTCAAGCTTATTTCTGACTAACTTTTGGGTGGAATTTTAGAGCTAATGGGAATCTAAAAGTTGAGGTAGAAGTAGTGATGTGGCCTAGTGGAAAGAGTATGGGCTTGGGAGTCAAAAGGACCTGTGTTCTAATCCCAGCTCTGCCAATTGCTCGCTGTGTGACTTTGGGCAAGTCCTTTAAGTTCTCTGGGCCCCAGCTGCCTCAATTGTAAAATGGGGATTCAATACCTTTTCTCCCTCCTACTTAGATGGGGAGCACTTAGATGGGGAGAACACATAGAAAGCACTTAACAAATACCATAAAGAAAAGTAAATTCAGTCACGGCTGCCATAGGCCATGTTTTCATTAATCATTTTGGCTAGAACGTTATTGTGGAATTGGGAAATTCCTGGGTTCAGCTGGGAAGAGCGTCAGAAGCCCAATTTGTGCTTCATCAGACAGTGTGAATGCTACAGTCTGATTTCTCTTTTATGTGGGGTTTTGTCAGGAATGCCACCCCTATGTTATAGGAGAACTGATTGTCCTATGCTCTCATTATCAAGCAATAGATGGTATTTATTAGCGCTTACTGTGTGCAGAGCACTGTACTAAACTCTTGGGAGAATCCAACATAGATGGTAGACATGATCCATGCCATCAAGGCAGCTGACAGCGTCTCTTCAAAGTGGTTCTCTGACAGAAGTCTATTGTTTTCAGAGGTGAAGGGAATGGAAAAGATTCGTCACTGGAGCTGGGCAGAACGTAAATAAGAAGGAAAACTTTTATCCTAGGTTTGGTGGATAGAAAGGCCAAGCCAGAAAAATGCTTATGCTTTGTGATATAGCCCAGAATAACAGACACTCTTATCTCTAGTCTCTCCTTGTTCTGATCCTTTCCCAAACACATCTCTCCTGGGGGGCAGGGGGAAGGGGCAGAGGGAGGGAAAGAGGAAGTGGAACAAAATTAACACGGAAAATTGCCTACTAATCATACCCCCTTGGGGATGGCAAGGAGAATTCCCCTTATGATCTAAATATGTTCTGTTAACAAAACCGCAGCAGGCAAGTTTCCAGTCACTGGTTGATGTGTCAAAGCATTTTAGTCCCGGTCTCTTCAGCTGGGGTGGGAAAGACTGATCAACTTCCTGAAAGTTTCCTCCCCAAACATGAATTGTCATTTTATTCTTAGAAAAAAATCACCGTACTAAATCCACTGTAATCAACTCATACTCCTATTCTCTTTCAATCAACTGTTCGACTCGATGGTATTTATTGAGCACTTACTGTGTGCTGAGCACTGTACTAAGTGCTTGGAAGAGTACAACAGAACTGGCAGACATGTTCCAGGACAGAGGGAGGATGTCTCCCCTCTTCTAGACTGTGAGCCCACTGTTGGGTAGGGACCGTCTCTATATGTTGCCAGCTTGTACTTCCCAAGCGCTTAGTACAGTGTTCTGCACACAGTTAAGCGCTCAATAAATACGACTGAATGAATGAATGAATGAATGAATGTGGGAAAGGGGCACCTCCTGTTTCTCTCCCCACCTCTTTCTCTACTAAATCATTTTTTCTCTCTCCCACTCTCATTCCGTGAAAGAAAATAACTGCTATAGGAAGGTCTACCAAAGGCAGGGCTTATAAGTCAGAGAATATTACATGGCATGGGCAAATAAGCAATTTCTTTTTTGAGGAAGAAACCAACAAAGGATAGAGTCACACATTTGTGTGTGTGAGTGCGCATGAAAAGACCCTCCCAATTCCAACTGTTCATGAGTGTGTGCATACACACACACACACAGTCTATTCTGTTTTGGTACTTGTGAAGTGCTTACTGAGAGCTCACCTCCTCCAGGAGGCCTTCCCAGACTGAGCCCCCTCCTTCCTCTCCCCCTCCCCCCGCCTTACCTCCTTCCCCTCCCCACAGCACCTGTGTATGTGTATATATGTTTGTACGGATTTATTACTCTATTTTATTTGTACATATTTATTCTATTTATCTCAGTTTGTTCATATGTTTTGTTTTGTTGTCTGTCTCCCCCTTCTAGACTGTGAGCCCACTGTTGGATAGGGTACACGTTGCCAACTTGTACTTCCCAAGAGCTTAGTACAGTGCTCTGCACACAGTAAGTGCTCAATAAATATGACTGAATGAATGAAAACTGTGTGCCAAGCACTATTTTAAGTGCCAGGGTAGATACTAGTTAATCAGTTTGAACACAGTCCCTGTCCCACATGGAGCTCACAGTCCCCAAAGGAGGTAGGAGGACTTAATCCTCATTTTACAGATGGGGTAACTGAGGCACAGAGAAGTTAAATGAGCCCACTGTTGGGTAGGGACTGTCTCTATATGTTGCCAATTTGTACTTCCCAAGCGCTTAGTACAGTGCTCTGCACATAGTAAGCGCTCAATAAATACGATTGATGATGATGATGATGATGATTTGCCCCTAGTCACACAGCAGATTCATTCATTCAATCGTATTTATTGAGCACTTACTGTGTGCAGAGCACTGTAGTAAGCGCTTGGGAAGTCCAACTTGGCAACATCTAGAGACGGTCCCTACCAACAGCGGGCTCACAGTCTAGAAGGGGGAGACAGACAACAAAACAAAACATATTAAAATAAACAGCAGATATGTGGCAGAGGCAGGATTAGAACCCAGGGCTTCTGCCACCCAGACCCGTGCTCTTTCCACTGGGGTACGCTGCTTCTCTCTTCTCTATTCTGTGTTGTGCTGTCGCATTCGCAGAGCCGGACCTGTTCTGCTGATGTTTTCAAAGTTTCTGCTTGGAAAGAGCTGCTCCTATGTGAATTGCAGATGGCAGTCACGAACACGCCACCTGTAATTCTGGAGACGTTCAAAGGGCAGGCCAAATGATATTGATAAAGCACTTTGAGATACCTCATTGAAAGACTTGTCTATTACCGTGGATTTATCTACCTCCTTTCCTCTGAAGAGCTAATTTTTCCTCATAACACCCTTGTGAGGTGGAAAGGGGGTGCTACACTGAGTTCTCTATTATGCAAGGATTCATATTCTTGATGAATGTCACATTACGGAAAATGCCGGAGTTGGTGCACGGGCCTTAACTGGCACAAAACACACGTGCATTAACTGTTTCTCCTGGGATCGCGTCAGGTTCTATTCAGACGGGTCCATGTTGTCAAAGGATCAATTGTGGATTCCCAGCAGTATATCCTGCATAATGGTTACTGAAACACACGCACTGGGAGACTATGGGATCCGCGCCTTCAAGATGGGTGAATAGAGACAGAAAGGTACCTCAATCTCGCCTCCGACCCCTCGCCTCTGGCTTGGAACGTCCTCCCTCCTCAAATCCGACAGACAATCACTCTCCCCCGCTTCAAAGCCTTACTGAAGGCCCATCTCCTCCAAGAGGCCTTCCCTGACCAAGCCCACCTTTCCTCTTCTCCCACTCCCTTCTGTGTCACCCTGACTTGCTCCCTTTGTTCAGCCCCACAGCACTTATGTACATATCTGTCATTTATTTATTTATATCGATGCCTGTCTCCCCATCTCTAGACTGTAAACTCGTTGTGGACAGGGAACATATCTGTTTATTGTTGTATTAGACTCTTCCAAGGGCTTAGTACAGTGCTCTGCACACAGTAAGTGCTCAATAAATACGATTGAATGAATGAATAGATGAATGAAAAGGTGAGGTGATGTGCAAAACCGGGTTAGGATGGAAGGCTTGTATCGGGAGGTTGTCGTCAACCGACCCCCAGTTCTATGGGTAGGCCAACCCATCGGCCACCTTTGCACACGTGTGTACTTTGGTTTATTCCATTCATCTCTTCATGTGATGGTTACATGTGTCATGGGATGGGTTACTTGTACTGCACCTGTCATGTGATGGAAAGCAGCATGGTTTACGGGAAGCAACATGGTATCGTGGCCTGGGAGTTGGAAGGTCATGGATCTAATCCAGGCTCTGCTACTTGTGTGCTGTGTGGCCTTGGGCAAGTCACTTCTCTTCTCTATGCCTCAGTTATCTCATCTGTAAAATAGGGATTATGATCGTGAGCCCCATGTGGAACAGGGACTTTGTCCAATTCGATTTCCTTGTATCCACCCAAGCATTTAGTACAGTGAGAAGCACCATGGCTGAGAAGCAGCGTGGCTCAGTGGAAAGAGCCCGGGCTTTGGAGTCAGAGGTCATGGGTTCTAATACCGGCTCCGGAGCTTGTCAGCTGTGTGACTTTGGGCAAGTCACTTAACTCCAACTAGTACTTCCCGAGTGCTTAGTACAGTGCTCTGCACACAGTAAGTGCTCAATAAATACGATTGATTGGTTGATTGATTCTCTGGGCCTCAGTTCCCTCATCTGTAAAATGGGGATTAAGACTGTGAGCCCCCCGTGGGACAACCTCATCACCTTGTAACCTCCCCAGCGCTTAGAACCATGCTTTGCACATAGTAAGCGCTTAACAAATGCTATCATTATTATTACAGTGCCTGGAACATAGCAAGTGCTTAACAAATACCAGAATTATTATTATAATTATTTTTATCGAACTTACACCACTGCCATTTCATACACTCTCATATTACTCTATTTGTTTTACTTATACATATTTACTATGATATTTATTTGGTCAATGATGTGCATCTAGTTTTACTTCAATTTATTCTGATGATTTGACACCTGTCCACGTTTTGTTTTGTTGTCTGTCTCCCCCTTCTAGACTGCAAGCCCGTTGTTGGGTAGGGACTGTCTCTATATGTTGCCAACTTGTTCTTCCCAAGTGCTTATCACAGTGCTCTGCACACAGTAAGTGCTCAATAAATATGATTGAATGAATGAATGAATGAACTACACGCAATCTGACTGCCTCCCTTATTCAATTGTAAAGTCCTTAAAGGCATGAACCATGGCTTGTATTTCTACTGTCACTTGTCTGTTGTGTTGCCTTGGGCAAGTCACTTCACTTCTCTGGGCCTCAGTTACCTCATCTGTAAAATGGGGATTGAGACGGTGAGCCCCACATGGGACAGGGACTGTGTTCAAGCTGATCTGCTTCTATCCACCCAATTCCTTAGTACAGTTCCTGGCACATAGTTAAACACTTAACAAATACCATTATTATTATTATTATTATTATTATTATTATTATTATTATTATTATTACTGTAATCCCCCCAGTGCTTACTACAATAGGCTCAGCCCACAGGAGGGCCCCTGGCGCAGTGTTTAGCACACAGTAAGTGGCCTGTCACTCAAAGTGGGCTGCTTACCCATTGCTCCTCACATTTTAGGTGAGCCGCAGACGCACAAAAGGTAATCAATCAAACTACCCTGGGATGAGCCCGTGTGAACATATAAGCAGTCACACCTGGTTTTCCCCTGGGACATATCTGGAAGATTAATTTGGCATCCCAGAGATGTACTCGGTTAGCCACCACACTCCCTCAATTATGACAACAATAAACTTTTTAAGAAGCAGCACGGCCCAGTGGAAAAAGCAGAGGACTGGGAGTCAGAGGACCTGGGTTCTAATCCCAGCTCTGCCAATTGCTTGCTGAGTGACCCTGGGCAAGTCACTTCACTTAACTGGGCCACAGTTCCTTCATCTGCACAATGGGGATTAAAGATCTGTTCTCCTCCCTATTTAGACTGTGAGCCCCATGCGGGACAGGGACTGTGTCTGACCCAATTAACTTGTATGTACCCTGGAGCTAAGAACAGTGTTTGACACATAGTAAGCACTTAACAAATACCATAAAAAAGAGAGTGTTAGGACTCTTGGAACCTGATGGAAAGAAACAGATGGGAAAGGCATCTATAGAATACAGTGGGCTGGACTTTGGAGGTCCTCTTTTTCACTGATTCATTCATTCAGTCACTCGTATTTATTGAGCACTTACTGTGTGCAGAGCACTTTACTAAGCGCTTGGGAAGTACAAGCCAGAAACATACAGAGATGGTCCCTACCCAACAACGGGCTCACAGTCTAGAAGGGGGAGACAGACAACAAAACAAATCATGTACACAGGTGTCAAAATCGTCAGAACAAATAGAATTAAAGCTATATGCACACCATTAACAAAATAAATAGTAAAGACGAACAAGTAAAATAAATAGAGTAATAAATCTGTACAAATATATATACAGGTGCTGTGGGGAGGCGAAAGAGGTAGGGCGGGGGGGATGGGGAGGAGGAGAGGAAAAAGGGGGCTCAGTCTGGGAAGGCCTCCTGGAGGAGGTGAGCTCTCAGTAGGGCTTTGGAGGGAGGAAGAGAGCTAGCTTGGCGGAGGTGCGGAGGGAGGGCATTCCAGGCCAGGGGGAGGACGTGGGCCGGGGGTCGATGGCAGGACGGGTGAGAATGAGGCCCAGTGAGGAGGTTAGCGGTGCAGAGGAGCGGAGGGTGTGGGCTGGGCTGGAGAAGGAGAGAAGAGAGGTGAGGTAGGAGGGGGCGAGGGGATGCAGAGCCTTGAAGCTGAGAGTGAGGAGTTTTTGCTTAATTCGTAGGTTGACAGGCAGCCCCTGGAGATTTTTGAGGAGGGGAGTGACATGCCCAGAGTGTTTCTGCACAAAGATAATCCAGGCAGCAGAGTGAAGTATAGACTGAAGTGGGGAGAGGCATGAGGATGGGAGATCAGAGAGGAGGCCGATGCAGTAATCCAGTCGGGACAGGATGAGAGATTGAACCAGCAAGGTAGCAGTTTGGATGGAGAGGAAAGAGCGGATCTTGGCAATGTCGTGGAGCTGAGACTGGCAGGTTTTGGTAACAGAATGGATGTGCGGGGTGAATGAGAGAGCGGAGTCGAGGGGTTGCGGGCTTGTGAGACAGGGAGGATGATAGTGCCATCTACAATGACGGGAAAGTCAGGGAGAGGACAGGGTTTGGGAGGGAAGATAAGGAGTTCAGTCTTGGACATATTGAGTTTTAGATGGTGGGCAGACATCTAGATGGAGATGTCCTGAAGGCAGCAGGAGACATGAGCCTGGAGGGAGGGAGAGAGAGCAGGGGCAGAGATGTAGATTTGGGTGTCATCAGCGTAGAGATGATAGTTGAAGTCATGGGAGCGAATGAGTTCATCAAGGGAATGAGTGTAGATAGAGAACAGAAGGGGACAAAGAACTGACCCTTGGCGAACCCCTACAGTAAGGGGATGGGAGGGGGAGGAGGAGCCCGCAAAGGAGACTGAGAATGAATGGCCGGAGAGATAAGAGGAGAACCAGGAGAGGATGGAGTCTGTGAAGCCAAGGTTGGATAACTGGTTATCATGGCCTAGTGGAAACAGCATGGGACTGGAAGTCAGAGGACGTGGGTTCTAATTCCAGCCCTGCCACATGTCTGCTGTTTAATCTTGGGTAAGTCACTTCACTTCTCCATGCCTCAGTTCCCTTACCTGAAAAATGGGGTATTACTGTGAACCCCATGTAGGACAGGGACTGTATCCAACCTAATTACCTTGTATCTACCCCAGCACTTACAACAATGCTTGGCACATAGTAAGCACTCCACAAATACCACAATTATTATTATTACTGTTATTATTCATCTCTGTCTAGAGAGCAGACAGCCCTCAGTTTTAATTTTCGAAACTGAGGCCCGCCACAGTTTAGTTTTGGAGAATGCCTCTTGAGCAATGACACACAGAGTGTCTGTCTGAAGCCTCATCAGAAATTCTTCAGGGGTTGCTAAGGACAAAGCTGGTCTTTCTACAGGGACCATCAGAAATATTTCTTCTTCGCCTGTTGGGTCTTTGTGGTAAAGTTCATGAAATGTGCTGATGTAATAATTGCCACAAAAATTCAAATTGTCAACTCTATGGTGCTTACAGCGAAAATGTATGGATCCAAAAGCTGGACAGTGTAAAAACAGGATAGAAAGAACATTGATTCCTTTGAAATGTGGTGTTGGAGAAGACTTTTGTGAACAATAATAATAATAATGATGGTACTTGTTAAGCGCTTATTATGTGCCAAGCACTGTTCTAAGCGCTGGGGTAGATACAAGGTAATCAGGTTGTCCTACCTGGGGCTCACAGTCTTAATCCCCATTGTACTGATGAGGTAACTGAGGCACAGAGAAGTTAAGTGGCTTGCCCAAGGTCACATGGAAGACAAGTGGAGGAGCTGGGATTAGACAGTGTTTGACACATAGTAAAGGCTTAACAAATACCATTAAAAAACCACAATATACGATATTATGTATATTGTAATGGTATGATAGTACAATATTATTACTGTAATAATACTCGATAAATACTCCTACTCTGCTGTCTCAAATTTCTTCCTGCCTTCAAGATATGTCTACTAGGATATCCCGCTGACACCTCAAGCTTTACATGTCTAAAACAAGACTCCTCATCTTTCCTGCCCAAACCCTGTTCTCCCCCTGACTCCCATTACTGTGGGCAGCACCTCCATCCTTCCTGTCTCACAAGCCCATAACCTTGGCATCATCCTTGACTCCTCTATCTCATTCAACCCACCTAAATTCACTAAATTCTGTCAGCCTACCTTCTCTACATCTCTAGAATCTGCTACTTCTCCATTCAAACAGCAACCACACTAACCCAAGCACGTATATTCTACCTCGACTACTGCATTGGTATCCTCCCTGACTTCCCTGTCTCCGGTCTATTCCTCTTGTCTAGTCCTTCTTCATTCTGCTGCCGGGATCATTTTTCTAAAGAATTGTTCAGTCCACATTTCCCCACTCCCCCCAAACCTCCAATGTTGGTCATCAATCTTCGCATCAAACAGAAACTTCTTACCATCAGCCCTAAGGCTCTCAATGAGCTCTCCCCCTCCTACTTGACATCACTCATCTCCTACTGCAACCCAGCCCTCACACTTTTCTCCTCTAACACAAAACTACTCTCTGCATCATGATCTTGTCTATCTCACTGCCAACCTCTTGCTCCTGATCTCCTTTTGGTTTGTAATTCCTCCTACCTTTATTTCTGACACAGCATCACTCTCCTCACCTCCAAAGACTTATTAAAGCCATATTTCCTCCAAAAGACCTTCCCTGAATAATCCTTTATTTCCCCAGTCTATTCACCTTCCCTTCTATACCTCACCTATGAACTCTTGCTTGTTTATTAAAGTGCTCTGCACACAGTAAGGGCTCATAAATACCACTGACTGACCCCTCTTTTCTACTCTCCTGCCATTGATCCCATGCTTTCCTGTGGTGAGTTCTACAGTTTTCAAAAAGAACACTCCTTCCTGTGTGTGATGCCAAAGCTTTAAACATCTCTGGGCACCTATAAAAACCACTATACATACACATCAGAGAAAAAAATCGGCTTTAAAACCCTGCCCCTCTCTTGCCCCTTCTGTTCGGTTTCTTCTTCAAGACAATTTTTAAAATGGAAATCTGCCCACATCTGCTTTCCATTCCCTTGTGCACCCTGGCTTCACCACAACATAGCTAGTGGGGATGGGGACAAGAACAGTTGGCTACGATTTGAAAGGACACCAAGAAAGAACCCAAACAAACCTCTCCGTTGTCCGCCACGTTGCAAAGAAACTCCAAGAGAAAAGTTATTTTCCCCACAATTTTGACCTTTCCTGTTCATCTGGCTCATTTTTTTTCCCACCGGCCTGTGTTTTTAATGGAGCTTGAAATTAACATGGCTTTTTGTTTCCTTCCTAATCTGGGCGTCTTCATCATCAATGCTGTCAGCAGAGTTCTGGGAATAGGGTTTTTTTACTGCTTCTGTTGAGCCAGCAAACGGGTAGAAGAAAAGAGAAGAGAAGGAAAGGCTCCAGCTTCCTCACAGTTCTGATTCAATCAATCAATCAATGGCATTTATTGAGCGCTTACTGTGTGCAGAGCACCATATTAAGTGCTTGAGAGAGTACAATACAAAAGCATTGGTAGTTATGTTTCCTGTCCACAAGAACCTTACAGTCTAGAGGGGAAGACAGACATTAATATGTCTGATTCTGTTCCCTTCTCCTAAAAAGACATTAATTTCTCCCCTCCCCCGAACACTCTCCTTGCCCCAGTTGTCACTTCAAGGATGTAAAATGAAGAATCACTTTCCATCTTTATCTTCCTTGGCGTCTTACCTACACACAGCCCAAATGATCACATCCTACTTCCCAGCATCCTTTAGTTCAGTGGTTCCTACGACAATGTATTTGACAAGCTTCCCTTTCACTCCTCTTCCTGCTTCTTAAGCGTCTCTTTGACCTAACACCATGGTCTAGAGGAAAGAGCACAGGACTTAGATTCAGGAGACCGGGGTTCAAATTCCGGTTACTCCGTTTGCCTGTTGTGTGGCCTTGAGCAAGTCACTTAACTTTCTGAATCTCAGTTTCCTCATCAGTAAAATGGGGATTCAATGCCTGTTTTCCCCCTACCTTAAACTGTGAGCTCCATGTGGGACAGAGACTGTGTTTTATCTGATTGCACTACACATACCTAGCACCTAATACAGTACTTGGTACACGGCAAGTACTTAGCAAATACACAATTATTTAAATATCACATCACCTTCTGATCTGGCTTCACCAAGAACATTAGAAAATCAATCAATCAATCAATTAATCAGTGCTATTGACTGAGCACCTACTGTGTGCAGAGCACTATCTCAGGCACCTGAAGTCAAAGATGCAGCTCCTGTACTAAAATAATTTACAATATAATTTCCTCCCTTATAATCACTGCTCCCACATGATCTCAACCAATCAATCAATCATATTTACTGAGAATGTACTGTGTGCAGAGCACTGTACTAAGCAGTTGGGAAAGTACACTCTAACAGAGTTGGTAGACACATTCCCTGCCCACAAAATGCTTACAGTTCACCATTCATGAGAGCTAAGGAACTACCAGTATGGAGATGATATCTAGTTTTCATTTTGCACCTCTGAAGTTCTGCAGTTCAGTGAAAGTAGAGTAACTCAACTCTACCCTCCTCCCTCTAGACTTTAAGCTCACTGTGGGAAGGAAATGTGTCTATTTATTGCAGTATTGTACTCTCCCAAGAGCTTAGTACAGTGCTCTGCACATAATAAGTGCTCAATAAATGCAACTGACTGTGTGTTTCCCCCAACACCAGTCTTGCTGCTATTTCACTCTCTCCTGTAGTCTTAGACTCCTTCCATGGTTTTATTGTTAAATCCTGCTGCTGCTGCTGCCTTTTCTGTGGTATTGTTAGCGCTTACTATGTGTCAGGCACTGTACTAAGCAATGGGGTAGATACAAGATCATCAGGTTGGTGTTTCATCATCATGAATAAGGGGGGAGTCACGTGGCTGGATCCCCCACAGTGAAAGCACCTGTGGGGGTCAGTCAGTCAATCAGTCAATCTTATTTATTGAGTGCTTACTGTATGCAGGGCACTGTACTAAACGCTTGGGAGAGTACAATATAACGGACACATTCCCTGCCCACAGTGAGCTTACAGACTAGAGGGGGAGACAGACATTAATACAAATAAATGACAGATATATCAATAAGTGCTGCAGGGCTGGGAGGAGGGATGAATAAAGGGAGCAAGTCAAGGTGAAGCAGAAGGGAGTGGGAGAAGAGGGAAGTGGGGCTTAGTCAGGGAAGGCCTCCCGGAGGAGATGTGTTTTGAATAAGGCTTTGAAGCCAGGGGAGAGTAATGAAGTTGCAGTTTGTAACCCATCAATCACGAGTATTCACTGAGCACTTACTGTGTGCATAGCACTATACTAAGTGTTTGGGAAAGTACAATATGATAGAGTTGGCAGAGTGGGGAGTTTATAATCTGGAACTGCGAGGGCTCTGAGAAGTGCCTCTGCCAAGTCTTGTTTAAGCTTCCTATTTTACTGCTCTTAATTTAGGACTGTTAAATTTTTCATTTGATCTTATTGTTTTTAAATTATGCTCCCGGTTCTCTGAGTCTGCCTTCCGCAGATTAGATAACAAGACCCTGGGGGCGGGGGGGGGGGGGGGGGGGGGGCAGTGACCATGTCTGAATTGATTTTCTTATATACAATTCTTCTATAGCACGGTGGCATTAAAAATTCTCATGCTAAGGAAAACTCACGCTGTGGCACTCAACCACGTCTGGTGCGCCTGCATGGGTGATCGATCGGTGATTGGTATTTATTGAGCACTTACTGTGTGCAGACCACTGTGCTAAGCGCTTGGGAAAGTACACTACAATAAAGTTGGTAGATGTGATCCCTGCCCACAAGGAGCTTAGAGTCTAGACTTACAGTGTGCACAACGGATTCCTGCTCTACCCACAACATAGGCTCCCATTGTTCGCAGAGCATTCTCTGACCTCTAGTGTCCTATCTAAAACACATAGTGAAAACATGCATTATGGAAAAACTGCCTGTAATTGTAAGTGTTATGGCATTTGTTAAGTGCTTACTATGTGCCAACCACTGTACTAAGCACTGGGGTAGATGCAATTCAATCAGATCAGATAATACAGTCCCTATCCAACATGAGGTTTGCAATCACAGGGAGATGGAGAACAGATACTGAATTCTCACTTTACAGCTGAGGAAACTGAGGTACAGAAAAGCAAAGTGACTTGCCCAATACTACCCAGCAGACACACGGCCAGGATGAGAATCAGGTCTTCTGACGCCCAGGCTCACACTCAGGAAATATCACAGCATCATCATCATCACTGTCATCTGCAATCATGGAACACGCCCACTCCTCTTCTGCCCCTCTGCCTCAGTTTGGCTTCAATCTGACCCATTCACTCCCTCATTCATTCAATCGGATTTATTGAGTGCTTACTGTGTGCAAAACACTGTACTAAACACTTGGGAGAGTACAATACAAAAACAAGCAGACATATTCCCTGACCACAACGAGCTCACAGCCTAGAGGGGGGGAAAGACATTGATAAATGTAAACAAATAAACAGATAAAATAATTAATACATAAATTACAGCTATATAAATAAATGTTGTGGGGCTGGGGGGGACGAATGAAGGGAACAAGTCAGGGGGATGCAGAAGGATGTGGGAGAGGAGGAAAGGAAGGCTTAGTCAGGGAGGAGATGTGCATTGAAGTAGAGGAGAGCAACTGTCTGTCTGATATGAGGAGGAAGGGATTCCAGGCCAGAGGGAGGATTTGGGAGAGAGAGGTCAGTCATTCTGAGGTCTTCCCCGACTTCCCCAGGTTGACTCCGCTTCCCCCGCTGCTCCATTCATTCATTCATTCAATCGTATTTATTGAGCGCTTACTGAGTGCAGAGCACTGTACTAAGCACTTGGGAAGTACAAGTTGGCAAAATGCATGGAGCCTGGGCTTCACCCTACAGAGAAATGCTGGAGGAGGCTTGGGTCAACCTGCAGAAGAGGGGAACAGTGTGGCCTAATGGAAAGGGCATGGGCCTGGCTGCCAGAGGCCCTCGGTTCAAATCCCAGCTCTGCCACTTGCCTGTTATGGGACTTCACAGCCTCAGGTTCCTCCACTGCAAAATGGGAATCCAATCCCTGTTCTCCCTCCTATTTAGACTGAGCCCCATTTGGGACAGGGACTGTATCTGGCCTGATTAACTTGGGTCTACCCTGGAGCTTAGAACAGGGCTTGACACACAGTAAGTGCTTAACAAATACCATAAAAAATGGGGCCTGCCTATAACAGACAGTGGGGTGTTTCTCCAAGCTCAAGTCTTGATCCTCAGAGTGAGAGTTGAGCTTGGAGAAACACTCCAAGCACTCAGAGCGAAACACACGCTCTGAGGATCAAGAGCCTCCTCCCCGCCGCCACCTCACCTGGGTGACCTAGGAAACCCTTACTGAGTTTACCTCCTTGATGTGATGGTTCATTCAATCGTATTTATTGAGTGCTTACTGTGTGCACAGCACTGTACTAAGCGCTTGGGAAGTACAAGTTGGCAACATATAGAGATGGTCCGTACCCAACAACGGGCTCACAGTCTAGAAGGGGGAGACAGACAACAAAACAAACATATAAACCAAATAAAATAAATAGAATAAATATGTACAAGTAAAATAAACAGAGTAATAAGTACCTCTAGGGTGTATGGTCAAGTGAACCCAGAAGGAGCTGGGCCACACATTCATTCATTCATTCAATTCACTCGTATTTCTTGAGCGCTTACTGTGTGCAAAGCACTGCACTAAGAGCTTCGGAGAGTGCAATTTAACATCAGATACATTCGCTTCCCACAACGAGCTCACAGTCTAGAGGGGGAGACAGACATTAATGTAAGTAAATAAATATATAGATAAATAAGTAAATTACAGATACATACACATATGTGCTGTAGGGAAGGGAGGGAGGATGAATGAAGGAGCAAGTGAGAGCGGCGCAGAAGAGCACGGGAGAAGAGGAGAGGGGGGCTTAGTTAGGGAAGTCTCCCTGGAGGAGATGTGCCTCCCTTCCCCACAGCACCTGTATATATGTATATATGTTTGTACATATTTATTACTCTATTTATTTATTTATTTTACTTGTACATATCTATTCTATTTATTTTATTTTGTTAATATGTTTGGTTTTGTTCTCTGTCTCCCCCCTTCCAGACTGTGAGCCCACTGTTGGGTAGGGACTGTCTCTATATGTTGCCAACTTGTACTTCCCAAGCGCTTAGTACAGTGCTCTGCACACAGTAAGTGCTCAATAAATACGATTGATTGATTGATTGATTGATTTGAAGTTGGGGATAGAGATAGTGTCATGGTTACTCGCTGGGGTGGGAGGGTGAAGTGGGACTCAGAGGCTCCTCAGTCAAAGCTGGTGCATAGCAGCCCCCATCCAAAACCGTCAGCTACTACCAACCTACCTAGCCCCAAATATCTCTGTTTATTGTTATATTGTACTCTCCCAAGGGCTTAGTACAGTGCTTTGCACACAGTAAGTGCTCTCGATAAATACCAGTGAATGAATGAATGAATGAATGAATGAATCTCCTTGAGGACAGGACTGTTTCTGTTCCTCTTCGTGTATCAATCAGTCAATCAATGGCATTTATTGACCACTTACTATGGTCAGATAGTTCACATGCAGACTGCTTTAAGCGCTTGGGAGAGTACAGTGTGTTTTCTGCCAAGGGTACTGTACAGGGCTCTATACAGAAGAGCAGCGTGAGAAGCAGCGTGGCGCAGTGGAAAGAGCCCGGGCTTTGGAGTCAGAGGTCATGGGTTCAAATCCTGGCTCCGACACGTCAGCTGTGTGACTTTGGGCAAGTCGCTTCACTTCTCTGAGCCTCAGTTCCCTCATCTGTAAAAAGGGGATGAAGACTGTGAGCCCCCCGTGGGACAACCTGATCACCTTGTAACCTCCCCAGAGCTTAGAACAGTGCTTTGCACACAGTAAGCGCTTAATAAATGCCATTATTATTATTATTATTATTATCATCATACACAGTAAGTGCCCCCCAAATACTGATGAATAAATGAATTTTTTCACTTTCATAAGCATTTCAACACTTGAAGGTCATTTTCCCAGGCCTGGACGATGTTTTGAGCAATAGTGCCCTTGTGGATGGACAGATAAGACTATGGTGAATGCCAGACTCTGCCGTTAGCCACTCAGAGCCTTCCAATGGTCGGTCAGTCAGTCAAACGTATTTGTTGACTGCGTACTGTGTGCAGAGCAATGAACTAAGCGCTTGGGAGAGTATGGTATAACAATAAACATGCCTGCCCATTCCTCTTGACTCACCTCCTCCCACTTACCTTCACTCTTCTCCCGCTACACTCCAGCATGCACTTGGCACTCCTCTCAAACTAGCCTACTCACTGGGCCTCATCCTCGTCCCACCCGTCAGCCACCGTTATTCACACCCTCCCTCCTGCCTGGGTCTCCCTCTCCCTCCATATATGCCAGACCACTGCCCCCCCCAACATCTTCAAAGCCCTTCTTAAATCCCGTAATAATAAAAAATATATAAGTTTTTAAGTGCTTACTATGTGCCAAGCACACATCTTATTCAGGACGACTTCCCTGATTAATATCTCATTTGCCCACCCTTTATCTCCTCGACTGTCACATCAGTTACCTCAGTTGCTTCAGATACCTCATCTGTAAGATGGGGATAAAGACTGTGAGCCCCACGTGGTGCAACTCAATTACCTTGTATCTACCCCAGTGCTTAGAACAGTGATTGGCACATAGTAAGCGTCTAACAAACAAATGCAATAATTATTAATTATTATTATCAGCACTCATATGCCACTTGGATACTCATGGAACACTTATGTCCAGATCTTCACACTCCTATTACTTCCTCCTGCTTTAATTTTTCGGTCTCCCTCACTGGACTGTAAACTTCTTGAGGGCAGGAATCACGTTGTGGCTCAGTGGAAAAAGCCTGGGCTTGGGAGTCAGAGGTCATGGGTTCTAATCCTGGCTCTGCCACTTGTCAGCTGTGTGACTTTGGGCAAGTCACTTAACTTCTCTGAGCCTTGGTTATCTCCTCTGTAAAATGGGGATTAAGACTGTGAGCCCCACGTGGGACTACCTTGTATTCCCCCCCGCCCCAGTGCTTAGAACAATGCTTGGTACATTCATTCATTTATTCAATCATAGTTATTGAGCACTTACAATGTGCAGAGCACTGTACTAAGCGCTTGGGAAGTACAAGTTGGCAACATATAGAGACGGTCCCTACCCAACAGTGGGCTCACAGTCTAGAAGAGCTTAACAAATACCAACGTTATTATTATTATTACCCTCTGTCGTACTCTCCGAAGTGCTTAATACAGTCCTCTGCATGCAGTAGGCACTCAATAAATACTACTGACTGATTGACTAAATTATTGAGGTACTGGTCCCCAGGGTTTACATTAAAGAACTCTCAATGACTTTCTGGATTTCAAGTCTCTTGGGGTGGGGTAAATGCATCAGTGACAGCACACAGAGTTCTCCAGTCACAGAAACAAAGGACTCTAAAATTATAATCTTAAACAAGTAGGAATAAGCAGGAGTTTACACCAGCCCGTGATTTCAGTCTATAAATTTCCATATAAACAGATTCAATGTATTTGTCGGTTCCCATTTCAGCTTCTGCCATAAGATTGATGGACAAGAATTTCAATGCGGTATAATTGTGTATTCTGTAAATTAAAGCAGCGTGGCATGCTGGCTGAGAAGAGCATATTTTACACTTCATTACATCTGCCGCAACTCGACCGTGGGTGCGTTTCAGAGCTGTGAACCATTTTTCCGATGCCTAATCTGGGGTGAGGGACACACCCACCCCTTGGCTGAACCACAGGAGCGTAGAAATGGCCTGTCATAGGGCAGGAGGAAATCCTTCCCAACGCATAATCCTTCACGGCTTGACATGTCTTGCCTCACCTGACCTTCCTCTTTGGTCCACATTTGAGTCTGCCACCCAGATCATTTTTATTCAAAAACATTCAGTCCATCTCTCTCCACTCCTCAAGAACCTCCAGTGGTTGCCCATCCGCCTCCACACCAAACAGGAACTTTTCGCCTTTGGCTTTAAGACACTCAATCAGCTCTCCGCCACATACATAGCCTCACTCACCTCCCACTACAACCCATCTCCACACATTTCATTTGTCAATCGGTTGTACTTACTGAGCACTTACTGTGTGCAGAGCACTAAGTGCTCGGGTGAGTAAAATACAATGCAGTTGATAGACAGGATACCAGCCATCAAAGAGCTTGCAATTTTGGCAACATCATTATATTCTGAAAGTTCCAAAACCAGAACACCATTTATAATGAATCATTCATTTACAGGGATTTAAATTAGATGTGTGTAAAGGATTAGCATGCATCAGTTTCAATAAGACTCCTACAACAATAAAACTGTCTACGTTATCTGATTTGGGCTACATAGAGCAGCTGAATATAAGGAAAACAAAAACATTGGATAATCGTAGACAAAATTAAAGTCATCAACACAGGCCACATAATTTTCCAATATGTGTAGTTTAAGTCTCTGGATGCTCAATAAATAGCTTCACATGGATACATTCAAAAAAATGTGTGGGTCCAATTTTATAACACTTGCCATGACAAAATCTGGAAAATAAGAACCACCCAACAATATTTAGCTGGGGGATTCTGTAAAACACAGAAGAACCTATTTTAAAACTTCTCGAGTTACTTTTTATAAACTCCTCTCCGGGAACTCACTCAGCGTACCTCGATCTCATCTATCTCAGTGCCGACTCTTGCCCATGTCTTCCCTTAAGCCCCAAGCCCCTTCCACTTTCATATCCACCATTCTCCTCACCCTCAAATCCTTGTTAAAATCACATCTTCTCAGAGGGACCTTCCCTGATTAAGTCTTCTTTTCCCCTTCTCCCTCTCCTCTCTGTGTCATCTATGAACTCAGATCTATAGCCTTTAAATATTTGGAATTCAACCCACCCTTGGCCCCATAGCATTATCTGTCTATCTATCTATCCATCTATCTATCTATCATCTATCTCAGCTGTGTGACTTTGGGCAAGTCACTTCACTTCTCTGGGCCTCAGTGACCTCATCTGGAAAATGAGGATGAAGACTGGGACAACCTGATCCCCTTATATTCATTCAATCGTATTTATTGCGTGCTTACTGCATGCACAGCACTGTATTAAGCGCTTGGGAAGTACAAGTTGGCAACATATACAGACGGTCCCTACCCAACATTGGGCTCACAGTCTAGAAACTTATAACCTCCCCAGCGCTTAGGATAGTGCTTTGCACATAGTAAGTGCTTAATAAATGCCATCATTATTATTATTATAGTGAGCAGCGTGGCTCAGTGGAAAGAGCCCGGGCTTTGGAGTCAGAGGTCATGGGTTCAAATCCCGGCTCCGCCAATTGTCAGCTGGGTGACTTCAGGCAAGTCACTTCACTTCTCTGTGCCTCAGTTACCTCATCTGTAAAATGGGGATGACTGTAAGCCCCACATGGGGCGACCTGATCACCTTGTATTCTCCCTAGCACTTAGAACAGTGCTTTGCACATAGTAAGCGCTTAAAAAATGCCATCATCATTATTATCTATCTATCTATCTATCTATCTATCTGTCTGTCTGTCTGTCTGTCCGTCTGTCTATCCATCCATCCATCCATCTGTCTCTATTTTAATGTTGGTCTCCCTCTCTAGAATGTAAGTTCCATATGAGCAGAGAATGTGTCTACCAATTCTCTTGTGCTCTCTCCAGCTTTTAGTATGTGCTCTGGAAGCAGTAAGCACTCAATAAATACTATTGAATGACTGATATTTGATGGCATTTTATTAATCGTACATATCAGTCTCAAATTTAGAAAGTGGCCTTCACAAATTTATCCCGGTCAACCCCAAAACGTCCCTTCCTAAAGCTCGTGGCTCAGTGGAAAGAGCCCAGGCTTTGGAGTCAGAGTTCATGGGTTTGAAACCCCTCTCTACCAATTGTCAGCTGTGTGACTTTGGGCAAGTCACTTAACTTCTCTGTGCCTCAGTTCCCTCATCTGTAAAATGGGGATTAAGATTGTGAGCCCCCCGTGGGACAACCTGATCATCTTGTAATCTTCCCAGTGCTTAGAACAGTGCTTTGCACATAGTAAGCACTTAATAAATGCCATCATTATTATTTATTATTATCATTTATTATGTCTCTATCTTCTCTCTCACTGATGACCCCTTGCTGATGACTTCCCTCCTGACTGAAAGCAGCATGGCCTAGTGGTTAGAGAGTGGGCCTGGGAGTCTGAAGGTCATGGGTTCTAATCCCAGCTCCACCACTTGTCTGCTGGGTGACCTTGGGCAAGTCCTTTCACTTCTTTGTGTCTCAGTTACCCCAACTGTAAAATGGGGAGTGAGACTGTGAACCCCAAATGGGGCAGGAACTGTGTCCAACCCAATTTGCTTGTATCCACCCCAGTGTTTAATACAGTGCCTGGCACAATGGAAGCACTTAAATAGTACAATTATTATTATCCCATCACTTAGTACAGTACCCCAGGGTTTAGTACAGTGCTTGGCACATTCATTCATTCAATCATTCATTCAATCATATTTATTGAGCACTTACTGTGTGCAGAGCACTGTACTAAGCGCTTGGGAAGTACAAGTTGGTAACATATAGAGACAGTTCCTACCCAACAGTGGGCTCACAGTCTAGAAGGGGGAGACAGACAACAAAACAAGACATATTAACAAAATAAAATAAATAGAATAAATATGTACAAATAAAATAGAGTAATAAATACGTACAAACATATATACATATATAGGTGCTGTGGGGAGGGGGAGGAGGGGAAGAGGAAAGAGGGGGCTCAGTCTGGGAAGGCCTCCAGGAGGAGGTGAGCTCTCAGTAGGGCTTTGAAGGGAGGAAGAGAGCTAGCTTGGCGGATGTGGGGAGGGAGGGCATTCCAGGCCAGCGGGGATGACGTGGGCCGGGGGTTGACGGCGGGACAGGCGAGAACAAGGCATGGTGAGGAGATTAGTGGCAGAGGAGCGGAGGGTGCGGGCTGGGCTGGAGAAGGAGAGAAGGGTGGTTAGGAAGGAGGGGGCGAGGTGATGGACAGCCTTGACGCCGAGGGTGAGGAGTTAAGCACATAGTAAGTGCTTAACAAATACCATTATTATTATTGCTGAAACTCATTCCCCCTTCTATTTCCTACAGACTGGCCCTCTCCCCACCTTCAAAGCCCTAACTAAAATTCATTAAATCGTATTTATTGAGCACTTACTGTGTGCAGAGCACTGTACTAAGCACTTGATCACATCTCCTCCTTTCCTGACATCTCTCACTTCCCCATGTTATTCCCCTCCCCACTGCATCATCCAAGTACCTGAGTTTGTACCTTCTAAGCACTTTGCTATTCACCCACCCCAACCCCACAGCCTTGATGTACATATTCAGCGCTTAGAACAGTGCTTGGCACACAGTAAGCGCTTAACAAATACCATCATTATTATATTCTTGTGTTCTACTGCTTCCCAATCTGTAATTTATTTTAATGCCAGTCTCCCTCAGTAGATTGGAAACTCCTTGAGGACAGAGATCACGTCTGCCAACTCTACTGAACTCTCCCAGGCACTTAGTACAGTTTGTTGCCCACATTAAGCACGCAATACCATGGGTCGATTGATTGATGATTGATTGGTTTGGTTCTATGCAAGCCAGATGGAGAAATCTGCTGCAGTCCCGTGTGTTTTCTGACCCAACCCATGGGAACCCTCCACAGAGAGTTGTGGGGCAAGTGTGGGGAAGCGTGAGCTGGAGTTTTGTCGAATGAATGAAGGAATACACAGCCGCCACCACCATTATTAACAGGAGGTCCTGGTTATTGCCCACAACTCTGCTGTGGTCAGTTCTGAGATCACCGCTTCCTCTTCCCTTTCCCCCTCTCCTTCCAACCTGCTTCCAACTCTATCCAACCTGCTTATTTCATATCAATCCCTTGTATCAAACTTGCATCCAACCCGATTTGCTTGTAATAATAATAATAATAATGATGATGGCATTTATAAAGCGCTTACTATGTGCAAAGCACTGTTCTAAGTGCTGGGGAGGTTACAGGGTGATCAGGTTGTCCCACGGGGGGCTCACAGTCTTAATCCCCATTTTACAGATGAGGTAACTGAGGCACGGAGAAGTGAAGTGACTTGTCCAAAGTCACCCAGCTGACAATTGGCGGAGCCGGGATTTGAACCCCCGACCTCTGACTCCAAAGCCCGTGCTCTTTCCACTGAGCCACGCTGCTTCTTGTCACCACCCTAGTGGTTCGTACAGTGCCTGGCACATAGTAAGCGCTTAACAAATACCACAATAACAAAACTTATCTCAGGCCCAATTCACCTTAATGGGAATTCCAATCTCCATCTCAGCAGTTCAGGATCTGCACAACAAATCACAGCGGCCCTGCCAAGGAAATGTGTCGGTTCCGATTCCTGTGACTCCCCGATGGAGTAATAGTAGTAACAATTGTTTTTATTACGTGCTTACTGTACTAAGTGTGGGGAAAGAATAAACAGATGGGAATTAAGACACAGTCCCTGTCCCTTATAGCGGGGAGGGGGTTCACAACCTCAGATATAAGTAGGGAGAAAGGCCTGGAGACGGACACATCAGGCGTGATGAAACATTAAAGCAGAACACAGACTAAAGCACACAATAAAAACAAAATCACCCGGGTCCTGTGGCTAGAGGAGCAGAATATCAAACTCCTCAGGGCTCAGAGAAGGACAAAGCTCACCTCCATGTGACCCTTATGATATAGTCTCCTGAGCCTCACCCCATGGGGAAGGGGCAATCACGGGTAGTGTCCTGGCTGAATCGGGATGTCAGGAATGGGGCTAGTGTCCCAGGCATTAGTGCTACGAGGAAGGGGAGGAGGAGGAGCATTAGTAGTCTTTAATGAAGACTACTGGGTGCCAAGTACAATGCCAAGTGCAGGGAAAAGATACAAAGGTGGGAATTAAGACACTGTCCCTTTTCCTTGGCTGGGTGGCAGGGAGCTCATAACCTCAGATATAATTGGGGAGAAGGGCCTGGAGACCAACGCATCAGGAGTGATGAAACGTTAAAGCAGAACACAGACTAAAGCTCACAATAAAAACAAAATCACCAGGTTCCTGTGGCTAGAGGAGCAAAATTTCAGGCTCCTCGGGGCTCGGAGAAGGACAAAGCTCATCTCCACCTGACCCTTGCGATATAGTCTCCTGACCCTCACCCCAGTGAGAAGGGGCAAACGAGTGCAGTGATCAGGATGTCAGAGCAGCAGTATCGGTGGTAGGAAGAGGATGAGAAGTGACCCCCAAGGGGCTCACAATCTAAGAATAAAGAGGGCCAGGGGACAGGGGACAGGCAGAAAAGGAAGGATGGAGCAACACAAACACAAAGAGAAGGAGAAGGAGAAATCCAAAGAATGAAAGCCAAAACGTGCATTACAGCGTTACTCTTGCTGGATCTAGTAAATTCGTTGCAGGCAAGGAATGTGTTTCTTATATTGTTGTGTCACACTCTCCCAGGTGCTAAGTACAGTGCCTTGCACACAGTAACTGCTCAATTAATACAATTGACTGACTGATTAGGGAAATTATTCAGATTAGTTGGGCAATCCTGCGGAGACCTCGTTTTAAGCGCTGGGGTTGTTTTCCTGATCTCTTTTTTGTAATGTCTGATTCAAGAGTTTCGATCTGTTTACCTTTAGGATACAAGCAAACAATTCCTTTCGCCCTGGTATTCCCAAACAACTGGCCTCATCTACATACGATTTTCTACATAGCAAGTCCCCCTTCAAATATGCCAGGCGATATCTCCCACCCTCCTTCCAAACCTCCTCCATCTCCAGGAGGCATTTCCCGATTGCTCCCCAGCTCCTGAT
Source organism: Tachyglossus aculeatus (assembly GCF_015852505.1). Taxonomy (NCBI): domain Eukaryota; kingdom Metazoa; phylum Chordata; class Mammalia; order Monotremata; family Tachyglossidae; genus Tachyglossus; species Tachyglossus aculeatus. Next base: position 67,811,889 of record NC_052069.1, on the reverse strand, counting down.
CTTGTTGCTCTAACAACCAGTTTATCCCTGACTTACCTTTCCATTTATATGCACAGTTTACTCATTTTTCGTAACTCACGCTGAGGCCAGTTATAGTTCTCCTTCCTGATCATCCAACCTCCTGCCTCTCCCCACTTCAGTCTAAACTTCACTCTGCTGACTGGATTATCTGTCTACAGATCTGCCTGTGCCTCAGTTACCGCATCTGGAAAATGGGGATTAAGACTGTGAGCCCCTAGTGGGACAACCTGTTCACCTTGTAACCTCCCCAGTGCTTAGAACAGTGCTTTGCACATAGTGTTTTATAAATGCCATTATTATTATTATTATTATTATTATTATTATTATTATCATTATTATGGTTGGCAGTGCTGTCTTCTCACTGAAGGAAGGCTTGATGGAAACTAGATGGGCAAAACCCAGAGAGGTTCAGGGTCATTTTGGGTACTCCGCCGCCACCCCTCTACAATAAAAATACCATAGTGATAGCATCCTAAACCTGAGCTTCAACAATTCCAATTCTCTGAGAATGTATACTCTATTACTATTATTTCAAACCTCCCATCCCTAAGAAGGAAGACATTTGCCAAGTAAATGCAGTTGTCTCTTCTCTTTCATTCTATCCACTGTTCTCCTGAGGCTCCATCTGATGATCCTTCTGCTTGAAATTGAGCATTCCCTTCTCAAACTGTGCTGAGCCTCCCCCTCGAGAGAGAGCAAATTGATGAATATCATCAAATACCAAATAACGTGCAGGCCCAAACTGATCTGATCACAACATTCCGACAGCAGAGGTCACTTAGATCCCATTTTTCCACTTCGGTGCTGCGTGTGTGGAAAACCTGGGTAGGGACCGTCTCTATATGTCGCCGATTTGTACTTCCCAAGCGCTTAGTACAGTGCTCTGCATACAGAAAGCGCTCAACAAATACGATTGAATGAATGAACGAGTGAAAACGTAAGGTGCCTTCTGGCCAAGGGGGCCACATGAGAAATCCGGAGAAGACCGTTGTGAAATTAACGAGGGAATGTAATGTGGAATCTTATTTTATCACACTTCCTGCTCCGATTGTTTGATAACTGATAGCATGTTATACTGTGTCCAGTTGGTTTTACAAAAAAATTCTGGAAGGAAGGTGAATTAACCATTTCACCACCACTCCACCAAGACCAAAGAAAGTAGAGCTGAAGTAGAGTTGCATTTTCCTCCCTGAGGACATGTGGGGTCTGGGTTAGGGGCATATTACCACCTGAAAGGTGATGGATGAAAAGGACCACCTCACCTCCTGTAAAACAGCTTGGCCTATTGGAAAAAGCAAGGGCCAGGGAATTAGAGGGACGTAGGTTCTAATCCCGACTCCGTCACTTTTCTGCTGTATCACCCTGGGCAAGTGACTTCACTTTTCTGGACCTCAATTCCCTCATTTATTCATTCATTCAATTGTATTTATTGAGCGCTAACTGTGTGTGGAGCACTGTACTAAGCACTTGGAAAGTACAATTCAGCGACAGATAGAGACAATCCCGACCCAACAACGGGAGATGAAGACTGTGGTGCGGTACATGGACTATGTCACACCTGATGAACTTGTATCTTTCCCAGTGCTTAGTGCCGTGCCTGGTACATAGTAAGCGCTGAACAGATACCATTAAAAAAAAAAAAGGTGTCCCAGTGTGCCACAGAGCGCCTACTCAAAATCTATATCAGGGACCCAAGTGTGACTTTGAGATCCTTCTCTTGTCCTTGTTCCTTATATGTGACTAGATGTCACCTAGGGAGACACAAAGAGGCCATCTCAAATTGCTCTAAAATGGTCATTTGCAAAGATTTGAAAATGGGAAATTTTCATTTATTTTAGCGCTTTCTTTCCCCCTCTCCTAACCAAGTTAAATCCAGCATTCAGGTGTCTGGGGTTTACACCGAATGTCAAATATAATTAGATTCAGCCGGCACTGCACTGTGCGATTATCCATGTCTTACTGACTCATCAGACACGGAATCACATGGGTGTGCAACGTGCACTAATAAGTCACTTTGGGTAACAGAGAGCAAGATGCTTTGTCTAACGTAGAAATGGTAAATGTGCTCAAAGGCTCCATTCATCAACGGGAAAAATGCCTTCAATGTGATTCCACTTAGCAGCAGAAAATAACAACCCAGGATGTAAGTAGCTTAACACAACCATCTTCCTATGAGATTTACCGAGAAGCAAGTCAAACATGCAGAACACTTAGAAAGTAGCTATTTCAGTCTCGTCAATGAAATAAAACCAGGATGTCAACTCGACACGAACACAAATGATGCCCTTATTAATGAATAACTTGTCAGCATCGGCTCGGCTTTAGTAACAGACTCCCCCATTTTAGACTGTGAGCCCACTGTTGGGTAGGGACTGTCTCTGTATGTTACCAACTTGTACTTCTCAAGCGCTTAGCACAGTGCTCTGCACACAGTAAGCGCTCAATAAACATGATTGATTGATTGATTGATTTGGAATCATGCAGGAAACACAGAAATGCATTTACACTTATTTTAACTCAAAGGATTTCTAAAGGGTGGGGTTTTCAGGTGTTGGAAATTCACTTCCTGAGAAATATTAATTTTACTCTCAGAAAAGAACTCCATCTACTATCAGTTTCACAAAGTCCATATTAATGTCACCTAGGAAATGAATCATTAGCCTAACAGATATCGGACAAGGACAGAACACAAGTCAGCGATACAAAACTCCCTGAAAAGCATGTCTGCATTTACGAAATGTCTAAAATACCCTTTGACTTTCTGGAAAACGTTTGGAAATGACTTACCGTAACCCTGAAATGCTGACTGTGTATAAATGTTTACCCTTTCCTCAGTGGGACCTCAGCTTTGCCCTTCAACGCAGCTTAAATGACTTTCCAGAGTTCATGTTGTCTGACCTGTTATCGACATGAGGTCATCTAGAACTGATTTCCCAAAATCACACATGGCAGGATCAATACCATTTTTCCACTGTGCTGACATTTCCTCTATTCTGGACAAACCTGAAATCTCCAAATGTGAAAGGGAGGGTAAGGATGGCTTTCAACGTTTGCAGACCAATTTTACCTCATCTATGCACAGAGGCAGCGTGACATAAAGCACCGGCATCCATCAATCGGCGCTTAGTACAGTGCCTGGCACATAGTTAGTGCTTAACAAATACCATAGTTATTATTATTATTATTGTTATTATATTCTTTGAGCATTTACTGGGTGCCCAGCATCAATACTAAGCCCTCGGGAGAGTACAGCACGAAAGAGTTGATAGACACGTTCCCTGCCCACAATGAGCTTACAGTCTAAAGGGATATATGAGTCTAGAAGCATATGCCTAAAATGCCTTATGATTATGAGTTCATACTGGCTGTTGATTTGCAAAGTGATTCATCATATGTTTATCCAAAATTAGGTAATCTGTGCAAACCTGTGCTTCCCAACCTTCTTTTGTTTCAGGACGAGCTGTGTTTCAGTGACTGCTTTGCATAGGGACACGTTAAGCACTCAATAAATACCCTTGATTTCCTGTTATATTGACTCTCCCAAGCTCTTAGTACAATCTCCCCTGACTTTCCCATCACTGTAGACAGCACTACCATCCTTCCCATCTCGCAAGCCCGCAACCTTGGTGTCATAAGCGCTTGTTACCTCAAGCGCCTAGTACAGTGCTCTGCACACAGTAAGCGCTCAATAAATATGATTGATTGATTAGAGAAGCATCCTGGCTCAGTGGAAAGAGTCAGAGGTCATGGGTTCGAATCCTGACTCCGCCACTTGTCAGCTGTGTGACCTTGGGCAAGTCGCTTACCTTCTCTGTGCCTCAGTTACCTCATCTGTAAAATGGGGATTAAGACTGTATGTTCCACGTGGGACAACCTGATCACCTTGTATCCCCCAAGCACTTAGAACAGTGCTTTGCACATAGTAAGCGCTTAACAAATACCATCATTGTTATTATTATTATCCTCGACTCCGCTCTATCGTTCACCCTACACATCCAATCCGTCACCAAGGGGGAGATTTCTCACTATGAGCAGAACAAACAACAATGGCAGAAGCAGAACCTGGCGAGAGGCAGTTTGACTCAAGCATTTGACGACTGCATTTTATTTTCTGAAATGGAACATCTCCTCCTCCCCATCCCCCCCCACCCTACCTCCTTCCCCTCCCCATAGCACCTGTATATATGTTTGCACAGATTTATTACTCTATTTTACTTGTAATATTTACTATTCTATTTATTTTGTTAATGATGTGCATCTAGCTTTAATACTATTTGTTCTGACGACTTGACACCCGTCCACATGTTTTGTTTTGTTGTCTGTCTCCCCCTTCTAGACTGTGAGCCCGCTGTTGGGTAGGGACCGTCTCTATACGTTGCCAACTTGTACTTCCCAAGCGCTTAGTACATCCTCTGCACACAGTAAGTGCTCAATAAATACGATTGGATGAATGAATGAATGAACATCCAGATGCCTGGGAGGCTGCATGCTTCTTGAGGGCATTATCTTTTTCTTTAACTCTATGATCCCCAAGGATTTACTATTCATTCAATCGTATTTATTGAGCACTTACTGTGTGCAGAGGATGTACTAAGCGCTTGGGAAGTACAAGCTGGCAACATATAGAGATGGTCCCTACCCAACAGTGGGCTCATAGTCTAGAAGACTGTGGTACTCAGTACTCAGAGAGTGCTCAATAAAGCAGCTGCAGCGTACACTACAGGCATTTAAACATTTGGTTATAAGAGGAATAACTCTTTCCAATTGCCCTCTTGGCTGGATTGCTCATTTTGACTGTCAAGTGAAAGAGAGAGAGAGAGAGAGAGAGAAAGAGAGAGAGAGAGAGAGAGAGAGAGAGAGAGAGAGAGAGAGAGAGAGAGAGAGAGAGAGAGAGAGAGAGAGAGAGAAAGAGTGTTAGAACTGTGCAGGAATGGACTAGGCACCTATCATTAAAGAAGGCTAAAGCACAGTCTTTATTTAACCAATAAAGGAGAAGGGTGGTGGGGGACAATATGAGTCTTCAAATTTTGTGGCTCTCATCTGGACCATATCCAAGTTTCCTATGTTTAGGGCTTTGAGACCTCATACTGAACCCAATAGCTAAAACAAAGACCTTACTCACCCAAAGGGATAGCATTTCACAGTTCCTACCCGCTCTATTTTCTTTTTGCATCTCCGTAGCATGCTACTTTTTTTTTGATCAGGCCACAGAACTGCATGTCTAATCATGTTTACCTCAGGGTCAAACTTGTGTAAAGCTAACTAACCTCACCCCATTTTGGATTCTGCAGGGTTTTTGGTTTTCTCTTCTAAATGAATAACCCTCTAATAGTCCCTGCTGAATCTCAACCTCGACACTGTAAGCTCATCCTCTGGACTGTAAATGCATTATGGGCAGGGGATGTGGCTGTTATACTGTTATATTGTACTCTCTCAAACGCTTAGTACAGTGCTCTGTTCACAGTAAGTGCTCAATAAATATGTCTGACTGACTCACTCCTTATATCCATTCAATTCTCCAACCTGCCCTGGCCATTCTCCTTGGAATTATCATCCCAAGCCTGTTGGGGAGATCAGGAAGTTTAGAATAATAATGATGGCATTTGTTAAGCGCTTACTATGTGCAAAGCACTGTTCTAAGCACTGAGGGGGGGATTCAAGGTGATCAGGTTGTCCCACATGGGACTCAGAGTCTTAATCCCCATTTTACAGATGAGGTAACTGAGGTCCAGAGAAGTTAAGTGACTTGCCCAAGGTCACACAGCAGACTTGTACTTCCCAAGCACGTGGTACAGTGCTCTGCACACAGTATGCGCTCAATAAATACGATTGAATGAATGTATGAATGTGGCAGAGCCGGGATTAGAACCCATGACCTCTGACTCCCAACTCTGTGCTCTTTCCACTGAGCCACGCTCTTTTTTATCACCATCATCATTAATAAAAACATGAACTGACACCTGTGCCCAAGCTCTTTCCACAGTAATAATAATAATAATAATGATAACTGTGGTATTTGTTAAGTGCTTACTATATGCCAGGCACTGTACGAAGCGCTGGGGTAGACACAAGCAAATCAGGTTGGACAGTCCCTGTCCCACATGGGGCTCACAGTTTTAATTCCCATTTTACACATGAGGTAAGTGGGCACAAAGAAGTGAAGTGACCTGCTCAGGGTCACCTAGCAGACAAGTGGCGGAGTCAGGATTTGAACCCAGGTCCTTCTGACTCCCATGCTCATGCTCTATCCCCTAGGCCACAAAAAGCGCTACCCACAATAAATCCCATTTTTTTACGGCTCACAATAATACCAGCTGAATACATGAGTGCTGGGCACTCTCTTTTGATGTTTTAAGGGTGGACGAATTGTTTAGGAATTGTTTAGCTAACTTAGAGACCTCAGTCTTCAGACTCTCTGTGTTGGTATTTAAAAATAGGAGCGATTGGTAGCTAATGAATCAAGCGATCGTATTCATTGAGCACTGACTTTGTACAGGAGCACTGTATTACTACATGTCTGCTCTGTGATCTTGGGCAAGTCACTTCACTTCTCTGTGCCTCAGTTACCTCATCTGTAAACTGGGGATATGAACGTGAGCCCCACATGGGACAGGGACTGTGTCCAACCTGATTAACCTCTATTTACCCCAGAGTTTACAACAGTGTTTGGCACGCAGTAAACACAAGTTATTGTTTTATGCTGCCGAGTCATGTCCGACCCATGGCGACGCCATGGACACATCTCTCCCAAAACGCCCCACCTCCACCTGCAATTGTTCTGGTTGTGTATCCAAAGAGTTTTCTTGGTAAAAATACAGATGCAGTTTACCATGGCCTCTTCTTCTCAGTAAACCTGAGTCTCCATCCTCGACTCTCTCCCACGCTGCTGCTGCCCAGCATAGGTGAGTTTTGACTTGTAGCAGATTACCTTCCACTCGCTAGCCACTGCCCAAGCAAGGATAGGCCTCTGCTTGACTCTTCCTCCCATAGTTGAGACTGGTAGAGTACTGGAAACTCCAGATGTGACCCTGAGGTGGACTTAACAAGTACCATTATTATTATTATTATGAATAGTAGTAGTAATAATAATAATAGTTACTATAACTATATAGTTGAGACTGGTAGAGTACTGGAAACTCCAGGTGCGACCCTGAGGTGGACTTAAGTACCATTATTATTATTATTATGAATAGTAGTAGTAATAATAATAATAGGTACTATTACTATATACTTGGGAGAGTACAATAGAGTTAGTAGACATGATCCCTGCCTTCAAGGAGCTTATAAGGTAGCAGACGAGACAGACACTGACATATGTTTCAGGGTTGGGGAAGCAGTAGAAAATAAAGATTTGGACATAAATGCAATGGGAGAGTAGCGTGTACCCTCACTACTACTACTGAGAAGCAGCATGGCTCAGTGGAAAGAGCATGGGTTTGGGAGTCAGAGGTCATGGGTTCGAATCCTCGCTCTGCCACTTGTCAGCTGTGTGACCTTGGGCAAGCCACTTAACTTCTCTGGGCCTCCGTTCCTTCATCTGTAAAATGGAGATTAAGACTGTGACCCCCACATGGGACAACCTGATTACTTTGTATCCCCCAAGCGCTTAGAACAGTGCTTTGCATATAGTAAGTGCTTAACAAATACCATCATTATTATTATTATTATTACCCAAGTGTGCTTAAGTGGCAGTTGGGGGTAGAAATAGGGTGGGGATAATGGAGATTAATCAGGGAAGGTCTCCTGCAGGAGATGTGACTTTGGCCTTAAAGGTTGGGGAGAACTGTGGTCTGCCAGATAGGAAGGCAATTCCAGGCAGGAAGGAGGATGTGATCAAAGGGTCACTGCCAGGAGAGAAGAGAATGAGGTAAAGAGAGTAGGTTGGATTGAGGGGAGCCAAGCATTTTAGCTAGGGAGAAGAATGAAGATAAGTAGGGGGGACAGAGCTGATGTAGTGAATACTTGAGAAGGTTTGTTCCTAGAAGCTGGAGGATGGACTAGGTGACCCCTCCCGACCTCTTTCAGCCCTCGGATGACCGTAACTGGGAAGATGAGAATGAGGATGAAGGAAGGTGCAGCTAAGGGGGATTGAAGGCAGCGAAGCTGGAGACATTACTGCTGAGGTGCCCGTTCACTCCCCTGCAGAAGGTAAAAAGAGGTAACACCCTCCCTTCTGGGCAAGGCTCCGATTCCTCCCAGCCCCAGGGACCGTGTCCCTGGAGGCTTCGGCTGAAAATGGAGAAAGAAAATCAAGACAGATCTCCAAATAAAATCCTGTCCTGATTAAGACTGTGAGCCCCATGTGGGAAAGGGACAGGGGCAGGCACTTAGAACAGTATCTTGACACACAGCAAGCACTGAACAAAAACCATTATTATTGTCTGTCCAGGAACTACCCTCGTTCATTCTGGGCACCACCCCCGCCTCCAACCCCTGCCCAAGGCTCCTGGGGCTCCTTCACAATCTGGCAACTGCCGTGGCATGGGGAGAATTGCTCCGACGTGTGGAAAGATTTCTTCTCCTCTGGAGGACCAGACAGCCAAAGACAGGGGCTACCTCTCTTGAGAAATTCAGATCCGAACACCAGCTCCCAGACCTGCCCTAAGGTAGAGGTTTGGACTGAAGCTGGGTATGGGCAGGGAATGAGTCTGGCTAATTCTGTTGGACTGTACTCTCCCAGGTGCTTAGTACAGTGCTCTGCACATAGTAAGTGCTCAATAAATACCATCGACTGACTGATTAAAAACAGTCAGGCCCTCATGTGTGCTTTGCTGCCCTACGTGAAAGGAAGATTTTGTTTGGCTCACCCCTTGGTCTAGCCTGTTCATGTTGGACACAGTTCATGTCCCACATGAGACTCACTGAATTAATCCCCATTTTACAGCTGAGCTGAGGCACAGAGAAGTGAAGTGAGTTTCCCAAGGTCACGCAGCAGACAAGTGGTGGAACCAAGATTAGAACCCAGGTCTTTCTGATTCCCAGGCCTGTGCTCTATCCCCTAGGCCACAACGCTTTTCACTTTCCTCCCTCTCCCTGGGATGAATGATTAGAAAGAAATAAGGGAGATGCAGTTTGGCAGAGTGGAAAGAGTCAGTCAGTCAGTTAATTGTACTTATTGAGTGCTTACTGTGGGCAAAACACTATACTAAGTGCTTAAGCGCTAGGGAGAGTACAATATAACAACCTAACAGACACTTTCCCTGCCCAGAGAGAGCTAACCCGAGCCTGGCAGTCAGGAGACCTGGATTCTGATCCCGGATCTGCCGCTTTCTTGTTCTGTGAACTTAGACCCACTACTTCACTTCTCTGTGCCTCAGTTTTCTCATTTGCAAACTGGGAATTAAATTCCTCTTCTCCTCCCTGTTAGACTGGAAGTCTCATGTGGCACGGGGATTGTGTCAGATCTGATGTGTTGTTTTTCTCCCAGTGCTTAGTAAAGTGTTCAGCACATAGTAAGAGCTTAAACAAAATACCACAATTGTCATTCTTATGTTAAAGAAAAATGAAAATGTTCATGCCTTAAGGAAGAGACAGTTGACAGCACTCTCAATTGACAGTCCTGAGTCCCTACTGAATGCAGAGTACTGTTCTGAGCACATGCTCTGAGTGGAGCACTCTACACTCATGGGTCTGTTATACTGCTACATTGGACTCTTTCAAGAGCTTAGCTCAGTGCTACGAACACAGTAATAATAATAATAATGGTGGCATTTGTTAAGCACTTACTATGTATCAAACACTGCTCTATGCGCTGGCAAGGTAATCAGGTTGTCCCACACAGGGCTCACATTCTTAATCCTCATTTTACAGATGAGGGAACTGAGGCACAGAGAAGTTAAGTGACTTGCCCAAGGTCACACAGCTGACAAGAGGCAGAGCTGGGATTAGAACCCATGACCTCTGACTCTCAAGCCCGGGCTCTTGCCACTGAGCCATGCTGCTTCAACTGCTCATTAAATATGAATGACTGACTTATTCAAAACATGTGCTTTCCCTGTGTGTTTTGGACAGGAATCTGATAAGGAATTATGACACCTTCTTCCAACAAAACAGGTCTCTTTGGAGAAAAAATGAGGCGATGTCAGAAGAAACAGTAGTGCGAAAGTACACAACACTGTTAAAGTAAACCTCCTAGAATGCCAATTTCCTAGGGCTCTTCAGGAATGTAATTCTCACATTAGAGAATAACTGAGCGCACCGGCCCACCTACCCAGAGCTGGACTGAAAAAGCAGTCTGGTTTGTGGAAAGATGACAGGCTTGGGAGGCAGAAGGACCTGGGTTCTAATCTTGACTCTGCCATATGCCTGCTGTTTGACCTGAGGCAAGTCACTTCACTTCTCTGTGTCTCAGTTACCTCATCTGTAAAATGGGGATTGAGTCCTACTCCCTCCCTCCTACTTAGACTGTGAGCCCCAAATAGGACAGGGACAGTGTCTAAAGTGATTAACTTGGATCCACCCCAGAGCTCAGAACAGTGTTGGTGCATAGTAAGCGCTTAATAAGTATAATAATAATTATTATTATTACAGTGTGCAGAGGACCAACCTGCCCACTCAATGCAGAGAACATGTCTACCATCTCATTCATTCATTCATTCATTCAATCGTATTTATTGAGCACTTACTGTGTGCAGAGCACTGTACTAAGCGCTTGGTAAGTACAAGTTGGCAACATATAGAGACGGTCCCTACCCAACAGCGGGCTCACAGTCTAGAAGGGGGAGACAGACAACAAAACAAAACATATTAACAAAATAAAATAAATAGAATAAATACGTACAAATAAAATAGAGTAATAAATACGTAAAAACATATATGCATATATACAGGTACTGTGGGGAGGGGAAGGAGGTAAGGCGGGGAGGATGTGGAGGGGGCTCAGTCTGGGCCCCCTTGCAATCTCAATCTCCCTTGCACTGTATTCTTCCAAGTGCTTAGTGCAGTGCTCTGCACACAGTAAGTGCTTAATAACTACCACTGATCGATTCATTTCTTCATTGATTAATAGAACTCTTCTCACTCTTCACTTGCTCTCTTGAGGAGCTCATTTGTTCACAGATTTCAACTACCCCTTCTACATGAAGGACTTCCAAATTTGCCTCTCTAGCCCTGACCGCTCATCTGCCCTGCAATGCTGTATGCTCTCTTGCCTCCAAAACATCTCTTGGATGTTCCCTTTCCACGTCAAAACACAACAACATGTCAAAACAGAACTCCTCATCCTTCCCTCAAACCCTCTCCTGGAAACTTTTCTGGGGTAACATCCTCATCCTCCCTTCCCAGACCAATGCCAATCTCGGGATCATCTCTGACTCCTTGACGTCTTTCAATGCACACATTTGATCTACCACCAGATCCCGGCAATTCTTCTGGATCTGTCATTTCTTCTCCCCGCAAAACATCCTGGTACAAGCTCTGGTCATACCATGGCTAAAATATTCTGTCAATCAATGGTATTTAGTGAGCGCTTACTACATGCAGAGCACTGTACTAAGGGCTTGACAGGGTACAATACAACAGAGTTGGCAGATACACCGCCTGTCCACAATGAGCCTACAGTCTAGTTGGCCTCTTGCTGAGATTGTGACCCCCAAATGGGACAGAGGACTGTGATCAAGCCTATTTGCTTGTATCCACCCCAGTGGTTAGTACAGTGCCTGGAACATAGTAAGCGCTTAACAAATACCACAATTATTATTACTAAGTGCTTGAGAAAAGACAGTATAACAGAGTTATATCACAGTATCATAGAGTAGATGTGATCCTTGCCCTCAAGGAGTTTATAGTCTACAGGGAGACTACATTAAAATACATTAAAATAAATTACATACAGAGGAAATAACAGACACAGCCTGTTCTCAAGGAGTTTGCGGCCCTTCACCAAGTTACAAACGAAAGAATCCTTTTCTGAGGAATCTGGCACAGCCTCTGATCCTCTAAGATGGCAAGACTTGGCAAAGAGAGCAGATTCTCAGATGGGAAACTTGATGTGTTTTCCTTCCTGCCCCTTACTCCATCTTCTAACCACCTCCTCCACGCTAGGCCATAAACTTTTTAATCACTCAACGATGTAACCTCTGAACCAGCGTTTTGGGCCATGATATTCTGGGCCTAATGTCCTGAAAGTACTCTGGGCAGTAGGAGATCACAGAGGTGACACTCCCAAGCAACCAAGACCTGGGCGCGTATAATCTTCTGCTTCAAAACTAAAGGCCGGGGAAACTTAAAGGAACAGAAAACGCAATTAACATGGAGGCTGTGTTTACCAAGCTGCCGACCTTACCCTTTGGGCTTGCTAATCTCTTCAGGCAGCATCAGATAGAGCAGGGGTCTGAAGCTATCATTTCGGCAGAATGTTATATGGAAGTTAATAAGCCCTTGCTGTAGATCCTTTATGCGGCGGCTGTTTAATTTTTAATCCTGTCCTTAATTTATGGGTTCTATTTGTACCCAATTACAAGGAGAGTCAGATTGGAGTATGGTGTTTCCATGACACCAGAATTCCTGCTAAAATACATTGTCTATCCAAGGAGAAACCCGTCCTCTGAGGAGGACGGCCTTTAGTCATCAACACATTCAGGTCCTGAAAAACGACTCCTGTAATTAAGGAGGGAGGCTTTCGCCCTTTAGTATTTTCAAAAAATAGGGGGACATTCTTTAACTAATCAACATCTCCCTGAAGAGGGCATTCAATAATAATACTAATGATAATAATAATAATTATTATTACCATGGTATTTGTTAAGCACTTTCTATGTGCCAGGGACTGAGTGGACAGAGCACAGGCCTGGGAATCAGAAGTTCATGATTCTAATCCCAGCTCCACTACTTCTCTGCTGTGTGTTCTTGGGCAAATTCATTCATTCAATCGTATTTATTGAGCGCTTACTGTGTGCAGAGCACTGTACTAAGCGCTTGGGAAGTACAATCACTTCAGTTCTCTGTTTGTACGTATTTATTACCCTATTTATTTATTTATTTTACTTGTACATACCTATTCTATTTATTTTATTTTGTTAATATGTTTTGTTTTGTTCTCTGTCTCCCCTTTCTAGACTGTGAGCCCACTGTTGGGTAGGGACCGTCTCTATGTGTTGCCAACTTGTACTTCCCAAGCGCTTAGTACAGTGCTCTGCACATAGTAAGCGCTCAATAAATACGATTGATGATGATGATGCTGATGGGGATTGAGACTGTTTACCCCACATGGGACAGGAACTGCGTCCAACCTGCTTTGCTTGTATCCACCCCAGCACTTAGTATAGTGCCTGCCTCATAGTAAGCGCCTAACAAATACCATGATTATTATTATTATCATCATTATTATGAAGCGCTGGAGTATATACAAGCAAATCAGGTTGTACACAGTCCCTGTCCCACATGGGGCTCACGATCTTAATCCCCTTACAGATGAGGGAACTGAGGCCCAGAGAAGTTAAGTGACTTACCCAAGGTCACAGCAGACAAGTGGCGACACCAGGATTAGAACCTAGGTCCTTTGACTCATAGATCTGTGCTCTTTTCCACTAGGCCCAGCTGCTTCTCCTTGGCCTACATATGCTGAGAAGCAGCGTGGCTCAGTAGAAAGAGCATGGGCTTGGGAGTCAGAGGTCATGGGTTCAAATCCCGCCTCTGCTGCTTGTCAGCTATGTAACTTTGGGCAAGTCACTTCACTTCTCCGTGCCTGTTACCTCACCTGTAACATGGAGATTAAGACTGTGAGCCCCACACGGAACAACCCGATCACCTTGTATTGTACATATCTATTTTTGTACATATCTATTCTATTTATTTTATTTTGTTAATATGTTTTGTTTTGTTCTCTGTCTCCCCCTTCCAGACTGTGAGCCCACTGTTGGGTAGGGACCATCTCTATATGTTGCCAACTTGTACTTCCCAAGCGTTTAGTACAGTGCTCTGCACACAGTAAGCGCTCAATAAATACGATTGATTGATTGATTGTATCCTTCCCAACGCTTAGAACAGTGCTTTGCACATAGTAAGTGCTTAACAAATGCCATCATTATTATTACCTATGTATATCTTTTTATTTATTCTACTCATTTAATCATGTATTTATCCTTTTGGAATTACTTTTTTGTTACCAGTTGTATCCTGACTTTCTCTTTCGATCCCATTTTGGATATTCAATCTGTCTGTCTCCCCCATTTGGCCCATATATTTTTTATGTTCTGCATAGCATAGGCACCCAATACAGTCCTCTACACAATGCAGGCACCCAGCACAGAGCTTTGCACTTAGTAAGCACCCAATACAGCGCGATGTTTACGACAGGTCCCTGGCGTGGTTCAGTGGAAAGAGCCCGGGCTTGGGAGTCAGAGATTATGGGTTCTAATCCGAGTTCCGCCGCTTGTCAACTGTGTGACTTTGGGCAAGTCACTTCACTTCTCTGGGCCTCAGTTCCCTCATCTATAAAATGGGGATTAAGACTGTGAGCCCCACGTGGGACAACCTGATCAACTTGTATCTTCCCCAGCGCTTAGAACACTGCTTTGCACATAGTAAGTGCTTAACAGAATGCCATCATTATTATTACAGTTGAAGCTCAATAAATACTAACAGTGATGATGTACATGTGGGAGTTTGATAACCAAGCTCTTTACAAAGTGATAAATATGGAGTAGCGATTCAAATCCACTAACTTTCAACAGCCCTAAAGGGTAGGCAATACCACTCCAAGATAAGCAGCATGGCATAGCGGCTAGAGCATGGGCTTGGGAATCAGAAGCTCATGGGTTCTAATCTCGGCTCTGTCACGTCTTTTGGGTGACCTTGGGCAAGTCACTTCACTTCTCTGGGCCTCAGTTACCTCATCTGTAAAACGGGGATTGAGACTGTGAGCCCCACGTGGGACAAGGGACTGTTTCCAACTCAATTTGGTTATATCCACTCCAGTGCTTAGAACAGTGCCTGGCACAAAGTGCTTAAAAATACCCTAATTAAGAAATACTATCTCCTTACTCATCATGGCAGAAAGGTGAAAAACTAAGTTACTTGTTAGTAGTTTTACAAAAACTTTAAAATCAAAAATACACTTTAATCATTATCAGCAGTAACCATTTAGTGCTCACTGTGTATAGCATAGTATAGTATATTATAGTAATGAGAGCCTCCTGTGAACAGAGCACTGTCTACAATGAACAAAGCACTCAACTGTGAACAAAGCCCTGTACTGGATGCTTACTAAGAGAAGAGCACTGAATTGGGAGCCTTCTATAGGCAGAGCACTGTACTGGATATCTACTGGGAGCAGAATACTGGGTATTTGGGAAGCAGGCGATCAAAGTGGAAGACAGTCCCTGCCCTCGAGGATACGAAGATCAATACACCAATACTGACAGAAAAGCCAGGAGGTGGAATAAAAAGATGAAGGGCCACTTCATTTTAGACATGATATAAATCTCTTTGCCTTCCCTCTGTCTGATCTCCATTTTAGAGAGAAAAAGAATAAAAAAAAAAACCTAGGGAAGACATGCTGCCAAGTACTTGAGGGAAGGGGAAAATGGAGGAAGGAAAATCAAGGGAGAAAAATCAAACTTTAAAATCCACCAAGACGGGCTGGTGGTCGACTGTCCCCACCTCCCCGCCCCTCTCCCCACGTGAGGAACTGGGGAAGGCCTCTGTCCATGTGGGATCTTGGAAGCCCATCAGCAGGGCTGGATTATGTCTGTCATGACCAATCACTGTTGCTGAGGGGTCTACTTATTCTGCTGGATGCTCCCAAGAGCTGAACACAGTGCTCTGCACATAGTAAGCGCTCAATAAAGATCCCCAATGGATTAATTATGCACCCCCTGGAAGGGCAGGATAGCACCTCCTTTTTTTCCAGGTTTGCTCGGCATCCAAGGGTGATCCTGATCAACTCCTGTTTGGTTCCTACACACCTCTTCATGTAGGACACTATGGTTTACACTTTGGTTTCCCTCCCTTGCTTCCCCTACCCTCCGGGCCTTTTGTACATAACCTTATTCTCTGGCTTCCCTTACCTGCAATTTATTTTAATGTCTGTCCTCCGGCTAGACTGTAGGGTCCTTGAGGGCAGGGATAGAGTTTACCAACTGAGTTACTCCTGGAAGCACTTAGTACAGTGCTCTACGCAAACTAAGGGCTCAATAAAAACCACTCGTTGACTGATTCCATGCTGGGGTTAAAAGCTTCTCCTGATTCATTCATTCATTCATTCAATCGTATTTATTGAGCGCTTATTGTGTGCAGAGCACTGTACTAAGCGCTTGGAAGTACAATTTGGCAACAGATAGGGACAATCCCTGATCCCTTTCGGACCCCTCCACTGCCTCCACAATCATCCATGATAATTGTCACCTTCCCTCCCGCCCCCAAGGATCCCGTGACTATCCCGGGGATAAAAGTCGCTCCTGTGACTATCCCTAGCACGAGGTCTCTGCAGAAAAAAAACCAAAATCGGGCAAATTGGTGCCTGCAGGGATGCCCTCAACACTGAGTCCTGAGTAGCCTGAAATTCTGCTCCCCTAGCCTCGGCACCCTATTACTTGCATTTGTATTCTGTGAATCTGTGTGGTGTTTTCTTGTTCCATTATTTCTGATGTGTCTGACTCAAGTCTCTTCTCCCACTTATATTCTTAAATTGTGAGCCCCCCAAGGGTCAGGGACCTTGCCTAATTCCCCCCTGCGAATCCTCCCCCAGAGTTTAGAAAAGTGCTCTGTGATAAATATTACAACTACCACCAGTAAATACTATCACTACTACCACACATGACACTGCAGTCAAGGTAGTCTGGAACTGCCTTCTTGCCGCGGAATTGCTCACACTCTGCTCTTTGGCTTCCCTTGAGATGGATGTGTCTAGATGTTGTGTTTGGATGACGTATTTGGGAGCTGACAATCAATAGACAATCAATGAATTTGTGGCATTTCCCGAGTGCTTACTGAGTGTGGAATCCTTCGCATGGATCCAATGGAAAGAGCACTGCCGCGGGAATTGGAAGAGCTGGGTTTTAGTCCTGTGTTTGCCCCTAGCTAACCAGGACAAACCCCTCAGGGTCGCACCTGGAGAGTTTCCAGTACTCTACCAGTCTCGACTACGGGAGGGAGAGTCAAGCAGAGGCATATCCATTCCATTCCTAGCTTAGACAGTGGTTAGAGAGAAGCAGCGTGGCTCAGAGGAAAGAGCCCGGGCTTTGGAGTCAGTGGTCATGGGTTCAAATCCCGGCTCTGCCAACTGTCAGCTGTGTGACTTTGGGCAAGTCACTTAACTTCTCTGTGCCTCAGTTCCCTCATCTGTAAAATGGGGATGAAGACTGTGAGCCCCCCATGGGACAACCTGCTCACCTTGTAGCCTCCCCAGCACTTAGAACAGTGCTTTGCACATAGTAAGCGCTTAATAAATGCCATCATTAGAGAGTGGGGTGCTCTGGGAGAGATGTGTCCATGGCATCGCTATGGGCTGGACACAACTCGACAGAATAAGACAAGACAAACCAGGACAAAGGCAGCATACAACCTTTGCAATGTGCTGTGTGACCTTGGGGAAGTCACTTCACTTCTCTGGGCCTCAGTTGCCTCATCTGTTAAATGGGGATTAAGACTGTGACATGTGGGACAGAGACTGTGTCCAATCTGATTAATTTGTATCTACCCCAGGTCTTAATACAGTGCCTGGCACACAGTAAGTGCTTAACAAATACCATTTAAAAAAAATCATTAAAAAAATTACTGTTGCTGTGACTAGACAAGAACTGTGGTATCAAAATCATGCCCCCACTGGCAAAAGAGAGATTATATTCATTCATTCAATCGTATTTATTGAGCGCTTACTGTGTGCAGAGCACTGTACTAAGCACTTGGGAAGTACAAGTTGGCAACATACAGAGACGGGATCCTTCTTAGTTCAAAGAGGAGGCAATCATGCTTAGAGCAGCACTTGGCACATTGTAAGTATTTAACAAGTACTATTATTACTATTTTCATTATTATTAATCAATTCCTCCGCACAGCTTCTTGGGACTGACGTCTTAAAATCATCCCTCCTCCGTCATTGACGGGAGACTCCATTGCTGGGGGTAAGCTCCCTGTGGGCAGGAATCATGTCAACCAACACTACTGTACCGTACTCTTGCAAACACTCAGTACGGTGCTCCACACACAGTAAGCACTCAGTAAATACCACTGATTGGTTTGTTTTAATGGTATTTGTTAAGTGCTTACTATGTGCCAAACACAGTTCTAAACGGTGGGGTAAATATGAGCTAATCAGGTTGGTTACAGTCCATGTCCCTCATGGGGCTTACAGACCTAATCCCCATTTTACAGATGAGACAACTGAGGCACAGAGAAGTGAAGTGACTTGCCCATGGTCACACAGCAGACGAGTGGCAGAGCCAGGGTTAGAACCCAGGTCTGCCTGGCTTCCAGGCCTCAACTGCTTCTAGAAAAGATTGGTTGATGCAATGAAAGTAGAAGACATAGTTCCCAAGTTCTTGGGAGAGTACCACAGTGGGAAAGGACATGATTCCTGCCCTCAATTACCTCAGTTCAGTGCTCGGCACAAATTAAAAGCCTCAATAAATACCCCTGGTAGATTGATTCCAGGCGAGGAATGAAAGTTGCTCCCGTGCGCTCTCGGTTCAAGCAAGATAGATGGATGTCCCTCAGATGAGATGGTGGTATTCTCCGCCACCCAGTTAGCGTTTCTTTAGTGCCTCATTTGGAAGAGTCATGTTCTCCTTCTTCAGGACTGAATGTTTGGGGACTTGAAGATCTCTGATTGCTCAGAAGTTCCCAGGGAAATGCAGCTAAAAAGTTGTCCTTTCTTCTTCTGGATGGATCATGAGCATAACAAAAATAAAAACTGTGGCTTTGTTGGGAATTTACAAGTGCCAAGCATCTCCAGACCTGAAATCTCACCTTCTCTGCAGTCTTGCATTTCCTCCTTCCTTCAGGACATCTCTATTCGGAAGTCTCGCCGACATCTCCAAATTTAGCATGTCTTAAACAGAACTCCTCATCTTCCCACCCAAAACCCATCTTCTGTCTTTTCCATCACTGTAGACAACACCCACTACCCTCCCTGTCTCACAATAACAGAGAGTCAATAACTGGCATTATCCTTGTTTCATCTCTTTCATTCAACCCACATATTCAACCTGTCACCAAATCCTGTCAATTCTATCATCAAAATATTGCTAAAATCCACTCTTTCCTCCAAACTGCTAGAGTGCTGATCCAAACACTTTTCCTATCCCACTACTACTACTAGACTACTGTGTCAGACTCCTCGCTGACCTCCCTGCCTCCTGTCTCTCTCCACTCCAGGCCATACTTTACCCTGCTGCCCAGATCATTTTTCTAAAATACCTCCCCCAGCCCCAGAAACAAAACAACCAACTTTCAGCCCACATCTCCCTACCCCTCAAGAACCTCCAGTGGTTGCCCACCGACCTCCACATCAAACAGAGACTCCTTTGCACAGTCTTAATTAAAGTATTCAATCAACTTACCCCTCCTACCTTACCTCGGTGCTTTCCTACTACAATTCAGCCTGCACACTTCCCTCCTCTATTGCCAATCTACTCACTGTACCTCAATCTCCTTTATATCTGGTTCATGTGCTCCCTCTGGACTGAAACTCTCTTGCCCTTTAGACACAAAAAACACCACTCTCCCTACTTTCAAATAATTACTAAAATCACATCTCCTTCAAGAGGTCTTTCCTAACTAAGCTCCTCGTTTCCCCTGCTCACTCTCCTGCATCACCTATGCACTTGGAGCCGTACCCTAAAACCACTTGATATTTTCCCCACCCTCAGTCACAGAGCACTTACACATATATCTGTAATTTATTTCAGTGACCATCTCCCTCTCTGGATGGTAAGGTTCTTGTGGCAGGGAATGTATCTACCAACTCTGTGGTACTGTACCCTCCCAAATGCTTAGTACAGTGCTCTGTACACAGTAAGTGCTCAATAAATACCATTGATTGATTGACTGATTGATATCCATTAGGCCACGCTACTTCCCAGAGAACAGTGCTCCGCACACAGTAAGCGCTCAATAAATATGACTGAATGACTGAATGATCGTTTCTCTTGGATGGGATTAGTCCAGTCTTTGTAAATGGAAGTACGTTAGATTGTTCTGGTTCTCCTGGTGCAGACATACCGATACATCTCTGGTGCCCAATCTTACAATAATAATAATAATAATGTAATTATTATTAAGTGCTTACTATGTGCCAGGCACTGTACTAAGCACTGGGGTGGATACAAGCAAATCGAGTTGGATGCAGTCCCTGTCCTACATGGGCTCACAGTCTGAATCCCTGTTTTCCAGCTGAGGTTACTGAGGCCCAGAGAAGTGAAGTGCCTTGCCCAAGGTCACACAGCAGACAAGTGGTGAAGCAAGGATTAGAACCCAGATTCTTCTTACTCTCCGGCCCATGCTCTATCCACCAAGGAGCACTGCCAACTTCCTATAATAATAATAATAACGATGGTATTTGTTAAGCGCTTACTATGTGCAAAGCACTGTTCCCAAGTGCTAGGGAGATACAAGGTGATCAGGTTGTCCCACGTGGGGCTCACAGTGTTAATCCTCATTTTACAGATGAGGGAACTGAGGCACAGAGAAGTGAAGTGACTCGTCCAAAGTCACACAGCTGACAATTGGCGGAGCCGGGATTTGAACCCATGACCTCTGACTCCAAAGCCCGCTGCTTCTCTGAGCCACAGCAGGCACACCTCCTTATGGAAGCTCAATAGACATGGGCCCGGTCCCGATATCACATTTCTCCAAGTACACACTTGGGGACTTACAACAGAATTGAAAGATAAAGACCCTGCCTTCAAGAAGCCTATAGTCCAGGGGAAGATTAATTAGCACAGACTTAACGAACAAAGCTATGGCGATACATCAAGCCCCACATGGAAAGGGAATTCCAAATGGCCTGGGAAGTCTGATGCAACCCAGCCAGAGAAACAAGCCCCTCAGGGGCCAGTGAGCCAACTTTCTCACAGGGAAAACCCAGCATTTGGGGAGATTTCCATGAAGTGGAAATGAGTCACCAAGGAGAGGGAAGACCACGCTACAGGAAACCAGTGAGACCCAGTCTAGACGTGGCTGGAACAAAGCTGGAACCGTCCCAGAAGAGATGAAGGCCACCCCCTTCCATGGAAGAGGAAGCACAAGTATAACTTTTGGCAGAGGTCAAAGTTTCACCAAGGGCAAAAACGCCTACAACAAGAAGAGCAACAAGGTGAGAATCCTAGCGAGCCAGCAGACCGAGGCCTGAGGAAGAAGGATCATTCATATTATTTCATATTCTGGGAGCTAGAAGGATCTATTCTACTCGATTTGTGTAGCTTAATTGCCCTCACAGAGATCTTTGGCGCCTTTGTTTTCTCTGTAAATGAACCCAAGAAAAGCACATTAGCTGCAGCCCAAGTTCCTGAGCTCAGCAAGTAGGACTCCAAACCAGCCACTGAATCACTTTAATGGGAGGCTGTCAGAGAAAATATCTTTTAAAAGGACAAAACCAAAATGTCCTTACCTGGGTTGCGTAACCACGATTAAAAGGGAAAGAACGTAAATGATCTTTACACTTCGCCACTGAGGCTATCTGCTCCAAACTCTACTCTATGAAAAGAAAACGAAATGACACCGGCCAGTATCCGTAACTGTTGATACAACGCTCGGTGAACAGTGAAGAAGCAACGTGTCCTAGTGGAAAGAGCCTGGTCCTGTGAGTCAGAGGACCTTCTAATTCCTCCTCTACCACGTGCCTGCTGTGTGACATCGGGTAAGTCACTTCACTTCTCTGGCCCTCAGTTCCCTCATCTGCAAGATGGGGATTCGATATCTGTTCTCCCTCCTACTTAGACTCTGAGACCCAAGTGGGGCCTGATGGTCTTGTATCGCTACCCCAGAGCTTATCTACCATATTATTATTATTATTATTATGGAACGCTTACCCCTAATTACCCAAAATGCATCACCCCCTGAAAACCCCAGACATACTGGATGGGGGATTGGTACCACAGGCATCAAAGATTACCACATTAATCATATCCTATATTACCTGTATATATGTATATACCTGTATATATGTATATATGTTTGTACATATTTATTACTCTATTTATTTATTTATTTTACTTGTACATATTTATTCTATTTATTTTATTTTGTTAATATGTTTTGTTTTGTTGTCTGTCTCCCCCTTCCAGACCGTGAGCCCGCTGTTGGGTAGGGACTGTCTCTATATGTTGCCAACTTGTACTTTCCAAGCGCTTAGTACAGTGCTCTGCATACAGTAAGCGCTCAATAAATACGACTGAATGAATGAATGAATGCCAACTTGTACTTCCCAAGCGCTTAGTACAGTGCTCTGCACACAGTAAGTGCTCCATAAATATGACTGAAAGAATGGGAATTACCATTTTCTTCCTCTTTAGGTAGTGTGGGAAACTTTGTGGGCAGCGAATGTGTCTACCAACTCTACCGTATTGTTCTCCCCCAAGGGCTTAGTAGAGTGCTCTGCACACAGTAAGAGTTCAATATTGTTATTATTATTATTATTATTATGGGATTTACTAAGAGTCAAGCTCTGATCTAAGCGCTGGAGCGGATACAAGTTAATCAGGTCAGACTCGGTCCCTGTTCCACAGAAGTTAAGTCACTTGACCAAGGTCACCCAGCAGACAAGTGGAAAAACTGGGATTAGAATCCAGGTCATCTGACTCCAGGCCCGGGCTATTTGGCCACGTTGCTTCTCAGTGAAAACTGCTGATTGATTGAAGGCCTGAGTGCAGGGAGGAGGAAGGGTGAGGTGATCTCAGGCACAGGACCCACAGAGGGCTAGAGTTAATGCCCTTCTTCTTGCGTGGTCTAATGGCTGGCTGCCTCCAGAACTGGTGGCCGTGGGTTCTGGCTGACTGGCCAGAGAAGTAGGGAGCCTGGAAAGCATGAGGAGCCTTAAAAGTCTTCCTCTTACTGCCCACCGCAAGACGCTGCCTACAGCTTTTGTTGTTGTCAATTCACTGCTTCAGCTACTCTGTGGGTCAATTTATTGTTCCCTGTTTCTCTCTGCCAGTGGATCTGGCACCGACTCTCCTCCTTTAGGGCTGTGGGCCAAAGGGCATTTTCAATACGATATCCTTGTATGCTCAGTTCGGTCATAATGCAAGTTTTCTTTGTGGAATAAGGAAATGTTTGTCTGGACTCAGGAGGCTGACTGAATAGAGTGCCATGTGGTGTCTGGAATGTGTGTGTGTGTGTGTGTGTGTGTGTGTGTGTGTGTGTGTGTGTGTTAGAGAGAGAGAAAAAGAGAAAGAGAGAGAGAGAGAGAGGGAGGGAGAGGGAGAAAGAGAACAGATATGGTGAATGTTGTAACACAAGTGGATAGAGCTCAGGCTTGGGAGTCAGAAAGTCATGGGTACTAATTCCGACTCTGCCACTAGTCTGCTGTGTGGCCTTGGGCAAACCACTTCACTTCTCAGGCTTGGGAGTCAGAAAGTCGTGGGCAATAATCATAATAATGATAATAATAATAATAATAATAATAATGGCATTTATTAAGTGCTTACTATGTGCAAAGCACTGTTCTAAGCGCTGGGGAGGTTACAAGGTGATCAGGTTGTCCCACGGCAGGGCTCACAGTCTTAATCCCCATTTTACAGATGAGGTAACTGAGGCACAGAGAAGTGAAGTGACTTGCCCAAAGTCACACAGATGACAATTGGCAGAGTCGGGGTTTGAACCCATGACTTCTGACTCCAAAGCCTGTGTTCTTTTCACTGAGCCACACTGCTTCTCATCCCGACTCTGCCACTAGTCTGCTGTGTGGCGTTGGGCAAATCACTTCACTTCTCTGTACCTCAGTTACCTCATCTGTAAAATGGGGATTAAGATTGCGAGCCCCATGTGGGACAGGGACTGTGTCCAACCTGATTACCTTGAAATAAATAATAATAATAAACAATAATGTCACTTATTAAGTGCTTACTATGTGCAAAGCACTGTTCTAAGCGCTGGGGAAGTTACAAGGTGATTGGGTTGTCCCATGGGGGGCTCACAGTCTTAATCCCCACTTTACGGATGAGGTAACTGAAGCCCAGAGAAGTTAAGTGACTTGCCCAAAGTCACACAGCTGACAAGTGACAAGCTGGGATTTGAACCCATGACCTCTGACTCCAAAGCCCATGCTCTTTCCACTGAGCCACGCTGCGTCTTGTATTTACCCCAGTGCTTAGAACAGGGCTTGGCACATAGTCAGCGCTTAACAAATATGATTATTATTATTATCCTTATTATCCTTATTAATGAATACAACCCTAGCAACACAAGTGACCTGGACAGCCCTTCCCCAACATTTAGTATAGGACTTTGCATAAGAACTAATAAAGGTAAAAAACAATAACAACTGTAATTGGTACAGAAGTTTCAGTTTAACATAGCAAATAGGGCTAGGGAATTATGTACATAATTTCAAAAGTCCAAGACATTTGGCTTGATTTACTGAAGAACTTGGATTGCTGGCAGGGACTTCAAGGGGTTCTGAGGTACAATTCCCGTTTTCTAGATAACACTGAACCACACTTGGAAAATGTCAGTGTAAGCCGAGACTCTAGATAAATCACATATGGTCTCAGAAAGGGTGGGTGTGCAGAACGCTTCAGTGAGATTTTCATCTTTTTTCTGCCATACCAGAAATAGTCTCGCTTTCTCTCTCCTTGGAAGGAACATAGGACTGGGATTCAAAAGACCTGGGTTCTAGGACTGGCTCTGCTATTTGGTTTTTTTTTTAAACACACACACACACACACACACACACACACACACATAATGATGGCATTTGTTAAGTGCTTACTATGTGCCAAGCACTATTCTAAGCACTAGGGTAGATACAAGGTAATCAGGTTGTCCCATGTGGGACTCACAGTCTTAATCCCCCTTTTACAGATGAGGGAACTGAGGCACAGAGAAGTGAAGTGACTTGCCCAAAGTCACACAGCTGACAAGTGGCAGAGCCGGGATTTGAACCCATGACCTCTGACTCCCAAGCCCGGGCTCTTTCCACTAAGCCACTATATATGGTATTTGTCAAGTGCTTAGTATGTGTCAAGTATTGTCAAGCACTGTACTGTGTGCTGGAGAAAATACAATCAGGTCAGACAGAGTCCCTGTCTCTCACAGGGCTCGCAATCTATGTAGGAAGGAGAATGGGTAATAAATTCTCATTATACAGATGAGGTAACTGAGGCACAGAAAAGTGAAGTGACTTGCCTAAGGTCACACAACTGACAAATAGCAGAAATGGGATTAGAACTCAGGTCCTTCGGACTTCCAGGCCTGCCCTACCTACTACGCACACTGCCTTTTGTGTGACAAGTCCCTTGATTTGATTTCCTCTGCCAACGTCCCTCATTTGAAAAATGGAGTTAAAATATCTGTTCTCCCTCCTACTCAGACTGGGAGCCTCGTTAGGAACAGGGAGTGGGTCTGACCTGATTATTTTGTATCGACCCCAGGCTTAGCTCAATTCATTCATTCATTCATTCAATGGTATTTACTGAGCGCTTACTGTGTGCAGAGCACTGTACTAAGCACTTGGAAAGTACAGTTCGGCAACAGATAGAGAAAAATGAAACATAACCACTGCACTACTCTTAGTTTGAAGCAGCCTGGTGGCCTAGTGGAAAGAGCACGGGCTTGGGATCTAATCCCAGCTAATCCACTTTTCTGTTGTGTGAAGTTGGGCAAGTCACTTAAATTCTCCATACTTCAGTCACTTCATCTGTAAAATGGGGATTACTAAATCTGTGAATCCCACATGGACCATGGACTGTGTCCAACCTGGTAAGCTCATAACTAGCCCACCGCTTAGTGCAGTGCCTGTCACATGGTAAGCATTTAATAGTATGGTCTATCACCATCATCATCAATCATATTTATTGAGCGCTTACTGTGTGCAGAGCACTGTACTAAGCGCTTGGGAAGTACAAGTTGGCAACATATAGAGACAGTACCTACCCAACAGTGGGCTCACAGTCTAAAAGGGGGAGACAGAGAACAAAACCAAACATACTAATAAAATAAATAGAATAGATATGTACAAGTAAAATAAATAAATAAATAAATAGAGTAATAAATATGTACAAACATATATACATATATACAGGTGCTGTGGGGAAGGGAAGGAGGTAAGATGGGGGGGATGGAGAGGGGGACGAGGGGGAGAGGAAGGAAGGGGCTCAGTCTAGTGGTTAGACCTGAGCCTGAGAGTCAGAGGATCTAGGTTCTAATCTCGCGTCCGGCATTTGTCTACTGTGTGACCTCAGGCAAGTCACTTCACTCCTCTGTGCCTCAGTTACCTCAACTGTACAATGGGAATTCATTACCTGGTCTTCCTACTTGGACTGTGAGCCCTGTGAGAGACAGGAACTCTGCTTGACCTGATTATCTTGCATTTTCTCCAGAACATAATACAGTGTTTGACACACAGTAAGTACTTAACAAATACTGTAATTATTATTACTGAAGAGAGAAGATGCTGGAGGTAGAAAAGTCAGTGAGGAGGCTGATTCAGTAGTCCAAACTCACAACAAGGTAAACAAAAAAACACTGAAGAAGAGACCAGAACAAGCCAAATAAAAGATTAAGGAAAATTTTAGGTGCACTTTTTATAAGAAAACAGGACGCACACATTCTGAGATAGGATATACTTGTACATATCTATTCTATTTATTTTATTTTGTTAGTATGTCTGGTTTTGTTCTCTGTCTCCCCCTTTTAGACTGTGAGCCCACTGTTGGGTAGGGACTGTCTCTATATGTTGCCAACTTGTACTTCCCAAGTGCTTAGTACAGTGCTCTGCACACAGTAAGCGCTCAATAAATACGATTGATGATGATGATGACGATGTTATATTTTGGTGTTAATTAAAGATGTGTCCCATATCCTACTCTTTAACGGTAAAAGAAAAAAAAAGTCAGGGGTTCTTGTCAGCTGAGGTGGTCAGCGTGGCTTAGTGGAAAGAGCATGGGCTTGGGAGTCAGAGGTTGTGGGTTCTAATCTCGCTCCACCACTTGTCTGCTGTGTGACCTGGGGCAAGTCACTTCACTTCTCTGGCCTCAGTTACCTCATCTGTAAAATGGGGACTGAGACTGTGAGCCCCACATGGGACAACCTGATTACCTTGTATCTAACCCAGTACTTAGAACAGTGTTTCGCACATAGTAAGCGCTTAACAAATACCAGAATTATTATTATTACTATATACATATATACATACATATGCATGTATGTATAAAATCAATACTGTTATTGTTACTATTCTGTTATAATTCTGCCCAGTTTAGTCAAAGAAGGTTTTCACAAAAAGATCAAGTAGAAACACAAGTGACTCAACTATGATGTTGTTTCTTGGGAATGGAGGGGGCTGACAGCTCATCCCAAATTCTGTCCCGGTGGCCACTCCTTCTGTCCCCAATAGGCTGCTCAGGATTAGTCCTAAACAGCTTTGTTTTCTCTGGGACCTTGGTTACTGCGGGACCAGGAGTGATGGTTTCTTCTCCATCTGGCCTGCTTCTACTACGATATGTGTGTCAAGCATCATTGTCTTGTAGAGATAGCAAGCACTGGGGAGTCAGAAGAACCTGGGTTCTAATCCCGGCTCTGCCAATTGCTTGCTGTGTGACCTTGGGCAAGTCACCTAACTTCTCTGTTCCGCCGTTTCCTCAGGCATAAAATGAGGATATCTGTTCTCCCTCCTACTTAGACTGTGAGCCCCATGTGGGACAGGGACTGCATCTAACCTAGTTGAATCTATCCCAGTGCTTAGAACAGTGTTTGATTCATAGATAGTGCTCAGTAATTATTGTTATTAGTATTCTTATTTTTTTTTATTAAAATAATGGGACTGGGAGGCTGAAAACCCAGGTCCTGATGCAGTCCTTCCCCTGACCTGTTGTGTGACCTTGTAAACACAGTAAACAAATACCATAATTTTTTTTGGACAAAAGAGTTCACTTGGGTCATTATCTCAATAGTAACAGTGCTACCGCTATTATTAGGAGCAACAATGTGGCAAAGAATAGGGAAGATAGGGGAGGTGAATGCGGCAGAACCAGGGGTCTGAGAGCTGGTAACAGCCAAAGCAGCTGGATGGTGAAAAGCAGGCAAGGCCCAAGGGAGCTAATGCACTGAAGCGTGTCAGGAACGGAATACAAGTCATCACACCGGTGAACATTCACTCCTACAAGAGCTGATTAAGGACAGATCATTTCTGAGCATCAAGTCTTCCTGCAATAGCTGGGAAGCACAAACCCTCACGCAAATCGAACGAAAGAAAACCCAAGTCACGAATTCATGAATGTTACGTGTGGCTGTGAGATTCTGAAGATAATAGTCTAGAGGGCCACCAATAGTAATAATAATAATAATAATAATAATAATAATAGCATTTGTTAAGCACTTACTATGTGCAAAGTAAGTTCCACCTCCTCCAGGAGGCCTTCCCAGACTGAGCCCCCTCCTTCCTCTCCCCGTTTTCCCCCTCTCCATCTTCCCGCCTTACCTCCTTCCCTTCCCCACAGCACCTGTATATATGTATATATGTTTGTACGTATTTATTACTCTATTTATTTATTTTACTTGTACATATCTATTCTATTTATTTTATTTTGTTAATATGTTTTGTTTTGTTCTCTGTCTCCCCCTTCTAGCCTGTGAGCCCACTGTTGGGTAGGGACCGTCTCTACATGTTGCCAACTTGCACTTCCCAAGTGCTTAGTACAGTGCTCTGCACACAGTAAGTGCTCAATAAATACGATTGATTGATTGCAAAGCACTGTTCTAAGCACTGGGGAGGTTAAAAGGAGATCAGGTTGTCCTGTGTGGGGCTCACAGTCTTAATCTCCATTTTACAGATGAGGGAACTGAGGCACAGAGAAGTTAAGTGACTTGCCCAAAGTCACACAGCTGACAATTGGTGGAGCCAGGATTCAAACCCCTGACCCCTGACTCCAAAGCCCGTGCTCTTTCCCCTGAGCCACACTGCTTCTCATGAGCGAGTAGTTTGCTCTCTCATGGAAAGGTCTACTGTTTCCACAACCCAATCACTGTACTTTCCAAGTGCTTAGTACAGTGCTCTGCACACAGTAAGCGCTCAATAAATATGATTGAATGAATGAATCAAAGGTGTTCATTGAGCCAGGTACCATACTAGGTACTGAGTATATCTGTAGAGCTGTAATTAATTATTAGAACCATAACTTATTTATTTATACTAATGTCTGTCTCCCCCTCTAGACTGTAAACTCATTGTGAGCAGGGAATGTGTCTGTTTATTGTTATATTGTACTCTCCCAAGGGCTAAGTACAGTGTTCTGCACACAGTAAGCACTCAATAAATACATAGAATGGATTGAATGAATGAATATGAGAGCAAAAAAAAAACCCAATCCAAATAATACAAAATCCTTGCCCTTAAGGAGTTCCAATTCAACAGAGAAGAAAGGAAAGAAATAGGCCTAGTGAAAAGAGCATGGACTTGGGTTCTAATTCTGGCTCCACCACCTTTTTGCTGTGTGACCTTGGGCAAGTCACTTCACTTCTCTGTGCCTCAGTTACCTCATCTGCAAAATGGGGATTCAAAACCTGTTCTCCCTCTTATTTAGAGTGTGAACTCCAAGTGGGACTTGATAATCTTGTATCTACCCCTGCACTTAGTACAGTGCTTGGTACACAGTAAGCACTTAACAAATACCACCATTATTATAATTATAAAAATCCAAAATTATTTAGAGAGAGGACGAAAAAGAGAATGGCACATAGAAAGTACTTAGCAAATACCACTGAGAAAAGAAAAATAAAAACAAGGTCCAACAACAAGTCAGAGGAAGAGCTGAATCAAGACCTGGGTCTCCTGCCTTCCAGTGCCAGGCTCTTAATAAAATAACAATAATGATAATACTACCACTCATAATAATATTTTCTAAGAGCTTACTGTGCGCCATGCACTTTACTAAGCACTGGGGTCTGTATAACAAAATCACACTGGACACGGTCCCTGTCCCACATCTTTGACTCCTTCCTTGCCAAGCAAATCCTCATGTTCCCTTATAATAATGATGGCATTTGTTA
This sequence comes from Tachyglossus aculeatus, assembly GCF_015852505.1. NCBI lineage: Eukaryota > Metazoa > Chordata > Mammalia > Monotremata > Tachyglossidae > Tachyglossus > Tachyglossus aculeatus. The sequence goes on along the minus strand of NC_052069.1, from coordinate 67,781,727 downwards.
AGTGCTTACTATGTGCAAAGCACTGTTCTAAGCCCTGGGGCGGGATACAAGGTGATCAGGTTGTCCCGCGTGGGGCTCACAGTCTTAATCTCTACTTTACAGATGAGGTAACTGAGGCACAGAAAAGTTAAGTGACTTGCCCAAAGTCGCACAGCTGACAAGAAGTGGAGGTGCCGGGATTAGAACCCATGACCTCTGACTCCCAAGCCCGGGCTCTTTCCACTGAGCCACACTGTTTCTCTCTCTTCTAGTTAGACTGAGGATTTACTGGCAAGGAAGGAAATAGGTAGCCACTGGAGCCTTTTGGAGAACAGGAGAGATTTTTTTTTCCAAATGGTATTTGTTAAGCACTTACTACGTGCCAGGCACTGTGCTAAACACTGAGGCAGATACGAGATAATTAGGTTGGACACAGTCCCTGTCCCACATGGAGCTCACATTCTTAATTCCCATTACAGAGAAGAGGTAACTGAGGCACAGAGAAGTGACATAACTTACCCAAGGTCCCACAGCAGCTCGCGGCAGAGTCAGGATTAGAACTCAGGTCCTCTGACACTCTTTCCACTAGGCCACACCTCTTCGCGGATTTGAGCAGAACGATGCTCAGGAAGAAGATCTGGGTTGTAGAATGCAGTACAGACTGAAGAGGGGAGAAATAGGGAGGTGTAGTATCATCCAAGAAGAGGCTGATACCATAACCTAATGGGGAGATGTTGATTGCATGACTTTGGAGGGGAAGGAAGGGATAAATCTAGAAAATGTCATGGAGGAACATCTAGCGGGATCTAGCAACGGACGGAAGAGAAGAGTCAAAGATGACATCAATACCGCACACTTCTGGGATAGGGAAGAGGGTGGAGTTGTTGACAGAACTGGAGAAGGTGGGAGGAAGAATTGTTTCGGAGGGATGAGGATAATAATTATGGCATTTGCTAAGTGCTTACAATGTGCCAAGCACCGTACTAAGCACTGGGGTGCTTACAAGTAAATCAGGTTGGACACAGTCCCTGTCCCACATGGGGCTCACAGCCTCAATCCCCATTTTACAGTTGAGGTGACTGAGGCACAGAGAAGTTAAGCGACTTGCCCAAGGTCACACAGCCCACTGTTGGGTAGGGACCGTCTCTATATGTTGCCAACTTGTACTTCCCAAGCGCTTAGTACAATGCTCTGCACACAGTAAGTGCTCAATAAATATGACTGAATGAATGAATGAATGAAAGTGGCGGAGTGGGACCTGGAACCCAGGTCCTTCTGACTCCCAGGGCCATGCTCTACCTACTTCGCCAAGCTCCTTGATGTGTTTAATGTAAAGGGCTGGCTGGACATCCATGTGGAAAGCCACGTGAAGATGACCCCAAGGGAAGATGTGTTCGGCCCTTAGATAAGGATAACGCACCCTACATCTATTTGTTTAAGGGAGGCATGGAGGACACCAAAGATTCCGATTTCATGTGAAGATGATCCCAAGGGAATATTCATTCATTCATTCAATCGTTTGTGTTGGGCCTTTGTCTTGTCCTATGCTATCGAGTCATCTCCAACCCATAGCAACACCATGGACACACCTGTCCCAGAACATCCTGCCTCCACCTGCAATTGTTCTGGTAGCATGTCCACAGAGTTTTCTTGGTCAAAATCTGGAAGCAGTTGACCATTGCCTCCTTCTGGGCAGTCAACTTGAGTCTCTGCCTTTGACTCTTCTAGACTGTGAGCCCGCTATTGGGTAGGGACCGTCTCTATATGTTACCAAATTGTACTTCCCAAGCGCTTAGGCACAGTGCTCTGCACACAGTAAGCGCTCAATAAATATGATTGAATGAATGAATGAATGACTCTTTCCCATGCCGCTGCTGCCCAGCATAGGGTAGTTTTGCCTTTCGCTTTTAGATAAGGATAAAGCCCTCTACAACTATTCATTTAATGGAGGCACGGAGGACACCAAAGATTCCTCTTTTTCACAGAACCCAAAATAGCGAAAGATAGCAGTAGACTGTAATTCCATGTGGGCAGGGTACATTTCTACCAACTCTGTACTCTTCCAAGTGCTTAGTACAGTGCCCTGCCCAGAGTAAGTGCTCAAGAAATACCATTGATTGATTGATCAACTGATGTTTGGGTGTTTAGATGAGTGAGGGGTAGCTGAGGAAGAAATAAAGGCAATAAAAACGATTAATATGAAATCAGGCACATCCCAAGGAAGTAATGGGTTTGCAGTAGAATGTCATAAATGAAGATATATTAGTGTTTCACCTTTTCAGTTCGTACCATAAGAAATACCACTTGGGAACCAATTTTGATTCCAGAAGTGGGTACGGCGCCGATACTTACAATAGCTGGAGACTGGGTCGATAGTTTTTTGTTTGTTTTTTGAAAGATAATCACTAAGCACCTACTATACGCCAAGCACAGTGCTGAACCCTGCAGTAGATACAAGATATGTAAGTTGGACACAGTCTCTGTCCGACATGCGGCTCCCAGTCTAGGTAGGCGAGAGTAGGATTTAATCCTCATTTACAGAGAAGGAAACTGAGGCACAGAGAAGTTAAGTGACGTGCCTAAGTTCACACAGCAGACAGGTCATAGAACCGGGATTAGAATTCAACTCCTCTGATTCCCAGGCCCGTGCTCTTTCCACTAGGCCATCTTGCTTCCCAGGAATGGTAACCAGCAGACACACTTACACTGCTCCTTAAGACAGATATCGAGCAATGGTGAAAGGGTGTCCTGAAGCAGATAGTGTAATGCTGTGCACCCATGGACACTCAATAAATACCTCTTGATAAGTACCTCCACTAAATGAACAGATACAGAGTGCTTTATTCTTATTTAAATCGTAACATTTCCCTGCAGGGAGCATAGATTCTTCAAGATTCGAACACAGCCATGTCTAATTCTTTCCTGCATATTCTCTCCCAGGACTTAGAACAGTGTTCTGCACATAGTGCTTCACAGAGACTATAATTACTACTGCTAGGGCTGTGCTTCCCCTGAAAGCTGGGAGACATACGGAAATCATTCCCTAAAGAATGAACGGCCAGATGCTAGAATGGGTCGTGGCAAAGTTGAGAGAATCTCTTTGCCTATTATGTGTAAGGTTCATTCATTCAATTCTATTTATTGAGCACTCAATGTGCAAAGCAGTGGACTAAGTGCTTGGAAGAGTACACTACAACAACAGACACATTCCCTGCTCACAACAAGCTCACAGTCTAGATGGTTCTGTAATAATAATAATGGCATTTGTTAAGTGCTTACTATGTGCAAAGCACTGTTCTAAGCACTGGGGAAGATACAAGGTGATCAGGTTGTCCCACGTGGGGCTCACAGTCTTAATCCACATTTTACAGATGAGGTAACTGAGGCACGGAGAAGTAAGTGACTTGCCCAAAATCACACAGCTGACAAGTAACCAGTGCCGGGATTTGAACTCATGACCTCGGACTCCCAAGCCCATGCTCTTTCCACTGAGCCACCTGCTTCTGTATTGGGTACTGAGCACTGACTGTGAGCCCACTGTTGGGTAGGGACTGTCTCTATATGTTGCCAACTTGTACTTCCCAAGCGCTTAGTACAGTGCTCTGCACACAGTAAGTGCTCAATAAATACGATTGATTGATTGATTCCTATTCTGGGCAAAGCACTGTCTGGCTATCTGCTGTGGGCAGAGCACTGTGCTGGACTTCTGGAATACTTCAAAAAGCTTACAGTCTTGTAGGAGAGACAGGCTGATAACCACTGCCAAAGCAACAGCTGGTTGTGGGAAAGCGATGCAAGAGGAGGGAAAAATGGATGTCAGTCAGTCAATCATATTTATCAAGTGCTGTGTGCAGAGTGCTGAAGTAATCGCTTGGGACAGTACAATATTACGATATAATGGACATATTCCCTGACCACAATGAGCTTGCAGTCTAGAAGGGGAGACAGGCACTGATATAAATAAATGAAAGCTATGTCCATAAGTCCTGTGGGGCCAGGAGTGGGGATGAATAAAGGGAGCCAGTCAGGGTGATGCAGAAGGGAGTGGGACTAAAGGAAAGGAAGGCTTAGTCAGGGAAGGCCTCTTGGAGGAGATGTGCCTTCAATAAGGCTTTGAAGATGGGGAGAGTCATTGTCCGTCGGATTTGAGGAGGGAGGGCATTCCAGGCCAGAGGCAGGACGTGGGCGAGGGGTCGGTGGTGAGATAGACGAGATCAAGGCACAGAGAGAAGGTTGGCATTAGAGGAGCATAGTGTGCCGGCTGGATTGTAGTAGAAGGGTAGTGAGGTGAAGTAGGAGGGGGCAAGGCAATTTAGTGCTTTAAAATCAATGGTAAAGAGTTTCTGTTTCACACGGAGGTGGCTGGGCAACTGAGATACCCGTGAGTATCTCGAAATGCTTCTCAGACTGAACCCCCTTTTTCCTCTCCTCCCCACCCCCCACCCTACCTCCTTCCCCTCCCCACAGCACCTGTATATATGTTTGTACAGATTTATTACTCTATTTATTTTACTTGTACATATTTACTATTCTATTTATTTTGTTACTGATGTGCATCTAGCTTTACTTCTATTTGTTCTGACGACTTGACACCTGTCCACATGTTCTGTTTTGTTGCCTGTCTCCCCCTTCTAGACTGTGAGCCCGTTGTTGGGTAGGGACCGTCTCTATATGGTGCCGACTTGTACTTCCCAAGTGCTTAGTACAGTGGTCTGCACACAGTAGGCGCTCAATAAATACGATTGAATGAATGAATGAATGAATGAATGAGTACTATGGCCATGTTGGGATAGATCAGGCTAACAATACCAGGCTCTGTCTGCCACAATAGGCCAGCTTTCAATACCTCCCTCCTCCTCCACCCCATCTCCTCCACTCCCCAATGCGCCAGAAAGCTGCTGAAGGTCAAATTCTATCTCCATTAGGCTAGCCTCCTTCCATTTCTCATCCTTCAGGGACTGGTACCCCGCAGTGATTTCACCCCTCTTGGATGGAGATCCATGACTTGCCTCGTGGTCCCAGAAGACTACTCGGGATCCTGCCAGTTCCAGCACTGATGCTGCACTGAGTCCCTGGGCTCCTCACCTCCAAGTGTGCTGACTCTAACAATACAAGAAGAGTATGCAGTCCTTCCTTTTTTGGTTTCTGCTTGCTGGAGGGACGGGAACAAATCAATCGATCCTATTTATTGAGTGCTTACTGTGTACAGAGCACTGTAATAAACAATAATGATATTTGTTAAGCGCTTACTATGCGCCATACACTCTTCTAAGTGATGGGGCAGATATAAGATAATCAGGTTGTCCCACATGGGGCTCATAGTCTTAATCCCCATTTTCCAGATAAGGTAACTGAGGCACAGAGAAGTTAAGTGATTTGCCTTAAGTCACACAGCTGATAAGTGGCGGAGCAGGATTAGAACCCACGACCTCTCACTCCCAAGCCCATGCTCTTTTCACTAAGCCATCCGCACTTGGGAGAGTACAACAGAACAGAGTTGGCAGATACGTCCCCTGCCCATATTTATGTCGGTCTCTCCCTCTAGACTGTAATCTCATAAAGGGCAGGTAATATTTCTGCTAAATCTACTGTACTGTACTCTCCCGAGCGCCGAGTACAGTGTCCTGCACATAGTAATCACTCTACAAATATGACTAATCGATCGATTGATCGAATGAGCTTACAGTCTAGAGGGGGAGACAGACATTAATATAAATACGAATGAATTATGAATCTGCATGTAACTGAGCCCACTGTTGGGTAGGGACTGTCTCTATATGTCGCCAACTTGTACTTCCCAAGCGCTTAGTACAGTGCTCTGCACACAGTAAGCACTGAATAAATACGATTGATTGATTGTAGTACGGAACCTAACTCCTGCTTTGAGTGTAGAATAATAATAATGATGGCATTTATTAAGAGCTTACTGTGTGCAAAGCACTGTTCTAAGCGCTGGAGAAGCTGCCCCCTCCAGGGGTTAATAATTACAATAACTGTAATAATTGAGGTATTTGTGAATTAAGTACTATGTGCCTGGCACTGTACTAACTGCTGGGGTGGATACAAGCTAACTGGGTGGGGCACCGTCCCTGTCCCATGTGGGGCTCACAGTCTCCATCCCCATTTCACAGATGAGGGAACCGAGGCCCAGAGAAGTGAAGTGACTTGCCCAAGGTCACACAGCAGACAACTGGCAGAGCTGGGATTAGAATCCACAACCTTCTGATTCCTAGGCCCATGCTGTGATCACTAGACCACACTGCTTCTCCCCTCCGGGGGTTGGAGGCCGGGCTTTGACCGCCCTGAGGCTCTCAGCCTTGGCTACAGGCCTTTAAAGGCTGAAAAAGGCGCTCCTTAAGGGGACCCGACTGGCTCGCTGCAGCCAACATTCTCCTAAAGGCCTCACCGCTGACCCTCCCCAGGATATTTCCTCAGGGTTCGCCTCCCCGCACCCACTCTCCCCTCTCCTCCCCTGATTCCAAGATCTCTGGAAGCACAGATCTGCCTGGGATGCGGCGTTCGGAGGCCGATGGATGGAGCCCGGTGCCGTCCAGGAGAACGGGATGGCTCTGGCGGAATATTCTGTTTCCTTCCGAAGGCCTGAAACCACATCCTGCCTCTTCCCTTGGACCTTCCTGGCAGGCAGGAAGGATATTTTGGGAACTGGCAGACATAAACACCCTGGCGAAATCACATACGGGGGAGGCTGGAATGAGATGCCGAGACCCTGGGTAAGTCACTCAGCTTCTCTGTGGTTCAGTGCCCTCATCTGTAAAATGGGGATTAAGACTGTGGGACCCATGAGGAACATGGACTGTGACCAACGTGATTGATTTGCACCTACACCAGCGCTTAGTGCAGTGCCTAGAACTTAGTAAGTGCTTAACAGATGGTAAGTGAGGCCCAGAGCAGCACGACATAAGCGGATAGACCACGGGCCTGGGATTCAGAAGTCATGGGTTCTAACTAATCCCAGTCCTGCCATTTGTCTGCTGTATGACCTTGGGCAAGTCACTTCACTTCTCTGTGCCTCAGTTCCCTCATCTGTAAAATGGGGATTGGGACTGTAGGTTATTTCTGTTGGTACTGACACCTGTCTACTTGTTTTTTTGATGTAGTTGTCTCCCCCTTCTAGACTGTGAGCCCGTTGTTGGGTAGGAACCGTCTCTATATGTTGCTGATTTGTACTCCCCAAGCGCTTAGTACAGTGCTCTGTACACAGTAAGTGCTCAATAAATTGAATGAATGAATGAATGACTGTGAGCCCCACCAGGGACAGGGACTGTGATAATAATAACAATGATGGTATTAAGTGCTTTCTATGTGCCAGGCACTACCAAGCGCTGGGGCGGATAGAAGCGAATTGAGTTGGACACAGTCCCTGTCTCACGTGGGGCTTACAGTCTCGACCCCCATTTCACAGATGAGGTAACTGAGGCATGGAGAAGCGAAGTGACTTGCCCTAGGTCACACTGCAGACGAGTGGCAGGGCAGGATTAGAACCCACAACTTTTTGACTCTTGGGCCCATGCTCTATCCACTACGCCATGCTGTGTCCAACCCTATTTGCTCGTATCCACCTCAGCATTTTGTACAGTCCCTGGAACAAAGTAAGTACTTAACAAATACCACAATTATTATTACTGTTATTAGGTTAAGTGACTTGCCCAAGGTCGCACAGCTGACAAGTGCCAGATCTGGGACTAGAAACCAGATCCTTCTGATTCCCAGACCACCAGGGAATCTTCCCAGCAGAAGGGAATCTTCCCTTCTTTCCACCAGGCCGCCCTGCTTCTGAGTGTTCAACTGAACTCAAAGTCATCTGAAAGGTCTCAGATGGAGAACTGAAAGTTTAGACTAGCTGAAAGGTTTGAAAATGGTTCCTTTAAGAAAGGGATTCTGATCCTGACAGGGGCGATAAGGGGAAAATGAGTCTCCACCACTAATGTTAAACCACTGTCAGGAATCCATCTTCTAAGGGTCAAAAGTGGTAATCCTAGACTGAGCCCCTTCCTTCCTCTCCCCCTCGCCCCCCTCTCCATCCCCCCATCTTACTTCCTTCCCTTCCCCACAGCACCTGTATATATGTATATATGCCTGTACATATTTATTACTCTATTTATTTATTTATTTATTTTACTTGTACATATTTATTCTATTTATTTTGTTAGTATGTTTGGTTTTGTTCTCTGTCTCCCCCTTTCAGACTGTGAGCCCACTGTTGGGTAGGGACTGTCTCTATATGTTGCCAGCTTGTACTTCCCAAGTGCTTAGTACAGTGCTCTGCACACAGGAAGTGCTCAATAAATACGATTGATTGATTGATGATGCACCAGGCTAAAATAGTACCCATTTTTAATAGTACCAATTTTATCCACACTGATAAATCCGAGCACTGGTAGTTATTCATTCAATCATTCAATCGTATTTATTGAACACTTACTGTGTGCAGAGCACTGTACTAAGCGCTTTGGAACTACAAATTGGCAACATATAGAGACGATCCCTACTCACCAACGGGCTCACAGTCTAGAAGGGGATCGTATTTGTTAAGCACTTACTATGTGCCAGGCATTGTTGTAAGTGTTGGGGGAGATATAGTCACATTATCCCAAGTGGGGCTCGCAGTCTTCATCCCCATTTCACAGATGAGGGAACTGAGGCCCAGAGAAGTGAAGTGACTTGCCCAAGGTCACACAGCAGACAAGGGGCAGAGCTGGGATTACAGCCCAAGACCTTCCGACTCCCAGGCCCGTGGTCTAGCCACTACGCCGTGCTACTTCTCTGTTGCACTGTACTTTTCCAAGTGCTTGGTACAGTGCTCTGTACACAGCAAATGCTCAATAAATAACATCGGCTGATTGCCCTAAAAACCGTACAACAGGTGTTCAAACTGTTTTCCAGCCAAGGATGTCTGAATTCCTAAAATGCAGGTGACTCCTGCTGGAAACTACAGAGAGGGGAAGAAAGAAAGATTAATCAATTAATTAAGGACATTTATTGAGAGCTTGCTATGTGCAGAGCACTGTACTAAGCGCTTGGGAGAGTACAATCAATCATTCAATCAATCGTATTTATTGAGCGCTTACTTTGTGCAGAGCACTGTACTAAGCGCTTGGGAAGTAAAGTTGGCAACATACAGAGACGGTCCCTACCCAACAGTGGGCTCACAGTCTAGAAGGGGGAGACCAGTCTTCTGCACCCTGTAGCTGCCCAGCACATAGCTCTGTGCAGACTGGACACCTAGAACAGGGCTCTGTCCATGGCAGGCTCCCAGCACAGTGCTTTGTCCACAGTGTGCACCTTGTCCAGGGCGCTGCACTCAGCAGAAAGTCAGTGCATTGGTCAGCACCATTTAATAATAATAATAATAATGATGGTATTTGTTCATTCATTCATTCAATCGTATTTATTGAGTGCTTACTGTGTGAAGAGCACTGTACTAAGTGCTTGGGAAGTACAAGTTGGCAACATATAGAGACGGTCCCTACCCAACGGCAGGGTCACAGTCTAGAAGGGGGCTTGTTAAGCGCTTACTATGTGTAAAGCTCTGTTCTAAGTGCTGGGGAGGTTACAAGGTGATCAGGTTGTCCAATGGGCGGCTCACAGTTTTAATCCCCATTTTACAGATGAGGGAACTGAGGCACAGAGAACTTAAGTGACTTGCTCAAAGTCACAATCAATCAATCAATCATATTTATTGAGCGCTTACTGTGTGCAGGGCACTGTACTAAGCGCTTGGGAAGTACAAGTTGGCAACATATAGAGACAGTCCCTACCCAACAGTGGGCTCACAGTCTAAATGGGGGAGACAGAACAAAACCATACTAACAAAATAAAATAGAATACATATTCTATCTATCTATCTATCTATCTATCTATCTATCTAGTACAAGCACTCAGTACAGTGCCCTGCTCACAAAAGGTACAGTGCTTTGCATATAGTGGACACTCAAGAAATACTACTGCCTCACTGTCAATTTACCTCAGGACTGGGCGAGCATTGGCCCTGGTGAGTTATTTTCCACAAGTGTAAAGACTGATGGATCACAGTTCTCTCTGTTCACGTGCTGTAGACTAATGGAGATCAGCTTTAAGGTACTCTAGGAAATTTCACGGCAGAAGGAAGAAAATGGCCCGACTAGTGACAACGACGGTGCCCATCTAGAGAAGCAGCGTGGCTCAGTGGAAAGAGCCCGGGCTTTGGAGTCAGAGGTCATGGGTTCAAATCCCGGCCCCACCACTTGTCAGCTGTGTGACTTTGGGCAAGCCATTTAACTTCTCTGTGCCGCAGTTACCTCATCTGTAAAATGGGGATTAAGACTGTGAGCCCCCTGTGGGACAACCTGATCACCTTGTAACCTCTCCAGCACTTAGAACAGTGCTTGGCACGTAGTAAGCACTTAATAAATGCCATTATTATTATTATTATTAATAATGACATGGTCTAGTGGAGCACGGGCCCGAGAGTCAGAAAGACCTGGGTTCTAATCCCGACTCCACCACTTGTCTTCTGTGTTACCTTGGGCACGTTACTTTACTTCTCTGTGCTTCAGTTACCTCATCTGAAAAATGGGGATTAAGACTGTGAACCCCATGAGGGACCTGATTAGCTTGGATGTATTCCAGCGCTTAGTACAGTTCCTGGCATATATTAAGTGCTTAAAAAATACCACAAAAACCCCCCAAACAAACAAAAAAACCCAACATATTGGCGCCACCCGGTGAGCAGAGGAGCAGTGAACCCCAGAAAAGCACAAAGGGAATCCCCTGAATATGCTATTCTATGCCTGGCACATAGTAAGCGCTTAACAAATATCATTCCAGAAAAAAAAAGGGTGAGTGAAACAAAATCTTTCCTGAGGCTGGCCACTGACAGCAATATCTTTAAAGGATGCTTCCATGATCTCCACGATCATCAGTGGGGCTCTTATCCTACCCCGTGACTGTGGGAGTCGCCCAAGGCGACTGGGTCCCCTTCTATTTTCCATCTACACCCGCGAGAATTCATTCATTCATTCATTCATTCATTCATTCATTCAATCGTATTTATTGAGCACTTACTGTGTGCACAGCACTGTACTAAGCACTTGGGAAGCACAAGTTGGCAACATATAGAGACGGTCCCTACCCAACAGTGGGCTCACACTCTGGAAGGGGGAGACAGACAACAAAACAAAACATATTAACAAAATAAAATAAATAGAATAGTAAATATGTACAAGTAAAATACAGTAATAAATCTGTACAAACATATATACAGGTGCTGTGGGGAGGGGAAGGAGGTAGGGCGGGGGGATGGGAAGGGGGAGAGGAAGGAGGGGACTCAGTCTGGGAAGGCCTCCTGGAGGAGGTGAGCTCTCAGTAGGGCTTTCAGTAGCACATGTCCTTCATTCATTCATTCAATCGCATTTATTGAGCGCTTACTGTGTGCAGAGCACTGTACTAAGCGCTTGGGAAGTACAAGTTGGCAACATATAGAGACAGTCCTTACCAAGCAGTGGGCTCACAGTCTAGAAGACTGTCTGCTGGGTAACCTTGGGCAAGTCACTTCACTTCTCTGTGCCTCAGTTACCTCATCTGTAAAATGGAAATAAAGACTGTAAGCCCTAAGTGGGACAACTGATTACCTTGTATTTACTGCGGTTCTTAGAATGGTGCTTGGCATATAGTAAGCACTTAGCAAGTATGACGATGATGATTATTATTATTAGAGAACTCACTTACTCCCAAACATCAACTACCATCTCTATGTGCATGATTCCCAAATCTCCATCTCCAGCCCTGACCTCTCTCCTTCTGCGCAGTCTCGCATTTCCTCCCGCTTTCGGGGCACCTCTACCTGCTTGTCCAGCCGACACTTCAAACTCAACATGTCCAAAACTGAACTCATTATCGTCCCTCACAAACTCTCTTCTCCATTTAAATTTCCAATCACAGTGGAGCCCGTCACCATCAATCAATCATATTTCTTGAGTGCTTACTGGGTATAGAGCACTGTACTAAGTGCTTGGGAGAGTATAGTACGACAGACTTGGTAGATACGCTCGTTGCTCACAATGAGCCCCACCTCTCTAGCCTGTAATTTTGACGTTGTCCTAGTTTCTATTTCAAATTCTCTGCTCCTTCTAATTATAATCATGGTACTTCTTAAGTGCTTAGTACAGTGCTTGGCACATAGTGCTTAAAAAATACCATTATTATTATTATTATTTTTATCATGATGATGATGATGTGCCATGCAATGAAATAAGCACTAGGGTAGAAACGAGATAATCAGGTCCCACATGGGGCTAGGAGTCTAAGTAGGAGGGAGAACGGGTAGTGAATTCCCATTTTGCAAATGCGGGAACAGCGGCACAGAGAAGTTAAAGGATTTGTCCAAAATTACACAGCAGGAATGTGGTAGAACCGGGATTGGAACCCAGGTCCTCTGATTCCCAGGCCTGTGTTCTTATCGCTAGAACACACTGCTTCCTCCTCCACAACATCTCCGGAATCTGCTCCCTCTCCGTTCAAATTTCTACCACGTTGATCCAAACACACGTCACATCCCAACTCAACTACTGCATCAGCATCGCCCCTTTCCCGTCTATTCTTCGCACTGCTGCCCGGATCATTTTTCTAAAAAAAAAATCATTCTGCGCACATCTCCACGCTCTTCAAAATCCTCCAAAGTTTGCGGATTCCTCTTCACATTAAGTAGCAACTCCTGACCGGTGGCTTTGAGTTACTCTTACTTATCTCCTACTATGCCCCGGCTGCATTCCTCTCACGCCAACATACTCACTGTGCCCCACTTTCATCTCTCTCACTGCTGACACTTTGCTCACTCTCTCCTTCCCGCCTGAAATTCCTTCTCCCTTAACGTCTGACCAACCACCACGCTCTTGATCTTCAAAGCCCTTCCGAACTCACCTCTCCTTGAGGAAGGCTTCCCTGATTAAACTCTCAACTCCCCACCCTATTTCTCCTCCAAATGCCACTTGAGTTCCATGTCACCTAAAACCCCCCCCAACCCACGCTGCTGCACTTTTGTATGTATTGTTCCATGTGGCAAACTCACTCGGGGCAGGGAATGCGTTTGTTATATTGTTCTGTTGGGCTCTCCCGAGCGCTTAGTACAGTGCTCTGCACACAACAAATGCTCAATCAATACGATTGACTGACTGATTGACTTCCATACAAACCTCTGCTCTTCCCCTTCTCTGTAGTTTACTTTACTGTCATTCATTCAATCGTACTGATTGAGCGCTTACTGTGTGCAGAGCACTGTACTAAGCATCTGCTTAGTGCTTAGTACAGTGCTCTGCACACAGCAAATGCTCAATCAACTGACTGATTGACTTCCATACAAAGCTCTGCTCTTCCCCTTCTCTGCAGTTTTACTGCCATTCATTCAATCGTATTGATTGAGTGCTTACTGTGAGCAGAGCACTGTACTAAGCATCTGTTTCCCCCACTCGAATGTTAGGTACCCCGTGGGCAGGGATATCTACCTACTCTATTGTACTGTATTCTCCCAAGAGCTTAGTATAAGCTGATTTATTTATGTGAATGTCTATTTCCCCCTCTAGACTGTGAGCCCGTTGTTGGGTAGGGATCGTCTCAATGCGTTGCCAACCTGTACCTTCCCAAGCGCTTAGTACAGTGCTCTGCACACAGTATGCACTCAATAAATACGACTGAATGAATGAATGAATTTGAGAATTTATTTTAGGGCCTGTCTCCTTCACTAGATTGTAAGCATTCTTGAGGACAGGGATCATGCCTATGTGCTCTACTGTACTCTTTCTGGAGCATAACACAGTGCTCTGCACACAGTAAGTTCTTGATAAATACCAGTGATTGACTGACTGCTTGTTCCCACCCCACAGTGTGGCATTTCAGATGGTCCTGGGACTGAGGAACATCAGTTCAGCTAGTTAATAATAATAACAATGGTAATAATAGTAATAATGGTAGCATTTGTTAAGGGCTTACTTTGTGCCGAGCACTGTTCCAAGCACTGGGGTAGATGCAAGGTAATCAGATTGTCCCTCGTGGGGCTCACAGTCTTAATCCCCATTTTACAGATGAGATAACTGAGGCACAGAGAAGTCAAGTGACTTGCCCAAAGTCACACAGCTGATCAGTGGCGGAGCAGGGATTAGAACCCACGACTTCTGACTCCCAAGCCCATGCTCTTTCCACTAAACCACACTGCTTCTAATAATAATGGTATTTGTTAAGTGCTTACTATGTGCCAAGCACTGTTTGAAGCGCTGGGGTAGATACAAGGTAATTAGGTTGTCTCACATGGGGCTCCCAGTCTTAATTCCCATTTTACCGATGAGGTAACTGAGGCACAGAGAAGTTAAGTGACCTGCCCAGTCACACAGCTGACAAGTGGCAGAGTCGGGGAGTTGGGATTAGAACCCATGACCTCTGACTCCCAAGCCCTTGAGCTTGGTCTCCAGTGCCGGGGCAGTAGGAAGACAGGATTCAGTCAATCGTATTTATTGAGCGCTTACTACGTACAGAACACTGTACTATGCGACTGGGAGAGTACAATACGACAATATGGCAGACACATTCCCACAAGGGGTCAAGGATGAGATGATTTCCAAGGAGCACATGGGCTGGCGAGTCAAGGAAGCCCCAAACAAGAGACGATAAACCTCGAAGGGGCAGAAACCTTGAGAAGTTTGGGGCAAGAAGCAGGTCTGCAGATCAGAGACATCGATGGCAATGCCACCATAATGCCACCTTCACTGAACCTAGGGACATCCCGGATCCAAAGATGTTCAGATCCAAAATGATCCAAGTAGGCCCTCATTTCCTCTTTTCCCCCTCCCTTCTGCATCACTCTTGCACTTAGATTTGCACCCTTTATTCACCCCTTCTCTCAGCCTCACAACACTCACGTACATATCCGCAATTAATTTATATTAATGTCCGTCTCCACCATTAGACTGCAAGCTCACTGTGGACAGAGAGCGTGTCTACCACCTCTGTTATACTGTACACTCTGAAGCAACTAGTTCACCGCTCTGCACACAGTGAGCGCTCGATAAATACTTCTTTCTTTCATATAAAAGTCTGCATGAATGTAGTTCTGCTCATGCAACGGTGCATACACCATGCACCCCTGTTGAGGAATCTTTCTGTATATAATTCCTTTGTTAAACATGGTTAATTACACTCAAGCATTGTATCCTAGGCAGCACAGGACATCTGCAGTATTTCTGCCCTCTTGGCGATAGGCTAAGTTGGAAAATTCCAAAATAGCTTTGCACCATCATTGCGTTGTTATGTAAGGCGTGTTTTCTGTCTCAAGAATCCAGATTAAGGCAGGCACGGGGTACAATAATGATGTTTCGAGTTCCGAGCAACTTTTCTCTGGGGCATTCTGCAGAGCAAAGCAGCTCCACGACCCCGTTGAGTTTCCTGTAGAAAGCTGCCAAGCTCCCCTCCCTCCTGATTCCCTTAATCCTGCCCAAGAAAGAAAACTAAGAGCTGAACAAGACAGAGACAACCTAATGCAGGGCAGCCAATGGAATCGCAAGGACACCAGAGGGAGGACCATCGAGACCAGACTGCACCGTGATCAGGGCACTTATCATTGGATATTGACTAGAGCAGTTGGGTGAATGAGGCCTGGGAAAATCAGAGAGGTCAGAGGTGAGGGGGATGAGACAATGCTTCCTTGTTTTTTATGGTATTTGTTAAGAGCTTACTATGTGCCAGGCACTGTACTAAGCACTGGGGTAGATTCATGCTAATCAGGTTGGACCCAGTCCCTGTCCCATTTGGGATTCACAGATTCACCTCATTTTACAAATGAGGCAACTGAGGCGCAAAGAAGTGAAGTGACTTGCCCGCGATCACACAGCAGACAAGTGGCAGAGCCGGGATTGGAATCCAGGTCCTTCTGAGTCCCGGGCCCAGGTACTATTCACTAAGCCGCTCTGCTTCTCTATGTCTTATTATTTAGAAAGATTGTTCCAGAGAAACAAAAGGAAAAGATAGGGTTGATTAACTTGGGGAACGAATCAATCTTATACCCCTGATCTCTTGTGCCAGTGCTGCCTTTATACTGGCAGTTCTGGACACTTTAAATCCATTAGACTACAATCTTCCCCATCTTCCAGCTCTCCAGGACTTTCCTTCTCCTCCAGGAGGCCTTCCCGCATCCATTTCCAATATCCAGGGCCTTCTTAATTAATTAATTGTGCTATTTGTTATGCACTTACAATGTGCAAGCACAGCACTAAGCAATGGAGGATACAGAAGAAGATCATCAGATCCCACATGGGGCTCACAGTCTATGTAAGAGGGAGCACTGGTATTGAATCCTCACTTCGTAGATTAGGGAACTGAAGTCCAGAGAAGTGAAACGAATTGTCCATGGTCACACAGCAGGGAAGTGGCAGAAACGGGATTAAAACCAAGGACTTCATCGTCGCAACGGCCAGTCCATATTTATAGAGGGATCTGGACACTTTATTTATTTATTCATTCATCAATAATTCATGAATTAATTTTCCTTAGTCTTATCGTTAATAGTGGTATAATAATAATAATTTTGGTATTTGTTAAGTGCTTGTTGTGTGCAAAGCACTGTTCTAAGCGCTGGGGACGATACAAGGTGATCAGGTTGTCCCATGTGGGGCTCCCAGTCTTAATCCCCATTTTACAAATGAGGTAACTGAGGCCCGGAGAAGTTAAGTGACTTGCCCAAAGTCACACAGCTGACAGGTGGTGGAGCCGGGATTTGAACCCATGACCTCTGATTCCCAAGGCCGTGCTCTTTCCACTGAGCCACGCTGCTTCTCTGGTATATATCTTTGCCCTCCAGCTCTCAATGAAAACAATCCATGCCTGCTGTCTTCCCAGTTTAGACTGTACACTTCCCAGAGACAGGAACCGGATCCTTCACTTCTATTGTATATACCCAAGTGCTACCAAATGCTCAGGAAAAGATTCCTCCCACTGCTTCCAAGTGACTTCAAGGGTGTAGCTATTTCAGGAACTTTATCCCATCGAACAATTGCATTTATTGAGCAATTATTGGGAAGCAGTGTGGCCGAGTGGAAAGAGTGTGGGTCTGGGAGACAGAGAACCAGAGTTTGTATGCTGGCTCTGCCATTTGCCTGCTGCATGACCTTGGGCTAGTCACTTGACTAGCCTCAGTTTCCTCATCTGTAAAGTGAGGATTCAATATCGCTTCTCCCTCCCCCTTAGACTGTGAGCTTCTTATAGGATAGGGACTGTGACTCGTCAGGTTATTTTGTAGCTACCCCAGTACTTTGTAGCACTTTTAAAAATACAACGATTTTCCATAAACCCGGTTGATTTAGCATACCTAATTTAAGGGTGCAGAATGCTCTCCTAGGGGCATGCAGAATGCAGAATGTACAGAGTAGCTGTGTAAAAGAGAGTGGGTGTGTGTCTATGTTGAGGGGGCATGTATTTATCTATCCGGTATTGAGAAAACGTTATCTGCAACCACTTAGCACTAAGGATGCGTGATTCAGTCTTTTCAAGAAGAAAGGATCACAATTTTCCACTAACTTGAGAGAGTGCATCTGGGAGGGAAGTGACATTCAGATACTTGTATTTATAACTTACTCAGCATAATGTTTCTGCTGATTAGGACTCTGAGAGATGAGAAATCAAATATGCATGATTTAAGTGCATGACAGAACCTTCACTTTCCACATCATATAAATGTAAGTGATGGTAAGACAGACCACAGCAAGGCCAAGCCAAGCCTTCTGAACTCTCTGCCCCACCCCGGCATCTGACCCCTAAATATTTTGAGGAGATCTGCCCGGTCTGACTGCCCAGCAGGTTTAAAAAAAACATTATCTTCCTCAGAGCGGCTCTGTGTTTGCTGAAAGTTTTCTGTCAAATCCCCTCCCACCTCCACATAAAAAGGGATTTGCGATTCCAAGAAGATGAGTTCAAACGGCACACCCGAAAGCCCAGTGAGATGCTCTTCAGTAAACGGAATTGTATAAAAAAGACTGAAAACACCCAGCTTTACGGAGCTCGTGAAGTTCACAGTGGACTCAAGCAGGCTGAAGTTCCCAACACCCTCTCCAGGCAAAATGTGTACTTTGGTTGGCTCAGGAAATAGCTGAGGAAAAAACCTTATGAACCATGGATCGGTGGAGTTAAAGGCTGTGGAAAACACACTAGTAAGGCAAATACATTCAATCAATCAATCAATCGTATTTATTGAGCGCTTACTGTGTGCAGAGCACTGTACTAAGCACTTGGGAAGTACAAGTCGGGGCTTCCAAGAGCCATATTCTATTAGTCCCTAGCTCTTTTACCCCACAAGAGAAGGTCTTATGGATATTCATTAATCAAACATGAACTACACATGTTCAGCAGCTTGAAACTCTGGTCAAATTCTTCTGTGTCATCCCACCAGTGATGATGGTTGGAAGCAGGGTGCTCTGAGTTAAAGCTCGTCTGTTTTTCCCCGCATCCAAACCGATCCCCATGACACTCATTTTGGGCAGGAAATATGACGATCAACCCTGCTGTACTGTGCACTCTAGTACAGTGCTCTACCCACAGAAAGTTCTCAATACATACCAAAGATTGATTGACTCTGCCATGATATTTCTTCAGCCAATCTGAATCACTGATAGGTTCATTTCAATGCAATAACAAACTTGACTAATCCAGAGGTCCCCAAAACCTTCAGAAATATTTAGCCAGTCATCAAACTGTGTGGATGGAGATCAAAATATGCAGGACACTCCAACACATATTTAGTAATGTGTCTTCATTTACAAAGACACAAATCAGGATCCTAAATAAAAGACAAAGCCAGCCCAATCTGTGGTTAATGGAGTTTGTTCAGCTTCCAGACCACATCTTAGATGAAAGAAGAACAGCCGAAACAGTTTCTTTTTTCGAAAGCTTAAATGAAACACGGGTTTTTCTCCAAACTTCAGCTTTGTTCTTTGCTACCACAGCAGTTCCGGAGGCCTTCATGGAATGCACACTTTAATGCCTTTATTCAGAAATCCTTTAAAGAATTACTTAGAAATGATGTCCAGGCCTTCTCTGTGCTCCACATGGCTGTTTATTAAAGAGGTTATATGTTCTCACTGCCTTGAACAGTAACAAAGGTTTCAAAATGTACTTCTCCTCCTGCAATATTCTCCCAAGCAAGAAAAATATATTCACTGTGCGTCCTGGGACAGAATATTTTTTTTCATGATATTTGTTACTTACTGTGTGCCACGCACTGTAATAAGCACTGGGGAAGATACAAGTAATGAGGTTGGTCACAGTCCATATTCCACATGGGACTCACAATCTTAATGCCCCTTTTACAGGTGAGGTTACTGAGGCAACCCCTCTCAGGATCGCGCCTGGAAAGTTTCCAGTACTCTACCAGTCTTGACTATTCATTCATTCATTCAATCATATTTATTGAGCGCTTACTGTGTGCAGAGCACTGTACTAAGTGCTTGGGAAGTACGAGTTGGCAACATATAGAGATGGTCCCTACCCAACAGCGGGCTCACAGTCTAGAAGGCGGGCTCACAGTCTAGAAGATGGGAGGAAGAGTCAAGCATACCCATTCCATCCTAGCTTGGCCAGTGGCTAGCGAGTGGAAGGCCATCTGCTACAAGTCAAAACTCCCCTGTGCTGGGCAGCAGCAACATGGGAGAGAGTCAAGAGCTGGGACTCAAGTTGACTGCATGGAAGAAAGAAATAGTAAACCACTTTCGTATTTTTACCAAGAAAACACCTATGTATACACTACCAATGTAGACATTATGTATACACTGTGTATATACATAAGTGGCAAGATACCGTCTTGGGTGTCAGAGGTCATGGGAACTAATCCCGGCTCCACCACATGTCTGCTGTGTGACCTTGGGCAAGCCACTTAACTTCTCTGTGCCTCAGTTAGCTCCTCTGTAAAATGGGGATTAAGACTGTGAGCCCCACGTGGGACAACTTGATAACTTGGTATCTACCCCGGTGTTTAAAACAGTGCTTGGCACATAGTAAGTGCTTTACAAATACCATCACTATTATTATCATTATTATTACCAGAACAACTGCAGATAGAGATGGGGCGTTCTGGGAGAGATGTGTCCATGGAGTCGCTCTGGGTCAGAAATGACTCGACAGCATAAGACACAAAGAAGTGAAGTGACTTGCCCAAGGTCACACAGCAGGGAAGTGGTGGATCCGGGACTGGAAACGAGATCCTTCAGATTCCCAGGCCTTTGCTCTATCTACCAAGACATGCTGCTTCTCCAACTGAGGACCTAACAGACCTACTTGAACGGAGGTTCTATCGGACCCGAGCCAATGGCCCTTCAGAAATGGGGGGGTGTCCCGAGGTGACCCTTGGGTACCGGCCATCTCAAGGCCAAAAGCTATCTCGTGACCACCTGAGCCAGCAGGCGGAACTCAGAAGTGAGGGTGGGAATCTGCTAGATTGACAGCCCAAGCTGGGAATACAGAAGGTGTCCCTCGCCCCTGTGTCAATCAAATTAGGTATGGAGGAGGGGGGAGGGCAGAGATTGGATAGACTGAGGCCAGAAGCTGGAATGGCCTAGGGGCACAGGCAATAAATACCTGTCGCCTCTGACCTTCGGGGTCAGAACACCAGGACACGCAGCAGCAGGAGGAGCAGCCACTGCAGCAGCAGCAGCAGTCCACGTGTCTCTCCCTGACCAGAAGGCCAGATGCCCGCTTTACAACCAGAACCAACACACTGAGGCAAGGGCTGCGGGACGGATGAGTGTCTCGTGGGTGAGACCCAGGTACCCCGCTGCTGATGGGAATCATGAGTGGATTCCTCCCATGTAGGGAGAGCACACTGTGAGAGCTAGCTGCCCACCAAGTGCGTGGGTAACGTAATGAATTCTTCCCATGTGGGAAAGTAAGTGGATTCTTCCCGAGTGGGAAGTGCACATGGGTGAGAGCTAGCCACCTCACCCACACGCGATTAACGTCTGATTGTGTTTCTCCCGTGTAGGGAAGCGCTAATATTGCTAATTGATTATATTCCTCCTGAAAGGGAAGTTCAATCCATTGCGCCTAAACAATTACATAAATTCAATTTGCCTCACGGAATAAATTTTATATAAAACTCAGGCTTTCCATCCCCGGCCTCGCTCTCTCACCTCGCCGATCACTGAACGAACCCGTCCCCGGATGACGGGTGACAGGGGGGCCATGCTCTCCGTCTGCTCTGGACAGACCAAGACAGTCACTCCCACTCCCCATTGATTTTAAGACAGGCTGCCCCTGGGAAGATCCTTTCATGTGGATGGAAGGTTTCATGTGGATGGAACAAAATGGCAGGCGGAAGAATGGGTCACGAGAGAATCCTGGTTAATCCACGAACCAAAGAGGTTGGTGGGTTGTCATTTTCCCAACTCAGTTTCCAAGTCTTCCTTGAATCCGGCCAGAGAGAATATCATATCCCCTTTTCCTCCTCCCAGAGAGCTTCCACTTCCTCCCCATCCATTCATTCCGTGATCCCTCGGGTCCGCCCAGGGCCGGGAGACTGTCGGTTACCTTGCGTGAGTAACTGAAGGTTCCTGACTTCTTCTCTCACTTTCAGCTGGAGCACTTGCTGCAGGATGTGCTGGCGGACGCTCTCGGGGGCAATGCCCATCCGCTCCAGTTTTTTGTCGGTCAACCTCAGCAGTGCCCGGCCTGGAACGAGGAAACGATCATCACAAAACCACCACCACGGCCAGACCCGATAACTGCTGCTAGCCGGAGTTCCTGCTCCGGACGGAATCGTCCGGGAGCCTACGCGACAGAGGCTGAAATCTGAAAATCATCCAACGTCTCATGAGCCTGCAACCTTCCGCGTGACCTTCGACTCACTTTTCTCCTCCAGCCTGTCTATTCGGAAGGTGGCCAAATCCTGTTGGTTCTAGCTCCACCACTGAACAATTTGTCCCTTACTCTACATCCAAATGGTTTCTACTCTGGTCTGAGCGCTTATCCTATCCTGCTTTGAACACAGTGTAAAGTCGCTGGGAGCAACTGAGAAATGTTCATTCACCAATTAATTAATATTATAATATTCTCGTCCAGATGGAAAAAGAAGAGATTCTGGCTCCTCCTCTTTCCTCTAGCTATTTTTCCCATCTGTTCCCCATCTCTAAATATCCTAATTACTGTGGACAGACCCAAATCACTTACGCTGCAGAAAGAGACTTGGGTTAGACAACGGGGACCCCCTGGGAATGTGAGTCCCATGCGAGGCAGGGCCTGGATCTGATCTGACCTGGGTCTGATTAGAGAAGCAGCATGGCTCAGTGGAAAGAGCCCGGGCTTTGGAGTCAGAGGTCATGGGTTCAAATCCCAGCTCCGCCAATTGTCAGCTGTGTGACGTTGGGCAAGTCAGTTCACTTCTCTGGGCCTCAGTGACCTCATCTGTAAAATGGGGATTAAGACTGTGAGCCCCCTGTGGGACAACCTGATCACCCGGTAACCTCCCCAGTGCTTAGAACACTGCTTTGCACATAGTAAGTGCTTAATAAATGCCATCATCATCATTATTATTATTATCTGATTACCTTGTCTCCACCCTAGTGTTTAGCACAGTGACTGGCACATACTAAGAGCTCAGTAA
Source organism: Tachyglossus aculeatus (assembly GCF_015852505.1). Classification (NCBI taxonomy): domain Eukaryota; kingdom Metazoa; phylum Chordata; class Mammalia; order Monotremata; family Tachyglossidae; genus Tachyglossus; species Tachyglossus aculeatus. Next base: position 67,759,124 of record NC_052069.1, on the reverse strand, counting down.
AGATGAGAGGGGCCACTAAGTAAGGGTGTCCTATCCTCATAGTGGAAGAAGCATCATGGCCTATTAGAAAGGACACAGGGCTAGGAGTCAGAAAGAGCTGGGTTCTAATACTACTTCACCACTTGTCTGCTGTGTGACCTTGGGCTATTCACTAATGTGTCTGTGCCTCAGTTCCCTCATCTGCAAAATGGGAGGTTAAGACTGTGAGCCCCACGTGGGACAGGGACTGTGTCCAACCTGATTAGCTTGTATCTACCCCAGTGCTTAGTACAGTGCCTGGCAAAGCTCTCTATCACCTTGCCCTCTCCTACCTCACCTCCCTTCTCTCCTTCTCCAGCCCAGCCCGCACCCTCCGCTCCTCTGCCACTAACCTCCTCACTGGGCCTCGTTCTCGCCTGTCCCATCGTCGACCCCCGGCCCACGTCCTTCCTCTGGCCTGGAATGCCCTCCCTCCACACACCTGCCAAACTAGCTCTCTTCCTCCCTTCAAAGCCCTACAGAGCGCTCACTTCCGCAAGGAGGCCTTCCCAGACTGAGCCCCCCTTTTCCTCTGCTCCTCCTCCCTCTGCCCTCCCCACTCCCCCTCCCCACAGCACTTGTGTATATTTGTACATATTTATTACTCTATTTTATTAATGATGTGTATATACCTACAATTCTATTTATCTATTGTGATGATATTGACACCTGTCTGCTTGTTTTGTTTTGTTGTCTGTCTCCCCCTTCTAGACTGTGAACCCATTGCTGGGTAGGGACTGTCTCTATCTGTTGCCGTACTGTGCTTTCCAAGTACAGTGCTCTGCACACAGTAAGTGCTCAATAAATACCACTGAATGAGTGAATGAATGAATGCAGCGTTTAACAAATACTATAAAAAATAATAAAAGATTAAGGAAAGGATGAACACAAATCTCCTTTAGTAGATTCGAATGATGAAAGGCAGAGGTTAGACTACAAATCTTTTTCAGGGGTTTGGGTTCTTTAGAGAGAAAACATAAAAAAAAAATCAGTCAATCAATCATATTAATTGAGTGCTTACTGGGTGTAGAAATCTGTACTAAGCACTTGGGAGAGTACAATAAAACAGAGTTGGTAGATTAGTTCCCTGAAGCACAATTCACTCCTCTAGCACCAGTTTACTCACTGTTCGTCAATCTCATCTATCTCATCACCGACCGCTTACCCATGTCCTCCCAGGGCCTGGACCTCATCCTCTCTCTCTCTCCATATATACCAGACCACCACTCTTCCCACCTTCAAAGCATTAAGAAGCAGCGTGGCTCGGCAGAAAGAGCACGGGCTTTGAAGTCAGAGGTCATGGGTTCAAATCCCAGCTCCACCAATTGTCAGCTGTGTGGCTTTGGGCAAGTCACTTCACTTCTCTGTGCCTCAGTTACCTCATCTGTAAAATGGGGATTAAGACTGTGAGGCCCATGTGGGACAACCTGATCACCTTTTATCCCCCCAGCGCTTAGAACAGTGCTTTGCACATAGTAAGCGCTTAACAAATACCATCATTATTATTGTTATTACTAAGGTCACTTCTTCTCCAAGAGGCCTTCCCCGATTATGCCCTCTTTTCCCCGGCTCCCTCTCCCTTTCGCATCGTCTTTGTACTTAGATCTGTGACCTTCGCTCAGTCCAATAGCATTTAAATACATATCTATAAATTAAATACTATACATTATTTATTTATATTAAATGTCTATCTGCCCCACTAGACTGTAAGCTCATTGTGTGCAGGGAGCGTATCTGCCAACTCTACCGCATTGTACCCTCCCAAGAGCCTAGTACAGTGTTGTGCACATAAATGCCGATGTTGATGATAAGCTCACAGTCATGAGGATGAGCTTAATAATATATGGTTTTCAATCATTTCCCCAAGACTAAGCAAATACTTTGGGTTCTAAATCAAAGCCGTGCCCTTCTCTACCAGCTCACCTCTAGTTTTCTTAGTGGGCTCTGGAACAAAAACGAAAGGAACTGCCTGAACGTTGCAGCTGAGAACACAGTCTAGACTCCTCCCCGACAGGATAGGGAAATTATTTACAGAAAACAAGTGGAAACACCGGTCTTCACCCCCATGATCTTGGCCGCACCACCTCTCTTCAGTTGTTTTTGAGTATTTTTTCTTTTTTGAAAAAAATCCTGCCTTTACCTTTAGGTGCGCCTGCCAAATGGTTTTAAGTCTTCCTCCTCCCCTCCCGTCCAAACCCACCCCCACGCACACTTACTCACACGCATGCTTACACCTTCATTTACTCAAAGAGGCATGCTTACACATGCGCTCATTCGCTCGACTCCACCGCTAAACTCACGTTCTTGTATACCGGGCCTCACCCAGGTGCTCACCCATGGCAAGATAAACACTTCCATGGTGCTGGGCTTTGGAGGGGCTTGGGGAGGGAGCAGGAGGCGGGGTGCCAGAGGCAGGGATGGGCAAACACTCTGCCCTGGCCGCTCGTGGCCTGGCAAGTGGTGGCAGGCCTGGCCCATGTGGGTGGCAGGGGAGAAAGGGAGGAAGGAGCCAGCAGCAGCAGCATTTTGGCACCGTTCTGCATCTTGAAGGCGCGCTAATTCCAGGAGCCGGCCTAGTATTCTCCCCCCTCCCTAAAATCCCCCTCTCATCCATGGGAAGGGAGAAGCAGGAGGCCTGTGGCATCCTTGATCACCCAAAGTGAAATGTCTCAAGGCGGATCTTGCTAAGCCCAGACTCTCCTTTGTGACAACCCTGGCTCTACCCAGGGGCCATTTCAGCCCGCTGTTGGGTAGGGGCCGTCTCTGTATGTTGCCAACTAGTACTTCCCAAGTGCTTAGTACAGTGCTCTGCACACAGTAAGCGCTCAATAAGTACGACTGAATGAATTTAAGCGCAGAGGGTCTAAGGGTGAACATGAGGGGATTGGGGCAACAGATCGGTCCCCATCCCGATCGATGGATTGAATCACCCGGGTCACAAGCCTCTGACACGCCGCGTATCTCCAGGTTCCTAAAATGAGCCTCCGGATAGTCTTCAGCACACCCACAAGCCCCACCTTGATTCCACACTTCAGCTGCTCACCATGGTATGCGGAAAATGGTGTATAGTATAGCTCACCTCATGGTACCTGACCTCGCTCATCTGCTACAGCCCAGCCCACACACTCTGCTGCTCTGGCGCCACTTACTCACTGTGCCCCGATCTCATCTATCCGGCTGCTGACCCCTTTCCCTCATAATAATAATAATAATGAAGGCATTTATTAAGCGTTTACTATGTGCAAAGCACTGTTCTAAGCGCAGGGGAGATTACAAGGAGATCAGGTTGTCCCACTGGGGGGGGGGCTCACAATTTTAATCCCCATTTTCCAGATGAGGCAGCTGAGGCCCAGAGAAGTGAAGTGACTTGCCCAAAGTCACACAGCTGACAATTAGCCGAGCTGGGATTTGAACCCATGACCTTTGCCTCCAAAGCCCGGGCTCTTTCCACTGAGCCACGCTACTCACTATATGCACAGCCCTGTCCTAAGTGCCGGGGAGGGCCATTGTCTGGGAGGGGGCGTCTCTATCTGTTGCCTGTTTGTGCTTCCCGAGCGCTTAGCCCAGTGCTCTGCACACAGTCAGCGCTCCATCACAATGAATGAATGAATGAATGAATGAATGAAAAAGCTCGGAGGGAGGAGAGGAGGCGGCGGCGGCAGGACTGGAGCTGGGCCAGGTGAGGGAGATGAGGGGGTGGGAAGGCACATGGGGGTGCCTCCCCTAAGCATTGCGGTTAGCGGGATCGGGAGACTCACTCACTCATCCTCCATCTCACCTGGAACTCCCTCCCCCTCCATATATTCCAGACCACCATTCTCTCCGTCTTCAAAGCATTATTATGAAGCATTAAGAAGCATTATCATTATTGAGAATCAATCAATCAATCAATCGTATTTATTGAGCGCTTACTGTGTGCAGAGCACTGTACTAAGCGCTTGGGAAGCACAACTTGGCAACATATAGAGACAGCCCCTACCCAACAGTGGGCTCACAGTCTAGAAGGGGGAGACAGAGAACAAAACCAAACATATTAACAAAATAAAATAAATAGAATAGATATGTACAAGTAAAATAAATAAATAAATAAATAAATAAATAAAATAATAAATATGTACAAACATATATACACATATACAGGTGCTGTGGGGAAGCGAAGGAGGTAAGACGGGGGGATGGAGAAGGGGACGAGGGGGATAGGAAGGAGGGGGCTCAGTGTGGGAAGGCCTCCTGGAGGAGGTGAGCTCTCAGTAGGGCCTTGAAGGGAGGAAGAGAGCTAGCTTGGCGGATCGGCAGAGGGAGGGCATTCCAGGCCCGGGGGATGACGTGGGCTGGGGGTCGACGGCGGGACGGGCGAGAACGAGGCACGATGAGGAGATTAGTGGCAGAGGAGCAGAGGGTGTGGGCTGGGCCGGAGAAGGAGAGAAGGGAGGTGAGGTAGGAGGGGGCGAGGGGATGGACAGCCTTGAAGCCCAGGGTGAGGAGTTTCTGCCTGATGTGCAGATTGATTGGTAGCCACTGGAGATTTTTGAGGAGGGGAGTAATATGCCCAGAGCGTTTCTGGACAAAGACAATTCGGGCAGCGGCATGAAGTATGGATTGAAGTGGGGCAGACACGAGGATGGGAGATCAGAGCGAAGGCTGATGCAGTAGTCCAGATGGGATAGGATGAGAGCTTGAACGAGCAGGGTAGTGGTTCGGATGGAGAGGAAAGGGCGGATCTTGGCAATGTTGCGGAGCTGAGACCGACTGGTTTTGGTGATGGCTTGGATGTGAGGGGTGAACGAGAGAGCAGAGTCGAGGATGACACCAAGTTTGCGGGCTTGTGAGACGGGAAGGATGGTAGTGCTGTCAACAGTGATGGGAAAGTCAGGGAGAGGGCAGGGTTTGGGAGGGAAGACAAGGAGAAGCAGCATGGCTCAGTGAAAAGAGCCCGGGCTTTGGAGTCAGAGGTCATGGGTTCAAATCCCAGCTCCGCCAATTGTCAGCTGTGTGACTTTGGGCAAGTCACTTTACTTCTCTGTGCCTCAGTTACCTTACCTGTAAAATGGGGATTAAGACTGTGAGCCCCAAGTGGGACAACCTGATCACCTTGTAGACCCCCAGCACTTAGAACAGTGCTTTGCACATAGTAAGCACTTAACAAATACCATTATTATTATTATTATTATTATTATTATTATTATTATTATTATTACCAGCCAGCCTAGTGAGAAGCAGCGTGGCCTCATGGAAATAGCATGGGCCTCGGAGTCAGAGGACCTGGGTTCTAATCCTGCCCTCCACTCTTGCCTGCTGTGTGACCTTGGGCATGTCACGTCACTTCTCTGAGCCTCAGTTACCTCATCTGTAAAATGGGGATTAAAAGATTGTGAGCCCCACGTGGGGCAACTTGATCACCTTGTATCCCCCCCAGCGCTTAGAACAGTGCTCTGCAATAGTAAGCGCTTAACAAATGCCATCATTATTGTTATTATTATTATTCTCTGTCCCACATCTTCAAAATGGGGATTCAACACCTTGAGACATCCCGCTTGAACAGTGAGACCCACGTGGGACAGAGACCGATTATCTCGGATCTATCCCAGGTCTTGGTACAGTGCTTGGCCCATAGTGAGTGCTTCACAAACACCATTATTATTGGTAGTATTATTGCCTGTGGGTGGATGACCTCACTCGGAATGAGTGATTGTTATTTGAATTCTATCTGCTACCTGCCCTACATGATCTGATAAATCAGAGAGTATCCTGCCACCCGAAATCCTTAGCCTAATGGTCAAAAACGCATTCTCTTAAGGAACCACCACTCAAATGCTTGGATTCCTAAATGCAACTGCCAAATCACAGAATCATAAAGCTAAGAAACAACCTCATGGTCGTCTATTCTACTGTCTTCCTTCCTAGCCAGAGTATTGATGAAACCATCCAACGGCCTATAAAGTCTCATTCGACTGCCAGTAGCGTAACACCCTCGATCACATTTAGAAGTAATTACGTGTTTAATTGAAGAACCCAGAGATGAATGCAGCAATATGCAGTCTGCCTGGAGAAGGAAAAGGGTTAATAAAAACTGCACTGTGCGTCCTGAAAGTGCCTGAGGAGGTAATTTACTGCATTGATGGGGACCGTCTATCGATTCTTTACCAGTTGGGTAAAAGACAGATTGACGGTGGAGTTGTTTGGGCTGAGTGTATTTCAGTTCTGATGATTTTAATAGGAGGAAATAGTAATAATGGGAATTCCCCCTCGGAATATAAATTCAGCAAGAAATCACATTCCAGCGCTGTACAGTTACTGTGGGTCCAAACCATTTTCAACACAGGAAGGACTGCGTAGTTTCTAAATAGTAAATTGGAGGTTAAATACCGCCTATAAATCTATGTTACGTGCCCTATGTACATTTGCCAGGCTACTTCTTGGATAAATAAAATTTCTTTTTTTAAAGTATCCATTCTTTAAGCTATTGGATTCATGTAGTAATTATTTTCCTAGCACTACACTGACTTTTTTTCCAGAAAAAGAGTCTAGAGCTAATATACAATAGAGAAGATTTATGGTACTAGAAACAACCTCAGAGGCCTTTCCCACATTTGATGGGTAGACCGAACCTTTCAACACCTGTGATTTTATCTATCAGCAGCTGCACGCGTTGCTCTTTAATCTCATATTACTAGGTAGGAGGCTTACCCTACATTAGCTATCTTGTTGCTGTATTTAATTACAGAGAGGCACGTTAGATAATGTCGATTGGCAAACTTCTTGTCCCCTACTTATTCCACACACGATGCATTATAAACTGTGCCCCCTGAACAGATTACAGATGATCAGGTCATTTTCAACAACAGAACTACCTTGAGCCTCTGCTCCAAAATCCAAGTGATTTTATTTTTTGTTATGGCACTTAAAGGACTTTTTCTTTTTCATGGTACTTCTTAAGTGCTTATCCTATGCCAGGCACTGTATTATGAACTGGGGCAGATACAAGCTAATCAGGTTGGATACAGTCCATGTCCCACATGGGGCTTACAGTCTTAATATCCATTTTGTAGATAAGGCAACTGAGACACAGAGAAGTTAAGTGATTTTTCCCAAGGTCACACTCAGCAAACACGTGGCAGAGCTGGGATTAGGATGCAGGTCCTTCTAACTCTCAGGCCCATGTTCTCTTTACTAGTTCATGCTGCTTCTCTTACGGCACTTATACTATGTGCCATGCATTGTATTCACTCAATCAGTTAATCGCATTTATTGAGCGATTATTGTGTGCAGAGCACTGTACTATGCACTTGGAAAGTACGATTCAACAACAGAGACAATCCCTACCCAACAACGGGCTCACAGTCTAGAAGGGGGGAGACAGACAAGAAAACAAAGCAAAACAAGTAGACAGGGATCAATAGCATCAATATAAATAAATAGAATAATAATAATAATAATAATAATGGCATTTATTACACGCTTACTATGTGCAAGGCACTGTTCTAAGTGCTGGGGGTATACAAGGTGAGCAGGTTGTCCCACAGGGGGCTCACAGTCTTCATCTCCATTTTACAGATGAGGTAACTGAGGCCCAGAGAAGTTAAGTGACTTGCCCAAAGTCGCACAGCTGACAAGTGGCAGAGCCAGGATTCGAACCCATGACCTCTGACTCCAAAGTCCATACTCTTTCCACTGAGCCGTGCAGAGATATACAAATCATTAATAAAATAAATAGAATAATAAATATGTACATATAAACCTATATACATCCCCCTTCTACACTGTGAGCCTGCTGTTGGGTAGGGACCATCTCTATATGTTGCCAACTTGTACTTCCCAAGCGCTTAATACAGTGCTCTGCACACAGTAAGTGCTCAATAAATATGATTGAATGAATACACATAAATACACAAGTGCTGTGGGGCAGATTGGGTTGGGGTAGCTTGCATTGGGGTAGAAGCAAAATATTCAGATTAGACATAGTCCCTGTCCCACATGGGCTCATTCTACATCAAAGGGGGGAGGATTTATTCCCTATTTTACAGGTGAAGTAACTGAGACACAGAGAAGTCAAGTGATTTTCCCAAGGTCACACAGCATGCATGTGGCAGAGCTGGGATTAGAACCCAGGTCCCCTGAATCCTAGGCCCATGCTCTTTCCATTAGGTCATGCTGCTTCCATTTGTTAGGACAGTCCAAAGGGGTTCAGTATTTTTAAGTTCTCACAATGTGTGTTTCACTAGAGACTTTGTGATAGAAGGGAGTATAAAATCGCTTGGCCCGGATGAAAAATTAAGGGTCATTATTATCAACTGGGTGTGGGCAGGGAGATAGCGGGTGGGTGGGGACCCAGGAGGAACTGCTGGTTGCCCTGGTCCTTTAGGCCTACTTCCTCCAGAAAGCCTTCCTGGATTAAGCATGGCTCAGTGGAAAGAGCCCGGGTTTTGGAGTCAGAGGTCATGGGTTCAAATCCCGGCCCCACCACTCGTCTGCTGTGTGACTTTGGGCAAGTCACTTAACTTCTCTGGGCCTCAGTTACCTCATCTGGAAAATGGGGATTAAGACTGTGAGCCCCATGTGGGACAACCTGATCACCTTGTAACTTCCCCAGCGCTTAGAACAGTGCTTTGCACATAATAAGCGCTTAATAAATGCTATTATTATTATTAAGTTCCCCCCCCCCCAACCCTAGTCCAAACCCAAATCTAGTCACAGCATTTATGTATGTATCTTTATTCTCAGTTGCTTCCCCTACCTGAGATTCTCCTGTAACTATCTTCTCTGTCTCACAAGCCCACAACCTTGGCATTATCTTCGACTCATCCCTCTCATTCAACCCACACATTAAATCTGTCACCAAATCTTGTCGGTTCTTCTCAACATCTCTCAGATCCAGCCATTCCTCTCTATTCATTCAATCATACTTATTGAGCACTTACTGTGTGCAGAGCACTGTACTAAATGCTTGATCCAAATTGCTAGTATGCTGATCCAAGCAGTGATGCTCCTTTCTACTGAGTCTGCCTCCTTGCTGGCCTCCCGGCCTCCTGTCTCTCCCCATTCCGAACCATACTCCACTCTGCTATTTGGATTATTTTTTCTAAAAAAGTTCAGTCCACATCTCCATTCTCTTCCCAAACCTCCAGTGGTTGCCCATCCATCTCCACATAAAAAACAAACAAACCCCAAAACCCACAACTCTTTATCATCGGCTTTAAGACACTCTCTCCTTCCTACCTATAATCTCTTATCTCCCACTTCAATCCCACCCACACACCTTGCTCCTCTAAAACTAACCTTCTCATTGTACCCCAATCTAATCTTTCTCACTTTGGAGCTCTAGTCTATGACCTCCCTTTGGCTTGGACCTCCTTCTCTCTAGATTTCTGACAGATCATCTCTCATCCCATCTTCAAAACCCTATTAAAAATCACATCTCCTCCAAGAGGCCTTCCCCAACTAAGTCTTCCCCACTGCAATGTCTAAGTACATGGGTGTGTTCCCTTAGAGGACTTAAGTACATATCCATCTATAATTATTTTTATGTTTGTATCCCGCACTAAACTGAAGGCTCCTTGTGGATAACAGTGAGGCCTTGTGGATACACAATCTCCATGGAGTCAGAAGGACCTGAGTTCTAATCCCGGCTCCGCCATCTCTCTAGGTCATGGGTTTAAATCCCAGCTCTGCCAATTGTCAGCTGTGTGACTTTGGGCAAGTCACTTAACTTCTCTGTGCCTCAGTTACCTCTTCTCTAAAATGGGGATTAAGACTGTGAGCCCCCCATGGGACAACCTGATCACCTTGTAACCTCCCCTGCGCTTAGAACAGTGCGTTGAACATAGTAAGTGCTTAATAAATGCCATCATTATTATTATTATTACTGTATGACCTGGGGCAAGTCACTTCACTTCCTCTGAGCTTCAGTTCTCTCTTCTGTAAAATGGGGATTATAACTGGGAGCTCCATGAGGGACAGGGACTGCGTCAAATCCAATTTGCTTGTATCCATCCCAGTGCTCAATGCCTGGGATATAGTAAGGCCTTCACAAAAACCACAATTACTGTTAATTATTATAGGGATCATGTCTATCTATTGCACTGTACTCTCCCAGGTGCCTAGTACAGTGCTCCTCAAACATTAAGCTCTTCATAAATATCACTGATTGATCTATTCAATCTAATAAAGCGACTGAGTGTGCAAAAGAGGGTTTGAAGAGTGATGACCGGACAAAGCCATCACCCAGGAAGAATTCTTGAACTGTGACTTTTTTAAGGACATGACACAAGCACATCAAAATAGTCCAAGAAAAAACCTCTCTGGCATGTCACTGGAGCTTCAAAGCTCAGCTTTTATGCAGAATTAAGCTTCAGACAAGGCCAGTTTTCCCCTTTTCCTGCATGAAGGTATTCACAATGCCCAGTGGCGTTACTGGTGGCAGCTAATCACGCAAATGAAAATTCCCAGAGATCTTTCCCCCACTTCCTTTGGCATCACCCTTGCACTTGGATTTGCACCTTACTCTCAGCCCCACAGCACTTATGTACACATCCATAATTTATTTATATTAATGTCTGTTTCTCCCTCTAGACTGTAAGCTCCTTTTGGGAAGGCAATGTGTCCGCCAACTTTTATACTATACTCTCCGGAGTGCTCTGCACGCCCTGAGAAGCAGCATGGCCTAGTGGAAAGATCACGGACTTGGGAGTCGGAGGAATTGGGTTCGAATCACGGCTTTACCACTTGTCTGCTCTGTGATCTTGGCCAACTTGACTTCTCTGTACCTCCCTTATCTCGTCTGTAAAATGTGAATTAAGACCATGAGCCCTTTGTGGGACAGGGAAGTCTATCTACCCCAGTGTTCAGTACAGTGCCTGGCACATAGTAAGCACTTAACAAATACCATTAAAAAAAACAAAAAAAAGGAAGTGCTCAACAAATACAACTGACTGATCAAATGATTCTTTCCGCAAAAGGAAATCTGTACTTGCACATAATTATCAACCCTTTGTGATGTTCTTGAACCTTGGCATGACTAAAGGAACTTAAAATCAAAGGTTAAAGGCCTCCCCTATCTTTGCACCTATAAATTTTGATGGGGAGAGACAGCAGACAGAAATCAACCCTATTGCGTCCCACTGTGGCTTTCCTAAAGGGAATCTGGAAATTTGTCCGCCCTATATAGGGCTCAGGAAAATCGGCAGTGGCATTCACAACTTGAAAGGGAAGTAGAAACAAGTCTTCAGTGCACTGAAGACTGAACTCTGGCACATGATACTGTAAATTGAATGTTAGCAAAAGCTCAGAACTACAAACTCTGGAGCAGCAGCAACATCTTAGAGAAGCAGTGTGGTCCAGTGGAAAGAACCCGAGCTTGGAAGTCAGAAGGTCCTGGGTTTTCATCCCTGCTCCGCCACTTGTCTGCTGTGTGACCTTGGGCAAGGCACTTCACTCTGTCAGTTCCCTCATCTGTAAAATGCAGATTGAAACTGTGAGCCCCATGTGAAAGAGGGACTGTGTCCAACCTGATTAGCTTCTATCTACCCGGGTGCTTAGAACAGTGCTTGGCACACAAGTGCTTAACAAATACCAAAAAAAAAAAAAATACAACGGGAATTGGAGAGGTACAAGTGGTGATACTCAAAGTTAATCTAAAAAGAAAAAGAAGAAATGAACGGAAGAAATAAACCAATTACCCATGAGGACTGAAGGGGGCTTTTGGGATAAACTGAACAGGGAGGTTGGATTTAATCAGAGAAAGCTTTCAGGAAGAGGTGGCTTTTCAGAGGCTTTCTAGGTGGGGAGGGGTGTGGCTTGGGAGATTTGAGGGGTGAATGATTTCAGTAAATATTGATGAAGCACCCTCAAGAGATCAGGTCAAAATGAAATCATTCTGGCCCTCCGGTGCCTGCCATCATTCAGGACGAAAGGCAGACCTGTGACACGAGGGGTGTGGTCTCCAAACAGAGCAATCGGTGATTTTTCCGGCAGGACAGTAAGCTTGCTGTGGCCAGGGCATGGGCCTACCAACTCTGTTGTATCATTCTCAGTCAGTACAGTGCTGTGCACACAGAAAGCACTTAATAAATACCATTGATAATAATAATTATTGTGGTATTCGTTAAGCGCTTACTATGTGCCAAACACTGTTCTAAACCCTGGGGTAGATACAGGGTAATCAGGTTGTCCCACTTGGGTCTCAAGGTCTCAATCCCCATTTTACAGATGAGGTAACTGAAAAATTAAGTGACTTGCCCAAGGTCACACAGCAGACAAATGGCAGAGACAGGATTAGAACCCAGGTCCTCAGACTCCCAAGGCGGTGCTCTTGCCACTAAGCCAAGCTACTTCTCATCATCATTGATGATGATGATGATGGATGTTTCATCTCCCGAGGAATTTCTACTACTGCACACAAAGCTCAGTGATTTCTCTAGACGGTGAACTCATTATGGCCAGAGAATGTATCTGCTAATTCTGTTGAATTGTACTCTCCCAAGCACTTAGTACAGGGCTCTGCACATAGTAAGTGTTCAATAAATGCGATTGATTGATTAACACTCTATAAACCAACAGACGAAGGCCTGTTTCTCTCGACACTTGTTTTACCACAGGACTCCTCAGAGCAAAGCACAGCACTGTTCTAATAGCTGGGGTGTATACAATCAATCAATCAATCAATCGTATTTATTGAGCGCTTACTGTGTGCAAAGCACTGTACTAAGCGCTTGGGAAGTACAAGTTGGCAACATATAGAGATAGTCCCTACCCAACAGTGGGCTCACAGTCTAAAAATCAGGTTGGACAGAGTCCCTGTCCTACGAGTGCTCACAGTCTCAATTCCCATTTTACAGATGAGGTAACTGGGGCACTCCCATGGCTTCAACTATCACTTCCATGCTGATGACACCCAAATCTGCATCTCCTCTCCTGTTCTCTCTCCCTCCCTCCAGGCTCTCATTTCCTCCTGTCTTCAGGACATCGCTACAGTCCCCTCAAACTCAACATGTCCAAAACGAAGCTCCTTATCTTCCCTACCAAACCCTGTCCTTTCCCAAACTTTCCCATCATTGCAGACAGCACAACCAGCCTTTCCGTCTCAAGCCCGTAACCTTGGCATCTTCCGTGACTCCGCTCTCTCATTCACCCACATATCCAATCCGTCACCAAATCCTGTGGGTCTCACCTTCACAACATCTGCCCTTTCCTCTGCATACAAACCGCTACCACAGAAGCAGCATGGCTCAGTGGAAAGAGCACGGGCTTTGGAGTCAGAGGTAATGGGTTCAAATCCCGACTCTGCCATTTGTCAGCTGTGTGACTTTGGGCAAGTCACTTCTCTGTGCCTCAGTTACCTCACCTGTAAAATGGGGATTGGAACTGTGAGCCCCCCGTGGGACAACCTGATCACCTTGTAACCTCCCCAGTACTTAGAACAGTGCTTTGCACATAGTAAGCGCTTAACAAATACCATCATCATTATTATTATTATTACCACGTTAGTTACAATCACTCATCCTATACCAACTGGATTAATGCATCAGCATCCCTTCTGACCTCCCAACCTCCTGCCACTCCCCACTTCAGTCCATCCTCCACTCTGCTGCCCAGATTATCTTTCTACAGAAACGTTCAGAGCATGTCACCCCTCTCCTCAAATATCTCCGTGGTTGCCTATCACCCTCTGTATCAAACAAAAACTCCTCACTATTGGCTTTAAAGCTCTCCATCAACTTGCCCCCTCCTAACTCACCTCGTTTCTCTCCTTCTACAGTCCAATCTGCACACCTCCTCTGGTACTAACCTTCTCATTCATTCATTCAATTGCATTTATTGAGCGCTTACTGTGTGCAGAGCACTGTACTAAGCGCTTGGGAAGTACAAGTTGGAAACATATAGAGACAGTCCCTACCCAACAGTGGGCTCACAGTCTCACTGTGCCTCGATCTCGCCAGTCTCACCGCTGACCCCTGGCCCACATTTTAACTCTCTGGCCTGGAACTCCCTCCCTCCTCAAATGCACCAGACAACTACTCTCCCCTCTTTCAAAGCCTTAATGAAGGTGCAACTCCTCCAAGAAGCCTTCCCAGACTAAGCCCCACTTTTCCTCATCTCCCACTCCCTTCTGCGTCACCCTGATTCGCTCGTTTGCTCTTGCCCCCCTCCCTACCCCTGAGCACTTATGTGTATATCTGTAATTTTTTTTTATTTATACCGGTGTCTGTTTACTTATATGGATGCCTCTCTCCCCATCTCTAGACTGTGAGCTTGTTGTGGGCAGGGAATGTCACTATTTATTGTTGCATTGCACTTTCCCAAGCACTTAGTATAGTGCTCTGCACATGGTAAGTGCTCAATAAATATGACTGAATTGAAGAGAGGCCTAAAAACTCAACTCCACCAGTCGGAAGGTAGTTTTCCAAAGAATCTGTCCCAACTAACATTTAACCCCCTTGCCTCCCCGCTCTGTTAGCTCTGTACCCTCCCTTCTCCTAAATACTACATCCATGATTCAGTCCATGATCTTGAGGGTCTTCTAATTTAAACCCGTTGTTGGGTAGGGATTGTCTCTATCTGTTGCCAAATTGTACTTTCCAATCGCTTAGTACAGTGCTCTGCACACAGTAAGCGCTCAATAAATACAACTGAATGAATGAATGAATGAGTGGGGAAGAAAGAGTAAAATGTTATACATGAAAAGGCTGCTGGAAGAAAAATATGGATAAAATAGGTAGTAGTAATTACTACTAGAAAGAATATTCATTAAGTGTCTACCATGTGCAGAGCACTGTACTCAACAGTGAGAACCAATACACAAATGGCCCTTGGTGGTGCTCACAATCTCAAAAGTATAATTACTGACATTAAGATGGGAAGCAGCGTGGCTTAGTGGAAAGAGCACAGTCTTGGGAGTCAGAGGTTATGGGTTCTAATCCTGCCTCTGCCACTTGTCAGCTGTGTGAACTTGGGCAAGTCACTTAACTTCTCTGTGCCTCAGTTACCTCATCTGTAAAATGGGGATGAAGACTGTGAGCCCCACGTGGGACAACCTGATTACCTATACCTACCCCAGTGCTTAAACAGTGCTTGGCACAGAGTAAGCGCTTAACAAATACCAACATTAGAGAAGCAGCATGGCTCAGTGGAAAGAGCCCGGGCTTGGGAATCACAGGTCATGGGTTCAAATCCCGGCACTGCCACTTGCCAGCTGTATGACTTTGGGCAACTCACTGAACTTCTCTGTGTCTCAGTTCCCTCATCTGTAAAATGGGGATTAAGACTATGAGCCCCATGTGGGACAACCTGATTACCTTGTATCCCCCCAGCGCTTAGAACAGTGCTTGGCACATAGAAAGCGCTTAACAAATGCCATCATTTTCATCATTATTATTATTATTCGAGAAGCAGCATGGCTTAGTGGAAAGAGCACAGGCTTTGGAGTCAGAGTTCACAGGTTCTAATCCTGGCCCCG
This sequence comes from Tachyglossus aculeatus, assembly GCF_015852505.1. Lineage (NCBI taxonomy): Eukaryota > Metazoa > Chordata > Mammalia > Monotremata > Tachyglossidae > Tachyglossus > Tachyglossus aculeatus. Next base: position 67,743,655 of record NC_052069.1, on the reverse strand, counting down.
CCACTTGTCTGCTCTGTGACCTTGGCCAAATCACTTAACTTCTCTGTGCCTCAGTTAACTCATCTGGAAAATGGGGATGAAGTCTTTAAGCCCCATGTGGGACAACCTGATTATCCTGTATCTACCACAGTGCTTAGAACTGTGCTTGGCACATAGTAAGTGCTTAACAAATACCAACATTATTATCATTATTTTAGGCACTTTGTGCCAAGCCTTGCTTTTGGCAATTTGTGTCTGTCTCACTTGCTAGATTGTAAGCTACTCGAGGGCAGAGACCATAACTTTTATTTTATAATTTTCCAAGTCCCTATACAATATGCTACACATAGAAGCCCAGCACCACACTCAATCAACCAATGGTACTCATTAAGCACCTATCGGGGCAGAACACTGTACTAAGCACTTGGAAGAATACAATACAATAGAGTTGGTAGCCACCATCCCTGCCTGCAAGAAGCTTACAGCCTAGAGGAGAAGACAGCCATTAAAATAAATAACAGAGACGGGAAACTGGCAAGAATATAAGAATTTGTACATAAGTGCTGTGTGGCTGGAAACACCCATTTTACTACACGATTCCCTGACATTCAATAAATGTCCTTGAAGATTGTCATCAGGGGTGGGTCTCTCCATTAATAAATGACAGTAAAATCAATCAGTCAGAGATATTTATTAAGAGCTTACCATGTGCAGAGCACCATACTGGGGTCTTGGGAGAATGCAATACAAACCTGGGACAATATAATACAAGTTTTGGTAGACAGATGGAGCTTACAGTCTGGGTAAAATAAAGCACTTTCAATGGGTCTTAGTAAACATTCCCAGCACTTAGGGCAGTGCTTGACGCACAGTCAGCACTTAAAAAATGCAATATCAATAATTCCAAGTATTCTATATCATTTGGCAACTTCCAGCAACTGTAGTGCTCATTGAGACCTTTTGAAGACAAGTCATACTGGAAACCTTCCAAATACTCTCATTTAATTTTGAAATGATGGAAAGCCTGTCTTTCGGCCTCTTACTGATGCACCTTCCTGGCTATTAAACCCAATTTAAAAATGAAAGTGAGATCCTTTTTTTCCACAGAAACATCCTTTCTTCAGCAGTTATTCCTTTATTTGTTCATAACGAATGCTATTTTGGGGTTATGAGTCTGATTTCTGAATTCCTCCTGGATGTCAAGCACATTGGGAGTTTCCTTCTCAGATTAGATGCCAACCAGCCGCCTAAGCAGTCTTTAAGAATGGAGACCTGTGTAAGAGGGAGAAATTAGAAGAAGAGCAGGCCATCAGAAAGAAATGAGGCAGCATTACAAAGCCATTGAAATTAGAGCTGGAATAGGCCTGCCGGGTCATTTGTCAAAGAAAGTGCACGTATCTGACGTCTAAATTTCATATGCCAGAATTACTGGGTCATGCCAAGTGATCGAGTGGCACAACGCAGAGCCTTTAATCAAAACCAAGTCTCCGGACATCAAAATATCGCAGGGAAATCCGTAAGAAGCCGAGAAGAGGTGCATGGAGAAGAACCTTGGAGAACACCAAGGAGTTGAAACTTTATTTGACAGTTTTCAAGATCCTGATGCGAGTTGAGTCCAGGGCTGGGTTCTGACAAAGTAGCCCGGGAGGGAAATTTGAGAAAGGCGACATTAAAACTGGCCAAGCTGCGAGAGCCAAGGGAGGCTCCGGAGGCCCCACTTTCTGTGCCATTCTGGTCTTTCGCTCCCTAACATGCCCCGGATAGGAAGCCCGGCAGCGCAAGGTCTCTGCCCGCTTGAGTCACTGGGGTGGCTTTGGTTGGACTGGAGCCCGGAGAGCAACCTGACCATAACCACCCCCACATATCCATTGGTCCTTGAGTCAGATCTTGCCTGGCTTTTGGAGGGTTTTAATATTTTCACCTTTGCTTATGGGTCTGCCACCATTCATTCATTCAATCGTATTTATTGAGCGCTTACTGTGTGCACAGCACCGTACTAAGCGCTTGGGAAATACAAGTTGGTAACATATAGAGACGGTCCCTACCCAACAGCGGGCTCTCAGTCTAGAAGGGGGAGACAGACAACAAAATCACACATATTAACAAAATAAAATAAATAGAATAGTAAATATGCACAAGTAAAATAAATAGAGTAATAAATCTGTACAAACATATATACAGGTGCTGTGGGGAGGGGAAGGAGGTAGGGCGGGGGGATGGGGAGGGTGAGGAGGGGGAAACTCTCTCCCTTTGAGATCCTGAGCCCCTAGAAGGCCCCTGACTATTTCTAATTCTCAAACAAATGTTCAGTACAGTGTCAAGGGCCTAGAAAAGTGTTGGAGCAATCACAGTAAGCACTCAATAAATTCCAGTGGTGGATTGATTGATTGGCTGATTCACTCAATTGTATTTATTGAGCACTTACTGTGTGCAAAGCACTGTACTTAGTGCCTGTGAGAGTACAATACCACAATAAAGAGACACATTCCCTGCCTACAGTGAGCTTACAGCCTAGGGGGGGAGACAGACATTAATATAAATAAATAAATTAACCATGCATTTTCCTTCAGTTCATACTACAGTGCTTTCCACACAGTACGTATTACTACTACTACTAGTATCTCAGAAGAAGATGGGTCTGGACAATATTTGGGTTACGCTCTTCGGTTTTCAACCTACCTACTTGGTTTGCTAGTGGCTTTTTCCGTTAAGGTAGTAACACAAATGACTCCCTTGCCTTGTGGACAAAGGGACTGTAAAGATTTGAGAGACAAAAGGCCGTTGGAGCCTGTTTGTGAGCCTGAAGGGGTAAACCGTTCTTCTGTGACAGTAGTCACAGAAACCACTTGCAGGCCTTGTGGACAAAAGGACTGTAGGGATTTGGGAGACAAAGACTGTCGGAGCCCAGAGTAAAATGGAATAAACCAAAACTGTCTGTGAGTCTGAAGCTGATAAAAGAGCAGCGTAGAGCCTGCACCCACAAGTCTCGCAACGCAGAAGATTCTCTCTTTTGGGATTCATTCTAGCTCTTACCCTGAAATATTGCAACCAATATCTACCAGTCACAAAATCCTTTCCCTTCTTTTCAGGCTCGGATGGAGGTGGGGGGGGGGCTCCTTTAAAAGGTGAGTCTCCGACCATTCTGGGGTTAACTCTGTGCCTCGAGCTGGGTGGAAGCTACACTTTTGGAACACGATGTACTCCTACACTCCCCATGCCTTAACCTGCTTCTTCCCAAATCGTTGCGCAAGCTGGAATGTAAACCTTAGCAGTGGCAGAGGAGCAGACCCGAGGGTTGCTCAACTTCATTTTCTATGGTATGAATTGCTCGGTCTTGAGCCAGACTAAATGATTTTTTAAAAGTTAGGACATCACCGCCTTTCACAAAATGGGATTGCAGGGATCAAGTTGAGCAACTAAAATTCAACCTGAAAAGTCTGCCTCAATAGCTTCCAAGTATTGTAAGGCTAAATCTTTGATGCTTTTGAAACCATAAAGGAATAAGGTCAGACTGAAAGGAAACCAGGGGGTGCCAGGCTTCTGATATAGAGACCCCTCAATGGGTGCATATATATAGCCCAGATAGTCTTCACCACCAGTATGTCATCTTCTGAAATGTACCAAGATTATAGTTTTTTTATATTATATTATATTGCAAAGCAGCATGGCCTAGTAGATAGAGCGCAGGACTGGAAGTCAGAGAACCTGATTTCTAATCCCGGCTCGGCCTGCTGCGTGACCTTGGGCAAGTCACTTAGCTTCTCTGTGTCTCAGTTTCCTTCACTGTGAATAATAATAATAATAATAATGATGGTATTTGTTAAGTGCTTAGCCACAGTGCCAAGCACTGTTCTACGAAATGGGGTAGATACAAGGTTATCAGGTGGTTCTACGTGGGGCTCACAGTCTTAGACCCCATTTGACAGATGAGGTAATTGAAACACAGAGAAGTTAAGTGACTTGCCCAAAGTCACACAGCTGACAAGTGGCAGAGCAGGATTTGAGACCCCTGAGTCCCAAGCCCATGCTCTTTCCACTAAGCCACAATATCTGTTCTCCTTTCTACTTAGACTGTGAGCCTCAAGGGACTTGTGTCTGACCTGATTAGCTTGTATCTACCCCAACACTTAGAACAGTGTTTGACATATTGTAAGTGCCCAACAGATACTATAAAAAGGCCACAAACACACACATGCATTCACTCAATCAAGGGTACTCATTAAACATTGTAAATATTGCAACAGTCAAATATTTAATGAAGAAAATCCACCATACCTTAATATTCCATATACAAGTAGACTACAACTAGTCCTCTAGACTGTAAGCTTGCTGTGGGCAGGGAATGTTTCTGCCAACTCTGTTACAGTGTATTCTCCCAGGTGCTTAATGCAGTGCTGTGCACACAGAAAGCACTCGATAAATATGATTGACTCATGAAATGCTTACTATGTTCAGGGCACTCTGTACTAAGTGTTTGAGAGAATTCAATACAATAGAGTTAGTAAACAAAATCCTTGCCCACAGGCAGCTTACAGACTAGCAGAGGAGACCATCAAATATATGTAATACACATGGGAAGCAACAGAGTATAAAGATACATAAATAAGTCATATAAGTCAAAGTACACATAAGGTATGAATGCAATTGCAAAGATGCACAGTAAGGAAGGAGAATGGAGTGGAGTGATGAGAAGATAGTCAAGGAAGGCTTCCTGGAGGAGACACTTTTTAGGAGAGTTTTAAGATGGAGAGAGTGGTGGTCTGTCAGATAGGAAGGTGGAAGGAGTTTCAAGCTGGAGGAAGGGTGTGAACAAGGGATTCATGGCAAGACAGAAGAGATGGAGGTTCAGCAATTAGGTTGCCGTTAGAGCAGCAAAGTGTGCAGGCTGGGTTGTCATAGGAAATTTGTGAGGAGAGGTCAGAGGGAGAGAGCTGACTGACTGCCTGAACGTCAATGGTACGGAGTTTCTGTCTGATGAACAGGTGGATGGGCAACAACCGGAGGTTGTTGAGGAATGTGGACATGTGGACTGAACGTGTTTTAGAAAAATGATCTGGGCAGCAGAATGAAGTATGGGCTGAAGAGAGGAGAGAAAGGAGGCAGGGAAGTCAGAGGAAGATGCAATAGTCAAGGTGGTACTTGTTAAGTGCTTGCATCAGCACAACAGAAGTTTGGATGGAGAGGAATGGGTGGAGTCTAGAGATGTTAAGGAGAAAGATGTTGAGAAGCAGTGTGGCCTAGTAGAAAGAGTAGGGGCCTGTGAGTCAGATGACCTGGGTTCAAATCCCGGCTCCACCACTATTTTTTAAATTGTATTTGTTAAGTGCTTACTATGTGTCAAAAACTGTTCTAAGCGCTGGGATGGTATGTTTCAATCAGGTAGAACACAGTCCCTGTCCCACATGGGGCTCACAGACTACTTAGGAGGAAGATCAGGTATCCCCACTTTACAGTTATGGAAACTGAGGCACAGAGAAGTTAAGTGAATTGCTCAAGGTCACACAGAAAGCAATTGGCAGAGCGAGGATTAGAACCCAGGCGTTCCTGACTCCAAGTCCCATGCTCTATCCACTAGACCACACTGCTTCTCTGGGTGACTTTGGGGAAGTCACTTGATTTCTCTGTGCCTCACTTACCTCGTCTTTAAAATGGGATTAAGACTGTGAGTCCTATGTGGGACAAGTATTGTGACCAACCTGATTATCCTATATCTATCCCAGTTACTGGTACATTGCCTGGCACATAGAAAGTGCTGAACAAATACCATTAAAAAAAAGAAGGAAAAAAATGACAGGATTGGTGACACATCGAATATGTGGATTGAATAAGATGAGTCAAGCATAATGTTAAATTTAACAGGCTTGTGAGGTGAGGCCAGTTGTGTTGTTTACAATGATGGGAAAGTCTTGTGGAAGACGGGGTTTGAGTGAGAATATAAATTCTGTTTTAGACATGTTAAGTTTGGTGTAAGGTGTTAGTGGGACACCCAAGTAGAAGCCAGGGGCAGATGTGAGACTATAAAGAAAGAGAGATATCAGGCCTGAAGATGCAGATTTGGGAGTCAACTCCATAGAGATGGCAGCGGTATTGTTTACAATGATGGGAAAGCCTGGGGGAAGACGGGGTTTGGGTGAGAATATGAATTCTGTTTTAGACATGTTAAGTTTGAGGTGTCAGTGGGATACCCAAGTAGAAGCCAGGGGAAAATGTGAGACTACAGAGAAAGAGAGAGATGCAGATGCAGATTTGGGAGTCAACTCCATAGAGATGGCAGTTGAAGAGGGAATGAATTCTCCCAGGGAGCGGATGGAGGTAGAGAATAGAAGAGGACCTAGAACTGAGAATTGAAGGACCTCCTCGACAGTTATAGGTTGGGAGGCAGAGTAGGGGTCTGTGAAAGGCACTGAAAATGAGCGGCCAGAGAGATAGAGGGAGAACCAGAGGAGAACAGTGTCAGTGAAGCCAAAGTTAGACAATGTCTCTAAGGAGAAGGGGGTGGTCCACAGTGTCACAGGCAGCCGCGAGGTCCAGGAGGATAAGTACAGAGTCAAGGCTATTGGATTTGGCAAGAAGGAGGTCATTGGTGACTTCAGAAAGTCTCTTTCACGTGCTCATCCGCTCGCTTTCCTCCTCTAATGCTAACCTGCTCTCTGTCCCTTGACCTTCCCTATGTCCCCTCTGAGCCCCTAACTCCCTCTAGCCTGGAACCCCCACCCCCTTCATATTTGACAGTCTGCCACTCTCCCCACCTCTGAAAATCAAATCTCCTCCAAAAAGCCTTCCACTACGAAGTCCTCAGTTCCCCCATCTGCCCTTTCCTCTGTGCACCCCTTAAACACCTTGATACTCACCCCACTCTCACAGCAATTATGTACATATCCTTATCGATCAAGAAATCAATGTCTCCCCCTTCTAGACTGTGAGCCTGTTGTTGGGTAGGGACTGTCTCTTTATGCTGCTGAATTGTACTTTCCAAGTGCTTAGTACAGTGCTCTGCACAGAGTAAGCACTCAGTAAATATCATTGAATGAATGAATACAACTGAATGAATGAAAGAAATCAATCAATGGTAGTTATTGAGCACTTACAGTGTGCAGAACACTGTTTTAAACACTTGGGAGAGTACAATACAACAGAATTAGCAGACACATTCCCTGCCCATAATGAGCTTACAGTCTACAGGGGGAGACAGACATTAATACCCTGGCATTTCCCCTATCTGCAATTACTTCTAATGTTTGTCTCTTCCCCTAGACTGTAAGCTCCTTTCATTCATTCATTCATATTTATTGAGCGCTTACTGTGTGCAGAGCACTGTACTAAGCGCTTGGGAAGTACAAGTTGGCAACATATAGAGACGGTCTCCTTGTGGGCAGGAATTGTGTCTACCAACTCTATCATACTGTGTTCTCCCAGGCAGTTAGTATAGTGCTCTGCACACAATAAGTGTTCAATAAATATCACTGATTGAGTGATTGATGAGGAGTTTCTCTTTGATGCACAGATGGATGGGCAACCATTGGAGGGTTTTGAGGAGTGAGGGGATACACCCATGGACAGAGTTTGTCATCTTCTAAAATATAAACTTATACATACATATATATATAGAATATAGAATATAAATGATAGAGAGAGTATAAGTTCCTTAAGGACAGGGACTATGTCTTTTACTCAATAGTAATATTCCAAGAACAATAACCTGCACAAAAAAGGGCACACAATAAATTCTGTCGATTGATGCCTATTTTACAGGACAGCAAACTGATGGTGGACACTGATGGTAAGGGCTGTAGCACTTAAGGAGGCATGCAATCCTAAGGAATCCAAGTGTTGCCTGGTCTTCACTTCAGAAAAGCAGTGTGGCCTAGTGGAAAGAGCCCAGGTCTGAGCCTCAGAGGACCTGAGTTCTAATCCCGGCTCTGCCACTCGTCTGCTATAAGACCATGGGCAAGTCACTTCCCTTTTCTGTGCCTCATTTACCTCATCTGTAAAATGGGGATTAAGACTGCGAGTCTTATGTGGGGCAGGGACTGTGTCCAACCTGCCTAACCTGTGGCTAGCCCAGCACTTAGCACAGTGCCTGGCACATAGTAAGTGCTTAACAAATACCATAAAAAAGCCAAATCCTCAAATTGCCCGGAATCAGGACGCACTCTCTTCCCGACTGCCATTGGCTAGCTGCTCAACCCTCTCCCAAGACACTCTGCTTGAGGTTCAATGTATCCTGGGAATATTTCTTCTGCCTACCTTTCCCTGATGAGTTCCCTGACTCCCCAGACAAGAGGAGGGTTTCCCTGATCCCCACAGCCCCTCATGGCCCCCTTGGGCTAGATTCCTAATTCTCCAGCCAGCAGATGCTGCATCTCCAAAAGGCATTCAAGAACATGGTTCCAATGGAATGATTTCCAATGGCACTGCTAAAACTCTTCAAGCAGAAACAAAATTATGCTATTCCTTAGCCCTATCCCATTCAAGACACGCCCTGCCCATATCTTACAAAAGAACTTGGGGTGGTTTTAATTCTATGTAAAGTTTGGAAAAAACTTCATAGCTTAACAAGTTTGAAAAAAGGTTCACTCTGTCAAGCAGAGATCAAGCAAGTAAAGCGGTTCAGGGGAACAAGGACATGTAACTGAGTCAAGAATTCAGAATCCCCCGACATACTGATTGGCCCAAACAAAGCAACTGAAACAGTTTAAGCCTCAATTCCACTCTCTGTTAAAGAAAAAAAAGTGTATTTGTGGGGAGGGGGGTGAGGGGGTGTAATCTAGGGGAGGAGGGAATGTTTGCCCATGAGTGCTGGAAGACAACTAATGATATTAGCTGGTTGTGGAGACGGAACGTGTCAACCAACTCTGTTACACTGTACTCTCCCAAGTGCTTAGTACAGTGTTTTGCACACAGTAAACTTTCAATAAATACCACTGATTGACTGATTGATGTTCCGAGGCCTTCAATTCTCAGGAAAAATGAAATGACAATAAAACTCCTGGTGCTAAAGAAACACTAGTCATCAGAAACTGAGCTACCATTTTTCATTGATTCAGTAAATGAATCTTTGCAAAACAATCTCTGAGGGGAACGGATTTTTGAAAGAAAACAGGTCTGTAATCCCCCAACACTGTTTTGCCAAACTCCAAAAGAGGGCCAGACATGGGAATGAATGGTAATGTTGCCATTTTCCCCTGTTTGTTGGATTCGGGCAATGTAATATTCAAGGAATCGAAAGGAGACTTCTCAAAGAAAGTTGCACACTTAGAAACGAGGTTCCCCCATCAGCTCTGACCATATTATTATCATCATCAACATTATTATTATTAATTGTTAGACTTTACTGTATTTGTTAAGTCCTTACTATGCACCAGGCACTATTCTAAACACTGGAATATATACAAGGCAATCAAGTTGGACACAGTCCCTGTCCCACACGAGGCTCACAGTCGCAATCCCCATTATACAGTTGAGATAACTGGAACACAGAGATGTGAAGTGACTTGTCCAAGGTCACACAGCAGACAAGTGGCAGAGCTGGGACTAAAACCCAGATCCTCCAACTCTCAGGCCCATGCTCTTTCCACTAGGCCACATGCAGCAAGGCTTAGTGATCAAGCACAGTAGTGGGAGTCGGAAGAACATGGGTTCTAATTCCGACTCCGCCACCTGTCTGCCTTGTGACCTTGGGCAAATCACTTAACTTCTTTGGGCCTCCGTTACCTCATCTGTAAAAAAAGAGAGTGCGAGCCCCTTGCGGGACAGGGACTAGTCCACCTTGATTAACTTGCATCTCCCCCAATACTTAAACCAGTGTTTGGCACACAGTAAAATGCTTAACAAGGACCATTATTATTATCCACAACTTGGTGTTCAAGGCTCTTCAGCATCTTCAACTTAGCTGGATGAATAGGTCTCTTTAGCAGGATAATTGAGCAATTTGGTGTCAGGACAGGGGGTGGGAAGGAAATCTGCTGAAATCTCAATGTTTCTAGTGCATCAGTGCCCTTCTGGGTAGAACAGAATTAAACCATCGCTGTCATGTTTGATGGTCTGCCAAATGACTGATCATAAAGGAACAGGGATCTTTCCCAACTCAGTGGCTTTGTAAGTCATCACTCGACTGCGCAATAGTTTCCAGGTGTGTTGTTGGAACATGCTTTTATGAGGAGTTTGCAAATTGCTTCCCCCCCGCCCCCAACCTGGAACTTCTCCCAACTGCAACAAATCTCATTTTGCCCAGGATTTCAAGATTGTTCAAGAGGGAGGGTTCTGAGAAGCCAATCAACTAACCAATGGCATTTATTGAGCACTTACTGTGTGCAGAGCACTGCCCTAAGTGCTTGGGAGAGGTCATCGTGATAGAGAAGGTAGACATGATCCCTACACACATGGAGCAAGGGGATTTTCTTTGCACTGTCTGGCCCAAATCTCGAGCAGTTTGGAACCTGAATCGAGTTGGAGTTCATTTTGTATCATTAATAAAAGGCAGTTTTATTCACGCATTGCACCAGGTTGAGGAAAAAAGGATCAAAGCTGTATTAAAATTGCATCTCCTCCAAGATGAGGAGATCTTATCTTAGATCTCCTCCTGATTAAGCCCACATTTCCCCCATTCCTTCTCCCTTCTGCATCATCCATATATTTGGATTCTTTCCTTTATTCCCCCAATCCTTAGTCCCACAGCACTTATGTACATGATCTTAATTTATATTAATGCCCGCATCTGCCTCTAGACTGTAAACTCCTTGTGGGTAGGGAACGTGACTACTCACTCTGGGATAGTGTACTCTCCCAAGCACTTAGTATAGAGCTCTGCACACAGTAAGTGCTCAATAAATATGACTGATGGATTGACAAGGTTGCTCAAAGTACGAATTTCAATTGCTGATAATAATAATGATAATGATGGTATTTGTTAACCGCTTACTATGTGCAAAGCACTGTTCTAAGCGCTGGGGAGGTTACGAGGTGACCAGGTTGTCCCATGGGGGGCTCACAGTTTTAAGCCCCATTTTACGGATGAGGTAACTGAGGCACAGAGAAGTTCAGTGACTTGCCCAAAGTCACACAGCTGACAGTTGGCAGAGCCGGGATTTGAATCAATCAATCAATCAATCAATCGTATTTATTGAGCGCTTACTGTGTGCAGAGCACTGTACTAAGCACTTGGGAAGTACAAGTTGGCAACATATAGAGACAGTCCCTACCCAACAGTGGGCTCACAGTCTAAAAGGGGGAGAACAAAGAACAAAACCAAATGTACTAACAAAATAAAATAGAATAGATATGTACAAGTAAAATAAATAGAGTAATAAATATGTACAAACATATATACATATATACAGGTGCTGTGGGGAAGGGAAGGAGGTAAGATGGGGGGGTGGAGAGGGGGGCAAGGGGGAGAGGAAGGGGCTCAGTCTGGGAAGGCCTCCTGGAGGAGGTGAGCCCATGACCTCTGACTCCAAAGCCTGGGCTCTTTCCATTGAGCCACGCTGCTTCACCGATAGAAAAACGTTCCTGTGAGTAAGCTCTTGGACAGCATAATTGCCATCTCTGTGTCCACCCCAGTGCTTACTACAGAAAAGAGAAGTAGCATGGCTCAGTGGAAAGAGCACAGGCTTTGGAGTCAGAGGTCATGGGTTCAAATCCCAGCTCTGCCAATTGTCAGCTGTGTGACTCTGGGCAAGTCACTTAACTTCTCTGAGCCTTAGTTCCCTCATCTGTAAAATGGGGATGAAGACTGTGAGCCCCCCGTGGGACAACCTGATCACCTTGTAATCTCCCCAGTGCTTAGAACAGTGCATTGCACATAGTAAGTGCTTAATAAATGCCATTATTATTATTATTATCCTGGTACATACTTAAGCGCTTAACAAATACCATTATTATTATTATTCTCTCCCATTAAGAAGGGCAAGCACAATGATCCATTTTGATTGCCTGAGATTTGTCAGGAAAACAACCCTGAGGGTAGGCTCTCCCAAAGTCCCCTAATTATGGAAATGAAATATGGGGACAAATGCACTGCCCCCTGCCGCTGTGCTCAGCGGACCAAATGTTTTATTGAGTGGCAGTCAACTGGATCAAACAATTATATTTATTGAGTGGTTACGGTGTGTATTGGGGAGATTACAACAGAATTAGCAGTCACGTTCTCTGCCTATAATGAGCTTCCAGTCTAGATGATCACCACTAAGAGGAGTTTAGGAACCAGCTCTCTGAGACTACACACTGAAAGGTCTTACCCCTGCTTATTGTGTGCAGAGCACTGTTCTAAGCTCTTGGAAAGTACGACATAATATAACAGACACGTTCCCTACCTACAATGAGCTTTTAGTCTAGTGGGGGAGACAGACATTAATATAAAAAAATAAAATTACAGATATGTACACAGGTCTGTGGGGCTGGGAGGGGGGTGATGAATAAAGGGAGAAAGTCGGGGCAATGTAGAAGGGACTGGGTTGTCACCTGTCTATATGTTCTGTTTTGCTGTCTGTCTCCCCCTTCTAGACTGTGAGCCCATTGTTGGGTAGGGACCATCTCTACATGTTGCCGACTTGTACTTCCCAAGCACTTAGCACAGTGCTCTACACACAGTAAGCGCTCAATAAATGTGATTGAATGAATGAATGAATGGGAGAAGAGGAAATGCGGGCTTAGTCAGGGAGGGCCTCTTGGAGGAGATGTGCCTTCAATAAGGCTTTGAAAGGAGGGAGAGTAATTCTGTAGGATATGAACAGGGAGGGAATTCCAGGTCAGAGGCAGGACGTGGGCGAGAGGTCAGAGGCGAGATAGATGAGATTGAGGAACAATGAGAAGGTTGGCATTAGAGGAACCTCACCAGTTGGCAAGCGTGCCAACCTCGGATCTGTTTCTTCAAAAAGAAAGTAACAGACTCCTCCATAAACCCGCTCCCGGCCCAGTGAAGACTGCTTGCCAAATGACCTTTAGGCCTTTTCACGGAACTTTCATTCCAATGACTCTTGCCTGGGTTATGCTGTAGAAAAGGCTCCTCACCATGTGGATCTTTTCACCCAAAACTAAGATCCACTGGCCATTTAGCAGTGTGGCCTAGTGGAAAGAGCAGGGGCATGAGAGTCAGAGGACTTGCGTTCTAAGGTCCCATCTCCTCCGAGAGGCCTTCCCCTAATAAGCCCTCTTTTCCCCAGCTCCCCCTCCCTACTGCTTCATTTGTGTAATTGGATTTATGACCTTTGGACATTTGGTATTCCCACCCTCAACTCCACGGCAGTTATGAACTTATCTATGAATTATATGTTAAAAATTCTTTATTTATAGTAATGGCCATCTCCCCCTCTAGACTGCACACTCGTTAATAATGGCAGTATTTGTTAAGGGCTTATTATGTGCCAGGTACTGTACTAAACGCTGGGGTGGATACCAGCAAATCGAGTTGGATACAGTCCCTGTCCCACATGGGGCTCACAGTCTTAATGCTCATTTTACAGATGAGGGAACTGAGGCACAGCTGCCCAATGTCACACAGCAGAAAACTGGAAAATCCCGGATTAGAACCTGGGTCCTTTTGAATTCCAGGCCAGTGTTCTATCCAAACAGGCCATGCCGCTTCTCATCATGGGCAGGAAATGTGTCTACCGACTCAGTTGTATAGTACTTTTCCAAGTACTGTGCTCTGCACAAAGCAAATGCTCAGTGAATGCCACTGATTGATTGGCTACTCCCAGTTTGCCACTTACCCGCTGTGTGACCTTGGGCAAGTCACCTAACTTCTCCATGCCTCAGTTCTATCATCTGCAAATGGGGATTAAATACCCATTCTCCCTGTTACTGGACTGTGAGCCCCACGTGGCACCTGATTATCTTGTGTCTACCCCTGCGCTCAGGACAGTGCTTGGCACATAGTAAGCTCTTAACGAATACCACAGCTATTGCTATTTTATTATTATACTTATGGGAGGAAAAAGAAAATGGAAACAAACCCATCCCAATGATTCTTGATTATGGACTGTACCCTAGATCCATTGAGGCTGCCATGGACCAAAATGTTTCGATGCTGAGTCAAGTAACAGAGTGGAGGCTGGGACACTGAGGGTGGGCACTCAGGTCTTTGGGAAGGCTGAAGCTATCAGAAAGCCAGTGTTCCCAGAGATTCCCTTTTCCCCAAATCTGCCCAGGGCTTCTCCCAGGAACCACCACAGCTCTTGCCATTCTGTCAAAGGGCCTCTCTCCTGAGGCCGTCCAGGAGGGAACAGTGAGAATGGTGCGTGGCTCAGTGGAAAGAGCCCGGGCTTTGGAGTCAGAGGTCATGGGTTCAAATCCCAGCTCCGCCAATTGTCAGCTGTGTGACTTCGGGCAAGTCACTTAACTTCTCTGGGCCTCAGTTACCTCATCTGTAAAATGGGGATTAAGACTGTGAGCCCCCCGTGGGACAACCTGATCACCTTGTAACCTCCTCAGGAGTAAGAACAGTGCTTTGCACACAGTAAGTGCTTAATAAATGCCATTATTATTATTATTATTATTAATGATGAGGTGGTCAGAGGAGGTAGAGGAACTGACAAGGGGCACTGGGTAATAATAACAATAATAATAATAATGATGATGGTATTTGTTAAGTGCTTACTATGTATCAGGCACTGTATTAGTCGTTGGGGTGGATACAAGCAAAACAAGTTGGACAAAGCCCCTGTCCCATGTGGAGCTCACAGTGTCAATCCTCATTTTACAGATGAGGTAAATGAAGCCAGAGAAGTGAAGTGACTTGCCCAAGGTCACACGGCAGAAAAGTGAGGAACCGGGATTAGAACCCATGACCTTCTGCCTTTCAGGCCCGTGCTCTAGGTGCATTCCACGTGCAGGAGCAGCTGTGTACGTGTCGGGATTGGCCCACCATTTACTGGCAGAGAAAAGCGTCTTCATCAAATTAAATGTGCCTGAGGCGACAGAGTCTTTTGGACTTCAAATGCACCTCAAAAAGGATTTCTCGTTATGCGTTGCTTAACGCTATCAGGTCCCCGGTAGTTCTTTTTGCCACCCCAAGGTCGTCCTGGGTTCTAGAACATTTCTTCCAACATATTTAACAACTCATATCAACGCACAGGTTTTGAGAGAACAGGGATTTCTCTCAATCATGAAGGTGAGATCATTTTAATATGGTTTAATAGTTGCAACTTAATTGAAATGAGGAGGGCAGTATCCAGAATATGACCTCGATCTCATTCACACTGTGGTCCAATTAAAAACTGCATGTATGGAAAAAAAGGAATCAAATCAGGGAACCAGCTGGGGGAGAACCGTTCACTTGTGGGGCGTTCAGAAAATTGCCAGGAGGTATAAGAGGATGACAATCTAGAGCCTCTGCTCCTATACCTATTGGATAACCCTTTCAACTGGCTTGTCTAGGAACTCACATGAAGAGTTCCAGTTACTGGGTAGAGAGAGAAGCCATTTGTGGGGTGATGAAAGGCTAAAGGTGTTACTGGGTATCAGATACCTTGAAACAGGCTATGTAGGCCCTTGGGGAGAATATAGTTTTAGAATATTTACTAGTAAAATTATTTCATAAGTGCTGACCGTGTGCAGAGCACTTTGCTAAGCACTGGGAGAAAATCCACGGCTGGGAATTAAATAAGGTCCCTGGCCCTCATGAGGTCCGCTATCTAAAAGATCAATCAATCAATCATATTTATTGAGCGCTTACTGTGTGCAGAGCACTGTACTAAGCGCTTGGGAAGTCCAAGTTGGCAACATAAAGAGACGGTCCCTACCCAACAGTGGGCTCACAGTCTAGAAGGGGGAGACAGACAACAAAACATATTAACAAAACAGAATACATACAAGTAAAATAAATACAGAGTAATAAATCCGTACAAATCAATCAATCAATCGGTCAATCGTATTTATTGAGTGCTTACTGTGTGCAGAGCACTGGACTAAGCGCTTGGGAAGTACAAGTCGGCAACCTATAGAGACGGTCTTGGATTTCAAGCAACTCTCTTCCTTGGGCTCATTTTCCCCACAGAACAATGCAGTATGTCTCGGGGGAAACCTATAAGGTGCATGGAAACCACAAACTTACACTGCCCCAGCGTTTAAGGCAAGAAGTGAAAATCGTCCAATCTAATTGAAATCTCAGGGGAGAGCGAGATAGGCAGAAGGCAATTACTTCAACTGGAATCAGGCCAAGCCCCCAGCCAGCCCTGTTCCAGAGGAAATGTCGTTGTATATGCCCTGTCTCTTGGCTTCTCTAGCAGCCCAGTGCCCAACTCTGATGGTCAACGGCCCGACGTAATTCGACCAAGTGCAAACTCATTGACTTGGTCTATTACTTGCACTTCACTCCCGCAAGCACCGAGTCCAGTGCTCTATAAAGAGTGGGCACCCAGTACAGTGCTAGGGAAACTGTGTGGCTTACTGGACAGATCACGGGATTGGGAGTCGGAAGGAACTGAGAAGAAGCAGCGTGGCTTAGTAAGAAACGGCGTGGCTTAGTGGAAACGGCACGGACTTGGGAGTCAGAGGATGTGGGTTCTAATCCTGGCTCTACCACTTGCCTGCTGTGTGACTTTGGGCAAGTCACTTAACTTCTCTATGCCTCAGTTACCTCATCTCTAAAATAGGGATGAAGACTGTGAGCCCCATGTGGGACAACCTGATTACTTTGCAACTACCGTAGTGCTTAGAACAGTGCTGGGCACATAGTAAGAGCTCAACAAATACCATCATTATTATCATTATTATTATCATTCCTGACTCTGCCACTTCATTCATTCATTCTATCATATTTATTGGGTGCTTACTTGTCTGCTGTGTGTCCTTGGGTAAGTCACTTCACTTCTCTGAGCCTAAGTTACCTCATCTTTAAAATGGGGATTAAGACTGTGAGCCCAATGTGGGACAGGGACTCTGTTCAACCCAATTACCTCGTATCTACCCCAGTGCTTAGTACAGTGCCTGGCACATAGTAAGCACTTAACAAATACCCTAATCATCTTCATATTTCCCTGGAAAAATCATGATCATCATCATCATAAAATGGGTGCCCAATTCAGTGCCCTGGAAACATTAGACATGCAGTTTTGTGCTCAGTGTTTTGTCTGCTGGATGCCCTGTCTTCTGAGGAACCAATCTCCAAAAGAGCTTGCCCTCTAATGACAACTGGCATTCCCTGAGATCAGCATGTCGAGATTCCTGGGATTTTCGAGACCAGAGCGGAGGCAGACAAAAAGGTTCTCTCTAAGGGCTAGACGTAGGAGGAAGTTGGCCAACCCTGGTCGCTGGTCACCCCAAATGGCAGTCTTCTAGACAGTAAGCCCGCTGTTGGGTAGGGACCATCTCTATATGTTGCCAACTTGTACTTCCCAAGTGCTTAGTACAGTGCTCTGCACACAGTAAGCACTCAATAAATATGACTGAATGAATGAATGAATGGCACTATTTTGGGGTTTGGCCAAATGCTGGCTCATGGTGGGCAGGGAATATGTCCGTTTATTGTTATATTAAACTCTCCCAAGTGCTGAGTACAGTGCTCTGCATACACTAAGCACTCAATAAACACAACTGACTGACTGAGGATTAGGCAATTAGACTGACTGTAATGGGGTGTAGAAAGGAGGGTGGAGAGGGAGGGGGAGAGAAAAGAATCCCTCCTTCCAGTCAGCTCTTTAGGAAGTATCAGAAAACCCTGCAATCCAGCTGAAAATGGAGTCAGTTGCCACACAAAAAGACCAACACTGTAATAATAATAATAATAATAATAATAATAATAATAATAATAATAATAACAATAATAATAATAATGGCATTTGTCAAGCGCTTACTATGTGCCAGGCACTTTCTAAGCACTGGGTGGGGGCGGTTACAAGGTAATCAGGTTGTCCCACATGGGGCTCACAGTCTTGATTCCCATTTTACAGATGAGGTAACTGAGGCACAGAGTAGTTAAGCGAGTTGCCTAAAGTCACACAGCTGACAAGTGGTGGAGCCGGGATTAGAACCCATGACCTCTGACTCCCAAGCCCGGGCTCTTTCCACAGAGCCACGCTGCTTCAGGGCGCAGTTCTTTCCAAACAGAAGCTTCATAAGGGTCGTGAGACCAGCTGGTAAAAGCTAAAATGGTGTTAACCATGGCAAACGACAAACACAACAGTCCAGCAAGGAACTGCCTTTTTGTGTCTGCGTAATATTTTTGGATTTGTGAGTCCCACACTGGCCTTTTCAGTTACACACATGGTCTTAGGGGAGTTTCGGCATCAGCAGTGTAAAGTTAAAAGGACAGATGAGTGCGTTTTCATGGGCACTCATTCTGGATTCAATGCCCATTATGTTCTGAGTAAAGTGCTCTGAACACAGTGGGCTCCCACAACAGTGCTCTGCGTCTCACAGATGCTCAGGAAGTACTAAAAATTACTACACCCCCATCCCACTGACCATTTACAAAGAAGCCCTAATTTCAATCAGCAGATCCTGACATACCTGAATTCCAGCCTAGTTCTCCAAAGAACCTTCATAAGCTCAATTAATTCTACCTAAAAATTCACTTCAGAAGGAGAGGTTGTTGAGGTTTTGAAAAGTGAGGAAACAGAACTGCCAATTAACTTCAATGCCAGGAAAATTGATGGACCAATTAATACTGCCATCAATAAAAGAGGAATAGAAGGGAAACCACAGATGAAAGCAGACAACATGGGTTTAACAAAAACACATTGTGCTTAATGGTCTTAATTTCTTTGATACGATAAAAAGCTTAGTGGATAAGGCCAGAAGTGGATTTGGAGTATCTAGACTTTAGCCAGTACTTGTTACAGTTTCACATGGTATCCTTACAGGGGGAGCAGAGATGTGTGGATGAGATGAAACTAGAAGGACATGGGTTCCAATCCCAGCTCCATCACTTGTCTGCTGTGTGGGCTTGGGCAAGTCACTTCACTTCTCTGTGCCTCAGTTACTTCATTTGTAAAAGGGGAATTAACTGCACATCCCATATGGGACAGGGACTATGTCCAAACTGATCATCTTAATCCTACTCCACTGTTAAATACAGCACCTGGCAAATAGTTAGTGCTTAACAAATGCCATAATAAATGTAAATTCACATTGAAATAAGAAAAACATGGCTCATGGCTCCAGGGCATAATTAGAGCAATTTATAGTGTGGTTTTCAGTCCTTTTTTGTCCTGAGAACTCTCTAATAGTCTCATAAGGCTGCTATAGGAAGAATGTGAGAATTCAGCAGTGAGATATGTACCAACTTCACAATCATTTCTTTTTCAAAAATAGATCCTCTATGATCACGGACAAAGAATGGTCATGGGGTGAAGCTACAGTCCAGTAAAATATTTTGTCAATTAGCTCCAAATACAAGAAGACCCAAGGCACTAAACATGTTGAAGATGTATATCAGAGTCAAATATGGCTCAATCATATTTACTTAGGGCCTATAATGCAGATAACATTATACTAATCAATCAATCAAGTGTATTTATTGAGCGCTTACTGGGTGCAGAGCAATTAAACTAAGCACTTGGGAGACTACACTATAACAGAGGTGGCAGACATATTCCCTGTCTACAACAAGTTAACAGTCTAGAGGACAGAGCATGGGCCTTAGAAGGAATTTATTAATATAATACCATTATTATTAATATTATTATTCTGGAAGCAATAGCTGTGCCTATGAAGTACCTTTACAGTGCAGACTATAAGCCTGTTGTGGACAGAAATATGTCTACCAACTCTGTTATATCATACTCTCCCAAGCACTCAGTTCTGTGTTCTGCATACAGAAAGCACTCAATGAATATGACTGATTGATAACATAATTTGAATGACATTATGGACGATGTTGTGTGGCATGAGGTGAATCATAAATTGTATGGCTCTCTGTGCATCAGTTGCTCAAAAGACTCATTTTTTTTTAAATGGTATTTTGTTAAGTGCTTACTATATGTCAGGCACTGTACTAAGCCCTGGATAGTTGTTGGGCAGGGATTGTCTATTTATTGCTGAATTGTACCTTCCAAGCACTTAGTACAGTGCTTTGCACACAGTAAGCGCTTAATAAATATGATTGAATGAATGAATGGATACAGCTAATCAGATTGGACACAGTCCATGTCTCACACGGGGCTCACAGTCTTAATCCCTACTTTACAGAAGAGGTAACTGTCACCGAGCAGAATCAACGTGCTGGGGAATCTGTGAGCTCGTGGATCAGAGCGTTAGAAATGGATTCACAGACTCGAGGGCTACGGGTGATGGAAGCATGTTTATTAAAAAGACAGCATAAAGGGCCCAAGATAGGTAGCTCCCAGGAGCAAAGCTATTCTTAGCCATATAAGCAATAAGTACACTGGTCAGCATGGTACCCCACTTCTAGCTTCAGTAAAACTGGGAAGGAGACACCTCATAAACTACACCAAATGGACTTCCTTTCAAGTAACTCCAAACAGGCTACCTCACCACCCTGAACGGGCTTCCCTTCAAGTGACCCCAAATGGGCTACCACTCCAACAAGTAACCTCAAACAAGTTACCTCTCAAACCACACCGAACGGGCTTCTTTCAAGTTCCTGGGTCAATTTCCTAGAGCACTCATTCCTCCTAGCTCCAACGGGAAGGTCCGATCGGTCTCTCGGAGTCACACGGGATCTGATAGAGTGGACTTCCCCGATTCTGGATACAGGCAACTCATGACACCGTTGTGACAGAGTTCCAACCTACTACCAAGAGTTCACAGATATATATATATATATATAAAACCTGCAACTTTCCAATCCCTTTCTGTTGACCATATTTGGGGTGAAAAAGGATCATAGGACAAGATCCATTGTAATTTTCTCATTCCTGGTCTAACTGTTTGGCCTTATGGCTCACCCAACCCCTCAAGGGTAGGCAGCCCCGGGAGGTGTTGAAAGTGTTGCTGCTTCCTATTGCTCCCTGCTAACGCCCTGCCCCTCAGGAGCTAGTGAGCTAAGTTTGTTAGCTTGGCCAGGGTGTGACCAGTCACAGTAAAGTGACTTGCCCAAGGTCACGGAGCAGATGAGTGGCAGAGCTGGCATTAGAAACCAAGTCTGCTGATGCACAGGCCTGTGCTTTAACCATTAGGCCATACTGCTTCTCTTTCCTGAACCAAAAGGTTTTCAACTTGTAAGCTAAAGAACAGCTTGAGCTGGAGAATATTGGTGAAATATACATGTGCTTTATTTTGCTAAACTCAAGTATTCTAAGCAGTATCTCCCCAAACAAAAACATAGTGGACACTCATTTTCCTCTGGCATCTCTAATAACAGGACTTATTGAACCCCATATATTAAAGTCGAGGGTACAAGCAGTAATGCTATTTAGCGAGCACCCTCTGAGTGTAACACTCATGACTGCTTGGGAAGTACAAGTGAAGCTCAAGATTGCACTACATTACAGAAACAAAATGTATTAGGTCTGTTCTGTGAAAATAACAGAAGAGAACAATTTTATAAACTTTCTAAGAATGTGGCCAAGGAAACAATTAGGGATTCCTAATAATAAACAAAAAAATCTAACTATATCCTTAAGTGGCGCAATTAGGTTGTGTTTGTGTTCATAGATGACGTTAATGGAATTTGGGTTCAAGAGTTGCTAAAAGGACTGATTTGTGGCTGACCCACTCCCTTAATGATAATAATAATAATAACAGTGGTATTTAAATGCTTACTACTTGCCAAGCACCGCATTAAGCACTGGAGTAGATACAAGCTATTCAAGTCAAGAAAAAGTCCCTGGCCCACATGGGGTTCACAGTCAGAGGAGGGAGAACCAGATACTGAATCTCCATTTTCCAATGAGGAAACCGAGCCACAGATAAATTAAAAGTGATGTGCCCAAGATCACACACCTGGCAAGCGGCAGAGTCAGGATTAGAACGCATGTCCTCCGACTTTCAGGCCCATGCTCTTTGCATTAGGCAATACTGCTTCTCCCTTCTGCTGCTTGTCTTCGACACAGTAGTGATAGCAATAGTAGTTACTGAGACCCTTCTTCATGAGTGCTTGGGGAGTACAGACTAAAGGCATGGCATAACCCCTGCTCACAAAGAGTTTACACTCTTACAGGGGGAGACAAACATAAAAATGTTTTATGTGGTCAAACCACAGTGGTCAAAATCAATAACCGAGTACGCATCTAGAGAAGTGTGCTTAGGTGGATGTAAATATGTCCGTAAGTGGTAGAGTTGGCTGAAGAGATGATAAGGTTCAGCGTTCTGGGAGATTAATCAAGGAAGGTTTATTGGAAGAGGTGGGATTTTAGGAGGGCTTCTCTGGCACTTAGAGCAGTCTGATGTTCAGAAGGCTCCAAGTCGGGGAATGGTGAGAGTGAGGGGACGGAGAAGGGAGTGTCGAGGGTGAGATACAGTGAGAAGGCTGGCTTTGGGGGAAACACTCTGGGCACGTTATTCTCCTCCTCAAAAGTCTCCAGTGGTTACCAGTCAACCTACGCATGAAGCAAAAACTCCTCACTCTCGGCTTCAAGGCTGTTCATCACCTCACCCCCTCCTACCTCACCTACCCTTCTCTCCTTCTCCAGCCCAGCCCACACCCTCCACTCCTCTGCCACTAACCTCCTCACTGTACCTTGTTCTCGCCTGTCCCGCCGTTGACCCCTGGCCCACGTCCTTCCCCTGGCCTGGAATGCCCTCCCTCCGCACATCTGACAAGCTAGCTTTCCTCCTCTCTTCAAAGCCCTACTGAGAGCTCACCTCCTCCAGGAGGCCTTCCCAGACTGAGCCCCCTTTTCCCTCTCCTCCTCCCCATCCCCCCAGCGTGGCTCTGGAAAGAGCACGGGCTTTGGAGTCAGGGGTCATGAGTTCAAATCCTGGCTCCGCCACTTGTCAGCTGTGTGAATTTGGGCAAGTCACTTCACTTCTCTGGGCCTCAGTTACCTCATCTGTAAAATGAGGATTAAGACTGTGAGCCCCCTGTGGGACAACCTGATCACCTTGTAACCTCCCCCAGCGCTTAGAACAGTGCTTTGCACATAGTAAGCGCTTAATAAATACTATCATTACTATTATTATTACCTCCTTCCCCTCCCCACAGCAGCTGTATATATGTTTGTACAGATTTATTACTCTATTTTACTTGTACATATTTACTATTCTATTTATTTTGTTAATGATGTGCATCTAGCTTTATTTCTATTTATTCTGATGACTTGACACCTGTCCATATATTTTGTTTTGTTGTCTGTCTCCCCCTTCTAGACTGTGAGCCCGCTGTTGGGTAGGGACCGTCTCTATATGTTGCCGACTTGTACTTCCCAAGTGTTTAGTATGGTGCTCTAAACACAGTAAGTGCTCAATAAATACATTTGAATGAATGAATGAATGAATGAATGAACTAAGCGAGTAGCTGGGGAAACAGAAGAGAGCATATAGGAAAGGGGGAGCATGAGCCGGGCATGAGCATCCAATTGTGTTTATTGAGCGCTTACTGTACGCAGCGCACTGTACCAAGCATTTGGGAAACTGTGAGCCCGTTGTTGGGTAGGGATTGCCTCTATTTGTTGCCAGACTGCACTTTCCAAGCACTTAGTACAGTGCTCTGCACACAGTAAGTGCTCAATAAATATGACTGAATGAGAGTATCGTATAAAAGAGTTGGTAAACATGTTCTCTGCCCACAGTGAGATCTGTCTAGAGGGGGATACCAACATTAATAGACTGTGAGCCTGTTGTTGGGTAGGGACCGTCTCTATATGTTGCCGACTTGTACTTCCCAAGCGCTTAGTACAGTGCTCTGCACACAGTAAGCGCTCAATGAATACGACTGAATGAATGAATAATATAAATAAATTACAGATATTAATCTGTACATAGATGCCATGGGGCTGAGAGGCGGGTGAATAAAGGGTGCAAATCTAAGGGACAAAGAGGCACAGAAGGGAGTGGGAGAAGAGGACATGAGAACTTTGTCAGAGAAGACCTCTTGTAGGAGATGTGCTTTTAATAGGGCTTTGAAGGTGGGGAGAGTGATCATCTGTTGGATATGAAGAGGGAGGGCTTTCCATGCCAGAGGCAGGATGTGGGCAAGAGGTCAACAGCGAGATAGACAAGATTGAAGTACAGTGAGTAGACAGGCATTAGGGGAGTGGGCTGGGTTTCAGTAGGAAAGACAGGAAAGGGGAGAGGCTAGAGGCTGGAGGCTGAGCCCAGCAAGGAGGTACACAATAGTCTAGCCATCATAAGACTGTAGCAGAGCTTGTACCAGAGTGGTCAGTCAATCAATCAATCGCATTTATTGAGCACTTACTATGTGCAGAGCACTGTACTAAGCGCTTGGGAAGTACAAGTTGGCAACATATAGAGACAGTCTCTACCCAACAGTGGGCTCACAGTCTAAAAGGGGGAGACAGAGAACAAAACCAAACACATTAACAAAATAAAATAAATAGAACAGATATGTACAAGTAAAATAAATAAATAGAGTAATAAATATGTACAAACATATATACATATATACAGGTGCTGTGGGGAAGGGAAGGAGGTAAGACGGGGGGATGGAGAGGGGGACGAAGGGGTGTGGAAGGAGGGGGCTCAGTCTGGGAAGGCCTCCTGGAGGAGGTGAGCTCTCAGTAGGGCCTTGAAGGGAGGAAGACAGCTAGCTGGCGGATGTGGGGAGGGGAGGGCATTCCAGGCCCGGGGGATGATGTGGGCCGGGGGTCGACGGCGGGACAGGCGAGAACGAGGCCCGGTGAGGAGATTAGCAGCGGAGGAGCGGAGGGTGCGGGCTGGGCTGGAGAAAGAGAGAAGGGAGGTGAGGTAGGAGGGGGCGAGGTGATGGACAGCCTTGAAGCCCAGGGTGAGGAGTTTCTGCCAGATGTGCAGATTGACTGGTAGCCACTGGAGATTTTTCAGGAAGGGAGTAACATGCCCAGAGCGTTTCTGGACAAAGACAATCCAGGCAGCAGCATGAAGTAAGGATTGAAGTGGGGAGAGACACGAGGATGGGAGATCAGAGAGGAGGCTGATGCAGTAGTCCAGACGGGACAGTATGAGAGCTTGAACGAGCAGGGTTGTGGTTTGGATGGAGAGGAAAGGGCGGATCTTGGCTATGTTGCGGAGCTGAGACCGGCAGGTTTTGGTGACGGCTTGGATGTGAGGGGTGAATGAGAGAGTGGAGTCAAGGATGACACCAAGGTTGCGGGCTTCTGAGACGGGAAGGATGGTAGTGCCGTCAACAGTGATGGGAAAGTCAGGGAGAGGGCAGGGTTTGGGAGGGAAGACAAGGAGTCCAGTCTTGGACATGTTGAGTTTTAGGTGGCGGGCAGACATCCAGATGGAGATGTCCTGAAGGCAGGAGGAGATGTGAGCCTGGAGGGAAGGGGAGAGAACAGGGGAAGAGATGTAGATCTGGGTGTCATCAGCGTAGAGATGATAGTTAAGAGCGGGGCTAGGAGACAGGTGTGCATGAAGAAGCAGCAGGATCTGGCGAGAGACTGAACTCAAGAGTTAAATGGGGTCAAGGATGGCACCAAGGTTGCGGGCTTCTGGGGAAGCGAAAGTAGGGGTGTTATCGACAGAGGACAGAGTTGGGGGGAGCGCTGGGTTTGAGGGGAAAAGATGAGTTATGTTTTGGTTCTGTTCTCTTTTCCTTTTATCCCACTCCCTTCTGCGTCCCTCACTTCTTCCCTTTATTCATCCCCCACTCTCAGCCACAAGGCACTTATGCACATATCTGTAATTTACGTATTTATAAAAGAGCTTAGTACAGTGCTCTGCACACAGTAAGTGCTAATTTAACTCCCTCCTCAGGCCCCCTGTTCCTCCCCCTCATTCATCTCTCACCCCCAAAGATCTGGCAACCTACTTCATTTTAACACCATCTGGTCTGAGCTCCCCAAAGTCACCCCTCCCCCTTCTCCATCACCCCTGCTCTCAACACTCTCCGCTACCCCTCCTTCCCAGCAGTATCTTCAGATGAGATCTCCTCTTATCTCTCTGGCCATTCATTCTCAGTCTCCTTTGTGGGCTCCTCCTCCCCCTCTCATCCCCTTACTGTAGGGGTTCCTTAAGGGTCAGTTCTCGGTCCCCTTCTGTTCTCCATCTATACTCACTCCCTTTGTGAACTCATTTGCTCCCACGGCTTCAACTATCTTCTCTGCGCTGATGACACCCAAATCTACATCTCTGCCCCTGTTCTCTTTCCCTCCCTCCAGGCTCATATCTCCTCCTGCCTTCAGGGCATCTCCATCTGGATGTCTGCCCACCATCTAAAACTCAACATGTCCAAGACTGAGCTCCTTATCTTCCCTCCCAAACCCTGTCCTCTCCCTGACTTTCCCGCCACAGTGGATGGCACGACCATCCTTCCTGTTTCACAAGCCCGCAACCTTGGTGTCATCCTTGACTCCGCTCTCTCATTCACCCCACACATACACTCCTTCACCAAAACCTGCCGATCTCACCTCCACAACGTTGCCCTGATTTGCACTTTCCTCTCCATCCAAACCGCTACCTTGCTGGTTCAATCTCTCATTCTATTCCGACTGGATTACTGCATCAGCCTCCTTTCTGATCTCCCACCCTCCTATCTCTCCCGCTTCAGTCTTTACTTCACTCTGCTGCCTGGATTATCTCTGTACAGAAATGCTCTGGGCATGTCACTCCCCTCCTCAAAAATCTCCAGTGGTTGCCTGTCAATCTTCAAATCAAGCAAAAACTCCTCACTATTGGCTTCAAGGCTGTCCATCACCTCGCCCCCTCCTACCTCACCTCTCTTCTTTCCTTCTACAGCCCAGCCCGCACACTCTGCTCCTCTGCCGCTAACCTCCTCACTTTGCCTCGGTCTCCCCGTCCCACCATTGACCACCAGTCCACGTCCTTCCTCTGGCCTGGAATGCCCTCCCTCTGCACATCCGCCAAACTAGCTCTCTTTCTCCCTTCAAAGCCCTACTGAGAGCTCACCTCCTCCAGGAGGCCTTCCCAGACTGAACCCCCCCCTTTTACCTCTCCTCCTCCCCACTTCCCACTCCCCTGCCCTATCCCCTTCCCCTTCCCACAGCACTTGTATATATTTGTACATATTTACTATATCAATTTTATTAATGATGTGTGTATATAGCTATAACTCCCTTTATTCTGATGATATTGACAACTGTCTACTTGTTTTGTTCTGTTTTCTGTCTCCCCCTTCTAGACTGTGAGTCCTTTGTTGGGTAGGGACTGTCTCTATATGTTGCCGATTTGTACTTCCCAAGTGCTTAGTACAGTGCTCTGCACACAGTAATAGCTAAAAAAAATGATTGAATGAATGTTAATGTCTGTTTCCCTCTCTGGACTACGATCGAATTAATGAATGAATGACTGTAATCTCCTGTTGGCAAGGAAACTTATGTCCCAACTCTGTTATATTGTACTGTCCCAAGCGCTTAGTACAGTGCTTTGCATACAGTAAGCCCTCAACAAATATGATTAATTGATTGCTAAGCCATGCTGTTCCCCACAAAAGCCCTCTCTTTAAGCAGGTAGGGGGCAGGGGATTTCACCCCCAGTTTGAATATGGAGAAGAAGCTAACAAGGTTAGGTGAGTCCTTAGCTGCCACACAGTTAATTCAAGACAGAGGGAGGGATCACAATAAATTTCAAGTAGCAAAGGCATAGAGAGGTCCCCAGCCATCATTACTATTATTATTATTGTGGGCAGGAAATGTGTCTGTTTACTGTTGTATTGTCCTCCCCCAAGCGCTTAGTACAGTACTCTGCACAGAGTAAGCACTCAATAAATACGACTGAATGAATGAGTGCCAACAATGCAAAAGGGAATTTCTCTTCACCTCCTGGCATAGGTGAGGCTCTCACTGTCCGAGCTCAGACTTGCAGCCCAACCTCCCGAAACCAAGGACAGCTCTATAATTAGTCAGTATCCTCCTATCTCCTTGGGAGGCTCTCTCGGAAAACCTTCAGGCCTTTATTCCCTCCCGGCTTGAGACCGTGAGCTCGTAGTGGGCAGGAATGTGTCTGCTGTTTGTTGTATAGTACTCTCCCAAGCGCTTAGTACAGTGCTGTGCACACAGTAAGCGCTCAATAAATATGATTGAGTGAATGAAAGAATGGAAGGCCCTGGTGACTGCCCCCATCTTCACGATTCCACACGCCCCCTCGTGGAACGCCGGGAAACTCGGATAACAGGCTCTTTTCCCGAAGCCGTTCAATACTGGGACTTATTGTTCTTCCTGAGACCCTCCACTCACTTCCCGACTGCTAACACACTCAAACACAAAGATCTGGTTTGCAAGGAGAGTCAGGGAACTGTCCTTTGTGTTGCCACTTCCTGAGACGCGAAATGCAGCATTCTTCACACAGGACCTCATTAATCTCTATGAGTTCTAGGGTGAGAGGTGAGGGGGGAATGTCTGTACTCTCTATTGCTATTTGGAGTCACTGGAGGAAGAGAGGGAGAGCCCGCTTAGGTCAGGGGCCTGGTTAAGAAGGGAAAACCAACCCTTTAATTTCCAGAGCGTGCTTGCGTGCGTCTGTCTGTCTCTCCTTTCTCCTCTCAACCCCTCGCCAGAAAAGCAAGTCTTGTTTTCACTAGGCAGGATCTTTGTCTGGAGCGGAAAGTCCATAAAGCACCCTAAATATACCCAGGCTCGGAAAAAATATCTCCTTTGCATCATTCCCCATTGAAACTAGACCTGTGTTAAAGTACATCTTCTAAACATAGACATAGATATAGACAGGTCTTCTAGAAGACAACATCTTCTAGACTGTGAGCCCATTGATGGGTAGGGACAATCTTTATATGTTGCCGAATTGTATTTCCCAAACGCTTAGTACAGTGCTCTGCACTCGGTGAGCACTCAATAAATACGATTGAATGAATGAAAGTACGTAGGGGACTGAGATCAATCAATCAGTTAATCAATCAGTGGTACTTATAAAAAGCACTCGCTGTGTGCTGAGCACTTTACTGAGCACTGGGAAGAATATGATACCCAGAAGTGCTCCAGGGCACACTGCCATAGTATCTCAATATATGACAGTTGCATTTCCAAAGCAGCCAAAGGCCTTCAGTGAAAATGAATTTTGTTCTCACATCCCTGTGAAGCAATCCCAATCATTCATTCATTCATTCAATCATATTTATTGAGTGCTTACTGTGTGCAGAACACTGTACTAAGCACTTGGGAAGTACAAGTAGGCAACATGCAGAGACGGTCCCTACCCAACAGCGGGCTCACAGGCTAGAAGGGGGAGACAGACAACAAAACAAAACATGTGGACAGGTGTCAAGTCAGAATAAATAGAAGTAAAGCTAGATGCACATCGTTAACAAAATAAATAGTATAGTAAATATGTGGGCTTAGAAGTCCTCTTCCACATTGTGTGCTAAGGTCACTAGAAAATACCTCTGCTTGTCTGGTTCTTTAGGTCTGATGACCATTATTATCTTCAATGGTATTTACTGAGCGATTTATTGAGTATACAATACTGTACTAAGCCCTTGGGAGAGTACAGGACAACAGAGTTGGTAAGATGTTTTCCCTGCTCACAACAATCATCTCTCACTTCCTCTTTGATTCCTGAAATCCTGCCTTCTAAATATACTAAACCAGACACACACACACTCACTCTCTCTTTTTCTCAAACACACACACACACACACATACACACAACTTCGTCTATGCTGAACATTTTGGCCCTCTCTGGAGATACATTATCAATTTACCACAACCAATGCAAACTTCGTTACTATGATTCTACCCCAGTGCTTAGTACAGTGCCTGGCACACAGTAAGTGCTTCAATATCATACAAGTAGCACGACCTAGTGGCGGAGTCAGAAGGAACTAGGTTCTAATCCCAGCTCTGTCACTTGTCTGCCGTGTGACCTTGGGCAGGTCACTTGACTTGTCTCTGCCTCCGTTACCTCATCTGTAAAATGGGGATTAAGACTGTGAGCCCCATGTGGGACAACCTGATTACCATGTATCAACCCCACCACTTACAACAGTGCCTCACACGCTGTAAGCGCTTAACAAATACCATTATTATTATTAGTCTCCTTCTAGACTGTGAGCCCGTTGTTGGGTAGGGAATTATCTCTACTTGTTTGAATTGTTCTTTACAAGTGTTTAGTACAGTGCTCTGCCCACAGTAAGTGTTCAATATATACAATTGAATGAATGAATGAATTAGAACCCAGGTCCTCCAACTCCCAGACCCTTGACTTTTCCACTAGGACATGCCGCTTCTCTTAGATTCCCCATCAATCTGCTTCTCTGCTGAGGCATAATTAATTAGTGGCCGTAACATCCTTCGAAAACGCAACGAGTGGTAATAAAAACCCACGACAAAGCTACCCAACAATGCAATGAAACAAACACAAAATAATCATGACGATAGCCCACATCCTACCTCTGGCCTGCAACGACCTCCCTCCTCAAATCTGCCGAACAATCACACTTCCCCCCTCGAAGCCCTACTGAAGGCTAACCTCCTCCAGGAGGCCTTCCCAGACTGAGCCCCCCTTTTCCTCAGCTCCCTCTCCCCTCCACCTCACTCGCTCCTTTTCCTCTATCCCTCTCCCTGCCCCACAGCACTTGTGTATATATGTACATATCTTTAATTCTATTTATTTATTTCAATACCTGTTTACTTGCTTTGATGCCTGTCTCCCCCCTTCTAGCCTGTAAGCCCGGTGTGGTCAGGGAGTCTCTCTCCCTATTTCTGAACTGTACTTTCCAAGTGCTCAGTACAGTGCTCTGCAAACAGTAAGCGCTCAATAAATACAATTGAACCAACGAACGGACCTTGGGCAAGTCACTTACCTTTATTTATTTCTTTGTACATATTCATTCTATTTTATTTTGTTAATATGCTTTGTTTTGTTCTCTGTCTCCCCCTTCTAGACTGTGAGCCCATTGTTGGGTAGGGACCGACTCTATATGTTGCCAACTTCTATTTCCCAAGTGCTTAGGACAGTGCTCTGCACACAGTAAGCGCTCAATAAATACAACTGATTGATTGATTGATTGTTTCTGTTCCTCAGTTACCTCATCTGTCAACTGGGGACTAAGACTGTGAACCCCTTGTGGGGTATGAACTATGTCCAACCTGATTATCTTGTATCTATCCCAGTGCTTAGAACAATGCCAGGCACATAGTAAGTGCTTAACAAATAACATAAAAAAATGTCCCAACCAACCCTGGAATATTCATCCCCGTTGGATAGTCTCAGTAAGAAGATCTCAGTGCTTCATCTGCAGGCAGCGGGGAAATGTGGTGTAGGTGAGGGGGGGGAAAAAGGGAAGTATTTCTGATACTGCATACGTTACCCGTTATGTCATGCTGTTTGAATGACTCACTGTAGATCTGATACTGATTTGAGCAGTGTTTCTTCAACCACTTGCAGACATCTTGTTGAGTCCACAGAGCCACTGGTTTGGACAGCTTCACCGCACCAGACTGGAAACAGAGACAAGAGAAAACTGCCATTAATGCCAGCCGGGCTACTTGGAGAGACACTAGTCCATTCTACGCTATTCCAGAGGGAGACAATAGCCAGAAAACTCTGACCGATTCACTGCAAAGCTGTTTTCCCTCAAAACCCACCCTCAAAATGAGGATCCCGAGAGCTCGAGGAGATGATTGCAGGGGGTTTTGCATTACTTCTGGACGGGAGGGAGATCTTTGTTCCATGACTAACGAGTAGAGTGGATGTATTAAGTGTTCACTCTGGTCCTGGCACTCTGCTAAGCGCTGAGGTGTATAATAATAATGGTATTTGTTAAGTGCTTACTAAGGCCCAGGCACTGAACTACGAGCTTGAGTGTATACAAGCAAATTTGAGTTGAACACAGTCCCTGTCTCATGAAAGGTTCACAGTCTCAATTCCCATTTTACAGCTGAGGTAATTGAGGCCCAGAGAATCAATCAATCAATCAATCAATCGTATTTATTGAGTGCTTACTGTGTCCAGAGCACTGTACTAAGCGCTTGGGAAGTACAAGTTGGCAACATATAGAGACAGTCCCTACCCAACAGTGGGCTCAGTCTAAAAGGGGGAGACAGAGAACAAAACCAAACATACTAACAAAATAAAATAAATAGAATAGATATGTACAAGTAAAAGTACAGAGAAGTGAGGTGACTTGCCCACACAGCAGACAAGTAGCGGAGCCAGGATTAGAACCCAGGACACAGGCAAGTTTAACAGGCCCAAGATAAGCACCTTTCCTCTTTCCTTCCCCTTTCCCCACACCACCTACACACCAAATCCATAATAAATACAGTTGTTGCGAGATGCACTGCTACAACAAATGCCTCACTGGTCAAAATCACCCCCCTTTTCCTAGAAAATACATACATGTATTCTTTCATTTATTTTACTTTGCCCATCTATTGTTTATTTCCATTTAATAAATCTGCCTCCAACTTTTTAAACTTTTCATTTCTCTCCAACAACAAATCTAAGGAATTAAATGAACCTCTCCCCCACCACACAGCAGCATGGCCTTGTGGATAAAGCATGAGCCTGGAAGCCAAAAGAACCTGGATTCTAATCCTGGATCCACCACTTGTCTGCTGTGTGACCCTGGGAAAGTCCCTGAACTTCTCTGTGCCTGTTACCTCATCTGCAAAATAGGGATTTAGACGGTGAGACCCATGTGGAATGGGGACTTTGTCTAGCCCCATTTGCCTGTATCCACCCTAGTGCTTAGTACAGTGCCTGGCACATTGGATATTCAAAACAGGTTCAGAGAAAGGCTGAAGGATCAGACTTTTACTGATTCTTGACCTCTCTGATTTGAAAATGTGGCCGCTTAACACTGAAAAGCCCTGGTGCTACATCTGCTATCGAGACACACATTTTCTGCTGGGTCTTCGCTCCTCGGTTTGGTGTGCTTAAAAACCAAAGGCGAAGCCCACAAAACAATTCCAAAATGATCCTCACCCCATTTCCTTCTTCTGCCATCCCATTATTTTTCAAAGCTTTTTCAGCAGAAGCAGGGCTGCTCCGTGCAATTTCTTTAGGCTTATTGATCACAAAGTTGCAAACCCCCCTCAACCCGTGAGCACGCAGGCCAGCTTTCCCGAATAGATTTCCAATTACATTATCCCCCACTCCTTAAACGCGTTTCGTTCTGCGAGGTTTTCTACAGCCAAACGAGTTTGCAACTTGCTGTTGCCCTTTGAAAAGTGACCATATAAAAAGTTAAAAAATCAGCAGATTTAATGCCTCTGACATTTAATTTCATGCTCGGCTTGCCCCATTGTTCAGAGCAAACAGTAGTTAAGTCTCCAGCTCGACAATATAAAAAAATAAATTAAATTTATAAACTTCAGAATCACTGGGTTGCCTACTTGGGTTTTTTTATGATAACAGTGGGGCTGAAATCCTGTTTAGCTCTCTTCTCTGCTTTTCTGGTCGAACACAATGATTTCCATACTGTCAGCTCAACTTTTACAAATGCTGTTTGTTTTGGCTCTCCAGTTTCTAAAGTTATTGGGCTACGGGTCTTTCAGGACCTCTGTGGATCTTTGGCTTTAAGCAGGACTACTGGACTGGTGGAGGCCAGAGGAGCCAAGAGGCAGGTGGTGGTGTCAGCAGGAAAAAAAAATAAAATAATAATAATGGCATTTGTTAAGCGCTTACTATGTGCCAAGCACTGTTCTAAGCTCTGGGGCAGATACAAGGTAATCAGGTTGTCCCACGTGGCGCTCACAGTCTTAATCCCCATTTTACAGATGAGGTAACTGAGTGACTTGCCCAAAGTCACACAGTTGATCAGTGGCAGAGCCGGGATTATAACCCACAACCCCTGACTCCCAAGCCTGTGTTCTTTCCACTATGCCATGCTGCTTCTCTAGAATAAAATATATGAAATGAAATAAAATAAAAGAGAATAAAAAATGCTTTAATATATTAGACATTTTGTTTTGCTTTTTTAATGGTATTTGTTAAGTGCTTACTATGTACCAGGCACTGTACTAAGCATGAGGGCAGATTAAAGCTAATCAGGTTGGACACAGTCCCTGTCAATCAATCAATCAATCAATCATATTTATTGAGCGCTTACTGTGTGCAGAGCACTGTACTAAGTGCTTGGGAAGTACAAGCTGGCAACATATAGAGACAGTCCCTACCCAACAGTGGGCTCACAGTCTAGAAGGGGGAGACAGTGAACAAAACCAAACATACTAACAAAATAAAATAAATAGAATAGATAGGTACATGTAAAATAAATAAATAAATAAATAAATAAATAAATAGAGTAATAAATATGTACAAACATATATACATATATACAGTTGCTGTGGGGAAGGGAAGGAGGTAAGATGCGGGGGATGGAGAGGGGGACGAGGGGGAGAGGAAGGAAGGGGCTCAGTCTGTCCCACATGGGACTCTCAGTCTTAATCCCTATTCTACAGATGAGGGAACTGAGGCACAAAGAAGTTAAGTGGCTTGCCCAAGGTCACACAGCAGACAACTATTGGAGCTGGGATTAGGACCGAGGTCCTTCCAACTCCCAGGACTGTGCTCTATCCATGAGGCCACAGTAGGCGACAATCAAATGATGTCAAAGACCCTCAAAACGGGCAAGGCATTATCGATAAACACACCCTAAGAACCCAAGGCTCCAAAGCACATTCATCATCATCAATGGTATTCAACTGCTTACCATGTACCGAGCACTGTATTAAGTGCTTGGGATAGTAATAGTAATAATAATAATAATAATAATAATGGCATTTATTAAGCATTTACTATGTGCAAAGCACTGTTCTAAGTGCTGGGGAGGTTACAAGGTGATCAGGTTGTCCCACAGGGGCTCACAGTCTTCATCCCCATTTTACAGATGAGGGAACTGAGGCACAGAGAATCAATCAATCAATCAATCGCATTTATTTAGCGCTTACTGTGTGCAGAGCACTGTACTAAGCGCTTGGGAAGTACAAGTTGGCAACATATAGAGACAGTCCCTACCCAACAGTGGCCTCACAATCTAGAAGGGGGAGACAGAGAACAAACCCAAACATATTAACAAAATAAAATAAATAGAATAGATATGTACAAGTAAAATAAATAAACAAATAGAGTAATAAATATGTACAAACATATATACATATATACAGGTGCTGTGGGGAAGGGAAGGGAAGGAGGTAAGACGGGGGGGGATGGAGAAGGGGATGAGGGGGAGAGGAAGGAGAGGGCTCAGTCTGGGAAGGCCTCCTGGAGGAGGTGAGCTCTCAGTAGGGCCTTGAAAGGAAGTTAAGTGACTTGCCCAAAGTCACACAGCTGACAATTGGCAGAGCCGGGATTTGAACCCATGACCTCTGACTCCAAAGCCCGAGCTCTTTCCACTGAGCCACACTACTTAACAAAAGAATTGAGCTAGTTAGACACTTTCCCTGCTCACATGGAGTTTATTCATTCATTCATTCAATCGGATTTATTGAGCGCTTACTGTGTGCAGAGCACTGTACTAAGCACTTGGGAAGTACAAGTTGGCAACATATAGCTTACAACTTAAAGGTGGAGAATGTTTCCACTGTAAGTATGCAATATATATCTGCCTATTTCCCCCATTAGATTTTAAGTTCCCAAGACCATGGATCTCCCCCTTTTAGACTGTGAGCCCACTGTTGGGTAGGGACTGTCTCTATATGTTGCCAATTTGTACTTCCCAAGCGCTTAGTACAGTGCTCTGCACATAGTAAGCGCTCAATAAATACGATTGATGATGATGATGATGGATCATGTCATCTGTTACTTCTACTGTACCCTCCCAAGAGCACACAGTAGGTATCCAGAACAGTCCCTTGATATGGTACACAATCAGGGCAGTGCTCTGCCCAAAGCAGTCCCCCATTAAGTGCCAGCACAGTGCTCTTCCCCCAGTTAGGCCCCCAGCACGGTGCTCTGTCATTCATTCTTTCATTCGATTGTATTTATTGAGCGATTACTGTGTGCAGAGCACTGTACTAAGTGCTTGGGAAGTACAAATCAGTAACATATAGAGACGGCCCCTACCCAACAACAGGCTCACAGTCTAGGCTCCCACTATGGTGCTCTGCACACCATAAACACTTAATAAATACTATTGAATGAATACTTCATTATTTTCCATTATCACCCTAGGAATCTCCCTGTGTTTATTCTCCCGGGTTGTTGTTTTTTTTAAATGGTGTTGTTAAGCGCTTACTGTGTGCTAGGCACTGTACTAAGCACTGGGGTAGGTACAAACTAATAATAATAATAATAATGGCATTTATTAAGTGTTTACTATGTGCAAAGCACTGTTCTAAGTGCTGGGGAGGTTACAAGGTGATCAGGTTGTCCCACGGGGGGCTCACAGTCTTAATCCCCAATTTACAGATGAGGTAACTGAGGCACAGAGAAGTGAAGTGACTTGCCCAAAGTCACACAGCTGACAATAGGCGGAGCCGGCATTTGAACCCATGCCCTCTGACTCCAAAGCCCGAGCTCTTTCCACTGAGCCACGCTGCTTCTCTAATTCATTCATTCATTCATTCGATCGTATTTACTGAGCGCTTACTGTGTGCAGAGCACTGCACCAAGCGCTTGGTAAGTACAAGTTGGCAACATATAGAACCCAACAGCTGGCTCACAGTCTAGAAATCCAACTGTGTCTAATCAGGTTGGACACCGTTTTTGTCCCACGTGGAGGATCACAGCCTTAATCCCCATTTTGCAGATGATGCCCAGAGAAATGAAATGACTTGCCTAAGGTCATACACCAGGGAAGCAGTAGAGAACAGTGCTTTGCACATAGTAAGCGCTTAACAGATGCCATTATTATTATTATTATTATTATTATTATTATTATTATTATCCGGGATTAGAACCCAGGTCCTCCTGACTCTGGGGCCTACGCTCTATCCACTGGCTCGCGCTAATTCTGCAGGTTCCGCTCTCCGCCTTCACCTCCACCTTTTATGGAATTCTGAAAGTGCACGCAGCACTGCAAAGCAAGGCATGCCACACGTCGGAGCCTAAATCTCGAAGTCACGTCTGAAGGTCCCGAAGCGAAGGAGACAAAGGAGGCGAAGGGGCGGCCAGGAAGGGCTGAAAAGGGAGAGAAGCAGTTCCATTGGCAAAATTGAGTGATAGTGAGGCCACTTGGAGCCCAATTAAAGAGTGTATCACTCTGGCTTGGCAGGGCTTCCTGGTGGGCTGGTCACCCACTGAAATCATTGTGACCATCCAGACCACAGGAAATTGTCCACTAATATAAGCTCCTGGAAGGCAGGGATTGTATCTACCAACCCTGTTTTTTGTAGTCAGTCGAATATACTGAATTTTTATTGTGCGGAATAGTGCTCAGCGCTTAGAACAGTGCTTTGCACATAGTAAGTGCTTAATAAATGCCATCATTATTATTATTGGGAGAATAAAATATAACAATAAAGCAAACACATTCTGTGTCCACAACGAGCTTACTGTACTCTCCCAAATGCTTAGTACAGTGCTCTGCCCACAGTAAGTACTCAATTAGACAGCATGAGAAGCAGTGAATGCCGCTAGACAGAGCACAGGCCTCGGAGTCGGGAGGACCTGGATTCTAATCCCGGCTCTGCCATTTGTCTGCTGCGTGACCTTGGGCAAGTCAGAGACAGACACCGAGAACTGGCAACCTTTGTATTCACTGGAAAACAAAGCAACTCCCTGGCCCAAAGAAATACCCTGCACATGAGAAAGACACTGCCAACTCCGTGACATCTTTTTAACAGCTGAGAGACTAAATCACGCTCATGTCACCGGACAACACCAGTCCTTGCAGTAGCTGTGCTATTCATTTAGTTTTTATGGTATTTATTAGGCGCTTGCTGTGTGCCAGGCACTGTACTAAGTGCTGGTGTAGACATAAGCTAATCAGGCTGGATACAGTCCACGTCTCATGTAGGACTCGGTCTCCAGCTCCATTTTACGGGTGAGGTCACTGAGGCACAGAGAACTGAAGTGACGTGTTCTCCAGTTTCAACTGTGAAAAGAGGAAGAAAATGAGTAGGAAAGACAGCAGGATCATGGCTCATCCGAATAGGATGCAGATGCAGTCGAAGGAATAATATGTCGCTCATCATCTGGGAAGGCACAGAGGCTTCTGGACAGACCAAGCCTCCCGACTAGTGCCAGAGTCAAAAGACCCAGAACTGGAGGGCGAATCCACATCTGTCCAGTGCTGAATGCTTATGGAAAAACAGCTTAACCACTCTGGGCCTCAATTCCCCTTGTCACTCCAATCAGCGTGGAGCCAGGCTGGAATAGCTGAAGGGTAAGCAAAATGCCGGCTTCTGCCCTGGTGCCAGGAAGGGACGGGATTTCAGTGGCTTCTCCGGCCCTCCCTGGGCTCCGGGAGTTCAATCTAAGGATGGGTGACCTGAATGGGAAGAGGGGGCTAGACCCTGCTCGCACTCACATCCTGCTGCCAGATCGGTCCTCCCCAGAGACAGTGAAGGAAGAGATCCAGGGTGGGAATTCAAATGACCTCGCGTGGGTACAAAGCTTTCTTTCTTTTTCCAGACAGTCTTCCCATCTGTTCACTTGTTTTATCAGCACGTCATCCCGGAGACGTGGGGAGAGGTAGGGAGGAAGAGAGGCCTGCTCTTTCCACTAGAAACAGACTTCCTTTCCTCCTTCCCCTCCCTCCCTTCCTCTTTTCCTCCCCCCCCCCCAGCCTTTCTTCCCTCCTTCCTTCGTATTTATTAGGAGCCTGTGTACGGAGTACTGGACTAAGTGCTTGGGCAAGTACAATACACAATAAACTGACACATTCCCTGTCCACAGTGAGTTTACAGTCTAGAAGGGGAGACAGACATAAGAATAAACAAATAAATTACAGATTTGTGCAAAGGTGCTGTGGGGCTGGTTTGGAGGGGAAGAAGAGGCAAGTCAGAAGCAAGCGATAGAGAGAGCTTCCTCAACTGGGGCCCTGTCCCACATGGGGCTCACAGTCTAAGTTGGAAGGAGACCAAGTAATGAATACCCATTTTACAATCAGTCATTCAATCACTGGTATTTGTTGAGCACTTACTGTGTGAAGAACACTATACGCACTTGGGGAGCGTACAATACAATGGAATTGGTAGACATGATCCCTGCACATGAGGAGTTTACAGTTTGTTTGTTTTATGGAATTTGTTAAGTGCTTACTCTGTGCCAGGCACTGTACTAAGTGCTGGGATAGACACAAGATAATCAGGTTAGACACAGTCCATGTCCCCTATGGGGTCACAGTCTCAATCGCCTGCCGGTCTCACCTCCACAACATTGCCAAGATCCACCCTTTCTTCTCCATCCAAACTGCTACCTTGCTGGTTCAATCTCTCATCCTATCCTGACTGGATTATTGCATCAGCCTCCCCACTGATTTCCCATCCTCCTGTCTCTCCCCACTTCAGTCTATACTTCATTCTGCTGCCCGGATTATCTTAGTAAAGAAATGCTCTGGGCATGTTACTCCCCTCCTCAAAAATCTCCAGGGGATGCCTGTCAACCTATGAATCAAGCAAAAACTCCTCACCCTGGGCTTCAAGGCTGTCCATCCCCTCGCCCCCTCCTACCTCACCTCCCTTCTCTCCTTCTCCAGCCCAGCCCGCACCCTCGGCTCCTCTGCCGCTAATCTCCTCACCGTGCCTCGGTGTCCCCTGTCCCACCGTCGACCCCCGGCCAACGTCCTCCCCCTGGCCTGGAATGCCCTCCCACCTCACATCTGCCAAGCTAGCTCTCTTCCTCCCTTCAAAGCCCTACTGAGAGCTCACCTCCTCCAGGAGGCCTTCCCAGATTGAGCCCCCTTTTTCCTCTTCTCCTCCCCATCCACCCCCTGCGCTACCTCCTTCCCCTCCCCACAGCACATGTATATATTTGTACAAATTTATTACTCTATTTTACTTGTACGTATTTACTATTCTATTTATTTTGTTAATTATGTGCATATAGCTATATTTGTTCTGACGATTTTGACACCTGTCTACATGGTTTGTTTTGTTGACAACCTGATCACCTTGTAACCTCCCCAGTGCTTAGAACAGTGTCTTGCACATAGTAAGCACTTAATAAATGCCATTATTATTATTATTATTATCTGTCTCCCCTTCTAGACTGTGAGCATGTTGTTGGGTAGGGACCGTCTCGATATGTCGCTGACTTGTACTTCCCAAGCGCGTAGTACAGTGCTCTGCACACAGTAAGTGCTCAATAAATATGATTAATGAATGAATGAATGAATTTTCCAGATGAGGTAACACAAGGCCACACAGCAGACATGTAGTGGAGCTAGGATTAGAATCCAGGTCCTTCTGACTCCCAAGCCTGGGCTCTATCCACTAGGCAACACTGCTTCTCTGAGGAAACAGTTGAGGAAACTGAGGCCTAGAGCAGTTAACTAACTTGCCCAAGGTCCCACAGCAGGTATTCGAGCCAAGGTCCCCTGGCTCCTCAGCCTCAGCTCTTTCCATGAAACCAGGCAGTTTCCTTTGGCTAACAGAAGGACATTCTCTAAAGGGGAGCTTCAGCTTTTTTGGGTATCTTTTAAAAGAACTGAACTCTAAGCCAAATTCAAGCGCAAATTGGTTGCTGATCACCCTTTCCAAATTCTACCTGGTTATTTACAGAAACTGTAGACAGGGAAGCAGATTAATGTTATGAACACAGCACCTCTGGGAAGGTGATGATGTGGCATCATTTTCCAAGTCACAAAAATAGGAAGCTCGAGAGAGGGCAGTGGAACATGCGCGCTTGGAGGAGGAAATTAAGCTGAAAATGATGATTCTCTGCTGAGGAATTCTAACTGAAAAAAGTTCCCAGAAATTAATCCACCACTTTCCACTTGATCTGTTGATCACCAGCAGGGCTTTGACTCCAACTGACATATGTAAATAAAGATGGCAGCATCTGACATCTAATTCTTTGCTCCTTTAATTGGACTGTTTCAGAAAGCTGCTCTGGCAATAAAGGCATCCTAGTCAAAATCATAGATAAAACCCTGCGGGGGCTCTGACCTTGGAAATGTTTGCTGGACTCTTGCCTTTCCCTACTGGACACTGCCTAGGGCCCTGAGAAGAGACTAATAATAATAATAATGGCATTTATTAAGCTCTTACAATGTGCAAAACACTGTTCTAAGCGCTGGGGAGGTTACAAGGTGATCAGGTTGACCCACGGGGGGCTTACAGTCTTAATCCCCATTTTACAGATGAGGTAACTGAGGCACAGAGAAGTTAAGTGACTTGTCCAAAGTCACACAGGAGCCAGAATGTGAACCCATGACCTCTGACTCCAAATCCTGTGCTCTTTCCATTGAGCCAAGCGGCTTTTCTGTAAGCTCACTGAGGGCAGGGAATGTGTCTACCAACCCTGTTCTACTGTACTCTCTCAAGTGAAGCAGCATGGGGTAGTGGATGGAGCTTGGCCTTGGGAGTCAGAAGATCAAGGGTTCTAATCCTGGCTCTGCCGCTTGTCTGCTGTATGGCCTTGGGAAAGTCACTTTACATCTCTGGACTTCAGCTTTCTTAGCAGTTCTCCTCCTACTTAGACTGTGAGCCCCATGTGGGGCAGGGGCTGTGTCCTACCTGATTAACTGGTCTCTACAGGGGTTGTTAGTACAATGCTTGGCATACCTAGTATGTGCTTAGCAAATACCACAGTTACTATTCTTATTATTCTGGGCTCCTGTATATATGTTTGTACATATTTATTACTCTATGTATTTATTTACTTATTTATTTCACTTGTACATATCTATTCTATTTATTTTATTTTGTTAGTATGCTTGGTTTTGTTCTCTGTCTCCCCCTTTTAGACTGTGAGCCCACTGTTGGGTAGGGACTGTCTCTATATGTTGTCAACTTGTACTTCCCAAGCGCTTAGTACAGTGCTCTGCACACAGTAAGCGCTCAATAAATACGATTGATTGATTGATTGATTTCCTTTCCCAGGTTCAGAACCCAGATCTTGCAGTAGCATGTATTCAGAGAAGACACCCTAGATGATAAAGCAGCAAGTCACTTCACTTCTCTGGGCCTCAGTTCCCTCATCTGTAAAATGGGGATGAAGACTGTGAGCCCCTCGTGGGACAACCTGATTACCTTGTATCTACCCCAGCGCTTAGAACAGTGCTTTGCACGTAGTAAGCACTTAACAAATACCAACATTATTATTATTATCATTCTAAAGCAACATGGAAAGAGCATGGGCTTTGGAGTCAGAGGTCAGGGGTTCAAATCCCAGCTCCTCCAATTGTCAGCTGTGTGACTTTGGGCAAGTCACTTCACTTCTCTGTGCCTCAGTGACCTCATCTGTAAAATGGGGATTAAGACTGTGAGCCCCCCGTGGGACAACCTGATCACCTTGTAACCTCCCCAGCGCTTAGAACAGTGCTTTGCACATAGTAAGCACTTCATCCCATCATTATTATTATTATTAATAAAGATCACCTATGACTCCTCACTGTCTTTTAGCTCTCACATTCAGTTAGTTGCTAATTCCTCAAGAAGCAGCGTGGTGTAGTGGATAGAGCCCAAGCCTGAAAGTCAGAAGGACCTGGGTTCTAATCCCGGCTCTGCCACTTGTCTGCTGTATGACCTTGGCCAGTCACTTCACTTCTCTGTACCTCAGTTTCCTCAGTTGAAAATGGGGATTAAGACTGAGAGCCCCATGTGGGACATGGACTATGTCCAATCTGATTAGCTTCTGTACACCCTAGCGCTTAGTAGGGTGCCTGACAAATAATAAGCACAAATACCATAAAAAACTGCTTCCTCTGCCTGATGCTCCCTCTTCAAATGCCCCAGATCTCTGCTCACCCCATC
The DNA here is from genome assembly GCF_015852505.1 of Tachyglossus aculeatus. Taxonomy (NCBI): domain Eukaryota; kingdom Metazoa; phylum Chordata; class Mammalia; order Monotremata; family Tachyglossidae; genus Tachyglossus; species Tachyglossus aculeatus. The sequence goes on along the minus strand of NC_052069.1, from coordinate 67,700,894 downwards.
TTCAAAGGCCTCCTGAAATTTCACCTCCTTCCTCAGGGAAGCCTTCACTCATGATTTCTCTCTGCCTCACACACACCCTCAGCATTCAGGTATACTTCGATAATCCTAGCCAATACCACATTTAACTCATTTACTGAGAAGCCGCATGGCTTAGTGAGAAGCAGCGTAGCTTAGTGGAAAGAACACAGGCTTGGGAGTCAGAGGTCATGGGTTCTAATCCTGACTCTGCCACTTGTCAGCTGTGTGACTTTGGACAAGTCACTTGACCTCTCTGTCTCAATTACCTCATCTGTAAAATGGGGATTAAGAATGGGAGCCCAACACGGGACAATCTGATCACCTTGCATCTATCCTAGCGCTTAGAGCAGTGCTCGGCACATAGCAAGTGCTTAACAAATGCTATTATTACTAGTTATTATTATTATTATTATTATTGTTATTTCAATGGTTGGCATAATTTTTGCAACCCAGAAATAGAAGGGCTATTACAAAAGGAATTACGTCAAGCAGTAAGGGGAGCAAGGGAAAAAAAAGAGGGGATAAAAAAGGAAGGAGAGAGAAGACAGAGAAAGAAAATAGGGCAGCAAGTGCAGCATGTAATGTGCACTCAGTGAATTAATGAAACTATACTTCCCACCTCTCCCTTGTCCTTTTCCTATCCAGTGCACACATGCACGTTTCAAACAAGAAAACTTTGCAGACTGAGCCTATATCCACTGCTAATTCCTTTCTAACCTGCGCGTACCACGACCACTCCTTAAAATATTAGTCTTTTACTTCCTCCTCAAAAACTGGGGCAGGCGGACCGAGTTATCCGGTGGAGGCAATTTTACTGTGAATCAATCCGGTATGTATCTGTGTCCATCCACGACACTTTTGTGCATGTGCTCTTCTGCAGAAATGAGTGCTTGCACTCTGCATTTCAGCTAGAAGGTATCCTACTTAGACTGTAAGCCCCATGCAGGGACCGTGCCCCAAATGATTAGCTTGCATCTATCCCAGCGCTTAAAACAGTGCCTGGCACATAGTAAGCAATTAATAAACACTATTTATTCCTCCTTCCTCTGCCCCACTCCCTCTCCCCATCTCCCCCGCCTTACCTCCTTCCCCTCCCCACAGCACCTGTATATATATATATATGTTTGTACATATTTATTACTCTTTTTATTAATTTATTTTACTTGTACATATTTATTCTATTTATTTTATTTGGTTTATATGTTTTGTTTTCTTGTCTGTCTCCCCGTTCTAGACTGTGAGCCCACTGTTGGGTAGGGACCGTCTCTATATGTTGCCAACTTGTACTTCCCAAGCGCTTAGTACAGTGCTCTGCACACAGTAAGTGCTCAATAAATACGATTGATATGTTGCAAACTTGTACTTCCCAAGCACTAAGTACAGTGCTCTGCACACAGTAAGCGCTCAATAACTATGACAACGAATGAATATTTAAAATAAAAAAAGTGCAGTGGAATAAGGGAACGCTCTCACGGCAAGGTGAACCTGCCTGGATATAGCACGATGCAGAGCCAACAGAAGCAGCTGTGCGTCCGAGAGTAACATCGGACAAGGGCTAAGGTTGTGCGTTTTCCTTAATATGAGGTTCTGCAAGAACCCAGCCCTCAGTTAGAGACCTGGGGTTACAATAATATCTAGACAAAAATATATAATTTATATATATAAAAATATAAAAACTTATGTATATATAAAATATATAATTTGTGACACCCTCGCTTTCCCATTGGATTGCATCTTTTAGACTGTGAGCCCACCTTTTAGACTGTGAGCCCACTATTGGGTAGGGACCGTCTCTATATGTTGCCAACTTGTACTTCCCAAGCGCTTAGTACAGTGCTCTGCACACAGTAAGCGCTCAATAAATACGATTGATGATGATGATGATGATTGCATGTATAAAGACCATGTCTTCTGCTTTTACTGAATGCTCCCAAGCACGTTCAGTGCTCTGCACAAAATGAAGGCTCAGTGCAGAATGAGGTACTGCTCAGTAGGTGGGCAGTACATCATCATCATCATCAATCGTATTTATTGAGCGCTTACTATGTGCAGAGCACTGTACTAAGCGCTTGGGAAGTACAAATTGACAACATATAGAGACAGTCCCTACCCAACAGTGGGCTCACAGTCTAAAAGGGGGAGACAGAGAACAAAACCAAACATACTAACAAAATAAAATAAATAGAAAAGATATGTACAAATAAAATAAATAAATAAATAAAAGTACAGTGCTCTGCTCATAGCCAACACCTTGCACAGTACCTCCTTGCACATTCTACCTCCCCTAGTTTTCTGGGGGGCTTTTCAGCTCACCTTGTAGCCGCTGTTCGGGTGCATTCTACTTCCTAAATGAAAGTTGTGCATTCTGTTGTTATATTGTACTCTCCCAAGCGCTTAATAAAGTGCTTAGCACACAGTAAGCACTCAATAAATATGACAATGCATTAATTCTATTTCCTGAACAAAGTCAGGGCAGTGGTCTGTACCCCATAGGTACCCAGTCAATCAAGTCATTCAATCATATTTATTGAGTGCTTATTGTGTGCAGAGCACTTGGGAAGTACAAGTTGGATCAATCTACATCTCACTGAGCTATTGAGCGCTCCCTGTGCCAAGCACTGTACTAAGCTGGGAGAGTACAACAGAGGTGGTAGACATGGTCCCTGCCCTCTAGGAGCTTACAATCTAGTAGAGGAGTCAGACAGGAAAATGAAACAGCAGAGAAAAAGGATATGTACATAACTGCTGTGCAAGTGAGAGGGGAGTGTGAATCAAAGTATTTACGGGGTACGGACTCAAGGGCTCAGGTGCTTAGTATAGTGTTCTCTCCACAAGAGTTCCTCAGTACAGCACCCTGCTCACAATAAGTACACAGTACTGTGCTCTTTACACAGATCTAGACTTTTAGACTGTAAGCCCACTGTTGGGTAGGGAATGTCTCTATATGTTGCCAACTTGTACTTCCCAAGCGCTTAGTACAGTGCTCTGCACACAGTAAGCGCTCAATAAATACGATTGATTGATTGATCTAGTGGATAGAACACAGGCCTGGGAGCCAGGAGGATCTGGGTTCTATTGCGGCTCTGCCACTTGTCTGTTGGTGACCTTGGGCAAAGTCGCTTTACTTCTCTGGGCCTCGGTTCCCTCATCTGGAAAATGGGGACGAAGACTGTGAGCCTCCTGTGGGACACGGACTGTGTCCAACCTGATTATCTCATATCTACCCCAGCTTTAGTACGGTGCCTGGCACATAGTAAGCACTAAACAAACACTATAAAAAAGGATCTCAGTACAGTACTCTGAAAATGTAAGCACTCCCTAAATACTATTGATGATGATGACATGGTTGAGTCTCAGAAGCCCAGAGTTCATTCAGTCAATCGTATTTATTGAGCGCTTACTGTGTGCAGAGCACTGTACTAAGTGCTTGGGAAGTACAAGTTGGCAACATATAGAGACAGTCCCTACTGAACAGTGGGCTCACAGTCTAGAAGAAACTTTAATAACCTCCCCGTTGGGGAATCGAACCCCGGTCTCCCGCGTGACAGGTGGGGATACTCACCACTATACTAATGAGGAAAGCGTTAGAGGGAAAGCTCACAGCCCTGGCAGTTCCTGCAGCTAGCAATGCAGGTAATAATGATAATTAATAATAATAACCAGGGTACTTGTTTAGCGCTTACTATGTGCCAGGCACTGTACTAAGCACTGGGGTAGACCCACCATCATCAGGTCCCCCATAGGGCTCCCGATCTAAAGGTGTGGTTGTAACTGTCCACAGACCACTGAATGGGTGGTTTGGAGGAACCTGACACAGGGCACCCTGCCCACCCCCGGCATCCCCATTCCAGAGTATGCTCCACGCTCCCCACCCCCAGCTCTGGACAGACTATCGGACATCCTGCTCCTTAGAAAACTCCAGTTGTTCCCCATCTACCTCCCCGACAAACAAAAACTCCTCACCGTTAGCTTTTAAGCAGTCCATCACCTCGCCCGCTCCCACCTCACCCCGCTTCTCTCCTTCTACAACCTCGCCCACACACTTCACTCCTGTGGTACTAACCTTCTCACTGGGCCTCCATCTCGCCTGTTTCTCCGCTGACCCCTGGCCCACATCATTCAAGCTCTCATCCTATCCCGTCTGGACTACTGCATCAGCCTTCTCTCTGATCTCCCATCCTCGTGTCTCTCCCCACTTCAATCCATACTTCATGCTGCTGCCCGGATTATCTCTGTCCAGAAACGCTCTGGGCATATTACTCCCCTCCTCAAAAATCTCCAGTGGCTACCAATCAATCTGCGCATCAGGCAGAAACTCCTCATCCTGGGCTTCAAGGCTGTCCATCACCTCGCCCCCTCCTACCTCACCTCCCTTCTCTCCTTCTACAGCCCAGTCCGCACCCTCCGCTCCTCTGCTGCTAATCTCCTCACCGTACCTCATTCTCGCCTGTCCTGACATCGACCCCCAGCCCACGTCATCCCCCTGGCCTGGAATGCCCTCCCTCTGCCCATCCGCCAAGATAGCTCTCTTCCTCCCTTCAAGGCCCTACTGAGAGCTCACCTCCTCCAGGAGGCCTTCCCAGACTGAGCCCCTTCCTTCCTCTCCCCCTCGTCCCCCTCTCCATCCCCCCCATCTTACCTCCTTCCCTTCCCCACAGCACCTGTATATTTGTATATATGTTTGTACATATTTATTACTCTATTTATTTATTTATTTTACTTGTACATATCTATTCTATTTATTTTATTAGTATGTTTGGCTTTGTTCTCTGTCTCCCCCTTTTAGACTGTGAGCCCACTGCTGGGTAGGGACTGTCTCTATATGTTGCCAACTTGTACTTCCCAAGCGCTTAATACAGTGCTCTGCACACAGTAAGCGCTCAATAAATACGATTGATGATGATCCTGCTTCTGGCCCAGAATGCCCTCCCTCCTCAAATCTGCCAGACAATTACTCTCCCCCTTCACAGCTTACTGAAGGTGGCACATCTCTTCCAAGAGGCCTTCTCAGACTAAGTCCCACATTTCCTCACTCCCACTCCCTTCCGCATCACCCTGGCTTGCTTCCTTTGCTCTACCCCTCTCTCCCCGCCCCACAGCAGTTATGTATATATCTGTAATTTTATTTATTTGTATTGATGTCTGTCTTCCCCACCTCTAGAATATGAGCTGGTTGTGGGCCAGGATTTATTGTTTATTGTTCTTTGCCAAGTGCTTAGTACAGTGCCCCTCTTTTCTTCAACTCTCCCACCCTCCCCATTGCTCTCCCTTTGCTCTACCCCTCCTCCCTGCACCACAGCACTTGTGTACATATGTACATATCTATAATTCTATATTAATGCCTGTTTAATTGTTTTGATGTGTATATATCTATAATTCTATTTATTTATATTGATGCTATTGATGACTCTTTACTTGTTTTGATGGCCATCTCCCCCCTTCTAGACTGTGAGCCCATTGTGGGCATGGACTGTCTCTCTTTGTTGCTGAACTGTACTATCCAAGTGCTTAGTACAGTGCTGTGCACACAGTAAGCGCTAAGTGAATACAATTGAATGAATGACAGCTGAAGCCCCAGAGGCTGGCCGGTTGGTTGGAGGAAGACACAACCACCCCCCAAATCCCCAAACAGTCTTTCTCTTGCTACTTCTAGACTGTGAGCCCATTGTTGGGTAGGGATCATCTCTATATGTTGCCAACTTGTACTTCCCAAGTGCTTAGTACAGTGCTCTGCACACAGTAAGCGCTCAATAAATACAATTGAATGAATGAATGAATGAATGAATGAATACTGTCCATGTGCAAGGGAAAGGCCGTGGGAGTGAGTAGGTCTAAGTGTGAGTCTCTCTCTCTCTCTCTCTCTCTAGGTCTCACTTGTCTCTGTCTCTCCCTTTCCCGTCTTTTTCTTCCCCCCTATACTGAACCACTGCCCCCACTCACCAGGAGGTAAGACCTACTAACGGCACAGTTATTATACATCGCAAATACAGACAGCTCCATTCAACAACTTCATTCCCTTTGACTCCGTCTGGTAATTATGCTCGCTAATACTTTTATGGAGAATTTACAGCTGCTTCTTAGATGTGAAGCCCACCCATGAAAAGGGGTTTTCTGGGCCAGTTGTGAGTGGAATTAAACATTTTCTGGGAAAGAGTCCATTATAGCCTGAGTTTTAATCAGCAAGCTGAAAGTCAAAGCGCAGCCGTTTCTTACTCTCTAATGGAACATATCTGCTATCCCCATTGAAGCACAAGGGAGAGAAATTACATTTCATATTTACTAATGAGAGCAATTTGATAGACAAGGCAGCATGGTCACTTTTACCCCAGTATGGGACTAAAACAAAATAGATTTTATTTCCAGAGTGGTACAATAATTTTAAGTCATCCCATTACTTGATAAAGCAATTAGTGTGTCAGAATGTAGAGCTGCTATTTATCATAATCAAGGCAGCCATGGCCCTCAACTGGAGTTACAAACTCCAAACCCTGGGACTTTATTTGAGTAATTCCCATTCTCTGACTCTTTCAAAAGATTCTATTTGACAAAAACTAAATTGGAAACCAACCAGGATTTTAAGGATGTGGTTTCAAAACCTTCCCACCTGGATTACTCTGCTTGTCTGTCTCATTACTCTGCACACAGTAAGCGCTCAATAAATACAGCTGAATGAATGAACATTTGAAACCTGCCTCCCAGCTGATGTTCAAATGTAGCACTCCAGCCCCTGATTATTCATATTTGAATACTCAACATGGTGTGGGCTTTAGACTATGATAACCTCTACACACACTACAGAGAAGAACAAACTGCCCACACCCCAAAATAAACAAGATAAAGCCACAACAAGGTGGACTTTCAAGAATGAAGCCTGCAGGGCCTAGTGGGGCTTGGGAGTCGGAATGACCTGGGTTCTAAGTCCACTCCGCCATTTGTCTGCTGGGTGACCCTGGGCAAGTCACTTCACTTCTCTGTGCTTCACTTCCCTCATTTGTAAAATGGCGTTTAATACTGTGAGCCCATGTGGGACAGGGGACTGTGTCCAACTTGATTACCTTGTAACTACCCCAGCATTTAGTACACTGCTTGGTACACAGTAAGTGCTTAGCAAATACCATTTTTTTTTAAAAAAAGCAGGCCACTCCAACCTTATGAAGTATAGTTGTGCTGGCCTTGTGAGAGGGAAGCCAGGCGGCGGGACAGATGAGGGAACTGAGGCCCAGAGAAGTTAAGTGACTTGCCCTATGTCACACAGGAGACACGTGGCAGAGTTGGGATTGGAACCCAGGTCCTTCTGACGCCCAGGCCCGTGCTCTATCCACTAGGCATACTGCCCCTGGGCATGCTATCAAGGAGCCTCTGGGTGGCAAGGAAATTACTTCAGAGGGTGCGAGAATTGCTGCTGTTTAAGAAGCAAGACTCACTGAAACAAGAATAAATAAGAATTGTGGCATTTCACTTACTAGGTGCTAAGCACTAGGGTAGATACAGGATAATCAGACTGGACACAGTGCCTGTCCTACATGAGACTCGCATTCTAAGAGGGAGGGAGAACTGGCATTTTATCCCCATTTTACAGATAAGAAAGCAGAGGCCAAAAGAGGTTAAGTGGTTTCCCAAGGTCACACAGCAGAGTGGCAGGGCTGGGTTTCGAACCCAGGTGTCCCGATTCCTAGCCCCAGGCTCTTTCCCTTGGGCCCCACAGCTTCTCAGACAGGGAAGGGTGAAGAAACTGCTGAGGCAGCAGACTAATCTGGGGCCCCATGGTCAGAAGTGGGGAGCTCAGCTGGGGCAAAGGGCAGCCCTGCCCAGCTAGCCAGAGGAAGAGGTAGAGATGCCCTCTAAGGCAGACCCCTGGGAGGAACATGAAACAATCCTATCTGATGATGATAATGGTATCTGTTTAGCACTATTAGGTGCCACTAACTGTAGTAAGTGCTGGGACAAATACAAGATCACCAAGTCAGACCACATCCCTGTCCCACAGGGGGCTCAGAGTTTCAAGGGGAGGCCCTATGGGGATTGACTCCCCATTTTACAGACGAAGAGACGGAGGCACAGAGAAGGGAAGTTATGCGTCCGACATCACACAGAAGACGAGTGGCAGAGCCAGAATGGGGATGTGTCTACCAACTCTGTCATACTGTTATATTGTACTCTCCTCAGAGCTAAATACAGCGATCTTCACACAGTAGGCGCTCAATAAATACAACTGAAAGAATGAATGAATGAACTAACTCAACCTCAGGTCTGTGTTCTTATGGTGCTAGCTCCCTATGTTGAGAAGTCTGCTTCATTCTTCCCCTCAAAGGCTGCCAAGTCCACCATCATCATCGTCAATGGTATTTATTGAGCATTTACTATGTGCTAGACCGTGGCACTGTAAACTCTGCCTTGTAGCAATCAATCAATCAATGATATTTATTGAGCACTTATCGTGCACTGAATCTAAAATGCTAAGCAAAATGAAACCAATCAGCACTTAGTACAGTGTCTAGCACATAGTAAGCGCTTAACAAATGCCATAATTAAGTATTGGGTCTTCTTTAATTCACTATTAAAAATAATGGTTAGAAAATAGACATCCCATTTAGTTACTGGTCCAGACAGGCTACTTATTGGCACATCTTAAAATCCATGTCTTGCTAATAATGAGTTGGCACCGTATTCAGTGCCATCCAATTTTGAATTACCTTCCAATCCCCCTGAAGGGCAATGCCCATTTCACAGAAGACTAGAGTTAAAAGGTCATTTTGTCGGTGCAGGTTGCTCCCAGTAGTCATGAAGCAAATCTTATTATTATTGTTTTAAATAATTAAAAATGACTGCAGTGAGAATTTCTGCTGATAATTCATGCTGGAAAGAATTAGCGGTTCTTTTGATACTTTCCAATGCTGATGCATTGCAGCAATGTTTGGGATATTCTTTTTTTCCTCTAAATGACCACTACAAAGATCCTGACGGAACAACTAGACTGTGTCCTAGATAACTAGTTGAAAACTGCAGAAGAAAATCAAATGGATAACAAAACGGCTGATTTAGCAGAATGAATTCACCAAATTAGAAAAGAAAAAATAAATAAGCACAAAAACTCGAGGCTGGAGAGATTAATTTAATTTGTTTCCTGCCCTGAAAAAACACTCAGTATAAAAGGGGGGAAAAAAAGATCGATTCTTATTTAGAGCAACTGACAGCAATTGAAATTGAAATGTTCATATGAAAGAGAAAGCCATTAAAAAGAGCAGGTGAATTGACAATTCCACTTTTATCAACGGTTTATAGAGTTATTTTCAGAAACATTATATGAAGTGTCTAGTGGGTCAATTGACAAATTTAGAAGACTCTCAAATTTAAGAAATGGACATGAATAGACACTGTGTGGTTTGGAAAACCTGGGTGGATTTGATGTAAATTTCCCCAACAACGCACGTCAAACCTCTGGGAGATGAATTAGCACGGATTGGGACCAGCAACTCAGTGGCTTCCATGACATTTCTCTGGAATGGCACACTCTGTTCCTCTACCAACCTAGTACTGCCACCTACTCACTGTACCTCGATCTCATCATCATCATCATCATCATCATAATAATAATAATAATAATGGCATTTATTAATCATTTACTATTTGCAAAGCACGATTCTAAGCGCTGGGGAGGTTACAAGGTGATCAGGCTGTCCAACGGGGGGCTCACAGTCTTAATCCCCATTTTACAGATGAGGGAACTGAGGCTCAGAGAACTTAAATGACTTGTCCAAAGTCACTCAGTTGACAATTGGTGGAGCCAGGATTTGAACCCCTGACCTCTGACTCCAAAGCCCGTGCTCTTTCCTGTGAGCCACGCTGCTTCTCCATCTTATAGAGGAATCAATCAATCGCTTGTATTGACTGAACACTTACTGGGTGCGGGGCACTGTACTAAGCGCTTGGGAGGGTACAATATAACAGAGTTGGGAGATACGTTCCCCGACCACAATGAGCTTAAGCGGCAGAGACAGAAGTGGATATAAGTAAATGAATTATGGATATGTACTGTGGATATGTACAGTGCTGTGGGGCTGAGGGCAACCAAAAGGTTAAAATCCAAGTGCAAGGGTGACACAGAAGGGAGAGGGAAAAGAGGTAATGAGGACTTAATTGGGGAAGAAAACACTTCTTTCCAGCACTTTGGGAAAAATCTTGGTAATTAGTTAAACTCTTAGCGGTAATAAAGTCACAGTGAACTGTACAGTTTAAGCATTCTCTCCCCTGACTGGAACTCCTAGGATAAAGAGACCACCAAGATATCACACTCCCGGCTGGGAAATATTTGAAACCTCTTCTTCTTCATGTGGCAGGCCAGCCCAGGACACGGCCCCTCCAATCAATCAATCAATCAATTGGATTCAGACTGTGAGCCCACTGTTGGGTAGGGACTGTCTCTATATGTTGCCAACTTGCAACATATATCTGTATGTGTGTATATCTGTATATATGTATATATGTTTGTACATATTTATTACTCTATTTATTTATTTTACTTGTACATATCTATTCTATTTATTTTATTCTGTTGGAATGTTTGGTTTTGTTCTCTGTCTCCCCCTTTTAGACTGTGAGCCCACTGTTGGGTAGGGACCATCTCTATATGTTGACAACTTGTACTTCCCAAGCGCTTAGTACAGTGCTCTGCACACAGTAAGCACTCAATAAATACGATTGATGATGATGAACTTGTACTTCCCAAGCGCTTAGTACAGTGCTCTGCACACAGTAAGCGCTCAATAGATATGACTGATTGATTGATTGATGGGGGCTGAATGGAGGAGGGAGAGCCAGGAGCAGAGACTGCCCCGGTCCCTGGGAGAGGAACAATGAGAACTCAATCTGGCTGTGAAGGAGTTGATCTTTCCAAACACTATTAACGGTGAACACTGCTACCCATTTCCATCCACATCAAGCAAAAATTTCTGACCTTTACTTATCCATCCTCTTCACCTGCTTCTCAATCAATCATATTTATTGAGCGCGCTTACTGTGTGTGGAGCACTGTACTAGGTGCTTAAGAGTACAATACAACAGAGTTGGTAGGCACATTCTCTGCCCACAGTGAGCTTATAATCTAGAAGGGAGTTTACTCATTCACTTCATTCAATTGTATTTACTGAGTGCTTACTGTGTGCAGAGCACTGTACCAGGCGCTTGGGAAGTACAAGTTGACAACATATAGAGACGGTCCCTACCCAGCAGCGGGTTCACAGTCCAGAATGGGGAGACAGACAACAAAACAAAACATATTAACAAAATAAAATAAATAGAATATGTACAAGTAAAACAGAGTAGTAAATATGTACAAACATATGTACATATATTACAGGTGCTGTGGGGAGGGGAAGGAGGTAAGGTGGGGGGGATGAGGAGGGGGATGAGGGGGAGAGGAAGGAGGGGGCTCAGTCTGGGAAGGCCTCTTGGAGGAAGTGAGCTCTCAGTAGGGCTTTGAAGGGAGGAAGAGAGCTACCTTGGCGGATGTACTCGTAAGTTCGTGCACTATGCTCCTCCCAAGCAACGTGCTGGAAAAGCAGCGTGTCCTCCTGGAAAGAACTTAGATCTGGGAGCCAGAGGACCTAGGTTCTAATATCGGCTCTGCCACTTGTCAGCTGCGGGAACCTGGGCAAGTCACTTCACTTCTCTGAGCCTCAGCTCCCTCATCTGTAAAAATGGGGATTCGATATCTGTTCTCCATCCTACTTAGACTGTGGGCCCCACATGAGACCTGATGATCTACCCCAGTGTTTAGTACAGTGCTTGGCACATAGGAAGTGCTTGACAAAAACCACTATCATTGTTAGCATTGCCCTCCCGGGGCTGCGCCTAACACAGAGTCCCATGCCCAGAGCCTGTGCTGCCGTGGGATGATCCTTCCCCTCCTCGACTCCAAATCGCAGTATAATAATAATAATAAGATGAATGAATGAATGAATATTTGTTAAGCACCTACTATGTGCCAGGCACTTTACTAAGCGCTGGGGTGGTTACAAGCAAATTGGGTTGGACACAGTCCCTATCCCACGTCAGGCTCACAGTCTTGATCCCCATTTTACAAATGAGGTAACTGAGGCATAGAGAAGTTAGGTGACTTATGCCAGGTCACACAGCAGACAAGTGGTAGAGCTGGGATTAGAACCCATGACCTTCAGACTCCCAGGCCCATGCTCTATCCACTAAATGATGGTATTTCTTAAGTGCTTATTATGTGCCAGGCACTGTACCAAGCACCGGGGTGGATACAAGCCAATCGGGCTGGACACAGTCCCTGTCCCTCGTGGGACTCACAATCTCAATCCCCACTTTACAGATGAGGTAAAAGAGGCCCAGAGAAGCGAAGTGACTTGCCCAAGGTCACAGAGCAGACAAGTGGTGGAGGTGAGATTAGAACCCATGACCTCCTGACTGAGTTGAGCTCCGTGGGATGAGGACGGAGATTCAAGCTGCGTAGTAGCCTCTGCGGTGTGAAGTGTCTCCAAAGAGCCCAGAGGGGGCTCGGACCTGCGGACGCCGCCCCTTCCCTCTCCTCCTCTTCCCCGCCACCTCTCCGGAGCGTCCCTGCGCTGTTTGGCCGGGGTTTCCAGGCCTGCGTGTAGCGCCTCCCACCCCTTACCAGTCCCAGGCCCCGGCTCCACCGTGTGACCGGCTCCAGTGGGCCAGAACCGGCATTCCCATCCAACACACCCCATCACCAAGATGTCACGGTGCGTCCCCCGGCCCTGGCCCCAGCCCCAGAGTGCAGCCCGAGGGGGCTCTGAAGCCATGGACGCTGCCTACAGAACCCCTCCAATCCCTGCCCTATACAGCGGGGGACTAACCCTAGCACCCCGAGTTTCCCCAACGCCTTCGTATTTTGGGGATGCCTCCCGTTCCCTCCCTCTTTTCCCCCAACAGGCCACACGGCTCCAAAATGGCAATCGGGCCATGTGCATGGCATAATGGCTAGAGCACAGGCCTGAGAGTCAGATGTCACTGGTTCTAATCCTGGTCCGCCACTTGTCTGCTGTGTGACCTTGGGCAAGTCGCTTCAATTCTCGGGCCTCAGTTACCTCAGCTGTAAAATAGGGATCGAGACTGTGAGCCCCATGTGGGACAGGTACTGTCCAACTTGATTTTCTGGTATCCACCCTAACACTTAGTACAGTGCCTGGTGCATAGTAAGCACTTCACAAATACCATCATGATTATGATTATTATCAATGGACTGTTGGAGGAAGGACTAAGAGCAATGAATAGGAACCACTGGGTAATGAGGGATGCCTACTCCACGCCTAACCACCAGTGAGCTGCCAGGGAACCTGACAGACATCTTGGGGACAAATGAGAGTTTGCTCCTGTGGGATCATCTTCAGGAGGGCCAAGGAGACCTGCCTGGGTCAGCCGTGGGTGGCCTGAGGCCTTAAAGGATGGCGATAAAATCCCACCCATGTATGTGGCCCGCGCTCAGGACACTGGACTGCTCAGTGCCTTGACTGCCGGTCACGGGCTCAGCCTTCCCGGGAGGGAGGGAGATTCACTCCCATTGCCTGTTAACTTGTTTTGATGTCTGTCTCCCCCCTTCTAGACTGTGAGCCCATTGTAGGCATGGATTGTCTCTCTTTGTTGCTGAATTGTACTTTCCAAGCGCTTAGTACAGTGCTCTGCCCACAGTAAGCGCTCAATAAATACGTTTGAATGAATGAATGAAGTCAAGGTGCCTGACTTGGAGTGAGCTGCGGTCTCTGTGTTCTCCACAATACACCACACCGGGAATAGTAGCAGTTATTATTATCACTGTTATGGATGCTTGGGAAGTTCAGAATAAACTAGTGACATGTTCCCTGCCCTTAAGGAGCTTCCACTCTAACCTATCCAGAAATTACATTATCTTTGTCGTTCGCGGTATTTGCCATACACATCAATTTCCACCGGTCAATTCTAAACCCCAATGAGCCAGCCTACTCTTACCCTCTCATTGTTTGTCTCCCCTATTAATAATAATGAAGGTATTTGTTAAGCACTTGCTATGTGCCAAGCACTGTTCTAAGCGCTGCGGGGGGATACAAGGAAATCAGGTTGTCCCATGTGAGGCTCACAGTCTTAATCCCCATTTTACAGATGAGGGAACTGAGGCCCAGAGAAGTGAAGTGACTTGTCCAAAGTCACACAGCTGACAAGTGGCAGAGCCGGGATTAGAACCCACGACCTCTGACTCCCAAGCCCGGGCTCTTTCCACTGAGCCACACTGTTTGCTTCTTAGGGTAACAGAGCTCCTTGAGACTATCTCTACTGCTCCCTCCCCAGTGCTTACTACAGTGTTCTGCACACCGTGGGTACTTTATCTTACTGACTGATTGACTGACAGGCACAGAAAGCAGCCACTTCATGTTGGAGTGATTTCAAAATGAATGCCCTGAAAACAGATGTATTTCAATGAAAAACAACTTGTGAAGCGGTTGGGAAGGAGATACGAAACATTAAAGGGTATTCTATTTGATGCACAGATGTAGTTAGTAAACCTAGAGGCTCGTGTGTCTCTTCTGATCGAGTCATCAATAAAACATCTAAAGATGAACACTTACGTTTTTATTTCTATAAATATCAAAAGGTCTGGGGGGCTCAACTTACTGCCTCTTCAGTAAACTTTTTGCATTGATCTAGAAAGGGGAAAAGTAAAAAGATAATAAAATTCCAATCAGCCCCAGAGAAAGGTTAAAGTCATTCTTTTTTTATATCCACCCTGGGCAGTGATCCATAAAAAATAATTAGGACAAGGATAAACCCATTAGATAGCAGGAATTCACCTCCCAGCTCTCCAATCTGTATTGCTTGAACATGGAAGGCTTGCTGATAATTTTTGGTCTCACCTCCTCTTTCTGTCTTGTTTTCAAGGTCTGTCACCTTCTATGTGAGCAACTCTTTTATCCTTGCTCCTTTTACCTTAATTCATTCAATTGTATTTATTGAGCGCTTACTGTGTGCAGAGCACTTTAATAGTAATGGTAGTAGCAGCATTTTTTGAATGTCCCCTTTCATTCATTCATTCAATCGCATTTATTGAGCGCTTACTGTGTGCAGAGCACTGTACTAAGCGCTTGGGAAGTACAAGTCAGCAACATGTAGAGATGGTCCCTACCCAACAACAGGCTCACAGTCTAGAAGGGGGAGACGGCAAAACAAAACATATAGACAGGTGTCAAAACTGTCAGAATAAATAGAATCATAGCTTACATGCACATCATTAATAGAATAGAGTAGTAAATATGTACAAGCAAAATAGAGTAATGAATATGTACAAATATATATAAGTGCTGTGGGAAGGGAAAGGAGGTAGGGTGAGGGGGAAGGGGAGGGGAGGAGGAGGAGAAGAAAAAAGGGGGGTTCAGTCTGGGAAGGCCTCCTGGAGGAGGTGAGCTCTCAGTAGGGCTTTGAAGGGAGGAAGAGAGCTAGCTTGGGGGATGGGCAGAGGGAGGGCATTCCAGGCCCGGGGGATGATGTGGGCCGGGGGTCGATGGCGGGACGGGCGAGAACGAGGCACGGTGAGATTAGCGGCAGAGGAGCGGAGGGTGCGGGCTGGGCTGTAGAAGGAGAGAAGGGAGGTGAGGTAGGAGGGGGCGAGGGGATGGAGAACCTTGAAGCCCAGGGTGAGGAGTTTTTGCTTGATTCGTAAGTTGACAGGCAACCACTGGAGATTTCTGAGGAGGGGAGTGACATACCCAGAGCATTTCTGTACAAAGATAATCCAGGCATCAGACTGAAGTGGGGAGAGACAGGAGGATGGGAGATCAGAGAGGAGGCCGATGTAGTAATCCAGTCGGGATAGGAAGAGAGATTGAACCAGCAAGGTAGCAGTTTGGATGGAGAGGAAGGGGCGGATCTTGGCGATGCTGTGGAGGTGAGACCGGCAGAGGTTTTGGTGACGGACTGGATGTGTGGGGTGGATGAGAGAGCAGAGTCGAGGATGACACCAAGGTTGTGGGCTTGTGAGACGGGAAGGATGGTAGTGCTGTCTACAGTGTCCCCTTGGTACGGTGCCCTGGAAAAGCAGTGTAGTCCTAGTGGAAAGAGCCTGGGCACCAGAAGATCTGAGTTCTAATTCTGCTCCTCCAACTTGTCTGCTGTGGGACTTTGAGTGAGTCACTAAAGTTCTCTGTGGCTCAGTTCCCTCATCTGCATAATGGGAGTTCAATCCCTGTTCTCCAACCTATTTAGACTATGAGCCCCATGTGGGACCTAATGATCTTGTCTCTACTCCAGTGTTTAGTACAGTGTTTGGCACATAGGAAGGTGTAACAAAAACCACAATCATTATTGTTATTATCATTACTGCACCAGATGCTTGGGGAAGTTCAGAATGAACACATTCCCTGCCCATAAGGAGCTTCCACTCTAACCACCTTGAGCAAATCCTTTCATTTCTCTGTGCCTCAGTTACCTCATCTGCAAAATGGGTATTATGACTGTAAGCCCCACATGAGATAGGGACTGTGTCCAACCTGATTATCTTGTACTATTATTATTATTATTATTATTGTATTTGTAAAGCACTTACTATGTGCCGAGCACTGTTCTAAGCACTAGGGTAGATACAAGGTAATCAGGTTGCCCCACGTGGGGCTCACAGTCTTAATCCCCATTTTACAGATGACATAACTGAGGCACAGAGAAGTTAAGTGGTTTGCACAGCAGACAAGTGGCGGAGTCAGAATTAGAACCCACAACCCAGCTCTTAGAATAGTTCTTGGCACGTAGAAAGTACTTAACAAGTACCATAATAATAGTAATAATAACATTATTCGATCCAGAAACTGTATCATCTTTGCCATTCGCTATATTTGCTGTATAGATCAAGTTCCATGCCTCAAATGTAAAACCCCCTGAGGCAGCCAGTGGCTCTTGGACCCAACAGATCCTGCCTCTCATACACCTCTCAATCCTCTCACGGAAATGAATGGCTGAAAAAATCACTGTGCTGCTTTTTCTCCGTGTCCTTGCTGAGCTCCACTCACTGACTGTGTCTCTGCATTTCCAGATGTGGTTTCTTACTGGGGGGAGTCTCCATGATGGTTCATTTAAGGGTCTCCAACTATCAGCAAATTCACAGATAACTGATGAAGAATTGGCCTTGGCTGTATTCCCATAACTATTCACTGTGTGATCCTGGGCAAGTCACTTAACTTCACCGGTCCTCGGTGTCCTCATCTGTAAAACGGGGATGAGACAGAGCGTGTGCTCTGGGGTGGGACTGAACCGAATCTCCTGCCCAGAGAGGTATCATTACTTTGTATCGCCCCCAGCACTAGGCACAGTGGTTTAATAAACGCAATCACTATAATCAGTATTAATTGTGCTATTTATTAAGCGCTTACTATATTCCAAGCACTGTACTAAGTGCTGGGGTGGATATGAGCAAATCGGGCTGGACTGATTGGTCGCCACCCTTTTCCTGAAGAACGAGGGGGAACCTCACCGTCCCAGCCCAATCAGCAGCAGGGCTTTGGAGTCAGAGGTCACGGGTTCAAATCCCGGCTCTGCCAATTGTCAGCTGTGTGACTTTGGGCAAGTCACTTAACTTCTCTGGGCCTCAGTTACCTCATCTGTAAAATGGGGATTAACACTGTGAGCCCCACGTGGGACAACCTGATCACCTTGTAACCTCTCCAGTGCTTAGACCAGTGCTTTGCACATAGTAAGCGCTTAATAAATGCCATTATTATTAACTATCAATCAATCAACGGTATTTATTGGGCACTTTTTATGTACTGAGCACTGTACTTGGCACTTGGTAGAAAACAATACAGTAGAGTCATGGCAGTCCCTGCCCTTCCAGCTGGGGAGAGAGCAATTCCCCTGCTGCATCAGTGGTGATCAGGACAGGTGAGTCGCTGCTTCATCCCCTTCCCCTTCCTCTTTTCCTTCCCCTCCCACTCCTGATAAGCTCCCACAGTTCAAGTCCCCTACTCAGGGGGAGGATCCCTTTTCCTTGCTCCCCAATCCCCACCTCGGGAACCCTGCAGGGTTTGGGGAGGAGGGGCAGGTGCAGTGGAAAAGGAAGATGTTTCCCCTCTTCCCTTTCTTTGCTCCTTTCTCCTCTGTCTTCTTCTACTCTTCCCCTCCCTTCCCTTTCCCATTTTCTTCTCCTAGCATCACCAAATTGAGAGTGTATGGGTCTGGGTGTCTGTGGACCTGAATCCTAACCCCGCCTCTACTACTTGCCTGCTGTGTGACCTTAGGCCAGTCATTTCCCTACTTTGTCTCACTTACCTCATCTGTTAAATGAGATTAAATACCTGTTCTCTGTACTACTCTGACCGTGAGCCCCGTGGGACAGGGCCTGTGTCCAACCCAATTATCTCATATCTACTCCGGGCCTCAGCCTATGGTAAGCTTTTAACAAACACTACAGTTATTATTTCCCCTCTCAGGGTCGCACCTGAAGAGTTTCCAGTACTCTGCCGGTCTCGGCTATGGGAGGGAGAGAAAAGCAGAGGGATACCCATCCCATTCCTAGCTTGGGCAGTGGCTGGCGAGTGGAAGGCAATGTGCTACAAGTCAAAACTCACCCGTGCTGGGCAGTGGCAGCATGGGAGACAGTCGAGGTTGGAGCCTCGAGTTTACTGCGCGGAAGGCGGCAATGGGCAACCATTTCCATATTTTTACCAAGAAACTCTGTGGATACACTACCAGAATGATTGCAGATGGAGAGCGGGATGCTCTGGGAGAGATGTGTCCGTGGTGTCGCTATGGGTTGGAAACAACTTGACGGCATAAGATAAGACAGTTACTATCATTCTTTCCTCTCCCACACGGCATGTCACTCTGACTCCTGAGTCTGAGGGGCCGGGGATCGTCAGTCAGTCAGTAATCAGTCATATTTATCATATTATCTGAGTATACCTGTCATTTATTTGTTTATTTATACTGCCTCCCCCTCTAAACTCTGAGTTAGTTGTGGGCAGGGAATGTGTCTGTTTGTTGTCATATTGTAATAAATAAATAATAAATAATAATGGCATTTATTAAGCGCTTACTATGTACAAAGCACTGTTCTAAGCACTGGGGAGGTTACAAGGTGATCAGGTTGTCCCACGGGGGGCTCACAGTCTTAACCCCCATTTTACAGATGAGGTAACTGAGGCACAGAGAAGTGAAGTGACTTGCCCAAAGTCACACAGCTGACAATTGGTGGAGCCGGGATTTGAACCCATGACCTCTGACTCCAAAGCCCAGGCTCTTTCCACTGAGCCACGCTGTACTCTCCCAAGCACTTAGTACAGTGCTTTGTATACCGTAAGCACTCAATAGATCATATGAATGAATGAATTTACTAAGTGTTTACTGTGTGCAGTGCACTGTACTAAGAGGTTGGGAGAGTACAATACAACACCACTCAGCACTCCAGAGACTTGTGGCTGGAGAAGGAAAAGGGAATCGTAGTTTCTCATTACTCCCAATCCTCCATTACCTGGGTTTGCACCAACTCTCAGTACAGTGTTCCGCACACAATTAGCACTCATTCATTCATTCATTCAATCACATTTATTGAGCGCTTCCTGTGTGCAGAGCACTGTACTAAGTGCTTGGGAAGTACAAGTTGGCAACATACAGAGACGGTCCCTACCCAACAACGGGCTCCATTCTACATAAATGCTCCACTCAGTTGCCAGGCTCTCTACATTGCCCAGCTAAGAGCAAAATGGCTGCCTCCAATCAATCAATCAATCGTATTCATTGAGCGCTTACTGTGTGCAGAGCACTGTACTAAGTGCTACACCTCCACTGATGCCCCATTACCGTCTTATACTATGGACACTTACATTAGTAAAAACACTTGGAAATGTCACCCATTTTCTTCCTGCTATTAGTAAAAAGCCTTCTTGGGGTTAGGGATTGGCAATCTTGTCATCGGTCATTATTTCTCTTTCTGCGAGGAATGCGCTCCCAGCTGATGATTCTTTCCCTCTGGTCTTTCTGTCTGACCATACACTGGAACCTATGTTGCTGACAGAAATCTGGGGTGGTCGTGCACTTGGCTTTGCCCAGGATAGCTTGGGATGGTCTACGAGCCATCTATCAGGATGGCGGAGGAGATCAATATGTGCCTTCTGTTGTTTCTCTGCAGAATACAAATGGACTCAGTGTCTTAATCTGTTCTGGCACTCCTAATAATTTAGCTGGATTCCCTCTGGCCTAGAAAATATGTAGAATTTGAAGGTGCCCCTGCCATCTTCAAGGCCTTCCTGAAATCACAGGTCCTCCATTAATTAACCTTTCCTCACCCCACCCTATAAACTCCACCCTGCTCCCTCAGAACTTCCACATCAACTCTACACTTGGGTACCCATCCTCTCAGCCAGAGCACTTAGTAACCCATCAATAGTATTTATTGAGTACTTACTGTGTGCAGAGCCCTGTAGTGAGCACTTGGGAGAGCACAACACAAGAACAGTGTAACATATCTTTATGCTCTATTTCATACCCCTACTTGTAATTTGTTTTAGTGGCTGTCTCCTCCACTAGATTTTAAGTTCTTTGAGGGCAGTAACTATGTCTCCCAATTCTATTTTACTCTCCCAAGCATTTAGTACAGTGCTCTCTGCACACAGTAAGTGCTCAACAAATATTGCTGATTGGAAAGGCCAGTGCGTGACCCACCATTTCTCTGCAACACAGACTGTCTTTTTTACTGTGCTATTATGTTTTTGGTTTGCAGCTCAAAAAAGTGTTAAACCCACATCACCCCACTCCTCAAAAACCTCCGGCGGCTGCCCATCCATCTCTAAACCAAATTGAAATTTCTTACCGTCGGCTTCAAGACACTCCATCATCTCTCCCCTTCCTACCTTACCTCACTAATGTTCTACTTCAACCAAACCAGCTCCCTTGTGGCTCCGTTAAAGCCAACCTACTCACTGTACCTCGATCTCATCTGCCTCACTGCTGACCTCATGTCCTCCCTCTGGCCTGGAAGTCCCCCCATCCTCATAAAAGACAGACCACTACTCTCTCCGTCTTCAAAGTCCTACTAAAAGCATACCTCCTCCAAGGGGCCTTCCCTGACTAACCTCTCATCTCCTGAACTTGCTCATCCTCCCCTCTGTGTCACCTAGGCTTTTGAATCTGTATCTCTTAGGCAATTTGATATTCACTCCAGCCTCATAGCACGTATTATTATTATTATTATGGTATTTCTTAAGTACTTACATTCATTCAATCATACTTACTGAGCGCTTACTGTGTGCAGAGCATTATACTAAGCACTTGGGAAGTACAAGTTGGCAACAAATAGGGGCAATCCCTGCCCACAACCATGGCGGGTGAGGTGAGGAAGCTGGTACTGTGGGCTAGGTTGTGATGGGGAAGGAGTGAGGATTATGGGGAAAGCTGATGAACTATCCTGAAGCTGATGGTAAGGAGTTTCTGTTGGATGTAGAGGTGGATGGGTAACCATTGGAGGCACTTGAGGAGTGGGGGGACATGGACTGAACTTTTTTTTAGAGATGTGATCCGAGTGAAGCAGAGTGAAGTTCAGACTGGGGGGGAGAGGCTGGAGGCAAGGAGGTCAGAGAGGAGGCTGATGTAAGTAGTTGAGATGGATTATGCCAAGTGCTCGAACCAATGTGGTGGCAGTTTGGGGGGAGAGTCAGGAGTTCATTCAATCGTATTTATTGAGCACTTATTGGGTGCAGAGCACTGCACTAAGCACTTGAAAGTACAATTCAGCAACAGAGACAATCCCCGCCCATAATGTACTCACAGTCTAGAAGGTGGGAGACAGACATCAGAACAAGTAAACAGGCATCAATAGCATCAATATAAATAGAATTATAGATATATACACATCATTAATATAAATACACAGAATTATAAATATGTACATATACACACAAGTGCTGTGGGGCAGGGAGGGGGGTAGAGCAGAGAGAACCAATGGGGGCGATGGGGACGGGGAGCTGAGGAAAAGGGGGGGCTTAGTCCGGGAAGGCCTCCTGGAGGAAGTGAGCTTTCAGTAGGAGTGAATTCTGGAGGGATATGGTGGAGAAAGAATTGACAAGATTTAGTGACCGAATACATGGGTTAAGGAGAAAGATCAGTCGAGGGTAATGCCACGGCTGCGGGTTTGTGAGACAGAAAGGATGTGGGCCACATTGACGGAAAAGTGGTCGGGAGGAAGAGCCTGGAAGGGAAGATGAGAAGGGGAGTTTGAGGCCAAGCAGATTCCCTGATTTTCCGTTTAATCCTAAAATTGAACACATGCCGACTGGAACATGCTGGAGGAAACTATGGAAATAATTACTTTGAAAAAAGAAAAAGAGAAGAAAAAGATTACCAGGGACTTGCTCGTGGCCTTAATGCATGGTAAACCACAAACACACCACAGTCCCTCAGCCCAGGAGAGAAATTAGCTATGGCCTAAATTTACTTCCTGGACAGTACTTCAGTGGACATAATGAAGAATTCCTTTCCCGAAGTTGGTTATCCTCACACTTACCTTCCTCCATGTCTCCTGTTTAAATCACTATCAAAGTGACAACAACATTCTTCCAACAAATTTTCCAGTTTGCTCTGGGCTTGTGACAGGTTTCTCCGGCTGAATGCCAAGAACGTAGATCCTCGCTTATTTTAGAAAGGACCATGCTTCTCTACCTTCCCTCTTTTAATAACATCAACCTTTCAATGACTCGCACCTTTCTCCTTTTCCTTCAGCCCCACTGTTTCCCTTGGTATATCTGGGTGTGCTTAGCCTGGGCTATGGGGTCAGGGAAGGAGGAAGGGTTAGAGGAGAAGGAGGGAGGCAGGGGTCTCCAGGAAACAGATCAATCAATGCTATTCATTCATTCATTCATTCATTCAATCGCATTTATTGAGAGTTTACTGTGTGCGAAGCACTGTACTAAGTGCTTGGGAAATAGAAATCGGCAACATATAGAGACGATCCCTACCCAACGGGCTCACAGTCCAGAAGGGGGAGAAGGACAACAAAACAAAATAAGTAGACAGGTGTCAATATCATCAGAATAAATAGAATTATAGCTATATACACTGCACTAATAAAATAGAGTAATAAATATGCACAAATATATACAAATGCTGTGGGGAGGGGAAGGGGGAGGAGGGGAGGAGGAGGGGAGAAGGAGGAGGAGGAAAAAGGGGGTTCTCAGTCTGGGAAGGCCTCCTGGAAGAGATGAGCCCTCAGTAGGGCTCTGAAGGGAGGAAGAGAGCTAGATTGGCAGATGTGTGGAGGGAGGGCATTCCAGGCCAGAGGAAGGATGTGGCCCAGGGGTCGATGGCAGGACAGGAGAGAACGAGGCACAATGAGGTTAGCGGCGGCAGAGGAGCGGAGTGTGTGGGCTGGGCTGTAGAAGGAGAGAAGGGAGGTGAAGTAGGAAGGGGAGAGGTTATGGACAGCCTTGAAGCCAACAGTGAGGAGTTTTTGCTTGATTCGAAGGTTGACAGGCAACCACTGGAGATTTTTGAGGAGGGGGGTGCCATGCCCAGAGCGTTTCTGTACAAAGATAACCTGGGCAGCAGAGTGAAGTATAGACTGAAGTGGGGAGAGACAGGAGGATCGGAAATCAGAAAGGAGGCTGATGCAGTAATCCAGTCGGGATAGGATGAGAGACTGAACCAGCAAGATAGCGGTTTGGATGGAGAGGAAAGGGAGGATATTGGCGATGTTGTGGAGGTGAGACCGGCAGGTTATGGTGAAGAATTGGATTGGATGTGTGGGGTGAATGAAAGAGTGGAGTCAAGGATGACACCAAGGTTGCAGGCTTGTGAGACAGGAAGGATGGTAGTGCCATCTACAGTGATGGGAAAGTCAGGGAGTGGACAAGGGTTGGGAGGGAAGATAAGGAGCTCAGCCTTGGACATGTTGAGTTTTAGATGGCAGGCAGAGATCCAGATGGAGATGTCATGAAGGCAGAAGGAGATACGAGCCTGGAGGGAGGGAGAGAGAGCAGGGGCAGAGATGTAGATCTGGGTGTCATCAGCATAGAGATGAGAGTTGAAGCCGTGGGAGCAAATGAGTTCACCAAGGGAGTGAGTGTAGATAGAGAACAGAAGGGGACCAAGAACTGACCTTTGAGGAACCCCTACAGTAAGGGGATGGGAGGGGGAGGAGGAGCCCACAAAAAAGACGGAGAATGAACGGCTGGAGAGATAAGAGGAGAACCAGGAGAGGATGGAGTCTGTGAAGCCAAGGTTGGATAGCATGTTGAGGAGAAGAGGGTGGTCCACAGAGTCGAAGGCAGCTGAGAGGTCGAGGAGGATTAGGATAGAGTAGGAGCCATTGGATTTGGCAAGAAGGAGGTCATTGGTGACCTTTGAGAGGGCAGTTTCAGTGGAGTGTTGGGGATGGAAGCCAGATTGGAGGGGGTCTAGGAGAGAGTTAAAGACGAGGAATTTGAGGCAGCGAGTGTAGATGACTTGTTCTAGGAGTTTGGAAAGGAAGGGCAGGAGGGAGATAGAACAATACCTAGAAGGGGCAGTGGGGTCAGGAGATGATTCTTTTTAGGACTGGGGAGACGTGGGCATGTTTGAAGGCAGAGGGGAAGAAACCAGTGGAGAGTAAGCGGTTGAAGATGGAAGTTAAGGAGAGGAGGAGGGAAGGGGCGAGAGTTTTCATAAGATGAGAGGGAATGGGGTCCGAAGCAGAGGTGGATGGGGTGGCACTTGAGAAGAGGGAGGAGATCTCATCTGAGCGCTGTGTGCAGAGCACTGTACTAAGCATTTGGGAGAGCCCAATATAATAGAGTTGGTAGACACATTCTCTGCCCACAATGAGCTGACAGTCTAGATGACGAGCTTACAGTCTAGAGGGGCATTTCACCTGGCTCACACCTTCCCACCCACACATAGCTTGTCTTCCTTTACTTTCTTTGGAGTCTGTACAAATCCAGAGAACCCCTGACCTTTTCAGGTAGTGATTTAGGCGTTGCTCTACCCAGAAACAATAAAAGGCACATCTCCTACAAGAGGCCGTCCCTGACTAAGCCATTATTCCCCTTCTCCCTCTCCCTTTTGCATCTTCCTGACTTACTCCCTTCATTCATCACCCCCCTCCCAGCCGCACAACACTTCTGGACATATCTGCAATTTATTTTTTTATATTAATGTCTGTCTCTTCCTCTAGATTATAAGTATACTGTGGGCATGGACGGTGTCGGTTTATTGTTCTATTAAACTCTCCCAAGCTCGTAGTACAGTGCTCTGTCCACAGTAAGTACTCAATAAATCCAATTGAATGAATACAATCTCTTTAAAATTTGTATAACTGGGTTCCCATGGCATATTATTCACTAACCC
Source organism: Tachyglossus aculeatus (assembly GCF_015852505.1). Classification (NCBI taxonomy): domain Eukaryota; kingdom Metazoa; phylum Chordata; class Mammalia; order Monotremata; family Tachyglossidae; genus Tachyglossus; species Tachyglossus aculeatus. Next base: position 67,675,565 of record NC_052069.1, on the reverse strand, counting down.
CAAATCCGCATATTCTCTAGAAAGTTGCAATGTTCTCAAAAGGCAGCTCAGTGCTCTTCACTGCACCCAAGCTAACATGGGGCTCACAGTCGGAGTAGACGGGGGAAGGATTTAATAATCCCCAATTCACGGATGAGGGAACTAAGACCCAGAGAAGTGGAGTGACTTACCCAAGGTCATGCAGCAGACAAGTGGCAGAGCCAGGATTAGAATGCAGGTCCTTCTGACTGCCATGCCCGTGCTCTTTTCATCAGGCAACACTGCTTCCCTAAGCTACTCATATCTTTCTGATCACCGTGACTTTACAATCCAGGTTTCTTCCAATGGGCCCTTTTGCAAATTCTCTTGGTTCTATACGGCGGGATTTGAAGGTATTTTTCCCTCATTTCTCCAGGCTCTTCCACAAAGCCTACTGATCCAGGGAAATAGCCTTGGTCAAAAGCTGCTCCATAAAGGAGACTCACACTTTAACCCTGCTGATAGTAAATACATAAGCTCCTGTCCTAGATTGTCAGGGCCTTGAGGGCAGAGATCGTGACTCTACTGAACTGTGCTCTCCCAACTGCTTAGTACAGTGCTCGGCACTCAGTAAATGCTCAATAAATACCACTCACTGAGTGACTGACTGACTGATTGCTATCTCAACATTTAGATTTACTTAATACGGCACTCTGAACTCAATAAATACCAGTGACTGACTGACATTGATTGCTTTTTCTGGAAATTCAGATTTTCTGATTTACCTTCATATATTCACCTGCTCTAATCTTCAGTGGGTGTGTGCCAACAAACTCCTCCTTTAAATAGTAAGCAGGAGTGGACTCCCACCAATGCCCTGTCCACATTGAGTGGCCAATAAATACTACTGAATTAAAGGATGCTGTTGCTCCTCTTTGTACTCTCAACTCCACTTCATTCTGGTTATCAAATCGATCGCCTCTAAAAGCCACTGGTATGAACCGGGGGAAATCAGAGAAAATTGTGGTCACTTCACTACCACGCTGCCTAGACAGCTATCCATTTTATTATTTAATAACTTTCCCACTAAGTTTACCCTTTGATTCCTCTAAAAAGACATTGGCCCACCCCAGGTTTTTATAATCTGTTTTTGTTTTGTTTTTTAATGGTATTTGTAAGCACTTACCATGTGCCAGGTACTGTCCTGAGTGCTGGGGTAGACACAAGCTAATCAGTCCCTGTCCTGGTTTTACAGATAAGGTCACTGCGGCATAGAGAAGTGAAGTGACTCGCCCACAGGCAACAGCTAACGGGACACGTCAGTTGGCACTGCTTCATTAGAGATTGCCGGCCTTCTCTGGAAAGCATCAAAGGCTTACCGGTAACCCCGGGGAAAGGACAGGAAATTCCTGAATCCTGACACAAACCCAGGGGGCAGAAGCTGAGAGGGGAGTTAATTCATCCCTGACCTGTAAATAAGAAGGAAAACTAAGTTTGGACGTCAGACCTTCAATACCTGGTCCCCTGAACGTTATCCACTGGAGACACACTCTTCACACACGTTAGGGCAAAGCCCTGGAGCAGGGGACAGAGCGAACAGGTGGCCTATGGGGAGATTCCGGCTCCAGATTAGAGTCAGTCAGTCTGTTGTATTTATTGAGTGCTTACTGTGTGCAGAGCACTGTACTAAGCATTGGGGAGTATATAATATAACTATATATATATGTATATATATAACATACATATTTATTACTCTATTTATTTATTTATTTATTTTACTTGTACATTTCTATCCTATTTATTTTATTTTGTTGGTATGTTTGGTTCTGTTCTCTGTCTCCCCCTTTTAGACTGTGAGCCCACTGTTGGGTAGGGACTGTCTCTATGTGTTGCCAATTTGTACTTCCCAAGCGCTTAGTACAGTGCTCTGCACATAGTAAGCGCTCAATAAATACGATTGATTGATTGATTGATTGATTGATATATAACATAACAGACACATTCCTGGCCGACAACGAGCTTACAGTCTAGAGGGAGAGGCAGGCATTAATATGAATAAATAATATTACAGATATGTACATAAGTGCTGTGGGGCTGGGAGGGGGATGAATAAAGGGAGCAAGTCAAGGTGGCTCAGAAGAGAGTGGGAGAGTCAGGGCGATCAACCAGTTGCATTTATTGAGCGCTTACTAGGTGTGAAGCACTGTACTAAGTGCTTGGGAGAATCCAGGAGGCCTACCCAGACTGAGCCCCTTCCTTCCTCTCCCCCCTCCATCCCCCACATCTTACCTCCTTCCCTTCCCCACAGCACCTGTATATATGTATATAGGTTTGTACATATTTATTACTCTATTTCTTTATTTATTTATTTTACTTGTACATATCTATTCTATTTATTTTATTTTGTTAGTATGTTTGGTTTTGTCTCCCCCTTTTAGACTGTGAGCCCACTGTTGGGTAGGGACTGTCTCTATATGTTGCCAATTTGTACTTCCCAAGTGCTTAGTACAGTGCTCTGCACACAGTAAGCGCTCAATAAATACGATTGATGATGATGATGATGATCTAGTATAATGAAGTTGACAGACATGTTCCCTGCCCACAAGAAGCTGACAGTCTAGAGTCACCCCAAGCCCCCTCTGGAAGTCCGCACTGGCCCCTCATTCCACATGGAACCACAGCCAATCCTTAAAGGCTGACTGCTCACCTGCGGCTGGCCAGCATCCCAGCCCCACAACACTTGGGTCCATATCGTTATTTTATTTATTTACATGAATGTCTGTCTCCCTGCCTCTAGACTGTAAGCTCGTTGTGGGCAAAGGATGTGTCTGCTATATTGTACTCCCCGAAGCGTTTACTGAGAGCTCTGCACACAGAAAGCACTCAATAAATAAGACTGACTGACTGACTCCCTTCTCCCAGATGAGGATATGCCCAGGGCATCACACAGGTTACACCGGCATGCGGTGGAATGGGACGCACTGCATGCCATTTTCCAGAAGTACATGGAGTCTGCTCAATCCGGTGTTTCTCCGGGGAGAGCCCTGAAACTCCCACTTGCTCCAAAGCTTTCCTGTTTCCCTCACATGTCAGTGGGAAGACTGTCGCAGGGCCCGAGGAGCAGAACTCAGCTATGGGAACCACAGCCCGGGGCGCATACACGCTGGAAATAACAAACTGGACCCAAGAAAGTCTGTACTCTCCCAAGCACTTGGTACAGTGCTCTGCACACAGTTAACACTCAATAAATAAATCCCAGCTGGGATTTAAGAGAAGCAGCATGACTCAGTGGAAAGAGCACGGGCTTTGGAGTCACAGGTCATGGGTTCGATTGCCAGCTCTGCCAATTGACAGCTGTGTGACTTTGGGCAAGTCACTTAACTTCTCTGGGCCTCAGTTACCTCATCTGTAAAATGGGAATGAAGACTGTGAGCCTCCTGTGGGACAACCTGATCACCTTGTAACCTCCCCAGCTCTTAGAACAGTGCTTTGTACATAGTAAGCGCTTAACAAATGCCAACATCACTTCTAGACTGTGAGCCCGCTGTTGGGTAGGGACCATCTCTACATGTTGCCAACTTGTACTTCCCAAGCGCTTAGTACAGTGCTCTACACACAGTAAGCACTCAATAAATACGATTGAATGAATGAATGTGTCCTGTAGAAAACCAGTCAACTGGCCACCTGTTCCAGCACCAGCCATCTGTCCACCTGCTTTTTTATGTTATTTAAGAGCTTACTATATGCCAGACACTGTACTAAGCACTGGGGTAGATACAAGCAAACCATATTAGACACCCTCTATGTCCCTCATGGGGTTCACAGTCTTAATCCTCATTTTACAGATGAGGTAACTGAGGCATGGAGAAGTCAAATGACTGGCCCAAGGTCACATAGCAGACAAGTGGCAGAGCTAGGAACAGAACCCAGATTCTTCTGACTCCCACGGCCATGCTCTACCCACTAGGACATGCTGCTTCTCATCTTGCACTCACTCAAAATTAAAATCTCAGCACTGGTAGACCGGTGAGTCCCAGTAGAAGCCTAAGTTTAAAATGTAATCCTCAGTACCAAATGAGGAACATGAGAGAAAGAGGCTACACACTGGGAGGGCTGGGATCTAAACTTCCTCTCTGCCACTGGTCTGCTGTGTGACCTCAGACAAATTACTTAGCCTCTCTGGGCCTCAGAGTTCTTACTCTGTATACTCCTGGAATATAACTGCCTCCCCCAGCTCACTGGGATGATATGTGGATAAACAAAGCACTGAATGGGAAAGTATTCTGGAAAAAATAACAGCATTTTATATATCTCTTCTAGACTGTGAGCCCGCTGTTGGGTAGGGACCATCTCTATATGTTGCCAACTTGTACTTCCCAAGGGCTTAGTACAGTGCTCTGCACACAGTAAGTGCTCAATAAATACGATTGAATGAATGAATATCTATGTTATTTTTGCATATTATTGACATGGACTACTTCTAGAGAGGCAGCAGGCCCTAGCAGAAAGAGCACAGGTCAGAGAGTCAGGAGACCTGGGTTCTAATTCTGGCTCTGTCACCTGCCTGCTGGGTGAACTTGGGCAAGGCACATCGCTTCTCTGGGCTCAGTTTCTTCATCTGTAAAACTGAGTTCAAATACTTTATCTCCTTCCCTTGCCTACTAAGGGACAGGGACTGCATCACTCAATGGTATTTATTGAGTCTTTATTGTGTGCAAAGCAATGTACTAAACGCTAATCCAATCTGATTATTCTCTCTAGACTGTAAACTCATTGTGGGCAGGAAGTATTTCTGTTAGAGTGTTATGTTATACTCTCTCAGGCGCTTAGTACAATGCTCTGCACACAGAAAGTGCTCAATAAATACGATTGATTGACTGATTTCTACTTCCCGGAATGTTTAGAACAGGTTGTGGTGTATAATAATAATAATAATAATGATGGTATTTGTTAAGTGCTTACTATGTGTAAAACACTGTTCTAAGCGCTGGGAGGATACAAGGTGATCAGGTTGTCCCACGTGGACGTTAGTAAATATAAGTGCCATTATTACCAATATTATCACTATTATGTAACTGATAAGACAGGAACTGCTCATTACAAAGCAGCCTTTCCACTCACAGCCAAGGCATTCTGAACACAAGACCAATCACATCTACTGTTTTATTTCAGTACTTTCTTTGGCTATCTTTTTTACAGTACTTGTTAAGCACTTACTATGTGCCAGACACTATAGTAGGTACTGGGGTAGATACAAGCTAATCAGGTTGGACAAAATCCATGTCCCACAGTCTTAATCCTCACTTTACAGATGAAACACGGAAAAGTTAAGTGACACGCCCAAGGTCACACAGCGGACAAATGGGAGCCAGGATTAGACCCCAGGTGATTCTAACTCCCAGGCCTGTGCTCTTTCCACTAGGCCACGCTTCATCTCGGTTCAGGTTGGATTGTGAGCTGTAGAAGAGTGAGATTTTGACTTCTAAAATCTCCTTATGCCCCGTGGGAATGAAATGATTTACGATGCGAAGGTATGGCCAGTTGGTGAAGATAAATGCCAACGAGGCGAGGCTAGAGTTGACTTTCAGGGCTGGTAGATCAAAGGTTTTCTTATGTTGATGCCACCAAGAGATGGGCTATTTACTGAAGAAACACCTCCCTGCCCCTGCCCCACCTGTGTGTATGCCCATCCCTTTCACTTTCTCTCTCTCTCATCTTTTTCCCCTCTCCTCATCCCTCCCCCTCTCTTCCTTTCTTTCTTTCTCTCCTTCCCCCTCCACCACCCCCAACCCCACCAGGAGAAAGATACAAAATGAGTTGATTTTGCTCTCGGGAAAGACCAGTCATCGTATACGCAGCCAGCAGCCATGCTGGGATGCTCTGTATCTGCATTCATTCAATCGTATTTATTGAGCGCTTACTGTGTGCAGAGCACTGTACTAAGTGTTTAAGTATGAAGGCTCTGGACCTTGCGACATCCAAATCAAGCAGGAGATCCTCTGCTCTGGCTCCTCTAAGGATAAGCCCCTTCAGACTGCCGGAATTCCAGGCACTGCCGAATGCCAGCTCTTCCCCATTCATCTGACGGCTTTTCGATTCTCTGAGGTTGGGCTACCAGAGCCTAAAGTGTAGCACAGGTTTCCAAAATCATACCATTCCTGGGGCAAAGTGTTGGCCTCATGTTTCCATTTCTTAGGCTTGTGAATAAGGAATGTTTTTATTATAGTATTTGTTAAGTGCTTACTATAACAATAATAATAATGAGGATATTTAAGCGCTTACTATGTGCAAAGCACTGTTCCAAGAGCCGAGGGAATATAAGGTGATCAGTTTGTTCCACGAGGGGCTCAGTCTTAATTCCCATTTTACAGATGAGGGAACTGAGGCCCAGAGAAGTGAAGTGACTTGCCTAAAGTCACACAGCTGACAATTGGCAGAGCTGGGATTTGAACCCACGACCTCTGACTCCAAAGCCCGGGCTCTTTCCACTGAGCCACGCTGCTTCTCTACTATCCTCCTCATCATCATCATCAATCGTATTTATTGAGTGCTTACTGTGTGCAGAGCACTGTACTAAGCGCTTGGGAAGTACAAGTTGGCAACATATATGTATACAACATATATGACACATATATACTATGTGTCAAACACTGTTCTAATCACTGGAGTAGGTATAATTTAATTAGGTTGGACACAGCCCCTGTCCCACATAGAGCTCGCAGTCTAAGTAAGAGGGAGAACAGGTATCCCCATTGTACATTTGAGGAAATGAGGCACACAGAAGTGAGTGACTCACCCAAGGTCACACAACAAGCAATTGGCAGAGCCTAGATTAGAACCCAGGTCCTTCTGACTCCCTAGCCTGTGCTCTCTCCACCAGACCACCCCACTTGACAACAAGGTAACACAAATACTCTCTGGAAGGACCCCCTTAACCCCTCAAAATATTAGAACTGCAAGGATCTTACGGCGCTACTCAAGGAGCTATCATCAGCTGTCGAAAATAACTCCCGCCTAAGCCGTCTTTGCTCAGGCCATGATCAAACGTTCCCGCACGTCGCTAGCCCACTTTGCCGACAGAGTAGATGGGATCAGGATCCATGTAATTAAAAATTGAATTAAAATTTTACAAAGGCCCAATCAATAGCTAATATATTCATTTGAATTTTTCACTCCACTTTCCGGTCCATTTCAGATTCTCTTTAACAGACCTCTCTCAGGGAAGACTATTTATCTTTCATCTGCAGAGGCCCTTAGAAGACTCATTTTCTCTCCCAAATTGTACAGCCTGGACGACCGATCCGGATATGATTAAATGGTACCCCAGATTCTACTTCTACTTCTTATTTCCACTCAATCCTCCAAAACCAATCCGTTTGGGGCACTTCCATTCAGCTCAAAAATCGCGCCTGGATGGGTTTCTCTCTACCACTTTTACCACCAGCAAGAAACGAACTCTCGCGGTAACTTCTACACCGCGTTATTCATTACTCATCGACTTTTGGATAGAAAATGCTATAGCAACAGCCTCTGATCGGTACAATAACCGGCAACCCCTTGGCACAGAAGGAAATACTAAAACTAATTACTGCATAACAACGGGAGTCATCTAAGACGACTGGCATTCACCGCCCCATTGATGAAACGCCATTTTTCTGAGTCACCACAAACAGGTTTTGTGGTTCCTTGTAACGTACTTGAAAACCCTTAGCCAGAGTACACGTCATCATAAGGGCGACTCCTCCCTACCTTAGACGCCTCTGGTTCCGCCTGCTGTTTCTTGGGTGTCCCTCTGGAGTCGCACACCTTCAGGGGATTTTCGTTTTGACCCAACTGAGATTCCCCGCCTTGCTCTTCGATGGGCAGGTTAATCCCTTCGGCACAGACGGAGTGATCGATGCCATTTGGATTCAGGCTGCAATGGATAGCTGGGGTAAAAGACCACAGAGGTTCAGAAAACACATCACACTGAGAAAAACCTACTAAGTCATTATATTTATTTTTAATGGTATTTGTTAAGTGCTCATGCAGTGCGAGGCACTAGACTAAGCATTGGAGTAGGTACAAGATAATCACGTTGGACGGAGTCCCTATCTCACATAGGGCTCATGCTCATAATCCCCACTTTACAAAGGAGGACCCGAGGCACCAAGAAGTTAAGTGACTTGCACAAGATTGCATAGCAGAAAAGTGTCAAAGCTGGGACTAGAACACGGGTCCTTTGATTCCCAGGCCCGTGCTCTTTCCACATGACCACGCTTGTTTTCAATTTATTTAGAAACAGATCTCACTTTATTGAGTGCTTACTGTGAACAAACAGCTCATAGATGATTCCTGCCCCAAACACAGCTCATCATCTATGCCAAATTCTGCTGGTTTATCCTCCCCAATCTCTTCCGCACGCCTTCTTGCCCCACCAAGCAAGTCTACGGTCTAGTCAGATCAATCAGTCGATGGTATTTACAGAGTGCTTAATGTGTGCAGAGCACTGTACTAGAATGCTTGGAGGAGTACGATACAACAGAGGCTAGAAGATACATCCCCTGCCCACAACAAGCTTACAGTCTAGGGTATTGCACTGACCTCCTCATTGGTCTCCCTGCCTCCAATCTCCCCCACTTCAATCTACACTGCTGCATGGATCATCTCCTTGGAACACATCGCTCCACTCCTCAAAATTCTCCAGAGCTTCTGGTGTCCCTCCACATCCAACTTCCCAAGACTCTCCACCAACTGGTCCTATCTTACACATCCACCGTCTTCAAACGCTACTCTTCGGTTCACTCCCTCCGTGTCTCTCAAAACTGTACCTCACTCTCACCTCTCCCACCTCCACTCTCTCATCCAAGCTGCTCCCCCAGCTAACGACTCTCTTCCTCCCCAAATCCCACAGACATGTCGTGTTCCCCTCATCCAATACCCTCCTAAAACACCTCCTGCTCCTACAAAGTCTTCCCGAGCACCCCAACTCATCAAACACAGTGGCAATCTTCAGCACTTAAACACTTATTTTCAATCAATGGTACTTACTGAGCACTTATTGTGTGCAGAGTGCTGTAGTACACACATAGGAGAGTACTATACAACAAAGTTGGAAGACACGATCCCTGTCCACAAGGTATGTATAGTCTAGAAGAGGATATCTGAAAATAAAACACTGACAGGGGAAATAGCAGGGTATAAGGTAAGTGGTGTGGCTTAGAGGATAGAGCATGAGCCTTGGAGTCAGAAAGACCTGAGTTCTAATCCTGACTCCACCACATAACTGCTGTGTGACCTTGGGCAAGTCACTTCACTTCTCTGGGCCTCAGTTACTTCAACTGTAAAATGAGGATTAAGACTGTGAGCCTCATGTGGGCCAGGGACTGGGTTCAAACTGATAACCTGTATCTACCTCAGCACTTAGAAAAGTGCTTGGCACATAGTAAGCATTTACCAAATAATATTATTATTCTATGTGCACAAGAACTGTGGGGCTGAATATCAAGTGCTTAAGGAGTACAGAACTCAAGTGCATAGAGGACGCAGAAGGGAGAGGAAGTAGGGGAAATAAAGAGTTTAATCACGGAAGAATCTTTGGAAGAAATGTGATTTTTGTAGGGTTTTGAAGGTGGGGTAAGTGGTGGTCTACCAGATATGAAGGGAGAGGGACTTCCAGGCCAGACGGAGGATGTGGACAAGGGGTTGGTGGTGCTTTAAAAATGCCTACTAAGTTCCGAGTACAGTACTAAGCACGGGGTAGATTCAAGATAATCAGGCCATACAGTCTCCATCCTGTATGACAGGATGAAGACAGAGAATATCTTTGCCCTCAAGACTTCACCTCAAAGGCAGTGCTTCCTTCCCACTGGGTCTCACTAACATTTCCAGAGAGAAAACTGTGGTTTTCCAAACAAAAACAAAAATTGATAGTAACTGCAGCTCAACAGGCTCAGATAGTTTCAGAGTTTGTCCATAAAGGGCCGAGTTCTCCAAACAGAGAGACACGCTTGCTGAACAAAAGAAGAGTTCAATAACTGACGTCAATATAATGGAAGAGAAGTCATTGCTTTAGGACCAGAATAAGAGTCAACCACCTCAAGATCACAGCCTGACTCTACCATTACAGCAACAGGCTAAGAGGCTGGTGACCCTGTTTTTGTTTCCTCACCAGGATATGAAAAGATTTAGCTCGGTGGGTTCCCCTCTTTCCTCAGTGGAGGAAATGTAACACACTTCACAGGGCTGCTCCAACATTACACACTACCCTATTATTATTATTATTCATTCATTCATTCAATCGCATTTATCTCTTACTGTGTGCAGAGCACTGTACTAAGTGCTTGGGAAGTACAAGCTGGCAACATACAGAGACGGTCCCTACCCAACAATGGGCTCACAGTCTAGAAGAGGGAGGCAAACAACAAAACAAAACTATGGACAGGTGTCAAGTCGTCAGAACAAATAGAATTAAAGCTAAATGCACATCATTAACAAAATAAATAGAATAGTAAATATGTACAAGTAAAAGAAATAGAGCTTTAATTCTGACAAACAAATAGAATTAAAGCTAAATGCACATCATTAACAAAATAAATAGAATAGTAAATATGTACAAGTAAAATAGAGTAATAAATCTGTACAAACATATATACAGGTGCTGTGGAGAGGGGAAGGAGGTAGGGTGGGGGGGTGGGGAGGAGGAGAGGAAAAAGGGGGCTCAGTCTGGGAAGGCCTCTTGGAGGAGGTGAGCTCTCAGTAGGGCTTTGAAGGGAGGAAGAGAGCTGGCTTATTATCATTACATTTGTTAAGTGCTTAGTATGTTCCAAGCACTGCTCTACATTCTGGAGCAGATACGAGATGATTGGGTTGGACACAGTCCCTGTCCCTCAGGGGACAGGACTCACAGGGGAGTCACAGTCTAACTAGGAGGGAGAACAGGCAATGACTTTCCATTTCACAGATGAGGAAACTGAGACATGAAAAATGAGAAGCAGCATGACCTAGAGAAAAGAGTCAGAGGCCCTGGGTTCCAATTCTGGCTCTGCCACTTTCCTGCTGTATGATCTTAGGCAGATTACTTCATTTCTCTATGCCTCAGTTCCCTCCTATTTAGAATGGGGATTCAATATCGGTTTTCCCTTCTACTTTGTGAGCCTCATGTGGGAACTGATTATTCTGTATCTACTTCAGCGCTTAGTTCAGTACTTGGCATATGGTAAGCACTTAACAAATGCCATAATGATTATATTTGTTAAGCATTTACCATGTATCAATCACTGTTCTAAGTTCTGGGGTAGATACAAGATAATCATGTCCCTGTCCCACATGGGGCTCACAGTCTAAGTAGGAGAGAGAATGGTTACTGATTCTCCATTTCACAAATAAGAAAAGTGAAGCAGAAAGAAGTGACATGACTTGTCCAAGATGAGCCCACTGTTGGGTAGGGACCGTCTCTATATGTTGCCAACTTGTACTTCCCAAGCGCTTAGTACAGTGCTCTGCACACAATAAACGCTCAATAAATATGACTGAATGAATGTCTATATCATGGCGTGACAGAGGGGTTTTTTTTTTTGCTTTCTTTTGTTTTTTTTTTTAATGGTATTCATTAAGCGCTTACTATGTGCCAGGCACTGTTCTAAGTGCTGGAGTAGATACCAGGTAATCAGGTTGGACACAGTCCCTGTCCCACTTGGGGCTCACAGTCTTAATCCTCATTTTCCAGATGAGGTAACTGAGGCCCAGAAAGGTGAAGTGACTTGCCCAAGGTTCCACAGCAGGCAAGTGGCAGAGCCGGGATTAGAACCCAGGTCCTTCTGACTCCAAGGCTGTGCTCCATTCACTAGGCCACACTGCTTCATGAGGTTTAAGTTAAAACAGAGTGGGCACCACTGTTGCTGTCCTCTGGCCATATAGGGTGAGCATTGCTCAGACAGTGACGGTTCATTCATTCAATCGTATTTATTGAGCACTTACTGTGTGCAGAGCACTGTACTAAGCGCTTGGGAAGTACAAGTTGGCAACATATAGAAATGGTCCCTCCCCAACATCGGGTTCACAGTCATCATCATCATCATCACCATCAATCGTATTTATTGAGCGCTTACTGTGTGCAGAGCACTGTACTAAGCGCTTGGGAAGTACAAATTGGCAACATATAGAGACAGTCCCTACCCAACAGTGGGCTCACAGTCTAAAAGGGGGAGACAGAGAACAAAACCAAACATACTAACAAAATAAAATAAATAGTCTAGAAGGGGGCTCACGTTTATCAGACGGGGAACTTGCTGGAACTGTTTTTCAGTGGTGGCTTGGCACACTCTCTCATCTGGTCCTACAATGCCCTCTGATGGCTCAGAGGGACCGTTTCCATGGAGATGATCCACCCTACCACCAATGGACGGCTGCAAATAGACAACAACTTGGTTTCCCCCATTAGGAAGGGTTCTCCACCCCCCCTCACCCCTCCACCACTCAAAACATCAAGGGAAAGAAAAGAAATGGTTCCACCCATTAGCAGCTCTAACCATCGCGCCTTTGTTGAGTGGGTTTTAATTTAGATCCCGGACCAGCTGGATCCATGATCTGGGTGACACCTAACACTCCCTCAGCCTATGGGATGCCAGTTAAGTCAGTCAATCAGTAAGTCAATCGTATTTATTGAGCGCTTACTGTGTGCAGAGCACTGTACCACACACTTGGGAGAGTACGGTGTAACAATGGAGATGGGAAGGTTTTCGCCTGTGGTTTCCCGGCTTCCAACAACCACCACGAGTCTAAAGCCCACTCCCCTGTGACCCCCTCTGCTTCTCAAGAGAGACTGCCTAGCATTTAAAACATTGTAAGCTCATGGGCAGCCTCGCAAAAACATGGTATTTGAGGAGGAAAATGTAGGGTTAGCCAGAAGAACGTGGGGTGTTGTGCCTTTGATTTGTGGCCTTACGCAAAAGCACTTATCTGTCCTGCAGACAGTCAATGGGCCCAGCGCAGGGAGAGATGTTTATCAATTAATAGGTCTTGGAGTTGCACACATACGCTGGACAGTCAAATGGTATATAAGGCCGGTCACAGAGAGCTCTAGGAAGTTGGGCCTCCGTCTTGGGGCCAGAAATGCTGCAGCTGACACCAGGCAACTTGAAACAGTATGAAAGCAAACCATCTCCTTGAGAACCCGGAGCTCCCTTAAGACAGAAGGAAGCCGCTGTGGTAGTATTCTTCCTTTATATGCAACTCTTTATGACCTATTCTCCTAACTGTGTGTACACTCCCTGTAGCAGTAGTATTATAAAGGCAAATCCTTGCTTAACTGTATTGTATGTCCTTGGGCAAATCACCTCACTTCTCTGTGCCTCTGTAAAATGGGGAATAAGACCTTGAACGCTACCTGGGACAGGGCCCGTGTCCAACCCAATTTGCATGTATCCACACCAGCACTTACTTCAGTGCCTGGCATATAGTAAGTGCTTAACAAATACCATTATTACTGTTATTATTATTATTATTATTATGATCTCTGCATCTCCATCTTGCAGTACTCCCAGCTCTGCCAATTGTCAGCTGTGTGACTTTGGGCAAGTCACTTAACTTCTCTGTGCCTCAGTTACCTCATCTGTCAAATGGGGATGAAGACTGTGAGCCCCCTGTGGGACAACCTGATCACCACCTCCCCAACGCTTAGAACAGTGCTTTGCACATAGTAAGCGCTTAATAAATGCCATCATCATTATTATTATTACTTCAGAATCCAATAACCCAGGGTCTAGCAACCCCTAGTTCAAGGGAGCAGGGAACGTGTCTATCAATGCTGCTGTATTTACTCTTCCAAGTGCTTAGCACAGTGCTCTGCACACAGTCACTGCTCAATAAATACCACTGATTGATTGATGAACATTCCTGCCTGGCACAATAGGAATCTTGAGAATTGCTCCCAGTCCCTAAGCACTGATTTAGCTACTTCTTCTAACAATGTTATTTCCAAACATTCAATGTGTACTGTATTGTTAGATTCTTATTTATTCTCATTCATTTTCCCTCATTAAAGACTGCAGGTCCCAGGGGACTAGGGATTGCATGTCATGTGATTATTGTGTATTTTTGCTAGCACTTACTGTATACTAACACTCAAGTCAGAGAAGTTGGGTTCTTAACCGACTCTGCCGCTTTCTTTGGGACCTTGGGCAAATCACTTCACTTTTCTGTGTCTCAGTTTCCTTATCTGCAAACTGGGGATTCAACACCTATTCTCCCTCCTACTCCGACTGTGAGATCCTGGTGGGACAGAGACTATGTCCAACCTGATTATCTTGTATCTACCCCAGCGCTTAGGTCAGCATTTGGCACATCGTAAGTGCTTAAACTCCAGGATAATTACTAATGTTATTATTCCTGAACAAATTCCCTAACCAAAACTCAAACTCCAAAGGTAATTTAGTGGTCTGAGAACATCTTAGTCCCTAGCACTAAGTTAAGGCCAACCCCAGCAATAATTCAGGAGTCCGACTATAATTCCTGCAATTGCTACAGGTTACTCACCCCTGCTCTGATCTGATAAATCCCAGAGGAATTTAACAGTCCTGCCACAAATCTGGCATCCACGTGGCTCTGGGTGAAGCCCCTTGGACTCTCAAACTGAAGATGGGAAATCTGAGAACTCAAAACCTGAATCCATAGGCAGCACAAAGTGCTGTTACCGCCTTATGTAGCACAAATTATGGACGACGGTAAAAGCACGATAAATTGGAGGATAAATTTTCCTGCGGCTGGTAGGCAAAGGGAGGAAGCTTCTCTACACCTGTTCAGGGTGGAGACGGAAAACTTAGGAGTAGCAGGTCAATGGTGGAACTGTCCTTTGTTCTGAAAATGATTCATTTTTCAATCATATTTATTGAGCGCTGTGTACAAAGCACTGTACTGAGAGCTTGGGAGAACACAATATAACAATATAGACACATTCTCTGCCCTCAGTGAGCTCATAATCTAGACGGGAGACAGAGATTAATATATAGAAATAAAGTACAGATATATACAAATGTATACATACGTGCTGTGGGGATGGGAGGATGACTGAAGGGAGCAAGTCAGGGCAATGCAGAAGGGAGTGGGAGAAGAAGAGAGGAGGGCTTACTCAGGGAAGACTTCTTGGAGGAGATGTGCCTTCAATAAGGCTCTGAAGTGAGGGAGAGCAATTATCTATCTGATAAGAGGAAGGAGGGCCCTCCAAACCAGAGGTAGGATGCGGGCGAGAGGTCTGTGGCGAGATAGACGAGATGGAGGTGATGGTGGGAAGGTTGGCATCAGATGAACGAAATTTATGGGCTGGGTTGTAGTAGGAGAGTAGTTTGGTGAGGTAGGAGGGGGCAAGGTGATGGAGTGCTTTAAAGCCGATGGTGACGATTTTTGGTTTGATGCAGAGGTGGATGGGCAATCACTGGAGTTTCTTGAGAAGTGCGGAAACATGGTCTGGATGTTTTTGAAGGAAAATGATCCAGGTAGCAGAACGGAGTATGGACTGGAGTGGGGAGAAACACTGATGATGCTGAGGAAAATACAACTGACTCCCTCTACACCGTGAGCTCATTTTTTTATGGTATTCATAAGCACTTTTCTATGTGCCAAGCCCCGTACTAAGCACTCAGATAGACACGAGCCAATCAGGTTGGACACTGCTCATGTCCCACATTGGGTTCACAGTCTTAATCCCCCATATTACAGATGAGGGAACTGAGGCACGGAGAAGTGAAGCGATTTACTTGCCCAAGATGACACAGCAGACAAATGGCAAAGCCGGGATTAGAACCCAGGTCGTTCTGATTCCCAGGCCCATGCTCTATCCACTAGGCCATGCTGTATCTCTCGATGGGCAGGGAATGTGCCTACCAACTTTACATTATAATAACGCAAGTGCTAAGTACAGTACTCTGCTCGCAATAAGCGCTCAATAAATACCACTGATTGACTGTGCAGGCTGTTGAGAGGGAGGACCACGAGAAACACAGTTGGGTTTCCTTTCTGATCCCTTGCCATCTGGCCAAATCCCAAGGCTGTCGGAGAATGATGCTGTCTCGCTCTCTCAGCAAGAGGTCTGACTGGGACTGCTTGGGCTTCTCAGGACTTCCCTTTAGGGTGGGAAGGAAGGGGGGCAAAAGGGATACTTCAAACACTGGCAGGACCTGTGCTTGAGACGTTTGAATAATAACTATGGTGTTTGTTAAGCACTTACTATATGTGCCAAATATGATGCTAAGTGCTGGGATAACCAGGTCAGAGCTGTCCCTCTCAAGGTTCATTCGCTCATTCATTCAATCATATTTATTGAGCGCTTACTGTGTGCACAGCACTGTACCAAGCGCTTGGGAAGTACAAGTTGGCAACATATAGAGACGGTTCCTACCCAACAGTGGGCTCACAGTCTAGAAGGGGGAGACAGAGAACAAAACCAAACATATTAACAAAATAAAATAAATAGAATAGTAAATATGTACAAGTAAAATAATAATAATAATAATAATAATAATGGCATTTGTTAAGTGCTTACTATGTGCAAAGCACTGCTCTAAGCGCTGGGGGGGATACAATGTGATCAAGTAGTTGTCCCACGGGGGGCTCACAGTCTTAATCCCCATTTCTACAGATGAGGGAACTGAGGCTCGGAGAAATGAAGTGACTTGCCCAAGGTCACACAGCAGACTTGTGGCGGAGCCGGGATTCGAACCGATGACCTCTGACTCCAAAGCCCGGGCTCTTTCCGCTGAGCCACGCTGCTTCTCTAACAGAGTAATAAATATGTACAAACATATATACAGGTGCCGTGGGGAGGGGAAGGAGGTAAGGTGGGGGGGATGGGGAGGGGAAGAGGTAGGAGGTGGCTCAGTCTGGGAAGGCCTCCTGGAGGAGGTGAGCTCTCAGTTGCACCTGGAGAGTTTCCAGTCCTCTACCAGTCTCGGCTACGGGAGGGAGAGTCAAGCAGAGGGCTACCCATCCCATTCCTAGCTTGGGCAGTGGCTAGCGAGTGGCAGGCAATCTGCGACAAGTCAAAACTCACCTATGCTGGGCAGCAGCGGCAGGGGAGAGAGTTGAGGGTGGAGATTCGAGTTTACGGTGCAGAAGGCGGTAATGGTAAACCACTTCTGCATTTTTACCAAGAAAACTCTATGGATCCACTACCAGAACGATTGAAGACGGAGAGCAGGGCGTCCTGGGAGAGATGTGTCCGTGGTGTCGCTATGGGTCGGAAATGACTCGGCAGCATAAAACGAGGTCACAGCCACATATTTACTGGCCCACATGTTTACTGACAACCGAACTCTGAGAGTAACTCGCAAGTCTGGCTACACTTTTAGCCCCTAGCATTCCACTACCACCAACGTCACCGATAATTCAGGAGGGGGCAAAAGGATTTAATTCCCATTTTACAGATGAGGAAACTGAGGCACAAAGTAGGTAAGTGACTTGCCTGAGTTACACGGCAGACAATAATGGGGCAGGGATTAGAACCCGGGTTAATCGATCCATAAATAATACTTTTTCACTGCTTACTGTGTGCAGAGCACTGTGCTAAGTGCTTGGGAGAGTACACAACAGTTGGTGGACACAATCCCGGCCTTCGAGAGGCTTCCAGTCTAAGGGGGAGGCAAAGCTGTCCACATGTTTTGTTTTGTTGTCTGTCTCCCCCTTCTAGACTGTGAGCCCGTTGTTGGGTAGGGACCGTCTCTATATGTTGCCAACTTGTACTTCCCAAGTGCTTAGTACAGTGCTCTGCACACAGAAAGAGCTCAATAAATACGACAATGAATGAATGAAACATGAAAATAAATTACAGGGAGGGGAAGCAATTGAAATTACGGATATATACCTAGCAGCTGCGGGAATCTCCAACTACCAATCTGTACTCTTTCCTCTTGGCCACGTTCCTCTGGTTTTCCAATAATGGTGGGGATTTTCACTGAACCCAAGCCCCCTTCTCAGGGTCGCACCTGGAGAGTTTCCTGCACTCTACCAGTGTCGATTATGGGAGGGAGAGTCAAGCATAGGCTTACCCATTCCACTCCTAGCTTGGGCAGTGGCGAGGGAGCGGAAGACAATCTGCCGCAAGTCAAAACTCACCTGTGCTGGGCAGCAGCAGCACGGGAGAGCGTCGAGGGTGGAGACTCAAGTGGACTGTATGGAAGGAGGCAATGGTAAACCGTTTCTGGAATTTTACCGAGAAAACATTATGGATCCGCTGCCAGAACGGTTGCAGATGGAGGTGGGGTGTTCTGGGAGAGATGTGTCCATGGCGTCGCTATGGGTCGGAGACGACTCGAGAGTGTAAGACAAGACAAAGGGTAAAGGGCAAGAAATTTCCCATGGGACTCTCACAAGAAGCAGCGTGGCCTACTGGAAAGAGCACGGGCCTCGGAGTCAGAGGATCTGGGCTCTGATCCCGGCTCCGCCACTTGTCTGCTTGTGTAACCTTGGGTAAGTCACTTGAATTCTCTGTGCCTCGGTTACCTCACTTGTAAAATGGAGATTAAGACTGTGAGCCCCATGTGGGACAGGGATTGTGTCCAACCTGATCTACTTATACCCACTCAAACACTCAGTACAGTGCCCGGCACGTAGTCAGCGCTGAACAAATACCACAGTTATGAAGTCTCAATAATTTGGCTAGAATTGAACACAATGAACACATCTCATACCTTAACTGGGGCTCCAGCTTGGCCAGAGAAGAATAACTCTTCAACTTCTGGCTTTCACAGCAGGTACTTAGAGACTTGGGATGTCCTAAGGACTCTAGGTAGGCTGGTTCAAACTTGGGTGGCACACTGGAAAAATCGGGTGAAATTCAACTTACCTCCCAAAGTGGTTGTGTTTGGTTTGCAGGAGGAGTTCCTGATATTCCCAGAACGGGGCAGTATGACATGATGTTGGGTTTTTCCACATTAAATGTCGCAGAAACAAAGTCAGACCCAATAGGGGTGGGAAAGGCGGGGCAGCCTTGAAAAATACTTTTCTTTTTCCTTTGATCCCACTCTCAAAACCATGTGCGAGGCCCTTGGCATGCATAAATCCAGACAACCCAAGTCACTTGTTGAATAACCAAAATCTAGTTCATCTTCCAGCATTCTGTATCCCGCTGGCTTCATATCCTCTTGCTGCAAGATGTCTCAAGGGCTACAAGAGCAGTAAACCTGCCAGCTACATTACTTGAGCTTTATTTCCATACTTAGCTTTGTACATCAAAGATGCTTCTGAAACATTGCAACATTTTCCTTATTGGGCTCAATCTTAGCCGGTACAAAGAGAAAGACTTCAAGGGAAATCCTCTGGAAAAGATTAGCCATTCATTATATGCTGCTACAAATGATCTTTCTAAGATTTTTCCAGGCACTTCTCAATATGACTGCCATCTAGGCTCTGTAAACAGCAACTGTTTCACTGCGATGCTTTCCCCCAAATTAGGGGGAAAATAATCAAGGATGTAAAGAGAAGGAATCTAGGTTGGCAGATAACTGCGACACCGTTTCACCCCCTCCTCCAAGCCCTGCCACCCACATTTTTACCAGCAACATTGACAAGCAGCTAAATTAATGCTCTGAATTCCATTTTTTAGTTTTCTTCCCTCTTTTAACCCTCAAGTGCAAGGACTAGTATGCAACCTGAAGGCTAAAAAAGATGAGGGAGCAAAGGAATAAGGAAAAGCGCAAGACTTATCAAAGTTACAGACTGACTAGCTGGGATAATTAAGCGTCGATGGAACGTGAATTCCTTTTTGTACCTCCCACATACTTTTTCCAGAAAGATATGTTTCAGGCAAGACTGAAATGACTTGCATTTGTTGTACAGTATATCAGATAATCACTTATTTCTTTGAGACCCACACCCCAGAAGAGCTACTCTTGAAAACGATGACAGTGCTCCATGAAGGTATGGATACAAAACAAGACATGCAGCTGGTTATTAAAACACTTCTCAGAGTCAGGACAGCACTTGGGAAGTAACAGCACACCTGAATAAAACCAAGTTTAGTTAGGCTGCCCTAGGAAAAACTTACACATAACCCAGACTTTTAATGGGAGAGTACACCACGTAATGTGTCATTTATTTACATTAATGTCTGTCTCCCCCTATACACTATAAGTCTGCTGTTGGCAGAGAATGTGTCTACCAACTCTGTTATATTGTACACTCCCAAACGCTTAGTACGATGCACTGAACAGAGGAAGTGCTCGATAAATACCACTGATTGAACGACTGACTGATTAAGGCTATGAAATTCTGCTACCTAAGCAGCACAGACAAAGAAAGAAGGGTGCACATGAAGGGGCCTAAATACCACTGACTGATTGATTGTTTCTTCTGGCAGAGACGGATGACACTTCAGAGAATGAACAAACTCTACCCTGCACCTTTTCATCTATTTTTTATGGTATCTGTTAAACACTTAATATGTGCCAAGCACTGTTCTAAACACTGGGATAGATACAGGATAATCAGGTTGGACAAGGTCCCCGTCCCTCATGGGGCTCACAGTCTGAATCACCATTTTCCAGATGAGGGAACTGAGGCCCAGAGAAATGAAGTGACTCATCCCGGGTCACACAGCAGACAAGTGGCAGAGCTGGGATTAGAACCCAGGTCCTTCTGACACCCAGACCCATGCTCTATCCATTAGGCCACGTTGTTTCTCTATTTCCACTTGAATGGGGCTGAGCTCAGTGCTACACACCCCCTGCCCTTGAGATGTTCCCAGGGAGACCCCCCCCATCCCCGAGGGGTACTGACTAAAGCTACACAACATCACAAACCTTACTGCTCTCAGCAGGACACACTTCCTCATCTGGACCACGGAGGGAGCAGGCCCTTCCAGCCGCCGGCTCAGACACTGCCTGCCTCGCAGACTGGCAGGACACGTCTAACCCATGTGGAGCTAATTCCCTACTGCCTGAGACCCTCCTTCCTTCCTGTCCTTCCCTGCTCCGAGCCAGGCCCCGGAGAGGTCCCGGAAGATGTCATGGTTCACACTGCTCCCACCCACCTGCCCGCTTGTGAAAGAAAGTACAGGCTGGGCTGAGGGGCTGCTAGGATTCAGCATTCAACCCCGTCCCTTACTTTTTTATTCATTTTTTATATGGTATTTGTTAAGCACTTACTGTGTGCCAGGCACTGCTCTAAGCACTGGGGTGGACGCGAGGTAATCAGGTTGGACACAGTCCCTGTCCCATGTGGGGCTCACAGTCTTAATCCCCATTTGACAGATGAGGGAACTGAGACCCAGAGAAGTGAAGTGACTTGTCCAAGCGGACAACTGGCAGGGCTGAGATCAGGACCCAGGTCTTTCTGACTTGCAGGCCCACACTCCATCCTCTAGGCCGGAGATTTATTCCTCCGGTGAGGTGTTGGGCGCTCTGACTAAGGCAGCCCCCTCCGGGGAATAAGCCTCCGTCCCCACCCAAGACCAACGCCTCAGACGGCACCATCTCAGACGGTGCCACCTCAGACGGTGCTGGCAGGGGAGCGGCGGCCAGAAGCAAGGCGAGGCTTGGCTCACCAGGCGGGCCTCCAGGGTTCGATTCCAGAAAGCCTATTACTCCGCCTCACTGGCTCATGGGGTGAGATGACGAACGCCAGACTCAGAGGAAGCAGAGTCCGCCTCAGGGGATGTACAAAATCTCTTCCCGCCCCCGCTCCCACCTCCACCCTGCTGCTAACTGCCGAGCTCAACAGCCGCAAGACACCCCAGCTTGGTTAAGGCCGGCCGGTCCTGTCTGGGTCCTCGAAGGCGGATGAAGGGATCTGAATCCGGGTGAGCGGGGATGCGGGCATCACCACGGCCACGATCTGGGAATTGGCGGAGGGGCAAGGAGGCTCCATTCCAAGCCAATATCCCTCAGGCTGCCCACTGGTTATCACCAGGGGAGACTGAGGGCACCCTGTCCACAAAAAGCCAGTGAGCAAGTCACCAAGCCCCCTGCACCTGGCTGACAGATGGACAGAAGGACTGCTAAGCGAGGAGAGGCGAGGTTCCCTACCCTGGAAGCCAGGAATTCCCATCCACCCAGCAGAGAAGCTTGGGTGCACAGGGGAGGACAGGGATGAAGGGGAACTGTTCGCAAGGAAGGACTGTTGATGGCACACTGGGGCACCTTTTTAGGGTATTTGTTAAGCACTTACTATGTACCAGGCACTGTACTAAGCGCTAGGCTAAATACAACCTAATCAGGTCGGACACAGTCCATGACCCACATGGGGCTCACAGTCCTATTCACTCAGTCATACTTATTGAGTGCTCACTGTGGAAAGAGCACCGTATTAAACGCTATGATACAACAATAAACGGACACATTCCCTGCCCAAACTGAGCTTACAGTCTAGAGGGGGAGGCAGACATTAATATAAATTAATAAATAACATAAATGTACCTAAGTGCTGAGGGGATGCAAACAAGTGCTAATCCCCATTTTACAGAAGAGATAACTGAGTCATAGAGAAGTTGAGGGACTTGCCCAAGGTCACACAACAAACAAGGGCCAGCAACAATATTAGTAATATCAGGGGAAGCAGCGTGGCTCAGTGGAAAGAGCACGGGCTTGGGAGTCAGAGGTCATGGGTTCGAATCCCAGCTCTGCCACTTGTCAGCTGTGTGACCTTGGGCAAGCCACTTCACTTCTCTGTGCCTCAGTTACCTCATCTGTACAATGGGGATTAAGACTGTGAGCCCCACGTGGGACAACCTGATCACCTTGTATCTCCCCCAGCGCTTAGAACAGTGCTTTGCACATAGTAAGCGCTTAACAAGTACCACCATTATTACTATTAGAAGTCAGGTCCCTTTTTTATGCTGTTTGCTAAGCGCTTACTTCACTGGACTAAGTGCAGGGGTGGATACAAGCAAATCATGTTGGACACAGTTCCTGTCCCACACGAGCTTCACAGTCTTGGTCCCCGTTTTACAGATAAAGTAACTGAGGCCCAGGGAAGTGAAGTGATTTGCCCAAGGTCACACAGCAGACAAGTGGCAGAGCTGGGATTAGAACTGTGGCTCTTCTGACCCTCGGGCCCATGCTCTAACCATTAGGCAACACTGCCTCACCAAATTCTAGACTGTGAGCCCGCTGTTGGGTAGGGACCGTCTCTAGATGTTGCCAACTTGTACTTCCCAAGCGCTTGGTACAGTGCTCTGCACGCAGTATTGAACGACTGAATGAATGAATGAATGAAATGATGTTGCTTCACCTCTGCTGTTGGTGCAAGTGTGCAAATGTGCACGCATGCATGCACACACACACACACACACACGCGCGCATACATACCTGGCCCCCACAGAGAGAACAGATGGAAAGTTCTAAGTAAAGGAGCCAGCAAGGTTGCACTCAAAATACCACAATCCCAAAATATAAGGGTCTAACATTTCCAAGTGCGGAGGTGTGGCCCTTCAGTAAGGCTTCTTCCAACACGTTCGCCCCAGTCAACATCTGCTTGGTGACATTTCGGCAAATTCCCCCAATACTGATCATCGCAGACACTCCTGCCTGCCTCCCCTCTCCATCCCCCCATCTTACCTCCTTCCCTTCCCCACGGCACCTGTATATATGTATATATGTTTGTACTTATTAATTACTCTATTTATTTATTTATTTATTTTATCTGTACCTATCTATTCTATTTTATTTTGTTAGTATGTTTGGTTTTGTTCTCTGTCTCCCCCTTTTAGACTGTGAGCCCCCGTTGGGTAGGGACTGTCTCTATATGTTGCCAACTTGTACTTCCCAAGCGTTTAGTACAGTGCTCTGCACACAGTAAGCGCTCAATAAATACGATTGATTGATTGATTGATGATGCCGAGATGCAAGGAACTTCAGGAAAAGGAGGCATTTGTTCCCCACTCTGCACCGGGATCGGTGCAGACCATGGCTAGGGCACGAGAATGGGACGAAGAGAAAGTGCTGGAGGTGGACCAGTTTCTCCGGCTCCACGCTAGGCGAGGGTAGGAGGAGTGAACGTTTCCTCGGTCGGTCCCTGTCGACGGACCGCGGCCCCATCGTGGGTCCAGTGAAAAGAGCTGATGGAAGCAGCGGGACCTAGTGGCTAGAGCACGGACCCGGGGGTCAGAAGGACTAATCCTGGTTCCGCTGCGTGACTCTGGGCAAGTAAGTCACTTCCTTCACTGGCCCCCACTTCCCTCGTCTGTAAAATGGGGATTAAGACTGTGAGACCCATATGGGACAAGGACTGTGTCCAACCCAACTATTATCTTGTACCTGCCCCACTGTCTTGTACAGTTCCTGGCATACAGTAAGCACTTAACAAATACCACTATTATTATTGCCACTTGCCTGCTGTGTGACTTTGGGTAAGTCACTTAACTTCTCTGTGCCTCAGTTACCTCATCTGTAAACTGGGGATGAAGACTGTGAGCCCCACGTGGCACGACCTGATTACCTTGTATCTATCCCAGTGCTTAGAACAGTGCTTGGCACCTAGTAAGTGCTTAACAAACACCATTATTGTTATTATTATTATTACCATTTTATCTTGGAAGGGAAGTTGGGAGAGGATTTTGAAGGGGTAGGGCATTTTTGGGTAGGGTTTTGAGGGGGTGGGGTTTAGTGGGGGAAGGGACACTGTGGGTGGGAGTAGAGGAGCAGTTACTCCTGTCTCCATGTTTTGTT
The DNA here is from genome assembly GCF_015852505.1 of Tachyglossus aculeatus. Classification (NCBI taxonomy): domain Eukaryota; kingdom Metazoa; phylum Chordata; class Mammalia; order Monotremata; family Tachyglossidae; genus Tachyglossus; species Tachyglossus aculeatus. The sequence goes on along the minus strand of NC_052069.1, from coordinate 67,650,975 downwards.
TTGTTGTCTGTCTCCCCCTTCTAGACCGTGAGCCCGTTGTGGGGTAGGGACCGTCTCTATATGTTGCTGACTTGTACTTCCCAAGCGCTTAGTACAGTGCCCTTCACACAGTAAGCGCTCAATAAATATGATTGAATGAATGAATGAATGAATGAATGAATACCATTACCACACTCCCCTCTCAGGGTCACACCTGGGGAGTTTCCAGTACTCTACCATCATCATCATCAATCGTATTTATTGAGCGCTTACTATCATCATCATCAATCGCATTTATTGAGCGCTTACTATGTGCAGAGCACTGTACTAAGCGCTTGGGAAGTACAAATTGGCAACATATAGAGACAGTCCCTACCCAACAGGGGGCTCACAGTCTAAAAGGGGGAGACAGAGAACAAAACCAAACATACTAAAAGAATAAAATAAATAGAATAGATACGTACAAGTAAAATAAATAAATAAATAAATAGAGTAATAAATACGTACAAACATATATACATATACACAGGTGCTGTGGGGAAGGGAAGGAGGTAAGATGGGGGGGATGGAGAGGGGGACCAGTCTCAACTGTGGGAGGGAGAGTCAAGCAGAGGCATATCCATCCCATCCCTAGCTCGGTCAGTGGCTAGCTAGTGGCAGGCAATCTGCTACAAGTCAAAAGTCACCCGTGCTGGGCAGCGGTGGCATGGAAGAGAGATGAGGGCAGAGACTCAAGTTTACTGCATGGAAGGAGGCAATGGTAAACCACTTCTGGGTTTTTACCAAGAAAACTCTGTGGATTCACTACCAGAATGACGGCAGATGGAAGTGGGGCATATTGGGAGTGATGTGCCCATGGTGTCGCTATGGACCGGAGATAAGACAAGACATTACCACACTGGTTGAGGTCACCCTTGGGAAGCAACATGACCTAACAGACAAAACATGTGCCTGGGAGTCAGAAGGATCTGGGTTCTAATCCTACCTCTGTCACTTGTCTGCTGTTTAACCTTGGGCAAGTCACTTTACTTCGCCTCAGTTACCTCCTCTGGGGGATTAAGACTGTGAGACTCACGTAGGGCACAGACCGCGTCCAACCTGACTAGCTTGACTCTACCCCAGCACTTAGTACAGTTCCTTGGCCCATAGTAAGTGCTTAACAAATACCATAAAAATAATAAAAAAAACCAGGTTCCACCAGCCCTGGGCAGTGACAGATCACTGAGTACAGTGCTCTGCACACAGTAAGTACTCAATAAGCACCACGGATTACAACAGACTTGGTACACACGATCTCTGCCCACAAGGAGCTTACATATTCTCCCAAATGCTTAGTACATTCCTCCGCTCACAGTAAGTGTCCAATAAACACCACAGGTTGACTGACTGATTGATTGGAAAGAGTCATTTTCCTCCTAATGCTGTGCAGCAACTGAGAGTCCTGGGCTATTCAGTAATTAAGTGATGATAAATATGCCGGGAAGCAGCAGAGATACAGTTCTCTGACAACAGGCCAACTTTACTTCCCAAGCGCTTAGTACAGTGCTCTGCACACAGTAAGCGCTCAATAAATACGACTGAATGAATGAATGAATGAACGGGCCAGTCTGGCGAGGGCCAGAATCCACACTCAGCTGTTCCAGGAGGCAGAAAACTCAGAGTGGAAAGAAGGGAGCAAGGAAAGGGCAAGGGATGGCAGCAGAACCTTGGATGGATTTTCATGAATTTCAGATTACTCCTTTATTCATATTAATGTCTGTCACCCCCTCTGGACTGTAGGCTCGTTATGGGCATGGAACATGTCTGGTAATTCTGTTGTATTATACTGTCCCAAGTGCTTAATACCATGCTCTGCACATTGTAAATTCTCAATAACTACGACTGATTGATTGACTTCTCGGGGCTCCTCCACTGAGAAGCATTCCCCAGGAAACCCTGTAGGAAGTGTTCACTTTCATTTCTCTAAAACACACACACATACACACACACACACACACACACACTTTTTTAAGGAATTCATTCAATCGTATTAAGCGCCTGTGCGAACTCCATTTGCCTGAGGGGAGGGGGCTTCCTAATCCCTGCATCTCACCCGCACCCCCACCCAAACACACACACACACACATGCCAACTTGTACTTCCCAAGCGCTTAGTACAGTGCTCTGCACACAGTAAGCGCTCAATAAATACGACTGAATGAATGAATGAACACCCTTAGTTAGTCACCACCAAGCACCCCACTTAAGGGCAGTGCAGCAGAGCACTCTCTCCCCACATTAGGAAAAGATTCTGCGGCGAAACAAATGACACAACTATATTGCTCAAGATGAAACTTTCTGTAAAATGAACCTGCTATCAAGGGTGCATCTTTGGAGGCTGGATGTCATCCTGTACATCTTCTCGTTCCTCTGAGATAAACCCACCTAATATTTTAGAGAGTTCCTCATTGTCAGAGTGGGGAAAAACCACTGACAACTTAATTCATCCTCCCCATCCCCCTCACCCCGCCCTACCTCCTTCCCCTCCCCACAGCACCTGTATATACGTTTGTACAGATTTATTACTCTATTTATTTTACCTGTGCATATTCACTATTCTATTTTGTTAATGATGTGCATTTAGCTTTAATTCTATTTGTTCTGATGACTTGACACCTGTCCACATGTTTTGTTTTGTTGCCTGTCTCCCCCTTCTAGACTGTGAGCCCGCTGTTGGGTAGGGACCGTCTCTACAGGTTGCTAACTTGTACTTCCCAAGCGCTTAGTACAGTGCTCTGCACACACTGAGCGCTCAATAAATACGACAATGAATGAATGAATTCATTCAATCCTTCAAATCAACAGTATGTATTCAGTGCTCACTGTGTGTAAAACTCCCTGAAGGCAGGGCCCCTGTGCTTTCCTTTCTGTCTTGGGCACTCTCCCAACACTTACACAATGCTCAGCACACAGTAGGTACTCAACAAATACCACTGGTTGATTAAAAGAAACTTTCCATATTAAAGGGATAATAATAATATGGAGTACTTCTCTTCCATAAGTTCTGGATGATCCACCCCTTACTTACAGCCTTAAAACTAACTTGGAACTAATCAAATTTCTAAAAGTTTCAAATATACAGTGCTCTGCACATAGTAAGCGCTCAATAAATACAATTGATGATATGGTTAAGTATGGATGAAGCAATGTCTGCTCCGGTAACATATATGCCCATGTTGGCTAAACCTATAATCCAGGGGTGGCCAAGCCATATGAACCTAACCAAAATCATAATACAGTCAACAAATGTAGTTAAAACAAATTTGAATCAGAATAGGGAGACTGTATGCTCGTTGTGGGCAGGGAATGTGTCTGTTTATTTTTGTATTGTAAAATGATGGTATTTGTTAAGCGCTTACTATGTGTGAAGCACTGTTCTAAGCACTGGGGGGGGATACAAGGTGATCAGGTTGTCCCACCTGGGGTTCACATTCTTAATCCCTATTTTACAGATGAGGCAACTGAGGCACAGAGAAGTTAAGTGACTTGTCCAAGGTCACACAGCTAAGTGGCAGAGTTAGGATTCGACCCCATGACCTCTGACTCCCAGCCTGTGCTCTTTCCACCGAGCCAAGCTGCTTCTCTCATTAATAAATGGGTACACATAGAAGTGCTGTGGGGTGAGGGGAGGGGTAATAATAATAATAATGATGGTTTTTGCTAAGCGCTTCCTATGTGCCAAGCACTGGTATAGATACAAGGTTGTCCCACGCGGGGCTCACAGTCTTAATTCCCATTTTACAGATGAGGTAACAGGCACTGAGAAGTTAAGTGACTTGCCCAAAGTCACACAGCTGACAAGTGGAAGAGGCGGAATTAGAACCCATGACCTCTGACTCCTAAACCTGAGCGCTTTCCACTAAGCCACTGTGCTTCTCTAAGCACTTAGTACAGTGCTCTGCACAGCACTCCCCCCTCCTTCCCCCCTACACTCACATTCACTTCACATCAGAGAAGCAGCATGGCTAAGTGGAAAGAGCCCGGGCTTTGAAGTCAGAGGTCATGGGTTCAAGTCACGCCTCCACCACTTTCATTCATTCATTCATTCATTCAATCGTATTTATTGAGCACTTACTGTGTGAAGAGCACTGTCCTAAGCACTTGGGAAGTATAAGTTGGCAACATAAAGAGACAGTCCCTACCCAACAGTGGGCTCACAGTCTAGCTGTGTGACTTTGGGCAAGCCACTTAACTTCTCTGGGCCTCAGTTACCTCATCAGTAAAATGGGGATGAAGACTATGAGCCCCCCCACCATGGGACAACCTGATCACCTTGTAACCTCCCCAGCGCTTAGAACGGTGCTTTGCACATAGTAAGCGCTTGATAAAATGTCATTATTATTATTATTATTATGGTAAGCACTCAATAAAAAGAACTTAATGAATGAATGAGGGGCCAGTGTGCGAATGAGCAGGCACTCCTGGGTCTGGGGTTCGGGGAGCAGAGGAGAACAAGAGCTCCTGGTTTTGGGGCAGGGAAAGCAGCAAAAGAGCAGGTGTTCCTGGTTCAGGAGTCAGAGGGCGGGGAAAGCAGATGCTTGTGATTTGGAGGGGGCAGAAGAGTGGTGGAGCAGGTTTAGGGGTGGGGGAAGGCGGGTGCTCAGAAGAGTGGTGGAGCAGGTTTTCAGGGGGGAAGGCGGGTGCTCATGATTTGAGGGGCAGGAAAGCGGTGGAGAGCAGGGACCCCTGGTTTGGGGGTGATGAGCAGGCACTCATTTTTTGCGGGTGGGAGACTGGTGGGGAGCAGGAGTTCCTGGTTTGGGGGCGGGAGAGTGGCGGAGAACAGAAGCTCCCGGTTTGGGGGAGGTGGAAGAGCAAGTACTTCTGATTTGGGGGTGGGGAAGTGGTAGAGAGCAGGAGCTCCTAGTTTGGGGGTTGAGGAGAGCAGATGTTTGTGGTCTCAGGGAGGGGAAGTGGCAGAGAGCAGGCACTCCTGGTCTGGGGGTGGGGAATAATAATAATAATGATGGTATTTGTTAGGCGCTTACTATGTGCAAAGCACTGTTCTAAGCGCTGGGGAGATACAAGGTGATCAGGTTGCCCCACGGGGGGCTCACAGTCTTAATCCCCATTTTACAGATGAGGGAACTGAGGCCCAGAGAAGTGACTTGCCCAAAGTCACACAGCTGACAACTGGCAGAACCGGGATTTGAACCCATGACCTCTGACTCCAAAGCCCGTGCTCTTTCCACTGAGCCACGCAGCTTCTGAGATGCTCCTGGCTTGGGGGCAGGAAAGAACCACAGAGAGCAGGCACTCCTGGTTTGAGGGTGGGAAAAAGCAGGCGCTCCTGATTTGGGGATGGGGGAGAGTGGTTCTGCTTTCCAAGTGCTTGGTACAGTGCCCTGCACACGGTAAATGCTCAATAAATACAACAGAATGAATGAATGAATGAATGGTGGAGAGCAGGCACTCCTGGTTTAGGGGTGGGGGAGAGCAGGTGCTCATGATTTGGGGATAGAGGAGTAGCAGAGAGCAGGAGCTCCTGGTTTGGGGGTGGGGAAGAGCAGGAGCTCCTGATTTAGGGGACAGAGAGAGCGGTGGAGGGCAAGCACCACTTGGGACTCTCCCACGATCACATGGCGGGCCAGTAGGCAGACAGATTAAAACTCAGGTCCCTTGATGATCAGTTCCACATTTTTTCAGTAGCCCTCACTGCCTCCTCATACTCTCCTTCTCTCTTCAGAGTCAAGCAGAGGGATACCCATTCCCATTCCTAGCTTGGGCAGTGGCTAGCGAGTGGCAGGCAATCTGCGACAAGTCAAAACTCACCCGTGCTGGGCAGCAGCAGCATGGGAGAGAGTCGAGCACGGAGACTTTACTGCACGGAACGGCAATGGTGAACCAGACTGTGAGCCCACTGCTGGGTAGGGACTGTCTCTATATGTTGCCAATTTGTACTTCCCAAGCGCTTAGTACAGTGCTCTGCACATAGTAAGCGCTCAATAAATACGATTGATGATGATGATGAAAACCCTGTGGCTAACTACCAGAACGACAGCGGATGGAGAGTGGGGCGTTCTGGGAGAGAGGTGTCCGAGGTGTCGCTATGGTCGGAAACGACTCGCCAACTTGTACTTCCCAAGCGCTTAGTACCGTGCTCTGCACACAGTAAGCACTCAATAAATACGATTGACTGATTGATTGATTGACTCGACAGCATAAGACAAGGCTCTCCCAGGAGCTTAGTACAGTGATCCGCACACTTTAAGAGCTCAGTAAATATGGCTGATTGATTACATACTTGGCAAATCTTTTTCTCCCATCCTCTACAGTGAAGAATGAGGAACTTATGACAGTTTCCATTTTGGTGAAGAGCAAACGGGTATGAGGAGGTAAATGTGACTGACTGAAGGAACATGGTTAGGGAATGTGGCAGGAACCGGGTCAGCTTGAATCACTGAAGGAGCTCGTCTGGGTCAGAGGTCCTGAGAGTCAATCAACCCAACCAACCTAATTATTAGGCACTCCCCATGCTTACCATCCCAAAGGAGGTTCGGTGGAAAGGGACACATGAAAAACAAGACAAGGTCATCATTGGAGAAGCAGCATGACTTAGTGGATAGAGCACAGGCCTGAGAATCAGAAGGATCTGGGTTCTAGTCCCGACTTTGCCACGGGTCTGCTGTGTGACCTTGGGCGATTCACTTCACTTCTCTGTGCCTCAGTTACCTCACCTGTAAAAAACAGGGATTAAGACTATGAGCCCAATGTGGGACAGGGACTGTTGTCCAACCTGTTAAACTTGTATCTACCTCAACGCTTAGAACAGTGCTTGGCACATAGTGATTAAGAAGTGCCATAATTATCACTATCATTATGATAATAATAATCATCATCATTATTATACTAATTATTATTATTAAAGAAGGCTTAGTGGAGGAGTTATGCTTTTAAATGATGCTTTTAGTTATGCATTCGGATGACAGTGGGATGACGGCAGACTTGGAGCAGGGGAAGGGAAAGCCCCAAATGGCCGGTGTCAATCTTACACCATCACTCCCAGGATGGATTCTGCAGCTGGGCTGAAGGTCTGCGGTGCCAAAATGGTCATCTGTACTGTCACAGCCCAGCCCGGGATAGACCTCGGGGTGAGAACCAATGGGTCTCTCCAAGCAAAGATAATCAGAGTCCCTTGAATCCACCACTTTTCCCTGAAATGGGAAATTAATAAATGCTATTAATAAGTACTACTGAGAAGCCGTGTGGCCTAACGGAGAGAGCACAGGCCTGGACGCAAGAGGACCTGGGTACTAATTTGGTTCTGCCGCTTGCCTGCTGTGTGACGTCAGGCAAATCACTAAACCTTGTGGTGCCTCAGTTTCCTCATCTGTAAAATGGGGATTAAATACTTGTAATAATAATAATAATAATGGTACTTGTTATGCATTTACTATGTGCCAAGCACTGTTCTAAGCGCTGGGGTAGATACAAGATAACCAAGTTGGGCACAGTCCCAGTCCCACGTAGGGATCACACTCATCCCCATTTTACAGATGAGGTAACCAAAGCAAAGAGAAGTTAAGCGAATTGCCCAAGGTCACACAGCAGGCTTGTGGCGGAGCCGGAATTAGAACCCATGTTCTTCTGACTTCCAGGCGCCCGTGCTCTAACCACTAAGCCATGCTGCTGCTGCTGCTACTACCTTCCCCTTAGATTCTGAGCCCCTTGTGGCAAAGGGATTGTGTCCAACCTGCTCATCTTATATCTGCAGAGAAGCACCGTGGCTCAGTGGAAAGAGCACGGGCTTTGGAGTCAGAGGTCCTGGGTTCGAATCCCGGCTCCACCACTTGTCAGCTGGGTGACTTTGGGTAAGTCACTTCACTTCTCTGGGCCTCAGTTCCCTCATCTGTAAAATGGGGATTAAGTCTCCCCCTTCTAGACTGTGAAGCCGCTGCTGGGTAGGGACCATCTCTATATGTTGCGAACTTGTACTTCCCAAGCGCTTAGTACAGTGTTCTGCACACAGTAAGTGCTCAATAAATACGATTGATTGATTGATACTCCAGTGCTTAACACACAGAAAGCACTCAACGTGTATCACAATTATTACTATTGCTACTTTTGGAACACAAACTTCTTTACTTTCTTCAGTGGCTACTTTTGGAACACAAACTTCTTTACTTTCTTCAGTGGCTATCTGCACCCAGGAGATGTTCAACCAAAGCTACTGATTGATCAGTCTATCAGTGGTATTTACTGAGCATTTACTATGTGAAAGGAATTGTGCTAAGTGCTTGGGAGAGTACAATACAGCAGAATTAGTGGGCACATTCCCTGTCCACAATGAGTTTGCAGTCAAGAGGGGGAGAATGAACAGATGAAACATTCCCCATAAATGTAGCTGGCCCCTTACTGAATGCATGAAATGGTTGGTAGGAGTGCTTGCAGGTTTCCTGAATCTGGGGTCAGATTTATGGCTCACCTAAGGGCTAGAAGGAGGAACTGTATCTGCTTGCCTCCCTTTTCCCATCCTTCTGCCCATTTAAGCCTCCTTGACACATCCCTCTCCTGGATCTGTTGCCTTCTGATCTGAAGTTTCCATTCTCATTATTCATTCATTCATTCAATCGTATTTATTGAGCGCTTACTGTGTGCAGAGCACTGCACTAAGCGCTTGGGAAGTACAAGTTGGCAACATAGTCATATGTTTTGAGTGTTCACTGCACGGCCTACTGGGTAAACGTAGGCCTAGGAGTCAGAAGGACCTGGGTTCTAATCCAGGCTCCGCCACTTGTCTGCTATGTCACAACTTCTTTGCACTTCAGTTATCTCATCTGTAAAATGGAGACTAAGACCGTGAGCCCCGTATGGGACAGGGTCTCTGTCCGACCTGATTTGCTTGTATCCATTCCAGCACTTAGTACAGTGCCCGGCACACAGTAAGCACTTAGATACCACAATTATTATTAGTATTATTATTAGGTGCAGAGTATTGTACTAAGAAGTTGGGAGAGTACAAAATAACAGAATTGGCAGACAGGTTCCCTGCCCAAAGGGGAAGACAGACATGAATGCAAATAAAGTAGGGCCATATAAATAAATGCTGTGGGGCTGAGGGAGGGGTACAAATCCAAGTGCAAGAACGGTGCAGGAGGGAGTGGGAGAAAAAGAAATGAGGTTAGTAGGGGAAGGCCTCTTATTGTTAAACACTCCATTTTTCACCTCCGCTTTTCTCCCGGCCTCTTTCCTACACCTCTCCCTCCCAAGGGACTGAGGAAGCCACCTGCTCCCTTTCTCCTTGCCCTTCTCGCCCTTCTTTCTGCTCGAGGCATTGTCCAATAGCCCTGGAATGATTCTTTCCCTCAGCAGCTGGAGAGCTTCGCCCTCCTCAGGGCGCCCAGACTTGCAAAGGGGAAAGTCAGTCAGGCAGAATATGTTGCAATCTCGAGAAATATTTTGCAAGGCTTATTCCTCCAAAGTCTCACAAACCCCCCAAAAAACTCTCAAGAAGGAGTCAGGAGGTCACCCTGGCCCTGTGGTATTAAAACCCCGGGGGTCCTGAGGGAAGGAGCAACCCAGAATCCAAGGGTATTTCTGATTTCTAAAGGGGAGAATTGGGAGAACAATGAAACCTGGTTCTGGAGAAATCCTGACTAAGCCACCTCCCTCTTCACCTCCGGATTCTGATTCTGTGGGCCAAGATTTCCCCAGAGAGCCCAGCTCCCTCTCTGACACTATCCTGGCTCATAGTCAGAAGGGATCTTTTCTGGTTTGTTTCTTTTTTTCCTTTCCCTAGCCTGGACGCAGACACCAATGATAAAGGGGAAGGCTGGCCATAGCCTATTTCTGTCCTCTAAGTAGATGTCCCTAAATGTTCCTAGGACCCTGAGGCAAAGTGTTAAGACAAAAGAAACCATCTTCATAAAAGGAATATCAGCACTGCTGTTTTTAGAAAACCTACCATAACCAGAGCACAGAACGAGCTGTTTGGGACTCTATGAAAGAAGTCAGAGACACAGTCCCTGCCCCTGAGGAGCTTACAATCTAATGGGGAAGGCAGGCAGATACAAACCGCAAACATACCATAAAGAGCACAGATCTGGGAATCAGAATACCTGGGTTTTTAACACTTGGACAAGTCTCAACTTCCCTGGGCTCCATTTCCTCATCTGTAAAATGGGGATTCAATTTACCTGTTCTCCTACTTAGGCCGTGAGGCCCACTTGGCACAGGGACTATGTCTGGCCTGATTATCTTATATCTACTCCAGTGTTTAGTTCAGTGCTCGGCACAGAGTAAGCACTTAAACACCACAAGTATTATTACTATTATTAACAGGAGTGAGAGTATGGATCTGTGACAAAAATAAAAAGAAAGAAAATCAAATAAACAGATTAAAAGAGATTCATGTTAGCAGTGAGCAGGATGACATGTCCAGAGAGAGGAGGTTAGTCAGGGAGGCTTCGTGGAAGAAGTACCTTTCCAGGATGCTTAGAAGTTGTCGGAGAGAGATTATAATAATGGTGGTATTTGTTTAGCACTTACTATGTGCCAGGAACTGTATTAAGCACACCTAAGCAAATCCAGTTGGACAAAGTCCCTGTCCCATGTGGGCTCACAGTCTTAAGACGCAGCGTGGCTCAGTGGAAAGAGCATAGACTTTGGAGTCAGAGGTCATGGGTTCAAATACCGGTTCCGCCAATTGTCAGCTGTGTGACTTTGGGCAAATCACTTCACTTCTCTGTGTCTCAGTTACCTCATCTGTAAAATGGGGATTAAGACTGTGAGCCCCCCGTGGGACAACCTGATCACTCTGTTCATTCATTCATTCAATCATATTTATTGAGCGCTTACTGTGTGCAGAGCACTGTACTAAGTGCTTGGGAAGTACAAGTTGGCAACACATAGAGATGGTCCCTACCCAACAGTGGGCTCATGGTCTAGAAGGGACTTTGTAACCTCCCAGCGCTTAGAACAGTGCTTTGCACATAGTAAGCGCTTAATAAATGCCATTATTATTATTATTATTATAATCTCCATTTTGCTTATGAGGTAACAGGCACAGAGGAGTAAAGTGACTTGCCCAAGGTCACAAACATTCATCCAATTGCATTTATTGAGAGTCTATTGTGCGCAGAGCACTGTACTAAGCAATTGGGACAGTACAATACAACAACCAACAGACACATTCCCTACCCACAATGACCTTACGATCTAGAAGCAGAGACAGACATTAATATAAATACAGCATACTTTTACACTGGACATATTGGTAGATCCAGTATAAAGTCACACAGCAGACAGGTGGTAGAGCGGGGATTAGAACCCAGGTCCTTCTAACTTCCAGGCCCGGGCTTTGTCCACTAGGCCACACTGCTTCTCTAAGGTGATCTGGCAGATCTGCTGGGAGAACGAGTTCCTGGCACAGGGAAGAGCACGGCTGGTGAGCTGGAGGCAGGAGGGATTACTGGCTTGGAAGGACTGAAGAGGGCCAGTTGGGAAAGGGAGAGGAGAGGTAAGAACAAAAAGGAAAAGAAGGAGGAGAGGACGAGGGAGAGAAAGGGGGAGAAGGAGGAGAGAGCTGGTGGCAAAGTTGGCCACTTCTCAATGCCTTCTTTGGGGCAGAGATCTCTTCTTTGGAGACTTTACAGAATGATGGGAGCATCCTCCAGCCAACTCCATGACCGATGGTGAAAGCTGCCGTCGGCCTTGGCTTCTCCCCCAGCATTCCTGCTCCTGCCCATCTGAGGGCTGTTATCATTAACGCTAAGGCAGGAAGGGACACTACTTGGAGACTCGGTGTTCAGTGGGCACTCCGATTACCCAGTTCCTGCTTCTTCTCCTCCTGATTCAGGCAGCACCAACAAGATTTGCCCATCCGCCAAGCTAGCTCTCTTCCTCCCTTCAAGGCCCTACTGAGAGCTCACCTCCTCCAGGAGGCCTTTCCAGACTGAGCCCCTTCCTTCCTCTCCCCCTCGTCCCCCCTCTCTATCTCTCCCATCTTTCCTCCTTCCCTTCCCCACAGCACCTGTATGTATGTATATATGTTTGTAGATATTTATTACTCTATTTATTTATCTTACTTGTACATATCTATTCTATTTATTTTATTTTGTTAGTATGTTTGGTTTTGTTCTCTGTCTCCCCCTTCCAGACTGTGAGCCCACTGTTGGGTAGAGACTGTCTCTATGTGTTGCCGACTTGTACTTCCCAAGCGCTTAGTACAATGTTCTGCACAGAGTAAGCACTCAATAAATACGATTGATTGATTGATTGATTGACCCTTGGTGTCTGAAAGGCCCACGCTGGGAGGCAGGGCTCACCCCAGACAGGTGCTGGGCCCGACATCATCATCATCATCATCATCATCATCATCATCGTTATCGTCAACAGCACTCAACATCATTATCATCAACAGCACCTTACTGGGTGACCTGGCAACATATAACAGAAGGGACAGACTCTTACCAGCAGTGACACTGCTATATGCCCAAACAGACATAGCGATAGGAGTAATAATAATAATCATTATATTTTGTTAAACCCTTACTATGTGTCAAGGACTGTTCTAAGCACTGGGGTAGATCCAAGTTAAATAGGTCGGACATGGTCCCTGTCCCACATGGGGTTCACGGACCAAATAGGAGGGAGAACAGGTACTGAATCCCCATTTTACAGTTGAGGAAAACTTGACACTGAAAAGTTAAGTGACTTGGCCAAGGTCACAGGGCAGAGAAGTGGCATAGCCGGGATTAGAACCCAGGTTCTCTGATTCCCGGGCTTGTGTTCTTTCTACCAGGCCAGGCTTTTCCCTAAGGGTACAAGGCTACAAGGAGTACACGGATAACAGCGATAACCAGAAGGCAATATTCTGCACGGAAGGGGAGGAAGGAAGAAGGAAAGAAGTGTGGGGACGAAGACTGAAAGGAACTAAACATATTATGTTGCCTGGAACCACCAGCCAGATTTTTTTTTTTTTAGGGACCGTCTCTATATGTTGCCGATTTGTACTTCCCAAAGCTCTTAGTACAGTGCTCTGCACACAGTAAGCGCTCAATAAATACGACTGAATGAATGAACGATTGACTGACTGACTATTCTCCATCTACACCCACTCCCTTGAAGAACTCATTCACTCCCATGGCTTCAATTACCACCTCTATGAGAATGATTCCCAAATCTGCATCTGCAGCCCTGATGTGTCTCCTCTGCAATCTCACATTTCCTCCTGCCTTCGGGACATCTCTACCTGGATGTCCCACTGACACATCGAGCTAAACATGTCCAAAACAGAACTCCTCGGCTTCCCATCCAAGTCCCGTGTTCTCCCTGTCTTTCCCATCATTGTAGACAACATCACTCTCCTCCCTATTTCACGAGCCCGTAACCTTGGCATTATCCTCGACTCATCTCCCTCACACAACCCACATATTCAATCTGTCACTAAATCCTGTCAGTTCTACCTTCGCAACATCGCTAAAATCCACCCTTTCCTCTCTATCCAAACTGCTTCTAGACTGTGAGCCCATTGTTGGATAGGGACTGTCTCTATATGTTGCCCATTTGTACTTCCCTAGTGCTTAGTACAGTGCTCTGCACACAGTAAGTGCTCAATAAATAGGACTGAATGAATGAATGCTCTATGCTGTTCTAAGCACTTATCATATCGCACCTTAACTAATGCATCAGCTTCCTCACTGACCTCCCCACGTCCTGTTTCTCCCCACTCCAATCCATGCTTCACTCTGCTGCCCAGATCATTTTTCTACAAAAAGTTCAGTCCTTGTTTTCCCACTCCTCAAGAACCTCCAGGGGTTGCCCATTCAGCTCCACATCATCCTCATCATCAGTGGTTATTTATTTGGGGCTTACTGTGTGCAGAGCACAGCAGCATGGCTCAGTGGAAAGAGCCCGGGCTTTGGAGTCAGAGGGCGTGGGTTCAAATCCCGGCTCCGCCACTTGTCAGCTGTGTGACTTTGGGCAAGTCACTTCACTTCTCTGGGCCTCAGTTACCTCATCTATAAAATGGGGATTAAGACTGTGAGCCCCGCTTGGGACAACCTGATTACCTTGTAACCTCCCCAGCGCTTAGAACAGTGCTTTGCACATAGTAAGCGCTTAATAAATTTCATCATTATTATTATTCCCGAGCACTTGGGACAGTACAACATTACTGAGTTGGTGGACACATTCCCTGTCCACAGAGCTTAGAGTCTAAAAGAGGAGACAGATATTAATATGAACAATATATAATTTATAGATAGGTACGTAAGTGTTGTGGGGTTGAGGATGGGGCAAATATCAAATTCCCAAAGGTTACATCCAAGTCAACAGATGACCCAGGAGGGAAAGCGAGCCAAGGAAGAGAGGCATCGGCCTCTTTCCTGACTTTGTTGCTCCCGTCTCTCACCACTTCAATCCACAATTCACTCTTTTGCCTGGATCATTTTTCTAAAAAAAAAAAAAAAAAAAAAAAACAAACAAAAAAAAGTTCAGTCCATGTCTCCCCACTCCCAAGAACCTCCAGTGTTTGCCCATCAAACAGAAACCCCTTATGACTGGCTTTCAATCTCCTTGTCCCCTCCTATCTCACCTTGCTGACTTACTACTAATAATAATAATAATGATAGCATTTATTAAGCGCTTACTATGTGCAAAGCACTGTTCTAAGCGCTGGAACCCAGCCCCGCATACTTTGCCCCTCAGTGCCAGCTGGCTCGCTGGGCACCATCTTGCTATCTCACCGCCAACCCTTTGCCCACAACCTCCGTCTAACCTGAAACTCCCTTCCCCTCTATATATGCCAGACCACCACTCTCCACACTTTCAAAGTCTTTCTGAAATCACGCCTCCCCCACGAGGCTTTCCCTGATTAAACCCCCTTTTCCCCTACAATCTCTCCCTTTTATGTTACCTATGCAGTTAGATCTGTTCACTTTAGGCACTTGATCAATCAATCAATCGTATTTATTGAGCACTTACTGTGTGCAGAGCATTGTACTAAGCGCTTGGGAAGTACAAGTCGGCAACACATAGAGACAGTCCCTACCCAACAGCGGGCTCACAGTCTAGATATTCACCCTGCCCTTATCCCCACAACGCTTACGTACATATCCGTAATTTATTTATATTAACGCCTGTCTTCCCCTCAAGGCTGTAGGCTCTCTGGGGGCAGGGAGAGTCTCTTCCGACTTTGTTGTATTGTACTATTCCAAGCGCTTAGTTCAATGCTCTGCACACAGTAAGCACTCAATAAATACTACTCATTGATTGACTAGTGACCTCCTCAAATCTTAACTAAATAAGGCAAAAACTGAACTCCTTATCTTTATTTCTGAAGCGAATTCACCTACTTCTCCATCACAGTCAGCACCACTACCACATAATAATAATAATGGTATTTCATTCAATCGTATTTATTGAGCACTTACTGTGAGCACTGTACTAAGTGCTTGGGAAGTACAAGTTGGCAACATATAGAGACGGTCCCTACCCAATAACGGGCTCCCAGTCTACAGTGCTCTGCACACGTTAAGCGCTCAATAAATACGATTGAATGAATAGAAGGGGGAGACAGAGAACAAAACAAAACATGTGGACAGGTGTCAAGTCAACAGAATAAATAGAAATAACGCTAGATGCACATCATTGACAAAATACACAGAATAGTACTTAAGTGCCTACTATGTGCCAAGCACTATTCTACTCATTCATTCAATCGTATTTACTGTGCGCTTACCGTGTGCAGAGCACGATACTAAGCGCTTGGAAAGTACACTACAATAAACAGTGACAGTCCCTGCCCATCACGAGCTCACAGTCCGTAGGAGAAACTGCATGATGTAGTAGATAGAACACGGGCTTGGGAATCAGAAGGGCCTGGGCTCCGGGCCCAGCTCCGCCACTTGTCTGCTGTGTGACTTGGGCAAATCGCTTTAACTTCTCTGTGCCTCAGTTCCCTCATCTGTAAAAAATGGGGAATAAGACCGTGAGTCCCATGTAGAACACGGACTGTTCCAAACTGAATACCTTGTATCTACCCCATTGCTTAGAACAATGCCTGGCACACAATAAGCTCTTAACAAATATCATAAAATAATACCACATTCCCTGCCCTAGAACTTCACAACCCTGGAGTTACGGGAACAGATCTCCTGCATCCAACCTCTGTCTAAACTCTGCAGATGTTTCCGCTCCAATATTTCCCAGATGCTCTCCTTCTTTTCCACTCTTCTAGCTGTCACCACGATTACCAACCATCACCTGGATCCAAGAGCTTGTCACCTTCTGCTGAACGCTCCCACTGGAGCCTCCCTTACGGGTCTCATTGCCTCCAGCCTCTTCCCGCATCAGTCTAAGCTACCAGCTGTTGTCCGGATCTTATTTATTTATGTTAATATCTACCTCCTCATCTAGACTGTAAACTCACTGTGGGCAGGAAATGTACCTGCTTGTTATACTGTACTCTCCCATGCACTTACTACAGTGCTCTGCACACAGTAGGTGCTCAATAAATACGACTGAATGAATAAATCATCTTCCTAAAATGCTGACCAGAACATATCACTCTGCTCTTCAGAACCCCCAAACGCTATCCATTTCCCTGTTTATCAAACAGAAACTCTTGACTATTAATTCTGTTGTATTCTCGCAGGTGCTTGGTACAGTGCGCTGCACATAGTAAGTGCTGAATAAATATCAGTTTTTTGATTGACTGAACTCAAGGAGCTGGCCAGCTCACTCTTTCCTAACTATAGTTGCTCTTTGCTCCCCTCGCGCTGATCTTCTAACTCTTCTTTCCCTGTGACTCTCCCATCTCTGGCCCATTGTAAATCCAATGCTTAGAACAGTGCTTTGCACACAGTAAGCACTTAATAGATGCCATTAAAAAAAAATCCCTCCCTCAGCCTGGAACTCCCTCCCCCTTAACTCCACCAGACCCTGCTCCTCTCTACCCTTTAAAGCCCTCCTGAAATCCCAACTCCTCCAAAGGAAATGTGCACCAACTAACCCCGCTGTTCCAACTAGGCCATCCCACTGGCTTCCCGCTACACTTGTGCCTACTACAGTACCTGGCGCATAATAAGCGCTTAACAAATACCACAAGTACTACTATTATTATTATTATCGATTTTTCTATTCCACCGGTTAATTTATATTTGGGTCTACTTTGGAGATGACCGGTCACAGCTGTTTTCCCTCATGCCCACAATGAACTTATAATATCTATAATATGAGAAGCTTCCCAAGCTTTCCACGCTGCTTACAGAAGCAGCATGGCTCAGTGGAAAGAGCCCAGGTTTTGGAATCAGAGGTCATGGGTTCCAATCCCCGCTCCGCCACTTGTCAGCTGTGTGACTTTGGGCAAGTCACTTCACTTCTCTGTGCCTCAGTTACCTCATCTGTAAAACAGGGATTAAGACTGTGAGCCCCAAGTGGGACAACCTGATCACCCTGTATCCTCCCCAGTGCTTAGAACAGTGCTTTGCACATAGTAAGCGCTTAAACGCCATCATTATTTACTCACATCTGTTTCTGCCTGTTTGCCCAATTAGATGCTAAACTCCCCAAAACACTTCATTCATTCATTCAATCGTATGTATTGAGCGCTTACTGTGTGCAGAGCACTGTACTAAGCACTTGGAAAGTGCAAGTTGGCAACATATAGAGACGGTCCCTATCCAACAACAGGCTCACAGTCTAGAAGGGGGAGACAGACAACAAAACAAAACATGTGGACAGGTGTCAAGTCATCAGAATAGAGATAAAGCTACATGTACATCATTAAAAAAAATAGAATAGTAAATATGTACAAGTAAAATAGAGTAATAAATCTGTACAAACATATATACAGGTGCTGTGGGGAGGGGAAGGAGGTAGGGTGGGGGGGATGGGGAGGAGGAGAGGCTTTTAGACTGTGAGCCCACTGTTGGGTAGGGACTGTCTCTGTTATGTTGCCAACTTGAACTTCCCAAGCGCTTAGTACAGTGCTCTGCACACAGTAAGCGCTCAATAAATACGATTGATGATGAGGAGGAGGAGGAGGAGAGGAAAAGGGGGACCATGGACCACGGACCATGTCTTCTATATATATGGCAGTCTCTCAAGTACCCAGGAAATACTGATGACCGTAAGCATTCTGCAGGGGATGGGGTGCTTAGGGGGTACACACTTCTGTGATGGGCGACACAGAAGGGAGGCAAAATAGGGTGGGGACATGAGGTTATAGTCAGGGAAGGGTTTCCTGGAGGAGATACGACCTTAGTGAGGCTTGGAAGATGGGCAGAGTGATGGTCTGGTGGATATAAAAGAGGCGGAAGTTCCAGACAGGAGAGAGGACATGAGCGAGGGGTCGTCGGCGAGAGAGACGGGATCGAGGCACAGTAAGTAGGCCGATGCTAGAGGAGTGAAGTGTGTGGGTTAAGTTGCAGTGGGAGAGGAATGACGGTAAGTGGGAGGGAGAGAGCTGATCGAGTGCCTTAAAGCCGATAGTGAGGAATTTCGCCTTGATACCGTCGACGGGGTTATTTTAAGAGTGAGGAAGATGTTTTGAGGAACGGGGAAGATGTGCGCAGTACGATTTTTTGTAGATAAACGATCCAAGCAAGTGTAATGATGAGAATAATAATAACAGTGATATTTGTTAAGGGCTTTGAACTAAACACTGTCACAGGTATGAGATAAGCAGATCGCCCACAGTCCTGATCCCACCCGGGAGCTCATAGTCTAAGGGAAGGGTTGATAATTCCCAGGGAAGCAGGTTTCCCTCTTCGCTCCCCAGGGGAATAAGTCCCAGGGGACTGCCCATGGGGAACAGATCACATCTGGAGCATGGAGTTCGGGCCTGCTGCCCGGCTGGGCCCGGGAAACCCACAGTGTCCCACAGAAGGAGAGGAGCATGGCCTAGTGGATTGAGCCCGGGCCTGGGAGACAGAAGGACTCTTATTACTCTATTTATTTTACTTGTATATATTTACTATTCCATTTATTTTGTTAATGATGGGCATCATCATCATCATCATCAATCGTATTTATTGAGCGCTTACTATGTGCAGGGCACTGTACTAAGCGCTTGGGAAGTACAAATTGGCAACATATAGAGACAGTCCCTACCCAACAGTGGGCTCACAGTCTAAAAGGGGGAGACAGAGAACAAAACCAAACATACTAACAAAATAAACTAAATAGACTAGATATGTACAAGTAAAATAGAGTAATAAATATGTACAAACATATATACATATATACAGGTGCTGTGGGGAAGGGAAGGAGGTAAGATGGGGGGGATGGAGAGGGGGGCGAGGGGGGAGAGGAAGGAAGGGGCTCAGTCTGGGAAGGCCTCCTGGAGGAGGTGAGCTCTCAGCAGGGCCTTGAAGGCAGGAAGAGAGCTAGCTTGGCGGAGGGGCAGAGGGAGGGCATTCCAGGCCCGGGGGATGACGTGGGCCGGGGGTCGATGGCGGGACAGGCGAGAGCGAGGTACGGTGAGGAGATTCGCGGCAGAGGAGCGGAGGGTGCAGGGTGGGCTGGAGAAGGAGAGAAGGGAGGTGAGGTAGGAGGGGGCGAGGGGATGGACAGCCTTGAAGCCCAGGGTGAGGAGTTTCTGCCTGATGCGCAGATTGATTGGTAGCCACTGGAGATTTTTGAGGAGGGGAGTGATATGCCCAGAGCGTTTCTGGACAAAGATAATCCGGGCAGCAGCATGAAGTATGGATTGAAGTGGAGAGAGACACGAGGATGGGAGATCAGAGAGAAGGCTGATGCAGGCTAGCTTTATTCTAGCTTTATCTCTATTTATTCTGATGACTTGACACCTGTCCACGAGTTTTTTGTTGCCTGTCTCCCCCTTTTAGACTGTGAGCCCACTGTTGGGTAGGGACCGTCTCTACATGTTGCCGACTTGTACTTCCCAAGCGCTTAGTGCAGTGCCCTGCACACAGTAAGCGCTCAATAAATACGACTGAATGAATGGAATGACTCCGCCACTTGTCTGCTGTGTGACCTGGGGCAAGTTACTTCACTTCCCTGGGCCACAGTTCCCTCATCTGAAAAATGGGGTTTGAGACTGTGAGCCCTTGGTGAGACAGCGACTATGTCTGACCTGAATAACTTGTATCTGCTTCAGTGCTTAGAACAGTGCTTGACACCCCCTCCCCACCCCCCCCGCCTTACCTCCTTCCCCTCCCCACAGCACCTGTATATATGTTTGCATGTATTTATTACTCTATTTTATTTGTACATATTTATTCTATTTATTTTGTTAATATGTTTGGTTTTGTTCTCTGTCTCCCCCTTCTAGACTGTGAGCCCAGTGTTGGGTAGGGACCGTCTCTATATGTTGCCAACTTGTACTTTCCAAGCGCTTAGTACAGTGCTCGCACACAGTAAGCGCTTAATAAATATGATTGAATAGGAATATGTATGTTTGTATGTATTTATCACTCTATTTTATTTGTACATATTTATTCTATTCATATTATTTTGTTAATATGTTTTGTTGTCTGTCTCCCCCTTCTAGACTGTGAGCCCACTGTTGGGTAGGGAGCGTCTCTATATGTTGCCAACTTATACTTCCCAAGTGCTTAATACAGTGCTCTGCACACAGTAAGCGCTCAATTAATACGATTGAATATGAATATGTTTGTATGGATTTATTACTCTATTTTATCTGTACATATTTATTCTATTTATTTTATTTTGTTAATATGTTTTGTTTTGTTGTCCGTCTCCCCGTTCTAGACTGCGAGCCCGCTGTTGGGTAGGGACCGTCTCTGTATGTTGCCAACTTGGACTTCCCAAGCGCTTAGTCCAGTGCTCTGCACACAGTAAGCGCTCAATAAATACGATTGAATGAATGAATGAAGTCAGGGTGATGGAGAAGGAAGGGGGAGAAGGGGGAAGAGAGCCTGTGGGGAGCAGGAGGAAGGGGCAGGGGAGTGGGGGAAGCCTGGAGGACCAAGAGGAGGAGGTGGCAAGGAAGCAGGGAGATCCTGGGGGATCAGAAGGAGGGAGAGGAGGGCAGGGGACAAGGGAAAGCCCGGGGGACCAGATGGAGGAGGAGGTAGGGGGCAGGTAAAGCCCGGAGGACCAGGAGGAAGAGGCGGCAAGGAAGCAGGGAGAGCCCAGGGACCAGAAGGAGGAGGAGGAGGAGGAGGAGGAGGGGGCAGGGGACCAGGGAAAGCACGGGGCACCAGGCGGAGGAGACAGCATGGCTCAGTGGAAAGAGCCCGGGCTTTGGAGTCAGAGGTCAAGGGTTCAAATCCCCCTTCCGCCAGTTGTCAGCTGGGTGACTTTGGGCGAGTCACTTCACTTCTCTGGGCCTCAGTTCCCTCATCTGGAAAATGGGGATGAAGACTGTGAGCCCCCCTTGGGACAACCTGATCACCTTGTAACCTTCCCAGCGCTTAGAACAGTGCTTGGCACAGAGTAAGTGCTTAATAAATGCCATCATTATTATTATTATTATGAGGAGGAGGTGGTAGGGGAGTGGGGAAAGCCCGGAGGACGAGGAGGAGGAGTCGGGAAAAGCCCGGGGGATCAGGAGGAGGAGGCGGCAAGAGGGGAGCGAGGAAAGCCCGGAGGACCAGGAGGAGGCGGCGGCAGGGGAGCAGGGAAAGCCCGGGGGATCAGAAGGAGGAGGCGGCAGGGAAAGCCCGGAGGACCAGGAGGAGGAAGGGGCAGGGGAGCAGGGAAAGCCCGGGGGATCAGGAGGAGGAGGCGGCGGCGGCAGGGAAAGCCCGGAGGACCGGCAGGAGGAGGCGGCGGCAGGGAAAGCCCGGAGGACCAGGAAGAGGCAGGGGAGCACGGAAAGCCCGGAGGACCGGGAGGAGGTGGCGGCGGCAGGGAAAGCCCGGGTGACCAGGGGGAGGAGGCGGCGGGGAAAGCCAGGAGGACCGGGAGGAGGAGGGGGCAGGGGGGCACGGAAAGCCCGGGGCACAGACCAGCAGCAGGAGGAGGAGGAGGAGGAGGAGGAGGAGGAGGGTCCGGGGCTCGGGGTCAGACGCCGCCGGGGGCAGGGAGGGAGGGAGGGGAGGCAGGAGGGCAGGCCGGCCGGGCGCGGCCCCGTCCGGCCGCCCGATGGCAAGGGGCGGAGGGGGCCCGGCCTGGGCGCAGCCGGTGCCGTGCCCGGGGAGGGCACCGGCGGGGGGCACCGGGGGGGGGGGCACCGGCCGGCCGGGACGGGGGCCTTATACCTTCCACCGCCATCCTGTCAGCGCCGCCCCGGCAGCCGCATCGCTCGGTGCCGGTGCCCGTGCCCCCGCCGGTGGTGATGCCGGTGGTGATGATGCCCGTGCCCCCGGCGGTGGTGATGCCCCGCTGCCCCCCGAACCAGCAGCCGAAGCCTCCCGAGCGGAGGCCCCGCCCCCTGGCCCGGGCCCGGGCCCGGGCCCGGACCGCCGCCGCACGGCAGGCTGGGACTTGTAGTCCGCGGCCCAGCGCCCAGCACCCCGCCGCCAGGGGGCGCTGCCACGGCCGCCGAGGCCGGGACAGCCGCGCCACAACTACAACTCCCGCGATGCAACGCGGCGGGGCGCTAGCTCTCCCTCCCCCGCCCTGCCCCTCCCTTTCCCTCCCCCGTCTCTCTCTCCCTCCCTGCTCTCCCTCTCTCTCCCTCCCTTCTCTCCCTCTCCCTCCCCCCCCTCTCTCTCCCTCCCTCTCTCCTCTCCCTCTCTCCCTCCCCCTATCCCTCTCAACCCTTCTCTCTCCCTCACCCTCTCCCTCTCCATCCTTCTCTCTCCCCCTCTCTCTCCCTATCCCTCTCAATCCTTCTCTCTCCCTCTCCCTCCCTCCTCCCCCCTTCTCTCCCTCTCCCTCTCAATCCTTCTCTCTCTCTCCCTCTCAATCCTTCTCTCTCCCCCTCCCTCCCTCTCCCTCTCAGTCCTTCTCTCTCCCCCCCATCTCTCCCTATCCCTCTCAATCCTTCTCTCCCTCTCCCTATCCCTCTCAATCCT
The DNA here is from genome assembly GCF_015852505.1 of Tachyglossus aculeatus. NCBI lineage: Eukaryota > Metazoa > Chordata > Mammalia > Monotremata > Tachyglossidae > Tachyglossus > Tachyglossus aculeatus. The sequence goes on along the minus strand of NC_052069.1, from coordinate 67,628,066 downwards.
TCTCTCACCGCCCCCCATCTCTCCCTCTCCCTCTCAATCCTTCTCTCTCCCTCCTCGTTCTCTCCCTCTCTCTCCCTCCCTTCCTCTCTCTCCCTATCTCTCCCTATCCCTCTCAATCCTTCTCTCCCTCTCCCTCTCCCCCTATCCCTCTCAATCCTTCTCTCGCCTCCCCCATCTCTCCCTCTCCCTCTCAATCCTTCTCTCTCCCCCCTCGTTCTCTCCCTCTCTCTCCCTCTCTCTCCCTCCCTCCCTTCCTCTCTCTCTCCCTCTCCCTCTCAATCCTTCTCTCTCCCCCTCCCTCCCTCTCCCTCTCAATCCTTCTCTCGCCCCCATCTCTCCCTCTCCCTCTCAATCCTTCTCTCGCCCCCATCTCTCCCTCTCCCTCTCAATCCTTCTCTCTCTCCCCCCTCTTTCTCTCCCTCTCTCCCTCCCTTCCTTCCTCTCTCTCTCTCTTTCTCTCTCCCCCCTCTCTCTCCCCCCCCCCCCCTCTCTCTCTCTCTCTCTATCCCCCCCCCCCCCCAGCAGAAGGGGACAGGTAGGGCCCGAAGCCCACCACCCCCTTCCCCCATACCCACCGCCCTCCAGCCTTGCTGGAAATAAATCATTAATAATAATGCGATTGGTTAAGCCCTTACTAGGTGCCAGGCACTGGACCAAGCGCTAGGGTGGATCCAAGCAAATTCATTCTTTCATCCATTCATTCTTTCAATAGTAGCTATTGAGCACTGACTGTGCGCAGAACATTTTTTTCAATCGTATTTATTGAGCGCTTACTGTGTGCCGAGCATCCTTTCAATCGCATTTATTGAGCGCTTACTGTGCACAGAACATTCATTCAATCGTGTTTATTAATAATGATAATAGTATTTGTTAAGCGCTTACTATGTGCCAAGCACTGTTCTAAGCGCTGGAAAGAGTACAAGGTAATCAGGTTGTCCCACGTGGGACTCACAATCCCCATTTTACAGATGAGGGAACTGAGTCACAGAGAAGTGAAGTGATTTGCCCAAAGTCACACAGCTGACAAGTGGCGGAGCCGGCATTAGAACCCATGACCTCTGACTCCCAAGCCCGGACTCTTTCCACTGAGCCACACTGTAAGTGCTTACTGTGTGCAGAGCACTGTACTAAGCGCTTGGAAAGTACAATTTAGCAACAGATGATAGAGACAATCCCTACCCAACAACAGGCTCACGGTCTAGAAAATAATTTTGGTGTTCGTTAAGCGCTTACTATGTGTCAAGCACTGTTTTAAGCGCTGGGTAAATACAAGGTAAACAGGTTGTCCCACATGGGGCTCACAGTCTTAATCCCCATTTTCCAGATGAGGTAACTGAGGTACAGAGGAGTTAAGTGACTTCCCAAAGTCAATCAATCAATCAATCAATCGTATTTATTGAGCGCTTACAATGTGCAGAGCACTGTACTAAGCCCTTGGGAAGTACAAATTGGCAACACATAGAGACAGTCCCTACCCAACAGTGGGCTCACAGTCTAAAAGGGGGAGACAGAGAACAAAATCAAACATACCAACAAAATAAAATAAATAGGATAGAAATGTACAAGTAAAATAAATAGAGTAATAAATATGTACAACCATATATACATATATACAGGTGCTGTGGAGAAGGGAAGGAGGTAAGATGGGGGGATGGAGAGGGGGACGAGGGGGAGAGGAAGGAAGGGGCTCAGTCTGGGAAGGCCTCCTGGAGGAGGTGAGCTCTCAGCAGGGCCTTGATCAGTGCTTAGAACACACGGCTGATCAATGCTTAGAACAGTGCTTTGCACATAGTAAGCTCTTAAATGCCATTATTATTATTATTGTAAGTGGCAGAGCAGGGATTATGAACCCACGACCTCTGACTCCCAAATTCGTGCTCTCTCCACTGAGCCAGCACTGTACTAGGTGCTTGGAAAGTACAGTGCTCTGCACACAGTAAGCGCTCAATAAATACGATTGAATGAATGAATGAATGAATGTACAATTCGGTAACAGATAGAGACAATACCTACCCAACAACAGGCTCACAGTCTAGAAGGTGGGAGACAGACAACAAAACAAAACAAAACCAAAGTAGACAGGCATCAATATCACCAATATAAATGAATAGAATTAAAGCTGAATGCACATCGTTAATAAAATTAATAGAATAATAAATATGTACCTATATACACAAGTGCTGTGGGGCAGGGAGGGGAGTAGAGCAGAGGGAGGGAGTCGGGGCGATGGGGAGGGGAGGAGGAGCAGAGGAAACAGGGCCCCCTCCTTCCTCTCCCCCTCCTCCCCCTCTCCATCCCCCCCCCGCCTTACCTCCTTCCCCTCCCCACAGCACCTGTATATATGTATATATGTTTGTACGCATTTATTACTCTATTATTTATTTTATTTGTACATATTTATTTTATTTTGTTAGTATGTTTTGTTTTGTTCTCTGTCTCCCCCTTCTAGACTGTGAGCCCGCTGTTGGGTAGGGACTGTCTCTATATGTTGCCAACTTGGACTTCCCAAGCGCTTAGTCCAGTGCTCTGCACACCGTAAGTGCTCAATAAATACGAATGAATGAATGAATGACTGGGAAGGCCTCCTGGAGGCCAGGAGGTGAGCTTTTAGGAGGGCTTTGAAGGGGTTGGACGGGGTCCCTGTCCCCATCACAGTCTCCATCCCCCTTTGACCGATGAGGGAACTGAGGCCCAGAGAAGTGAAGTGATTTGCCCAAGGTCACACAGCAGACATGTGGAAGAGCAGGGATTAGAACCCATCTAATCTGCCTCCCTATCCATACTTCTCCTGCCATCTGGAGCCTGCTGGGTGACTGTGAGCCTGCTGTTGGGTAGGGGCCGTCTCTATATGTTGCCAACTTGTACTTCCCAAGCGCTTAGTACAGTGCTCTTTACACAGTAAGCGCTCAATAAATACGATTGAGTGAATGAATGGATAAAGGCCGGGAGTGCTAGCATCTGGGAGCTCAGGAACACTGCTAGAGGAGAAGGATGCAGGACAGAGGCAGGAATCTCCCTGATCTCTCTCCCTCTCTCCAGTCTCGCATTTCCTCCTACCTTCAAGGCATCTCGACTTGGATGTCTTGGATAGAGAAGCGCGTGGCTCAGTGGAAAGAGCCCGGGCTTGGGAGTCAGAGGTTATGGGTTTGAATCCTGGCTCCGCCACATGTCTGCTGTGTGACCGTGGGCAAGTCACTTCACTTCTCTGAGCCTCAGTTACCTCATCTGTAAATGGGGGTTAAGATTGTGAACCCCACGCGGGACAAGCTGATCACCTTGTATCCCCCCCCAACCCCGGCGCTTAGAGCAGTGCTTTGCACATAGTAAGCGCTTAACAAATGCCATCATTATTATTATGTCCTCCCGTCACTTCAAACGTAACATGATCAAAACAGAGCTCTTTATCTTCCCACCCAAATCCTGCCCTCCCCCTGACTTTCCCCTCACTGTAGACATCACCACCTTCCTTCCTGTCTCACAAGCCCTTAACCCTGGGTGTAATCCTGGACTCCTCTCCGTTATTCAACCCACGTAGTCAATCCATCACCAAATCCTGCAGGTCCCACCTTCACAACATCACTAAAATCTGCCCTTTCCTCTCCATCCAAACCGCTACCACGGTCATACAGTCATTCATCCTATCCTGCCTGGATGACTGCATCAGCCTCCGGTCTCTCCCAACTCCAGTCCACACTTCACTCTGCCGCCCGGATCGTTTTTCTACAGAAACCTCACCCACATCCTGCCTCTGCCCTGGAATGCCCTCCCTCCTCAAATCCAACAGACAATCACTCCCCCGACTTCAAAGCCATATTGAAGGCACATCTTCTGCGTCACCCTGACTTTCTCCCTTTCCCCCCCACCAAACCCCAGGACTTATTCATTCATTCGTATTTATTGAGCGCTTACTGTGTGCAGAGCACTGTACTAATGTACACATCTGTAATTTATTTATTTGTACTGATGCCTCTTTCCCCCACTCTAGACTGTAAGCTCAATGTAGGGAATGTGTCTGTTTATTGTTGTCTTTACTCTCTCAACCACTTAGTACAGTGCTCTCTGCACACAGTAAGCACTCAATAAATATGATCGAATGAATGACGGGAATGGAGAAGGTAGAAGGGCTCTTCTTTGCCTTTCTACTGAGAAAGACAGAAAGGCAGAAAAGCGGCGTGGCTCAGTGGGAAGAGCTCGGGCTTGGGAGTCAGAGGTCATGGGTTTTAATCCCGGCTCCGCCGCTTGTCAGCTGTGTGACTTTGGGCAAGTCACTTAACTTCTCTGTGCCTCAGTTACCTCATCTGCAGAATGGGGATTAAGACTATGAGCCCCTTGTGAGAACAACCTGATCACCTTGTATCCCCCTAGCACTTAGAACAGTGCTTTGCACATAGTAAGCGCTTAACAAATACCATTATTATTATTATTATTATTGTACCCTTCCTCTGCCTCTTCCCTTCTGATCGTTTCATCTTGTATCCATCCAGTGCCTCGCACAATGCTTGGCCTGTGGTAAGCGCTTAACGGAGACCAGGATTCAATCAATTTTATTTATCAAATGATTACTGTGTGCAGAGCACTCTACTAAGCACTTGGGAGGATCCAACACAACCATATAACAGACACAACGAGCACAATTATTTGTGTTGTTATATTCCCCCCGCAAAGGATATGAAACCATATCCTTCACTCTTCCAGGCCTCCAGCTTCTCTGTCCGGTTCTCCAGCCTTCAATCAATCAATCAATCAATAGTATTTATTGAGCGCTTACTGTGTGCAGAGCACTGTACTAAGCACTTGGGAAGTACAAGTTGGCAACATAGAGAGACAGATTCCCCAAAATGCAGGGCTTCCGGGTGTGTTAACAGCATAGAGCTCAGGACTGGGAGTCAGAAGGACCTGGGTTCTAAAGCCAGCTCTGCCGCTTGTCTGCTGTGTGATCTTGGGCAAGTCACTTCACTTCTCTGTTCCTCAGTTACCTCGGTTACTTCAGTTACTTCTTCAGTTAGCTAATGTGTAGATTAACTTGTACCTACCCCAGCGCCTACTACAGTGCCCGGCACATGGTAAGCGCTTAACAAAAACCGTTTAAAAAAATTCCCAAGAGTCACAGACAACTTCCTCCTGGAGGGAATCGCAGCTCCCGGCCCCCAGATCCAACCTGCTGCGCAGTGTGAATTCCTAGTCTTCAGGCCCACAGAGGGCAGGACCCAATGTGCCTCCTTCTACTCTCCCTCCCTCTCCTAGCCCACCTCTCCATCTCCAGCCTCCCATATGCCCATCTTCCCTTTTTTTATGATGCTGATGATGGCATTTATTAAGCGCTTACTATGTGCAAAGCGCTGTTCTAAGTGCTGGGGAGGTTATAAGGTGATCAGGTTGTCCCACAGGGGGCTCGCAGTCTCTAATCCCCCTTTTACAGATGAGGTAACTGAGGCTCAGAGAAGTGAAGTGACTTGCCCAAAGTCACACAGCTGACAATTGACGAAGTCGGGATTTGAACCCATGACCTCTGACTCCAAAGCCTGTGCTCTTTCCACTGAGCCACGCTGCTTTGTTAAGTGCCAGGCACTGCGGGTGTAGATACAAAATAATCGAGTTGGACACCGTCCGTGTCCCACATGAGGACTCACCGTCTGAATAATAATAATAATAATGGCATTTATTAAGCGCTTACTATGTGCAAAGCACTGTTCTAAGCGCTGATCTGTGACAGATGAGGGAACTGAGGCACAGAGAAGAGAATTGATTTGCCCAAGGCCACAGAAGAGACAAGTGGCAGGGGCAAGATTAGAACCCAGGTCCTTTTGACTCCCAAGCCTTTGCTCTATCCACTAGACCAACACTGCTTCTCTTTCCCCCTTCCTCCTTCCTTGCTTCCCCATCCCTGGAAACCTGGAGCAGCAGCATGGCCTATTCATTCATTCATTCAATCGTATTTATTGAGCGCTTACTGTGTGCAGAGCACTGTACTAAGCACTTGGGAAGTACAAGCCGGCAACATATAGAGACAGGCCCTAACCAACAGTGGGCTCACAGTCTAGAACATGTGCCTGGGAGTTAGAAGGGCCTGGGTTCTAATTCCGGCTCTGTCACTTATCTGCTGTGGAACCTGGGGCGACTCACTTAACTTCTCTGCATCTCAGTCTTCTCAATGGGGACTAAGACAGAGTCTTGCAGCTACCCCAGCTCTGGGGTACACAGTAAGGGCTGGCACATAGTAAGGGCTTAACAAATACCATAAAAAAAAAAAAGGAGAGTGAAACTGACTCCAAGCTGGAGAATCCAGTGTTGACCTTTGGCCTTGGATTGTAGGCCTGGTTCTCTGCGGCAGGTTTTCCAGGAAGTCCTATTCTTGCCCTGACGGCACAAGCGGATAAAGGGCGAGGGTGATTTATTAACACTTTAGCCTAAAATAAGTCACTCTTAGTCAATCGTAATTATTGAGCGCTTACTGTGTGCAGAGCACTGTACTAAACACTTGGGAGAGTACACTATAACAGTATAACAGACACAATCCCTGCCCACAATGAGCTTACAGTTAGAGGAGCTAAGAAAGAGGGTTGGTCACTATCAGCAGCTGAATTTACTGAGGACCTACTGTGAACAGTGCAATATCCTAAGAACCCGCCAGCCACAGAGGCCTGCACTGTATGGCTACAGAGAGCTGAGTGCTGCATTAGTTGCCTACTATGTGCAGAATGCTGTACTGAGCGTTTGGAAGACATCGTCAAAGCTCCAGACGCAGCCCCCTCCCCTGAGGCGCTTACGAGGTACCAGTGGGGGAGACAAGCAAACACAAGTCGTATAATAATAATAATGGTATTTGTTAAGCACTTACTATGTGCCAAGCACTGTTCTAAGCACTGGGGTAGATACAAGGTGATCAGATTGTCCCACGGGGGGCTCACAGTCTTAATCCCCATTTTACGGATGAGGGAACTGAGGCCCAGAGAAGTGAAGTGACTTGCCCAAAGTCACACAGCGGACAAATGGCGGAGCCGGGATTTGAACCCATGACCTCTGACTCCAAAGCCCGCTCTCTTTCCACTGGGCCACGCTGCTTCTCACAAAACTAAATACATAAACCATTCCCATCTGATGCTATGATGACCAGAGAGGAAGAGATCAATCTTGGATTTCCTCCCGGAGGAGGCAGGCTTTCAGGAAGCTTGAAAGTCAGGGAAAATGATGCTTTGGCAAATATAAGCAGCAAAGGCGTTCCCCCCAGGGGCGAGGGTGTGAGCGACGAACTGGACTCGGCTGCAAAATTAAATAATGATAAGGAGGCCTTATGTTTGTCATCTCTCCAGCCAGTTCTTCTCTGCTAAGGACAAAAAAGACCCGCAATTGAACTTCTGGGCCTTGAAGGTAAATGAATAGTCTGGACCAGCCCCTTCCCCAGCTGCCAGGGGAACTAGACTGTTCAACCTCCCTGGAATGGGAGGAATGGGCACGAGGTTGGCCTAGGTGGGTTAAGGAGGGGACGTCAGAGGGGCGGGGATATCTTTTCTCCCCCCTGCCCGAGCCCGGCCCGGTCCAGCCCGGCATAATCCCTGCACATGTGGTGGTTCCGGCGCTTCAAAGTGGGAAGCGAGGCAGCAGAAGTCCTTTCCCAGTCCTCCCGTCTTGCCCCGCTAGTCCCGGCTCTACCCCTGGTCTGCTGTGTGACCTTGAGCAAGTCACTTCACTTCTCAGGGCTTCAGTTACCTCATCTGTAAAAGGGGGATTAAAATGGTGAGCCCATTGCGGGACAGGGGATTTGTACTTCCCAAGCTGCCAAGCTTCCCAAGCTTTCCACGCTGCTTAGAGAAGCAGCGTGGCTCGGTGGAAAGAGCCCGGGCTTTGGAGTCAGAGGTCATGGGTTCTAATCTCGGCTTCGCCACTTGTCAGCTGTGTGATTTTGGGCAAGTCCCTTAACTTCTCTATGCTTCAGTTCCCTCCTCTGTAAAATGGGGATTAAGACTGTGAGCCCCCCTGTGGGACAACCTGATCACTTTGTAATCTCCCAGCATTTAGAACAGTGCTTTGCACAAAGTAAGCACCTAGTAAATGCCATTAATAATAAATAAATAATAATGGCATTTATTAAGTGCTTACTGTGTGCAAAGCACTGTTCTAAGCACTGGGGGGCTACAAAGTGATCAGGTTGTCCCACGTGGGGCTCACAGTCTTAATCCCCATTTTACAGATGAGGTAACTGAGGCTTAGAAAAGTTAAGTGACTTGCCCAAGGTCACACAGCAGACATGTGGTGGAGCATGGATTCGAACCCATGACCTCTGACTCCAAAGCCCAGGCTCTTTCCACTGCACCACGCTGCTTCCCGTATTATCATTATTACAGTGCTCTGCACACAGTAAGCACTCAATTAACATGAGTGAATGAATGACAGGGACTGTGTCCAACCTGATTAGCTTATATCCATGCTGGTGCTTAGTACAGTGCCTGGAACACAGTAAGCGCTTAACATATACCACAATTATTATTATTAGTCCAGCAGCCTGTCATCTGTGGCTATAGGGCGGTAGCATTGCGGGGGAGTGGTGGGGGGGTTGGGGGGAGGGGGAGAGACTGTGGGGAAGCTACAGCCAGGACAGGGGCTGGTTCAACCACAAAATAATAATAATAATAATAATAATAATGGCATTTATTAAGCACCTACTATGGGCAAAGCACTGTTCTAAGCACTGGGGAGTTTACAAGGTGATCAGGTTGTCCCACAGGGTGCTCACAGTCTTAATCCGCCATTTTACAGATGAGGTAACTGAGGCCCAGAGAAGTGAAGTGACTTGCCCAAAGTCACACAGCTGACAAGTGGCAGAGCTGGAATTTGAACCCATGACTTCTGACTCCAAAGCCTGGGCTCTTTCCACTGAGCCAAGCTGCTTCTCCAGGGACAAAACAGGGACTGAACTGTTCAAAGCAAGGCATAATGTTTAGAGCACGGGCCTGGGCGTCAGAAGGTCATAAATTCTAATCCCTGCTCTGCCGCTTGTCTGCTGTGTGACCAGGGGAAAGTCATTTCACTTCTCTGGCCCTCAGTTACCTCATCTGTAAAATGGGGATTGAGACTGTGAGACTCACGTGAGACAGGGACTGTGTCCAACGTGAGTTGCTTGTATCCGCCCCAGCGCTTACTGCTGTGCCTGACACATAGTAAGCACTTAACAAATACCACAATTATCATTATTATTGTAAAAAAAAACTCAGAAAGGAAGGGCTAAACCAACAGAAAAAAGGAGGCTGTAGGGATTTTGAGGGGAGTAGGTCAGGGCCAGATGTGGAATTGGGTGGGGTGCCACAGGGAAAGAACCTCGGGATGGGGGGAGCAGTTAATGATGGGTGGGGAGGGAGCGGGAGAGGTCAGGATCAGATCAGGAGGAGGGAATGAGTTCATCTGACCATCAGGGAGAATCACCAGGGAGGGGCCACACGTTTATGTTCTCTGGGAGGTAGACTGTGAGCCCGCTGTTGGGTAGGGACCGTCTCTATATGTTGCCAACTTGTACTTCCCAAGCGCTTAGTACAGTGCTCTGCACACAGTAAGCGCTCAATAAATACGATTGATTGATTGAATGAATGAATGAATGAATGAATGAATGAATGAATGAATGGAACTAGTGTTAGTGTTGTAGGGTCAAAATTGATTCATTCATTTTCAGTCATATTTATTGAGCGCTTACTGTGCGCAGAGCACTGTACTAAGTGCTTGGAAAGTACAATTTGGCAGCAGAGACAATCCCTACCCAACAACAGGCTCAAAGTCTAGAAGACTGATGACTTGTCAAATTGAAACCGGAGGCAAATTTAGAAAGAATGTGAATGCTATTTGCTGCTCACTCCAAACATTGTTAATAATAATAATAATAATAATAATAATGGTATTTTTAAAATGCTTACTATGTGCCAAGTACTGTTCTAAGAGCTGGGGTAGATAAAGGGTAATCAGGTTGTCCCACGTGGGGCTCACAGTTTTAATCCCCATTTTCCAGATGAGGTAACTGAGATACAGAGAAGTTAAGTGACTCGTCCAAAATCACACAGCTGATAAGGGGCGAAGCCGGGATTAGAACCCATGACCTCTGACTCCTAAACCCGTGCTCTTTCCACCAAGCCACACTGCTTCTCTGCTTAAGGTATGTCTATATGGAGATTTTAAAGAGGAAATGGATTATTATCATGATTATTTCTGTATTTGATTGACACTTTGCACAAGCACAATGTTGAATGCTAGAAAATTGTACAAGAGTACTGAATTAGCTATGGTTGCCGACCCTCAAGAGATACAGCATGGCCTAGTGGATAGAGCATTGTCCTGGGAGTCAGAAAGACCTAGGTTCTAATCCTAACCCTGACACTTGTCTGCTGTGTGACTTTGGGTAAGTCACTTAACTTCTCTGTGCCTTAGTTTCCTCATCTGTAAAATGTGGTTTAAGACTATGAGCCCCACGTGGAACATAAACTGTGTCCAACCCGATTAGCTTGTATCTACCCCAGCACTTGGTACAGTGCCTGGAACATAGTACTTAACAAATGACGTAATAAATAAATAAAAATAATAGGCTCACAGTCTAAAAGTAGGCTTAGAGGAGAGGAGAAGGAAGATCACCATGCTGAGAGAGAAATAAAAGGGTCACTTTGGCAAAAACAACAATTCAGCAAGCAAGGATACTGAGTGATAGATTAGCCCCTGCCTCAAAGCATTAATGTGCATATCCTCATTCTGTGCTGCTTCCCCTAACTGTAATTTATTTTAATGTCTGATTCCCCTACTAGACTATAAGCTCCCTGAAGGCTGGGATCACGTCTACCAACTCTATTAATAATCACGGCATTTATTAAGTGCTTACTATGTGCAAAGCACTGTTCTAAGTGCTGGGGAGGTTACAAGGTGATCAAGTTGTCCCCCGGGGGGCTCACAGTCTTAATCCCCATTTTACAGATGAGGTAACTGAGGCCTGGAGAAGTGAAGTGACTTGCCCAAAGTCACACAGCTGACAATTGGCGGAGCCGGGATTTGAACCCATGACCTCTGACTCCAAAGCCCAGGCTCTTTCCACTGAACCACACTGCTTCCCCTATTCTACTGCAACTCTATTGTAGTGTACTCTCCCAAGCACTTAGTAGAGTGCTCTGCACACAGTAAATGTTTCAGAAATACCATTGATTGATTGATACTGCAGCATTTATCACTACTGGGGAGGAAAGGTCCCTGGGATTTTCCATGTTTCTGGCAGGGATATCTTTTGGTCTGAACAATTTTACAGTTAAACCACAAGATTATTCTCTCCACTTATGTGCTCTGCCCATACGTAATAAAGCACCTAATAAATACAATTGTTGTTGATGATGATGATGACGATGAGAAGGAGTGTGGCGTAGTGGATAGAGCCTGGGCCTGGGAATCAGAAGGTCATGGGTTCTAATCCTGGCTCTTCCACTCATCTGCTGTGAGCCCTTGGACAAGTCACTTCACTTCTCTGTGCCTCGGTTACCTCATCCATAAAATGGGGATGGAGGCTGTGAGCTCCATGTGGGTCAGAGACTGTTCCCAACCTGATTAACCTGTATTTACCCCGGCGCTTAGAACTGTGCTTGGAACATAGTAGGCACTTAACAAATACAATAATAATAATAATAATAATAATGGCATTTGTTAAGCACTTACTATGTGCAGAGCACTGTTATAAGCGGTGGGGGGGTTACAAGGTGATCAGGTTGTCTCACGTGGGGTTCACAGTCTTAATCCCCATTTTACAGATGAGGTCACTGAGGCTCAGAGAAGTGAATTGACTTGCCCAAGTCACACAGCAGACATGTAGCAGAGTCGGAATTTGAACCCACGACCTCTGACTCCAAAGCCCATGCTCTTTCCACCGAGCCAAGCTGCTTCTTGATGATGGTGATGATGATGACGATGACTTCCACCAGGCGGGACTTTCCCACAGTGATGGTGAACAGAAAGGAGTTCTAGAGCTGTTAGTAAAACAAAATTTAAAAAAAAAAAATTTAAGATGTGTCTCATCTTCCTTTCAGATCTGAATAGTAAGTGGTCCAACCAAAACTATATGGGCAGTTTCTCTTGTTTTTGTTACTAAGTAATCTCCCCCTTCTAGACTGTGAGCCCACTGTTGGGTAGGGATCGTCTCTATATGTTGCCAACTTGTACTTCCCAAGCGCTTAGTACAGTGCTCTGCACACAGTAAGCACTCAATGAATACGATTGAATGAATTAATTAATTTCTATTAAAGGACTTCTTGTCTCATGCCGTCGAGCCGTTTCTGACCCATAGAGACACCAGGGACACTTCTCTTCTAGAACGCCCCGCTCTCCACCTGCAATCGTCCTGGTAGTGTATCCACAGAGTTTTCTTGGTCAAAATACAGAAGTGGTTTACCATCGCAGCCTTCCGTGCAGTAAACCCGAGTCTCTGCGCTAGACTCTCTCCCATGCCGCTGTTGGCTGGCATGGGTGAGTTTTGACTTGTAGCAGATTGCCTTCCACTCTCTAGCCACTGGCCAAGCTAGGAATGGAAAGGGTAGGCCTCTGCTTGACTCTCCCTCTCATAGCTGAAACTAGCAGAGTACTGGAAACTCTCCAGGTGTGACCCTGAGAGGGGTGACTTCTAGGGGGAGTAAAAGCCTTTTAAAGCCATCTGAAACCAATAAGGGTATTGCCATAGCAGCTGTGCTTAACCTGCCTTCCCCCAGGAACTTCACCGTTTCACCTCAAGTAGCTGCCACACAAGTCCTCCTTCTTACTCCTCCAGCAAAATCCTCCCTAAAGTCAGAGAAGTGCAGTTACAGTTAGAGCAGATCCATCCATCCATCAAGGGTATCTACTGAGCACTTACTAGATGCAGAGCACTGGGCTAAGTGCTTGGGAAAGGACAACACAATGCAGTTGGAAGAGATGATCCCTGCCCTCAAGGTGCTTGCAATCAAGTGGAGCTTATATGTGTAAAGGGAAGCTACTGTTTTTGCTCTCACTGCAACCAGCTTCCTGAGGACTCTTCCTCAGGGGTTGTGTGGACATTTCCCGCCTCTCCCAGGAGAGGCCCGGTCTGTCTTCTCCATCTGCTACCACTTCTTGCCTAGTGACTCAGTGGTTCCCTCCTCGTCAAGGAGCCCAGCCAGAAGCAGCTCAGCAAAAAACAGATGGGAAAAGGAGATCCTTGAGAGCAGGGATCGTGTCTGCCAACTGAATCGTCCTCTCCCAAACACTTAGTACGTTCCTCTCTGCAAAGTCAGGGCTCATTAAATACCACTGATGGATTGAAGAAGGAGCAGCCACTGGCTGTTTCCTCCCTATTGCTTTGGTAATGATTGTGGTATTTTTTAAGCACTTAATATGTACCTCCTTGACCTTCCTGCTGCTTTTGACATTGCGGAGACACCCACTTCTTCTGGAAACATTATGTCACCTTGGCTTCACCAATGCTGTCCTCTTCTGGTTCTCCTATGTCCCTGACCACTCCTTCTCAGTCTCTTTTTCAGGCTCCTCCTCTGCCTCCCACTATCTAATTTGGACGGACCTCAAGGCTCAGTTCTGGATCTCCTGCTATTCTGCATTGACAACCCACTCCCTTCTTTGGAAAACTCATTTAGTCCTATGCCTTCAACTAACATCTCTAAGCAGATGACTCCCAAATCTACCTCTCCAGCCCCGACCTCTTTCCTTCTTTGCAGTCTCGTATTTCTTCCTGCCTTTGGGACATCTTTACTTGGGTGTCCTGAGGACACCACAGACTTGACATGTCTGAAACAGACCGCCTCTTCTCACCACCCAAATTCCGTCCTCTCCCGGCCTTTCCCTTCACTGTAGATGGCACCACCACCCTCCCTGTCTCACAAGCCCTTAACTTTGGCATTATCTTTGACTCATTTCTCTCATTCAATCTGTCGAGAATTCCTTCCAGTTCTACCTTCACAACATCTGAAGAATCAACCCTTTTCTCTCCATCCAAACTGCTGCCACATTGATCCGAACTTTTATCATTTCCTGCCTTGACTACTATACATTGCTGAGCTCTCTTCATCCTGGCTCTCTCCTCTCCATTCTCTGCCGCCCTGCGCTCTGCATACGGTAAGTGCTCAATAAATACAATTGAATGAATTGAATGAATGAATTTTTCTGAAAAACCACTCTATCCATATCTTCCCACTCCTCAAAAACCTCCAGTGGTTGTCCATCCACCTTTGCATCAAAGAAAAGCTCCTCATCATCGACTTTCAAGAACTCAATCAGCTTTCTCTCTCTTACCTGACCTCGGTGATTTTCTACTACAACCCAACCCACGTACTCCACTCCTTTTAATACCAACCCACTCTCTGTACATCAATCCTGTCAATCCCAATCAATTAAGCAAGTAGTGATATTTATTGATTGCTTACGGTGTTCCAAGCACTGTACTAAGACCTTGGGAAAGTATAACATAATAGGGTATGTGGGCGCAGTCTATCAATCAATGAATCATATTTACTGAGTGTTTACTGTGGATAGAGAACATACTAAGTGCTTGGGAAAAGGTAGTATAACAGAATTGATAGACATGTTCCCTGCTCACAGTGAGTTTACAGTCTAGAGGGAGAGACAGGTGTTGACATAAGTGAATTACAGATATGTACATAAATTCCATGGGGCTGAAGGAAGGGTGGATAAAAGATGTAAATCCAAGTACAAGGGAGACACAGAAGGGAATGGGAGAAGAGGGAATGAAGGCTTATTTAGGAAAGGCCTCAGAGTAGATATGCTTTTAATAAGGCTTTGAAGGTGGGGAGAATGATCGTCTGTAGGATATGAAGAGGGAAGTCATTCCGGGCCAGAAGCAGGACATGAGATAGACAAGATTGAGATACAGTGAGAAGGGTAGCATTAGAGAAGCGAAGTGTGTGAGCCAGGATGTAGTAGGAGAGTAGCAAGGTGAGGTGAGTGGGGGTAAGGTAATCTAGTGCTTTAAATCTGATCGTAAGGAGTTTCTGTTCGATGCGGAGGTGGCTGGGCAACCACTGGAGGTTCTTGAGGAGTGGAGAAGCATGGACTGAATGTTTCTGTAGAAAAATGATCTGGACAACAGAGTGAAATATGGACTGGAGTGGGGAGGGACAGAACACAAGGAGATTAGTGAGGAGGCTGATGCAGTAGTCGAACAGGGATAAAATTAGTGCTTGGATTAACTTGGTAGCAGCTTGGATGGAGAGACAAGGATGGATGTTGTGATATCAGTGATATTGTGAAGGGTTAACTAACAGAATTCGGTGACAGATTGAATATATAGGTTGAATGAGAGAGATGAGTCTAGGATAATGCCAAGGTCATGGGCTTGTGAGACAGGGAGGTTGGTGGTGCTGTCCACAGGGATGGAAAAGTCATGGGGAACACAGGGTTTGGGTGGGAAGATAAGGAGCTCTGTTTTGGGCCTCTTCCAAGAGGCCTTCCCTGACTAAACCCTCATTTTCCCTATCCCTCTGGTCAACTGTGCACTTGGCTGTATATCCGTTAAACATTTTGATACTCTCTCCAGTCACACAGCACTTATGTAAATATCCCCACTATTTACTATTACTTTATTCTACTATTACTATACGTGGCTCAGTGGATGAGAGCATGGCTCAGTGGAAAGAGCACGGGCTTTGCAGTCAGTGGTCATGGGTTCAAATCCTGACTCCACCAATTGTCAGCTGTGTGACTTTGGGCAAGTCACTTCACTTCTCTGTGCCTCAGTCACCTCATCCGTAAAATGGGGATTAAGAATATGAGCCCCCCGTGGGACAACCAGATCACCTTGTAACCTCCTCAGTGCTTAGAACAGTGCTTTGCACATAGTAAGTGCTGAATAAATGCCATCGTTATTATTATTACTATTTCCCCTATCTGTAATTTATTTTAATATCTGTCACCCCCTATAGACTGTAACCTCCTCATGGACAAGGATCAAATCAACCATCAACCAACTATGTCGTATTGAAGTTTCCCAAGCTCTTAATAAGGTGCACTGCACACAGTAAGTTCTCAGTAAATACTATTGATTGATCGCCACCCTGTAGTAAGTATTGGGGCAGATACAAGATAATCAGGTTGGACACAGTCCCTGTCCCACATGGGGCTCACAGCTCAGGAACAGGTATACTGCATTTTTACGGATGAGGAAACTGAAATCCAGAGAAGTGATTTGCCCAAGATCACACAGCCGGAGAGTGGCAGAGGCAGCACTAGAACCAGGGTCTCCTGACTCCTGGGCTCTTTCCAGTAGGCTAGGCTGCTTATTTTTATTCCCACGCTTCTTCAATCCCTGGTTGGAAAGCCTCTGGATGTGGAATAGCAACCCCATCCAAGTGCTGTTCTCTAAGTTGTGCAGAGAATTCCCAAATCAAATCGGCACAGTTTGATTGCAATAGAATGAGCTTAATTTAGCTAAAGTGATGCCTTACACTAGTGGCATGAAACCATTGCCTTGTAGGATTCAACTGTCCTATAGTTGGCAATCCACCCTTCCTTTCTGTGTAGTAGCTAGAAATAATAGTGGATTATGGTGAGCCCTGAAGAAAAATTTCGTGCAAACCTTGGGGTCTGCCATGGAACTGCTTCCTTGAGGTAAATTTGCAACGACTTAGCAGGGTGAACTGCCGACCTGGCAATTCATTCATTCATTCATTCATTCAATCATATTTATTGAGCACTTACTGTGTGCAGAGCACTGTACTAAGCGCTTGGGAAGTACAAGTCGGCAACATATAGAGATGGTCCCTACCCAACAGCAGGCTTACAGTCTAAGAAGGGGGAGAGACCCAGGGAAATGGTATTTGTTAAGTGCTTACTATAAGCCAGGCATTGCACCAAATGATGGGGTAGATAGAAGCTAATCAGGTTGGTTGCAGTCCATGTCCCACATAGGGTTCACAGTCTTAATGCCCATTTTACAGATGAGGTTACTGTTACTGGGGCACAGAGAAGTTAAATGACTTGCCTAAAGTCCCACCGCCAACAAGTGGTGGAACTAGGATTAGAACCCAAGTCCCTCTGACTCTCAGAGTAGTGCTCTATCCACTGGGCCAAGCTGCTTCTCAGTCATAGATGTGATTGTCCAGAATTGCAACCTGCACAAACAAGTCAAAGCAAGGGATCAGCCAACTTTCCGTGTGATTCATGTCAGAGACTGTTGTAACAGAGCAGAACTATGGATTTAGTGAGCCGGGAGAGACCTGAAGAGGTGTTCAGACCAGTCCCCGACCTTGAAGCAGAACAAAGTGAGAAGCAGTGTGGTCCAGTGGGAAGAGAGAGAACAGTCCTGAGCGTCGGAGGCTCCGGCTTCTTGGCCCGGCTCTGCCACTTGCCTGCTGTGTGACCTTGGGCAAGTCACTTAGCTTCCCTGGACCTCACTTTCCTCATCTGTAAAATGGGGGCTCAATACCTGTTCTCCTTCCCATGAGCTTCAATGGGACAAAGACTGTGTCTCACCTGATTAACATCTATCTGCTCAGCTTAGTGCAGAGCGTATGAGCCTGGGAGTCGGAAGGACCTGAGTTCTAATCCTGCCTCCACCACTTGTCTGCTGTGTGACCTTGGGCAAGTCACTTCACTTCTCTGTGCCTCAGTTACCTCATCTGTAAAATGGAGATTAAGACTGTGAGCCCCATGTGGGATATGGACTGTGTCTAACCCAATAGCTTGTACCTACCCCAGTGTTTAGAACAGTGCTTGACACATAGTAAGTGCTTAACAAATACCATTATTATTATATTTAGCATGGTGCTTGGCATAGAGTAAGCGCTTAACAAGTACCACAATTATTATTAAGAAAGTCTTCATCTTTCAGGAGATTTTCTTCTTCTTGGTAAACTTGTCATGGTCAGGGAACTTGTCTACTAACTCTCTTATATTGTATTCTCCTATATGCGTAATACAGTGCTCTGCACACAGCAAGTACTCTAGAAACATATGATTGATTGGTTGATTGGCATTGCTAACATTTATTAAGTACTTACAATGTGCAAAGTCCTGACTAAGCACTGGGACAGATATAAGGAAATCACTTCAGACGTGATTCCTGCCCCACAAAGAACTCAGAATCATAGCAACACAGTGAAAATCAGTTAAAATTCAGTGGTGAAAATTTTATAAGCTAAAATGTAGGGCAGTCCTCAGGTTTCTTACTGCCCAGTGCTCTGCATAGTGTATGAACTGAGTCCCTGGTTCTGCATACAATAGTAGTAATGGTATTCATTAAGCATTTATTGGGTCTAGGCAACTTCTGGGGCCTTGTCTTACTGCAGGAATCACAATGAGGGCAAATTGACTTATAGAACAGTAACTACTAAGTACCAAACAGCAATAAATTCCAAATTCAGCAATGCAAGACCAGGATGTAAAACAAAGAAGCTAATTCAGTTCTCTAAGGGAGTCCTCTAACTGCCTTTGATTATCAACCTACCCCTTCCACTCTGATCAGATCAAAGGATCAATGGGGCTTGGTTCGGAGGTGTTCTGGGGGTCACAATGAGGCTGGATCCTTGGCGCAGCTTCAGGGACGGCAGGGATCAATCAATCAATCAATCAATAGAATTTATTGAGTATTTACTCTGTGCAGGGCACTGTACTAAGTCACTTGGGAGAGTTATTATTATCATCAAGTGACCTCGAATCATTTCCGATTCATAGCAACTCTATGGATATATTTTCTCCAGAATGCCACCACTTGTCAGATGTGTGACTTTGGGTAAGTCACTTCACTTCTCTGTGCCTTAGTTACCTCACCTGTAAAATGGGGATTAAGACTGTGAGCCAAATGTGGGACAATCCGATTACAGTGTATCTACTGCAGTACTTAGAACAGTGCTTGCCACAGGGTAAGCGCTTAACAAATACCATCATCAACATCCTCCTCCTCATCATCATCCTCATCATCAACATCCTGTCTTCTGCCATAATCCATAACCTTGCTAACGGTTCTTTCATTTTCATTGATATGGTCTCTATCCATCTAGCTGTTGGTCTGCCTCTTCCACGTTTTCCCTGGACTTTTCCTAGCATTAGTGTTTTCTCCAGAGAATTAGTCCTCCTGATTATGTGTCCAAAATATGCTAACCTTAGGTGAGTCATTTGGCCTTCCAAAGACCATTTTGGCTTAATTTGCTCCAAAATCCATTTGTTTGTTTTTCGGGCAGTCCATGGTATTCACAAAAGCCTTCTCCAACACCACATTTTAAAAGAATCAATGCTCTTTTTATCCTGTTTTTTTCACCAGCTTTCAGAACCATATATTGCCACTGAAAACACCATATGACTGACACTTTGTATTTCTATGGCAATTGTTACATCAGCACATTTCATGATTTTTTCCAGGCTCTTCAAGGGAAATCTTCCTAACATTAATCTTTGGTGTATTTCTTGACTACTAGTTCCTTTATTATTGACTATTGATCCCAGGAGAGAAAAATTGTCTTGGAAGAGTACAATACAACAATACACTAGACACATTCCCTGCCCACAGTGACCTTACAGGCTAGAGGGGTAGACAGGAAGCAGCGAGGTCAGATTGGCATGGGTGGAACTCAGTACACTGCTGCATATTAGATTAGTCACCTTCTTGATCCCCTCTCCTCAAAACCCTCTGGGAGTTTGCCCATCTCTCCCTATGGCACACAAAAACTCCAAGCCATTGGCTTCAGGGCTTTCTGCCAGCTCTCTCCACCTTATACTTCGACTCTCTTCACCCACACTCCTCGCTCCACCCAAGTCTATCTTTTAACTGTACTCTGCTCTTTGAGTACCCCTGGTTCATGCTGTTACCTTGGGCAGGAATGCCCTTCCTCCCTAAATCCACCAGACCTTTGCCTTCCCACTTTCAAAGTCCTCCTAAAAGCTCTCCTGCTCCCAACCAAAACTTTGAGGTGCATTAACTGAAAAGGGGCCTCTTGTATCTATCCAATTACACCCAGCCCTGGCACCAGTGTAGCATAAACAGATATCTGTTTATGTATCCGTTTCCACTGAACATTCAATGTATTTATTTTTATTTCACTGTTTGTAAATATTCTTGTCTGTCTCCCCAGTTAGCTCTTTGTGATAAAGGAATGCACCTTGCATGTCTGTTCTACCTTCCCATGCATTGCACTCAGTAGCTACTTAATCAGTGCCATCATTATTACTTACTAGGCATTCAGTACACTGCCCCACATGCAGCACAATGGGTCCTACACAGTAGGAGCAATGAATGAAAGAATGAACAGTGAACTGAATGATGAATTAAAGAATCCTATTGCTATCCCATGTATCCGAAGCTTTTGGAAGAGCCTTAACATAAGCCCATTGTTGGGTAGGGACAATCTCTATATGTTGCCAACTTGTACTTCCCAAGCGCTTAGTACAGTGCTCTGCACACAGTAAGCGCTGAATAAATACGATTGAATGAATGAATGAATAGGGAAGTGGGTTCTAATGAACTGGCGAATGTCTGATTCATGAGCAAAATCCAAGAAAAATCATGAAAAAAAAGCAGTTTGGCCACAAAGTGATGTCACCAAAATAGACTGGCTCTCTGATCCGCTAGGCCATAATTCAAATATGAAGCCCATTAAGAGAAAGAATCAGGTTCTTGGAAAATACAGATGGCAAAGTGGTATGCTTAGGAGTTGGTAAAGTTATTTGCAAAGGTCAAAAATTACAGCAAATTTGGACATTTGAGGGAACTGGAATTCCCTTTGCTCATTTTCCAAAAAAAAATAGTACCGTGTCCCTTCTGTGCCCTAGTTCTTCCCATTACTGGAGGGGTGAAGTTAGGGGCGTGAAAATCCACCTTCAAAGACTTCAAGCCTTTCTTACCTTGCATCTTCAGGCTTGGAGACAAAGAAAGGTCTTCCCCAGTGCTAAAGGAGTATTTACTGTGTAACAATGATGGTATTTGTTAAGCATTTACTACATGCCAGGCGTGTAGTAAGCACTGGTGTGGATATAATTTGACACAGTGCCTGTCCCATGTGGGGCTCATAGTCTCAATCCCCATTTTACAGATGATCTAACTGAGGCCCAGGGAAGTGAAGTGATTTGCACATGGTCACACAGCAGACAAGTGGAAGAGCCAGAATTAGAACCCATAAGCTTCTAACTCCCAAGCCCTTACTGTATCCACTACACCATAAGTACCTGATACCTATATATCCTTAGAATGAAGAGAAAGAAAGGGGCTTTGAGTACTGCAAGAAAGCTGTGCACTGCATCAAAGAATTTCAGGAAGCAGTCTGGGAGCGTACATAATGATTAAATCCCTTTCAAGAATTTTGGGGTGTTTTCCCCTCATTTTTGCGGTAATCTTGTACTCCAAGTCTTATCACTTTAAAGCAAATGACTATAGGGGAACCCTCAGGTGAAATTAAAGTGTATCTTTGGAGTTGGAATTAGAATAAAATGGATTCTCTAATCCAATGTTAAGGGAAATGTTAAGTTGTAATTATTTCTCAGGTCAGTTTTCTTAATTCATTATCTTCAGAGGAATAATAATAACCGTTTTCTAAGAATTTACTATATGCCAAGCACTGTACTAAGCTCTGGGGTACATATAAAATAATCAGGTGTCACATGGGGCTCACAAGACCTCCAGGCATTGAACAGGCATGGAATCCCCATTTTACAGATGAGGGAACTGAGGCCCAGAGAAGTGACTAGCCTAAATTCATACAGCCAGTACATGGCAGAGTCTGGATTAGAACCCAGGTCCTCTGATTCCTAGGCCCATGCTCTATGCACTAGACCATTGATTCATTAATTCATTCAATAATAATAATAATGTTGGTATTTGTTAGGCGCTTACTATGTGCAAAGCACTGTTCTAAGCACTGGGGTAGGTACAAGGTGATCAGGTTGTCCCACGAGAGGCTCACAGTCTTCATCCCCATTTTACAGATGAGGGAACAGAGGCCCAGAGAAGTGAAGTGACTAGCCCAATGTCACACAGCAGACATTTGGCGGAGCCGGGATTCGAACCCATGACCTCTGACTCCAAAGCCCGGGCTCTTTCCACCGAGCCACGCTGCTTCTCTAATATTCAATATTCTAATATTCAATCATATTTACTGAGCACTGTACTAAGCTCTTGGAAAGTACAATAGAGCAATAAAGAGAGACAATCCCTGTCCCCCATTCTATTCTTCACCCAGCTATTCTGCTGAGGCTGGTCAAATCCCTACTACTTTATGCATGCATTTTGTAGTATTCATTCATTCGTTCAATTGCATTCATTGAGCACTTACTGTGTGCAGAGCACTATACTAAGTGCTTGGAAAGTACAGTTTAGCAATAAAGAGAGACAATTCCTGCCTACACCAGGCTTACAGTCTAGAAGGGGGAGATAGATATCAAAACAAGTAAACAGACATCGATAGAAATAATTAGAATTATATAGATATATAAAAGTATACATATGCCCCATAAGTGTTGTGGGGCAGTGAGAGGGGGTAAAGAGAAAAGGAGCAAGTAGAGGTGACGTGGAAGCAGGGGGAGCTGAGGAAAAGGGGGTTTAGTCTGGGAATGCCTCTTGGAGGAGGTGAGTCTTCTTAATTAGAAGGCTCTTAATTAAGCCTTCTTAATTAGAATTTCTAATTAGACAATTAATGTGTTATTGGACGGTTTGGTTCCCACTGTCAATCTCCACCCTTGTTGGAGACTTCTTCTCCTCCCTCCCTCTCAGCGCCTGTGGACTAGCTGCCGCATTTCCAAGCGGAAGTGTGTGTGTGTGTGTGTGTATTGTGGGGTGTGTGTGTGTGTATTGTGGTGTGTGTGTGTGTGTTTGTGTGTGTGTATTCCCTGCAGGGAAGGGGCTGAAAAGGCAGGAGATCTTTGAACTGTCAGTGTGCATGAGGGATAGTGTGTGTGTGTGTGTGTGTGTGTGTGTGTGTGTGTGTGTGTGTGTGTGTGTTAGTTATTATTCCACCCCTCTGGTAATGCTATCAAATCTTTGTTTCAGTGAACCAGATCTCTCCTGGTTTTCCTCCTAATTAATAATAATTGTGGCATTTACGAGTTTCGTATGTGCCAGACTGTTCTAAGTAAGCATTTGGGTAGATGGAAGAAAATTAGGTCAGACGGAGTCCCTATCCCACGTGGGGCTAACCATTTAAGTAGGAGGGAGAACAGGTATTGAATCCCCATTTTGTGGGTGAGGGAACTGAGGCACAGAGAAGTTAAGTGACTTACCCAAGGAAGGGTTTTGAAGGGGGGAAGTGTGGTTGCTTGGTGAATTTGGGGAAGAAGAGCATTCCAGGCCAGAGATAGGATGTGGGCCAGGGGTCAACGGTAGAACAGGCGAGAACAAGGCACAGTGAGAATGTTCATACCAGAAGAGTGGAGTGTGTGATCTGGGATAGGAGAAGGAGACAAGGAGGTGAGGTAAGAAGGTGCAAGGTGATGGAGAGCTTTGAAGCCAATAGTGAGGAGTTTTTGTTTGATTCAGAGGTTGATTGGCAACCACTGGAGATTTTTGAGGAGGAGGGTGACATGCCCAGAATGTTTCTGTAGAAGGATAATCCGGGCAGCAGAGTGAAGTATGGACTGAAGTGGGAAGAGAAAGGGAGACAGGTTGGGCAGTCAAAAAGGAGGCTGACGCTGTAATCCAGTAGTGATAGGATGGGTGACTGTACTAATGTGATAGCAGTTTGGATGGAGAGGAAAGGGCGGATCTTAGCAATGTTATGGAGGTGAGACCGGCAGGATTTGGTGACGTATTGGATGTCTAGGGTGAATGAGAGAGCGGACTTAAGGATGACAATGAGTTTGCAGGTTTGTGAGATGGGAAGGATGGTTGTGCCATCCATAGTGACGGGAAAGTCAGGGAGAGGACAGGGTTTGGGAGGGAAAATAAGGAGCTCTACCTTGGACATAGTGAGTTTTAGGTGGCGGGAGGACACCCAGGTGCAGATGTGTGGGAGGACATCCAGATGGAGATGTCCTGAAGGAAGGAGGAGATTCAAGCCTGGTGAGAGGGAGAGAGAATGGGGGAGGAGATGTAGATTTGGGTATCATCTCTGTAGAGATGCCAGTTGAATCTGTGGAAGTGAATGAGTTCTCCAAGTGAGTGGGTGTAGATAGACAATAGAAGGGGACCAAGAACCTACCTTTGAGGGACCCCTATAGTTAGGGGATGGGAGGGTGAGGAGAAGCCCACGAAGGAGACTGAGAATGAAGGACCAGAGAGATCTGCCCTAACTCAACCATAACTAACCGATTCAGGGTTGTAGCTCAGAGGGAGCTTATGGATTTGTTGTGCAGCTGTAACTCTACAATCGTTATTGCACTTTCATGAGTCTCATTCATGCAGAAAGCATTAGCCCTGCAGCTTTAATTAAGGAGGAAGGAATTTCCCATTTGAATTCCTGGCATTCTAGGCCTTTGATGGGATAATTCTCCACCAGGCGTATCCTCGGGGCATGACACTCCCCTAGATCACAGGCTAGATTCACAAATTGGTGTCACCCCCAGCTTCAGAACCTACTTTGGATTTCCAGATTGAACCTGGGCGTCGCCAGAATCCATGCTCTGATTGTGCCCTTATGTCAGTTGGTGCTCTATCCTGATACTCTATGGGAGGCAATCATTCAATCGATCAATGGTATTTATTGAGTGCTTACTGTGTGCAGAGCACTGGACTAAATGTAACAGAGTTGGGAGCTGATACTGATCACAGTGAGCTGATATCCAGAAAGAAGTCCCCTCGTGGGTGGTTTCTGGATCCTTGAGGGCCCTAGACTGTAAACTCATTGTGGGCAGGAAATATGACTATTTATTTTTATAGTGTACTCTCCTGAGGGCTTAGTACAGTGCTTGCATATAGTAAGTGCTCAATAAATACGACTGAAAGAATGAATGACTACTCTGTTCTGCAGTTTATAGAGTACGCATCTGGGAGTCAGAAGGACCTGGATTCTAGTCTTTGCTCCTCCCCTTGTCTGCTGTGTGACCTTGGGCAAGTCACTTCACTTCTCTGGGCCTCTGTTACCTCATCCATAAAATGGGGATGAAGACTGTGAACCCCATGTGGGACATGGACTCTGTCTATCTTGTACCCAGCACTTAGAACAGTGCCTGGCACATAGTAAGCACTTAACAAAGACCACAAACAAAAGTTAAGCAGTAAAACAGAGAAAGGAGGGGGACGGCATATGTTTGCAGTCTATCAATGAGTGGATTCCACTGATTGCTTACAGAGCTCGATATGGGCGGGGAACATGTCTACCAACTCTGTTCTACTCTCCAAAGTACTTTGTACAGTGCTGTCTACGTAGCAAGTGCTCAATATGTACTAGTGATTAATCAACTAATCTCTCCCAGCTCCTCTCTCTTTCTCCTGTCCACTTGTTCAGTCTTATCCTCCTTCCCAACTACCCATTCTACCAGTGTCTCTAGGCTTCATCCACTTCCTCTGTTGCTCTCCCAACCCCTTCTATGATTGGGCAGTGGAGGAAATCTAAAGCAGGGTCCTGACTCCACCCCCTCTTATCTTCTTAAAACATATGCTCCCAACCCACGCTTCTCTCTCCCTAGCAGCTGCCTTCAATCCATCCCCCTCAGATGGCTTCTTTCTCATTGCTTTCAAATACGCTGGTCTCCCCGAGACTAAAAAATCTTGCTCTTGATCCCATTGCACCATGTAGTTATCAACCCATTTCCCTGCTCCCATTCCTGTCTGGACTTCTGGAATGGGTTGTAAACACCTACTGCCTCCACTTCCTCTCCTCCAACTCCTTTCTTGACCCATGACAATCTGGTTTCTGCTCCTTTCACTCCACTGGCAAAGCACTCTCCAAGGTCACCAATGACCACCATGCCAAATCTAATGGTCTTTCCTACATTCTTGTCTTCCTTGACTTCTCAGCAGCCTTTGACACTGGAGACCATTCCACCCCTCTGGTAATGCTATCAAATCTTTGTTTCAGTGAACCAGATCTCTCCTGGTTTTCCTCCTAAGTAATAACTGTGGTATTTAGGAGTTTGGTATGTGCCAGACTGTTCTAAGTAAGCATTAGGGTAGATGGAAGAAAATTAGGTCAGACGGAGTCCCTATCCCAAGTGGGGCTAACCGTTTAAGTAGGAGGGAGAACAGGTATTGAATCCCCATTTTGCGGGTGAGGGAACTGAGGCACAGAGAAGTTAAGTGACTTACCCAAGGCCACACCTCAGGTATGTGATAGAGCTAGGATCAATAATAATACGAGCATTTGTTAAACACTTTATTGTATGCCAAGCCCTGGGGTAGCCACAGGATAATCAGGTCCCTCATGGGGCTCAGAGCCTAAGTAGGAGGAAGACTAGGAATTGAACCTCCATTTTGCAAATGAGGGCACTGAGAAGTCTCATGACTTACCAAAGGTCACAGTGCAGAGAAATTGTGGATCTGGGGTTAGAATCCAGGTCATCAATTTCCCAGGCCTGTGTTCTTTCTACTAGGCCACACTGCTTCCTCTTGAATCCTTTCCTCCATGAAACTTCCCATCCCAGTTGACAACAGCCGCCACGCCTCCCTGATTCTGTAGCCCACAGTCTCAGTGCTATCCTCGATTCCTTCAACTCTTTCAACTCTGCATCCACTCTGTAGCTAAATCCTATTAGTTTGCTTGAAAGAATTTTCTGATTTCCTCCACATTTCCTGGATCTGCCCCTTTATTTCCATCCAAAGGGCCTTTACCCTAAACCACTCTTCTTTGCATCAGACTTTGCATCAGTCTTTCCTTTTCCACTTTCCTCCATTCCCTTTTACCCCAGAACTGTGGCTGTCCCTCAAGGCTATGTCCATTACTCTTCTCACTTAATACTAACTCTCAGGGAGCTCATCTGCTTTCTTGGCTTCAGCCCTCTTCTCTCTGCACATAACTCCCAAATGTATCTTTCTAGTCTGAACCTTTCCCACCATCTGCCATCTCACCTTTACTACTAATAATAGTAATAATGATGATAATATAATAATGGTATTTGTTAAGCACCTACTATGTGCCAGCACCAGGATGGATACAAGCAAATCAGGTTGGACACAGTCCCTGTCCCATGTGGACAGGGATGATGATGATGATGATGATGATGATGGCATTTATTAAGCACTTACTATGTGCAAAGCACTGTTCTAAGCGCTGGGGAGTTTACAAGGTGATCAGGTTGTCCCACAGGGGGCTCACAGTCTTAATCCCCATTTTACAGATGAGGTAACTGAGGCCCAGAGAAGTTGTGACTTGCCCAAAGTCATACAGCTGACAATTGGCAGAGCTGGGATTTGAACCCATGGCCTCTGACTCCAAAGCCCGTGCTCTTTCCACTGAGTCACGCTGCTTCTCTACTTCTGCTTCTCTATAAATCAGTCGTATTTATTGAGCATGTACTATGTGCTGAGCACTGTACTAAGCACTTGGGAGAGTACACTACAACAGAATTAGCAGACATGTTCCCTGCCCATAAGAAATTTGCGGTCTAGGGGGTGGGGTATGATGTTAATTTTGAGGCTGTTTGTTCTATTGGGGTTCACTGGCCAGATTATGCTGTGACAGGTGAAATCTGTCACGTGGTATGTTCATAGGACACTTCATTAAAAGATTAAACCTGTAAATTGGAATCTTTGAGGGGGTTCCCAGCGTGGCTCGGTGGAAAGAGCATGGGATTTGGAGTCAGAGGTCATGGGTTCAAATCCTGGCTCTGCCAATTGTCAGCTGTGTGACTTTGGGCAAGTCATATATTAGAGAAGCAGCGTGGCTTAATGGAAAGAGCATGGGCTTGGGAGTCAGAGGTCATGGGTTCTAATCCCGGCTCTGCCGCTTGTCAGCTGTATGACCTTGGGCAAGTCACTTAACTTCTCTGGGCCTCAGTTACCTCATCTGTAAAACGGGGGTTAAGACTGTGCGCCCCCTGTGGGACAACCTGATCACCCTGTATCCTCCCTAGTGCTTAGAACAGTGCTTTGCACATATTAAGCGCTTAATAAATGCTATTATTTTTATTATTATTATTATTATTCTCTGGGCCTCAGTTACCTCAACTGTAAAATGGGGATGAAGACTGTGAGCCCCACGTAGGACAATCTGATGACCTTGTACCTACCCTAGCACTTAGAACAGTGCTTGGCGCATAGTAAGTGCTTAACAAATACCAACATTATTATTATTATTATTATCGACCCTCACTCTTTGCCACTAGCAATAATAATAATAATGATAAAGGTAATAATAATCGTGGTATTTGTTAAGTGTTTATTATGTGCCAGGCACTGTACTGAGCCCTGGGATGGATACAAGCAGATAGGGTTGGTCACAGTCTCTGTCCCAAATGGAGCTCACAGTCTTAATCCCATTTTACAAATGAGGGAACTGAGGCCCGGAGAAGTGAAATGACTTGCCCAAGGTCCCACAGCAGACAAATGGTGGAGATGGATCTAGAACCCATGACCTTCTGACTACCAGGCCCATGCTCTATAATAATAATAATAATGGCATTTTGTTAAGCTCTCACTATGTGTAAAGCACTGTTCTAAGCACTGGGAAGGTTACAAGGTGATCAGGTTGTCCCACGTGGGGCTCACAGTCTTAATCCCTATTTTACAGATGAGGTAACTGAGGCTCAGAGAAGTGAAGTGACTTGCCCAAGGTCACACAGCAGGCATGTGGCGGAGCTGGGATTCAAACCCACTACCTCTGACTCTGAAGCCCGTGCTCTTTCCACTGAGCCACGCTGTTTCTCTATCCACTAGGTCACACTGCTTCTCGATAATAATAATAATAGTTGATTGGAAGTGGGGTTCATATTAGCCAGTTTATGCAGGGTCAGGGTAAAAGACACCTCACCACGCTGGAGAAACTCAGCCCGGGCTTTGGAGTCAGAGACCATGAGTTCAAATCCTGGCTCTGCCAACCGTCAGCTGTGTGACTTCGGGCAAGTCACTTCTCTGGGCCTCAGTTACCTCATCTGTAAAATGGGGATTAAAACTGTGAACCCCCCGTGGGACAACCTGATCACCTTGCAACCACCCCAGAGCTTAGAACAGTGCTTCGCACATAGTAAGCGCTTAGCAAATACCATCATTATTGTTATTATTATTGGCTTTAAAGCACCTAATCACCTTGCCACCTCCTACGTTCAATGTTTCCCCACTCCTCAAGAACGTCCAGTGGTTGCCAATCCACCTCTGCATCAAACAAAGACTCCTCACCATTGGCTTTAAAGAATCAATCACCTTGCTCCCTCCTAGGAGCATCGTTCTTCTGCTACAATCCAGCCGGCACACTTCGTTCCTCTAATGCCAACCTTCTCATTGTACCTCCATCTCGTCTATCTCGTCGCTGACCTTTCGCCCACATCCTACCTCTGTCCTGGAATAACCTCCCTCCTCATATCAGACAGATAATTGCTCTCCCCCAATTCAAAGCCTTATTGATGGCACCTCTCCTCCAAGAAGCCTTCCCTGACTAAGCCCTCCTCTCCTCTTCTCCCACTCCCTTCTGGGTCACCCTGATTTGTTCCTTTCGTTCATCCTCCCTCCCATTCCCACAACACATATGTACATATCTGCATATATCTGTAGTTTATTTATTATTTATTTATGTATATTAACGTCTGTCTCCCCCTTTAGATTGTGAGATCGTTGTGGGCAGGGAATACGTCTATTTGTTCTTATATTGTGCTCTCATTCATTCATTCAATCAATCTTATTTTTTGAGAACTTACTGGGTGCAGAGCACTGTACTAAGTGCTTGGGAAGTACAAGTCGGCAACATATAGAGACAGTCCTTACCCAACAATGGACTCACAGTCTAAAAGGGGGAGACAGACAACAAAACAAAACATGTAGACAGGTGTCAAAGTCGTCAGAACGAATAGAATTAAAGCTAAATGCACATCATTAACAAAATAAATAGAACAGTAAATATGTACAAGTAAAATAAATAGAGTGATAAATCTGTACAAATATATATACAAGTGCTGTGGGGAGAGGAAGGAAGAAGGGTGTGAGGGTTGGGGAGGAGGAGAGGAAAAAGGGGGCTCAGTCTGGGAAGGCCTCTTGGAGGAGGTGAGCTCTTAGTAGGGCTTTGAAGGGGGGAAGAGAGCTAGGTTGGTGGATGTGTGGAGGGAGGGCATTCCAGGCCCGGGGGAGGATGTGGGCCCGGGGTCGATGGCGGGACAGGCGAGAACGAGGTACAGTGAAGAGGTTAGTGCACAGCAAGTCCTCAATAAATACGATTGGATGAATGAATAAGCGTTGGATTTAGGGGTGGGGGTGTAGGGGCAAGCATCCTTGCAGGAACCAGAAGAGCTCTGGTTTGGAGGCTCCTCTTCATTTCTGGCAAGGATTGGGAAGCAAGCAGAGCTGGGGGCAGCAAATGATCTTTATGAAGGTTGAAAACGAAGTCGGAAGGGACAATATGGGCTGTGCAGCATCCCGGTTTTTAGTTGGCTCTTCATGGTGACTTTTGAGAGATCTGAATATTTGTTTCCACCCCGTGAAGCAGCCATTGCCAAATACAGCTTTGTAAATATTTATAAACCAGCCTGTCCCTTTTAGGGGTCGGAAACTGTTCAGAATGAAGGATAACAGCTGTAGGTCAAGAGATGGCCTTTCTTTAAGTTTTTACAAATTCAAATGGCTCCTAAGAGAGAATATTATAACAATTTGAGTGTCATGGAGTCAGCAACATTTGTGTGGCACAGCCATTGAGCGAGGAGAACAACTGGACACTCGAGAGGCGATTCCAGCTAAAAGCAGATGATCGACGCCAAACCTCACAGTCTTGTGACATCTCTGAGTGCTTGGGCCTGGGTTTATGCCTTCCAGATGTTGGGTCGAGAGACTAGTGTTATTCCAGATGCTCACCAACTACTCTGATCCTCGAATTTCCCCTTGAAGTTTCCTGGGCCCTCCCTGCCAACCTTTCTACCTCCAAGTGATCTCACCAGTTACTTTAAGAGAAGAAGCATGGCATAATAATAATAATTGAAGTAATAATAATAATCGTGGTATTTGTTAAGCGTTTACTATGTAAACTATATATATATATATATGTATATATATAACTATAATTCTGTTTGTTATAGCTATAATTCTATTCTGACGATTTTGACACCGGTCTACATATTTTGTGTTGTTGTCTTTCTCCCCCTTCTAGACTGTGAGCCCATTGTTGGGTAGGGACCGTCTCTTTATGTTGCCGATTTGTACTTCCCAAGTGCTTAGTACAGTGCTCTGCACACAGTAAGTGCTCAGTAAATACGATTGAATGAATGAATGAATGAATGAATGTGCCAGGCACTGTACTAAGCGCTGGGGTGGATACAAGCAAATTAGGTTGGACACAGTGTCTCAATCTCCATTTTACAGATGAGGTAACCGAGGCTCAGAGAAGTGAAGTGACTCACTCAAAGTCACACAGCAGGCAAGTGTCAGAGCAAGGATTAGAATCCAGGTCCTTCTGATTCCCAGGCCCATGCCCTGTCCACTAGACTACACAGCCTCATGGAAAAAGCCTGGGCCTGAAAGCTAGAGAACTTGGGTACTCATTCTGGATCTGCCACTTGGCCGCTGTGTGACCTCAGGCAGTCACTTAACTACTCTGGGCCTCAGTTTCCTCATCTGTGGGTTCAATACCAGTTCCTCCTCCCACTTAGACTGTGGGCCCCATGCAGGACAGAGATTATGTACAACCTGATGATCCTGTATTTACCCCAGTGCTTAGTACTGTGCTTGGCACATATTCAGCCCTTATTATTATTATTACTACTAATTACTAATAATGATAAGCTCTCCCCATCACCCTCTAGCTGGACATTTCATTTTCTCACTGAGCACATTCTAAAATATTACATTTCTCTTTAAACACACTTTCACTGAAAGAATCTTGCCTGCTGGAAATGGGAAACAGAGCAGTTTTATTTTCCACCTGGAAAAACATTTGATGCAATGTAGCCAATCCAGGACAGTTTAAGTCTGGGGAAGTGATTCTCAAAGAATATTTTGCTGTAGCTGCATCTCTTTAAAATTAGTATAATAATGAAAAATGGCTTTAATAGGATCTCAGCAAATATACCTTAAAAATATCTTCTCAAAAGGGATTTTCAGTGATTGTATTGGTTGCTAAGAACCACAGCTGTACTGGGATGCTGGTAGGGAGCATAAGGGAACAGGGGACTTAAGTTCTTCTGCTTCTCCATCCTTCTGGCACACAGATATAATAATAATAATGATGGCATTTGCTAAGTGCTTACTATGTGCAAAGCACTCTTCTAAGCACTGGGGAGGTTACAAGGTGATCAGGTTGTCCCAAGGGGGGCTCACAGTTTTAATCCCCATTTTACAGATGAGGTAACTGAGGCACAGAGAAGTTAAGGGATTAGCCCAAAGTCACGCAGCTGACAGCTGGCAGAGCCAGGATTTGAACCCATGACCTCTGACCCCAAAGCCCGTGCTCTTTCCACTAAGCCACGCTGTTTCTCCACATCCCTCATGGACTCCTCCTACCCCTACCTCAGCTGCATCATCTAGTTTATTCAATCATATTTATTGAGTGCTCACTGTGTGCAAAGAGTACAATACAACAATAAACAGACAAATTCCCTGCCCACAACAAGCTTGCCGTCTAGAGGGGTGAAAAGAGGAGCTAGGAGACCTGGATTCTAATCCTACCACTGGTCTGCTGTGGGGCACTGAGTTGCTTAAACTCTCTGAGTCTCAATTTCCTCATCGGTTAAATGGGGACAAAACCCCCTGCCTCTTCCTACCTTACAGGCGTGTTGTGACAACAAGATCAGATAATCAATTGATGGATCAGCGGCATTTATTGAGTGCTTACTAGGTGCAGAGCCCTGTACTAAGCGCTTGGGAGAGTGCAATTGATGATGATGATGGTATTTGTTAAGTGCTTAACTATGTGCCAGGCACTGTACTAAGTGTTGGGGTTGATACAAGCAAATCGGGTTGGACACAGACCCTGTCCCACGTGGGGCTCACAGTCTCAATCCCCATTTTACAGATGAGGTAACTGAGGCCCAGAGAAGTGAAGTGACTTGCCCAAGGTCACACAGCAGACAAGTGGCCAAGCTGGGATTAGAACCCATGACCTTCCAACTCCCAGGCCTGTGCTCTATCCACTACTCCAGGCTGCTTCTCAACAGAGTTGAGAATTCAACAGTTGGTAGACATATTCCCTGCCCGCAATGAGCTTACAGCCTAGAGCAGGATAACTGATATCAAAGTGCTGGGGAAAAATAAAATGCTCTATGCATTTAAAGTGCTATTTTTAAAAGATGGTGCAGGAGCTGTGGTAAAAATAAGAGCTGGTTGGTAGAAGGTTGGGCTGTAGAGTTCCTACTTAGAAGGGAGCAGCGTGGCTCAGTGGAAAAAAACCTGGGCTTTGGAGTCAGAGGTCATGGGTTCAAATCCCTGCTCCGCCACTTGTCAGCTGTGTGACTTTGGGCAAGTCACTTCACTTCTCTGGGCCTCAGTTCCCTCATCTGTAAAATGGGGATGAAGACTGTGAGCCCCCCGTGGGACAACCTGATCACCTTGTAACCTCCCCAGCGCTTAGACCAGTGCTTTGCACATAGTAAGCGCTTAATAAATGCCATTATTATTATTAGAATGAGAACCTCTTATGAGACCTGATGATTTTGTGTCTACCCCTTTGTTTAGTACAGTGCTTGGCACATAGTAAGCACTTAACAAATGCCATGGTGATGATGATGATGATGGTGATGATTAGGGGCACTAGAGGACTTTCTTGTTGCCACATTAAGGAACTGTTGTCTTATGCTATTGAGTCGAGTCCGACCCATAGAGACGCCATGGACAAGTTTCCCCCAGAATGTCCCAGCTCCATCTGTAATTGCTCTGGTAGTGTATCTGTAGAGTTTTCTTGGTAAAAATAGGGAAGCGGTTTACCATTGCCTCCTTCCATGCAATAAACCTGAGTCTCTGCCCTCAACTCTCTCACATGCCTCTGCTGTCCAGCACAGGGGAGTTTTGACTTGTAGCTGATTGCCTTCCACTCTCTAGCCACTGCTCAAGCTAGGAATGGAATGGATAGGCCTCTGCTTGACTCTTCTTCCCATAGTCATAGTACTGGAAACTCTCCAGGTGCAACCCTAAGAGGTTATTAAGGAAGTGAGCCCTGAGGAAATGGCAAGTTTGCCCAGGAGATGCTGTAGCTCAAGGGAATCTTTCATTCCTGTCAAGCACTCAATCACCAAGCTCCATTGAGTGGGGAGGAGAAGCAGCCTGGCTCAGTGGAAAGAGCACGGGCTTTGGAGTCCGAGGTCATGGGTTCAGATCCTGGCGCCACCAGTTGTCAGCTGTGTGACTTTGGGCAAGTCACTTCACTTCTCTGGGCCTCGGTTACCTCATCTGTAAAATGGGGATGAAGTCTGTGAGCCCCATGTGGGACAACCTGATCACCTTGTATCTCCCCAGTGCTTAGAACAGTGCTTTGCATGTAGTAAGTGCTTAGTAAATGCCATTATTATTATTATCATCATCAATCATATTTATTGAGCACTCACTGTGTGCAGAGCACTGTACTAAGCGCTTGGGAAGTACAAGTTGGCAATATATAGAGACAGTCCCTACCCAACAGTGGGCTCACAGTCTGAAAGACTTATTACTCTCCCAAGCACTTAGTACAGTGCCCTACATGTAGTAAGCGCTTAATAAATGCCATTATTATTATTATTATTACTCTCCCAAGCACTTACTACAGTGCCCTACACACAGAAAGTGCTCAATAAATACTATTGATTGACTGGCTCATAGCAAATTTCTAGTATTTCATTCAGACTGCCTTGTGCATTCCTTTTCACTGAACCCTGAGTAGATTTTTCCCTTATCTCTTCAAATTGTGTATATAAAAATCACCAGGGATGGGAAGAGGAAATATTATTATTTAAGCCAATGTGAATTTGTGGAACGGAAATAAATCTAATTATATTTTTGGGCAAGTCACTTCACTTCTCTGGGCCTCAGTTACCTCATCTGTAAAATGGGGATGAAGACTGTGAGCCCCATGTGGGACAACCTGATCACCTTGTACCTCCCCAGTGCTTAGAACAGTGCTTTGCATGTAGTAAGTGCTTAGTAAATGCCATTATTATTATTATTACTCTCCCAAGCACTTACTACAGTGTCCTACACACAGAAAGCACTCAATAAATACTATTGATTGACTGGCTTATAGCAAATTTCTAGTATTTTATTCAGACTGCCTTGTACATTCCTTTTCACTGAATCCTGAGTAGATTTTTCCCTTATCTCTTCAAATTGTATATATAAAAATCACCAGGGATGGGAAAAGAAAATATTATTATTTAGGCCAATGTGAATTTGTGGAACGGAAATAAATTTAATTATATTTTCTCTTTCCTGGCGTCTCAACTTCAAATGGATCCATCTTTTGAAATGCAATGTGTTTTGCAATATTCATCCTTCAGTGATGTTTATTTAACTCAACTAATTGGATTCTTAGCAGCCTGTTTAAACCCTCATTTAGGAAAAGTTGTTGAGTATTAGGTTATTGAGCAGGGACAAACTTTGATACGCCCTGTTCAGCTAAAACATTTGTTTTCATTAAATGATTTAGATACAATGTGATGGAAGAATTGGGGAACAGTCTTCCCACACATGCGTCTGTTCTCATATAATGAGTTACTTTTTTATTGTATTTGGGCTTACTATGTGTCAAACATTGTTCCAAGCGCTGGGGTAGGGTGGGAGGAATACAAGTTAATCAAATTGGATAGGGTCCAGCTCTCTCGTTGGGACTCACCGTCTAAATAGGAGGAAGATCAAGTATTGAACTGAATCCCCGATCTACAGATGAGGAAACTGAGGTATAGAAGAGGTAAGTGCCCAAAGTCAAACAGCAGGCAAGTGACAGAGCTGGGATTAGAACCCATAATAATAATAATGATGGCATTTATTAAGCACTTACTATGTGCAAATCACTGTTCTAATAATAATGTTGGCATTTGTTAAGCGCTTACTATGTGCAAAGAACTGTTCTAAGCTCTGGGGAGGATACAAGGTGATCAGATTGTCCCACATGGGGTTTACAGTCTTAATCCCCCTTTTACAGATGAGGGAACTGAGGCTCAGAGAAGTGAAGTGACTTGCCCAAAGTCACCCAGCTGACGATTGGCAGAGTCGGGATTTGAACCCATGACCTCTGACTCCAAAGCCTGTGCTCTATCCACTAGGCCAAACTGATTGACCTAACTAGATTGGGTAGGAAGAAGCAGCTGTGCTCCAGAAGTTCGGTGTGGGCAGGGAATATGTCTGCTTACTTTTGTATTGTACTCTTCAGTTCTCAGCACACAGTTAGCACTCAATAAATACAATTGAATGAATGAATGAATGAATGAACTTAGTGCTGGCCAAGGTGTGAGGCTGCCTTTCTTTCCTAGTACAGTGCTCTGCATATAGTCAGTGCTCAATAAATACCAACCCATCGATTGATTGATTGCGCCAGCCTCAGCCTTACTACATTATAAACTATTAATTTATTCATTTATATTAATGTCTGTTCTCCCCCCCAGACTGTAAGCTCCTTGTGGGCAGGGAACGTGTCCGCTAATCCTGCTGTACTCTCCTAAGCATTTAGTACAATGCTCTGCATGTAATAAGCACACAATAAATACCTTTGATTGATATTACAATGTAATAATAATAATGATGGCATTTGTTAAGCGCTTATTATGTGCAAAGCAATGTACCATTTGGTCTTTTGTATATCTTTATAGCTTTATAACTTTACGGTATTTAATTCAGTCAAGAATAATAAATGGCGAGGATGTAAAGGATTCTGCTTATAGAAGCCGTGTGGCTTAGCGGAAAGAGCACAGGTTTGGGAGTTGGAGAACTTGGGTTCTATTCCCGGCTCTGCTGATTGCTCTCTGTGTGACCCTGGGCAAGTCATTTAAATTCTCTGTGCCTCAGTTTCCTCACCTGAAAAATGGGAATTAAATCCTCCCTCCTCAGACTTACACTGTGAGTCTATGTGGGGCAGGGACTCTGCCCTTCCTGACTGACTTGCATCTACCCCAATGCTTAGAACAGCGCTTGACAAGGGTTTAAGTAAGTGAGGGTTTAACAACTGCAATAATAATAAAAAATACGATGCTACTAATAATAATAGTAGCGGCCTTTATTGAGTGACCTCTTGGTGCTTTGCAGTATACAAGGCCCTTGCGACATACAGACTGTGAGCTTCCTGTGGGACAGAGACTGTCCAACCTAATTAACTTGTATCTACCCCCATGTTTAGTAAGCACTAAACAAATACCACAATAAGTAAAAATAATAAAATACAGAATAATAAAGTGACACATTCCCAGACACAGTTCAAGATGATATCTTTGAGAAGCAGCGTGGCCCAGTGGAAAGAGCACAGGCTTTGGAGTCAGAGATCATGGGTTCAAATCCTGGCTCTGCCATTTGTCAGCTGTGTGACTTTGGGCAAGTCATTTAACTTCTCTGGGCCTCAGTTACCTCATCTGTAAAATGGGGATTAAGGCTGTGAGCCCCCCGTGGGGCAACCTGATCACTTTGTAACCTCCCCAGCACTTAGAACAGTGCTTTGCACATAGTAAGCACTTAATAAATGCCATTATTATCATTATTATTATTATTGAACCACCAACTTCTGCCTCATTAATTCCTCTGGAATCAATGGTTAGTATAATGCCATTTTCCCATACCATGAAGGACTTTACTCCTGAATAGAGGGATCGTGCCTTCCAACTCAATTGTATTGTATTTCCCCTAGTGCTCAGTACAGTGCTCTGCATGCAGTAATCACATAATCAATACAATTGATTGATTAATTGATATAACCTCTGCATTATTAAAGAACGTCCTGCATTTTATACAGGCAATCTACTGTCCAGGGACAAATTCCAGATATTCAAGACACATGCTGTTTTTTTCCCCATTATTGACTGTGCCATTGATTTCTTGTTTGGGATGGTCTATTTATTTCTCCTGATAGTGCTTTTGATTTAGCTAAAACAGGAGTCAGACAATTGGCTTTAACCGTGTTGATTATCCACTAGTTAATTTTTTAAT
Source organism: Tachyglossus aculeatus (assembly GCF_015852505.1). NCBI lineage: Eukaryota > Metazoa > Chordata > Mammalia > Monotremata > Tachyglossidae > Tachyglossus > Tachyglossus aculeatus. The sequence goes on along the minus strand of NC_052069.1, from coordinate 67,590,001 downwards.
AGTGTTTGTTAAGCTCTTACTATGTGTCACACATGGTACAAAGCACTAGGGTAGATACAAGGTTATCACGGTCTCAATCCCCATGTTACAGATGAGGTAACTGAAGCACAGAGAAGTTAAGTGACTTGCCCAAGGTCCACTAGATTGCAAATTCTGCTAGATTATAAACTCATTATGGGCAGGTTACATGTCTGCAAATCAATCAATCAATCAATCATATTTATTGAGTGCTTAATGTGTGCAGATCACACATTGCTAAGCTCTTGGGAGAGTGCAACACAGCAGAGTTGGTAGATGTTCCCTCTCCACTATGAGCTTACAGTCTTGAGTGGGAGACACAGACTAGTACAGTAGACATTGTGCTGTATTGTACCCAGCCAGTTTCTTAGCACAGTGCTCTGCTCATAGTAAGTGCTCAATAAATACCACTGATTAAGTGACTTGCCCGAGGTCACACAAGATTTCTGCTGGAAAGCCTTCCCTGTTATTTATTATACCACAGAATGTTTCAGGACCAAGATGCTGCCAAAAATTTCACTGGATTGATGCATTCTCATTTATTGCCATTTATTCCTCTCTAGGACATTTTTGATGATCTTTTCAGACAGGTATGAGGTTTTTGCTTTAAAAAAAATGCCCATCGGAAGAGTTTACCAATTTTTCTTCCATGTGTGGGTGGGATGATTCATTATTTCTTTTTCCATCCTCTCTAGGTTGGTCTCTGAAATTCTTGTCTAAGAGCAAGTCAAATATTTGCCAGGAAAAAGTAATTGGGCAAATCCTGAATGCAGAGATGTTGGAATACTTTCTAGACTTCTATAGAAAGGGAATCTTCAGTCCAGTTTTTTTTAATGGCATTTTTATTATGCTTGGCTCTTGTTTTCTGAAAATGAATGGAACACATAAAAATAGTTGAGGGTATTGTCATGACTTCATCCTGACCATCACAGTGTGAAGATCCCTGGTTGTGAGGCTATTCAAGGCCCCACTGAAGGTGGAACTAAGGTCAAGAGTCTGAGGGGGAAGTAGGAAATGCATCCTTGCAGCACTTCCCAGCTGGGAACTGTAGTTTCCAGAACCACCTGGGAATCAAAGCCAATCAGCCCCCCCAGGTCCAGCTTTTACATTTAGGAGGGATAAACTCCAGCCTTCTTTCTTTCTTTCTTTCTGGCCGGTGGGTGACACGATGATTGCCTTGCTAAATGTTCTACTCCATCTGCTGCCTGTGAGTACACAAACACACAAGATGTTGCCTGTGTATCCAATGAAGATTGTGTGTATGTTAAAGTCTGCATATCTAGCTGATAATAACTGTGATATTTATTAGGTGCTACGATACAAGATAATCAAGTCCCCTATGGGGCTCGCAGTCCAAGTAGGAGGGAATACCAGTATTGGATCTCCATTTTGCAGATGAGGGAACCGAGGCACAGAGATTTTAAGTGACTTGCTTAATGTCACATAGCAGGCAAGTAGTAGAGGAAGGATTAGAATCCAGCTTCTCTGACTATCAGACTCATGTTCTTTCCACTGGGCAATGCTTTTTCTATGTGGAGTCAATAGATCAGTTTTAGTTTTCCCCTTTTCTCCCTCCTTATCCCTGAAACTAAATTTCTGGGAGTTTGGGAAATGTCTAGAGATTCCATTAACTTTTCCCCAGTTCCTTCCTGCAATGACTCTGTTCATTCCTCTCCCTAAACCACACAAATGGGCATGCATTCCCAGAACTTGGAACTGTGATCTGAACAGTCTCGAAGTTATTGGAGGTCAACAGGAATGCAGACCTTAGGATTTTAAAACTTTATCTCCATTAATCAGTGCTATTTATTGAGTGCTAAATATGTGCAGAGCACTGTACTAAGTGCTTGAGAGATTACAATTCAATAGAATTAGCAGACATGTTTCCTGCCCCTAATGAGTTTATTGTCTGGAGAGTGAGAATCTTGATGACTCTTTAATAATAATTGTGGTGTTTAACCACTTATGCCAAGCACTGCCTTAAGCCCTAAGATAGACATTCATTCATTCAATCGTATTTATTGAGCACTTACTGTGTGCAGAGCACCGTACTAAGCACTTGGGAAGGACAAATCGGTAACATATAGAGACGGTCCCTACCCAACAACGGGCTCACAGTCTAGAAGGACATATTACAGTTAGATCAGACACAGTCTCTGTCACACATGGAGTGCTCAATCTGTGAACATGGCCAATTCGGGGTTCCACATTTCTCTTGTAGGGGTCCCTAGCAGTGCTTCAGAGAGAATTAAGTATCTGTGAAAGAAACAATGAAGAATTCTCACTATTTCCTTTGGAGAGTAAAAACCTGTCATAGTCTGCTTGCATTAAAGTGTACCAGAACTATCAGCTGGGCCTCATCAGGAAATTGAGCAGGTTCAATCTCAGACAGAATAATGTGCCACCTGACAGTAAACTGCTGCTTCTGCTCCCATTGTGGGGCTCAATCACTAATGAGGTTCAGCTATGGCTATTCAATTAGCTCTAAGACCTGGTTGCATATTAATCAAATGCCAAGATTGCTGAAGAGCAAATTGCTATCTTGTTGGAGGGGAGTTACTTTCAAGGACAAAAAGTTCCATTGGTTAAAGGAATTTTTTTTTAAGTGTTAATAAGGTAGAATCAAAATAGGAGGACATTTACTTCAATTAGGGGCAATTGAAAACCATTGGTGTATTCTTTGTCATTGAGGGGACCTTGTAGGGAGCTGTTTGCAAAATTAGGAGATGAGCCTGTCTTCTCAGTGAAATTCTTCACTTTAGGGGAGCAATAGATGATTGCTGTGGGCAGGGGATGTCTGTTGTTGTATTGTACTGTAGTCTCCCAAGCACTTAATACAGCACTTTGCACACAGAAAGTGCTCAGTAAACACGATTGAATGAGTGATCATTTCCAAACTGCAGCAATGTCCTGGGTGGCTGGTCATCTGCTGATGGTTGATGGATGGGCCCACTTGAAGGTGATGTATGGTAATCTCCACTTGCCAGTTTTGACACCCCTTTTTTAAGGTATTTCATTCGATTGAATTTATCGATTGCTTACCAAGTGCTTGGGAGAGTACAATATAGCAATAAGCAGGCACATTTCCTGCTCACAACAAGCTTATAGTCTAGAGGGGGAGACAGACATTAATATAAATAAGTTATAGATAGGTACACAAATTCTGTAGAGCTGGGATGGGGGATGAATAAAGGGAGCAGGTCAAGGTGATGCAAAAGGGAATGGAAGAAGAGGAAAAGGGGGTTTAGGGAAGGCCTCTTGGAGGAGATGTGCCTTCAATAAGGCTTTGAGGGCGGGAGAAAGCAATCGTCGGTCGGATTTGAGGAGGGAGGTCTTTCCAGTCTAGAAGCAGGATGTGGGTGAGGGGCTGCCGGTGAGATAGATGAGATCGAGGTACGGTGAGAAGGTTCGTATTAGAGGAGGGAAGTCTGGGCTGGGTTGTAGTAGGAGAGTAGCAGGTGGTTGAGTGTTTTATATAGTGCTTTAAGTGTTTACTACATGTTGTACTATAATACTAATAATTGTGGTATTTAAGTGCTTATGTGTGAGACACTGTTGCAAGAGCTGGGGTAGATACATGCAAATCGGGTTGGATAAAATCCCTCTTCTACATGGGGCTCATAGTCTTAATCCCTATTTTACAGGTGAGTTAACTGAGACCCAACGTGGCTTGCCTTGGGTCATATAGCAGACAAGTGGTGGAACCAGGATTAGAATTCAGGTTCTTCAACTCCCAGGCTCGTGTGCTATCCACTAGATCATGCTGCATCTCTAAGCGAAGTGTTGAGGTAGATTCCAGATAATCAGTTTGGATGTAGTTCCAGTCCCTCATAGGGCTCACAGTCGAAGTCAGAGGGAGAAGGATTTAATTCCCATATTACAGATGCGGCATAGTGAAGTGACTTGCCCAAGGTCACACAGCAGACAAATGACAGAGCTGGGATTAGAACCTAGGTCCCCTGGCTCCCAGGCCCATACTCTTTCTATTAGGCCACACTGGTTCTTGATCACACAGAGTTGTTTTCTTAAATTGATCTACACTTATTTTGTTGTCGAACCTTCCGGTGGGCCTAGAATCCTGCAAAGATCTAGTCTTCTGGGACAAGGTGGTCTCTAAAGGCCCTCCTCACTTTTGGTGGTGTGATAATGATAATAATTGTGGTACTTGTTAAATGCTTATGCCAGGCACTGTACTAAGCGCTGGGGTGCATGCAAGCAAATCAGGTTGGACACAGTCCCTGTCCCACATGAGGCCTACAGTCTTAATCCCCATATTATACATGAGGTAACTGAGGCACAAAGAAATGAAGTGACTTGCCCAAGACCACACATCAGTTAAGTGGTGGAGCTGGGATTAGAACCTATGATCTTCTAACTCCCAGGCTGGTGCTCTAGCTTCTAAGCCATGTCTTTGGGAGCTTCAAGGCTGTCCATCACCTCGCCCCCTCCTATCTCACCTTCCTTCTCTCCTTCTCCAGCCCAGCCCGCACCCTCCGTTCCTCTGCCGCTAATCTCCTCACCGTACCTCGCTCTCGCCTGTCCCGCCATCGACCCCCGGCCCACGTCATCCCCCAGGGCCTGGAATGCCCTCCCTCTGCCCATCCGCCAAGCTAGCTCTCTTCCTCCCTTCAAGGCCCTACTGAGAGCTCACCTCCTCCAGGAGGCCTTCCCAGACTGAGCCCCTTCCTTCCTCTCCCCCTCGTCCCCCCTCCATCCCCCCATCTTACCTCCTTCCCTTCCCCACAGCACCTGTATATATGTATATATGTTTGTACATATTTATTACTCTATTTATTTATTTATTTTACTTGTACATATCAATTCTATTTATTTTATTTTGTTAGTATGTTTGGTTTTTTTTCTCTGTCTCCCCCTTCTAGACTGTGAGCCCACTGTTGGGTAGGGACTGTCTCTATATGTTGCCAACTTGTACTTCCCAAGCACTTAGTACAGTGCCCTGCACACAGTAAGCGCTCAATAAATACAATTGATTGATTGATTGATTTAATATAGAAGGGCTTCCTCTGGTTTTTTATCGGCAATGGGGAGCAGTAACGTGTTTAGAGGTTTCAGCGGCCTTGCCTTTCTTCCTCTAGATTGTGAACTCATTTTGGGCAGAGAATTTATCTGCTAATTCTGCTGTAATGTACTCTCCCAAGCACTCAGCACAGTGCCTTGCACATAGTAAGCACTCAAATAGCATTGATTGATTTCTGAAGATGGAGATGGTTGGTGGCACTTTTACAAACCTGCAGCCCTTCCTCAGGAAGGCTTTAGTTAAGTGCTATGTGCCAATCACTGTGCTAAGTGCTGGGGCAGATACGAGTTCTAGACTTCTAGACTGTGAGCCCGTTGTTGGGTAGGGACTGTATATGTTGCCAACTTGTACTTCCCAAGCGCTTAGTCCAGTGCTCTGCACACAGTAAGTGCTCAATAAATAAAGGCTCAATAAAGTGCTCACTAAGCACTGAGAAGCAGCATGGCTCAGTGGAAAGAGCATGGGCTTTGGAGTCAGAGGTCATGGGTTCACACCCAGGCTCCACCAATTGTCAGCTGTGTGACTTTGGGCAAGTCACTTAACTTCTCTGTGCCTCAGTTACCTCATCTGTAAATTGGGGATGAAGACTGTGAGCCCCACGTAGGACAATCTTATCACCTTGTATCCTCCCCAGCGCTTAGGACAATGCTTTGCACATAGTAAGCGCTTAACAAATGCCATTATTGTTATTATTATTATAAATGCAATTGAATGAATGAATACAGGTTAATCCATTGCTTTGTGTACAGTAAATACTCAAATACCATTTATGGATCAGTAGTTAGATCACATTTATCCCCTTTCAGGTGGGGCTTTGCCTATCATCCTGGCTTGGATTCTGATAATAATAATAATAATAATAATAATAATAATAATAATGATGGTATTTGTTAAGCGCTTACTATGTGAAAGCACTGTTCTAAGCGCTGGGGAGGTTACAAGGTGATCAGGTTGTCCCACGGGGGGCTCACAGTTTTAATCTCCATTTTACAGATGAGGTAACTGAGGCACAGAGAAGTGAAGTGACTTGCCTAAAGTCACACAGCTGACATTTGGCAGAGCTAGGATTTGAACTCATGACCTCTGACTCCAAAGCCCATGCTCTTTCCACTGAGCCACGCTGTTTTCTCTATAGGGCCTTGATCCTTCATGGTAGTAAGTGCATTCAGAGGGCACTGATGCTGAAAGCATGTTAGTTATTTGGAGAGCCTCGATTGTACTTAGCTGCAAAAACTCCAATAACTTCGTTTCTGTCCAGTTAAGGACCTGATAAAATGGAAATTTTGAGCAGTGAGCAATTCAACTACTGGGAAGCAGCACAGCCTAGTGGAAAGAGCATGGGCCTGGGAATCAGAGGACCTGAGTTCTAATCTTGACTTTGACACGTGTCTGCTGTGTGAACTTGGCCAGATCAATTACTTCACTTCTCTGGGGCTCAATTTCCTCAACGTCAGTATTTGGTCTCCGTTCTACCTGAACTGTGAGCCCCTTGTGGGACAGGGACTGTGTCCAACCTCACTGACTTGTATCTACCCCCTCTAGACTGTAAGCTCATTGTGGGTAGGAAATGTCTGTTACACTGTTGTACTCGGCCAAGGGTTTAGTATAGTGCTCTGCACACAGTAAGTGCTTAAGGAAAATGAATGACTGACTACCCCAGTGCTCAGAACAGTGCTTGACACATGGTAAGTGCTTAACAAATACCATTAAAACATCAACAAAAAACTGCATATTTAATACAAGAGTGTTTGCCCAATTAGATCATACTTGCGAACTACAGCTTTTTTCTACTCTATTAATAGTTTCCCATAAACAGCCATTACACCTTCCCACCCTTGTCCTCCCATTTTAGGAAATCCTTGAAGTGTTCTCAGATAAATGGGGTTTCTCCAAGTACCTTCCTGTCTCACGTGCCCGCAACCTTGGTGTCATCCTCGACTCCGCTCTGTCATTCACCCCACACATCCAATCCGTCACCAAAATCTGCCGGTCTCACCTCCATAACATCGCCAAGATCCACTCTTTCCTCTCCATCCAAACCGCTACCTTGCTGGTTTAATCTCTCATCCTATCCCAACTGGATTACTGCATTAACCTCCTCTCTGATCTCCCATCCTTCTGTCTCTCCCCACTTCAGTCTATACTCACTCTGCTGCTCGGATTATCTTTGTAAAGAAACGCTCTGGGCATGTCACTCCTGTCCTCAAAAATCTCCAGTGGTTGCCTGTCAACCTACGCATCAAGCAAAAACTCCTCACTCTCGGCTTCAAGGCTGTCCATCACCTCTCCCCCTCCTACCACACCTCCCTTCTCTCCTTCTCCAGTCCAGCCCGTACCCTCTGCTCCTCTGCCGCTAACCTCCTCACTGTGCCTTGTTCTCGCCTATCCCGCCATCAACCCCCTGCCCACGTCCTTCCCCTTGCCTGGAATGCCCTCCCTCCACACATCCGCCAACTAGCTCTCTTCCTCCCTTCAAAGCTCTATTGGAGCTCACCTCCTCCAGGAGGCCTTCCCAGACTGAGCCCCCTTTTTCCTCTCCTCCTCCCCATCCCCCCATCTGCCCTACCTCCTTCCCCTCCCCAGCACTTGTATATATTTGTCCAGATTTATTACTCTATTTTACTTGTACATATTTACTATTCTATTTATTTTGTTAATGATATGCACATAGCCATAATTCTATTTGTTCTGACGATTTTGACACCTGTCTACATGTTTTGTTTTGTTTTCTGTCCCCCCGCCTTCTAGACTGTGAGCCCGTTGTTGGGTAGGGACCGTCTCTCTATGTTGCCGACTTGTACTTCCCAAGCTCCAGACCACACTTCACTTACTGGCTTGTATCATTTTTTTTTTTTTAAATTCTCCACATCTCTTCTCTCTTCAAAATCCTCCAATTGTTGCCCATCCATCTCCACATTCAGCGGAAACTTCTCACTACAAGCTTTAAGGCATTCAATCGACTCTCTTCCCCTCTACTTCTTCTCATTCACTCAGTGGTATTTATTGAGCGCTTACTATGTGCTGAGCTGTACTAATCACTTGGGAGAGTATAATATGACAATAAAAAGACACATTCCCTGCTCACAACGAACTTACAGTCTAGAGAGCTTGTCTCGCTCTTCTCCAAGTACAACTCAGCCTGCACATTTTGCTCTTATAATGCCACCTACTCAATGTTGTCCCCCTACTCACTGTCCCTCACTGTCATCCCTCTAGCCATTGACCCCTTTTTCCACCCCCAATCCCCACTTCACTTTCCACAGACCACAACCCTCCCCATCTTCAAAGCCTTAGTTAAACTATTTCCCCTCCAAGAAGCCTTCCCTAGCTAATTAATTACTCATCTACCCATCATATTTTATCAGCCTAAGGAGTCATCTCTTCTTCTGAGTTGTACCCTCTAGGCAATTAAGTATTCACCCTACACCACAGCACTGAAATACATATCTTTACACTACCTGCAATTTATTTAATAGCCTCAGCGTTCCCTGCACTAGACTGTAAGTGCCAAAAGCACAGGCATATGTCCTTTATCTTAATTCATTCAATTGTATTTCAATCGTATTTATTGAGCACTTACTGTGTGCAGAGCACTGTACTAAGTGCTTAATTAAGAGAAGCGGCAAGACTCAGTGGAAAGAGCACGGACTTGGAAGTCAGAGGTCATGGGTTCTAATTCCGGCTTTGCCACTCTTCAGCTGTGTGACTTTGGGCAAGTCACTTAATTTCTCTCTGCCTGTTGCCTCATCTGTAAAATGGGGATTAAGACTGTGAGCCCCATGTGGGACAACCTGATTACCTTGTATTTCCCCCAGTGCTTAGAACAGTGCTTGGCACATAGCGCTCAACAAATACCATTATTATTAATAATAATATATTTTGCTTTCCCGATATCTTAATAAAATGAATGTTCAATCAATCGATGTTATTTATTGAGCAAGTACTCTGTGCAGAGCACTGTATTAAGTCCTTGGGGGAATACAGTATAACAGAACTTGGTTCCCTGCCCATAAATACTATGGATTGATTGATTGATTGCTCAGTAGGTTTATGAAAGATTCAGAGCAACTTGGTACAACTTTCCAAGCTGCCTTAGTTCAAGAATGCTTGGAGTAATCCTGCAATCCAGTTGAGTACTTAGTGCCCCGTATCCAACTCTTCCCAACTTCAAAACCTTACTGGAAGCACATCTCTTCCAAGAGGCCTTCCCTGACTAAGCCCTCCTTTCCTCTTTTCCCACTCCTTCCTGCATCACCCTGACTTGCTGCCTTTTATTCATCCTGCCTCCCAGCCCCAAAGCACTTGTGTACGTATCTTTCATTCAATTGTATTTATTGAGCGCTTACTGTGTGCAGAGCACTGTACTAAGCGCTTGGGAAGTACAAGTTGGCAACATATAGAGACGGTCCCTACCCAACAGTGGGCTCACAGTCTAGTATCTGTAATTTATTTATTTAAGTATATTCATTCATTCAATCGTATTTACTGAGCACTTACTGTGTGCAGAGCTCTGTACTAGGCGCTTGGGAACTACAAGTCGGCAACATATAGAGACGGTCCCTGCCCAACAGTGGGCTCACAGTCTAGTATCTGTAATTTATTTATTTAAGTATATTCATTCATTCAATCGTATTTACTGAGCACTTACTGTGTGCAGAGCTCTGTACTAAGCGCTTGGAAACTACAAGTCGGCAACATATAGAGACGGTCCCTACCCAACAGTAGGCTCACAGTCTAGTATCTGTTATTTATTTATTTAAGTATATTCATTCATTCATTCAATCGTATTTATTGAGCACTTACTGTGTGCAGAGCTCTGTACTAAGTGCTTGGGAACTACAAGTCGGCAACATATAGAGATGGTCCCCACCCAACAACGGGCTCACAGTCTAGAAGGGGAAGACAGACAACAAAACAAAACATGGAGACAGGTGTCAAAATCGTCAGAACAAATAGAATTACAGCTAGATGCACATCATTAACAAAATAAATAGAATAGTAAATATGTATACTATTACTATATTATGTATTACTGTATACAAGTAATAAATCTGTACAAATATACACAAGTGCTATGGGGAGGGGAAGGAGGTAGGGCAGACGGGGGGATGGGGAGGAGGAGAGGAAAAAGAGGGCTCAGTCTGGGAAGGCCTCCTGGAGGAGGTGAGCTCTCAATAGGGCTTTGAAAGGATGAAGAGAGCTAGCTTGAGGGATGTGTGGAGGGAGGGAGAGCACTGTACTAAGCGCTTGGAAAGTGCAAGTTGACAACCTACAGAGATGGTCCCTACAGTGCATAAAGTCACTCTAGACTGTGAGCTCGTTGTGAGCAGGGGGTGTGAGTCTGATGTTATAGTGTCCTCTTCTAAGCGTTTAGTACAGTGCTTTGCACACAGTAAACGCTCAATCAATACGATTGAATGAATGGAAGCAGAAAATGACCCAAGCTGCTGCCAGCAGCAGGGAGCAGCACTGCCACCTAGCGGGTCTGCTGGTCTGACACGCTTCTTTCAGAGTGAAGGCCCAGTCGCTGCCCTGCTTAGACCTACGCTCCAGTTTTTCCTCTTCCTCTCTCTCTCTAGCCCTTTATCTTTCTTCTCCTTCTTAAGAAATTAGGATAAGGATGATGATATAATAATGGTGGCACTTGTTAAACTCTTAGTGCTAGGATAGATGCAAGACAGGTTGATGATTTGGGGCAAGTCTTCACTTCCCCCTCCTTCCTCTCCCCTGCGTCCCCCTCTCCGTCCTCCCCGACTTACCTCCTTCCCCTCCCCACAGCACCTGTATATATGTATATATGTTTGTACGTACTTATTACTCTATTTTATTTGTACATATTTATTCTATTTATTTTATTTTGTTAATATGTCCCGCCTTACCTCCTTCCCTTTCCTTCCTCTCCCCCTCGCCCCCCCCTCCATCCCCCATCTTACCTCCTTCCCTTCCCCACAGCACCTGTATATATGTATATGTTTGTACATATTTATTACTCTATTTATTTACATATCTATTCTATTTATTTTATTTTGTTAGTGTGTTTGGTTTTGTTCTCTGTCTCCCCCTTTTAGACTGTGAGCCCACTGTTGGGTAGGGACTGTCTCTATATGTTGCCAACTTGTACTTCCCAAGCGCTTAGTACAGTGCTCTGCACACAGTAAGCGCTCAATAAATGCGATTGATTGATTGATTCCCCTCCCCACAGCACCTGTATATATGTATATATGTTTGTACATATTTATTACTCTATTTGTACATATTTATTCTATTTATTTTATTTTGTTAATATGTTTTGTTTTGTTCTCTGTCTGTCCCTTCTAGACTGTGAGCCCACTGTTGGGTAGGGACCGTCTCTATATGTTGCCAACTTGTACTTCCCAAGTGCTTACTGTGTGCAGAGCTCTGTACTAAGCGCTTGGGAAGTACAAGTTGGCAACATATAGAGATGGTCCCTACCTAACAATGGGCTCACAGCCTAGAAGGGGGAGACAGAGAACAAAACAAAACATATTAAGCGCTTAGTACAGTGCTCTGCACACAGTAAGCACTCAATAAATACGATTGAGTGAATGAATGAGTGAACTTCTCTGCGCCTCAGTTCCTTCATCTGTAAAATGGGGATTAAGACTGTGAGCCTCACATGGGACAATCTGAATACCTTGTATTTACCCTAGCATTTAGAACAGTGCTTGGCACATAGTAAGTGCTTAACAAATACCAACATTATTATTATTATTATGTAGTCCTGTCCCCTATGGTTCTACAAGGATGGAGAAGCAGCATGGCTCAGTGGAAAGAGCACAGGCTTTGGAGTCAGAGGTCGTGGGTTTGAATCCGGCTCCGCCACATGTCTGCTGTGTGAGCTTGGGCAAGTCACTTAACTTCTCTGAGCCTTAGTTACCTCATCTGTAAAATGGGGATTAAGACCGTGAGCCCCACATGGGACAACTTGATCACCTTGTATCCCCCAGCGCTTAGAACAGTGCTGTGCACATAGTAAGCACTTAACAAATTCCATCATTATTATTATTATGGAGAGGAGGTGTTAAGCCCCCATTTAACAGATAGGAAATTGAGGAACAGAGAAGTCAGGTGACCCACCCAAGGTCACACAGCAGCCCACTCTTGGGTAGGGACCGTCTCTATATGTTGCCAACTTGCACTTCCCAAGCGCTTAGCAGAGAGCTCTGCTTATTGTAGTAAGCGCTCAATAAATACGATTGAATGAATGAATTAATGAAAGTAACAAAGTCAGGACTTTTATTTGCATTGCTGTCTGTTTATTTGGATCAATGTCTGTTTCACCACCGGTCCCCCACCCCCACCCCCCACCGACGGTGAGCTCTTGCTAGGCAGGGATTGTCACTGTTTCTTATTCTACTGTATTTTCCCAAGCACTTAATACAGTACTCTGCACACAGTAAGTGCTTAATAAATACAATTGAATGAATTAAAACCCAGATCTGCCAACTCAGTTATAGTGTACTCCCCCAAGCATTTATTATAACTTCTTAGTAAATAGGATTGATTGATGGTTCCTGCCCACAAAGAGCTTCCAATCTAGGAGAAGAAACAGGAGGTAAATTACAGATTGACATTGGTGTGACTATCAAATGACTATCAGAGTTACAGATCCAAGAGCATGGGTGACTCAGAAGGAAGAGGGAGTGGGGGAAATGAGGACTTAGTTGGAGAAGGTCTGAATTGTACTTTCCAAGTGCCCTGCACACAGTAAGCGCTCAATAAAAACAGTTGAATGAGAAGGTCTCTACCAGCAAAGGTGATTTTAATAAAGATTTAAAGGTAAGGAGAGTGGTGCTCTGCTGTGTATGAACAGGGAGGGAGTTCCAGGCCTGAGGGAGGATGTGGGCAAGGGGTTGGAGGAGATGAGACAGAGGTACGGTGAGTAGGTTGGCATTAGAAGAGCAAAGTATGTGGGCTGGATTGTAATAGGAAATAGTGAGGTGAGGTAGAAGGGGAAGAGCAGATTGAGTGATTTAAGGCCAATGGTAAGGAGTTAGTTTGATATGGAGGTGAATGGGCAACCACTTGTGGGGTGAGGACATATCAATGTTTTTTGGAAAAATGATTTGGGCAGCAGAATAAAACTAAGTACTGAAGTGGGGAGAGACAGGAGGCAGGGAAGTCAGCAAGGGGGCTGATTCATTCATTCAACTGTATTGAGCGCTTACTGTGTGCACAGCACTGTACTAAGCGCTTGGGAAGTACAAGTTGGCAACATACAGAGATGGTCCCTACCCAACAGTGGGCTCACAGTCTAGAAGGGGGAGACAGAGAACAAAACAAAACATATTAACACAGTAAAATAAATAGAATAAACATGTACAAATAGAGTAATCAGTACATAAAACATATATACATATATACAGGTGCTGTGGGGAGGGGAAGGAGGTAAGATAGGGGAATGGGGAGGGGGAGGAGGGGGAGAAGGGGGAGGAGGGGGAGAGGAAGGAGGGGGCTCAATCTGGGAAGGCCTCCTAGAGGAGGTGAGCTCTCAGTAGGGCCTTGAAGGGAGGAAGAGAGCTGATGCAGTAGTTGACAGAGTAGGATAAATGGCCTAATGGTTAGAGTATGAGCTTGAGAGTCAGAGGACCTGAGTTCTAATCCCAGCTCTGTCACTTGTCTGCTGTGTGATGTTGGGCAAATCACTTCACTTCTCTAGGCTTCAGTTACCTCATCTGTAAAATGGGGATGAAGACTGAGCCCTATGTGGGACAGGGACTGTGTCCAACCCAATTAGCTTGTATCTACCCCAGCACTTAGGACAGCGCTTGGCACATAGTAAGTTCCTAACACACTGCAATTTATTATAAATGCTTGGATTGACGTTGCTGCAGTTTGCATGGAGAGGAAATGGCAGGTTTTGGTTATGTCGTGACGGTGGAACTGACAAGATTTGATGACAGATTGAATATGTGAGTTGAATGAGAGCAATGAGTCAAGGATAATGCCAAGGTTCTGAGTTTGTGAACCAGGGAGGGTGGTAGTGTGGTCTACAGTGATGGGAAAGTTTGGGGGAAGGACAGGGTTTGGGTGGGAAGATGAAGAGTTCTGTTTTGGGCATGTTTAGTTTGAGATATTCATGGGTCATCCAAGTAGAGATGTCCTGAAGGTAGGAGGAATTGCAAGACTGCAGATGAGGGAGAGGCTGGAGAGGCTAAATCACTTATACAAGGCAATGGCAGCCTGGTGGATTGGAGGGAGGTGATCCATTTGGAATTTTGCTTGTTGTTCTGCTCCCATGCAAGTTGGTTAGAGCTTGCCCCAATGGGACCTGGGAAGAGGGGAGCCAAGAAGGAGGGAAAGGGCCGGTGATAGGCTCTTTCCTATAATTTTATGGTATTTTTAAAGCCCTTATTATGTGCCAGACATTGTATTAAGCACTGGAGTAGGTAGTAATAATAATAATTATAATTGTGATATTTGAGCGCTTACTGTGTGCCAGGCACTGTATTAAGCACTGGGGTGGATACAAGATAATCGGGTTGGACCACAGTCCCTGTCCCACATAGGGCTCATGGTCTTAATCCCCATTTTACACATGAAGTGACTTAGGCAAGAGAATTGAAGTGACTGGCCCAAGATCACACAGCAAAGTGGCAGAGCTGGAATTAGAACACAGGACATTTGAATACCAGGCCCATTTTCTTTCCACTAGGCCACGCTGCCGCGTGGCTATTTTCTGTCGCCCTCCCTATGGGTAGCACAAGTTGTAAATGGTGCTGGCATTTGAAATATTTTCCTTCTAGTTCGGCAGAGAAATATCCAACTGTTTCCCCCATTAATCATTTAGGGTCAACCTGTCAAAATATTTTCTCAGTGAAAATGTTTCTGCTATTTTGTACCAATTAATACTGGACAGAATTCAGGCACGATAGCTAATCTGTTCTAAGACTTTTATTTGCTGTCTTGACTACAGACATGAAAAATGCTCTGTGCAATATTTCAATTAATAAAAATATGCTGAGCAATGAATTTTCTAAGGCAGATTTTGTTACCCTTCATTACATTTCCAAATTTAATGGGCACATATATTATGTTCTGTTGCCATGGAAACCTCATCAGGCTGTCCTGTTTATGGGCTGTCGGATGCAGTTCTACAATTTGCACAAAGACCAAATTGTTTCTTATAAGTTTAAAAGAAGCTGTGCCCACTTACAGTGGA
Source organism: Tachyglossus aculeatus (assembly GCF_015852505.1). NCBI lineage: Eukaryota > Metazoa > Chordata > Mammalia > Monotremata > Tachyglossidae > Tachyglossus > Tachyglossus aculeatus. The sequence goes on along the minus strand of NC_052069.1, from coordinate 67,574,762 downwards.
TATAAATTAGGGTGGTCCCAAGAATGACAAAGAGAGTCTTTATTTGATTTAGGGGCAGGCATTTATTCTCATGAAGCTCTTAAGTTTTCATTATTTCAGGATTGAGTTCATGCCATGCTAACTTGGCACATTCTAAAAGCAGCTAGGAAAAGTATATAAGCCAGAATCTTACTTTACTGAGAAGCTTTTAGACAGGAAAGTCATGGAAGGAAGATCCTAGCCCTGGGGTTTGGATTCTAGCTTAGCTACATGCAGATGTTTTGGATGAAGGTGATAGGCTGAACCTCCCCAATAAACGGTCATTTGCTCTTTTTCTACTAATCCCCTTTTTGTGTGTTTTCCACCCATAAAATGAAATTTCATATTTTTTGTTCCCTGTGGGAATCGACCCCTTCTGGTCAGACTTTTTCCATAGATAAAATGAAGTGGCAGGGCTGCTTTTCAGATCACAACTCTGCCGATCCACATCTTCCCCCAGATTTTGCCCAAGATCCTGTTCCCAACAAAACAGCTATGTCATTCCTATCCACGCCAAATGGCTTCTTCCAACTGGCAGGGAGAAAGATTTGCTTTCGCTGCAAGAAGATGGCATTTCCACTATCCAGGGAGCTTGTCAGGAAGGGAGCAGGGACTAATAATAATAATAACTGTGGTACATGTTAAGTGCTTACTGTGTGCCAGGCACTGTACTAAGCACTGGGGTGGATACAAGCAAATGGGACTACAAGTCCTACGGTGTAAAGGGATTAATTTCGCCCTCACTTCCAAGAACCTACGGGACAATTTGAGAGGAGCCTGCATGCTCTGTCAGAACTAGGGCAGTCCAATTGGGGTCAGGGCTGAATTCTCCTGAGGGAAAAGTTAAAGAAGGTGGTGGGTTTTTTTTTTGCTTTTCTTTCCACCTTCCTAGGGTGTGCTGTGCCTGCCTGCTGTCTGAGTCCCAGAAGGAAGAGCTCTCCATACAGGTAAAGTGTCTATCATCTTAATCCATGACTTGGGAGAAAGAGGGAAGCTAGGATGAGTTAATTTGAGTGTTATCTTACCCTCCACCCTGCTTTCAGCCATTTCCTTCGCAAGCTCAAAGCAACCGTGTGGGAGAAACCTATTGTGAATGGTTTTATTAGGCAGAACGTCAACTTGGTCTTGACACTTTTGAATCTAATGGAACTTGAATAATACTTTGTACACGTCTATTCGTTTTTTTCTGTTTTAATCCTTTTCAGTTTGTGGTTTCAGTTAAATTCTGACTTTGACCACTATTTTCACTTATTCAGTTGTATTTGAGTGCTTACTGTGTGCAAAGCATTGTACTAAGTGCTTGGGAAAGTACAATATAAAGATTAACAGACATATTCCCTGCCCACAGCGACTTACAGTCAAAGGAATTTGGTTCAGGCATGGTCACTGTGGCTTTTGCAGAACTCTTACCTGGTTCCCAGCTGAAACTCTAAATCTCATATTTCCCTTGGATCATATTGAACATGGAGAGGTCAGCTTTTTATTTTTTAAGCCCTAGTTCAGTGACATAGAGCTAAGTGACCCCAATTTTGATCTCCTGAGGAAAAGTCTCAGTGGTGTTCTGCAACAGCCTTGGTTTTTGACAGACCCAATTTCCACAGCTTTCCGCTCTGCTAGTAAGGTGGTTTAGACTGTCCTGGGGTCTCCCTACTCAGTAAGGAGTAGGAAAAGAGAATTGAGGACAAGCATGGCTTGAGTGTTTCCTCTTGCAGTTGTTGGGTCATTAAGCAGGCAACTGAGGGTTTTGTGGATTCAGGGGAAGGCTAACCAGGCCTGTGACTGCCCCTAGACTGTTTAAAAAAAAATCAGCCAGTTAAATGTACTTATTGAGCACTACTGTATGCTAAACACTGTACTAAGTGCTTGGGTGAGGATAATATAACCGAGTTGGTAGACACATTCTCTGTCCACAATGAGCTTCGTATAGAGGGGGACACAGACAGTAATATAAATTAATAAATTATGGTTATAATAATAATGATGACATGTATTAAGTGCTTACTATGTGCAAAGCACTGTTCTAAGCACTGGGGAGGCTATAAGGTGATCAGGTTGTCCCACTGGGGGCTCACAGTCAATCCCCATTTTACAGATTAGGTAACTGAAGCACAGAGAAGTTAAGTGACTTGCCCAAAGTCACATAGCTGACAATTGGCAGAGCTGGGATTTGAACCCATGACCACTGACTCCAAAGCCCGTGCTCTTTCCACTGAGCTATTATCATAGATGCTGTGGAACTGAGGGAGGGGTGAATAAAGGGTGCACATCCAAGGGCAAGGGTGATGCAGAAATGAGGGCTTAGGGGCAGAGGCAAGATGTGGGCTAGAGGTTGGTGATGAGATAGATGAGATCAAGGCACAGTGAGTAGGTTGGCATTAGAGGAGTTAAAAATTGTGAGATGGGTTGTAATGGAACAGCAAGATGAAGCAGGAGGGGACAAGGTAACTGAGTACTTTAAAGTCAATGGTGAGGAGAGTCTGTTTAATGTGGAGGTGGATGGGTAACCCCAGTAGGTTCTTGAGGAGTGGGGAAACATGAAATGAACGTTTCTGTAAAAAAATGATCCAAGCAACTGAGTGAAGTGTGGACTGAAGTGAGGGGAGATGGGAGGCAGGGATTTCAGCAAAGAGGCTGATACAGTAATCGAGTCTGTATTTTTAGACTGTGAGCCCACTGTTGGGTAGGGACCGTCTCTATATGTTGCCAATTTGTACTTCCCAAGCTCTTAGTACAGTGCTCTGCACATAGTAAGCGCTCAATAAATATGATTGATGATGATGATGAGTCAGGATTGGGTAAGTGCTTGGATTAATGTGGTAGCAGTTTGTATGGAGATGAAAGGGTGGATTTTAGTGATATTGTGAAGTTTGAACTGAAATGATTTGGTGACAAGTTGAGTATGTGGTTGAATGAGAGAGATGAGTCGAGGATAATGCCAAGGTTAAGGGTTTGTGAGATAGGGATGGTGGTGGTCTACAGTGATGGGGAAAGTCAGGGGGAGGTCAGGGATCCGGTGTGAAGATGAAGAGTTCTGTTTTAGACATTTGAAGTTTAAGGTGTTGGTTGTACATGCAGGTAGAGGTGTCCTGAAGTCAGGAGGAAATGTGAGACTGCAGAGAAGGAGAAGAAATGTAGATTTGGGAATCATCCCCATAGAGATGGTAGTTCATTCATTCATTCAATCGTATTTATTGAGCTCTTACTGTGTGCAGAGCACTGTACTAAGTGCTTGGGAAGTACAAGTTGGCAAGATATAGAGACGGTCCCTACCCAACAGCGGGCTCACAGTCTAGTAGTTGAATCCAGAAGACTCTGGAGTCTGAACTGGTCCTATGGAAGACAACTATGAGGGCAAAATAGTACTTATGAGGTACGAATAACAATTTGTGATATTTGTTAAGGGCTTGCTACTTGTCAACATACTAAGTGCTGGTGTAAATACAACATAGTCAGGGTTTAGTCCTTGTCCCACCTGGGGTTCGTAGTCTGAAGGGGAAGAAGAACAGGTACTTCACCCCTATTTTACAAATTAGGGAATTGAGGCAAAGAGAAGCTAAGTGGCATGCCCAAAGTCACTCAGCAGGCCAGGATTAGAACCCAGGTCTGGGATCTCTCCATCTCTGCACCAAGTCACAAAGGGCAGGGGATGCTGATGGATTTCCTAAGCACTGTACCCCTGCCCTTGCTGAACTGGTACCTTGCTCCCATCCTTGAATTTGTCAGAGTATGTGTATATCAGCTTATGTCGGTGCATTTTTCTACTCCAAAGTAAAAGACTTTTGGCATCTAAAATTCTAGATACCAGCCAGGGACATAGAAGGAAGAGAGGGGTGGGCTAAGACTGTGGTCCTGGAGCTTTAGAGCAATTTTGGGGATAGTCAAGAGGAATTTTCCTCCTTAGCTTCGGCGAGCCCAAGTGTTTGTGCTTCAGAGTCTTCTAGTCCAGGTGGCTGCTCTCTTGTGACCTACCTTCCAGGACAGAGGGAGGACATGAGGAAAGAGTTGTTGACAAGATAATTGAAATTTAGGCTCGGCGAGTAGGTTGGTACTAGAGGAGCGAAGTCTGTGAGCTGGTTTATAATAGGTGATAAGTGGAGTTAGATGGGAGCGGGAGAGCTGATCAAGTGCCTGAAAGCCCATGGTAAAGGGTTTCTGTTGGATGCATAGGTGGATGGGCAATGTCTTAATCCCCATTTTACAGATGAGACAATCAATCAATCAATCATATTTATTGAGCACTTACTGTGTGCAGAGCACTGTACTAAGCGCTTGGGAAGTACAAGTTGGCAACATATAGAGACAGTCCCTACCCAAAAGTGGGCTCACTGAGGCACAGAGAAGTTAAGTGGCTTGCCCAAAGTCACACAACTGACAAGCGGTGGAGCCGGGATTTGAACCCATGACCTCTGACTCCCAAGCCCGTGCTCGTTCCACTGAGCCACACTGCTTCTCTAGTAATAATGTTGATGGCATTTGTTAATCAGTGGTATTTATTGAGATCTTATTGTGTGCAGAGCCCTGTACTAAGGGCTTGGTAGAGTACAATACAACAGAGTAGGAAGGCACATTTTCTGCCCACAATGAGCTTACAGTCTAGAGGGGGAGATAGGCAGTAATAGAAATAGATTCTGGATATGTGCTGAAGAGCTGTAGGGCTGAAGGGGGTGAACACCAAGTGTCTAAAGGGTGTAGATCCAAGTTCAGAAACAGTGCAAAAGGGAGAGGGAGTTGAAGAAAAGAGGGCTTAAACTGGGTAGGCTTCTTGGAGGAGTTGTGACATTGATAAGGCTTTGAAGAGTTAAGCACTTAAGAGAAGCAGCATGGCTTAGTGGAAAGAGCACGGGCTTAGGAGTCAGGTCATGGGTTCTAATCCTGGCTCCGCCACCGATCAGCTGTGTGACTTTGGTCATCACTTGACTTCTCTGTGCCTCAGTTACCTCATCTGTAAAGTGGGGATTGAGACTGTGAGCCCCATGTGGGACAACCTGATTACCATGTATCTACCCCAGCATTTAGAACAGTGTGTAGCACATAGTAAGTGCTTAACAAATGTCATCATTATTTGTTATTCCTGGGAGAATACAATAGAACAGAGTTGGTCGACATGCCCATAGTGAGCTTGCATACTATGTAACAAGCACTGTACTAAGCCCTGGAGTAGATAAAAGATAATCAGGTTGGACCCAATCCCTGTCCCACATGGGCCTCACAGTCCAAGTGGGAGAGAGAACAGGTATCAAATCCCCATTTTACAGATGAGGAAAGTGAGGTACTAGGGTATGCAAAAGGTAATCAAATTCCAGTCTTTGTCCCTTAGGGGCCTCACAATCTAAGGGGGAGGGAGCACAGGTATTTTATTTCCCTTTAACAGATGAGGAAACTGAGGTACAGAGAATTTAATCTTGATTGCCCAAGATCACACAGCAGATAAATGGTGAAGCCGGAACTAGAACTCAGGACTCCTGATTCCCAGTCCTGTGCTCTTCCTGTGCCTCCCCACATCCCACTTTCCATCCAATAACTGCAGGATACTTCCTCTCCCTCCCCAATTCTGTCTCACCAGGCCTCGAGTTTGTCGGGCCAGGAGTTGATGCTGTGAATTCCTCAGTCCTTAGCTTCAGACTCCTTTGACAATGAAACCTCATAGAATTGTTCACTTTCCCTCCCTATTTTCCCTTGAACCGGCTCCTTTGATTTTCTTTGCTCCTTTCTCCACCCTGCTTCTCCAAAGAGGATCGTGCATTGATATCCTTTCACACGGGGCACCGCTCCTCACTTGGCAGAAGTCATTTCAAGAGCAGAGCTGGAGGAGGGAGTGGACAAAGAAGCCATTGGAATAATTGGGGAAAGCAGCATCTACTCCCAAGCTGGAGGATTCATTTTGAACAATGCAAGGAAATCCAAGAGCTCATTGTTCATTCACACTGTGACCGGGACCTCTCTGACTGGAGTATTCATGGCTGGAAGGTTTTCTGTGAATGCTGCTTTGCCATGAAGAAACAACTGTTGTGGGTGAGGGGGCAGTGAAAATGTTACCATTTTAGTGGCAGGCTTTTTAACCCTGGCATGCATCCGGTTCTCCTACAGTGTAATGGTTACATTCTTGCAGAGCCCCAAATCAATTAATCAGTTGTATTTATTGAATGCTTACTGTGTGCAGAGCACTGTACTAAGTGCTTGGGAGAATTCAACAGAGACATGTTCCCTGCCTACAATGAGCTTGCAGTCTGAAGGAACACTCCTGTTGTAGTACTTGCCCTAATAATATCATTGATAATATTTTTTATGGTATTTAAGTGCCTGCTATGTACCAGACACTGTACTAAGCTCGGAGTAGATACAGACTAATCAGGTTAGGAACAATCCATGTCCTTTATGGGGCTCACAGGCTTAAACTCCATTTTACAGATGAAGTAACTGAGGCACAGAGAAGCCAAGTGACTTGTCCAAGGTCACACAGCAAACAAGTGGTAGAGCCAGAATTAGTACGCAGTTCCTTGGACTCCCAGGCCTGTGTTTTATCCACTAAACCACACTACTTGTTAGGATTTACCATCATTATCATGTGTGCAGAACACTGTACAATAGTACAGTTGGTAGAATGCAATACAACAGAGTGGGTAGACATATTCCCAGCCCATAATGAGCTTACATACTATGTGACAACCACTGTAATAAAATTGGAGTTGACTCAGTCCCTGCTCCCCATGAGGCTCACAGTCTAAGAAGGAGAGAATAGGTACCGAATCCCCATTTTCAGATGAGGAAACTGAGGCACAGAGAAGTCAAGTGACTTGCCCAAGGTCATCCTGGATGCCTCCACACAGTTGTTGCCTTAGTTCCCTCATCTGCAAAATGGGGATTCAATACCTGTTCTCCTTCCTACGTAGACTGTAAGTCCCATGTGGGGCCTGATTATCCTATATCTACCCCAACACTTACAACAATGCTTGGCACCTACTAGGGGGTTAACAAATATCACAGTTTTTTTTAATTTTCTTCAGCTGGTACCCTGTAGGAACCCGATCACTTAATCGATCAATGGTACGTATTGGGCATCCACTTGGTGTGGTGCACTGTATTAGGTACTTGAGAAATGTAGCCATGTTCTCTGCCCTCAAGAACCTTACACTAATGGGAGAGACAAACGTAAAGTTAATTCAACTAGAGTGGTAAAATAAATACTTAAACAAGCATCTATATATATACATACAAAAGTCCTGAAAGGATAAAAATAAATCTGTAAATGAAGTCCTCCTCCATTCACAGGAGCATAGATCAGTTCTTGCAGTTCTGCCCAACTTAAAATCACCGTGCTCTGTATCTAAAAAGGCTCAAATGTTTGGCATAAAGCAGTGTGGCCTAGGGGAAAGAGCACAGAGTTTGGGAGTCAGGAGATTTGGTTTCTAATCCTGGCTCTGGCACTTGCCCACTGCCTGGTTTTGGGTGAGTCAGTTAACTTCTCTGGGACTCAGTTTTTTCATATGGAAAATAGAGGTTAAATACATTTCTCCCTCCCCTGCACTAGACTGTGACCCCCATGTGGAACAAGGACTGTGTCTGATTTGATTATCTTGTAATTCGCCCCAGCTTGCTTACTAAAATGCTTGGCAAGTGATACAGGCTTAACAAATCCCACAAATATTATTACTATGGACATTCCCTATTTCCTTAACCTACGTTCAAGCAAAGAAATATGGTGGAAACTTGCATTAAGGCAGAACTGAATGTTTTGGGTGCCTAATTCATGGGGAGTACTTTAGTGGGTGATTGGGAAACTACATTATGAGCAAAAGGAAGCAGTGTTGCCTATTGAAAAGAGCATTGGCCTGGGAATCAGAGCACCTGGCTTCTAATCCCAGTTCCTCTGCTTAATAATAATAATAATGATGGCATTTAAGTGCTTACTATGTGCAAAGCACTGTTCTAAGCACTGGAGAGAATACAAGGTGATCAGGTTGTCCCATGTGGGGCTCACAGTCTTAATCCCCATTTTACAGATGAGGTAACTGAGGCACAGAAAAGTTAAGTGACATGCCCAAGGTCACACAGCAGACAAGTGGCCAAGCTGGGATTAGAACCCATGACCTTCTGACTCCCAAGCCCAGGCTCTTTCCATTGAGCATCGCTACTTTTCTTGAAGCTTCTACTTGTCTGTCATGCATCCTTGGGTGAGTAATTTCACTTCTCTGGGCCTCAGTTACCTCATCTGTAAAATGGGGTTTAAGACAGTAAGCCCCATATGGGACAGGGACTGTGTCCAACCTTATTAGCTTATATCTACCCCAGCACTTAATACAGTGCCTGGCACCTAGTAAGCGTTTAACAAATACCACTAAAAAAAAAAAGAACTATCCCTACCATCAAGCAGGATATAATCTAACCGATCATTGACTTGTGCTTCAGTGATTGCTCCAATCAGGGAAGGCCCCCATATCTCAGGAAGGATGCAGGATGAATGGGCTGAGATGAATCGAGTACTTATTGAGCACCAGTTATGATACAGCACTGTATGAAATGCTTGGAACAGTTATCAGAGATGGTCTTGCATCCTTTTAGAGCATAGGGAAACTATGAACTTTTCTGTTTTATTGCTCACATTTAATTAGACACAAATTCCAGAGAGAAATCTTCTGAAACAGATGGAGATGTCGGACAGAAAGAGTAAGGCATGAAATCAGTAGGGAAAATCCATTCATTACCACATGAACCCATTTTCCTCTTAATTGCTTGGACTTTCATCCATCGTTCCGGTTTAATCTTGATAAACCATTATGTAGTGCAAGGAGATGGCAACAGTTAATCATCATTATGAGATGCAAAGAATGTGATAGAGAATCTGGGCTCACTTGTAAAGCGATCAAACAAGTCAGCCAAAATAAGGGCCTCGAACTTTAGCTTCCCTTAAATTTATATGTGGACAGGAAACGTCTACCAACTCTGTTGTACTCCCCCAGTTGATTCATTTATTCCTTTAATCGTATTTATTGAGGGATTACTGTGCATAGAACACTGTACTAAGCGCTTGGAAAGGACAGTTCAGCAACAAAGAGAGACAATCCCTGCCCATAGTGGCCTCACAGTCTCTAGACTGTGACTAGGAGGGGGGAGACAGACATTAAAATAAAATAAGACATTAAAATAAGACTAGAGGGGGGAGACAGACATTAAAATAAGTGAACAGGCATCAATATAAATAAATAGAATTATTTATATATGTATGTACATACACATCAAAACAAGTAACAGGAATAAATAAAAATAGAATTATATATATGTACATATATACACAAATACTGTGGGGGCGGGGAGAGGGGGTAGAAAAAAGAGAGCAAGTTTGGGGGATGCGGGAAAGGGAGCTGAAGAAAAGGGGGGCATAGTCTGGGAAGGCCTCCTGGAGGAAGTGAGCCTTCAGTAGGGCTTTGAAGGGGGGAAATGTGATTGTTTGGTGGATTTGAGGAGGGAGGGCATTCCAGGCCAGAGGTAGGCTATGGGTTAAGGGTTGACAGTGGGAGAGGCAAGAATGAGGCACAGTGAGAAGGCTAGTACCAGAGGAGCAGAGTGTGTGGGCTACGATGTAGAAGGAGAGAAGGGAGGTGAAGTAGGAGGGGGCGAGGTGATGGAGAGCTTTGAAGTCAATAGGGAGGAGTTTTTGCTTGATACCAAGTTTGATAGGCAACCACTGGAGATTTTTGAGGAGGGTGTTGACATCCCCAGAATGTTTCTGTTGAAAGATAATCCAGGCAGCAGAGTGAAGAATAGACTGAAGTGGGGAGAGACAGGAGGATGGGAGATCCGAAAGGATGCTGATGCAGTAATTCAGTCAGGATATGATGGGTGATTGTACTAAGGTAGCAGTTTGGTTGGAGAGGAAAGGGCGGATCTCAGCAATGTTGTGAAGGTGAGGCCGACAGGTTTTGGGGTTGGATTGGATATGCAGGGTAAATGAGAGAGCGGAGTCAAGGATGACATCAGGGTTGTAGGCTTGTGAGATGGGAAGGATGGGACTGCCATACGGAGTGACAGGAAAGACAGGGAGAGGACAGGGTTTGGGAGGGAAGATAAGAAGCTCAGTCTTGGACATGTTGAGATTTAGGTGGCGGGAGGACATCCAGATTGAGAAGTCCTGAAGGCAGGTGGAAATGCCACCTGGAGGGAGGGAGAGAGAACAGGGGAGGAGATATAGATTTGGGTATCATAATAATAATAATGGCATTTATTAAGTGCTTACTATGTGCAAAGCACTGTTCTAAGTGCTGGGAAGGTTACAAGGCGATCAGGTTGTCCCACAGGGGGCTCACAGTCTTAATCCCTATTTTACAGATGAGGTAACTGAGGCAGAGAGAAATGAAGTGACTTGCCCAAAGTCATACAGCTGACAATTGGTGGAGCTGGGATTTGAACACATGAACCCTCTGACTCCAAAGCCCACTCTCTTTCCACTGAGCCACACTGCTTCTCAGAGAAACAGAACTATCATCCACAGAGAGATGATAGTTGAAGCCGTGGGAGCAAGTGAGTTCACAAATGGAGTGAGTATAGCTGGAGAATAAAAAGGGACCAAGAACTGACCCTTGAGGAACCCCTACAGTTAGGGGATGGGAGGGAGAGGAGCTCATGAAGGAGACTGAGAATGAATGCCCAGAGAGATGAGGAGAACCAGGAGAGGACAGAATCAGTGAAGCCAAGGTTGGATAACGTGTTGAGGAGAAGGGGATGGTCCACAGTGTCAAAGGCAGCTGAGAGGTTGAGAAGGATTAGGATGGAGTAGGAACCGTTGGATTTGGCAAGAAAGAGATCACTGGTGACCTTTGAGAGGGTGGTTTCAGTGGAGTGGAGGGGACGGAAGCCAGTTTGGAGGGGGTACAGGAGAGAACTGGTTAGGAATTCGAGACAGCGAGTGTAGATTACTCACTCCAGGAGTTTGGAAAGGAAGGGTAGGAGGGAGATGGGGCTATAACTGGAGGGGGCTGTTGGGTCAAGTGAGGGTTTTTTAGGATGGAGGGATGTGGGCATGTTTGAAGGTAGAGGGGAAGAAGCCGTTGGAGGGTGAGTGGTTGAAGATGGAAGGAAAGGAGGGGAGGAGAGAAGGGGAGATAGTTTTTATAAGGTGGGAGGGAATGGGGTCTGAAGAGCATGTGGAGGGGGTGGCACTTGAGAGGAGAGAGGAGATCTCCTCTGAAGATACTGCTGGGAAGGTTGGGAAAGTAGAAGGGGGGTCGAGAGGAGGAGATATGGGGGAGGGGTGATGTTGGGGAGCTCAGACCTGATGGTGTTAATTTTCCTAATGAAGTAGGTGGTCAGGTAGTTGGGGGTGAGGGATGGGGGATGATCAGGCAGAAACTCCTCACCCTGGGCTTCAAGGCTGTCCATCCCCTCGCCCCCTCCTACCTCCCCTCCCTTCTCTCCTTCTCCAGCCCAGCCCGCACCCTCCACTCCTCTGCCGCTAATCTCCTCACCGGGCCTCGTTCTCACCTGTCCCACCGTCGACCCCCGTCCCACGTCTTCCCCCTGGCCTGGAATGCCCTCCCTCTGCCCATCCACCAAGCTAGCTCTCTTCCTCCCTTCAAGGTCCTACTGAGAGCTCACCTCCTCCAGGAGGCCTTCCCGGACTGAGCCCCCTCCTTCCTCTCCCCCTCATCCCCCCCTCCACCCCCTGTCTTACCTCCTTCCCTTCCCCATAGCCCCTGTATATATGTATATATGTTTGTACATATTTATTACTCTATTTATTTCAGTTGTACATATCTATTCTATTTTATTTTGTTAATATGTTTTGTTTTGTTCTCTGTCTCCCTCTTCTAGACTGTGAGCCCACGGTTGGGTAGGGACTGTCTCTATATGTTGCCAACTTGTACTTCCCAAGTGCTTAGTACAGTGCTCTGTACACAGTAAGCGCTCAATGAATACGATTGATTGATTGATCAGTGCTTAGTACAGTGCCCTTCACTCAATCATGTTTATTGAGCACTTTCTGTGCCCAGAGCACTGTACTAAGCACTTGGGAGAGTACAATATAACAATAAACAGTCACTTTCCCTTCCCACAACGTGCTTACATTCTAGAGAGGAGACCCACACAATATAAAGTACAGAAATGTACATAAGTGCTGGGAGGGAGAATGAATAAAAGGAGCAAGTCAGGGTGATGAAGAAGAGGAAAAGGGGGTTTAGGGAAGGACTCTTGGAGGAGATGTGCTTTTAGTAAGGCTTGAAGGTGAGGGAGAGTAATTGTCTGTGAGGTTTGATGAAGGAGAGATTATAACTTTTTCAAAGCACTTGTGCTTTTCCACAGCTTCTTGAGACTAAATTTTCATTTTTTTCCCTTAAAAAATAAAAAGAAAACGTAGTATACAATCAGACAGGACATTGTATAAATATTCAGTGGATCAGGAACAAAGATCCGAAGCGCTTAATAAATACGATTGAATGAATGAATGAAAAGCTTCCAGGAATCTGATCCTCAACAAAATCTCAGAATATGGAAGGTAAAATAAAATGAGATAAAATGGAGAGAGGAAATGAGCGAATGGGGGCTTGGACAAGGCAATAGATGTGCTATTCTTGTTTAGCTTCTAAAACCAATCAATAGCAATAACCCATTTGTTGTACTTAGCAAATAATCTTCCACCTCAAGATCTGGAAACTTTGAGTTAGTTCTCCTAACATTCTAGGAAGATGGCTGGCATCACACTCATTATTTTATACAGATTTTTAGAGCCTGGCATGACATGTCTCATTGAATCAGTGTTAAGAGTTGGAAAAGACTGACTGAAGACCTATTTTTTAAAAAATTCATTCAATTGTATTTATTGAGCACTTACTGTGTGCAGAGCACTTTACTAAGTGCTTGGGAAATACAAGTCAGCAACATATAGAGACAGTGCCTACCCAACAACGGTCTCATAGTCTAGAAGAGGGAGACAGAGAACAAAACAAAACATGTAGACAGGTGTCAAAACTGTCAGAATAAATGGTATTTAAGCACTCACTATGCGCCAGACACTGTATTAATCGCTGTGTTAGAAGCTAATCATGTTGAAATAATCCATATTCATTCATTCATTCAATCGTATTAAGCTCTTACCGTGTACAGAGCAGTGCACTAAGCAGTTGGGAAAGTACAACAACAATAAACAGTGACATTCCCTGCCCAAAACCCACATGTGGCTCACAATCTTAATTCCCATTTTACAGATGAGGTAACTGAGGCACAGAGAAGTTGTGATGTGCCCGAGGTCACACAACAGACAAGTGACAGAGCTGTGATTAGAACCCAGATATTTTTGACTCCCAGGCCTGTATTCTAACTACTAGGCAATGCTGCTTCTGCCATTATCACTATTATTATCAATAAAGTAAACTAAACTAATAAACTAAAACCAGAACAAGGCCATCGCCTTTGACTTATTCTATGGAACCACCATATTTAGCTGTTATTGCTGCTGACAACCTCATAGAACCCTGAAATTTCTCTGACTTCCCCATGTCCCCTTAATACCCTCTCGCTAATCAGCCTGTGCCTGTCCTTACTTCCTAACATCTCCCCTCATAGACCTTCCCATGCCTCATGTTGTTACCTCCTCCAACACTGGACCCCATCAGCTCAAACCCGTGTCTCTCAGTCTCAGCCAAGTGCAGCCTGTGGAGCCACTACTCCATCATGGGAAGCCTTCCCTTCTTCCTTGATCTGTTCCTGGTCCGGTCACTGCTTCTCCGTGCCATTACTGAAACCTGGCTCTCCCCCAAAACATTATTGTCTTTGTTCCATTCTCTCCAGAGGAGGCCTCATCTTCTCCAACTCCCCCAAGATTCACTGGGAAAGGGGGAGGGGTTGGCTTCCTTCTTGTCCCCTGACTGTCATTTTCGCACCATCCCACCTCCTCCATCACTTGAAGCCCATATCATTCTCCTCTACTACGTACCCACTCCAGTTACTATCAATCAATCGTATTTATTGAGCACTTACTGTTTGCAGAGCACTGTACTAAGCGCTTGGGAAGTACAAGTTGGCAACATATAGAGACGGTCCCTACCCAGCAGTGAGTTCACAGTCTAGAAGACTAGAAGTTACTAGTCAGTCACCTGTAACCTTGACGTTATCCTCAACTAATATTTCTTATTCAACCCTCATATTCAATATGCCACCAAATCCTGTCAGGTCACATTATCTCTAAAATCTGCCCTTTCTTTTCCAACCAAGATGTTACCTGATCCAAGCACTTTTATCCACCTTGAATACTGCATCCACCTCAAATCAATCAGTGGTATTTATTGAGGGCTTAATGTGTGCAGAGCACTGTACTAAGTGCTTGGGAAAGGACAATAACAACAAAATTGGTGGAAACTATCATTGCCCGCGGGGAGCTTACAGTCTATATGGGGACACAGAACTTAATATAGATTAGGGTTAGGAGAAATTGTTTATTTCAGAAAGATGATCCAGGCAGAGGAATATAATATGGATTAGAGAAGGGAGAAACAAGAGGCAGGGAGGTTAGCAAAGAGGCTGGTGCAATAGTCAAGGTGGGTTATAAGTGCTTGGATCATCAGTTTGGATGATCCAATTACATATCTTTAATTCATTTATATTAATGCCTGTTTGTCCCTCTAGAATGTGAGCTTGTTTTGGTCAGGGAATGTGTCTGTTTATTGATACATTGTACTCTCCCAAGTGCTTAGTACAGTGCTCTGCATACAGTAAGCACTCAATAAATATGATTGCCTGGAGGATAGGGCAGATTCCAGAGATGTTAAGAACTGACAGGATTTTGTGACAATGGATATGAGAGAGATGAGCCGAGGAAAATGCCAAGGTTATGGGCTTGTTAGGAAGGGACAATCGTTGTGATAGGAAAGTCTTGCAAGGGACTGGATTTGGGTGGGAAGATGAGGAGGAGTTCTGTTTTGGACATATTTAGTTTGAGGTGTAATTGGGACATCCACGAAAAGATGTCCTGAAAGCAAGAGGAAATGTGAGACTGAAGAGAAGGAGAGAGGTCAGTGCTGGAGAGGTAGATTTGGGAATCATCCACACAGAGATGATAGATGAAGCCTTGGGAGCGATCGAGTTCTCCAAGCGAGTGGGTGTAGATGGAGAATGGAAGTTCCCTTGCTGACCTCCATACCCCCAATTCTTTCCACTCTAGCTTTACTTCATTCTGCTGCCCAGATTATTTTTTTAAAACAACATTCCATTCATTGTCTCCCCACTCCTCAAGAGCCTCCAGTGGTTGCCCATCCACCTTCCCATCAAACAGAAACTCCTTACCATCAGCTTTAGAGCACTCGATCAGCTCGCTCTTGCCTACCTTACCTCAATGATTTCCTACTAAAACCTAGTTAATAATAATAATAATAATAGCATTTTTTAAGCGCTTACTATATTCAAAGCACTGTTCTAAGTGCTGGGGAGGTTACATGGTGATCAGGTTGTCCCACAGGAGACTCACAGTCTTAATTCCCACTTTCCAGATGAGGTAACTGAGGCACAGAGAAGTTAAGTGACTTGCTCAAAGTCACACAGCTGACAATTGGCAGAGCCGGGATTTGAACCCATGACCTCTGACTCCAAAGCCCAGGTTCTTTCCACTGAGCCACGCTGCATACTTTGTTCCTCCAACACCTACTTGTTCACTTTTCCTCCATCTTGTCTACCTCATTGCTGATTATAGCCCATATCCTCTCTCTGACCTGGAACTCCCTCCCTCTTCATAAAAAACAGACCATCCACTCTTCCCACCTTCAAAGCCTTACTAAAATCACATCTCCTCCAAGAGGCCTTTCCCAACTAATCCCTCATTTCCCCTTCTTCCTCTCCCTTCTGTTTTGCCTGTGCACTTGGATTTGCACCCTTTAAAGTACTTGATTTTCATTCTGTCATCCCCACAGCACTTATGTACACATCCGTAATTTATTGTCTATTCCCCCTTTAGATATTATGCTCATTATGGGCAGGGAACATCTGCCAACTCTGTAGCATTATACTCTCCCATGCATTTAGTACAGTGCTCTGCCCAAGGTAAGCGCTCAATAACTGACTGAGGGTATTTCCCATCTCTCTCTGGTCCACACCTAATAGGTAATTAGGATAGATTAATGTCTTCTAAGTAGATGTATGAAAAGCCTGATAAGCCCAGTGTCCTCGAATAATTACCTGAATTTCAGTCTGTTGATCTGGGGAAATATTGATAAAGGAATAAAGAGGAAGTATCACCATCTCTAGAGCATGAAAACAGTCTTTCTCGAACTACAGCATATGACATTTTTATGTCTGGGAACATAAAAATAGAAGACCGTTTAATTTATTTTAATGTTGCTAATTTAGACCAAGATTAGATCTTCTGGCTCACTCACTGGTTCCGGACATTTAAGACCAAACAGTGGGTAACCTCTCATTTCCACAGCCGGCTTGGGTCTAATCAAGCAGGAACTTGACCTTGACTTCCCAACACAGAATCTATAAACCGAAAGCTAGAACTAACTTGATCTGGAGAAGGCATCAGAATGTAAGTAAAAGTCAGAGCACTATACCACTTTGAAATAAACTAGGATTTGATTCCCACTGCATTATACCTTACATCTATTCATCCATCTATATTTGCTCAGTGATTTCACCTGGCAGCTTATGAACTTTCAGAAGTGGGAGAAAGAATTGGGGGGTGGGGGGCAGAGTGGAAGGGAAAAGATGGAAACAAGATCAATCAATCAGTCAATCAATCATATTTATTGAGCACTTACCATGTGCAGAGCACTGCACTAAGCACTTGGGAAGTACAAGTTGTCAATAATAACAAGATGTCAGTAATAACTGTGGTACTTGTTCAGTGCTTACTATTTTCATTCATTCATTCATTCATTTATTCAGTCTTATTTATTGAGCACTTACCATATGCAGAGCACTGTACTAAGCATTTGGAAAGTACAATTCAGCAATAAAAAGAGACAATCCCTACAAACAACAGGCTTACAGTCTAAAAGCAGGGAAACAGACATCAAAACAAGTACATCAATTAAAAAATAGAATTATAGATATATACATATCAAAAGCAAGTAAATGAGCCTTAAAATAAATAAATAGAATTATAGATATGTTCATATAAACACAAGTGCTATGTGGTGGGGGGGTAGAGCTAAAGGAGCGAGTTGGGGTGATGGGGAGGGAAGAGGGAGCTGAGGAAAAGGGGGGGCTGAGCCTGGGAAGGCCTCTTGGAGGAGGTGAGCCTTCATTAGGGCTTTGAAGGAGGGGAAGTGTGATTGGTGGATTTGAGGAGGGAGAGTATTCCAGGCCAGAGGTAGGATGTGGGCCAGGGTTCGGCGGCGGGACAGACGAGAATGAGGCACCATGAGAAGGTTAGCACCAGAGGAGTGGAGTGTGTGGGATAGGATGTAGGAGAAAAGGGAGGTGAGGTAGGAGAGGGCAAGGTGATGGAGAGCTTTGAAGTCAATAGTGAGGAGTTTTTGCTTGATATGGAGTTTGATAGGCAACCACTGGAAGTTTTTGAAGAAGGGGGTGACATCCCTAAAACATTTCTGTAGAAAGATAATCTGGGCAGCAGAGTGAAGATCAGAATGAAGTGGGGAGAGGCAGGAGATTGGGAGATCAGGCAGGATGCTGATGCAATAATCCTGTCAGGATAGGATGAGTGATTGTACTAACGTGGTAGTGGTTTGGATGGAGAGGAGAGGGCAGATCTTGGCAGTGTTGTGAAGGTGAGACTGGCAGGTTTTTTGGGTTTTTTTGATGGATTTAACTGCTATCATAGAAACAATACAATTCCTGTAAACATGGAGTTCAAAGTCTAAGCAGGGTGGGAAAACAAGTATTTAATCCCTGTTTTACATATGAGGAAACTGAGAAACAGTGAAATTGTGACTTCCCAAGTCATACAGCAACAGGCAAGCGGTGGAGTAAGAATTAGAACCCAGGTCTCCTGACTCTCAGTGGTGTTGACACCTGAGGCTACTGGGGAAAAAAAATGTCATGTCAATGGAGATACCTCTTTCATCCAGTGTCCTCTAAAACCTTAAGACCCTTCAAAGGCTACTCTATTTACTTCCACAGCAAGCAGAAACTTCTAACTGATATGGCTATAAAGGTCTCCACCAGCCCTCTCCCTTTCTCATCAATTCACTTCTACTACACCCCACATTGCACTTGTCACCCCAATTTAGCCAACTAACTGTCCCTTGCTCTCAAGTCTTCCATTTCCAGTCCATGACTGGATAGATCCCAGGCCTGGGTGTCAGGGGACCCATGGTCTAATCTCAGCTTTGCCAGTTGTCTGCTGTGTGACCTTGGTCAAGTCACCAAACTTCTCTGTAGTTCAGTCCTACTTAGACTGTGAGCCCCATGTGGGAAGGGACAGCCCAACCCGATTAACTTATAGGTACCACAGTGCTTAGAATAGTGTATGACACAAGATAAGTGCTTTCCAAATATATCTTCTAGACTGTGAGCCCACTGTTGGGTAGGGACTGTCTCTATATGTTGCCAACTTGTACTTGCCAAGCGCTTAGTACAGTGCTCTGCACACAGTAAGCACTCAATAAATACAATTGAATGAATGAATGAATTTGAGTGCTTACTGTATGCAGAGCACTGTACTAAACACTTGGGAGAGTACAGTACAACAAAGTTGGTAGAAATCTTCCCTGCCCACAAAGAGTTTACAGTCTACTAATACTAATACCCCTGCCTTCCCATTGTGTGAAACTACCTTCTCTGCTTAAATAATAATGTTGGTATTTGTTAAGCGCTTACTATGTGCCGAGCACTGTTCTAAGCACCGGGGGGATACAAGGTAATCAAGTTTGTCCCACGTGGGGCTCACAGTCTTAATCCCTATTTCACAGATGAGGTAACTGAGGCACAGAGAAGTTAAGTGACTTGCACAGAGTCACACAGCTGACAAGTTACGGAGTCTTGAAAAGTATAATTCAACAGAGTTGGTCAGGATGCATTCTCTGGCCACTCAACTATTACGTGTCTGCTCATTCTATTGTACTCTCCCAAGTGTTTACCACAGTGCTCTCAACATAGTAAGCACTTAATAAATACCATTGATTTGATCAATTACTCCCACCTACTTGGGAAGCAGCATGGTGTAGTGGATAGAGCATGGTCATGGGTTCTAATCCCAGCTCTGCCACTTGTCTGCTGTGAGTCCTTGGACAAGTCACTTCCCTTCTCTGTGCCTCAGTTACCTCTTCTGTAAAATGGGGATTGAGACTGTGAGCACTTAGTACAGTGGCTGGGACATAGTAAGTGGTTAATAAATACCATAATGATTATTATTCCTAGATTATCATTCCAACAGCCTCACTTAGGATGCATGCAGAAATGGATTTATTCTTCCATTCATTCCCTTTTTTTCTTTCATTTTTTTGGTCTACCAGTTTTTCTGTCTTATTGAATTCCTATTTTCTGTGTCTGCTTGTCTCCCCCTTTAATGTTATCTGTTTGAAGGATAGTACTGTGTCTTGGACTTCTTTTGAACTCTCTTAAGTGCTCAGTATAGATCTCTGCACATAGAAATGCTAAATGAACGCTGAAGGTGATTCTTCCTGCCATTACTGGGAATGAATTTTGTGGTAGAAGGTTCCTGTTGGATCTCCAAAGCTTTCCATTCATACTGAGCCAGACTGTAAGTTGACTATCTACCTCATGCATGGGATAGTCCCTATCTAGTAGTGGATCAGTAGAAAATTGGTAACAAGTAGTTTCGGAATTGTGCAGACTGTCCTGGCTACTGAGCTGGATTGCCTGGAAAACTGAGGAAGCTTGGATAAATGTCCAGAATTTATCTGCAAGGCTACATAAACAACCTTGCGCCAGTCGGTCCAATCCTGTATTTTTACCCCGTTATTCACACTCAAGGGAGTGTCTTTGAATAATAAACACTTGACTCCCTGAATTCTTATTCTGTTTTAAATTTAGTCACATTCACAATCCATTTTCCAAACTCAAGTTTCATCTGCAGACCAAACACTGACAGACCCTTTTCATAAGGGTCACCATCTTCCCCAGAGAGTGGCCATTCTGGTATCTCTCTAGCTTTTCCTTTATTCCGACATTAACTGTTCTGTCCCCAAGGAGTTGACTCATTTCACTTGACCACGAAGAGAAAGGACATGTAGGGGCTCAAATTGTGGTAATCAGAGAAGGAAAAGCCCAATATTAATTCACCTTGACCATGCCCTGGGATTTTTATCTGGATCCTCCTTTCTCATTCCTACTTCTTTGTCCAGGATGGTGAAATTGTCACTTAGTTCATTCTTTATTGTCAGTGCTTATAGAGTGAAATGGGTCTAGTGTGCAGCATGGCCCAGTGATAGAGCATTGGTGTGGGAGTTAGAAGGATGTGGGTTCTAATCCCAGCACTGCCACATTTCTTGCTGCGTGACCTTGGGCAAGTCACTTCTATGGGCCTCAGTTACCTTGTCTCTAAAGTGGGGATTAAGACTGTAAGCCCCATGTGGGACAGGGACTGTGTCCAACCTGATTAGCTTGTATCTACCTCAGCATTTAAGACAGTACTTGACACATACTAAATGCTTAACAAACACTATTATTATTATTTTGGTCCTCTTTATTAGTTCCTGTTCAAATCATTAGTGGAGCTGAGGAGGAATATGCCCTCAGCCAACTGAGGGTCCATGAGTACAGGACTCCTAATTAGCAATATGGCTCCACCTCATTCATTCATTCAATTGTATTTATTGAGCGCTTACTGTGTGCAGAGCACTGTACTAAGCGCTTGGGAAGTACAAGTTGGCAACATATAGAGATGGTCCCCACCCAACAACGGGCTCACTAAGCGTACAAGCAAATGGGGTTGGACCCAATCCCTGTCCCATGTGGGACTCCCAGTCCCCATCCCCCTTTTCCAGATGAGGCAACTGAGGCCCAGAGAAGCAAAGTGACTTGCCCCAGGTCACCAGGCAGGGCAGTGGCAGGGCCGGGATTAGAACTCATGGCTGCCAGGCCCCTGCTCTAGCCACTGGGCCACATCAAATTCTTGTCCACCCACTCAGGTGTATTTTTCAAGGAGCAGATGAGATGGCATGTGAGGAGTCCAGCATGCATACCGCTAGCCGGGGGTCCCTGTCTATCAGTTAATGGAATTTGAGTGCTTTACAGTATGCAGAACACTGTACTGAGTGTTTGGGAAAGTTCAGTACAGGAGTTTGGTAGACATGTTCTCTGCACACAAAGAGCTTACAGTCTAGAAGGAGAGACAGACATTAATATAAATAAGTAAATTTCAGGTGTGTATATACATGTGGCGTATTCTAGACTGTGAGCCCGTTGTTGGGTAGGGACCGTCTCTGTATGTTGCCGACTTGCACTTCCCAAGCGCTTAGTACACTGCTATGCACACATTAAGCGCTCAATAAATATGATTGAATGAATGAGTGAATGTGGTGGGGCTGAGGGGCGGGTGGGAATCAAGTGCTTAAAGGGAACAGATCCAAGTTCATAGGTGACACAGGATAGAGGGGGTAGGAGAAGAGGGGGTGTAATCGGGAAAGACCTCTTGGAAGAGATGGGATTGTAATAAGACTTGGAGGGTGGAGTGGTCTGGCATATATGGAGGGAGAGGGAGGATGTGGGTAAGGGGTTGACTGCTTGGTAGGTGAGAACGAGGCATAATAAGCAGGCTGGTGCCAATGAGTGAGGTTTGTGGATTGCGTTGTAGTAGATAAGTGAGGTAAAGTAGGAGGATGTGAGCTGATTGAGTGCCTTAAAGCCAATGGTAAGGAGTTTGTTTGATTTAGAGGTGGATGGGCAGCCAGTGGAGGTTCTTGAGAAGTAGAGAAACATGTAATGAATTTTTTTTTATTTAAGAAAAATGATCTGGGCAGCACAGTGAAGTAAGGACTAGAGTGAAGAGAGACAGGAGGTATAGAGGTCGGTTAGGCGACATCTATTCTCTATCTATACCCACTTCTTTAGAGAACTCATTTGCTCCCAAAGCTTCCATTACCATCTCTATATGTAGGATTCCCAAATGTACCTCTCCAGCCCTGTCCTCTCTACTTCTCTGCAGCCTCACATTTCCTCCTGCCTTCAGGACATCTCTACATGAATGTCCTGCCAACACCTCAAACTTAACACCTTCAAAACAGAGCTCCTCATCTTCCTTCTCAAAACTCTGACCTCCCCGTGACTTTCCCATCACAATAGACTGCACCACTATCCTTCCTGTCTTACAAGCATGTAACCTTGGGACTGTCCTCGACTCATCTCTCTCATTCAACCATGTATTCAATCTGTCAACAACTTCCTGTTCTACTTTCACATCACTAAAATATGCCCTTTCCTCTCCATCCATCAGCCTCCTTGCTATTTCTCCCCACTCCAGTCCATGCTTCACTCTGCTTCCTAGATCATTTTTCTATAAAAAAAAGTTCAGTCCCCAGTATATAACAAACCGTTCATCCCCACTCAGAAGGCTACTTCAAAATAAAGAGCAACTACTTATTGGAGAGTGTTGTTCAATCATTTGGACCCAAGGAATAATGCTAATAGGAGGAACAACATGGCTTAGTGGAAAGAGCATGGATGGGGGAATCAGAAGACCTGGATTCTAATCTCAGCTCTGCCACTTCTCTGCTGTGTGACCTTGGGCAAGTCACTTCCCTATGCCTCAGCTTCCTTTTCTGTAAAATGGGAATTAAATCCTCCCTCTACCCCCACAATTTAGACTTTCAATCCCATGTAGAACTGTGTCCAATCTGATTATCTTGTGTCTATCCCACACTATCTACAATGCCTGGAGCAGTAAGTGCTTAACAAGTACCCTTAAAAAAATAATAGGCCGGAAAGTTCTGAAAATGTGTCCTGCTGTCATGCATTCTTTTCACAGGCCTTACTTGGGGGAGTTATATGATTGTGAGCTTCACTGCTACAGAACAGACTGCTTTCCAGGACCTCATTGTGGGTGACTTTGTCCTGACATTTGATATTGAGGGTGGCTGTTAAATTGCTGGATGTGTCTTCTATAGTAGATCCAGGTCTCACAGCCATAAGAAGGTTGTTCAGCACAATGGCATGATCTTACTATTTTATCCTTTTCTACTTTAAGTCCTCAGAGTGGTTGAAGTTCTAGAATTTTGTCTTCATATTTGTAGTTTTCTTGTACTTTCGTCAGGACCTTAACTTCACTCTCTATGGAAACTTATTCTCTGGTTGTTGTTTTTTAAGGATGGCTAAAGTTTTATATGGTACAGTTTTAGAGCTTCTGTATCTCCCGATTCCCTTTGAAATTATATTTAGTGTTCTGAACGCTTCTTCCACCCCAAACCCTTTCCTTCCCCTGACTTTTCCAGCACTGTGATAATGCCACCATCCTCCCTTTCTCACAAGCCTATATTCTTAGTATTATCCTTGATTTTTCTCTCTCCTTCAACCTGCAGATTCAACCAGTCGCTAAATCCTGTCAGTTTTATAGCATCTACATAATTCCCCTCTCCTGCTCCACCTAAATTGGTCCAAGCATTCTTATATTCCAGCTCGACTACTGCATCCTCCTCCTCTCTGACTTCCCTGCTTCCTTTCTCTTGCCGCCCCAGTCCATACTTTTGTTCTTTCTAAAAAAAAAAGTTCTGCACATGCTTTTCCCCGCCTTAACGACTTCCAATAGTTGCCATTCCTCTGTATCAAACAGGAACGTCTGACCAATCGCTTTATGGCACTCAATCTATGCTCCCTGCCTTACTTATTCTCTCTCCTCTCCCATTACGACCCAGTCTGTGCACTACTCTCTTGAAACACCTCCAACTCACTAGGACTCACTCTTATCTCTTTGCTATTGACCCACTTGCTCACATCCTCCCTCCTCCTTCCTACCCTCCCTTTGCACCTAATTAAAACTCTTTCCACTGAACCATGCTGCTTCTCGTGTAATAAATGCTTAACAAATATTAGTAGAAAATAATTCAGTAGGAGATTGTTTTTATAAGCATCGAAGCAGCATGGCCTAGTGGATAAAGGACAGGCCTAGGTGTAAGAAGGACTTGCATTCTAATCTGGGCTCTGCCACCAATGATCTCCTTCTTGCCAAATCCAATGGCCTTTACTCCATCCTAATCCTCCTGCCATTGCTGTCCATCACCCCCTTCTCCTGGAAATGTTATCCAACATCATCTTCACTGATGTTGTCCTCTCCTGATTCTCCTATCTCTCTGACTGCTTATTCTCTGTGTCTTTCATGGGCTCTTCCTCTACTTCCCTAACTGTGGGGGGCTCTTAAGGTTCAGATCTAGGTCCCCTTCTATTCTCCATCTACACCCACTCCCTTGGAGAACTCATTCACTCACATGACTTCAACTATCACCTCTGTGCAGATCATACCCAAATCTACATCTCCAGCTCTGATCTCTCTCCTTTTCTGCAGTCCCGCATTTTCTCCTGCCTTCAAGACAACTCTTCTCTTTAAGGATATCCCATCACCTCAAACCTAATATGTCTAAAGCAGAACTTCTTATCTTCCCACCCAAAGTCTGTCCTCCCCTTGATTTTTCCCATCACCTTGGTTGGCACCACTATCCTTCCTGGCTCACAAGCCTGCAGCTTTGTCATTATCCTCGACTCCTCTCTCTCATTCAACCCAGATTTTCATCCATCCCTAAATCCTGTTGGCTCGACCTTCATGTAACTAAAATTCACCCTTTCCTCTCCATCCAAACTGCTACCATGTTAATACAATCACTTATCCTATCCCTCCTTGATTACTGTATCAACCTCCTTCCTGACCTCGCTACCTTCTGTCTCTCCCCATTCCAGTTCATATTTCACTCTGCTGCCTAGATAATTTTTCTACAAAAACGTTCAGGCCATGTTTTTCCACTCCTCAAGAAATTCCAGAGGTTGCCCATCTACTTCTTCATCAAACTGGTCACCACTGACTTTAAAGCACTCAATCACCTTGCCCCCTCCTACCTCATCTTGCTATTCTCTTACAACAACCCAGCCCACACACTTTGCTCCTCTAATGCTGAACTTCTCACTGTGCCGCAATTTTATCTATCTTGCCACTGACCACTTACCTACATCCTGCCTCTGGCCTGGAATGTCCTCCCCTTCATATAGGACAGACAATTAATCTCCCCCTCTTCAAAGCCTTATTGAAGGCACATCTCCTCCAAGCGGCCTTCCCTGACTGAGCCCCCTTTTCCTCTTCTCCCATTCCCTTCTGCGTCATCCTGACTTTCTCCCTTTATAGCAGTCCCTCAGCACTTATGCACCTATCTGTAATTTATTTTTATTAATGTCTTTCTCCTCCTCTACACTGTAAGCTCGCTGTGGGCAGGGATTATGTCAATTTATTTTTATACTGTACTCTCCCAAGCGCTTAATTCAGTGCTCTATGCACAGGAAACACTCAATAAATATGATCAACTGATGAACTTAACAAGCCCATAATTTGGCATTACCCTAATAATAATAATAATGATGGCATTTATTAAGCACTTACTCTGTGCTAAGCACTGTTCTAAGTGCTGGGGAGATTACAAGGTGATCAGATTGTCCCATGGGGGGCTCACAGTCTTAATCCCCATTTTACAGATGAGGTAACTGAGGCACAGAGAAGTTAAGTGAGTTGCCCAAAGTCACTCAGCTGACAAGTGGCGGAGCCGGGATTTGAACCCATGACTTCTGACTCCACAGTCTTAATCCCCATTTTACAGATGAGGTAACTGAGGCACAGAGAAGTTAAGTGAGTTGCCCAAAGTCACTCAGCTGACAAGTGGCGGAGCAGGGATTTGAACCCATGACCTCTGACTCCAAAGCCCGTGCTCTTTCCACTGAGCCACACTGCTTCTCCCTAGACTCATCTCCCTCTCATTCAGCCTATGTTTTCAGTCGATCACCAAAAGTGCCTATGGACTGAGATCTTTGAAACTATTCCATCATCTGAAGTTCCATGCACTGTGGTTTCCAACTTTCACATCAACCCCTCACCCTGTGACAAGAATGGTTGTCACAAGACGCAGCAGCGTGTCTAATGTTCAACCCCTCTCTTCCATGAACTGTGTGAAGTTGTGCCACAGAGAAATGGAGGAATGGAGTAGCACCACCCAATGAAGTTGGAAGCTGGACCCTAGCCTATGGTCCCACGCCCTCATTTGCCCTGGAGAGCATTTGGAGGGGCAGTTGGCAAAGGGGCAGTTAGCAGAGAGGTGGCCCTGTCCATAGTTGGCTTGCATGGACTGCTGGAAGCAGCTGGGACAGCCTCACTTTCAAACAAACTCTTTCCCTCATTTATAGTGGCACATGGAAGGAGGAGGAGAAAAGCATGTCCCAAAACCGCAAGACCTCTGTAATTAGTGACCTTGGAAACATTCTTCTTCTTGGCTGGCCTGCTTCCTTCAAAATGGCCAGTTACTTCCTTAAAATAAGAGGTCTATAAACAAGGACCGGAGTTCCAATGCCTTAATCCTTAATCCTCGCCTGTCCCGCCATCGACCCCCGGCCCACGTCATCCCCCGGGCCTGGAATGCCCTCCCTCTGCCCATCCGCCAAGCTAGCTCTCTTCCTCCCTTCAAGGCCCTGCTGAGAGCTCACCTCCTCCAGGAGGCCTTCCCAGACTGAACCCCTTCTTTCCTCTCCCCCTCGTCCCCCTCTCCATCCCCCCGTCTTACCTCCTTCCCTTCCCCACAGCACCTGTATATATGTATATATGGTTGTACATATTTATTACTCTATTTATTTTACTTGTACATTTCTATCCTACTAATTTTATTTTGTTGGTATGTTTGGTTCTGTTCTCTGTCTCCCCCTTTTAGACTGTGAGCCCACTGTTGGGTAGGGACTGTCTCTATGTGATGCCAATTTGTACTTCCCAAGCGCTTAGTACAGTGCTCTGCACATAGTAAGCGCTCAATAAATACGATTGATTGATTGATTAATCCTAGAGTGGTTTTCTAGCAAAATCCCAGTATTGGCACCTCAAAGTTTGTGTGTGGCTTAAGTCAGTGAAATTATAGACTGTGAGCCCATTGTTGGTAGGGACAGTCTCTATATTTTGCCAACTTGTACTTCCCAAGTGCTTAGTATAGTGCTGTGCACACAGTAAGCGCTCGATAAATACAATTGAATGAAATTGCTTTAATTCTATTTGTTCTGACGACTTGACACCTGTCCACATGTTTTGTTTTGCTGTCTGTCTCCCCCTTCTAGACTGTGAGCCCGTTGTTGGGTAGGGACCATCTCTATATGTTACCAACTTGTACTTCCCAAGGGCTTAGTACAGTGCACTGCACACAGTAAGTGCTCAATAAATACAATTGAATGAATGAATGAATGAATGAAATTGGGTCTATATAAGCTATGGGCAGGGAATAATAATAATAATAATGACATTTATTAAGCACTTACTATGTGCAAAGCACTGTTCTAAGCACTGAGGAGGTTACAAGGTGATCAGGTTGTCCCACGGGGGGTGGGGTGGGGGTGGGGGGCTCACAGTCTTAATCCCCATTTTACAGATGAGGTAACTGAGGCACAGAGAAGTTAAGTGACTTGCCCAAAGTCACACAGCTGACAAGTGGCGGAGTCGGGATTTGAACCCATGACCTCTGACTCCAAAGCCCAGGCTCTTTCCACTGAGCCACGCTGCGAATGTCTCTGCTAATTCTGTAGTATTATACTCTCCCAAGCACTTAGAACCATACTCTGCACACAGTAACTGCTCCATAAATACCTTTGATTGATTATGAGTTTAGAATCAGTGTCTTCATGGTGCTGAAGGTTTGGAGTGGAGAATCCATTCCCTGCTGTATATGTTTAACCCTTGGGTGACTTTAGATTATGAGGCTCTTTCTACCTCATTTTGATGATCTGATATCCCACACATTTTTTTTTTCCGTTAGTTTTTTTTTTTGTTAGGGGAGAGTCTGTGGAACCACAGCTCAATTTCTACCAGTCAGTATGAGTTTCACCCAGGAGATGGCAGCCATGCCATGCAGTGGTTTTGTCACTGGCACTAAGCAGGAGATCATGAATTGCCTGATAACCGAGGGTTTGATAACCCTCTCAAGGTAACTGCAGAGGAAGGGGGGGATAAAGGGTGGTGACAAGGATTCTTGTTAGCGAGAAACTTGGGAGTCTGTGAATCTGGGATCATAGCAGAAGATACTGTTGGTAAGAGAAAGAACTTGCTACAGGTCAGTGTGAAATAATTGTCAAAAATGAGCTATTAGCTGAGTGCCTCAAAGTCTCGATCATATTTTCGATTGGGGTGTGGAGAAGCGGCATAGCTCAATCAATCAATCAATCGTATTGAGCACTTACTGTGTGCAGAGCACTGTACTAAGTGCTTGGGAAGTACAAGTTGGCAACATACAGAGACAATCCCTACCCAACAGTGGGCTCACAGTCTAGCTCAGTGGATAGAGCAGGGGCCTGAGAGTCTGAAGGTCATAGGTTCTAATTCCAGCTCCACTTTTTTGTCTGCTGTGTGATCTTGGGTAAGTCGCTTCACTTCTCTGGGCCTCAGTTACTTCATTTATAAAATGGGGATTGAGACTGTGAACCCCACGTGGGACAGGGAATGTGTCCAACCCGATTTGCTTGTGTCCACCCCAGCACTTAGTACAGTACCTGGCACTTTGTAAGTGCTTAACAAATACCACCATTATAATTATTATGAATGTACTGATTATTACAAACCTGTCAAGTGGTTTAGAGCCCAAGGCTGGAAAATATCCTGCCGGTTCACATCCAGGAGGTTGAATTGAGTTTGGGCCCTCTGAGTGAAGAGGGCAGTATCTGGGTGGGATGGAACTTGAATTTGGATCAGTCTCGCAGAGATTCCTGGGCTGTTCTATGGAGAAGCAGCAACCCAAGAGGGCACAGTCAGGAACTTAGCTTAAGGGGAAGTGTCCGTTTTTAGTTAATTCCTCCTCCTCAATTCCAGCCCTCTCTGTGTAATGTGCCATTTGGAGCAGTGTGATCAGGAGAAAGTTTGGGGGCTGGGAGTCAGGGTGCCTGAGTACTAGTACCACATAATAATAACAATAATAATGATGGTATTTATTAAGCGCTTACTATGTGCAAAGCACTGTTCTAAGCGCTGGAGAGGTTACAAAGTGATCAGATTGTCCCACGGGGGGCTCACAGTCTCAATCCCCATTTTACAGATGAGGTAACTGAGGCACAGAGAAATGAAGTGACTTGCCCAAAGTCACACAGCTGACAATTGGCAGAGCCGGGATTTGAACCCATGACCTCTGACTCCAAAGCCTGTGCTCTTTCCATTGAGCCATGCTGCTTCTCTGGATGTACTCTGTACATCCACTCCTGATATGCTCTGACATCTCAGGCTAGTCACTTAATATCTCTGGGTCTCAGTTTCCTTACTGTAGTCCCCCAAGCGCTTAGTACAGTGCTCTGCACACAATAAACATGCAATAAATATGATTGACAGGGATGTTGAGGGAGGGAAAAGAAGAGATGATTGAAGTGAAAACACTTGGGGGGAAAATAAGTACTGTACAAGTGGAAGATGATCACCATATTCACATTATTATTGTTGCTGTTGGAAGATTGTTTGGGAGTCCAGTGTCTTCTTTCTCACTACGCCAGACACTTAGTCTGGAAATATTTGTGGAGGACCTGCCCTAGGAAAAATGATCCAACTGCGGAGTTGGCAAAAGCTGTCAACATAAATAAGTCAGTGTTGATCCAGCAACTCCCAGAATGAATTGAGGGAGGAGGGTGGATCCCAATAGTGCCGGTTGACTGGAGACTAGGTGGAGTTAAGGAAAAAATCACACTCTTCCAGAAAACTCTCTGAAATTAACTCAAGAGTTAGTTAAGTTCTCTAGGCAATAAGCTCTCCATGGGCAGGGAACATTTCTACCAACTTTGTTGTAATCAGTCATTCAATCAATGGTATTTATTGAGCATTTACTATGTTCAGAGTACTGTACGAAGTGCCTGGGAGAGTACAATACAACAGAGTTGGTAGACATGTTCCCTTCTCGTTACACCATACTCTCCTAAACCCTTAGTATAGTACTCTGTACAGGGGTAATGCTCAATAAATGCCACTGATTAATTCCCAATATCCCAGCTGATATCAACCCAAAAGGTAACTCAGCACACACTCTCTCTCTCTCTCACTCTGTATTTAACTCTGTATACTCAGTACTTGGGCATGTATCAACTCATAGATCCATGGTTTATGTCTTTATAAATATTATTTATCTACTTAGTCAAGTATTTTAAATTTCATCCTCTTGGTGTTGCTGGTTTCATCTCTGTTGCTTATGCCCGCCCATCATCTCCATTAGACTGTAAGTAGGAAATGAAATAAACAGACACAAACTTGCATGGCATAATGGAAAATGCACAGGCCTGGGTGTCAGAGGACTCGGCTTCTAATCCTTTCTTTGCCGGTTGCCTGTGTGACTTTGAGTTTCTCAGTGGCTCAGGTCCCTCATCTGTAAAATGGGAATTCAAACCTGTTCTCCTTCCCTTTCAGACTGTGAGTCCCATAATAATAATAATAATAATAGTAATAATAATAATAATACTGGCATTTGTTAACCACCGTGACTTAGTGGAAAGAGCACAGGCTTGAGAGTCAGAGGTCCCAGCTCCGCCACTTGTCAGCTGTGTGACTTTGGGCAAGTCACTTAACTTCTCTTAGAACAGTGCCCAGCGCTTAGAACAGTGCTTTGCACATAGTAAGCGCTTAACAAATGCCATTATTATTATTATTATTATTCTCTGTGCCTCAGTTCCCTCATTTGTAAAACGGGGGTGAAGACTGTGAACCCCATGTGGGACAACCTTGATTACCTTGTATCCCCCCAGCGCTTAGAACAGTGCTTGGCACATAGTAAGCGCTTAACAAATACCATTATTATCATAATTATATTGTGTGCCAGGCACTGTGCTAAGCACTGCAGTAGATATAAACAAATTGGGTTGTACACAATCCCTGTCCCACATGGGGCTCAGGGTCTTAATCTCCATTGCACAGATGAAGTAACTGAGGCCCAGAGAAGTTGTGACTTGTCCAAGGTCACACAGTAGACATGTGGCAGAGCTGGGATTAGAACCCACCACCTTTTGACTGGCTCCCAGGCCCATGGTCTATCCCCTAGGCTGTGCTGCTTCCCATGTGTGACAGGACCCTGTCCCACCTGATTATCTTGTATTGACCCCAACCCTTAGTACAGTGGTTAGCACAAAGTAAGAGCTTAACAGATGCCACTATTATTATTATGGGATGACTTGACCCATGATGTCACAACACACAACATGCATGTGACCCCACTTGTCCTGGACTGCCCCTACTCTTGGAGCCCACCTCCAGCCCAGATTCACCACCAGCCCAGATGAACCTCAGTTACCTCATCTGTAAAATGGGGATTAAGACTGTGAGCCCCACATGAGACAACCTGATCACCTTGTATCCCCCCAGTGCTTAGAACAGTGCATCACACATAGTAAGTGCTTAACAAATGCCATTATTATTATTATTATTATTATTCAGAGCACAGATCTGGGATGTCTGTTTATTGCTACATTGTACTCTCCCAAGTGCTTAGTGCCTTGCCTTGCACAAAGTAAGCATTCAATGAATACAATTGAATAAATGAATATGTGGAGCAGCACAGGACCCCTAGGTAGAATGTTCTGTGGGCATGGCATCTTAGGAGCAGGGCACATCTGCCAACTCTGTTGCACTGTACCCTCCCAAGTGCTTAGTACAGTGTTCTGCCCACAGTAAGTGCTCAATATATAACACTGACCAAGAGGCCAAATGGAGAGGGTATCAGTAGCTCGGGGCTACTGTCTGGATTGCCCTGGAAACTGAAGGAGGCCCTTCTAGGCCACCCAGGCTTTCTTGCTTGATTCAGAATTCAATAGTACAGTGCTCACTGTACTTGAGCACTTGATCCACTCCCCTCCTCTGCCCATTGATCGGACCAATGAATCAATTGCGGAATTGTCCTGATTGAAGAACTTAAAACCTCAAAACTTTTAAAAGCTACTGCATGGCTTAGTACAAAAAGCAAGGGACTGGAAGTTGGAGGACCTGGGTTCTAATCTTACCTTCTGTGTGACTTTGGGCAAGTCATTTCATTTCGGTGGGCTTCAGTTTCCTCCTCTGTAAAGTAGGAGCGGCATGGAATACCCGCTCTTCCTCTCAATTAGACTGAGCGCTTTCTATGGGAAAGGAACTATGTCTGACCCAGTTATCTTGCATCTACCCTAGCAGTTAGTATAGTGCTTGGCACATAATAAGTACTTAACAAATACCACAACTATTATTATGGTTTAGTGTTTCCGTCTGCCTAAAAAGCACAGGGTAGACCAAATGGTTTGTTGAGGTCCCTTCCAGGACTAAACATACCTTAGGCAAGTTTTCAATAACCCAGTGAACATTCTTGGACAAATTCAAATTTCTAGGGACTGAATTTACTCCTTACTTTGTGAAAAACGATAATGAAGCTGAATATTACCTTGGTGCTACACTATGGTTGAGTGATTAAATGACATAGAATCTTTCGCTGCATTAAGTAGTTATGAGAAAGAGACTTTATAAATACAAGGCACTCATATTTCTTCAGGCAAAAAGTCTAATGTTCCAAATCCTTAAATGAAAAATGATCTGAGAATGATTTAAGAAAATGATTTAAGAAAAATGATGACAATATGGCTGTAATAGTAATATTTATTAAGTGCTTATTGGGTATGGAGCACTGTACTAAGTGCTAGGAGATAATATACAGGTAAGGCTTAAACATGGCCCCTGTTTCTTGGGGAATTCCCAATCCAAGAGTCTAAGTTTTTTTCTGGGAGATTCTTCAACCTCATCATTGAGTCATATTTCTTGATTACCTATTGGATGAATCAGTCAATGAACTCAGCAGTTAGGAGAGAACAATAGAATTAGAATCATTCAGTGGTATTTGAGCACTTACTCTGCTCAGAGCACTG
Organism: Tachyglossus aculeatus; assembly: GCF_015852505.1. Lineage (NCBI taxonomy): Eukaryota > Metazoa > Chordata > Mammalia > Monotremata > Tachyglossidae > Tachyglossus > Tachyglossus aculeatus. The sequence continues at coordinate 67,541,780 of NC_052069.1, read as the reverse complement.
TACTAAGGGCTTGGGAGAGTACATTCCAACAGAATTAGCTGACACGGTCCCTGCCCATAATGAGCTTACAGTCTAAAGGACAAGAACTCGACCTTCGGAGAGCTTACAGTCTAGTGAGTGAGACACACATAAAACAATTTACAGAAAGAAGGGAAATGAAACATGACTCTGTACATGAGTAAGTGCTTAAATAGTAGGATATGCACATTAACTTTTTTGTCAAGAAATCACAGGGAAATGTGATTTCAGAAGGGCTTTGATGAGGGGGAGAGCTTTGGAGTGGCAGTTAGGAAGAGGGAGAGAGTTCCAATCCCTCCTGCCTGGAATTGGGAGAGGTAAGAAAAGGTACAGTGAGTAAGTTAGCTTGAGGGGAATGAAGACTGCACATGGGGAGAGGAGTGAGGCCGATATGAGAGGGAGAAAGCTGATGTCTTATTAAATACTGAAACCAATATTTAAGTTACTTGCAAAGATAAAAAGGGGATTGGAGGTGTTCAGTGTCTCTAGTGGTAAATTCCAGGATCAGTCCTCTTCCAAACGGCTAGTCATATCCATTCTTTTTCCCTGAGGTTTAAATGATGATGATGATTGTATTTGTTAAACAGTTACTTTGTGTCAAGCACAGTTCTAAGCACTGGGGTAGATAAAGTAATCAGGTTGTCCCACATGGGGCTCACAGTTTTCATCGTCATTTTACAGATGAGGTAACTGAGGCCCAGAGAAGTGAAGTGACTTGGCCAAGATCACACAGCACACATGTGGCAGAGCCGGGATTAGAACCAAGGTCTTTCTGACTTCCGAGCCTGTGCTCTGTCCCCTAAGCCACACCATTGGAAATGGTACCCACAACTACTATCCCATACCTGCTAGCTTCTAAAAGCAACAGATTCTTCTTTATTGATTCAATCATATTTTTTAAGTGCTTACTGTGTGGAAGGCACTGTTCTAAGCACTTAGATGCTTTGTGCCTGTTGTGTGGAACATATTTGGATCAGATAGTTATACTCTCGACTCTATTGATCTCCCATCCTCCTGTCTCTCCCCACTTCAGTCTATACTTCACTCTGCTGCCCGGATTATCTTTGTACAGAAACACTCTGGACATGTTACTCCCCTCCTCAAAAATCTCCAGTGGCTGCCTATCAACCTATGAATCAAGCAAAAACTCCTCACTAGGCTTCAAGGTTCTCCATCACCTTGCCCCCTCCGACCTCACCTCCCTTCTCTCCTTCTACAGCCCAGCCCACACCCTCCGCTCCTCTGCCGCTAACCTCTTCACTGTGCCTCATTCTTGCCTGTCCCGCCATCAGCGCCCTGCCCACATCCTCCCCCTGGCCTGGAATGCCCTCCCTCCACACATTTGCCAAGCTAGCTCACTTCCTCCCTTCAGAGCCCTACTGAGAGCTCACCTCCTCCAGGAGGCCTTCCCAGACTGAGCCCCCTTTTTCCTCTCCTCCTGCCCATTCCCCCATCTGCCCTACCTCCTTCCCCTCCCCACAGCACTTGTATATATTTGTACAGATTTATTACTCTATTTTATTTTACTTGTACATATTTACTATTCTATTTATTTTGTTAATGATGTACATATAGCTATAATTCTATTTGTTCTGATGATTTTGATACCTGTCTACATGTTTTGTTTTGTTGTCTGTCTCCCTCTTCTAGACTGTGAGCCCGTTGTTGGCTAAGGACCGTCTCTCTATGTTGCCGACTTGTACTTCCCCGCTCCCAGCCCCACAGCACTTCTTTTTTTATTCATATTAATGTCTGTCTCCTGCTCCAAATTGTAAGATCACTGTGGGCCAGGAATGTGTCTGTTTATTGTTGTATTGTACTCTCCCAAGGGCTTAGTACAGTGGTCTATATACAGTAAGCACTTAATAAATACGAATGAATGAATGCGAGTGAGTCGGACAGATTATTTGAAAGTTCTTATTTGGCTGATATTGGCTTGTCTGGTGGCCTCCACTTGATTCAGCCTCTCCTCTTTATTACCCTACAAGCAGTGCTTCTCTTGTCTGGTCTCCAAGAGGTTTTCCTAGGGTACCCCTCCTGACTTCACAACATCTTCATAACTCTAACAGCCAACAGAGTCTCAACAGCTGTGGCTGGTGTTATATAAATGGGTATATGTGAGTGACTGAGAAGCAGTGTGGCTCAGTGGAAAGAGCCTGGGCTTTGGAGTCAGAGGTCATGGGTTCAAATCCCAGCTCGGCCAATTGTCAGTTGTGTGACCTTGGACAAGTCTCTGCCTCAGTTACCTCATCTGTACATTGGGGATTAAAACTGTGAGCCCCCCGTGGGACAACCTGATCACCTTGCAACCACCCCAGTGCTTGGAACAGTGCCTTGCACATAGTAAGTGCTTAATAAATGCCATCATTATTATTATTATTGTAATTTCTTTTCATATAATAATGATAATAATCGTGGTATTTAAGTGCTTATTATGGCCAAGCACTGTACTAAGTGCCTGGGTGTATACAAGATCATCCAGTCCCACCTGGGGCTCACAGTTAAAGTCAGAGGGAGAACAGGTATTGAATCCCCATTTTGTGGATGAGGGAGCAGAGTCACAGAGAAGTTAAATGACCTGCTCAAGGTCACACAGCGGGCAAGTTGGCAGAGCCAGGATTTGAACCCATGACCTCTGACTCTCAGGCCTGCCTTATTTCCACTAGGCCATGTGGCTTCCCCTGTTGTTTCACCTGGTTTGTTTTATCCTTATTAGATTATCTCTAGCTATGCCTTTACTACACATTGCAGGGCCTGGTTCTATCTTCACCGTGGAGCTCAGTACATTACATATAAACCCTCATTGACTTCCCTCTTCCCTTTGCACCAAACACTCGTTACGATCAAAGAGGGAGGCTCTCCCCCAATTCTGCCCATACTACATTTCTGCACTCTTGACCCAGAACTCCCCAGTTCTGCAGAGAAGCAGCATGGCATAGTGTGGCACGACTGTGTTCCTGGGAGTTGGAAGGTCATGGGTTCTAATCTCGGCTTTGCCACTTGTCTTCTGTGGGATATTGGACAAGTCACTTCTCTGTGCCTCAGTTACTTCATCTGTAAAATGGGGATTGAGACTGTGAGCCCCACGTGGGACAGGAACTGTGTTCAATCCAATTTGCTTGTATAATGATAATAATAATGGCATTTAGGTGCTATGTGCCAAGCGTTCATTCATTCATTCAATCGTATTTATTGAGCGCTTACTGTGTGCAGAGCACTGTACTAAGCGCTTGGGAAGTACAAGTTGGCAACATATAGAGATGGTCCCTATCCAACAACGGGCTCACAGTCTAGAAGGGACTGTTCTAGAAGTCTAGAAGCACTGTTCTAAGCACTGGGGTAGATAGAAGGTAATCAGGTTGTCCCACGTGGGGCTCACAGTCTTAATCCTCATTTTACAGATGAGGTAACTGAGGCACAGAGAAGTTAAGTGACTTGCCCAAAGTCACACAGCAGACAAGTGGCAGAACCAGGATTAGAACCCAGGCCCTCTGACTCCCAAGCCTGTGCTCTTTTCACTAAGCCACACTGCTTCTCATCCCAATACTTAGTACAGTGCCTGGCACATAGTAAGTGCTTAACAAATACCATAATCTTTAATTATTATTATTATTAGTCTCTGCATTCCTCCCATGCGCACCTTCTGACTTGATTTTGCTCCAACTCTTCCACCTTCATCCCCTAGTAATCAATCAATCAATGGTCTTTATTGAGCACCGAATGCATGCAGAGCACTGTACTAAGCACTTGGGAAAATACAATGCAACAGAGTGAGTTGACATAATCCCTGCCCTCAAGGAGCTTATGATCTACAGTCTGGCTTCACTCCTGTTGTTCCCCTGTCAGGGAGCACTTTGCTTTGGAGAGTTCTTACAGCCTTAAAACAGTATGGTGTAGCAGTGGGCTCTTTGGAGACCACCACAGGAGGAGGACAGGCAGAAATTGGAGAGAGCCTTGCCCTCTTAGAGCAAAGACTTCATGAAGAACAGGACATTAGAGACAAAAACCCCACTGTGGGCAGGGATTGTCTCTATTTGTTGCTGAATTGTACTTCCCAAGCGCTTAGTACAGAGCTCTGCACACAGTAAGCGCTCAATAAATACGAGTGAATAAATGAAAAACAGAGACCAACACATAGATCCATTAGCACAACAAAGGTCTATACTTTCTTGTAAACAGAACAGTAAGGAAGGGTGATCTTCCACTGATCTCTCCAGCTATCCTCACCCATATAGATGAGACCTCACGTTAACTAACAATCAATCAATCAATCAATCAATCAATCGTATGCACTGAGTGCTGACTCTGTGCAGAGTACCTAGCTCTTGGGAAGTACAGCACAAAAGAGTTGGTAGACAGAATTGATGCCCAGATTGAGCTTACACTCTAGTGTCACTGATGAAGGGAAACCATAATAATGCATATGTTGTTTAAGCTAAAATGCAGACTCAGCCCAATCCTTGTTTCATCTTGTGAATACAGAGGAACCTCAGTCCTGTTGGAAAACTTTGACTCCAGCAAAGAACACTAGATACATTTTCTCTAATTCTTCATCACCATCATTATCAATCGTATTTATTGAGTGCTTACTGTGTGCAGAGCACTGTACTAAGCGCTTGGGAAGTACAAGTTGGCAACATATAGAGACAGTCCCTAACCAACAGTGGGCTCACAGTCTAAATTCTTCTTGGAATTGATTGTACCCATTCATTTCTTCCTGTGTTTCCTTTTGCTTTGTTAACAATGAGTAGACATTAAGGCTGCATGAGTTCATTGCTCTCACAGAGGTGAAAATTGGCTCTTTACTTTCCCCTTGAAATGACATACAAATCCATGCTTCCCAAAGTAGGAACAGAGAAGCTTCGAGCAGTGGAATTGCTCCAATTAACAGGAAAAAAAGTTTTTTATACTGGTTTGTTCTCTGAGTCTGAGGTACTTACTAGGAATCTATGCCAAACTAAAAAAGGACTGCTATTTTGAGAGAATAATCCTTTTGAAGACCAAAACCCCCGGCTAATTGAGCCACAAACAGATCATAGCCAGGAATAACAATGACCGGTTCCTGATATTAATGTTTTGCCAGATCGTTCAATTCCGGCTGGGTCCGGCGTCCAATAATAATTGATGGTTGGCAAGCTGAACGTATCTTAAAATACAGTCTCACGTTGGTTTAAACGTCTCCTCCTTGAATTCCCCATTTTATTTGGATTCCGCCTACAGGAACTCAAAATAAGGTTAGGCTTGGATAAACTTCCATCTGAAATCCAGGAAATACTGTCAGTTTTGGTTTCAGTTTGCCATTAAAAAACATGAGTTGTGTCCCGACTCCGTGATCCAAACCGTATTTAGTTTCTCAGCTGTGGGCATGTTCCAGTTCTTAAGGTTCTTATCTAAGTAAATCAAGGTTTTAACCACAGCAGGCTCCTTGATTCCAAGCCTTGTTTATTTCAGCAAATTTGCATATAGAGTATTCCATTTTGCAAAGCTCCAATTCCAAGGGAGCCATGTTAATGGGATTTATTGAGCACATACTTTATTGAGCACAGAGTGAATGCAGTGCATCTCATTAAGCTCTTGGGAAAAGTACGATATCAGTTAATCAATTATAATAATAATAATAATTGTGGTATTTAAGTGCTTACTATGTGCCAGAGACTATACTAAACGCTGGGATGGATACAGGTAAATCGGGCTGGACACAGTCCCTGTCCCACGTGTGGATCACAGTCCCAACCCCCATTTTACAGATGAGGGAACTGAGGCCCAGAGAAGTAAAGTGACTTGCCCAAGATCACATAGCAGACAAGTGGCGGAGCTGAGATTAGAACCCATGGCCTTCTGACTCTCAGAAGTCTCTATCCATTGCATCTCTATCCATCTCTATCCGTGCTCTATCCATTACTAGACTGTGAGCCCACTGTTGGGTAGGGACCTTCTCTATATGTTGCCAACTTGTACTTCCCAAGCGCTTAGTACAGTGCTCTGCACACAGTAAGCGCTCAATAAATACGATTGACTGATTGATTGATTACACCATGTATTTCGTGGGTGCTTACTGCGTCAGAGCACTGTACTGTGTACTTCATTCATCCATTCAATTGTATATATTGAGTGCTTATTGTGTGCAGAGCACTGTACTAAGCGCTTGGGAAGTACAAGTTGGCAACATATAGAGATGGTCCCTACCCAACAATGGGCTCACAGTCTTGAAGGGGGAGACAGACAACAGGACAAAACATGTGGACAGGTGTCAAGTCATCAGAATAAATAGAAGTAAAGCAAGATGCACATCATTAACAAAATAAATAGAATAGTAAATATGTACAAGTAAAATAAAGTACAAGTACAAATAAAGTACAAGTAAACTTGGGAGAATACAGTGCAAAAGAGTTGTTAGGTACATTCTCAGCCCACAGTAAGCTTACAGTCTCGAGATAAAAATACCTCAATTTTCTGAAGCATTCTTATTCTCAAAGCATTCTAACATTAACTCACCTTTCAGCCTTCACCACAACCCTGTGAGGAAGGTGGAAAAGGCAAGTATAATTATTCATATTTTGCAGATGAGGAAACTGGGGTACAGAGAAGTGACTTTCCCAAGATCACTTATGTTAGCTGCACAACTTGGTCTCGAACCTGAATCCCCTAACTCCCAGATGAGTGTCCTGCCGCTTACCCATGCTGATTCTCCTGAATAGAAACAATAGAAGAAAAGACACATTCCCAGCCCACAGAGAGCTTATATTCAGTCATTCATTCAATCGTATTTATTGAGTGCTTACTGTGTGCAGAGCACTGTACTAAGTGCTTGGGAAGTCCAAGTTGGCAACATATAGAGACGGTCCCTACCCAACAGAGGGCTCACAGTCTAGAAGGAGGAGACAGACAACAAAACAAAACATATTAACAAAATAAAATAAATAGAATAAATGTGTACAAATAAAATAAATAAATAGAGTAATAAATACATACAAACATATATACATATATGCAGGTGCTGTGGGGAGGGGAAGGAGGTAAGGTGGAGGGATGGGGAGAGGGAGGATGGGGAGAGGAAGGAGGGGGCTCAGTCTGGGAAGGCCTCCTGGAAGAGGTGAGCTCTCAGTAGGGCTTTGAAGGGAGGAAGAGAACTAGCTTGGTGGACGTGCAGAGGGAGGGCATTCCAGGCAAGGGGGATGACGTGGGCCGGACGTCGACGGTGGGACTGGTGAGAACAAGGCACAGTGAGGAGATTAGTGGCAGAGGAGTAGAGGGTGCGGGCTGGGCTGTAGAAGGAGAGAAGGGAGGTGAGGTAGGAGGGGGCGAGGTGATGGAGAGCCTTGAAGCCAAGGGTGAGGAGTTTTTGCCTGATGCATAGGCTGATTGGTAGCCACTGGAGATTTTTGAGGAGGGGAGAAACATGTTCAGAACGTTTCTGCACAAAGATGATCTGGGCAACGGCGTGACGTATGGATTGAAGTGGGGAGAGACAGGAGGATGGGAGATTGGAGAGGAGGCTGATGCAGTAATCCAGTCGGGATAGGATGAGAGCTTGAATGAGCAGGGTAGCCGTTTGGATGGAGAGGAAAGGGCTGATCTTGGCGATGTTGTGAAGGTGAGACCAGCAGGTTTTGGTGACGGATTGGATGTGAAGGGTGAATGAGAGAGCAGAGTCGAGGATGACACCAAGGTTGCGAGCTTGTGAGACGGGAAGGATGGTAGTGCCGTCAACAGTGATGGCAAAGTTAGGGAGAGGGCAGGGTTTGGGAGGGAAGACAAGGAGTTCAGTCTTGGACATGTTGAGTTTTAGGTGGCGGGCAGACATCCAGATGGAGATGTCCTGAAGGCAGGAGGAGATACGAGCCTGGAGGGAGGGAGAGAGCAGGGGCAGAGATGTAGATTTGAGTGTCATCAGCGTAGAGATGATAGTTGAAGCCGTGGGAGCGAATGAGTTCACCAAGGGAGTGCGTGTAGATAGTGAACAGAAGGGGACCAAGAACTGACCCTTGAGGAACCCCTACAGTAAGGGGATGGGACGGGGAGGAGGAGCCCTCAAAAGAGACTGAGAATGAACAGCTGGAGAGATAAGAGGAGAACCAGGAGAGGACAGAGTCTGTGAAGCCAAGGTTGGATAGCGTGTTGAGGAGAAGGGGGTGGTCCACAGTGTCGAAGGCAGCTGAAAGATCAAGGTAGAGTAGAGTAGCTTACAGCTAATGGAGCCCCACCAAAAAGCTTCCAGAATCAACCCAACTGTCTACCTTGGTCCAGGTCTTGGTATTTTTGTTTAACAAAACAAAACGTAAGTATTAATTCAGCTTCAGGTATTCAAAATCACTTCAGTGTTCACCTTATGACCTAAATGTCCTATATCTGGATTTACCATTTCCCAAAGAGGGCACATCTACATTCTGACCATGACTCTAGAATGTAAGCTTATTGTGGGCAGGGAACACGTCTGCTAATTCTGTTATATTGTGCTCTTCCAAACACTTAGTATAGTGCTCTGTACATTGCAAGCACTCAATAAATACCATTGATTGATGACATAATTGACCTATCAAGGGTACATCAGATGCCAAAGAGGTAAATGTATTCACTTGTAGGTTAATATGCCCCTCTAAACTGTGAGCTTCTTTGTGGGCAGCGGATGTGTCTACCAACTCTGTTGTATTGCACTCTCCCAAGTGCTTAGTACAATGCTCTGCACATGGTAAGCTCCCACTAAATACCATTGATGATGATGATGCACATTGACACAGTTGCCTGTCTATTCCAGATCTCTTACTCCATCAGAGAAAACTTGCTTAATTGAACGAGCAGGCATGTGCTCTATTCACCTCCCAGACATGTGCTCTATTCGCTACGTTACGCTGCTTCTCTATGCCATCCCATCAGCCACCCTTAGCACGACCGTGTATATCAATTTCATATCCTGAATCAATTCATATAATTACTTACTTTCGTTTACCAGCTGCATCTCTCCCCTCACCCTTGTCTGTCTCCCTCATTAGTTCACAAGCTTCTCAAGGCCGGGGATCTTGTCTCTTATCTCTACTCTGTGTATCAAAGGCCATGAACCCACACTAGGTTTTCCATAAATACAAAGCCATGTGGTCCTGGGGAACAGAAGAGCCTAAAGCATGGGTTCTCAAACTCTTTAGTCCCATGGGCTGGGAATGTGCCAGTTTATTATTATAGTGAACTCTCCCAAGTGCTTAGTACAGTGCTCTGCACACAGTAAATGCTCAATAAATACGATTGACTGACTCCTCTGCCTCCCCAGAAACCTTTATATTCTCTTTTCCTTCTGCCCACCACCAAATGAATGGTACGGCAGCAACTCCTTGAAATTGAAGAAGTGAGGGCAGTAATGGCAGCTTTCGTTCGTTTTGCCCTGGTGTAGGCAGATAGTAGCCTCCTAAGGGCCAGAGAGGGGCTATTATACTGTTAAATTGTACTCTCCCAAGCACTTAGTCCAGTGCTCTGTGCACAGTAAGTGCTCAACAAATACGAGTGATGACTGACTGACCCACAGGATGTTCACATGCTGGGCGTGAACAGAGACCTAATATGGGGCATGAGGCTAGATTGTAAGCTTCTGGAGGGCAGGAATCATGTGCACTAACTTTGGTGCTCTCTCAAGTGCTTTAGTATAGTGCTCTGCACTGAATGAGTGCTCGATTGATTCTACCGATTAAACATGTGATAATGGGGGAAGGGTGATGAGAAGGTGCAGGCAAGGGGTTGCAGCGTTGGCTAGGAAAAGGGAAAAGACTCCTCGATGATATTTGAGGGAAGCAGCGTGGCTCAGTGGAAAGAGCACGGGCTTGGGAGTCAGAGGTCATGGGTTCAAATCCCAGCTTCACCACTTGTCAGCTGTGTGACTGGGCAAGTTACTTAACTTCTCTGTGCCTCAGTTACTCATCTGTAAAATGGGGATTAAGACTGTGAGCCTCAGGTGGAACCTGAGGAACCTTGTATCCTCCACTGCGCTTAGAACAGTGCTTTGCATATAGTAAGCGCTTAACAAACACCATTATTATTATTCCCCCCACCGCATAAAACTTCTGTAAGCACTCTTTCCTCTCCTCTTCACCCTCACTTTCTGCCAATCCTTATCGCCGTGAGATTTGGGCTTCATTTATGGCAAAGTTTTCTGAGCTTTTTGGCAGAAATGCAATTTAGGAATGAAAAAAAATGATTTACTATGTGGCTGGCTGGATTTTGTAACAGCCTCCCATCCAGAAATCAGCCCTGGATACTGGTCTATTCTATTCAAGGGTCTGAGGATGTCATTTAACAGTCACAAGTTTCAAAATGAAGCAAGAAAAGAATGAAAAGCAGCGTGGCCTAGTGGAAAGTCAGTCAGTCATGTTCATTGAGTGCTAATTGTGTGCAGAGCACCGTACCAAGCTCTTGGGAAAGCACAATATAACTAGATGCTTAATACAGTGCTGTGCACACAATAAGTGCTCAATAAATATGATTAATAATAATAATAGACACATTCTCTGCCCACAGTGAAAGAGCCCAGACTTGGGAATCAGAGAACCTGGGTCCTAATCCCATCTCTGTCACTTGTCTGCTGTATGACCTTGGGCAGACCACTTATGTAAGTGCTTAGTACAGTGCTCTGCACAAAGTAAGTGCTCCATGAATACAATTGAATGAATGAATGAACTCTGTGCCTCAGTTACCTCATCTGTAAAATGGGGTTAAGACTGCAAGACCTATGTGGAACATGGACTGTGTTCAACCTGATTAGCTTGTATCCACCTAAGTGTATAGAATAGTGTATGACATGTACTAAACTCTTAACAAATACCTTTTTTAAAAAAAAACACACTTTCTCTGTAAACCTCAGGCAATTTACTATGGCCACTGAGATCCTGCCAGATAGATCCTTTCGATCTATATATTTATACTTTCCTTACTTAGTATCGATTCTAAATAAGGATAAAACCTTTCCTGATGGGAAACCTATGAGTAAGAACAGATGAGTTAAAGTTTGTTTTATCTTCCCACTTTCCTTTTACTGTTGCCAAAAAAAGCCTTCCTCTTTATAGCTGAAGGGTTGATGTAATGGATGTCGCAGTGACCGAATCCCAGCCACCAGACGGCATTTCTTTTTCGAGCCTTTGTTGTGTAATAGAACTGTGAGTTTCAGAGCACTCCCTTCCCGCTTACATTCTGTTGTATTTAGAGACCCTGAAAGCGATTGGAGCCCAAGGTTTACTTTCCAATTGTTGGATATTCCTCAGTAGGCTGCTTCCTTCACACCTTCCTCCACTTTCTTGGGTGGAAATTTGTTCCATTTCCAGATATTTTCATCCATATGGGAAAGTACTGACTTCTAATTGCTTACTCATTGGATTATGATGTCTAAAACACACAGTCAAAGAAGTGAAATGTGTTTTCCCTCTTGAGTTTACCTGTATCTGCTGCCAGAATATTTGTCATGAAAGAGCACTTCTCTCCAATTTTCAAAAACCACCAGTGGTTGCCTATTTCTTTCCTAGTTCATGGACACCCTCGACTGATAGTTTAATAGTAACGATACTAATAATTGTGATATTTTTTAAGTGTTTACTATGTGCCGGTCACTGTACTAAGAGCTGTATACAATCAAATTAGGTTGGACATAGTCCATGTCCCACATGGGGCTCGCAATCTGAATCCCCATTTCACAAATGAGGTAATGAAGGCCCAGAGAAATGAAGTGACTTGCCCGAGATCACACAGCAGACAAGTGGCAGAGCTAAGATTAAAACCAAGGTACTTTTGACTTCCAGTCCCGTGCTCTATCCATTAGTCCATGCTACATCTCTGGCTCATGGTTTTGTAGTTTCATGTTCCTCCAGCAGCTCTTTCCCTTCTCTCCTACCTTTATGCTTTCTTCACCCTCCTCATACCAGCTTACACTCTCTGATCCTTACTGCGTGCAGGGCACTGAACTAAGCAGAGAGTTCAGTGGGAGAGTATAGTATCGCCACAAATCTCATGGCGATAAGGATTGGCAGAAAGCGAGGATGGAGAGGAGAGTACTGAACTGGGAGAGTGCAGTATAACATTAAACAGACACATTCCCTACCCACAGTGATCTTCAGGCTAGAGGGGGAGACAGATATTAATATGAATAAATTACAGCTATGCACTTAAGTGTTGTGGGGCTGGGATGGAATGAATAAAGGGAGCAAGTCAGGATGATGCAGAAGGAGTGGGAGAGAGGAAAGGAGGGCTTGTTTAGAGAAGGCCTCTTGGAGAAGCTGTCCCTTCAATAAGGTTTTGAAGAGGGGGAGAGTAGTTGTGTGTAGGACATAAGGAGGGAGGGTGTTCCAGACCAGAGGCAGGATGTGCGAGAGAGGTCAGTGGTGAGATAGATGAGATCGGGGTACAGTGAGGCTAGCATTAGAGGAGCAAACTGAGCGGGAGGGTTTTAGTAGGAAAGTAGCAAGATAAGGTCGGAGGGGGCAAGTTGATTTAAAGCCAATTGGGAGGAGTTTCTGTTTAAAGTGGAAGTGGATGGGCAACCACTGGAGGTTCTTGAGGAGTGGGGTAACATGACCTGAGCGTGTTATTAGAAGTTTGTTTCAGTTCTGCCAAACTTTGCTGCGACAGTTATGCCTCTCTTGCATATGTAAGTCATGTCTGCCTGTCTCTCCCATTTGACTGTGACTTCCAAGGACTTATTTTTGTGGTACTCACTGCTATATAATAAAGTGTTCTGTGCACAGTAGATGCTCAATAGATACTACTGAATGAATAATGATGTTAATTATAATGATTGAGATATTTGTTAAGCACTTATTATTTGCCAAGTGCAGTATCAATTAATTGGTCAGTTGCATTGAGTGCAGTGAAGTCAAGGTTAGATATTAGGTAAGGAGAAGAGGGTGGTAGACAGGGTCGAAGACAGCGGAGAGGTCAGGGAGGATTAGGATGGAGTAGGGACTGCTGGATTTGGCCAGAAGGAGATCATTGGTACCTTTGAGAGGGCGAATTCTGTGGAGTGAAGGGAGGAAGCTAGATTGGAGGGGGGTCAAGATCAGATTTGGAGGAGAGGAAGTAGAGGTAAAGGGTGTAGACAACTCACTCAAGGAGTTTGGAGAGGAATGGTAGGAGGGAGTTGGGGTGAAAAGTGAGTCAGGAAGGGCATTTTTTAGGATGGGGGTACATGGGCATGTTTGGAAAAAAATTGGGAAAGGAGCATTTGGAAAAGGAACAGTCAAAATTGTTGTCAGGCAGGGAAGAAGTGAGGCGGGGGTAAGTGTCCTGATAAAGTGGGTAGGGATGTGGTCGGAGGCATAGGTGGAGGAGGTAGAATTTGAGAGGAGGCAGAAAATCTCTTGGGATGCTGTTGGGAAGGATGAGAGGGTTGAAGAGGGGGCAAGTAGGAGGGAGGCACTTGAGAAGGGAGATTGTGCTGATGCTTTCAATTTTATCAATGAAGTGCATACCTAAGTCATTAGGGACAACCATTGTGGGGGTAGGGAGCAGGGGGTTTGATGAAAGAGTTAGGTGGTGTTGGAAATGGGTGTGGGGATCAATAAATATAGAAGAGTACTGTCCTGGGAAGAAGAGAGGGCAGAGTTAGAGAAGGTGAGGATGAGTTTGAGATAGATGAGGTTGGCCTGGTATCTGGATTTCTGTCTACAGTGCTCCATAGCTTGAGAAGGGGAGCTGAAGAAACAGACTGTGGAGGTGATCCAGGGCTGTGGGTTAGTGGTATGAGATCAGTGGAGGAGCAGGGGAGCAAGTTAGTTGAGTTCAATGGAGAGGGAGGTGTTGAGGATGTGGATTTGTGCATCAACATAAGGCGGGTTGGATATAAAGACTGAGTGGGGAATGATGGTTTTAGAAAATCGGCAGTCAAAAGATCGCAAGGCTCTGTGAGGTGACAGGACAGATTTGCGAAAGACGGGGTGCGTGGAAGAGAGGGAAAGAGAGAAGGTTGTAGTCGGAAGGAGGGATTTCAGAGTTGGTGAGGGTAGAGATTGTACAGTGACTAGAGATGACGAGATTGTACGTGTGTCTTGGTGAGTAGGTGAAATGGGGTGGATCAGGAGGTCGGTGGAGTTGAGTAGTGAGGGGAAATGGGCGGCAGAAAGATCAGGAACCCCCACGTGGTTATTGAAGTCCTTGTGAATCAGTGTAGGGACAGAGGATGAGAGAAGGAATGTTAGAAAGGGTTTAAAATGGCTCAGAAAGTTAGAGGTGTGGGGCCTCTATAATGGTGACCGGTAATTGGAGTGGGTGCGCCTCATAGGAGGGATAAGGAAGAAACAGAGGAGGTAGGATTGAGCAGAAGCAGAGTTAAGGTGGAAGGAAGGAGGCCAACTTTCCCAGTGAGTCTAGGGGAGTGGGAGAAGATGAGACCCCTCCTCTCTGGAGAGAGTGACAGGAGACAGTGTCATCTGGGGTGAACCAGGTTTCAGAGTTGTCGAGGAGGAGCAATGACTGGATCAGCAACAGGTCAGTGAAGGGAAAACTGTCCATGAGGCTTCCACAGGCTGCATTTAGCTGGGGCTGTGGTAGAGGCTAGGGGAGGGAGTGTTACCCTTCAAAGCCTTATTAAAGGCACAGCTACTTCAAGAGGCCTTCCCTGACCAAATCCTTCTTTCTGTTTCTCCCACTCCCTTCCGCGTCACCCTGACTGGCTCCCTTGATTCAAATCCCCTCCCAGCCTCACACCACTTATATACGTATATACGTATTTATTTATTCATGTTAATGTCTGTCTCCCTCTGCAGACTGTAATCTCATAGGGGGCAGGGAATGTGTCTGTTTATTGTTATATTGTACTCTCCCAAGTGATTAGCACAGTGCTCTTCACACAATAAGTGTTCAATTAATATGATTGAATGAATGAATGAAGGGTAGGTCTTCCCAGACTAAGCTCTTCATTTCCCCACCCGCCCACCCCTCTGCATTGACTATGCACTTTTCTGCATACTCCTTAAGCACTGCGATCCACATCCCAACTCCACAGTACTGAAGCAGCATGTCTCAGTGGAAAGAACCCAGGCTTGGGAGTCAGAGGTCATGGGTTCTAATCCCGACTCTGACACTTGTCTGCTGTGTGACTTTGAGCAAGTCACTTCATTCTCTGTGCCTCAGTTACCTCAACTGTAAAATGGGGATTAAGACTGTAAACCGCACCTGGGACAACCTGATAACCTTGTATTTCCCTCAGTGCATAGAACAGTGCTTGGCACATAGTAAGCACTTACATACCATTATTATTATTAATGTTACTAGTCTTATACTCCATCATTCCCTCAATCCACAATTTGTTTTAATGTCTGCCTCCTCCAGTAGACTGTAAACTCCTTGTGGTCAGGGATCACATCTACCAAATCCATTGTATTGTACTTTCCCAAATGGTTAGTATAGTGCTCTGCACACTACACACTCCACTGATTGATTAATTGATGGATTGATAAGGAGGGATTTGAGAGTGAGCTGATAGGGGTTGACAGTGGGGGAGGAGGATGAGGGATGGTGCTTGGAAAGAGCACAGGCTTGGGAATCAGAGGACGTGGGTTCTAATCCAGGCTCCGCCACTTGTCTGCTGGGTCACATTGGAAAAGCCACTTAACTTCTCTGTCCCTCAGTCACCTCATCTGTAAAATGGGGATTAAGACTGTGAGCCTCATGTGGGGCAACCTGATTACCTTGTATCTACACTAGTGCTTAGAACAGTGCTTGGCACATAGTAAGTGCTCAACAAATGCCATAATGTTGTTATTATTATTATTATTAGGAAAGAAGGGCAGAGATGGGGTGGGGGATGCAGAAGAGGTGGTATAAAGGTTGGAGAGGGGTTGGATAGCTGTGAGCTGATGGGAGGAGGAGAGGGATGGGTGGGGGTATTGGGGAGGAAAGACAGGGATTGTGTTAGAGGGAAGGAATTGAGGGGACTTGGAGAGGGATAGAATGAAGATAATCAGGTTGGACCCAGTCACTGTCTCATACGGGACTCACAATATAGGTAGGAAGGAGAACAGACATTTAATCCCCATTTTACAGATGAGGAAACGGAGGTACCGAGAACTCAAGTAACTTTCCCAAGTTCACGCAGCAGGCAAGTGTCAGGGCCAGGATTAGAATCCAAGTCTTCTGAGTCCCAGGACTGTGAGTGAAGACTATGTATTATGGTAAACAGTGCTCCTCTGGTCTCCCCAGGAGGAATTAGCTAGCATCTTTCTTATATTTCGATTCTCTGCAGACAGTCCAAACCACCGGTCCCGCCATGCCTTTCCCTTGAACAGAATTCCCCCCACGGGTATATGGTAGAAAGTGAAAAGATAATTTGCGGGTACCCAAGGCGGGGAAGCACCCACAATTGATGACTCAGACCCGGTGGAATGGATCCCGACCCCCCAGGGACGTCACACCATGAGTCCCTAAGGGCAGGCTGCCTCTCCTGGGGGATTTCTGGTTTCCGGGTGACCAGGCAGGGTAGAAGCACAGGTGTGTGCCACAGATAATTCTTTCCCTCCTGGTCTCTCATCAGCCTGAGCTCTTTCCCACCACCCTTTCTCTCCGATTCCCTCCATACTTTTCCCCAAGAAGAGTAGAGAAGCAGTGTTGCCTACTGGATAGAGCGTGGACTTGGGAGTCAGAAAGACCTGGGTTCTAATCCCAGCTCTGCCATTTGTCTACTGTGTGACTCTAGATGAGTCCCTTGACCTCTCTGTGCCTCAGTTACTTCACCTGCAAAATGGGGATTAAGACAATGAGTCCTGTGTGGGACAGGGACTGTAATCATCCCAATTATCTTGTATCGACCCCAGCGCTTAGTACAGTGCCTGGAACAAAGAAGCACTTACCAAATACCACAGTTATTATTAAGATTGAGAGTCGCTGTCTCAACCACAATTGTTTCTGGCATGAAGTTAGGTGTGGGACCCTTGACTTCCCGTGGTGTGGGAGGGGGGGTTTGGGGGAAGGGTGAAGGGATGGGAGAGGCTAAATTGGGGGCATCGCTGGGGGGGCAAGTGGGAGGCAGCGGGCGGCAAGCAGCCTGTGGAAAGAGTACGGGCCTCGGATTTCATTCAGTCATTCAGTTGTATTTATTGAGCGTTTACTGTGTGCAGACCACTGTACTAAGCGCTTGGGAAGTCCAAGCTGGCAACATATAGAGACAGTCCCTACTCAACAATGGGCTCACAGTCTAGAAGGGGGAGGCAGACAACAAAACAAAACATGGAGACAGGTGTCAAAGCCACCAGAACAAATAGAATTATAGCTATATGCACATCATTATTAAAATAAATAGAATAGTAAATATGGAGTTAGAGGATCTGGATTCCAATCTCGAATCTGGCCCTTCTCTGCTGTGTGTGACCTCGGGCAAGCCACTGCACTTCTCTGTGCTTCAATTTCCTCATCTGTAAAATGGAGCCTGTGAGTCCCATGTGGGACAGGGACTGTTCCTGGCCTCATTATCTTATATAAACCCCTGCGCTTAGTACAGTGTTTGGCATATTGTTAGCACTTAATATCATGATTACTATGATCATCAGTATATACAGTCCAGGGAACAGAGACTCTCTAAATTGCAGAGTAGAAACAGGGTCTCTTTAATGAAGAGGTAAGACTAAATTAATCGATCTACATTATATGAGTGCTTATTACGCGCTGGTGACCACCCTGTGCCAATCCATCAATCAGTGGTACTTACTGAGCACCTTCTGAGTGTGCAGCACTGTACTAAGTGATGGAAGCGAAGACATCTGTTCCCTTGCCTTCATACACTTGACAATCTAAAAGAGGAAGCAGGAAGACATTGTTTCAAATGATGTGAACAAGAGAGTATTTCAGGAAGTAGGTCAATCATATAGAAGAATAATTGAATAGGCAAATGAAAATACAAGTAAAAACATTTACATGATCCAAAGTGCTGAGGCTACAGATGAAGTACACAGTTGCTAAGGTTAGCTGCTGGGTCTACATGACTGGGGTGTTGTGACTGGGCCGAATTGGATGCCTACTGTTTTCATAATCCTGTTCTGGCCTCCTACTCTGTGCAGAGCACTATATTTTTGTTTTCATGGTATTTCTTATGTGCTTACTATGTGCCAGTCACTGTTCTAAGAGCTGGGGAGATACAAGATAATCTGGTTGGACACAATTCATGTCCCACATAGGGCTTACAGTCTTATTCCCCGTTTTACAGAGGAGGTAACTGAGAGCAGTGAAGTGAATTGCCCAAGGTCACACAGCAGACAAGTGGCAGAGCTGGGTTTAGAACCCAGGACCTTCCAACTCCCAGGCCCATGCCTTAACCACTAGGTCATGCTGCTCTCCTATTGGGCAGTTGGAGTAAAAGACAGGGCTCTTGCCCTCAAGGGACTGCCAATCTAGAGGGGGAGACAGCGAGTTAGAGGGAACAGGAGGAAAACAGGCTAGTTTTCCAGAAGGATATGACAAAGTGAAATGTATAAGTGGGTAGAGTATGACATACCTGTATATATGTATATATGCTTGTACATATTTATTACTCTATTTATTTTACTTGTACATATTTATTCTATTTATTTTGTTAATATGTTTTGTTTTGTTGTCTGTCTCCCCCTTCTAGACTGTGAGCCCGCTGTTTGGTAGGGACTGTCTCTATATGTTGCCAACTTGGACTTCCCAAGCACTTAGTCCAGTGCTCTGCACACAGTAAGCACTCAATAAATACGATTGAATGAATGTATGAATAAATACGATCAAATAACATATACGAAGTTCTAAAGTTAAATCTTCTAAATGTCTTTCAGTCTTCGGGCACCTAGCGAGGAATTCCGATGCTGCAATCCAACAACATCAATTAAAAAAGAGAAAAGAGAGGCCATCGTGTTAAATGGATAAGTTTAAAACAATATTTTTGTTACATCTGTGGGGAACTGTAATAAAGTGAAACTGGCCCTACAGATGCAGGTGGAACTCTGTAATTAGGCAGATAAACATGACCATAGATGTCAGAACTGCATGAAGTTGGAACAAACAGCACAGAGAGGAATAGGACATTTATTTGGAAGTAAGGCTAGGTTTCTGACCATGGTCAACTAACAATGTTTCCTTGATGATAGCTTCGCTCTCGGACTCTGTAAATACGCACCCAGTTGTAGGGTGTAGAAACAGCATCCTGGGAATACTGGCATTCGTTACTCATCTTGGCTCAAAGCATTGGCCACAAGAGATTGGAGGCAGGTCCTGTTTCTCTGTGGAGAAAGAGAGGCCTAGCTTGGGAATGTGATGGAAAGCTCAGGTCAAGGTAGCAAACAGCCAGTTGATCCCACTGCTTTGAAGGCAGAAAGAAATTGGTTGTTAGGGAGACTTGGCATCAAAGTTCATTCATTCAATCGTATTTATTGAGCGCTTGCTGTGTGCAGAGCACTGTACTAAGCGCTTATAATAATTTTGGTATTTGTTAAGCGCTTACTATGTGCAAAGCACCGTTCTAAGCGCTGGGGAGGATACAAAGTGATCAGGTTGTCCCATGTGGGGCTCACAATCTTAATCCCAATTTACAGATGAGGTAACAGGAGGGGTCCGAAGGGGAAGTAAGTGTGGGGAATCCTGGAAGGTGCCGGAGAATGGGGTGGGATAGGGTAGACAGCTCCTGTCAGTAACAATATGGGACCAGAGCAGGTACCAGAAGCTATAAAATAGTTAGGAGAGTGGGATAAGGGCAATAGAGTGGCCTAGCGGATAAAGCTCGCCACCTCATTAATTCATTCAATCAAATTTATTGAATGCTTATTGAGAGCAGAGCCACTTGTCTGCTGTGAGACCTTGGGTAGGTCACTTCATTTCTCTCGGCTTCAGTTACCTCAGTTGTAAAAGAGGGATTAAGAGGGATTTTATTACTCTATTTATTTTATTACTCTATTTTATTACTCTATTTATTGATTTATTTTACTTGTACATATCTATTCTATTTATTTTATTTTGTTAGTATGTTTGGTTTTGTTCTCTGTCTCCCCCTTTTAGACTGTGAGCCCACTGTTGGGTAGGGACTGTCTCTATATGTTGCCAACTTGTACTTCCCAAGTGCTTAGTACAGTGCTCTGCACACAGTAAGCGCTCAATAAATGCGATTGATTGATTGATTGATTAAGACCGTGAGCCCAATGTGAGACAGGGACTGTCTCCACCCCAGTGCTTAGAACATTGCCTGGTGCAGAGTAAGCGCTTAACAAATGCCACAGTTATTATTATTTTTACTAACAATAGTAATTAATTTGGAGCACAACAGACAAAGGACAATAGGGCTACTACAAGAACAGATAATCCCATCACAAAAAGGGAAACTATTTATTTTGGCAATATTGAAAGGCCCAGAAAAACTTCCCCGCATTTCTTCTCAGGACATTCAGCCCAAGAGTCATAGTGGCTGACCTGACTATGACTATTTTGCAAGAGTCTAACAATCAGTCATATTTATTAAGCACTTACGGTGTGCAGAGCACTGAACTAAACACTTGGGAGGTACAATATAACAGAGTTATAACAGATGCTTTTTCTACAGAAAACATTCAGGACGTTTCTCTACTCCTGAACGTGCCCACCCAACTCCGCATCAGAAAAAAACTCCTCACCATTGGCTTCAAAGCACTCTATCACCTTACCCACTCCTACCTCACCTTGCCACTCTCCAATACACCCCAGACGGCATGCTTTGCTCCCCTATTGCTAACCTTCTCACTGTGCCTCTGTCTCATCTGTCACACCACCGACCTCTCACCCACATCCTGCCTCTGGCCTGGAATGCCCTCCCTCCTCAGATCCAACAGACAATTACTCTCTTCCCCGGCTTCAAAGCCTTATGGAAGGCACACCTCCTCCAAGATGCCTTCCATCACTAAGCCCCCATTTCCTCTTCTCCCACTCCCTTCTGCATCACCTTGATTTGCTCCCTTTATTTTCCCCCTCCTCCCAGCTCCACAGCACATGCACTTATCTGTCATTTATTTATCTATATAAATGTTCGTCTCTCTCTCCCCGGAGCCCTCCCCGCCCCTGACCGCAGACTGTAAGCTCACTGTGGGCAGGGAATGTGTCTGTGTCTGTTTATTGTTGTACTCTCCCAAGTGCGTAGTACGGTGCTTCTGCACACAGTACGCATTCACTAAATACCCCTGAATGAGTGGAGTTGCTAGACACATTCCCCATCCACAGTGAGCTTAAAAAATAGAGGAGGAGATGGACATTGATACAAATAAATAAATTATGAATATATACATAAGGGCTGTCGGGCTGAGGGAGGGGTGAGAAAAGGGAGCAAATCCAAATGCAAAGGTAGTGATGTGCAATCTCCCTACCTCCAATCCACACTTTGCCCTGCTGCCAGAAGCATTTTTTTCTAAAATGCCACTGTGCATACCATCTCCTCCTCTTCAAAACCTCGAATGATTTTCCATTCCTCTTCAGATCAAGCAGAAATTCCTTACCTTCAGTTATCGATCCCAGCGTTTAGTCACTCAGTCGTATTTATTAATATGTGCAGAGCACTATACTAAACGCCTGGGAGAGTACAATATAACAGATACATTCCCTGCCAGCAACGAGTTTACAAGCTATGCCTGGTACATAGTAAGCCCTCAAAAAATGCCATTAAAAAGAAGACTCTTTCCCCTTCCTCTTCCCCCTCTTTCTCCTGCCTTCCTCAGGCTGGCTTGGGGGAGGATGGCCGTGGTGGTAGCACATGCTGCCCATCGACTCATGTCCAATTTCTCCCTTTGCTGCCCCAGACGATCCACGTCAGCTCCGTCCGCTTTCCCAATCCCCTTCCGCTCCTCCATGGCCTAGTGGATAGAGCACGGTGTGGGGAGTCAGAAGAACCTGGGTTCTAATCCCGGCTCCTTCACTTCATTCATTCATTCATTCATTCAATTGCATTTATTGAGCGCTTACTGTGTGCAGAGCACTGTACTAAGCGCTTGGGAAGTACAAGTTGGCAACATATAGAGACGGTCCCTGCCCAACAGCAGGCTCACAGTCTAGAAGGGGGAGACAGACGGCAAAACAAAACATATTAACAAAATAAAATAAATAGAATAGTCAATATGTATAATGTACAATATGCACAACAATAGTAAATTGGTACAATAATAGAATAGGAAATATGTACAAATAAAATAGAGTAATAAATATGTATAATAATAATAATAATGTTGGTATTTGTTAAGCGCTTACTATGTGCAAAGCACTGTTCTAAGCACTGGGGTAGATACAAGGTAATCAGGTTGTCCCACGAGGGGCTCACAGTCTTCATCCCCATTTTACAGATGAGGGAACTGAGGCCCAGAGAAGTGAAGTGACTTGCCCAAAGTCACACAACTGACAAGTGGTGGAGCTGGGATTTGAACCCACGACCTCTGACTCCAAAGCCCGGGCTCTTTCCACTGAACCACGCTGCTTCCCAATATGTCCACTTGTCTGCTGTGTGACCTTAGGCGAGTCATTTTAATTCTCTGGGCCTCAGTGGCCTGTAGAAGGGGGATGAAGACTGTGAGTCCCACGTGGGACAGGGAGTGTGTCCAACCTGATTAGCTCCCACCTACCCCGGGGCTTAGTACGGTGCCTGGCACATAGTAAGCACTTAACATAGAGAAGCAGCATGGTGTAATGGATAGAACATGGTCCTAGGATCAGAAGGTCCTGGGTTCTAATCCTGTCTCCGCCACTTGTCTGATGTGGGACTTTGGGCAAGTCCCTTCACTTCTCTGTGCCTCAGTTACCTCATCTGTAAAATGGGGATTGAGACTGTGAGCTCCACGTGGGACCGGGACTATGTCCAACCCGATTTGCTTTTATCCACCCCAGTGCTTAGTACAACGCCTGGCATGCAGTAAGCACTTAACAAACACCACAGCCATTATTAATTATTATTATCAAATACCATCATCAACATCATCATCCTGGGTGAGCCCTGGAGGGGTAATCCCCTCCCCCTGCCCTCACCTCCCAGCTCTACTCAGGCCTGCCTTCTTCCGTGTGAGGGTCTACAGGGGCAGCAGTGGTGATTATGCAGAAGTCAGGGCCGGCCCGGGGCCCACCAGAGCCTATAATTAGCTGCTCACTGTCACTTGGCAGTGTGTCACTCCACCCAGGGATGCAACACTGCATCAAAGGCCCCGTGGGCGGATGGGGTTTCCCACCGAACCAAACGCTTGTGACTGGCGTGGCACCCAGCTGCCTGACCCCAAACCATCGGTCCCTTTTGAAGGTGAACCCTGCTGGAAACCCAACCAGGATATTTCAGGGCCAAAAAAAAAAAGGGCTGGAGCTTTCTTTGAACTCCTTCCCCGATTTACAGGAGCAGCATGCTAGAGCAAAAACCATTAAAATGGGACTTAGAGGTGATTTATCCCTTGCAAATCAATGGCTTGTACTGAGCATTTACTGTGCACATCATCATCATCATCAATCGTATTTATTGAGTGCTTACTATGTGCAGAGCACTGTACTAAGCACTTGGGAAGTACAAATTGGCAACATATAGAGACAGTCCCTACCCAACAGTGGGCTCACAGTCTAAAAGGGGGAGACAGAGAACAAAACCAAACATACTAATAAAATAAAATAAATAGAATAGATATGTACAAGTAAAATAAATAAATAGAGTAATAAATATGTACAAACATATATACAGGTGCTGTGGGGAAGGGAAGGAGGTAAGATGGGGGGTGGAGGGGGGACGAGGGGGAGAGGAAGGAAGAGGCTCAGTCTGGGAAGGCCTCCTGGAGGAGGTGAGCTCTCAGTAGGGCCTTGAAGGGAGGAAGAGAGGTAGCTTGGCGGATGGGAAGAGGGAGGGCATTCCAGGCCCGGGGGATGACGTGGGCCGGGGGTCGATGGCTGGACAGGCGAGAACAAGGTCCGGTGAGGAGATTAGCGGCAGAGGAGCGGAGGGTGTGGGCTTGGCTGGAGAAGGAGAGAAGGGAGGCGAGGTAGGAGGGGGCGAGGTGATGGACAGCCTTGAAGCCCAGGGTGAGGAGTTTCTGCCGGATGCGCAGATTGATTGGTAGCCACTTGAGATTTTTGAGGAGGGGAGTAATATGCCCAGAGCATTTCTGGACAAAGGTAATCCAGGCAGCAGCATGAAGTATGGATTGAAGTGGAGAGAGACACGAGGATGGGACACAGTGCACAGAGCACTGTGTTAAAGGAGTGGAAAAGTACAAATGGAAATGGAAGTACAAATGGAAAAGTACAAATGCAACTGTTAAAGGCTCTGGTTCCCTTGTTTCAAATTTGTTGCCGAATTGTACTTTTCCAGTGCTTTGCACATAGTAAGTGCTTAACAAATACCATCATTATTATTATTATTTAATGGATTACATTTATACTGATGTCTATTTACTTGTCTGTCGTCCCCTCCCAACCCCGCCCCAGACTGTGAGCTTGTTGTGGGCAGGGAATGTCTCTATTGTTTTATTGTACTTTCCCAAGTGCTTAGTACAGTGCTCTTCACATAGTAAGTGCTCAATAAATATGATTGAATGAATAAATGAATGATTGGTTAATAGACAAGATCCCTCTCCTTAAGGAGCTTACAATCTAGCAGGGGAGACAGGCACTAAAATTATAGAGGGGGGGTAAAATAATAGAATATGAAGATGTGGACATAAGTGCAAGTTCATTCATTCAGTTGTATTTATTGAGCACTTACTGTGTGCAGAGCACTGTACTAAGCGCTTGAAAAGTACAATTCGGCAACAAATTTGAAACAAGTGGAACCAGAGCCTTTAACAGTTGCCTAGGTGACATGAAATGGTTGAAGTGGCAGTTGGGGAAGCAGGGTGTGGAGATGAGGGAATCCATCAAGGAGGGCTTCCTGGAGGAGGTGGAATTTCCGAAAAGCTGTGAATCTGGGAAGAGCAGTGGAGTGCAAGATGTGAAGGAGGATGGATTTCTAGGCTGGCAGGAGGGAGGATGTGAGAGAGGTTGGTGTCAGGAGAGTTGAGAGCTAGGAACAGAGCGAAGGCTGGCCCTAGAGGAACAAAGCTGGTGGGGTGGATTGTACTGGGAGAGGAGCTGTTGTATCATAATCAATCGTATTTATTGAGTGCTTACTGTGTGCAGAGCACTGTACTAAGCGCTTGGGAAGTACAAGTTGGCAACATATAGAGACAGTCCCTACCCAACAGTGGGCTAGAGGAGAGAGCTTATTGAGTGTAACACCTCATTAAGGGCAAGGAACGTATCTGCTGGTTCTGTTGTACTCTCCCAAATGCTTAGTACAGTGCTCTCCAAAGCAGCATGGCTCAGTGGAAAGAGCTCGGGCTTTGGAGTCAGAGGTTACGGGTTCAAATCCCATCTCCGCCAATTGTCACCTGTCACTTCACTTCTCTGGGCATCAGTTACCTCACCTGTAAAATGGAGATTAAGACTGTGAGCCCCATGTGGGACAACCTGATCACCTTGTATCCCCCCAGTGCTTAGAACAGTGCTTTGCACATAGTAAGTGCTGAACAAATACCATCATTATTATCCAGCGCTTAGAATAGTGCTTTGCACATAGTAAGTGCTTAACAAATGCCAACATTATTATTATTATTATTGCTATTGTAAGCACTCAATAATACCATTGATTGATTGATTACCATAAAGCTGAAGGTTAGGAATTTCTGCTTGATCTGAAGAGGAATGGGAAATCATCCGAGGTTGTTGAAGTATGGGAGACATTTGCACAAGGACATTTTAGAAAAAAATATTCCAGGCAGCACAGAGTAAAATATGGATTGGAAGGAGAGAGACTGGAGATAGGGAGGTCTACGAGGAGGCTGAAACAGAGGTCGTCAGGATATAGAGAAGCAGCGCTTAGTACAGTGCCTGGCACGTAGTAAGCGTTTAACAAATACCACAATTATTATTATTATTACAAGGAAAGTGGGTAGGACACTTCCCTGTCCCACATGTGGCTCACAGTCTTAATCCCCCTTTTACAGATGAGAGAACTGAGGCCCAGAGAAGTTAAGTGACTTGCCCTATGTCACATAGGAGACAAGTGGCAGAGCCGGGATTAGAACCCAGGTCCTTTTGACTCCCAGGCCCTTGGTCTAGCCACTAGACCACACTGTCCTGATTCTCTTGTATCTATCCCAGTCCTTAGTACAGTGCTTGGCACATAGTAAGCACTTAACAAATGTTCTAGACTGTGAGCCCACTGTTGGATAGGGACCGTCTCTATATGTTGCCAACTTGTACTTCCCAAGCACTTAGTACAGTGCTCTGCATACAGTAAACACTCAATAAATACGATTGAATGAATGAATGAACAAATCCCACAACTACTATAGAGCTCACCTATCCCAACTTTGCACTCTCATGTGTGGCCATTTATTTGATAACTCAGTGGGCAAGCCTAAGCAGAATTGCACTGTCTAAAGAAACTTCTTGAATTGCCTAATTGCTCTCAAGTCAAAATGCTTATTGAAAATACACACCACAGCATAACTTAATTCCTATTTGCCTAGTGATAAAAGCTATGTTAATATTTTAATATCATTTGAATTAAAAATTCAAGCTGGTATTCTCGAGTTTATGTAAGAGGAACTGATATTTTCCTTTTATTGTCTTTGAAATAAGATCAAAGAGCCATTGTGAAATCACGAAGAGCCCTTTATTATTTATTGTCTGTGGCCTGTCTTCCCAGACTCTCTATTTGTTTAGGTACAGTTTCAGGGTAAAGTCACCGATCACCTGGAATCGGGTTTGAATCCAAAATGATCCTACCACAAGTAGGGCTGGAATAACCCTCATGTGAGACCAGGGTCCTAAGATTTTGTAGCATCCCAGTATCCCTCCCTCCCTCCTCCAACATGATGTGCTGTGCTACTGCATTAGAATTCATTCATTCATTCAGTCGTATTTATTGAATGAATAATAACTGTACTAAACGCTTGGGAAAATATAATACAACAATAAACAGTGACATTTCCTGCCCACAACCAGCTCACTATCTTGAGGGGGGGACACAGACAGTCATGATGCACGTGGTGCATTGTGATGAAGTCATTGCATCGTGCTGGTTATAATGTTGTTGCATTGCATGGGCTCTCTCCACAGTTACCTTTTTGTCCCATGGCTTACTGGCGCAGAGGCAGAAAGCTGAGTGGGGAAAGGGTGGCAGGGAGCTGCAGGAGTACAGGGGGATGGTAAATGCCACGTTCCTTGCAAACTCCCAAGGGCAGCAGGGCACCACCCTTCTACCCACGCTACTAGGGAAGTCCTGGAATTGTCCAGGAAGCAAGCTGGACCTTGGAAGTAGGACAGGAATGGTGCAGTGTCACACCTCTCACTCCTCCACCTTCTCACTGCTGGGTTCTTCTGGCCCCTGCAAACCATATTGGAAGCCTGCCGCCACTGATATGCCATTAATTAGTGTTACCCCCTTGGCAATCTTCTCCTTGGGTTTGATTGTCCAGAATCACCACTGGAGTCTTGCAGGCCCATTAAGCCTCCTGATTGATGCTGAACAGGCTGGTGTGTTTGTTGTTGGGGTCGCCACCAATCAGTGGAATTTATTGAGCATTTATCAATCAGTGGTATTTATTGAGGGCTTACTGTGTACAGGGGAACCAATCAGTGGCATTTATTGAGCATTTATCAATCAGTGGTATTACTGAGCGCTTAGTGTGTACAGGGTACTGTACTAAGCCCTTGGGAGAGTGCATCACAACAAAATGACAGACACATCACCTGCCCACATGAGTGTACTGTGTGCCAAGCTTTGTACTAAGCACTTTCATTTCTTTCATTCATTCAGTCAGTTGTATTTATTGAGCACTTACTATGTGCAGAGCACTCTACTATGAGCTTGGGAGAATACAATATAACAAATACTTGGAAGAATGTAATACAGTGGAGTTGGAAGAAAAAAATTTGGTGGAGACTTTCACTATGCCTTCACATTATATAGTAGAGATGCAGTGTGGCTCAGTGGAAAGAGCACGGGCTTTGGAGTCAGGGGTCATGGGTTCAAATCCCAGCTCCGCCACTTGTCAGCTGTGTGACTTTGGGCAAGTCACTCAACTTCTCTGGGCCTCAGTTACCTCATGTGTAAAATGGGGATTAAGACTGTGAGCCCCCCATGGGAAAACCTGATCACCTTGTAACCTCCCCAGCACTTTGAACAGTGCTTTGCACATAGTAAGCGCTTAATAAATGCCATTGTTATAATATATGTATATATATATGTGTACTATATAAACATATATGATTATATAGTCTGCCATCCTGGTTTGTAGACTGTAAGCTCCCCCTCTAAACTGTAAACTCCTTGTGGGCTGGGAATATGTCTGTTATATCGTTATAATGTATTTTCCCAAGGGCTTAGTACAGTACTCTGCCACAGTAAGTGCTCAATAAATATGACTGACTGACTGATTGAACAGGTGCCCCTTCCGGTTCACCATATAGCAACTTCTTGGGTATCCCACCATGGGCTGTTCTCTTTATAATAAAAATGGTCAGTTGGGCAAATCTCATATAATGGGCATATATGATGGGCACATCTCAACAGTCCATGGAGGGTTGGTGATATTATTTTACTCTAAAATAATATTTTCTTTCATTTCTTCTGGAATCTTCTGGCTGGCTCAATATTTAATATATTCACAGGAAAACAAACCTCATGCTGATTGCAATTGCCATTTTAGGTACATAATCGTATGAATTTTTCCAGTGCCTGTTACTGCAGCCTTTCAAGAAGAGGCCGGAAGGAGTTGCTTCATTTAAATCATTGTGAATAATTAATAACTGACAATTGAAATCAAAGTAGGTGGGGAGAAAGGCACTTAAGAAATCTGGTTTATGTCAATTGACTTCATCCCATTTAGGTCACTATTTGAATGAGATAACCTTTCAGACTTCTGGTGTCTTAAAATAGACATGTTTTCCTGGAGACGCTTGTATCAGGAGCTCAGAATTCAAGGAGAAAACAGACACTCCAGTAATCAAAGTGGACAAAAGAAAGTGAGGGTTTGGCAGCAAAAAACAAACGAAAGTCCCCCAAACACTCGATTGCTTACTATTTTGTGGGAACATTATTGTATTCAGACACTAAAAATATGTGGAAAAAACTTGTGTCCAAAACAAGGCCCTTAAGTCCACTAGCTGAAAAATATTCCGTGTTGCATTATCCCAATCTAGTGGTGTGGTAGCATAACCACTCTGAGCATGGGCAGTGAAACAGATTTATGCTGCTATCTGGTGGTTTCTTGTTCTACTGCATTTTTCCACTTTTCCTTCCATCCAACAGCTCAGCTCTGCTCATTCAGTTAACTTTATTTTAATGATATTTCTTAAGAAATACCATTCTTCCCCTCCCCACAGCACCTGTATATATGCTTGTACAGATTTATTACTCTATTTATTTTACTTGTACATATTTACTATTCTGTTTATTTTATTTTGTTAATGATGTGCATCTAGCTTTACTTCTATTTATTCCGATGGCTTGACACCTGCTCACATGTTTTGTTTCATTGTCTGTCTCCCCTTTCTAGGCTGTGAGCCCGTTGTTGGGTAGGGACCATGTCTATATGTTGTCAACTTGTACTTCCCAAGTGCTTAGTACAGTGCTCTGCACACAGTAAGTGCTCAATAAATACGATTGAATGAATGAATAAATGAAGATCTTACTATGTGCCAGACACTGTACTAAGCACTAAAGTACATATAAAATAATCAGGTTGGATACAGCCTTGTCCCACCGTTTTAATCCCCATTTTACAGGTGAGGTAATTAATTGCAGCCCAGAAAAGTTAATTGACATGCCCAAGTTTGCAAAGCAGACAAGTGGCAGAGCCAGGATTAGAATCCATGTCTTTCTGACTCCCAAGCCCGTGCTCTAGGCCACTCTGCTGTATCCTCTTCAGGCCTAGCCTCCCTCAAGTGTTACTCAGCCTCTGAGGAGCCTCGCTCTTCCACCTCTAAGCTCAGACAGATCCAACTTTATCATTCATTCATTCATTCATTCAATCGTATTTATTGAGCGCTTAGTGTGTGCAGAGCACTGTACTAAGCGCTTGGGAAGTACAAGTTGGCAGCATCTAGAGACGGTCCCTACCCAACAGCGGGCTCACAGTCTAGAATGGGGAGACAGACAACAAAACAAAACATATCAACAAAATACCAGGCTGAAAGGGAATGGCTACTCAGGAATGAGCATGGCCTAGGGGAAAGAGAACTGGCCTGAGAGTCACAGGACCTGGGTTCTAATCTTGATTCCACCACTTGCTTGCTGTGTGACCTTGGGCAAATCGACTATCTTCTCTGTGTTTCAGTTTACCATCTGTAAAATGGGGATAAACAGTGTTTGGTACAGTGATCTGCACACCATAAGCACTTAAGAAATACTATTACTGCTACTACCTGTTCTCCCTCTGTCATAGACTCTGAGCCACATGTGGGAGAGGGACTTTGATCTACTTATTTTGTATCCATCTCAGCATTCAATACAGTGCTTTGCACATGGCAAAGTGCATAAAAATAACTTATTACTAGTATTATTAGCAGTAGTATTCCAAACCTATATGAGTAGTGTGTCCTGAGGTTTATCATGGCAGTATCTGAGGGGGGTGTCATCCAAGATGTTGGCCCTGTTACCTGGTGATTCTTCCTCAGGATTAACCCTGGAACTCTCTCTGGGTAATAATAATAATGGCATTTATTAAGTGCTTACTATGTGCAAAGCACTGTTCTAAACACTGGGGAGGTTACAAGATGATCAGGTTGTCCCACAGGGGGCTCACAGTCTTAATCCCCATTTTGCAGATGAGGTAACTGAGGCCCAGAGAAGTGAAGTAACTTGCCCAAAGTCACACAGCTGACAATTGATGGAGCCAGGATTTGAACCCCTGACCTCTGACTCCAAAGCCTGGGCTCTTTCCACTGAGCCACGCTGCCCAGAGGGTATGTGTTATCCTCCTTGTCATCAGTACTTATTGAGCACCAGTGGTACAGAATGTTGTATTGGGTATCCCCTCAGCAGCTTTGCATGACAAACCTCAGGACCCACTACTCATACGAGCTTGAAATAGTGTAATAATAATATTGAGTATTTGTAAGCTCTTCATTGTGTGCAAAGCGCTAAACGTAGACTGTAAGCTAGTTGTGGGCAGGGAATTCATTTGTCTATTGTTACATTGTACTCTCCCAAATTCTTAGTATAGTGCTTTACACACAGTAAGCACTCAATAAATGTGATTAAATAAATGACAAAGTGCTGAGATTGGCGCAAGATAAGCAAATTAGACAAAGTTTCTGCCCACTTGGACCTCACAGTCTAAGAGGGAAGGAAAGCAGGTAATAGTAGTAGTTAGAGCATACAGAACTCCATGCTGGTTGCTTGGGAACATACAATTTGAAAACACAATCCTAATACCCTTGTCTTGTTTTATGCCGTCGAGTTGTTTCCAACCCATAGCAACACCACAGACACATCTCTCCCAGAACGCCCCACTCTCCATCTGCAATCGTTCTGTTAGTGGATAAAGTTTTCTTGGTAAAAATATAGAAGTGGTTTACCATTGTCATCTTCCATGCAGTAAACTTGAGTCTCCTCCCTTGACTCTCTCCCAAGGCTCTGCTGCCCAGCATGGGTGAGTTTTGACTTGTAGCAGATGGCCTTCCACTTTCTAGTCTCTGGCCAAGCTAGGAATGGAATGGGTAGGCCTCTGTTTGACTCTCCTTCCCATAGCCAAGACTGGTAGAGTGCTGGAAACTCTCCAAGTGTGACCCTGAGAGGCCCAGTACCCTTGAGGATCCTATAAATCTAATGATTTAATCCACTAGTTATGACTCCACCCTCAGATGGGGAAAGCAGGGGATGTGGGTCGAGAGACTTTATTTTCCCCTTTTCTCACACCCTCTCTCCTCCTGCTTTTCTGTTCTAACCACTAATTTGTTTTTTCCTATTTACTGCAAGAGAAAGAAGAGCAGCGTCCTTTATTCACTTTGAGTGGTTTAATGGGTGTTTGAGAGATTTTTCCTTCAGGGCTATTTTAGGGTCGTTCTGACTCGTTGGATTAATCAGCTTCTCATTGAAGACCCAGGTGAGTCGTCCTGAGTCATTCATTTGGAGCACTTCCTGGACAAACAGGGGTCCATTACGGTTTAACTACTCCCATCTTCCACCTGATGAGTTTTTCCAAGATGACTTTAAACACTTTGTCTTTGTAAGAAGGAACTATTCCCCAGTTGTAGACCATGCAGGCCTGCCTTGCTCCCCCAATAGACTGTCTTTTCAATTTTATTGTCTGTTCCCCATCCCTCTGTACATAGTAGGTGTCCAGCACAGCCCCCTGTGTGCAGGCAAGCAATAAAAATAATAATAATAATATTTGTTAAGTGCTTAATAAGTGCCAAGCACTGTTCTAGGCACTGGAGTAGATACAAGCCAATCAGGTTGGACATAGTCCCTGTTCCATATGGGGCTCGCGTTCTTCACCCCCATTTTACAGCTAAGGTAAATGAGGCACAGAGAAGTTAAGTGGCTTGCCCAAGGTCACACAGCAGACACATGGCAGAGCCGGGAAGACACTGGTCCTTCTGAATCCCAGACCCTTGCCCTATCCACTAAGACGTTGCAGCTTCTGTAAAATTATTTTGCCTCCCTGTTAAGAAGTCATAGCCTGAACTCTCACGTGATGGGCAGAGTTACTGACCATTAAAGTAACGAGGAGATCTTTGTTTCTCTAGCTGAAAAATGGGAATGGAGTCTATAAGAACCTAGCAGGGGGATCATTGGAGCAGTTAAGGAGACCATGCTGGTAGTGTTTTAAAAACTTTGGGAAAAATATGTAAATACAAGGGGGGTAATAATGATCACATTTAAACTAGAGGGAGCTAATGGAAGAGGAAAATTAAATGCTCATAGATTTAAGGGGATGATTTATGAACAGTCAGGTCAGCAAATTGTTAAAGGCATTAAGAATGTGTAATTGTTCATTCAATTCTGAGGTTTTTCAAGGTAGGGCCCATGTATTTGACTTTTATTGTACATTTCCAAGCACCTAGTACTGCTCTGCACAGAATGCTTATTATTTTTAATGGTATTTAATACTAATAGTAGTAATAATTGTGGCATTTGTTAAGTGCTTACTATGTGCCAGGCACTGTACTAAGTGCTGGGATAGGTATTGACACCTGTCTACTTGTTTAGTTTTGGTGTTTTTCTCCCCCTTCTAGACTGTGAGCCCGTTGTTGGGTAGGGACCATCTTTATATGTTGCCAACTTGTACTTTCCAAGTGCTTAGTACAGTGCTCTGCATGTAGTAAGCGCTCAATAAATATGATTGAATGAATGAATGAATACAAGCAAATTGGGTTCAGCCAGTGTCTTTGACTTTTGTCAAAGCACCTAATACAGTGTTCTGCACAAAATGTTGATTTTTTAATGGTATTTAATAATAATGTGGTATATGTTAAGTGCTTACTGTGTGCCAGACACTGTACTAAGTGCTGGAGTAGATACAAACTAGTCAGGTTGGATACAGTCCCTGTCCTCCATGGAGCTCACAGTCTTAATCCCAGATGAGCTGACTAAGGCCCAGAGAAGTTAAGTGACTTGTCCAAGGTCACACAATAGACACGTGGCTGAGCCAAGATTAGAACCCAGGTCCTTTTGACTTCCGGGCCCATTTGCTATCCACTGTGCTTCTTTAATGTTCATCCAGATCAGTGTTTTGCTCACAGTAAGTGCCCAATGAATACTGAAGAGAAAACCATAGTGAGCAAGGAATGAGGAGAAATAATATGAAATGGACAGAAGAATCTCAAGAGGTTGAAATGAAAAAGGGGAAATAGTAAGCTTTGTTGAAACATATTCCCCAAATGAGAATAATAGGTTGTGGAGTACATTTTTAAGGTATGTTTCTAACAGTTATGAAGGTTCTTTCTCTTGAACTGTTGAAAGTGAGATCAGAAGAAGAAATAAAGAATGGATTGTTAGCAGCAATAATCGTTTATTGACCGTCAGGAAAGGCTAGGTGCCCTGAAAGTCAACATCTCATGTAGTTTCTGTGATTTTATTATGACTCAGGAGAACCCATGTTAAAAAAATACTTAATTTTAGAAGGTTAACTCCCTTCTCCAGAATTTTTATGTTTTATTGGCTAGCATTCTAGCACATCATATTCTTGATAGTTCAGCTGAAACATTTCCGCATTAACACTGTAGGTATTAAATCTTGGCAGTTTTGTGTAGCAGCTAGCTCAGAGCATGTATAAATCTTGTCCCTTCTTAAAAGAGCATGCAAGCACGTTAAGCATTTATTAACTTTCAGAAGAGCCGTGTTTTGCTCTGGATGAACGGTAGAAGCTGTCGCTACTAGACAGGAGGATTGGTGACTCAGTTTGCTCGTTAACTCTGGGGAGGATCGGGGCCTGAAACTTTGAAAGACATTGAATGTCAATTCCTGTTGCTCCATGTGCATCAGGGGATTGATTGATTTCTATTTACCACAGTGCTTGGCACATTGTAAGCACTAAACAAATACTATTATTGTTATCATCATCATCATTATCATTATTATTGTTGGTGGTGTTATGTGGTTCAAAAAGGATTGAAAGGGAATTGAATGAGGATAGGGGGTCAGAGGGGAAGGAAGATCTACATTTAGCCCAAGCTCTGATCTGCACTCAGTAAGCGCCCAATAAATATGATTGAATGAATGAATGAATGAATCTGTCCAATTTCCGTTCAAACTGGGTGGGGGATATATTTGTTATGAATTCCAAAGGTGGAAGAAGTGGGAAGACAACAAACAAGGGGGTGATGATGAAAATCCTGCCACATCCGCACTATGAAGGACTCTGTGGTTAGGTAAATGATGCTACTTTAGTTATACTAACTTGTAAGACATCAAGGGATCTCTTGACTCACCTGGCTCTCTTCCCCAACTTTTCACAAGCCTCCACACTGCTCCTCCCAAACTAACCTAACTGTGTCTCACTCCTGACTCACCATCTCAAACTCTTTGCTCAAGTCTTTCCTTCTCCTTGAAATTCTTTCCCCTTTCCCATTCATACAACACAGATTTCCCACCAAACAGCCACCTTAACACTGGAGAAGCAGTATGCGTAGTGGATAGAATACAGGCCTGAGAGTCAGAAGGTCATGGGTTCTAGTCCCCGCTCCACCTCTTGTCTGCTGTGTGACCTTGGGCAAGTCACTTCAATTCTCTATGCCTCAGGTACCGCATCTGTAAAATGAGGATTGAGACCGTGAGCCCCATGTGGGACAGGGACTGTGTACCACCCGATTCCTTGCATCCACCCCAGTGTTCAGTACAGTGCCTGACATGTAGTAAGCACTTAATGAATAGCATGGGCTTGGGAGTCAGAGGTCATGAGTTCTAATCCCGGCTCTGCCGCTTGTCAGCTGTGTGACTTTGGGCAAGTCACTTAACTTCTCTGGGCCTCAGTTACATCATCTGTAAAATGGGGATTAAGACTGTGAGCTCCATGTGGGACAACCTGATCACCTTGTATCCCCCCAGCACTTAGAACAGTGCTTTGCACATAGTAAGTGCTTAACAAATGCCATTATTATTATTATTATTATTATCTATTACTAATGTAGATTTTGATTTACACTTTCCATTTCTTTATTTTTCAACTCTTGCTTCCTATGCTTTCTCTTGGGCTCCCACTGGATATGTATAATCTGTCCCTGTCTTCCTCCCCTATTAGACAATGAATTTGAGGGCAGGGATCCTGTGCAATACATCCATGGTATCTGATTGCCTACTATATGCAATCAGCACTACACTAAATAAAGAGAAGGAAAAGACACATCCTCTCTCCTCAAGGAGATTACCCTCTAATGGAGAAGACCCAGATAATACCACAACTTTCTTTTCTCTAAACCTTCCACTTGCTTCCTGGGTCTCTCCACATCAAGCACAGACTCCTCACAGTGGACATTTCAAGTTGTCCCCTTTCTGGCCTCACCTTAATTATCTGTTCTCTTCACCAGTTCCTTCCCAACTCACTGTCTTGGCTCCTCTCAAGTCAGCCTTCGAACAGTTCATTGCTCTAGGCTCACCCACCTCCATTCTCTAGCTCACACCATTTTCCCGGTTTGGTTCTCCCTCCCTTTCCGCTTCAGACAGAAAACATTTCTCCTCACTTTCAAAGTCTTCTGAAAACCCCACCAAACCCCTTCCAACAAACCCTTCACAGATTAATTTCCCAACACCCTGAGTTCTTGTCATTGCTTCAGACAACTCTAGCTCTTAAAAAGGTATTTACATTCTCCTTAGTACTCATGTATATAGATGAGACATTAAGATCTCCACTCAGTTTGTTGATTTTGGCCACTCTAGTTGTAAATATTTTTTAGTCTGTCTCCTCTGTTAGAGTGTACACTCCTTGTGTGTTGGCACATTTGTGCTATAGTGAAGCAGCGTGGCTCAGTGGAAAGAGCACGGGCTTTGGATTCAGAGGTCATGGGTTCAAATCCCTGCTCTGCCCATTGTCAGCTGTATGACTTTGGGCAAGTCACTTCACTTCTCTGTGCCTCAGTTACCTCATCTGTAAAATGGGGATTAAGACTGTGAGCCCCACTTGGGACAACCTGATCACCTTGTATTCTCCCCAGCGCTTAGAACAGTGCTTTGCACATAGTAATTGCTTAACAAATGCCATTATTATTGTTATTATTATTATTAGTGCTCTATCCAAAAAAAGTTAATTTTCAGTTTCTCATCCACATACCCAGATTAAGTAGGCTCTGGGGTAGGTACAATACCATCAGATTAGATACAGTCCCTGTTTTATGTGGGGTTCACAGACTAAAGGGGATAGAGAATCCAGGCACTGAATCCCCATTTTACAGAAGAGGAAGCTGAGGCACAGAGAATAATAATAATAATAATAATAATAATAATAATAATAATAATATTAATAATAATAAAATTATGGCATTTGTTAAGTTCATCCTATGTGCCAGGCACTGTACTAAGCAATGGGGTGGATACAAGTAAATCGGGTTGGACACATTCCCTGTCTCATGTGGAGCTTAAAGTCTCGATCCGTATTTTACAGATGAGATAACTGAGGCACAGAGAAGTGAAATGATTTATCCAAAGCCACAGAGCTGGCAAGTGATGGAGCCAGGATTAGAATTTATGTCCCCCAACTTCTAGGCCCATGTTCTTTCCACTAATGCAAACTACTTCCCACAGTCCTGAATACACAATGCATGCCCCCACACACCCACTCACTTTATCTTTTGTAGTCCTGCCATGAGTTTGTTGACTGTAGCACTTGGCACTGTTTTTGTTTTTTGACTTTTTGTCTCATGAGTCTCTCAAGACTTTTACTCAGAAATAGCCAGTCCTTTCTGGGTCTCAGTCACCCTGCTGATCTCTTTGCCACAGTTATCTTCAAGATTTCACCTGACATGGCAGCATCAGCTGAGGCTTTGATTTAATCCATCAGTGGTATTCATTGTGCCTCTACAGTGTGCAGAGCACGTACTACTGTGTGATCTTGGGCAAGTCACTTCACTGTGCCTCAGTTACCTCATAATAATAGTAATAATGATGGCATTTGTTAAGCGCCTGCTATTTGCGGAGCACTGTTCTAAGCACTGGGGGGGATACAAGGTGATCAGGTTGTCCCATGTGGGGCTCACAGTCTTAATCCCCATTTTACAGATGAGGTAACTGAGGCACAGAGAAGTTAAGTGACTTGCCCAAAGTCACTCAGCTGACAAGTGGCAGAGCTGGGATTAGAACCCATGACCTTTGGATCCCAAGCCCGGGCTCTTTCCACTGAGCCACGCTGCTTCTCATCTGTAAAATGGGGATTAAGATTGTGAACTCCATGTGGGACAGGGACTGCATCCACCCCAATTTGCTTATATCCACTTTAGTATAGTGCCTGGCACGTGGTAAGCACTTAGATATCACAATTATTATTATTATTGCTTCAGTGTTTAGGAGAGTACCATACAAAAGAGTTGGTAGACATGATCCCTGCCCACAACGAGCTCACAGTCGAAAGATGAGTTTATAGTGAATACTGAAATGAATTCTCTGTTTCCTTGGCTTTCATTTCCCAATTTCAACTCCCAGTACTACTGTCCTTGGCATATGTTACCACTGCAGTAATACTGTCCTTGGCATATGTTACCACTGCATTCTCCTCATCTATCCCACCTAGCCCAGCTGTGTGGAGGTGAGAAGCGATTGAGCTCTAGCAGGCCGATATTGTTCTAGAAGGGCATTGTTGTCCTCCTGTCTTGCTATGGATTGTTGAGTTGAGCCCATAAATGACACCAATGGAATTGCTCAAGGAGTCCACCATGGTGCCTCTGTGGGGACAAGGTCTCCCTGCTGTAGATAGGGATGGGCCTCACTTCAGCTCTATAGAAGCAACTGAGAGACAGTGTGGCCTAGTGGAAAGAGCCTGGGCCCTGAAAGTCAGAGGACCTGGGTTCTAATTCCCATTTGCCACTTGCCTGCTGTGTGACCTTGGGCATATCACTTTACTTCCCTGGACCTAAATTCCTTCAACTGCAAAGTGCAGTTCATTCATTCATTCATTCAGTAATATTTATTGAGCACTTACTGTGTGCAGAGCATTGTACTAAGCACTTGGGAAGTACAAGTTGGCAACATATAGAGGCAGTCCCTACCCAACAGTGGGCTCACAGTCTAGAAGGGGGAGATAGACAACAAAACAAAACATATTAACAAAATAAAATAAATAGAATAAGTATGTACAAGTAAAATAAATAGAGTAATAAATATGTACAAACATATATACAGGTGCTGTGGGGAGGGGAAGAAGGTAAGGCGGGGGAGATGGGGAGGGGGAGGAGGGGAAGAAGAAGGAGGGTGCTCAGTCTGGGAAGGCCTCCTGGAGGAGGTGAGCTCT
The DNA here is from genome assembly GCF_015852505.1 of Tachyglossus aculeatus. NCBI lineage: Eukaryota > Metazoa > Chordata > Mammalia > Monotremata > Tachyglossidae > Tachyglossus > Tachyglossus aculeatus. Next base: position 67,502,892 of record NC_052069.1, on the reverse strand, counting down.
TAGTAGGGCTTTGAAGGGAGGAAGAGAGCTAGAACTTGGCGGATGTTGGGAGGGAGGGCATTCCAGGCCAGGGGGAAGATGTGGGCCGGGGGTCAACGGCGGGATGGGCGAGAACGAGGCACACTGAGGAGGTTAGCGGCAGAGGAGTGGAGGGTGCGGGCTGGGCTGGAGAAGGAGAGAAGGGAGGTGAGGTAGGAGGGGGCGAGGTGATGGACAGCTTTGAAGCCCAGGGTGAGGAGTTTTTGCCTGACGCGTAGGTTGATTGGTAGCCACTGGAGATTTTTGAGGAGGGGAGTAACATGACCAGAGCGTTTCTGCACAAAGATGATCCGGGCAGCAGCGTGAAGTATAGATTGAGGTGGGGAGAGACAGGAGGATGGGAGATCAGAGAGGAGACTGATGCAGTAATCCAGTCGGGATAGGATGAGAGATTGAACCAGCAGGGTAGCAGTTTGGATGGTAGCAGTTGAATACCTGTTCTTTCTCCTACTTAGACCGTGAGCCCTGTGTAGGACCTGATGATCCTGTATGTACTCCAGCTGTTAGTACAGTGCCTGGCACATAGTAAGTGCTTAACAAATACCATAATTATTAATTATTATTATTATTATAGACCTTTAGTGTGTTCTGGAGCCTGGCATCCAGCTGCTGCCACACCCTGATTGACAGTCTCCAAAAGAATGTGCTGGTCGTCTTTACTGATGATCTATTTCCTTATCTAGATCTCTTAATGCCTTGCAACTTGTTCACTCAGATTCACCCCCCCAAAAGTCCTCACCTCTGCTGCTTTCCATTCCCTTGCCATTGACCTGTTTGTTCATGCCATCTCCCTCGCCTGGAGTTCTCTCTCTCTTCTGCTTTGCTAGTCCCCATCTCTGCCCTCCTCCAAGCTCCTCCCTGCACCCTGCCTCCCCTGGTTTCCCCTCCCTTTCATTTTTTTATGGTATTTGTTAAGCACTTACTAAGTGCCAAATGCTGTTCTATGTGCTGGGGCAGATACAAGTTAAGTAGGTTGGTCTCAATCCCTGTCCTGCGTGGGACTCAGTCTAAATAGGAAGGAGAACAGGGGAACTGAGGCACAGAGAAGTGAAGTGACTTCCCCAAGGTCACATAGCAAAGAATTGGCAGAGCCAGGATTAGAACCGAGGTTCTTTGACTCCCACGCCTGTGCTCTTTCCATTAGGTCATGCTACTTCCCCACTGCTCTGGCCTGTCTTACACAGTGCTTAAAACAGTGCTTGGCACATAGTAAGCACTTAACAAATGCCATTATAATTATTATTATTTGGACTGCAGACTGGATGCATTTGGACATCCCCCCCTAGTTGCAACTTCTCCACAGCACTGTACTAAGTAGGGTTGGAAACTTCGTTTATTTTGAGTTGACTTTTATCCAGATGTTCAGTTGCTTTTTTACAGTGTGGCACTTTGTTCCACCCTGAGTAGAATCAAAGAAAATCTTATTCCTTCAGCTTTCAAGCTTGGTTTTATTTTGAATCTTTTAAAGGAAAGTGATAGCATCTTCTTCCATTTTTTTCCCCAGTGTGAATGCAGAACAGCCAGAAATATTCCAGCACTGGTGTACTAAAATATGGAGGGAAGGAAGTGAGAGGGAGGAGGAAAGGAAGGAGGAGAGTGAAAGCTCGATGTATTTTAGAACGATAGGACTGCCAATTTGAACCTCACTGTTTCCTGCTCAGGGCGAGCATTTCCTTGCTGCAGTGCAGTCAGGCTCAGGTGACTTTGAATTCTTACAAACCAAAAAGTCGCTTTCATTTCTTGCCTTTCCAGCCAATCACAGGCTCTGCGGTGGTTATAGAGATGGTCTGTCACCTGTTGCAGCCAGAAACACCATCTCTCTCTCTTTCTCTCCCTCTCTCTCTCTTTATCATGGTATCTGTTAAGCATTACTATGTGCTAGGCTGGGGTAGATACAGTATAATCAGGTTAGACACAGTCCATGTCCCATATGTTATGTTGCCGATTTATACTTCCCAAGCGCTTAGTACAGTGCTGTGCACACAGTAACTGTTCAATAAATATGACTGAATAAATGAACATGGGGCTCTTAATCTCCATTTTAAAGATGAGGTAACTGGGGCACAGGGAAGTTAAGTGACTTGCCCAGACAACTGATGGAGCTAGGACTAGAACCCAGGTTCTTCTGATTCCCAGGCCTGGGATCTATCCAGTAGACAACGCTGTTCCTTAGCATTCCTTTTCCAATGGGTTCCCTATTATCACTGCCTTCTTGCAGCATGGCTCAGTGGAAAGAGCGTGGGCTTTGGAGTCAGGTCATGGGCTCGAATCCTGACTCTGCCAAATGTCTGCTCTGTGACCTTGGGCAAGTCACTTAACTTCTCAGAGCCTCAGTTACCTCATCTGTAAAATGGGGATTAAGACTGGGAGCCCCACGTGGGACAACCTGATCACCTTTTATCCCCCCCCAGAGCTTAGAACAGTGCTTTGCACATAGAAAGTGCTTAACAAATGCCATTATTATTATTATTTCCTGGTAAGATCATCACTTTTCCACGTGAGGTGACCTAATAACTGCCTTCAAATTTATGAAGGGTTTCTATGAGTTAGTCTTCATATCCCCTAAGCACTACAGAGGGAAAAGGCTTAAGTTTTTTGAGAGAGAGAGAAATTAGGGTGGGCTCTAATGTTAATTATAGTAATAAAAATAATATTAATTGTGGTATTTGTCAAGTGCTTACTATGTGCCCAAGCACTGTACCAAACACTGGGATATATATGAGCTAATCAGGGCAGACACAATCCCTGTCCCACATGGGGTTCACTCTTTATTGGGGGATAAGAACTGAGCTCAAAAGGATCGCTGTGAACTCTTCTCTAGAGATTTTTAAGGAAGACTAGGGAGCAATCTGTCTGTATGGCTTAGTTATTCACCTTATTATATTTATAATGTATTTCTGCCTTTGGTTAAGCACAGGCACTGCACTGAGCGTGGAGGAATGTATAAGAACGTCAAATCAGGCATAGTTTCAGTCCATAGTGGGCTTACAGTCCTAAAGAAGGGTCAAGTCCATATAACCTGGGAAACTAGGTCCTAAAGGGCAAATTCAGTTAAAAGCAAGCAAAAGCAACCAGGAAGCAGCATGGCCTAATGGATAGAACTTGGGCCTGACAGTTAGAAGGACCTTGGTTCTAATCCCGGCTCCCCCACTTGTCTGCTGTGTGACCTTGGGCAAGTCACTTCACTTCTCTGTGCCTCAGTTACCATTTCTGTAAAATGGGGATTAAGACTGTGAGTCCTATATATGGGACAGGGACTGCGTCCATCCTGATTAGCTTCAACACTTTAGAAAAATGCTTGACAAGTAGTAAGTGCTTAACAAATACCGTCATTATGATCATCATTATTAACATTGTTACCCATCCATCCAGAAGAGCAGCAGCCAGCATAGTTGGACGTGGCCAATACAACAATTACTCCCCCCTGCCTCAAAGCCTTATTTTACTGAAGGCACATCTCCTCCAAGAGACTGTCCCTGACTAAACTTCCCTTTCCTCTTCTCCCACTCCCTTCTGTGTCACCCTAACTTGCTCCCTTGGTTCATCTCCCCTTCCAGCCCCACAGCACTTATGTACATTTCTGTCATTTATTTATATTGATGTCTGTTTCCCCCTCTGGGACTGTAAGGTTGCTGTGAGTAGGGAATCTGTTTATTGTTATATTGTACTCTCCCAAGTACTGAGTACAGTGTTTTGTACACAGTAAGCACTCAATAAATATGATTGAATGATTGAATGATCAGTCCTAGGATTCTTCCCTGCTCCTGGCAAGTCTGAGCAACCAGATTCTTCCTGATGTTCCTGAGGTTGTTCTGGGAGGATGGACCTTCTCTCTGGGGATGGTGAACAAGGAGGGTGGCAGGGGGCTGAACCAAATGGTCTTGGGATTAGGCCCTTCCAGCTCTGATTCTATGGCTTTGCAAGGGCTTGTGACAATGTAGCACATGAAAGACTCAAGTACCTTTCATTTCAAGGAATGACTTTATTGCCTCTCAGTGCCTTTCCATTGTAAATCTTATTTGCATCCTCTGTTCTTTTTAGCTCTTTGGAGTATAGACATAGGAAAGGGTGGTTACTGTAACCTAGGAGCTAGGTAACTATTTTCCTATTCTTCCCTAAAAATCTACCCAAATCACACTCTAAAAACTTGTCCTGGCAGAAATTCATTCATTCAATTGTATTTATTGAGTGCTTACTGTATACAGAGCACTGTTGGCCAATTGAAGTGTCTTCTTGTAGTTACAGTATTTATAGAGTACTTACTATGTGCTGAATATTGTGCGAAGTGGCAGGGTGAATTCTCTAGTAACAATTCAGACACTGTGCCTGTCCACAAAAGGAGCTCACAATCTAGTGAGTTTATTGTGAGTTTACAATTTAAGATTGTTTCTTTTGCTTCATTGAAAATAATCTTAAGGCTAATTTTGGTATCACTCTGCTAAATGCTGGGCTCTAGCTAGAACTTTTTCAATAGCAGCCAGATGGATTCAATACCTTGGCAAGAGAATAATGACCTAGATTCAGAGAGAAAGCTACCTTTGTTGCCAAGTTGTCTTTAAATGAATACCACCACATTCTTTCTGGACTGTGTCCTAAAATTACTGAAACTAGTTTAAAGACATGAAGCAAGCTTTCTTTATGAAATAGCTATGCTGTTTTCAAAGAAATTGTCCGTGTCTCAATCAGCGTTTGATTCTACCCCGGTTTCATATTAAATTATCTCCCCATGGGATTGTGAATTATGTGGTCTCCAGGAACCTAATAGAGAACAATGGAGAATTGTTATCCTTTGATGGGAACGGTGGAGTTACTTTTTTACATAGATTATGGATCTCTTCTAGGTTGGCCTATATAAAATAAGAGGCAGCGGATAAAGCAGGGGTCTGAGTCCTTCTGAGTCTGATCCTAGCTCCACCACTTGTCTGCTGTATAACCTTGGGCAAGTCACTTAACTTCTTTCTGCCTCAGTTACCTCATCTGTAAAGTGGGGATTAAAGCTGTGAGCCTCACGTGGGACATGGACTGTGTCCTAATGATGATCTTAATTCTTCTCCAGCACTTAGTACAGTGCCGGGCATATTATATGCACTTAACAAATACCACAAAAATATCTGTATACATTCTTTCTTGGAAATGACAGTTAAATCACTTCCTATACTTCCGTAAGAGGCAAATGCAAGATCAGTGGCTTCTTGATACTAAGGGAGATGCAGAGAGACCAGGAAAACTCTTATTCTTCGCAAGTGTTTGAGAAATAATAAGTTGAAAGAGGATGTTTAAAACTACAGCAAAAGTAGATTTGTTTGCTGATTAGAAAAGGTCAGGTGTTGTGTGGCCTCACTGCCATTCACCCATTTTTTTTTAAATGATATTTGCTCTGAGCTTACTATGAACCTAGACACTTTACAAAGTACTGGTGGAGATACAAAGTTATCAGGTTGGACACAGTCCAAGTCCAACATGAGACTCAGAGACATAATTCCCAATTTGCAGATGAGGTAACTGAGGCACAGAGAAATGACCTGCCCAAAGTCACGCAGTAGCCATGGCATGGAACTGGGATTAGAACTCAGGTTTTATGACTCCTGGGCCTGAGCTCTTTCCACTAGGCCACGGTGCTTTCTATTTCTACTGTAAGGAAAACATAATAAAAATGCTTTCTTCTCTTCCCATCCATATAAAAAATTGCTCCAAATCAGTCCATGTCAATGAATGGTATTTACTGAGTGTTTACTGTGTGCAGATTACTATAATAAGTGCATTTGAGAGTACAATACAATTGAGTTGGTAACATGATACCTGGGAATGTGACTATTTGTTGCTGTATTGTACTGTTCCAAGCGCTTAGTACAGTGCTCTGTACATAGTAAGTGCTCAATAAATGCAAACGAATGAATGAATGAATGCTCACAAGAAGTTTACAATCTAGAAGGGGAAACAATTCCATTTTTACTGAAGATGACCAAACTGCTTCATAGTTCAGAACCCGCTACGGTTGAGTTCAGAAATGCTCAAGGTACAGTTAAGTTTCAGCACTGGCCCAGACCTTCCCTTCAGAAGAACCTACCCTTATTTCTCTCACAATAGTGAGTCTTAGCCCATTTAGTAGGAAATATAAACTAAATCTGAAAATGCGAGGATGCTGAAATGACACAGTCCAGTAGCTCACAGGATGTTCACATTCTGAAAAAAGGGGATGGGGAACTCGTGATAAATAACTAAATTAAGAACAATATGTTGTGTGCAGAATGCTGTCCTGGGCACCTCCTGTGTGCAGAGTAATGAACTGAGTACTTTGTGAGTGTAAAATCAGAGTAATGTCCTGATTCCTGAAGTTGAAGGGTTACAGTCAGTCACTGAGCGCTTACTCAGAATACTGTCCTAAGCACTAGAAGGAGTACAGTGTAATAGAGTTTGGAGACAAGTGCTTGGCACATAGTAAGCGCTTAACAAATACCATCATTATTATTTCCCCGCCCACAAGAACCTTCCAGGGTAAAAATTACTATTTAATGGTCCAGTTTCCATGAGAGCAGAGATCATTCTACATGTACCGTACTCTCACAGGGGATTCTGCACACAATAGACACTTTCTAAATACTATTATTTAATTTCTGCCAATCATGCCTCAGATATGAATCACCAACTCTAGGCAGCACAGCTCATGTTACTCAACTAGATCTGAAATATTCTATTTCTCATTTGGTATAAAATTTATATATTCAACGTTAGCCCTTACAGGTAAGGGAAGCAACCGAGTATAAGAACATGTATTCATTCATTCTTTCATTCAATCATATTTATTGAGCGCTTACTGTGTGCAGAGCACTGTACTAAGCGCTTGGGAAGTACAAGTTGGCAACATATAGAGATGGTCCCTACCCAACAGCGGTCTCACAGTCTAGAAGGGGGAGACAGACAACAAAACAAATTAATAAAATAAAATAAATAGAATAAATATATACAAGTAAAATAAAGAAATAAACAGAGTAATAAATATGTACAAACATATATACATATATACAGGCGCTGTGGGGAGGGGAAGGAGGTAAGGTGGGAGGATGGGGAGGAGGGGGACAGAATCTGTATCTAAGTGCTGTGGGGTTGGAGATTCATCCATTCATTAAATCATATTTATTGAGTGCTTATTGTGTGCAGAGTACTGTACTAAGCACTTGGGAAAGTACAATATGACAAAAAACAGACATATTCCCTGCCCACGATGAGTTTACAGTCTAGAGAACTGGGGTGAGTATGTAAGTGCTCTAGACTGTAAGCTCAATGAGAGCAGGAAACAGGCCTGCCAACTCTGTTGTACTTTCCCAAGTGCTTAGTACAGGGCTCAGCACAATAAATAATAATAATAATAATTGTGGTATTTGTTAAGCAGTTACTATGCACCAGGCACCATACAAAGCACTGTGGTAGCACAAGCTAATCTGTTTGGACACAGTCCCTGTCCCACGAGGGGCTTCCAATCATAATCCCCATTTTACAGATGAGTGAACTGAGGCACAGTTAAGTGACTTACTCAAGGTCACACAACAGACAAGTGATGGAAGCAGGATTAGAACCCAGGTCCTTCTGACTCCCAGCCCCATGTTCTATCCACTAGACCGTGCTGCTTGATGATGACACACAGTATGTGTTTAACAAATATAGTACTACCACTGCTAACAGGGAGAGAGCTGAATGAGTGTCTTGAATCTGATTTGAGGAGTTTTTACATAATGTGGAGATGGATGGGCAAAAATTAGAGGCACATGAGGAGTGGGGAGACATGGGCAGAACAATTTTTTTAGAAAAGTGATTGTGACATAAGAGTAAAATAAGGACTCGAGAGGGAAGAGGCTGCAGGCAGGGAGATCAGCGAGGAGGCTGATGCAGTAGTCCAAACAAGATATGACGTGTTTAAATAATAATACTAATAATAATGATGGCACTATGTGCAAAGCACTGTTTTAATCAGTGTGGTAGCAGTTTGGATGGAGAAAAAGGAGCAAATTCTGGAGATACTGTGGAGATACAATTGACAAGATTTAGTGGCTGACTGAATATGTGGGTTGAAGGAGAGAAAGGAATCAAGCATAATGCCAAGATTGCAGGCTTGTGTGACAGGAAGGTTGTTGTTGATGTCTATAGTGTTGGGAAAGTTGTGGGGAGGAGAGAGATTGGTATGGAAAATGGGAAGGTCCCCAGTGTGCTAAGCCAAACTTCTAGGAATACCTTGCTCTCATCAACCCGTGAATGGTATTTCCTTTTTTAAAAAATGGTATTAGTTAAGTGTTTACTATTTGCCAGGCACCTTATTAATTGTGCATATAGCTTTAATTCTATTTGTTCTGATGATTTTCACCTGTCTACATGTTTTGTTTTGTTGTCTGTCTCCCCCTTCTAGACTGTGAGCCCATTATTGGGTGGGGACCGGTTCTGTCCCTGTCCCTGTTCCACGAGGGGCTTCCAGTCATAATCCCCATTTTACAGATGAGTGAACTGAGGCACAGTTAAGTGACTTACTCAAGGTCACACAGCAGACAAGTGATGGAAGCAGGATTAGAACCCCGGTCCTTCTGACTCCCAGCCCCATGTTCTATCCACTAGACCATGCTGCTTGATGATGATGATGATGCTTAGAGAGTGGGACTAAATGCAGGGAGAGGCAGCAGGGAGGGAAAAAAAGATTGGGGATTAGAGCTTAGTCTGGGAGGGCTTCCTGGAAGAGGTATGATTTCAGTTGGGCTTTGAAATCGGGGACAGTGCTGCTTTGTTGAATAAGTAGAGGAGGACATTTCAGGCGGGAGGGAGAGTGTGAACAAGGGGTCTCCAACAGGTGAGGTGAGGCTGAGAGGCAGTGAGAAGGTTGGTATTAGTGGAGCGAAGTGTCCTGGCTAGGTTTTAGTGGGAGATGAGTGAGGATAAGTAATGGGAACTCATTACCCATTCTCCCTCCTATTTAGGCTGTAAGCCCTATGTGGGATAGGAACAGTGTCAGCGTGGCTCAGTGGAAAAGAGCTTTGGAGTCAGAGGTAATGGGTTCAAATCCCGACTCTGCCAGTTGTCAGCCGTGTGATTTTGGGCAAGTCACTTAACTTCTCTGTGCCTCAATTCCCTCATCTGTAAAATGGGGATTAAGACTGTGAGCCCCCCGTGGGACAACCTGATCACCTTGTAACCTCCCCAGTGCTTAGAACAGTGCTTTGCACATAGTAAGTGCTTAATAAATGCCATCATCATCATCTTGATTAACTTGTAACTAGCCCAGCGCTTAGTACAGTGCTCTGCATACAGTAAGCTCTCATTAAATATGAATGAATGAATGAATTAAGCAGGTTGGACACAGTCCCTGTCCCACACAGCGCTCACAGTCTTAATCCCCTTACAAATATGGTAATCGAGGCACAGAGAAGTTAAGTGACTTGCCCAAGGTCACAGCAGACAAGTGACCTAATTAGGATTAGAACCCAGATCCTCCAACACCCAGGTCCATGCTCTTACAACTGGGACACACTGCTTCTCCTGAGTGCTTACTACGTGCAGTACACTGTACTAAGCACTTGGGAGAGTACAGTAGGGCAGGGTTGGTAGACATGTTCTTAAAGGGGGAAACAGACAATAAAATGAGTTACAGATGGGGATATTAATAAGTGCTGTGGGGCTGGGGGAAGACTCAAAAACCTTAAAAACAAATGCAAGGGTGATGAAGAGGGCAGAATAAATAGGAGAAATGAGGACTTAGTCAGGGAAGGCCTCTTGAAGGAGGTGTAGGGTATTGAAGTGGGGGTAAGTCGTGGACTGTCAGACTTGAAGGGGGAGGCCCAGTTCCAGGCTCGAGGGAGGAAATGGGCAAGGGGTCGACGGCAAGATGGACAGATTGAGATATAGAGAGTTAGCGGGCTTTACAGGAGTGAAATGTGTGGATTGAGTTCTAGTAAAGCTAATGGTAAGGCGTTTCTGTTGTTGCTGAGAATGATGATAGGAAATTTTTGTGGAGAGTGGAGAAATATTGTTCACATTGTTTCCCCAGTTTGAAATTCCCACTCTCCCCTCATCAGACAGGCCACAATTCTCCAAACATTCAAATCCCTCCTAAAATCCCTCTGCCTCCAACAAGCCTTTCCTGGTTAATTTCCCAGAACCCTGAGCAACTCTAGATTTAGGAATTCGTTTGCATCCTCCTTAGTACTGATTTTATATGTATATATATATATATATACACACATATATGTATATATAATCTTTATTTATTTTAACCACTAGAGTTCTAAGTATTTTTATGGTCATCCACTCATTAGAGTGTTAGCTCCTCTTGGGTAGAGGTCATGTTATTTGGTTATTCTAGACTTTCAAGAGCCCAGTACAGTGTGCGCTACCAAATAGGTGCTCAACAAATACTACTAGAGAGCAAAACCATTACCTATGAAAAGATTCACTATACCCAGATTAGAAGCACATCATGTGATGCCACTTGTAATTTTTCTGAGGAAGACTGATTCAAACCCTCACACTTGAAACAGAAACTGGCACAGAAACAAAGGAAGATTCCAGAAACCTGGACTGATTTGCTGTGTACTAAGCCGCTACAAGTCTGGATTATGGCCTGCCCATTGTTTCATTCCAGTTCTGTTGGCAAATAGTGGGTGAGGTCACCCTGAAGAATTCGAACCAGCCCTCAAAGGTATTTGCTTTTTGTATAGACTGCATAAATGGATCCTTATTTGGGAAAAGAAAAGACACTCAGGAAGCTTTCTAAGTGACTTAGTTCCAGAAAGACATTATTTCTCTTGAGGACCCATTTAAGGTCTTTCTTTCTCTCAGTTATCATTTTGGAAACTTCCTCTTTCTTCAACTGAACAACCAGAATCGGGTCAATCAGTCTGGTGTATCAGAGGACTTCACCTTCAGAAATACTTTCTAAAACTAGAACAAAGCCCTTTTAATGCCACAAAAGAGTCCCAAAGAAGGTGGATATAATTATCTCATGATTATGGAAATTCCTTTTTTTAATAATTCTGTTTTGCTATTTAAGATCAGGAAAAAGTTGGGGGTTTTCTTCCTATTATACTATCTTATGACAAAATTCCCCTTTTTCAATTCCTCATTTTACCTTTGTTTCAATGATCAAACAACTCTAGGGTGAGGAAAAAATGATTGATAATGAATTAGTTAATGATAATAATAAACACTATAGTATTTGTTAAGCACTTACTATGTCCCAGGCACTGTACTAAACGCTGGGGTGGATGCAAGCAAATCAGGTTGGACACAGTCCCTGTCTCTGAGAGCTCACGGTCTTAACTGCCATTTTACAAATGAGGTAACTGAGGCACAGAGAAGTGAAGTGACTGAAGTGACTTGCCCAGGGTCACACAGCAGACAATTGGAGGAGCTGGAATTAGAACCCATGACCTTCTGACTCCCAGGACTGTGCTCTATCCACTACACCATGCTGCTTCTCATATTTATTTAGGAAACAATAATTAATAGTTTGAAATTCCCACTCTCCCCTCATCAAGACAGGCCACAATTCTCCAAACATTCAAATCCCTCCTAAAATCCCTCTGCCTCCAACAAGCCTTTCCTGGTTAATTTACCAGAACCCTGAGCAACTCTAGATTTAGGAATTCATTTGCATCCTCCTTAGAAATGATTATATATATATATATATATATATATATATATATATATATATATATATATATAATCATTTCTAAGGAGGATGCAAATCATTACTATATATAATCTATATATATATATAGATTATATATAGTAATGATTTTATATATATATATATAATATATATATATATAATACACACGCATAGGTGGGAAGGTTTTACTCAGTAGCATTTTACGCGGAGCTATTTATTCTGTTCCAGATTTTCTATGAAAGTGGTGGATGTCAGGGAGGTTAAATGATCACTCTATCCCTCCCTCTAGACTGCAAACTGCAAGCTCATTGTGGGCAGGGAATGCATGTACAAACTCTGTTCTACTGTACTCTCAAATGCTTAGCACAGTGCTCTGCACACAGAAGGGGCTCAGTAAATATGATTGATCGTGTATCGTCTTCTCACCGGCTCGAGCTGGATTTGACAGTCTTTGTTATCAGGGAATATTGCCTCAGTGTACTCAATCACCAGGTCTCCACTGCTCGAGGAGGATTTCAGTGTATAATTCAGGGAAAAATGACTAAAAGATGATCCCACTCCAGTGGGAAAGAGAAAAACAACTACAGTATGCTTTCAGAGGCTTCCATACTGGACAGCTGACTAGGCTACCTCCCCAGGAACAGCACCAATTCTCCTCATTTATTCATTCAACAGTAATAATAATTGTGGTATTTGTTAAGCGCTTATTATGTGCCAGGCACTGTACTAAGCACTGGGGGAGATACAAGGTAATTTGGTTGGACACAGTCCCTGTCCTCACAGTCTTAATCCCCATTTTACAGATGAGGTAACTGAGGCACTGAGAAGCAGCATGTCTCAGTGGAAAGAGCACGGGCTTTGGAGTCAGAGGTCATGGGTTCAAATCCCAGCTCTACCACACATCTGCTGTGTGACTTTGGGCAAATCATTTAACTTCTCTGTGCCTCAGTTACCTCATCTGTAAAATGGGGATGAAGGCTGTGAGCCCCCCGTGGGACAACCTGATCACCTTGTAACCTCCCCAGTGCTTAGAACAGTGCTTTGCACATAGTAAGTGCTTAATAAATGCCATTAAAAAAAGTGAAATGACTTGCTCAAGGTTACACAGCAGACAAATGGCAGAGCCAGGATTAGAGTCCATGTCCTTCTGACTCCCATGCCTGGGCTCTATCCACTAGGCCATGCTGCCTCTCAGTTGCATTTATTGAGTGCTTATTTACTCAATTTGTATTTATTGAGCTCTTATTGTGTGCAGAGCACTGTACTAAACCCTTGGGAGAGTGCAGTATAACAATAAAGAAACACGTTCCCTGTCCACAGTGAGCTTATAGTCTAGAGGGGGAGACAGACATTAATATAAATCAATTAATAATTTATTAATAAATAATAAATCCTTCGTGCTACCAAGGAGACTCCATCCTGTCCAGCCTTCTGCACCCTGGCGGGAAAGAGAAAAACACCCACAACATGAGACCTTTAAAAAACCCTTTGAGGACTGGTGCCTGTTATAGCCATCATTGATGCTGTGAAGTGTCTTTAACTCTGAACCTTGAGTAGCCTGAAATTCTGCTCCCCTACTCATAGCACCCAACTGATTTTGCTTTTATTTTGTGTACTTGTGTTTTACTGTTTCATCTTTCAAAATAGGCTTTCCCCAGTACCTCCTCCCTACTCATAGTAATAATAATTATGATAGTTGTTAAGCGCTTAATATTTGCCAAGTGCTGGAGTAGACATAATCAGGGTGCACACAGTTCCTGTGCCTCACGGGGCTCACAGACTAAGAGGAAGTTGGATTTAATCCCCATTTATGGATGAGGAAATTGAGGTACATTGAAGTTAAGTGACTTGCCCAAGGTCACACAGCAGACAAGTTACAAAGACAGGATTAGAACACAGGTCGTTGAACACCCGGGCCTGTGCTATTTCCACCAGGCAATGCTGCTTCCCTATATTTAACCTCTTAGATTGTGAGCCACCTGGGGGAGAAAAATGATGAGAAGCAGCATGGCTCCATGGAATGAACATGGGCTTGGGAGTCAGAGGTCATGGGTTCAAATCCTGGCTCAGCCACTTGTCAGCTGTGTGACTTTGGGCAAGTCACTTAACTTCTCTGTGCCTCAGTTCCCTCATCTGTAAAATGGGATTAAGACTGTGAGCCCCACGTGGGACAACCTGATGACCTTTGTATCCTCCCCAGTGCTTAGAACAGTGCTTTGCACATAAGTGATTAACAAATGTTGTCATTATTTTATGTCTACATTCACACCCATGGATTCTCTCCCAGTTCTTACTACGTCTCTGCACGCAATACATGCCTAATAAACACTTTTACTACTAGTACATCCCCAAACTCTCTTCACCCCCTCTGCTTTGTTTGCAGTGAAGGCCAGGAGCTCATTTCTAGAACGCAAGTTCACTGTGGGCAAGGAATGCGTCTGCCAACTCTGTCATATTGTTCTCTCCCAAGTGTACAGGACAGTGCTCTGCATATTTTACGCTCTCCATAAATACCATTGATGATGATGACGGAGGCCTGACAACAAATTTAATTTCAGGGGTTGTGCAGCACTATCCATGATATTTAGCCAAATACAAAGTAATCGGGTCCCTGTCCCACATGGTGTTCACAGTCTCAATCCCCATTTTACAGAAGAGGTAACTGAGTCCAGAGAAGTGAAATGACTTGCCCAAAGTCAGACAGCAGGCAAGTGGCAGAGCCGGGACTACAACCCATGTTCTTCCAACTCCCAGGCCTGGGCTCTATCCACTAGGCCATGCTACTTCTCCCCTCCGAGCCGGATCAGACTGCTTCCTCAGGATAGGTGGGATAGATTTTCAGTAAACCAGGCCCTGGGGCTTGGCTTCCATGGCCAGGATTATGAACTAGAACATACTAGTTTAGTGTATATAAAGTTTATGTATATGTTTATGTATACGCATACTAGTTTATGTATATATGGTGTCAGTCTGACTCTAAAAAATGCCACTGATGGTGAAGTTCACCCATGGGTGTAATTGTGGCTGAAAAAGCCAAGGCTGGGTCCACAGTCCCACATATGTGTGTGTGTGTGTGTGTGTGTGCGCGCACGCGCACACAAACACACACACACACACACACACACTCACACAGATTTGCTTTGGTGGTGTTTCTGTTTGAAGCACCTGGTGCTGTTTTCAGTTTCTCATCCTTGTCTCCTGAGCCTTTTAGAGCTTCTGTTCCTTTCTGGTTCATGAATGTGCCATGCTGGTCTCTCTACTGATTCCCAGTTGAGATGCAGCATCACATGAATATTTACTGTAGTGGATCCCTTTTCTATTTTTTTATGGTATTTGTTGAGCACTTACTATGTGCCAGGTGCTGAACTAAGCACTGGGGTCGATATAAGCTAGTCAGGTTGGACACACTCCCTATCCTACCTATGACTCAAAGTCTTAATCCCCATTTTACAGATGAGATAAATGAGGGACAGAGAAATGAAGTGACTTCCCAAAGTAGATGAGTGGCGGCACCGGGATTAGGGCCCAGGTCCTCTTTCTCCCAGGCCTGTGATCTTTCAAATAGGCTGTGCTGCTTCCAGACCCTTTCAGAGTTTCCTTTGTCCCTCCTGTTTTAATAATAGTTGGTTGTATTTGTTAAGCACTTTACTAAGCATGGTGGGTAGAAGATAATCTGTTTGAATAGAATCCCTTTCCCACAGATAGCTCACAATAGGAGGGAGAACAGGAATTTGAATCCCCACTTTACAATTGAGGGAACTGAGGCTCAGAGAAGTTAAGTATCTTGCTCAAGATCCCACAACAGGCAAGTGGCAGAGCTGGGAATTGAACTTGAGATCTCGGATTTTCAGCCCCGTGCTCTTTCCACTAGGCCAGGCTGCTTCTCAGTCATCCCGATTCTGCTCACCATTGCTCATGACGGCAACATTTGGTGAGCCAGGGTCCTGACTTCCCACCCTTTTCTAAGCTCCATTTATCCGAGGATATACCCAGGGGTGATCCAAATGACCTTGGAACTGTCCATGAAAGAAGGCTGAGGGTGAGTTGAGAAGCAAGCGTGATGTTTGCAAAGCCGCTGTCCTTTGGGGATGATACCATAGAGTTCTTATTCCTCACCTCTCCCATTCCAGAACCAAGATTCTTGGTTCTGAAAACCATGCTCCTGCACCTACTTACTCTAGGATAGTAAAGGTTAGGCAGAGTAGAATACTCTAGACTGTGAGCCCGCTGTTGGGTAGGGACCATCTCTATATGTTGCCAACTTGTACTTCCCAAGCGCTTAGTACAGTGCTCTGCACACAGTAAGTGCTCAATAAATACGATTGAATGAATTAATGAATGAATATTAATAATTGTGGTATTAGTTATATGCTTCCTATGTGCCAAGCAAATCTGGCAGACAGTCACTCTCCCCTCCTTCAAAGCCCTGCTGAAGACACATCTCCTCCAAGAGGCCTTCCCAGACTAAGCCCCACATTTCCTCATCTCCCACTGCCTTCCACCTTGCCCTCCCCCCCATCCCCCCCCCCAGCACTTATGTGTACATCTGTCATTTTATTTGTTTATGTTAAATGCCTGTTTACTTGTATTGATGTCTTGAGGACTGTTTACTTGCATTGATGTCTTGAGGACTGTTTACTTGTATTGATATCTGTCTCCCCTCCTTTAGACTATGAGCTCCTTGTGGGCAGGGATTGTCTCTCTTTATTGCTTTATTGTACTTTCCCAAGCCCTCAGTACATTCATTCATTCAATAAACTTAATTGTATTTATTGAGTGCTTACTATGTGCAAAGCACTGTACTAAGCACTTGGGAAGTACAAGTCAGCAACATATAGAGACGGTCCCTACCCAACAACTGGTTCACAGTCGAGAAGGGGGAGACAGACAACAAAACATGTAGACAGGTGTCAAAACCATCAGAATAAATAGAATTACAGCTATATGCACATCATTAACAAAATAAATGCAGTAAATCTGTACAAGTAAAATAAATAGAGTAATAAATCTGTACAAATATATACAAGTGCTGTGGGGAGGGGAAGGGGGTAGGGCAGAGAAGTGGGATGGGGAGGAGGAGGAAAAAGGGAGCTCAGTCTAGGAAGGCCTCCTGGAGGAGGTGGGCTCTCCATAGGGCTTTGTAGGGAGGAAGAGAGCTAGTTCGGCAGATGTGTGGAGGGAGGGCATTCCAGGCCAGTGGAAAGATGTGGGCCAATGATCGACAGCACAGTGAGGCACAGGATCGAACGAGGCACAGTGAGGAGGTTAGTGGCAGAGGAGCGGAGGGTGTGGGCTGGGCTGCAGAGGGAGAGAAGGGAGGTAAGGTAGGAGGGGGCGAGGAGATGGACAGCCTTGAAGCCGAAAGTGAGGAGATTTTGCTTGATTCGTAGGTTGACAGGCAATCACTGGAGATTTTTGAGGAGGGGATTGACATGCCCAGAGCGTTTCTGTACAAAGATAATCTGGGCAGCAGAGTGAAGTATAGACTGAAGTGGGGAGAGACAGGAGGAAGGGAGATCAGAGAGGAGGTTGAAGCAGTAATCCAGTCGGGAAAAGATGAGAGATTGAACCAGCAAGGTAGCAGTTTGAATGGAGAGGAAAGAGCGGATCTTGGCAATGTCGTGGAGGTGAGACCGGCAGGTTTTGGTGACGGATTGGATGTGTGGGGTGAATGAGAGAGCAGAATCGAGGATGACACCAAGGTTGTGGGCTTGTGAGACGGGTAGGATGGTAGTGCCATCTACAGTGACGGGAAAGTCAGGGAGAGGGCAGGGTTTGGGAGGGAAGATAAGGAGCTCAGTCTTGGACATACTGAGTTTTAGATGGCAGGCAGACATCCAGTTGGAGATGTCCTGAAGGCAGGAGGGGATACGAGCCTGGAGGGAGGGAGAGAGAGCAGCCGTACTCTATCCACTAGGCCATGCTACTCTATCCATTAGGCCATGCTGCTTCTCAACAAACAATTATTCCAGAAATCGGGGAAGTTTAAAGGGGACAAATAATAACACGTTGAAGTTTTATGACACTTTCTATTTTCCCCAATTGCTCTTCTTTACTCCTCTCATTTGGTTTTTCCAAATGAGATCCCTGTGTGGTAGAAGAGGTAGGTATTATTGTCCCCCATTTTACAGATGAGCAAACCAAGGCCTCAAGAGGTTGACTGACTTTCCCACGGTCGTATCGCAAGGCTATGTGAAACTGAAATGAGAACCCCAGTCTCCTTACTCTCAGATTCATGCTCTTCTCAGCGGACCCCATTTTCCCATCCAACTCCACATGGAATACTGTGAAAAAGGGACCTCACACTGGGCTGCCAGTTCTAGCATCAGGAATCATCGTCCCCCTGGGATGCTCTCCCTTCACTGTGGAGGGGACATAGTCCATCTGCTTGGCTTCACATTTGGGGGAAACTCTGTCCTGGTGGTCTTCACACTCAGCCTGATTCTGGTTAGACTCAATGTAAGCTTCATCTTCAGGTCATGTGGATGAACAGTGGAAGGGAGGAGGAAATGACCAAGAGGAATTGATCACTGGGGGGATTTTTAGATAAAAATCTACCTAGCTTTATCTTAGCCACCAAGCAAGGAATCTGAAGGGGAAATTGCGGAAATGAAAATTCTGGGTAATGTTTAATGGGGATTTTGAGTCAGAAGTATCAGCCTTCCTAACTGAGGGCTATGGGATACCTGGAAATTTTGTGGTTTCCCCACCCCCAAGTGTGTCTTTCCTATTTCACATTTCACTTTAGTTTGTAAAAGATCTCAGAAAGGCTCTGAATGTGACTTGGTCAACTGCTAGTCATCATAGTTCATATTGGTACTCAGGGAAATGTTCACACTGCTTTAGAGTGTTAAGCATTTTGTGTAGAGAAGTACTCATGTTTTTCTTGTTGTATTTTCTCAAGGGCTTAGTTCTGTTGGCAAGTGGTTTTCTGTATCTTCCCGTTAGGATGTAAGTTCCCTGTGGGCAGGGAATGTGTCACTTGCTCACAGTCTGTGTCCTTGAGTTCTCATTCCCTAAACCACTGGGGATTCATTTCCCCACTAATGGCATGTACATATCTGTACATAATGTACATGAATGGGGATTAAGACTGTGAGCCCCACATGGGACAACCTGATCACCTTGTATCTACCCCAGCACTTAGAACAGTGCTTTGCACATAGTAAGCGCTTAACAAATGCAATCATTATTACTATTATATCTTGAAACTCTGTTGCTTCCTCCTGCCTGTAATTTCTTTTTTAAGTGTCTGCCTCCCAGCTGGAGAGTAAGCTCCTCGAAGGCAAGGATTATGTCTAACAGATCTATTGTACTGTATGCTCCCAAGTGCTTAGTGCCAGAGTTAGCACACAATAAATACCATTGATTGATTGATTAATCAATTGATCTAACCTTGTTGAAAGAAACAGTCCAAGTGAGAAGCAGCATGGCTTAGTGGATAGCACACAGTCCTGGAAGTCAGAAGGACCTGGGTTCTACTCCTGGCTCTTCTATTTGTCTGCTGTATGACCTTAAGCAAGTCACTTCAGTTCTCTGTGCCTCAGTTACCGCATCTGTAAAATGGGGATTTTGACTGTGAGCCCCATGTGGGACATGGCCTGTGTCCAGCTTGATTAGCTTATAGTTACCCCAGTGCTTAGTAGAGTGCCCGGCATATAGGAAGTGCTTAGCAAATACCATATTAAAAATAACAAACAGTTCTCTGGCTTCTTCCCGCTTCCAGCAGGGCCATTCCTAGTCTGAACATTGGGAGCGTTCCATACATTCTTAAGTGTTTCCAAGGGGTCTTGTGCCTCTCCCTGGAGATGTCAGGCAGTGGGGGAAGTGCCACCCCCGCACCCCAGAACTTACTGAAAGAGGAGCCTCAGACAGTAGGACGCAGCCTTAGTTTCTGCCCGACACCCTGCTGGCTTCAATTTTCTTTGCGGGGGAGGAAAGGAACAATTCTCCCCCAAACCCCTATTTTTTGTTCTAGGAGTCCTGTGTTCAAGCCCCAGCTCTGGGTTGCTGTGTGACCTTAGGCAAGTCATTTAAACTTTCTGGTCCTCAATTTCCTTTTGTATAAAGTGGCGATATTCTCCCTACTTCCCAGAGACGATGTGAGGAAAATATGAGATTCATTCATTTGCTCAGTCATATTTATTGAATACTTTGTGCAAAGCACTCTACTAAACGTTTGTGAGATTACAATACTATAGCAAACAGGCATTCCTGAGATGACTGGTGTGAAACTTTCTTCAGCTTCTTCAACTCCCTTCTGCATTGCTCTGACTTGCTCCCTTTAATCACCCCCCCACCACCTCCCAGCCCCACAGCACTTATGTACATATCTGTAATTTATTTATATTAGTATCTGTCTCCCCTTCAAAACTATAAGGTCACTGTGGGCAGGGAATGTGTCTGTTATATTGTTATCCCGTACTATTCCAAGCATTTAGTACCAGTGCTGTGCACACAGTAAGTGCTCAATAAATGCAATTGACTGACTGACAAAATAATTTAAAATTCAAGGTACTTCAGGAGGGGAGGGACTGAAGGCCTACAAGATTTGGGAGCAGAATGTTTTGTCTTTTAGACCTCTAGCCTCCCTCTCTAGAGTGTTAACTCCTTGTGGACAGGGATCATGCCTATCAACTTTATTTTAGTCTCCCAAGAACTTAGTACAGACCTCTGCACACAGCAGATTAATATACGCACCTCCTCTACTTCCCAATCTTCAAATCCCAAGCCAGGATTTCACAACCATTTTCATTTTAGGCTGAGATAAAATAATTTGATTTGTTATTAATAATAATAATAATAATAATGATAATAATACCAGTACTAGTAATTGTGGTGTTTGTAAAGGGCTTACTATATGCCAAGAACTTTACTAAGTGCTTGGGTAGATGCAAGGTAGCTGGACCCCACATTGGGCTCACAGTCTAAGTAGGAAAGAGAACACGTATTGAAACACCATTCTGCAGATGTGGGGACTGAGATACAAGAAAGTTAAGTGTTGCCCAAGGTCACACAGCAGACAAGTGGCCTCTGACACCCAGGCCTCTTTTCACTATGCCTCACTGCTTCCCAGACAAATGAATCCAGTACACCTATTCAATTTCCAAGTGAGCCGCCTAGTTTTCTTTTTATTTATCTCCTAATGGATTCCCAGAATTTGCAATCCCACTCCATCCTCCCCATCCAACACAAACTTGTTTAAAATGAGCTTCAGCTTAATGGGTTTTCCATGTTCCTTATGAATTATGGCTCTCTGTTCTTGAAGCCTTTTCTGTGTCTCTAAGGTGGATTTGCAGCTTTGAACAGATGTATATATTCTGCTTCCAATCTGAAATAGGTAAATGGGAAATACCAGACATTTGTAAATGTATTTTCCACCATCAAAGCAACTCACCTCAGTTAACCTTGCACAGCAAGAGAGGATGGTCATGAAGTAAGTTGGAACTTCCCTGCTTGTGCATTTTTGGGGTAGATTTCTTAAGTCATTGCCTTCCTTGGTGAGTCGAGTCACCTAGTTGAAAGAGCTCGGACCTGGGAATCAGGAGACCCAGGTCCTAATTTCAGTTATGCCACTTGCCTGGTGTGTTACCTTGGGTAACGTCACTTAAATCCTCTCCACATCAGTCTCCTCCTCTGTAAAATGGGGACAAAATAAATACCTGTTCTCCTTTCCTCTTAGACTGTGAGCCCACTGTTGGGTAGGGACTGTCTCTATGTGTTGCCAACTTGTACTTCCAAAGCACTTAGTACAGTGCTCTGCACACAGTAGGCGCTCAATAAATGCAATTGATTATTTTGAGTCTGCCCCAGTGTTTAACCCAGTGCTGGTCATGTAGTAAGTTCTTAATAAATACACATTTGTGCTGGCTATAGGGGGTGGTTTGGTGAGGGCCACAGGTTCAGTCACAGCCAGCCACATGGTCATGAAGTTTCTGGAATCCTAATAAAGCAACAAATTTCCTAGGCCTTCCCCGACTAAGCCTTCATTTCCTCCTCTCCCCTTCCCTTCTAATAACAATAATTATGGCATTTGCTTAATGCTTACCACATGCCAGACACTGTACTAGGCTCTGGGATGGACACAAGTCAAGTCAGACACAGTCCCTGTCCCACGTGGGGCTCACAGTCTGAACCCCTACTTTACAGGTGAGGTAACTGAAGCCCAGAGAAATGAAGTGACTTGCCCAAGGTCACCCAACAGATAAGTGGTGGAGCCAGGGTCAGAACCCATGACCTCTGACTCCCAAGCCTGTGTTCTACACATTATAATATGCTGCTTTGATTTGCGTCCCTCATTCACCTCTTCCTCAGCCCCACGGCACTTACGTACATAATTGTAATTGATTTATTTATATCAATATCTGTATTCCACTCTAGACCATAAGCTCACTGTGTGGGCAGGGAACTTGTCTACCAACTCTATTCTATTGTAATGTAATAATAATAATGATGGCATTTATTAAGCTCTTACTATGTGCAAAGCCACTGTTCTAAGCGCTGGGGAGGTTACAAGGTGATCAGGTTGTCCCACGGGGGCTCACAGTTTTAATCCCCATTTTACAGATGAGGTGACTGAGGCACAGAGAAGTTAAGTGACTTGCCCAAAGCCACACAGCTGGCAATTGGCAGAGCCAGGTTTTGAACCCATGACCTCTGACTCCAAAGCCCAGGCTCTTTCCACTTAGCCGTGCTGCTTCCCTGCCAGTTGCTCAGAACAGTGCCCAGACACAGTAAGTGCTCAATAAATACTATTGATTGACTGATTGATAAGCAAATGCTCTCCCGATTGCCCTATCCTCTTTTGACCTCACCAATTTCTTTGATCAGGTGATCAATTGATGGTATTGATGAGATGCTCAACAGAAGGTATTGTTATTATTATTATATTACGATAGAATAGAGTTGGTAGACAAGATAGGCACTGGCTTGTTGAGTCGGTCAACAAGTGAAGAAGAAGTGTTTCCTAGTGGATAGAGCAAGGGTTTGGGAGTCAGAAGGACCTAATAATAATAATAATTGTGATATTTCATTCACTCGTATTTATTGAGAGCTTACTGTGTGCAGAGCACCATACTAAACACTTAGGAGAGTACAATACAACAATTGTTAAGTGCTTACTATGTGCCAGGCACTGTACTAATGCTGGGGGTAGATACCAGGTAATTGGGTTGGAAACATTTCCTGTCCCACACAAGGTTTACAATCTTAATGCCCATTTTACAAATGAGGAAAATGTGGCACAGAGAAGTGAAGTGACTTTCCCAAGGTCACACACAGCAGACAAGTGGCAGAGCCAAAGTTAGAACCTGAGTCCTTCAGATACCCAGGCCCCTACTCTATCCACGAGGCCATGCTGCTTCCCTGGGTTCTATTTCAAGTTCAGATTCACCTGCACTTGCTCCAACTCTGCCTTCTCTTCTGCTCAGCAACACCACTTCTCATTCCACTCCCATTTCCACTGTTCCCTCCAACAATTTCAGACCATTAACTCCTTCCTGAAACCCCCAATTGCCCTTTCCTCTTTTGACCTCACCAATTTCTCTGATCAGGTGATCGATAGATGGTATTGATGAGATGCTCAACAGAAGGTATTGTTGGGGTACTCCATAGATGACACTGATTGCAGCCCGACTGCCCACAAAAGCCTCACTTCCATCGTGCAGGTCTCTTTAAGAAGGGTAGAAGAACAGTCATCTTTGAAAGGAACTGCAAAACAGTCATAGTTGGAAAAAGCTGATGACCACCATCTTTGGAAGGTCACAGAAAGCGGCCATCTTTGGGTGTCCCATACAGTCACTCCCACTATATGGTGTCCTGAGGTGGTGGCTTCAGCTTGACTCAGTGGAAAGAGCAACAGCTTTGGAGTCAGAGGTCATGGTTTCAAATGCCAGCTCTGCCGATTGTCAGCTGTGTGACTTTGGGCAAGTCACTTCACTTCTCTGTGTCTCAGTTACCTCATCTGTAAAATGGGGATTAAGATTGTGAGCCCCCCGTGGGACAACCTGATCACCTTGTAACCTTCACGGCACTTAGAACAGTGCTTTGCACATAGTATGTGCTTAATAAATGTCATTATTATTATTATTATTATTATTATTATTATTATTATTATTATTATTATTATTATGCCCTCTGAAGCCAGTCCTGGACCAGCCCCATCTTCTCAACTTGGCAATCTCACAGTTCCTCTTGCCTCCAGGATGTCTCTTTTTTTATGGTATTTGTTAAAGGCTTTCTATGTTTCAGGTACTCTTCTAAGCACTGGGGTAGATGCACGGTAATAAGGTTGTACACAGTCCATGTCTCACATGGAGCTCACAATCTTAATCCCCATTTTACAGATGAGTTAACTGCAACACAGAGAAGTGATCTGCCCAACGTCACTCAGTAGACAAGTGGAGGAGCTGGGATTAGAACCCAGGTCCTTCCGATTCCCAGATCCATGCTCTTTCCACTAGCCCAAGCTACTTCTCCATGGGGATGTCCCTCTGGCACCTTAAACTCATGTTCAAAACTAAATATCTAATCTTCTTTCCCAAATCCTTTACTCTACTTATCTCTCAAGCCCCAAACTTTGGTATTTTCCTTGGCTCCTCCCTTGCTTTCAACGCTAGATTCAGTCTGTCACTAAATCCTGCAATTTTTTTCCTCCAGAACATTTTCTTACTCTGCCCTTTCCCATTCATCTGAACAGCCATCTCTCTTATCCATGTGATCTTCATATTTCTGCTAGACTACTGTATCAGTCTCCTCCTCTCTGGTCTCCCTGCTTTCAAACTAACCTTCTCACTCTGTCTTGTTCTTGTCTCTCCTGCCTTCCACTCCTTGTTCCCAGTTTTTCTTTTGGCTGAAGCTTTGTTCCCCTTTCAATAAAAATTACGGTATTTGCTAAGCACTTACTAGGTGCCAAGCTCTGTTCTAAGCACTGGGGTAGTTACCACTCAGCCAGCTTGAGCACAGTCCCTGTCCCACATGGGGCTCACACTGTTTATCTCCGTTTTACAGATGAGGTAACTGAGGCCCAGAGAAGTGAAGTGACTCACCCAAGATATGTGGCAGAGCTGCGATTAGAACACAGGTCCTTCTGACCCCCGGCCCATGCTCTAACCACTAAGCCACGCAGCTTAATCCACCATAACTCAGTTTTGCCCAACTTCAAAGCCCTCCTGTGATCTCACTTTTCTAGAAGTCACTCTGCAATTAATTTTCATGTCCAGCAGTCATTTTCCACCCAACCACCATCTCAGTACTTACGACTTACTGCACCCCTAAACTGGCCATAGCTCTTCTGAACATATAGATTTGCATACTCCTGGGTTTAACCGCTCACTCATCCACATATTAATCTGTCCATCTTCCACTTCCTCCTAACTGTAGTGTTTTCTCCACTAAGTTGTAAATTGCTTGAGGGTAAAGCTATGTCATTAATCAATCAATCAATGGTATTTTTTGAGTGCATACTGTGTCTCAACTGTAACTCAACTTACTGTATCTCTCTTACTGTAGAGAAGCAGCGTGGTTCAGTGAAAAGAGCACAGGCTTTGGAGTCAGAGGTCATGGGTTTGAATCCCGGCTCCGCCAAATGTCAGCTGTGTGACTTTGGGCAAGTCATCTAACTTCTCTGTGCCTCAGTTCCCTCATCTGTGAAATGGGGATTAAGACTGTGAGCCCCCGTGGGACAACCTTATCACCTTGTAACCTCCCCAGCGCTTAGAACAGTGCTTTGCACATAGTAAGCACTTAATAAATGTCCTTATTATTATTATTACTGTATGCAGAACACTACACTAAGCATCTGAGAGAATACAATGCAAGAGAGTTGGTAAATACATTTCTGGTGTGGCCCAGTGGAAAGAGCACTGACCTATGAGTCAGAAGGATCTGGGCTTTAATCCAGGCTCTTCCACTTGTCTCTTGTGTAACCTTGAGAAAGTCAAGTCACTTCTTTGTGCCTCAGTTACCTCATCAGTAAAATGGGGATTAAGACTGAGACCCCACATGTGGGACATGGGATGTATCCAACTTGACTAGCTTGTATCTACCCCAGTCAATCAGTTGTATTTATTGAGTACTTCCTGTATGCAGGGCACTGTACTAAGCACTTTGGAGAGTACAACTCAGAAATATAACAGACACATTCCCAGCTCACAACAAGCTTACAGTCTAGAGGGGGAGACTCCAGATGCTAGACACAGCCCAACTTGATTAGCTTGTGTCTATCTCAGAGCTTTGCACAGTGCCTGGCACATAGTAAGCACTTGACAAATACAATAAAAAATTGTAGATGGAGAGCTTATAGTTGTCATCTTGTACTGTATCTGAACACTTAGTACAATGCTCTGCACACACTTAAGAATTGCTATTGCTTGTGTGTTAAGGATTTATTTTGGGCAAAGGTCTGTACTAAGCGCTGGGGAAGATACTTGAACATTTAATCAGATGGCGCTCCACACCAAGAGTCTAAAAGCCGAGGGCCAAGGGAGGAGAGACTCATAAAATAAAATGTAAGGGGAAAATCTGATGATAAACAGTCCTATAATAGCAAAAGGAAAAGCAATCATCCATCACGGCTGAAAGGAACATTCCTTGAATTCCTCCCCACATCAGGAAGGGCAGCCCCTGTTCTGAAAAGATTTGACCTTTCCGGCATCTTACTGTGAGCAGAGCACTGTGATGGATGCTTGGAAACATACAGTAAAAGTAATAATAATACAATACCATTGGTTCATTCATTCAGTTTATCAAATCGTATTTTATTGAGCAATTACTGTGTGCAGAGCACTGTACTAAGTGCTTGGGGAAGTACAATACAACCATAAAGACTAATAATACCTAAGTGCTGACTATGTGCCAGGCACAGTACTAAGCGCTGGGGTGGATACAAGCATATTGGGTTGGACACAGTCCCTGTCCGATGTGGGTTTCACCATCTCAATCCCAATTTTACACATGAAGTAACAGAGGCACAGAGAAGTGAAGTGACTTGCCCAAGGTCACACAGCAGACCAGATGTGACCTTCTGGGTTCTGCGGGCCTGTCCGAGAGGGGCTGACAAACTAAAGGAGGAGACAGGAAGATACATACTGTATACATCCCATGTGAGCCAGAGGAAAAATATAGATATGTAGGTATGGAAGGAAAGTACAATACAACTATAAAGACTAATAATACCTAAGTGCTTACTATGTGCCAGGCACAGTACTAAGCGCTGGGGTGGATACAAGCATATTGGGTTGGACACAGTCCCTGTCCGATGTGGGTCTCACCGTCTCAATCCCAATTTTACAGATGTATTGTATTGTACTTCTGTAAAATAGAATAAATTGAGCACCTTCATCATAAGTGCTGAGGGTAGGCAAAAGCTTGTTGTTTGCAGAGAAGCAGCGTGGCCTAGGGGGTAGAGCATGGGCCTGGGAGTTAGAGGGACCTGGGTTCATTCATTCATTCAATCGTATTTATTGAGCGCTTACTGTGTGCAGAGCACTGTACTAAGCGCTTGAGAAGTACAAGTTGGCAACATATAGAGACGGTCCCTACCCAACAGCAGGCTCACAGTTCTAATTCCAAGTCCGCCACTTGTCTGCTGTGTGACCTGGGGCAAGTCACTTCACTTCTCTGTGCTTCAGTTACTTCATCTGTAAAGTGGAGATTCACCTTCAATTAATACAGTGCCTGGCACAAAGTAAGCACTTAACAAATACCATTAAAAAAAATTGTCTACCAACTCTGTTATATAGTACTTTTCCAAGTGATTAGTAAAAGTGGTACAGAAATGCTTTGGGCCAGTTACTCCCCTCTTCAAAAATCTCCAGTGGCTGTCTGTCAACCTACGAATCAAGCAAAAACTCCTCACTCTCAGCTTCAAGGCTGTCCATCACCTCACCCTCTCCTACCTCACCTCCCTTCTCTCCTTCCACACCCTCCGCTCTTCTGCCACTAACCTCCTCACTGTACCTCGTTCTCAGCTATCCTGCCGTCGACCTCCAGCCCACGTCCTTCCCCTGGCCTGGAATGCCCTCCCTCCACACATCCACCAAGCTAGCGCTCTTCCTCACTTCAAAGCCCTACTGAGAGCTCACCTCCTCCAGGAGGCCTTCCCAGACTGAGCCCCCTTGTTCCTCTCCTCCTCCCCATCCCCCCCACCCTATCTCCTTCCCCTTCCCACAGCACTTGTTTATATTTATACAGATTTATTACTCTATTTTACTTGTACATATTTACTAATCCATTTATTTTGTTAATGATGTGCATATAGCTATAATTCTATTTGTTCTGACGATTTTGACACCTGTCTATATGTTTTGTTTTGTTGTCTGTCTCCCCCTTCTAGACTGTGAACCCGTTGTTGGGTAGGGACCGTCTCTCTATATTGCCGACTTGTATTTCCCAAGCACTTAGTACAGTGCTCTGCACACAGTAAGAGCTTAATGAATACGATTCAATGAATGAATGAAAGTGCTCTGCACAAATTAAGTGCTCAATAAATACGATTGTTTGATGGCAGCTATGGATGGCAAAACTTAGGGAATGTCCATTGGAGAGGGATACCACTATGCCTAGGGGTAAAGTGCACATTTTTCTGGAGAGTATGCTCTCAGGTCTGCTGAAGTGCATCTTGTGATTCTTGATTTCCAGGCCTGTTCCCTGATAATATAAATGCCAGATGGGAAAGAGCCAAAAACGTATCCAACTTGCATTTTAAGGCCTTACATTCAGCAAGGAAAGAGTTGAACACTCAAGTTTTTCACTGACCTTCCTTTCAGTGAGATTTTTCCATTTGAAAGCAAATCAATCTGGGCAACGGGACAGGAAGAGGTGGTGGTTGGGCACACAGAATGCCATCATTTTTTCAGAGACAGACATAGTGGTATAATTGAGAAATTAAGAAGTAAGAAGATTGGTTTTGCTCCAGAAGAGGCTCTGTTTCTTTGGTTTCTCATAGAATTTGGCACAGCTTGGAGACAGGAACCCACTTAGCCCTCGGAAAGCAGGAAGGTGGGGATTCAAATTTTCACTTCAGGGGGCCAAGAGCTGTAGAGCGGGGGATCTGCTGGAAAGAAGCATCACCCTTTTCCACAGAGGATCAGTGGTTGCCATCTCAGTGTCACCAGAAGTAAAGCAGAGTGAAGTTTAGCATCTTTGTGATTCCAGGTTAAACTTGGGTTAGGTGGGTAGAAACCCTGACCCAAGATCATGTGATTTGGAGTAGGGAATTTTCCCTCCACGTCAGAGAACTGGCAGCGTCTGAGGGAGTCTGGGAGGGCAGCTCGGGAGACGTTGCCGGGAAGTGTGAGCCATCGGGACATCTTGAAAGAACATTTGAGAGCTCCGGTCTGAGGCAGGCCTCTCTGGACCCCGGCCAAGCAGGGGGATAATGGTAGTAGGGCCAGAGGGCTCCCTGGCCCTGGATCAGGAGGGCTGCCCAGAGCTGGGTGGTTCCGGTCCAAGGAGGCTTACTCAGGGATGGTCCAGCTGGCCAGCGTCTCCCATTGCTGGTGGATCCTGCATGGTCTGCCTGGTCCACTGGATCCCTGTGATTGAGGATTCTGGGATAGAAGATTGGCACGCCCCCCACTTGCCTTTTCCCATTTTGTCCAAGAGACTCTCTGGGGTCGACTATGATGGGAGCAGGTACAGCCGACCAATCACGCAAGCACACACAAGTGTACTCATGTGCAGATACATGACCTCCAAGACTAAGCCCTCCTCTCCTCTTCTCCCACTCCCCTCTGCGCCACTCTTACTTGCTCCTTTATTCATCCTCCCTCCCCACAGCACATATTAATACATCCGTATATATCTGTTATTTATTCATTTATTTATTTATTTATTTATTTATTCATTATTTATTTATTATTTATTTATTTATTTATGTCTATCTACCTATTTATTTATTTATATTAATGTCTGCTCCCCCTCTAAACTGTGAGTTTATTGTGGGCAGGAATGTGTCTGTTGTTATATTGTACTCTTCCAGGCGCTGAATACAGTGCTTTGCACACAGTAATTGCTCAATAAATGCGATTGAATGAATGACCTCAGATTCATTCATTCACTCATTCAATTGTATTTATTGAGCACTTACTGTGGGCAGTGCACTGTACTAAGCGCTTGGGAAGTACAAGTTGGCAACAGATAGAGACGGTCCCTACCCAACAACGGGCTCACAGTCTAGAATGCATATAGAGGTACACACACACACACACACACACACACACACACACACACACACACACACACACACACACACACCCCTTCTTAGGTGATGTATGGAAAGT
The DNA here is from genome assembly GCF_015852505.1 of Tachyglossus aculeatus. Lineage (NCBI taxonomy): Eukaryota > Metazoa > Chordata > Mammalia > Monotremata > Tachyglossidae > Tachyglossus > Tachyglossus aculeatus. The sequence goes on along the minus strand of NC_052069.1, from coordinate 67,472,925 downwards.
GTCCAAATGCCCTGATTTCAGCAAGTCATTTGCATTAGCGTGGCTCAGTGGAAAGAAACCAGGCTTGGGAGTCAGAGGTCATGAGTTTGAATTCCAGCTCTGCTTCATGTCTGCTGTGACCGTGGGCAAGTCACTTAACTGCTCTGAGCCTCAGTGACCTCATCTGTAAAATGGGGATTAAGATTGTGAGCCCCATGTGGGACAACCTGATCATCTTATATCCCCCAGTGCTTAGAACAGTGCTTTGCACATAGTGAGTGCTTAACAAATACCATTATTATTATTATTATTATTATTAACTCTCGTCCAAGGTCGTGCAGCAGTCAAGTGGCAGAGCAGGGATTAGAACCCAGTTCCTCTGGCTCCTAGGTCATGCTGCTTCTGGTAAAGGGGTGTTCTTACAATGTAGCCAAGATCTCATTCTGGTTTTTCTGCCCGTGAGTAAGCGTGGGTGTCAGCTCTCATTTCAGGAACCCTTTGACCAAGGAGGCACAGACTGATCTGGTGATTTTACATCAAGGGGCTCTTGTTCACTGTATGTCTTAATAAATAATATTAGCTATAAATGAATAGTAGTTAATATTCATAATAACTATTTTCATTATGTTGGAATGAGCAACTCAGGAGGCCAATGAACCCGGCCCAGTTTTTTTAAACATGTAAATCTTCTTCTTCTCCTCCTTCTCCTCCTCCTCCTTCTTTTCCTCCTTTTTTTTCCTTCTTCTCCTTCTCGTAATGGTGTTTATTGAAGACCCTGTGCCAAGCACTGGAGAAGATACAAGGAAACCAGTTCAGACGTGATATCTCCTCCACAAGGTTCACACATTCTAAGTAGACGAAGAGGTGCGTAAAATAATTAGACTACATTACAGGCTAGAAGATCAAATTAAAGATTGAACAGTCAAAATAATCAACTAAAATAGGTGGCTGCAATTGTGCTTGGAGGAGACAGTCCCTAGGCTCCTCGGTTTTTTTTTTTTGGTTATTAATATATCAGTCTAAAGTATTTATTGAATGCTTATTTAATGAATGAATGAATGAATTTATTGAATGAACACCATACTATAAATGAATGGGAGAAAAGCAGCATGGCTTAGTGGATAGAGCACGGGCCTGGAAATTGGAAGGACCCGGGTTCTAATCCCGGCTCCATGATTTGGTTGCCGTGTGACCTCAGACAAGTCATTTAACTTCTCTGTCCCTTAGTTGCCTCATCTGTAAAATGGGGATTAAGCTGTGAGCTCTCTGTGGGACAGGGGCTGTGTCTAACCTGATTAACTTGTGTTTATCCCAGAGCTATGTATAGTGCTTGGCACATAGTAAGTGCTTAACAAATATCATTAAACAAATTACAGAAGAATTCAATGATCCCTGCCCTCAAGGATGAATCTAGCTGGGGGAGGCAGACAGGATAAAACATTACAGCTAGAGGGAAGTAAAGGAGTAGAATGTAATGTTAGACTATTAATTTGTTATGAGCAGGGAACGTAATTACCAACTCCGATGTATTGTACTCTTCCAAGCGCTTAGTATAGCACTCCGCACAAAGTAAGTGCTCAATAAATACTATTGATTGATTGATTTAAGGATATAAACAGAAGTGCTCTGGGGGAGTGGAGGGAAGTGTGAATCCTAAGGTACTTAGGTGATCTGAAGTGCTGAAATGGCCATTGGGTGGGTGATGAGTTGGGGAGATGAGAGGTGGTCGTTGGTCATGTAACTGGTTCTCCGACAATCCACTGCCGTTTTGTCTTGTTGAAGACTGTGCTTCAGCAACCCGGCCTAGTGGAAAGAGTAGGGGCCTGAAAGTCCAATGTCCTGGGTTCTAATTCTGGCTCTGCCACTTGCTTGCTGTGTGACCTTAGGCAAGTCACTTAACTTCTCAACACCTCGGTTTCCTCATCTGTAAACCAGGGGTCAATACCTGCTCTCCCTACCCCTTAGACTATGTGAGCCCCATGTCCCAGGTGATTATCAGTTAATCAATCAACGGTATTTATTGAGAGCTTACTATGGGAAGAGCACTTTGGAGAATACAGTATAATGGGGTTGGAAGATGTGATTCCCTACCCACAAGGAACTTAAAATCTACCAGGGGAAACTGACATTTTCTTGTATCAACTCCAGCACTTAGTAGAGCGCTTGGCTCATAGTAAGTACTTAACAAAGACCCCATGATTGTTAGGTTTGGAAGTCCTCCTGACCTGGTGGACCACTTTAGCAAGGCCTGGCTCCTTGGGCCTCAACTCTCCGCATCAGACAGAAACTTCTCACTATTGGCTTCAAAGCAGTCAATCACCTTGCCCCCTCCTACCTCACCTCGCTACTCTCCTACTACAACCCAGCTTACACACTTCACTCCTCTAATGCTAACCTACTCACTGTACCTCAGTCTCATCTATCGCGCCACCAACCTCCCGCCCACGTCCTGCTTCTGGCCTGGAACGCCCTCCCTCTTCATATCTGACATGTGATTATGCTCTTCACCTTCAAAGCTTTACGGAAGGCACATCTCCTCCAAGAGGCCCTCCCTGAGTCCTCCTTTCCTCTTCTCCCACTCCCTTCTGCATTGCCCTGCTTTGCTTCCTTTCCTCATCCCTCCTAAGCCCCGCAGCATGTATGTACGTGTCTGTAATTAATTTATTTATATTAACTGTCTCCCCTTCTAGACTGTAAGCTCGTTGAAGGCAGGGAATGAGTCTGTTATACTGTACTCCCCCAAGTGCTTAGTAAGTTCTGTGTTCACAGTAAGCACTCAATAAATGCCATTGATTGATTGATTGAATGGGTTGCTGGACATGTTCAGCTTGAGGAGAAAAAGACACAGCTCCCTGAGCCCGCTCTGTCCCTGAACTTTTCCTGCCTCAAGGAGCAGGACTTCTGGGCCCAGAGATTGAACACTCACCATACCTTACCCCCTCCAGAAACCATCTGGATGCTCTGGGGTCACAGGGAAGTTAAAAAAGACCAGAACTGCTACAGCTCAGCACGCTTTTTAGAGACCAGAAGAGTAAACAAACATCAAGTCCTACGCTATCTAGCCCAGAATAGGATACAGAGAGGACAGAGACATTGGAAACAGATGATCTCTGTCTATTTAGGAGGGTGAGCCGTACCTGTCTGACGATGGTCCTTCGCGGTCTCTCCCCCCTCATGAGCCGTGCGGTCAGCCCGAGCCGGGCAGGGAGGGAGAAGCGGGAGGAAGTCGGACGAGGAGAGCTATTTCTGACAATACCGCCGGCTCGGCCGGGGATCTTGGCTGGGTCACAGAAGCTGTCTGGATTTTGGCTTCCCCCTTTCACGAGCTGAATGAAAAATGCTGTAAGGATGGTGGCGGTCAGGGACATCACCAGGTGAAAGGTGCTGGAATGTTGAAAACTGTAACCATCGCAGAGAAGGAACCAAAACCTCCCGTCCCTTGTTCTGATTTACTCTGCCAAAATCAGTGCTGTGTGTCGGCACTTTAACTTATGGCCTTACATATGTGGGATAGATTTGCCTGTGTGTGTGCGTGAGACGGGGGAACTGTCAAAATTGGGAAGGGGATGGTGGGGACTCCATGATTTTTATTAGTAAACATGGATGTGGGACTGATAAGATCAGTGCTGGCCAACAGTTGCTTCTGCTTCATAGGCATATTGAGTGCCCCTCCCAAAGAAGCAGTGTGGCCTAATAGAAAAAACACAGGCCTCAGAGTCAGAGGACCTGGGTTCTAATCCCAGCTACTACTACTTGGGCAAGTCACTGAACTTCTTTGTTTCTTATTTCCTCATCTGTAAAAATAATAATAATAATAATACTTCGGGTATTTATTGAGCACTTACTGTGTGCCAGACACTAATGCTGGGATACCCCTGTCCTATGTGGGGTTCACAGTCTCAATCACCAATTTACAGATGAGGAAACTGAGGCCCAGTGACACAGCAGAGAAGCAGTGGAGTTGGGATTAGAACCCACTACCTTCTGACACCCAGGTCTGTGCTCTACCCGCTATGCCATGGGATTCAATACTTGTTCTCCCTCCTCTTTAGAAGGTGGGCCCTACCTAAGGCAGGTACTATGTCCAGCCTGATGATCTCATATCTACCTCACTGTTCAGTACAGTATTTGCCACATATTGAGCAATTAACAGATTCCACAATGATAACTATTATTATTATTGTTATTATTATTCCCTACAATGACTGATGCCGACATTGTTTCTTGCTGCCACTATCTTCCTGAAACCTCTCTCTCTGGCAGTCACCCAGGTTCTAAGCACTGCACACCAGGCTGACCCTTTTACTGCTGTTGATTCCCACCTATGCACAGCTGTGTGTCATTCTTTCAGATCCTGCTATATTGTACCTTTAAAGTGAGTATTCTGTCTTCCTTCTTTAGCATCTCCCCTCAGAAACTCTAGATATCCTGTTGTGGTCCATTCTCCTCACATTTCCCTCTCAGTAAAAGGACCATGTGATGTGCTTTGCTCCAATTCCAGTCACTTGACCAGTCAATGGTAATTATTGAGCTTTCTCCTGACTTTCCTATCACTGTAGAGGGTGCCACCATGTTTCCTCTCTCACACAAGCCCATAACATTGGTGTTATCCTTGATTCCTCTCATTCAACCCACATATTCAGTCCATCACTAAATCCTGTCAGTCCCACCTTCACAACACCACTAAAATCCTCCCTTTCCTCTCCACCCAAATTGCTACCGCGTTAATGCAAACACTCATCCTATCCAAACTGGATTACTGCATCAACCTCCTTGCTGATCTCCCAGCGTCCTGCCTCTCCCCAATCCAGTCCATACTTCACTCTGCTGCCTGGATCATTTTACTACAAAGGACATGTCACCCTTCCCCGCAAATAAATTCCAGTGGTTGCCCATCCACCTCCACATCAAACAAGAACTCCTCACCATTGGCTTTAAAGTATTCAATCTCCCTGTCCCTTCCTACCTCACTTTGCTTCACCGTGCCTTTATCTCACCTATCTCGCCACTGACCCCTCACCCACAACCTGCCTATGGCTTGGATGCCCTCCCTTCTCAAATCCGACAGACAATTCTTCAAAGCCTTATTGAAGGCACATCTCCTCCAGGAGGTCTTCCTTGACTAAGTCCCCCCTTTCCTCTTCTCCCACTCCCTTTTCCATCACCCTGACTTGTTCCCTTTGTTGTTCCCCCCTCCCAGCCCCACAGCACTTACATACATATCTGTAATTTATTTATATTAATGTCTGTCTCCCCTGTTCTGGATTGTAAGCTCCCTGTGGGCAGGGAATATATTTATCTGTTTGTTGTTGTATTGTACTCTCCCAAGCACTTAGTACAGTGCTCTGCACACAGTAAGCACCGAAAATATATGATAGAATGAATAATTGAGTGCTTCCTGAGTGCAGAGCATTGTACTAATCGCTTAGGAGAGTACACTACAGCAGCGTTGGTAGACATGTTCCCTGCCCACAAGGAACCACTTTTTATGCCCTTATTGTTTATAATCATGTCATATTATTGCATGTAAGTGACAGTGGTGCTTTAGAAGTCATGCCGTGTCTGGAGTGACTCCAGAACTCCTGGCCATAAGAAAAGGTGGACACTCCAATTACTTGATAGCTCGTCAGCCTTGAGAAGAAATACTTTTGTTTCTGGCTTGTGAGGATCTGACAAGACATCAATGACTGCTTTGTTTATTTCAGATCACTAAACTGAGTACTGACTGTGTGCAGTGCACTGAACGAGGAGCCTAATATGTGCAGGAAAATGTACTGGGCACCTGAGTAGAGGGCTATACTGGGCACCTGAGACCAGAGGGCTGCGTTGTGCTGAGCTCCTAGTAAGAGGGCTGTGCTGGGATCCTAGTGTGTACAGAGGGCTGTGCTGGGTGCCTAGTGTGTGTAGATGAGATTAAAATGGAGAGTAAATAACTTCTCTCCCCACGCCTTAGACTATGAGCCCTGAGTGGGACAAGAACCGCGTCCAAACCGAGTAAATTACATCTGCACAAGTGCTTAGCATAATGCGTGGCACAAATAAGCACTTATATTTGACAATTGTTGTTGTTTTTACTGGCCTAGGGAAGAGCTGTCCTGCCCAGCCCTGTCCCCAGCCCCCGCTGTCTGACGTCCGTTGGATCATTAGCGGCCGCAGCCCTTCCCTTTCACCTCTCCCATTTCTTTCTCCCCAAAGCCCTGGGCCGCATGCCCGGCTCCTCCTCTGGTGACCGCCTGGCAACCCCCAAGCCCCAGGGAACCTGCACCCTCGCCACCGCAACCGCCGTCGTCGCGGCTGCTTCCGGCGCTGGAAGGCCCGCCGGCCGGCTGTCTGGCCAGCGGCGGGTTGGGAGTGGCCGGCCTTCTGGGGAAAATGGTTTTACGTTCAGCGCTGGCTGAAGTCTGACGGGCACCGTGATGCGCTGTTTCCTCAGGGGAGCGGGAGAGTCAGGAGAGTCAGGCCTGAGACCCGGTCGGAGAGCACCCGGGGAGGCTGGAGGTCTGAGGGATTCTGTGGAACTGAGAAGCACACACAATACCAGAGCCACACTGTACCTCAGGAGCAGGCAGGGGCCGACAGAAATTGCTGTCCTCCCTCTGTCTGTGCCTCTACTCCCTTAGGCTCGATTACCAGACTGGGCATTTGAAAGTTCTCAGAGTCTTCCTATCCTCCTCTTCTCTTCCCAGCCTCCATCTCCTCCCCCTTCTTTTCTTCCTCCCAAATCCAGCGTTGATCTTTCCGTAGCAGTTTCAGGGCGGTTCCTCCGCTCCCAGAAAATGTGCACTTGGCCAGAGTATAGATTTCCAGCAGATTGGGAAACAATCCACTGGCTGGCAGTCCCATCCTCTGTCTCAAATGTCTGTCTGACTGTCGAAATATAGGCTGTTCCCTCTGGCCTCCAGCCTTTGGTGAGGAGCCAAGCCAGGAAACAATGTGGAACCTTCAGCAGGTGTGTATCATCTCCCCCAGTGGAATGGCTTCCTTCCTCCGTTAGACAGCTTGAGGACTGTTCCTTCTCTCTCAGGAAACACCTCTGTAATCTCCAAATCCTCAAGGGAACCGACTCAAGTTAGCCACATCTGAGTTTGTCAGGATTGGGATCTCTCCTGAGCTTTAGTTCCTTATTTTTCACTTGTCCACTAACTCCTAATAGGTGCAGGCAAGGATTGTGTCTGCTGACTCTAACGCCCTCACCAAAGCACTGAGTATAGTGCTCTGCACTATTCTGTTGATAGACTGATGGATTGATATGGTTCATTCTCAAATCAAAGGCCATCTCAGAGGCTCTGATTCCCAGGCTCCCTAGTTGGTATACCTAGATTGGCATGGGGAGAGTGCAATATTGTCTCACCCTGTGAGCTGGTAGGACTTGAGGAAGGTGTATGATCCAGCCCTTATGAACTCCCTTATAGCCTTCCTTGGCACTCAGTATGTCAGTCTGCTCAATTCATTGCGACTACTCTAGTTCCATTAGAGTGTAAACTCCTGGTGGACAGGGAATGGATCACCTCTTTAATTTGTATTTCCCAAGTGTCTAGTACAGTGCAGACTCACTTTCAGCGATCAGTCAAGTTGTAATCAAGCCTGTAGGTGAATCTATGAGATCCCTGTGGGCAGAGACTGTGTCTGTTGTTGTATTGTACTCTCCCAAGTGCTTACAAGTGCTTTGCACACATTAAGTGCCCAATAAATACGACTGAATCAATCAGGCCCAATAATTGCCTGCGCTCTAGCACTGATCCCTAGTGAGGGGGACTAGAGGGGGACATGAAGTGTGCAGACAATCCAAAAATCAAGTCTTCCTTTAGAACCCATTGGGGTAGTCTATGTACCCTAAGGGTCTGGGTGGCCACTTGGTAGGTGAACCAAATAATCATGAACTGGGTTACCCAGAGACCCTGATCTTCTGTCAGCCCTTTCACTGAAGCTTGCATATCAAAGCCGGTGTTACTGGATTTCTCTGGGTTGGCCAGGAGGCTAAGAAGGGGGTCCAGATGGCAAGGATGTCCAGATTGTAAGGATTCACCCAGGAACAGAAGCAGTAAAGAGGGCACAATTGCCAATAGGGGCCACTGCCATTAGCTCTGCCTGGTGATCCAAGAAGGATTGAAAAAGCCACCCTTACCGAAGGCTACTGATTTGTTTGGGAGTGGGTCTGTCCACCAAGGGCTACCGGCCCCAGTGTTCCTGGTTTTGGGATGGAGGGCTGCCCAGCATAGGGACCTCAACCCTCTCAGTATGAGGGCCAGGAGGAAGGAATGAGAGGAAATGAAGCAAGGTCCTGAGGTCCCCAGGAGCAGTGTGACCTAGTGGAAAGGGCACGAGACTGAGAGTCAGAAGTCCTGGGTTGTAATCCCAGGTCTGCCACGTGCTTGCTGTGTGACCTTGGATAAGTCGTTTAACTTCTCTGTGTCTCAGTTACTTCATCTGTAAAATGGGGATTTAATACCTGTTCTCCCTCCTACTTAGGCCGTGAGCCCTGTGTGGGACACGGAATGTATATAGATCTGATTATCATGCAGCTACCCCAGCGCTTAGAACAATAATAATAAAATAACACTAATAATCATTGCAGTATTTATTAAGCACTTGCTAGGTGCCAGGCACTATAATCAGTGCTGGGGTAGATACAAGCTAATCAGGCTGGACACAGTCCCCAACACATGGGGTTTACTATCTTAATCCCCATTTTACAGATGAGATAACTGGGACACAAAGAAGTTAAGTGAATTGCCCAAGGTCACACACAGCAGACAAGTGGTGGAGCTACAATTAGAGCCCAAGTCCTCCCCAGGGCTGTGCTCTTTCCCTTAGGCCATGCTGCTTCTCACATAGCAAAGGCTTACAAATACAACAATTATGATTATTAGGTGTGCCTCCCTACACCTTCTCCCCCCACCTTCTCTAGGGCAGGCAGGGGCTTGTTTTCCTTGGTAAAGGATTTGAGATCCTCCCAGAGGGCAGTATTTTGACTGTTAACAACACTTAGTTCTTAGAAAGCGCTCCATAAATACCACTGATGATGAGAAGTGGTGAACCAAGAAGGGGAGAGGACAGATAGGGCTGGACAGGCCCACTGAAACAGCATTTTCAGTCAAAGAAACAAAGAGAAATAAGTTGAAAAATTTAATCAGTTGGGGGATAAAGAGCATAAAGCCTTTTAAATAAGATACATTCACTTTTTCAGAGCATCTAATATTCAGATCATTTATACTTCACACATCTTCCCCCTTATAAACTCGATAATGATGTATTTCCTAAAAAAAATTACAGCTTATTCAGATAAAATTATATTAAAGAAAAAAAATCCACAGAGGGGGAAAAATGGCAGTTCCCATTAAAATATATTTATCACTTTCATTGTTCAAAATAACAAACAAGAATATAAATTTCTTTCTACAATTAAGTCTTAACAGTTTCCATTTACGTTTATAAATATGTACAAACCTATCTGAATGAATATAAATACAGCATTAGTGTTCCCAATAGCCTAGTAGCTTTAACTGAAAATGGCCTTCTAATATCTAATAATCGTAAATCGTGAGCCCTCTGTGGGTCAGAGATGACATCTAATTTGATTATCTTGCATCTACCCCAGTGCTTAGCACTGTGTATTTGGCACAGAGTGAACGCTCAATAAATACCATGACTACTACTAATAACCATTGGAATCTCTCCAGGCTCAGAGACATTCCTCTACATTGTAGTAAAAATGCTGAAAGTCTAGGTGATTATTATTATTCCAGTTGAATTACTGCTGGTAGTAATGAGGAAGACCACAGTTAGGAGATATCCGGCTAGTTTCCAGAGGTGGAGTGATCTCAGGTGTCTGGAACTCTGCAGTGTGCTCATGTTTTTACCCAGTGAGAGAGAGATTAATGACTAAATGGAACCATCCTGAATGGCTTGCTCCCCTCAAAGTGCCTAATTCAACCATTCGAGCCTAGCTTATACAGTTGGTGGATTTGCCCCCTTCTGCTTTTCTTCCCCTCGCCCCCTCCCCTGCCCCAAGAGTGGCAATGAAACACTCGTGTATGGTTACAGGCAGCTTCTTTTTGCGGATTGGACTTGGCTCCTTACCAACTCCAAAAACAATTTTTGGTATAACCGGTACATTGTGAAGCTGTGGAGAAACTTGACTGTTTTCCTCAGGCTCTGGATGACCGCTTTTGGGAAGTGGTACCTCTTCAAGTGCTTCAGTCCATGCATTAAGCCTTTCAGAGTGTCTTGACCTTTGTTTTTGATTCTCCAGAGGCTGAGTAACTTGAGGATCTGTTCGGCCGGACTGCAGGACATCAGGATTTTCTCTATGTCTTCCTTGGCAACTCTCTTCCCCGGTAAGCTTTCCATCAGGACGAGGAGCTGATCGAAGGTTAGATTGGGGTGTCCGATGTGTTTCAGCACGGTGTTTTCACAGCGGTCAATATCTGTGCAAAATCAAAGCATCCCAGGACATGAGTGTGATTTAAAATTCTTTGGGAATGTTTGGTAAACCAACCTGAAGAGGCTGGTTATTTTGTACTCTGGTTCTAAAACAACCTTTCCTTTTTCCCTTTTCAGGCTTCCAGGGGTCTTTCTTATGTCTCAGGACTGGGAAAGAGACAGATCTCGGTGTAAAGAGTCAGCCTATCTGGATATAATGCCTGGAAAAGCCAGAATAAATGATGAATTTATCAGGCACTTAGACCAGCACAACACAAAGGGGCACATTGATAAAGGGTAAGTCCTGACTGACCTATTTCATTCCTTTCGTTGATAATGTCACAGGCCAGGGGTGATCCTATTTTCCCTCGCCCAACTCACTGGCCAAAAATACCCCTACTGTTTCTCATTTCAAACACATAGAATAATAATAATAATAATGGCATTTATTAAGCGCTTACTATGTGCAAAGCACTGTTCTAAGCACTGGGGAGGTTACAAGGTGACCAGGTTGTCCCACGGGGGGCTCACAGTCTTAATCCCCATTTTACAGATGAGGTAACTGAGGCACAGAGAAGTTAAGTGACTTGCCTAAAGTCATACAGCTGACAATTGGCGGATCCAGGATTTGAACCCATGACCTCTAACTCCAAAGTCCGTGTTCTTTGCACTGATCATGGGTTGGGAACTAGATTTTCTTACCTGCAGGTTTGTTTTCTAAATTACAGAATTTAGACTTACTGTAGGCTGTCAGCTTATTGTGAGCAAGGAAAATGTCTACCAACTCTGTTACACTGTACTCTCCCAAGCGGTTAATACTGTGTTCTGCACACAGTAAGTGCTCAATAAATACTCATTCAGTCAATTGTATTTATTGAGCACTTACTGTGTGCATTTGATTGATTGATTCGATTAAATTATGCAAATTTAAGTATTTGAGGTGTGAGATTGACAAGTTAAAAAACCAACACTCTGTCTCTGAGTATCTGGCCCATGATTTTTCCAGTAGGCTATGTTGCTTCAATAATAATAATAATAATAATAATAATAATAATAATATTTGTTAAGTGCTAGCCATGTGCCAAGCATTTGAAAAGTGGAATGGCCTTTTTCAGAGAGCCCAAGCCTGGGAGGCAGAGGACCTGGGTTCTAGTTCCATCTCCGTTACTTGACTGTTGTTTAACCTTGGGCAAGTCACTTCACGTCTCAGTGCCCCAGTTCCCTTATCTGCAAAAGGGGATTCAGTACCTGTTCTCCCTGCTACTTGGACTGTGGAAACACGTGGGACCTGATTATCTTTTATCTACCACAGTGCTTAGTCCAGGACTTGGCACATAGTAAGTGCTTAACAAATACCACAATAATAATTATTATTATTGTTAATAATAACAATGACAATAAGCCCCAAACTAAGTGTAGGGTACATACAAGATAATCAGGTTGGACACTCTGCCTGTCTCAGGAGGGAGAACAGAGATTGAATCCCCATTTTACAGATAAGGAAATTGAAGCCCAGAGAAGTGAAGCGAGTTTCCCAAGGTCATGCAGCAGGCTAGTGATGGGGTCAGGATTGGAATCCAGGTCCTCTGACTCCTAGGCCGATGTTCTTTCCACTAGACCATATTGCAGTTTATACTTGCCACAGCCCAGTTCTTCCCCAGGAGCCCAGACAAGAATCCTAGAAGGGTTGCCGTCAGTAGGCCTCTGAGGCACCTTGTGGTTGCTTCTCAAGCCAAATTGAACACATTTAACGTCTGCTGGTTGGACTGATGCTCTGAAGGGCTGATGGGATCGATCCATCAATCGATGGTGTTGAGTGGTTATTATGTGCAGAAGACTGTGCTAAGCGTTTGGGACAGTACAGTACAATAGAATTGGTATACACGATCCCTGCCACAAGGATCTAGAGAGGGAGACATTCATTTCAGTGAATTACCATGAAGGGAAGTGGCAGAGTATAAGGATATGTACACAAATGCTGTGAGGCTAGGGGAAAGGTGAGTGGCAGGGCTTAAGGGGTATCCACCCAAGTGGGCTGGCGACACAGAAAGGAGGGCAAATACAGGAAATGAGGGCATAGTCGGGGAAGGGCTTTTGGAGCAGATGTGATTTTAATAAGACTCTGTGGGGAGAAATGATGGTCTGTCAGATATGGAGGGGGTTCCAGTCCAGAAAAAGGATGTGGGCAAGGGGTTGGCTGTGCGAAAGATGAGACTAAAGTACACTGTCCAATAGAATGAGAAGCCGCATGGCCGAGGGGAAAGAGCATGGGCTTGGGTGGCAGAGGACCTGTGTTGTCTGCCACTTGTCTGTTGTGTTACCTTGGGCAAGTCACTTCTCTGTACCTCAATTACCTCGTCTGTAAAATGGAGCTCTCTTCACCCCTTCAAAGCCCTACTTTGTTTTGTTGTCTGTTGTCTTTTGTTGTCTGTCTCCCCCTTCTAGACTGTGAGCCTGCTGTTGGGTAGAGACCGTCTCTATATGTTGCCAACTTGTACTTTCCAAGTGCTTAGTACAGTGTTCTGCACACAGTAAGTGCTCAATAAATACGATTGAATGAATGAATGAATACTGAGCTCACCTCCTCCTGGAAGCCTTCCCAGACTGAGCCCCCCTTTTCCTCTGCTCCTCCTCCCCTCCCCATCTCCCCTACTCCCTCCTTCTGCTCTACCCCCTTCCCCGCCCAACAGCACTTGTGTATATTTGTACATATTTATTATTCTATTTATTTTATTAATGATGTGTATATATCTATAATTCTATTTATCTATTTTGATGCTATTGATGCCTGTCTACTTGTTTTGTTTTGTTGTCTGTCTCCCACTTCTAGACTGTGAGCCCATTGTTGGGTAGGGATTGTCTCTATCTGTTGCCAAATTGTACTTTCCAAGCACATAGTACAGTGCTCTGCACACAGTAAGCGCTCAATAGATACGATGGAATGAATGAATAAATGAATGATTAAGCCCCTGAGCCCTATGTGGTAACAAATATCATTAAAAAAAAATAGGTAAATCCTGTAAGACAGAGCAGCCACGATTATTATTATTAAAATGACTGTCCCTCAAGGTAAATAAACCTCTTTTTTAAAATGTTATTTGTTAAGCACTTACTATGTGCCAGGCATTGTACTTAGTGCTGGAGTAGAATCAAGATAATCAGATTGGCACAGTCCCCATCCCGCGTGGGGCTCACAATCAAAGTCGGAGAGAGGAGGATTCAATCCCCTTTTATAGATGAGGTAACTGAGGCACAGTGAAGTTATTAACTTTTTTTTAATGGTATTTGTTAAGCCCTTACTATGTGCATTTGACACATACATTGAGTTGTCAAGGTACTCAAACCCAGCTCTGCTCTCTCTGAGGTACTGTAAACCAAACCCCTCCCTTCATGGTTGCTAATCTGCAGCTTTCTTGCCCTCACTCCCCTCACCTCAAACTCATCCGTCACCTCACCCTACTTCCCTAGCCCCCCAACTCCACTCCACCCCCTCCCCATCCCCCTGGCCCTACCTCCTTCCCCTCCCCACAGCACTTGTATATATATTTGTACAGATTTATTACTCTATTTTACTTGTACATATTTACTATTCTATTCTGTTGATGTGCATATAGCTTTAATTCTATTTGTTCTGACGATGTTGACACCTGTCTACATGTTTTGTTTTGTTGTCTGTCTCCCCCTTCTAGACTGTGAGCCCGTTGTTGGGTTGGGACTGTCTCTATATGTTGCCGACTTGGGCTTCCCAAGCGCTTAGTACAGTGCTCTACACACAGTAAGAGCTCAATAAATAAGATTGAATGAATTAATGAACTCTTTATTTTTTTTCTTTTTAACAGCTGGCATTGCCCCTTTAGCAGTTGGTGGTTCCTGCCCTCCAAGGCTGCAAATCTGGGGACCAGGGTCAGACTGGGGCAGAGTTGGGAGAAGATGGGTAGCTGTGGGGAACGACAGAGAGGAGAGCATTGGGGGATAGTCTGTGGCTGCAGCAGCTCTCTTTCAGGCATCCCTCTCCAATCTGACCTCTGCCTCCAACCTTCTGACCTTCTCTTCTTCCTCCTCTTCCACTCCTTATCCTGGCCTTGCCCTGGCCCTCAGCACTGAAGCCTGGGAAGCAGAAACCTCCATGCTACAAAAGGGAAATGGCATGGCCTAGTGGATAGAGCACAGGCTTGGGTGTCAGAAGAACCTGTTCTAATTCCTGCTCCTCCACTTGTCTGCTGTGTGACTTTGGGCAAGTCACTTCACTATGTCTCATTTACCTCATCTGTAATGGAGATTGACTGTAAGCTCCATGTGGGACAGCTTGTATCAATCCCAGCGCTTAGAACAGTGCTTAACTCATAGTAATGCTTAGCAAAAACCATCATTATTATCATTATTATTAAAAGGGGTCCAGGTACCAGCAGCAGTAGCAGTGAGAGCTGTTATAAAAATAAACATTTGCAAAATAGAAATCAAAGGGAAAAGTTGTGGTGTGGGGTGCAACGTCTGAGTGCGGAAAAGAGGGGAAGGAAAACGAACCCCAAAGGCAGAAGCCAGAGAGGAAGTCACTCTGACAGGAAGTGTCTCATGCTCATCTGATGTGGAACCCCTTTCCCCAAGGACTGGTCCTCTGTTCTAAAAATCAATCAGTCATATTTATTGAGCATTTGTGTGCAAAGCACTGTACTAAGTGCTTGGGAGAGTACATATAACAGAGTTAATAGACACATTCCCTGCCCACAAAGAGTTTACAGTCTAGAAGAGGAGGCAGACACCACCCCCACTTCTGTAATGCTTAGGAGTTTTTCTGAAGAAACGAGATTGTACTGGTTGCATGTTGATTGTCCTCTCCCACCTTGACCACTAGAAGAGCAGGGATGCCCCTTTTTCGTCACTGAAATGGCTGAAGAAAACAGGGTCTTTCACTCTCCCTCTCTAGACTCAAGAATTGCACTTCTAATTCTCTCTTGTATCATCATCATCATCTATGAGCACTTACTGTGTGCACAGCACTGTACTAAGCACTTGGGAGAGTACTGTACTCAGTACAGTGCTCTGCACACAGTAAGCACTCAAATACCATTGATTGGTCAATTGATTGCCCAGAAAACTGCTGTTCTTGTGATTTTTCACCCCACCTGACATGCACCTCTTTGCCTTCTAAGTCTTTAGATTCCCTTTTAAGTCCACGAGAACCCTCCCTTCCCCACAGGGTACCTTGCTCGATCTTCTTGACTATGTCCTGGTCTTGGTTTTCCAGCTTCCACAACTTCAGCAGCTGGAATGTCTGCTCCTGGGAGTCCTGGCCCCGTCTGATCCTCTCTAGGGCTTCGGAGTCCACCGTGGAGCCGGGCAAGCTGTCCACCAGATCCTGCGGCCAGTTGGGGGTGAGCTTGGTGGGGACGGCAAATCTGAAGAAAGCCTCCTCACACAAGGTGATATCTGAGGAGAGCAGGACAAAAGGGTAGGTGATGATTCCAGCCAAAGGCCTGGGCCTTGGGAAACCCCAGGGATTCAGGAAGGCACTGGGAAGTTTTCCAAAGCCAATCTGAACTGTTGAACAAAATCCCCCAGCCTGCTCTTAGCTGAGATGAGAGGGATTGTCATGCTAGGTTTTTTTTTTTAATGGTACTTATTATGCACTTACTATGTGTCCAGCACTGTTCTAAGTGCTGGGGTAGATAAGACTTGATAAGACTTAACATGCTGCTTATTGAAGCAGCGTGGCTCAGTGGAAAGAGCATGGGCTTTGAAGTCAGAGGTCATGGGTTCGAATCCCGGCTCCGCCAATTGTTAGCTGTGTGACTTTGGGCAAGTCAGTTAACTTCTCTGTGCCTCAGTTCCCTCATCTGTAAAATGGGGATTAAGACTGTGAGCCCCCAACCTTATCACCTTACAACCTCCCCAGTGCTTAGAAGAGTGCTTTACCCATAGTAATTGCTTAATAAATGCCATTATTAATAAATGCCATTATTATTAACATGGTTGGATCACGGTCCCTGTCCCAAATGGGGCTCAAAGTCTAAGTTGTGGGAAGGAAGATTTAATCCTTATTTTACAGATGACGGAACTGAGGTACAGAGAAGTTAAGTGACTTGCCCAGGGTATTACAGCAAGTAATTGGCAGAGCTAGGATTAGAACCCAGGTCCTACATAGAACATAGAACTGGAAGTCTGAGGATCCAGAATCTCATCTCAGCTTTGCCACACTGACCTGCTACAAGGCCTTGGGTGAGTCAGTTAAATTTACCTGATCTCAATTTCCTCATCTGGAAAATGCAGGTGATCATACCTGTCTTTCCTTCCCTCACAGAGATGTAATGAGGACAAAAGGAGAACATTAATATTAACAGAGAAGCAACGTGGCCTAGTGAAAAGAGCACAGGCCTTGTAGTCGGAACATCTGAGTTCTAATCCTGGCTCTGCCACAAGTCTGCCGTGGGACTGTGGGCAAATCACTTAACTTCTCTGGGCCTCAGTTACCTCACCTGTAAAATGGGGATTAAAACTATGAGCCCCATGTGGACAGGGACCATGCCCAACCTGATAATCTCATATCTATGCCAGAGTTTAGAACAGTAATAATAATAATAATAATAATAACGATGGTATTTATTAAGCACTTACTATGTGCAAAGCACTGTTAGAGGTTACAAGGTGATAAGGTTGTCCCACGGGGGGCTCACAATCTTAATCCCCATTTTACATATGAGGTAACAGGTACAGAGAAGTGAAGTGACTTGCCCAAAGTCACACAGCTGATAAGTGGCGGAGCCGGGATTAGAACCCACAACCTCTGACTTCCAAGCCCGTGCTCTTTCCAATAAGACACACCATACCTGACACACAGTAAGTACTTAACAAATACCATAAAAAGGTGATTTTAAAAGCACTTAAAGCATTTGAAAGTGACATGGGAGCCCATAAAAGTTTAAAAGTGTGTCTTAAAGTACCACGTGCAGATTGAGGAGGTGAGCTCTGAACTGGGAATTGAAAATTGGGGGTGTGATTGAATCTGGAAAATGGGGCACCTATTTATTGCATAGGCCAAGGCTCAGAGATTAGGCGAGGAGGAGGAAGAAAAGAAAAAGAAGGAGGAGGAGTGGGTGTAGGGTGGTGGCTATCCTGACTTAGAAGAAATGAGAAGAACAGAAGAAGAAAAAGAAGAAGAAAAAGAAGAATTATAATTATTACTGGCCCAATTGAGGACAAGACAATTAAGGACAATGGAGTCCATGATCTAGGGGCTACAATCCTAGCACTGAATTGATGGTGGGGAAGGCCTACAAAGGGCTAAGAAGAGGAAGTCCATGCCTGAAGTAATGGAGGTAGGGGGAAGGGAATGCATCCTTTTTAGCAGAAGAACTGAGGAGAGAGTGACAGGAAGGAAAGCAGACCAAGCAGAAGTAGAGCCTCTAAGTGGAAGGTGGCAGTGGGACCAAGAAGAAGAGTTGTCTGTGAACGGCTCTCTGAAAAATCAGTCTGGCAACCCCATCTGGCATGCGCTTTGTGAACATGAGGTACCTATTCCACATTTTAGGGTTTGTTCTGCATCTCCAGCGCACACACTGTCATGGCTCGCATTTCCTCTCGATGCCGTCGGCAGACCGAGCGCTGTGCAATTGCGATGTTTTCGACATGGGGTTTGGGATGAAGATTCGTTGGAAAAAAATCCATCTGGACATCTCTGGCAAATGGTATTGCTCTCCGGGGTCCCTACAGAAATAGGAGAATTCATTTAACACACATCTCACTGAAACATGCTCAAGTCGTCATGTCATTATCATCATGATCATCATCAATGGTATTTACTGAGCACTTACAATGTACCGAGCACAGACAGAAGCAGTGTAGCATGGACCTGAGTTCTAATCCTAGCTCCTCCACTTGTCTGCTGTGTGACCTTAACTAAGTCACTTAACTTCAATGTGCCTCAGTCACCTCATCTGTAAAGTGGCGATTAAGACTGTGAGCCCATGTGCGACTCGGATTGTGTTCAACCTCATTACCTTGTATCTACCCAGAGCTTAGAACAGTGCCTGGCACATAGTAAGTGCGTAACAAATACTATAAAAAAAGAGCATTGTAATAAGCACTTGGGATAGTACAATACAACTGAGTTTGGTAGACATTCCCTGCCCACAGTGAATTTACAGTTTAAAGGGGGAGGCAGACGTTAATATAAATTACTATAGACCGTAAGTAATTAATTAATATAAATGACTATAGACTGTAAGTCAGTCAGGACTGGGAATGTGTCTATGAACTCTGTTGTATTATGCGCTCCCAAGAGCTTAGTAGAATGTTCTGCACACAGTAAACGCTCCATAAATATGATTGATTGATAGTAATAGTATCAGTACTAGTAGATCCCACCTTTATGCTCACGTCACCATGACATGCGGCATACCTTTAAATGGGTCTCCTCCTTTGTCTGCATTTGTGCTAACTTTAGTACCAATTGGGAAATTTGCAAACACCATTCTCAGATCTGGACATAATTCAAATTACACAACTTTACATTCTAACCAGGTTCTGGTAACTTTCATCTTTGGTTAAAGCACAAACCTATATTAGTTAATAAAAGGACTAACTTCAGGAAGTAATTTACCATGCATGGCTGGGTGCAGCAGTAAACTCCAGAAGCCTTAAAAATGGAAATCTGTCATTGAGTTACATGTAAACATAAGCTGATACAATGTATCCTGTTTGCTGAAACTGTTAGTCTAAAGAGTACAGTTATGAAAACAAAGGAATCATGACTGTCTGTATATTTTACTGCATTGTGAAAAAAAACTTGATAGGTCTGGAGACAAAAATTAATAGGAAGACTCAAGCTACTTAAGGAAAGACATGACTAAAAATATATAACTCCTAAAATTCAACTATGTTTTGCTCTGAAGTTACACCGAGTATTTTACATATGAAAATGCCTCCATCTAGTGTATATCTGTAGTACTTTTAAGTTAAAAGTTCAGCACAAAAAAGCACAATAAACAATGCAACTATTTATTGCTTTGGGCCTCTTTCTAAGAGAGGACTTGAAATTGGGGGAGATGAAGAACAGGTCAAGTAGCTAAGAAATAAATGCAACATATTGCATTCTTATAATGATAATAATAATAATAATAATAATAATGGCATTTATTAAGCACTTACTATGTGCAAAGCACTGTTCTAAGTGCTGGGGAAGCTACAGGGTGATCAGGTTGTCCCACAGGGGGCTCACAGTCTTAATCCCCATTTTACAGATGAGGTAACTGAGGCTCAGAGAAGTTAAGTGATTTGCCCAAGGTCACACAGCTGACAATTGGCAGAGCTGGGATTTGAACCCCTGACCTCTGACTCCAAAGCCCATACTCTTTCCACTGAGCCACGCTGCTTCCCCATTTATTAAGCACTTACTATGTGCAAAGCACTGTTCTAAGCGCTGGGGAGGTTACAAGGTGATCAGGTTGTCCCACGGGGGGCTCACAGTCTTAATCCCCATTTTACAGATGAGGGAACTGAAGCACAGAGAAGTTAAGTGACTTGCCCAAAGTCACACAGCTGACACTTGGCAGAGCTGGGATTTGAACCCATGACCTTTGACTCCACGGCCCATTCTTTTTCCACTGAGCCACGATTCTTCCCTCTTCTATTTTGAACTCGAGTTGATCCTGATCATATGCGATTAATCAATCAGTCAATGGTGTTTATTGACAGTTTACTGGGTGCAGAACACTGAATTAAGCACTTTGACGAGTACACTATAACAGAGTTGGTAGATAGGCTCCCTGCCTACAGCGAGCTTATGGTCTAGAAGGGGAGACAGACATTAATATAAATAAATAATTTATAAAATATACGAATTTGAATTACATTTGAGAAGCAGCCTGGTTTAGTGGATAGACTCTGGACCTGGGAATCAGAAGGACCTGGGTTCTTATCCCGGCTCTGTCACTTGTCTGCTGTGTGACCTTGGGCAAATCACTTCACTTCTCTGTGCCTCAGTTACCTCATCTGTAAAATGGGGATTAAGACTGTAAGCCCTGTGTGGGACAGGGACTGTGTCCACGATTGTCTTTTATCTACCCCAGGACTTAGTACAGTGCCTGACACATAGTAATCCCTTAACAAATACCATCTTGCACTTTCCTCTCTCTTTTTCTATTTATTCTTGTACATATTTACTCTTGCACACATTTACTATTCTATTTATTTTGTTAATGATTGCATTTAGCTTTAATTCTATTTGTTCTGATGACTTGACACCTGTCCACATGTTTTGTATTGTAGTCTGTCTCCCCCTTCTAGACTGTGAGCCCGTTGTTGGGTAGGGAACATCTCTATATGTTGCCAACTTGGACTTCCCAAGCACTTAGTACAGTGCTCTGCACACAGTAAGTGCTCAATAAATACGATTGATTGATTAGTACAATGCTCTGCACACAGTAAGTGCTCAATAAATATGATTGAATGAATGAATGAATTTATTCACTCTTTCTCTCCCTTTCCCCTCCCTTCCTTCTCCCCATCAACCACCACTCAGACTTTCTTTCCTCAGCCTGCTGAAGAATCCTGAGCAGTGAACTAGTGAAAGATGAGCAAGAAGGAAAGGAAACCTCAGGCAAGGCTATTTCTCACAATTAGAGAAGATCAGAGAAGCAGCATAGCATGGCATAGTGGGTAGACCATGGGCCTGAGAGTCAGAAGGTCATAGGTTCTAATCCCAGCTCCGCCACTTTTCTGCTGTGTGACCTTGGGCAAGTCACTACACTTCTCTGGGCCTCAGTTGCCTCATCTGTAAAATGGGGATTGAGACTGTGAGCTCCCTGTGGGATATGGACTGTGTTCAACTTACTTAACTTGTATCTACCCCAGTACTTTGAACAGTGCCTAGCACATAGTAAGTGCTTAACAAATACCATAAAAAAATAACAAGGACCCAGGTAAAGTGTTGGATAAAGTTTAGCAGTCACTTTCAGGAATGAATCATCTTGAAAGTTGATCTCCATGTTTCACAATCAGCAACCCGAGATGAAGTTCAATCAATCATATGTACTAAGGGATTACTGTGTGCAGAGCACTGTAAAGTCTTGGGAGTGTTTAATAAAACAGAGTTGGTTAATGTTCCCTGCCCACAAGGAGCTTACAGTCCAGAAAGGGAGACAAAGCTATTGTATGGGTGAGGAGGAAAGTTCACACCTGTCTTTTCTTCATAAATGAAGAACATGAAATTGGCTTTTCTGGGAACATGCTTTCTGGCAGAGGAGTAGATGGCCATGTTTTCAGGATGGCTGAAGAGAGGGAAACAGCCTTCCTGGTTGCCAGCCAACCTGTAGACTCTTTTGATGCTAACTCTTCTCTCTGCTCCTTGACTTTGTGGAACAAATGTCCATTGTACCATTCATGAAGTCTTTCATTTGAATTTTTAACACCAAATCTGTCTGGGGCTACTCTAATGGAATGGCAAGATATTTTTTCACCAACTTTTTCATGGGCTTCTCCTGACCTGTTTAGGGGGTTTAACTGCCATGAGGAGCTGGGTGATCTGAACTAGTTTTGCCCAGTTTAGCCACCATTCATTCATTCAATCATATTTATTGAGCACTTACTGTGTGCAGAACACTGGACTAAGCACTTGGGAAGTACAAGTCGGCAACATATAGAGATGGTCCCTACCCAACAATGGGCCAGTGACCTCACTCTCAGCCCCTCAGGTCTTCTGTACCAACCAAGAAATCATAATGGAGCTCCAGGAACCCTCGGTATCTATGAGTTAGCTTCAAGCAAAACCATGGATTCTACTTCCACGGTCCAACAGCAGCGTGTAGAAACCATTATCTGGCCTCAGCATGCATCAACAGGGTTTTTGGGAGAATGTGCTAACCTCTCTTTTCCTAGCCTCTCTTTTTTAATAGTATTTTCTAAGCATTTACTATGTATCAAGCACTGTTCTAAGCACTGGGGTAGATACAAGTTATTATTATTATATATTAACAATGGCATTTGTTAAGTGCTTACTATGTTCCAGGCACTGCTCTAAGGACTGGGGTAGGTACAAGATAAATGGGTTGGACACAGTCCCTTTCCCACGTAGGGCTCACAGTTTTAATCCTGATTTTAAAGATGAGGGAATTGAGGCACAGAGAAGTTAAGTGACTTGCCCAAGGTCACACAGCAGACAAGCAGCGGAGTGGGGATTAAAACCCATGACTTTTTGACTCCCAGACTTGTGCTCTAACCACTACACCATGCTGCTGCTGTGAGTCCCACTTGGGGCTCACAGTCTAAACAGGCGGGAGAACGGGTATTGAATCCCCATTTTGCAGATAAGGAACTGAGGCAAAGAGAAGTCGTGACTTGCCCAAGGTCACACAGCAGGCAAGTGGCAGAGTCAGGATTAGAACTCAGGTCCTCTGACTCCCGGGCCCGAGTTCTAAGCACTAGGGTAGGTACAAGGTAATCAGGTTGTCCCACGTGGGGCTCACAGTTTTAATCCCCATTTTACAGATGAGGTAACTGAGGCACAGAGAAGATAAGTGACTTGCCCAAAGTCACACAGTTGACACGTGGCAGAGACAGGATTAGAACCCATGACCTCTGATTCCCAGGCCTGTGCTCTTTCCACTAAACCACGCTGCCTGCTCCTTAGAATGGGAACCGAGATAAAAATACTTTCAGGAGAACTTCTATACAGCAGCAATTGAAAGTAAAAACTCACTGTACGTAGGGTTACTATCTCTGCAGAATAATAATAATAATAATAATTGTGTTATTTGTTAAGCACCATTATGGGCCAGGCACTGTACTAAGTGCTGGGGTGGATACAAGCAAATCGGGTTGGACAAAGCCCCTGTCCCACATGGGGCTCACAGTCTCAATCCCCATTTTACAGATGAGGTAACTGAGGCCCAGAGAAGTAAAGTGACTTACCCAAGGTCAAAGAGCAGACAAGAAGAAACCCACTGATGTAGAGGACCAATGTAGACTTTGTTACAATTTTCCAAGGCTTCATTAAATAGCAGCCCTAACCTGGACTCTTCTCTCTGCAGGACTGAGCAAGTTCTTGTTCTTTAGACAAGTACTTATTCTTGGCTTTACAAATTGTTTTGTTTAAAATGAAGAATGGGGCCATTGAAAATCCATGACCACAGCTTTTATCCACCCTCAACACCCAAGCACATTATTGGCTTCCGTTCCAAAGGAAGAGCTGGCTTCAGTTTTAATGATCAAATCTGGTCTCCTAAATGGTTTTTGCTTTTGACATAATTAATTATGACTGCATACTGTTACAGCTCTAGCGCCTCATTAATATCATAATTACTCTCTTGGTATCAATTAACCATTCTGATGTTTGTCAAAATGCACTGCAGCCTGGAATGGCCTATTTCAAAATAAAAAGCAGAATATCTGGTGCATACAGCGCATCTTGAGAATATGCCTTTAAAAAGATCCATCCATCCAACTTCTCATTAGAGAGCAGGTCGGGCTGCATCTGAGTTTGGTCCCTCAGTTTGTACTCGAGTGGCAAAATGTGTCCAATCAATCAATCAATCAATCAATCGTATTTACTGAGTGCTGTGTGCAGAGCACTGTACTAAGCGCTTGGGAAGTACAAGTTTGCAACATATAGAGACGGTCCCTACCCAACAGTGGGCTCACAGTCTAGAAGGATGAAGGCTGTGAGCCCTGTGTGGGACAACCTGATCGATTAATCAATCAATTGTATTGAGCGCTTACTGTGTGCAGAGCACTGTACTAAGCGCTTGGGAAGTACAAGGTGGCAACATATAGAGACAATCCCTACCCAACAGTGGGCTCACAATGCAGAAAATGTTCCTCTGGTGAAGATCCAGACTGGTGTCCTAGTGGTATTAGGTTCTGTTCATTCAATAGTATTTATTGAGTGCTTACTGTGCACAAAGCACTGTACTAAGCGCTTGGGAGAGTGATACAACTATAAACAAACACATTCCCTGCCCACAACGAGCTTATAGTTTAGAGGTGGGGAGACAGACAACCCTATAAAAAAAAAATTACAGATATGTACATAAGTGCTGTGGGACTGGGTGGGGGGAAGAACAGAGGGACGAAGTCAGGGAAAATGGGAGAAGAGGAAGGGGGGATTAGTCAGGGAAGGCCTCCTGGAGGAGATGTGCCTTCAGTAAGGCTTTGAAGGAGAGGAGAGTAACTATCTGTCAGATTTGAGGAGGGGGGTGCTCCAGGCCAGAGGCAGGACCTGGGGGAGGGGTCAGTGGTGAAATAGAGATAGAGGCACAGTGAGAAGGTGGTTATGTGGCTCAGTGGAAAGAGCGCGGGCTTGGAGTCAGAGGTTATGGGTTCGAATCCAGGCTACACCACTGTGGAGCTGTGTGACCTTGGGCAAGCTACTTAACTTCTCTGGGCCTCAGTTACCTCATCCGTAAAATGGGGATGAAGACCGTGAGCCCCATGTGGGACAACCTAATCACCTTGTACCCCCCCAGCGCTTAGAACAGTGCTTTGCACATAGTAAGTGCTTAACAAATACCATCATTATTATTACCTTTGCAATTCACTATCCTGTAATGTCACCAGAACAAACTTGTTTCCTAATCCCTCTAAGGCTCCATACCTTTGCTCCTTAACAGAAACAGACCTGGTTGGATTTTCCTCAAATCCAAGAGGACGAACAGTGTGTCGGAAAGAGACACCTACCTGGTCGGACTGCCCCAAATCCAGGAGCGCAGATGGTGTGGCGGAGACAAAACTCTAGGTTAAGGTAGCGTCCTTTAATGCATTCGCACAGGCGGTTGTGGGTGCTGTTACATTCTTGTTTCACGTACTGGAGTTCTTTGCAGACAGTACTGCAATATTGGCACTCCTCAGTAGAATGCCATTCGCCTGCGTAGTGGCTCTCCGGACAAGGGGCGCACAGGGTCTGTCTGCTGGCCGAACAGTGCCGTTTCACGTAAGTCCCCGGAGGGCACTGGTTACACATCAGCTGACGAGACGTTGCGGAGTCATAATGAAGGTACTTTGGAGGGAAGATTTCCTGGAGGGTCCATTTAACCGAGATGCCCAGAAACTAGCAGGAGGAAATGAAAAGTTGATTGGTTTATGACTGAGACTCGAGACTATGTATGTCACCGCCATCTATTTCTCTAAACGAGTTGGGTTGGAATCTGATTATCGTATATCTACCCTTAATAAATACGCTTAATAAAGACAGTTGCATGAATGAATGGGTGGATACGAGCAAATCTGGTTGGACTAAGTCCCTGTCCCACATGGGTGTCTCAGTCTTAATTCCTGTTTTACAGATGAGGTCACTGAGGCACAAAGAAGTCAAG
Organism: Tachyglossus aculeatus; assembly: GCF_015852505.1. NCBI lineage: Eukaryota > Metazoa > Chordata > Mammalia > Monotremata > Tachyglossidae > Tachyglossus > Tachyglossus aculeatus. The sequence goes on along the minus strand of NC_052069.1, from coordinate 67,447,222 downwards.
TGACTTGCCCAAGGTCACAAAGCAAACCAGGGACTAGAACCCAGGCACTTCTGACTCCCGGCCCCTGATCTATCCATTAGGCCTCTCTGCTTCTTATCATGGGAATTAAGGGAAAGTGCTTGCCTCCTTCCTGATGTTCAACTCCACCTGCCCAAGAGAACGTTTACAACAATTATCTCTCCCTGCCCACCCCACATCTATACTGTAAGCTCGTTGTGGATAGGGAATGTGTCTGTTTATTGTTGTACTGTACTCTCCCAAGTGCTTAATACACTGTTCTGCACAAAGTAAATGCTCAATAAATATGATTGATTGAATGAATGAATAACGAGAATGAAAAACGAAAATGTGCTTTTGAGTGGAAGGGTGTTCAAGCAGTTCTTTCAGTGACGGATTTCTTCCCTTCCCTTCCCTGACCACCATCCCACCAAATGAAAACATTGACTACTCTTAGGGCCAGAGGGAGGACAGGAATACTCCTTCCATTTTCCTAAATTCTAAAGGACACTGTGACTGTCCAGGTGACTTTTCTGAACTCTGAAAACCTTACTGAAACCCACCGAAAGGGGGAAGATGTGCCAAAGTGGTGCAGTGGCCCTCAGTCTCCAATGTAGGGGAGAAATTGCTAACCTTGTCCCCTTTCATAAATATTCAGTGACTTCCATGGGAGTAAAGGGAATTCCACTCCCAATGGAACACCGCGGGCTTCAGACAGGACTTGGAACGGGTGGGAAGCTGATGTTTCATGGAAAGTGGCTGTTGTTACTAACAGGTCTGATAGTGGCTCCATTGTGCCCTCAGCTTGGCAGTCATCCGATGAGTGCTTGCTCAGAGGGTGAAAGGCTTCTCAGTGGAGCCCTGGGGCCTGGCTCCCAATTATGTATCCTTTCTCTCTGCCAAGACCCTGCATCGAGTCTAAATAAAATCTTCATCCTCCCCTGGGGAGGCTCTATGGGTCAGGAAACCAAATGCAGGCCGATTGTACCGAGTGTGACATTCTGGTTTATAGTCGTGATGCTGCCTAGTGGAAACAGCCTAGGGCTACAAGTAGGGCGACTCAGATTGTAGTCTCAGCTTGGGCACGCTGGGTGACTTTTGGCCACTCAGTTAAATGCTCTTGGCCTCAGTTTCTTCATCTTTAAAATGGGGATAATTATCTCTACCTCTCAGGAATATTCGGAGACTAAAACGAGACTATCGATATGAAAATTCAAAGCATGGTTATGGTCTGCCCTGAATTTCCATTGCAATTTTTTTGAATGGTATTTGTTAAGTGCTCACTTTGTGCCAGGCACTGCAATAAGAGCCTAGGTAGGTACAAGTTTGGCGCAGTCTCAAGAGCACACAGTAGACAAATTTTGGAGCTGGTATTAGAACCCAGGTCCTCTGACTCCCACTAGGCCATGCTGATTCTTAGCTAAAGTGATAATATTAATAATAAAATAATTATGGTATTTATGTGCTCACTATGTGCCAAACACTGTACTAAGTGCTGGGTAGATACAAAGTAATCAGGTTGTCCCACGTGGGGCTCATAGTCTTAATCTCCATTGTACAGATGAAGCAACTGAGGCACAGAGAAGTTGTGTCTTGCCCAAGGTAACACAGCAGACAAGTGGTGGAGCCAAGATTAGAACCCATATCCTCTGACTCCCAACCCTGTGCTCTTTTCCACTAAGTAATGCTGTGTCCCTCGAGTTGGCCATTTTACTCTCCAGAAAACCCAACACACCCTGGATTCTGTTGAAGATTTATGCCTGTAAAGGGCTTCAAATTGCTTGGATGGTGGATGGAAGCGTTTGGATGGTGCTGTATAAATGCAGTGGATTATGGTTTATTTATTTATTGTCTAGGTTTGGCTTTTGGCTCTAACTGACTGAGAGAACTTGGCAAGGCACTAAACCTCTCTAGAGAGAGATCAGACAGAGATCTGTGGGGGGGATGGTAGGGTGTTGGTATTCCTGTTAAATCTCAAGCACTCTGTGGAATAGTCTGAAAATTCTTCCAGGAACCCAGGAAGGGAGTGACTTTGGGTTGGAACCCGTCTCTTGAAGAGCAGTCCAAAGGCCACCAGGAAAAGCTCCACCGTACAGCAGTCTTATAGCCATAATTTATCAGTCATATTTACTGAACACTTACTGTGTGCAGGGCACTGTACTAAGTGCTTGGGATAGTCCAACAGAGCAATGTAACAACAAGCTTACAGTCTAGATATGTATATGAATGTCAATTTCCCCCTCTACACCGTGAGCTTGTTGTGGGCAGGGAATGTGCCTACCAATTTTGTTATATTGTACTCTCCCAAGTGCTTATCAACCTCCGTATCAAGCAAAAACTCACTATTGGCTTCAAAGCTCTCCATCACCTTGCCCCCTCTTACCTCATGTCTCTTCTCTCCTTCTACATCCCAGCCCCACACTCCGCTCCTCTGGTGCTAACCTCCTCACTGTGCCTCATTCTCGCCTGTCCCACCATCAACCCCTAGCCCATGTCCTGCCTCTGGCCTGGAACGCCCTCCCTCCTCAAATCCACCAAACAATCACACTTCCTCCCTTCAAATCCCTACTGGAGGTTCATCTCCAAGAGGTTTTCCCAGACTAAGCCCTCCTTTTCCTCAGCACCCCCTCTCCTCCACGTTGCACCGACTCACTCCCTGTGCTCTACCCCCTCTCCCCACCCCACCTGGGTATATACGTACATATCTATAATTCCATTTATTTATATTAATGCCTGTTTGTTTTGATGTCTGTCTCCCCCCTTCTAGACTGTAAGCCAGGTGTGAGCAGGGATTGTCTCTCTATTGCTGAATTGTACTTTCCAAGCCCTTAGTACAGTGTGCTGCACACAGTAAGTGCTCAATAAATACGATTGAATGAATGAATGAATAAATGCTTAGTACAGTGCTCTGTACAGAGTAAGCACTCAATAAATATGACTGATTTATTGTCACTTCCTCTTGGAAGGCAAATTTGCAGTCAGCTTGACTGCTTCCCAGGATTATCTCCCCCATATCCCTTGAACTCATCCACTGGCTCCACAAGCCCTCAGCGGCCTCTGCCCCTCGACATCTGAGACCCACAGCTCTCAGGGACCAGGGAGAGCAGGAAGTTGGGTAGAAGGCCGGGGATAGTGACTTGGGCAGGGCTGCTCGGGTGGGTGGATATTTGGGCAGAAGCTTCCGGAGTCTCCAGGCAAACTTCCTTCTCCTCTTCCCCTAGCCTTTCCATCCCTTCTCCTTCCTGGACTCCCTGTGTCCATCCTCACTTTCTGCTTTAGGCAGAACCATCCCAATTTGGGGACTGTTCTGTTTCTGGTCTTCAAAGTCAAAGGCCAACTCCTTCATGGATCCCACTATGGGCAGACAGTGGGCTGGGACAGAAGTCCTGAGCCGGGCTGGTGATGGTGGCAGAGGGTATCATCAGTGGGAGAAAAGGAGAAGGAGGAGAGGGATGAGGAGGAGGAGGAGCTGTTCTCTCCTCCAGTTGCCACCATCAACCCCAAAACCCAACAATTGGCCACCATTACATGTCACCATCATTTACTGTCACCCAGACTGTTGGAGTCAAGAGGTGCTAGGGGAGAGGGGTGGTAAAGAGCAGTGACTGTGGGCACAGGCAGCCTGATTTTGGCAAAAGGGCTGAGCTTGGGTAGCTGGGTTAGTAGTGGATGGGGGGGTAGAGGAGGTGGCAAGTCTCTTCCATCTCATCCTGTCCCATTCCATTCCATCCCATCTTCAATCTCTTCCCCTCCTCCCCTATCCTCATCTCTCCTCTTTCTACTCATCCACTGCATCCCCTCTTTATTCAACCCTGATGACTGCATTAATAGGAACGATACTCATTACCCCATTCCCGGCTTGCAGGGACTAGGAAAGATTCATTGGGTAACTACTAGAAAAAATGGGTTTCTAAGCAAAAGAAATTGCTTAGGTATTGCTATTGCACCATAACTGTGGCTTCGAAGGATTATGTGACCTATATAACTCAGCTGGTTTCTCTTAAGCATTTTTGGGAAATTAACTGCCATCTGAGGACTTGGAGTGGAACAGCAGTTTCCAGGGATCCCAAAATGGAAAAAAAATCTGCATTTTAAATAGGGAAAACACAAGGATAAACTATTGTGATTATGATGGCAGTCAATTTCAAAGACAATTAGAAAAAATTCATTAAATAGTATCCTGGAAGATTCACTATAGCAGCAACTTGGATAGTAGGTAAATTTAAATTGGAAATCAAATACAGAAGTCCAGTTTTCTACTTTAGCAAAAAACAGGAAAAATGTTATGTGGGTGAAATTGCATTTTTAGATCTCTCTGTCTGGTTAGTCCAGAGACCCACACAGATTTTCTGTTGAGTAAAACCAGTGAATCTAAAAGGGGAAAGTAAAGATAATTGACACAGAAAGGGAGCCTTTCATCCCAGAATCTATCTGTCCCTCCTTCACCTTCAACTGCTATCATGCTGCTTGCAGAATGATTCATTTGCTTATCTAGATTGGCAATCATAGGAATAAACTACATACAAAAGCTTGGGCCCCCACTTTTAGATCATCTCTTCATAAGTCTCATGCTGCTATCTTGTCAAAACAATTACACTTACAACCAGCTTCTGAAAAGCACTTTAAGATTATTCAGTATAACTGGCTCAGAATGTCTAGAGAAGAATTAGCTGACTGCGGGTGTGTCTGAGTCTGTTCTCTTTAATCACCTATGAAGAGAAGAAAAGGGATGTTTTCTCCTGTTTGTCTTTCCTACTTCTTTTACCATCTATTGCTCCTACTTTGCAATCCTGTGCAAGAATTTCAGATTCAAAATTTTTGTTCACCCACCCCGTCCCTCATTTTAGTCATCAGATCCACAGTCAAAGAAAGGCTTTGACGTTCGGGATTTTACTTCCAAACCAAGAAGCTGAGCATCAGCCCTATCATTGTGCTGATTCTGATTTCTTCCGTTCCCTTCACATCTCTGCTGTGGAGTTGCCTTTGGACCTGTAGCGACTAGTCTCCTAAGACAGATATAGGAGTATAGTGGCTGATGAAAATCAGATCAGGTAAGAGTTCTGGCTCAGTATTAAATCTCATAGAATCCAACAACAGTCCAAGTTCAGGGCATCCAGTCATGTAAGCTCCTTGTGGGCAGGGAATGTGCTTACCTACTCGGTTATATTATATGCTTTCAAGTGCCTAGTGTAGAGCTCTGAACACAGTATGCACTCAATACGATTGATTGATTGATAGATCACCCATACAGTAAATGTAGTGACTCTCTGCACATAGGAAGCAGCATGGCCCAGTGACAAGAGTGTGGGCTTGGGAATAAGAGTATACAGCTTCTAATACCTGCTCTGCCACTTGTCTGCTGTGTGGCCTTGGGCAAGTCACTTTACTTCTCTGTGTCTCAGTTACCTCAGCTCTTTAATGGGGATTAGGATTGTGAGCCCCACGTCGGACAGGGATTGTGTCCAATCTGATTACCACGTACTTACCCCAGTACTTTGAACAGTAGTTGTCACATAGAAAGCGCTTAACAAATACCATAATAATTATTATTATTATTGTGATGCTCTCCTAAGAGAGGTCCAAAACTACTCTCCATCTCTAGTGCTGGGTTTTGGATTGTACTGAACGAGTTAGATCATCCTTGGCATTGTGGGGTTGGAGCCATGGTTAAAACACCTGCTATATCTCTCTCTCTTTCTCTCTCTCACTTTCTCTCTGTCTCCCATACCACTAAGAACCCACCTAATAGATAAGTGAACTGTGAGACCATCTGCACTTAACCACAAAGGTTTACACTTGTTTCCTCCCTGGGATCCCTCCCCGGCTCTCTTCCACATAACCGGAGCCTCCATCCTGGCCTGCCTCACACCATCATGGCCAAGCAGAGAAAAGCAGCTGCAGTCCTGCCTTCTAGACTGTAAGCTTGTTGTGGACAGGGAATGTGTCTGTTAGAGTGTACTCTCCCAAGGGCTTAGTACAGTACCGTGCATACATTAAGCCCTCAATAAAAATGATTGACTGATTGCTTGGTGTCACCTCCTCAAAACCTTGGAAAGGCTGTGGCAGCAACTGTAGCAGTCAGTGTGGCTACGGTTGAGACTGTGGACTCTGAACTTCAAGATGCCTGAAATTGTGCTCTTCTAACCACAGAAACCCACAGATCTTTGTTTTTAATTTGTGTATCTGTCCATGCCTTTATGTTGTCTTAGACATATAAGGAGAATACAATCAACGGTATTTTTTGAGCTCTTACTTTGTGCACAGCACTGTACTAAATGCTTGGGGGACTACAGTATAATAGAGATGGTAGACACAATCCCTGCCCTCAAGGAGCTTACGTCAAACAGAATAAAACAAAACACTCTCATTAGCCTCTCTCCCATCATATTTTTACGTTATGATCCCCCTGAGGGAAAGGGCCAAAGTCTCAAACTCATCTATGTATTCTTACCCAGCACTTAGTACAGTGCTCTGCACACACTTACACTACTTCTACTACAACTATATTGCATTACCCAAAACAGTTCTGAGCATGATCAGCACAGGTGTTACTTATTAGTCGAGTAGGCCTTAGTGCCTGTCCTGTCGAGAAGAGATGCCCTGCATGGCTCAGTGGAAATAGCCTGGGCTTGGGAGTCAGAGGTCATGGGTTCTAAACCCGGCTCTGCCACTTGTCAGCTGTGTGACTTTGGGCAAGTCACTTAACTTCTCTGAGCCTCAGTTCCTTCATCTGTAAAATGGGGATTAAGACTGTGAGCCCAACGTGGAACAACCTGATTACCTAGTATTCCTCCCCAGAGCTTAGAACAGTGCTTCGCACATAGTAAGTGCTTAACAAATGTCATCATTATTATATTACCTGGACTGTCCATTATAGAAGCGATAAAAGGGTAAGACTGGGGATCCATCTGAATGGATCACACTTAATGAATAGACTACAAATTGGTTCTGCCTGAATGATGGTCAATCCCGTGGCTTTGAGATTTCTGAAGGCGTCTTAGAGTTTAGTGAAGCCAATTCTAGGAACTGAGACCAGGTTATCTTGTTATCTACAATTACCACAATTATTATCATTATTTTATTTATGGTATTTGTTAAACACTTACTTGGTGCCAGGCATTGTACTAAGCATTGGGTGGACGAAAGTTAATCAGGTTGGACACAATCCATATCCCACTTGGGACTCACAGTATTAAGAACATTTTACAGATAAGGTAACAGACACAGAGAAGTGAAGTGACTTGCCCCAAATCACTAAACTGACAAGTGGCAGAGGCAAGATTAGGAACCAGGATCCTTCCGATTCACAGGCCCTTGCTCTGTCCACTAGGCCACACTGCTTCTCCTCTAGGCCCCACTTATAACTCTCTGAAATGCCCTTCAACCATGAGCTTTAATCTAAAGAGAGTGATCTCAAGCAATTTTAACCAAACAAGGATAAAACATTTTTTCTGCTTCCCCTATCCGAGTCCCACTATAAAGACAGGAGAAGAAAGGGATTCAACTTGGACTATTTCCGATTTACGCAATGCACAGGTCACGTGCCTGACCTTCAGACTTTTGCTCTGTTCTGCAAACCTAGTGGGTTTCTGTTTTGGGAAAATGCAAGGAAGAAGCCCACAGACAACCCAGAAATAGCTCTTGCATTGGGGAGTTCCTTTTGTATTCCCTGGGAGCATGCTCTACCACAAAGGAATACTTGAGGGCTATTCAGATTTAGCTGCATTTCCGCTCAGTGTGCAGAATTACTCTTCCTCTTGACCAAAAAAGGAGGTAGCAGGGTGTTGGATCAGTAGCGAGTTTAGCTTCATCTTCACCAGTAATAGTTACTCCCTCCTACTTAGATTGTGACACCAGATGGGCCAGGGACTGTGTCCTGACCTGATGTTTTTGGATCTACCCCAATGCTTAGTAAGGTGCTTAGCACATAATAAGTGCTTAACAAAAACCCACAATTATTATTATCATTCTTCTTAGTATTATTATTATTGGGAAATCCTTAGTCTTCTCCCAACTTAGATTGGTTTGAATCCTGCAGCAGGGAGGGAGAAACAAAGAAAGAAGGGCCAAATTTCCTGGAGTCTGAAGAGTCCAGGCACAATTGGAAAAATAATTTTCTAGGGGAAATTCTTTTGAATCTACATAGGATGAGTTGCATAGGAAGCAGCGTGACAGTGGAAAGATCACAGAACTGGTGACCAGAGGACCTGGATCGTCCACTTATCTGCTGTGTGACCCTAGGAAAATCACTTAACTTTTCTGTGTCTCAGCTACCTCATCTGTAAAATGGGGATTGAGACTGTGAGCCTTATGTGGACTTGCACTGTGTCGTCTGATTAGCTTGTTTCTACTCCCAGCGCCTGCCACATAGTAACCGCTTAGCAAATACCTCACAAAGAAACGGGTCTGCCCTATAATGACTGGATGAACATTTGTGGAGCTGTGCTCTCTGCAATAGAGTCTTCTCATCCCAGGTATCTGCTCCTGGATTCTGCCCCAGGTCCTTTTTAACCCCTCCTTCTCATTTCACAGCTTTTCTTAGAAGGGAGGGTCTGTCATCCAGGGAAGAAGCAGAGGGCAAGGTGAGAAGTCTTACCCTTGCTATACTATCTATAGGATGGAAATTCAGACCAATGAGAAGACCCTCAACGGGATGTAAACCTGGTTTACTGTCCTTTCCCACCAATTTACAATACAGTAGCAATCCCACTCTCATTGTCTGGCTGGGAAGCAGTATGGCATAGTGGAAAGAGCCTGGGCCTCGGGGTCATTGAAACTGGGCCCTAATCCTGGCTCCACCACTTGCCTGCTGTGTGACCATGGGCAAGTCGCTTAAGTTCTCTGTGCCTCAGTTTCCTTAACTGTATAATGGGGATTCAAGACCTGTTCTCCCTCCTTCTTAATAATCAATAATAATGTTGGCATTTAGACTGTGACTCCTGTGAGTCCCATGAGGGATGGGGACGGTGCCCCACCTGATTAATTTAAGAAGGCTGGAGGGCAGAATAAAGGTTTTAAAGGTAAGAGGAAGTAGGATTTCAAATAATGTAACACTGCAGTGGACAATGGGGTGACCTCAGCCCCAGACCAACCAGCCTGCCAGTGGCCTCTCTCAGATCTCCACCCAGTACATGCCAGCTGCTGTCTATTCTTTCGAGCCGTACGGCTGCGAACATTTCCTTAGTCTTAGCGGGCTGACTGAGGCCCTCCTCGTTGCTAATCTGATCCTGCCATCTGATGCTGACTGTGGGGACTCCAGGGAAGTCACTGGGGAGAGGGATTTTTCCCTTGGAACCAAAGTTTTTGCAGATTGTGATACCAAGAGGCCAGCTTGGAAAAAGATGGGCTCTATGTAGTATGTTCACAAATGTGAGAGGTAGCTCTGATCACGGGTCAGTCATTTTCATCTCTCTTCCCTTGCCATGGGGATTTTTTAATGGTATTTGATAGTAATAATAATAATGATGGTATTTCTTATGCACTTACTATGTGCCAAGCACTGTTCTAAGCACTGGGGTAGATACAAGGCAATCAGGTTGAACACAGTCCCTGTCCCACATGGGGCTCACAGTCTCAATCCCCATTTTACAGATGAGGTAACTGAGCCACAGAGAAGTGAAACTACTTGCCCAAGGTCACACAGCAGGCAAGTGGAAGATCTGGGATTAGAACCCACGACCTCTGAGTCCCATGCCCGTGCTCTTGCCCCTAAGCCATGCTGCTTCTCTATATTACTTTCTCTATTAATTCCTACATAATAATAATAAATAATGATGGCATTTGTTAAGTGCTTACTATGTGCAAAGCACTGTTCTAAGTGCTGGAGGGATACAAGGTGATCAGGTTGTCTCACGTGGGGCTCACAGTCTGCATCCCCATTTTACAGATGAGGGAACTGAGGACCAGAGAAGCTAAGTGACTTGCCCAAAGTCACACAGCTGACAATTGGCAGAGCCGGGATTTGAACCCATGATCTCTGATTCCAAAGCCTGTGCTCTTTCCACAGAACCATGCTGCTTCTCTGTGCTACATATGCAGCAGTAACTCTAATGAATCAAAACATTCTTATCTACAGTGAAGATTGTATACTGTAAGCTCATTGTGGTCATGTTTACCAACACTATTCTTTTTTATTATCATTATTATTATTGTTATTACTTTCCTAGTGCTTCGTGCTCTGCATACAGTATTTGTTAAGTGCTTACTGTGTGTCAAAGACTGTACTAAGCGCTAGTATATGTACAAGTTCATAAGGTGAGACACAATACCCGTCCTACATGGGATTTACAGTCTAAGTAGGAGAGAGAATGGGATTTGAATCCCCATTTTACAGTTGAGGAAACTGAGGCACAGAGGAGTTACGAGACTTGCCCAGGTCATGCAGCAAGAAATTGGCAGAGCTGGGATTAGAACCCAGGTCTTCTGACACCCAGGCCCATGCTCTTTCCTCTAGGCCATGCTGCTTTCCTATATTACTTTCTCTATTAATACCTACATATGCAGCAGTAGCTCTAATGAATCAAAATGTTATCTATAATGTAGATTGTAGACTGTAAGCTCTCTGTGGACAGGGATCGTGTCTACCAATGCTATTGTGTGTTTTTATCATTATAATAATAATAATATTTATTATTATTATCATTATTATTATTATTATTGTTATTGTATTTGTTAAGCACTTACTTTGTGCCAGCCACTGTTCTAAGCGCTGGGGTGAATACAAGCAAATCGGTTGGACACAGTCCCTGCCCCACATGGGGCTCACAGCCTCAATCCCCATTTTACAGATGAAGCAGCTGAGGCCCAGAGACATGAAGTGACTTGCCCAAGGTCACAGATCAGACAAGTGAGGGAACCAGGATTAGAACTCATGACCTTCTGACTCCCAGGCTTGTGCTCTAGCCACTATGCCATGCTGCTTCTCTATTATTACTCATTATTACTACTATTATTAGTTTCCCTAGTGCTTAGTGCAGTGCTCTGAAAATAGTAAGCGCCCAATAAACACAATTGAATGAATAACTACCATTGATAATACTGGAAATAGAAGGTCACTCTCACAGAAGAGGAAATACATTTTTGCAAAGAACTTGGACACTGTTAAAGCCCCTAGGCAGAGTTTTGTCTTCAACAATGTTGCTTCCACTCTAGCTATCTTTTATCTTTTACTGAGCCCTGTACTAAGCACTTGGGAGAGTGCAATAGAGGTAAAAGTCAGTCAGTTGTACTCATTGAGCACTTCTTGTGTGCAAAGCACTGAACAAGTGCTTGGGAGAGTGCAATATAACAGACACATTCTCTGCCCACAACGAGCTCACAGTCTAGAAGGGGAGACAGACATTAATATTAATAAAATTACAGCTATATACATAAGTGTTGTGGGTCTGGGAAGGGAGATGAATAAAGGGAGCAAGTCAGGGTGACACAGAAGGATACCCTCAAGACCTTACAATCTAATAGGGGAGATAAAGAATAAATATCTGTGAAGGTGAGACAGAGAATGGAAAGAATGGACTGTAGCTGAGCAAAATAGTAGAGTAGGTAAATCAGTATACAGCAAAGTCAGCAGGGATATGTCTCTCTTCCTGCCAATTCTGCGTTAGCGGGTGCATCATTTTTCCCAATCCGTTACCCAACAACTGGTTACCTCGCCCAAGGAGGCTGCCTGCAGGTAAGGAAGTGAGAGGAGATGAACTAAATCCATTTTCAGGCCAACAAGCTCTTGCAAAGGAGACAGGGGAAATACAAACATGGTGATTTATTAGGTGAATCACTGCTAACGCTTGGGATAAATTTAGTTCTATTTTGCGCACAAGGAGTTCCCACCCAGGGCTGAAACCTCAGTGTAGAATTGAGCTTCAAGTGTGCTATTTTTCTCCCTCAGAAGTTTCCATCATTGGGTGCAGGCTCTCGCCAATTAAAATGGCCTTCTCTGTGCTTGCCTTCACAACCATTCAATTATGATCTAGGAATGATGCCATTTCTGAGAATCTTTACCCGGCTATATGAAATGAAAAGGAAGCTAGAATTTGCCGGAACTTCGGAAAAAGCAATCGCCTAAGGGAGAGATCCACCGTGTATCACTGACTAAAACTTAGTTAAAAAAAAGAACATATTAAAAACTTCAAACCTCGAACCTGCCTTCCCCTTCCTCAACAACTTTACCACCGCTGTGAATCAAACGCCATTTCTGAGAAATTGGTCCGTGTGCTCCAACTCCGCTGGCTTCTTTAAACTACTTTTGACTGCTGCTTTGACACTGCTACTTGAGAATTTTCCGGTTCCACTTGAATTTCTGGGCAACGATTTATGTGTTTTAGATTTCAAACAGTAGGCCATCTTAAACTGTCCTTTCTTTCACAAAATGCCCCTAGCCTTCCTCTCTGCTAATGGAAGACGCTCAGACTTTTCCCTGAGAGACCCTCCTCACAAACAATGGGCTTTTTGCCAATAGAAAGGTCAGTCAGTGCCCAAGTAAGAAGCATAAAGAGAAGCAGCCTGGGAGTCAGAAGGTCATGAGTTCTGATCCTGGCTCTGCCACTTGTCTGCTCTGTGGCCTTGGGCAAGTCACTTAACTTCTCTGTGCCTCAGTTACCTCATCTGTAAAATAGGGATTAAGACTGTGACCCTCAAGTGGAACAGGGACTGTGCCCAACCCAATTTGCTTGTATCCACACCAGCATTTAGTAGAGTGCCTGCTATATAGTAAGAGCTTAAGAAATACCACAGTTATCATTATTAATATTATTAAGTGAAAGATTGACTGACCAGAGCAGTGTGCCTAGTGGACAGAGCACAGGCCTTGAAATCAGAAGGACCTGGGTTCTAATTCCATTTTCTGTTGTGTGACCTTGGGCAAGTCACTTCACTTCTCTGTGCCTCAGTTCTTCTGTAAAATGGGAATTAAAACTGTGAACCCCTTGTGGTCATGGACTGTGTCCAACCTGATTTGCTTGTATCTACTTCAGCGGCTGGCACATAGTAAGCACTTAAATAGCATAAAAAAAAAATGAGGGAGAGACTTAGACCTGCCAGAGTTCTGTTAGTAGTGTTGAGTGGTCCATCCCTCACCATGGGGGTGGGGGGTCCACAAGGGTAGCCATCACCCAGTTCTTCCGAGTGCCCTGGAGGCCACTGGCAGAGCCAGATTCCCGGGCTCAATGGACCATGGGGCTGACCCCCAAAATAGTGCTGCTTATATTCTTAAAGGAAATAAATAGTAAGTTTGATAGGACCTTTGATGGTACTAAAATTCCACGGAATCCACCGCTTCGTGGTGTGTGCGTGGAATAAAGAAATTTCCTTGTCGTCATTTGTCTTGTCCAATGCTGTCGAGTCATCTCCAACCCATAGCGACTCCATGGACACATCTCTTCCAGATTGTTCCACCTCAATCTGTGATCATTCTGGTAGTGTATCCATAGAGTTTTCTTGGTATAAATATGAAAGTGGCTTACCATTGCCACCTTCGTGCAGTCAACTTGAGTCTCCGCCCTCGACTCTCTCCCATACTGCTGCTGCCCAGCACAGGTGTGTTTTGACTTGTAGCAGATTGCTTTCCACTTGCTAGCCACTGACCAGCCTAGGAATGGACTCTCCTTCCCATAGCCAAGACTGGTAGAGTACTGGAAACTCTCCAGGTGTGACCCTGAGAAGGTTCAGTCATCATAGATTATGCCATAACTCCAGACAGATGTGGCATTTTTGTGTGATTCTATTGCACATGGACAAGAGTTTGGATCATGCAACCAAACGGCCCACCAATGCTCCAGGTACTAGCCAGGGAATACTGATCTTTCTAGTTCAGGAAACACTATTAGCAGTTCCACCTTCAAATTCACAAAGCTTCTGAGTCCAGAAAGGTTTCAAGCCAGTCCCAATTCCCATGTTTACCCCAGGTTAATGGAATATTTTCTTGAGCTTTTTTTCAATTAATCAATGGTGTTTATTGAGCATCTACTGTATGCTGAGCACTGTACTAAATGCCTTGGAGAGTGTGATAAAGATAAAAGGCACCATTCCTGCCCTCAAGATCTGGCAATCTAACTAAGGAGACACCTGGGAAGGGACCATTGGTGGATATAGTGGGAAAAGGCCAGAGAAGAGCCCAACATAACTCAAACTGCAAGGAAACAGTAGAATGTCCAGGTCACGAAAACTAAGAGGCGAAAGGCAACAGTCAGGTGGGCTTTCCTTCTGCTGGAGGGCTACTCTAAGCAAAATATGGAACTGGAGAACAGAGGATCGATTAATCCACTAGGCCACTCTCCTTATAGAATGTTATTCTTGGAGCAAGCTAAGACATGCTAGTCCCAACTGACTTTTATATGGTGCCCCAGAAAGGCAAAAAAGGTAGAATGTACTGGACATATTGGGTTGCTTTAAACAGCTGAGGGTGCTGGCTAACCCTGCCAGGAAGGCAGAAGACTAATTTTTAAAAAAAAATTAATGGTGCTTATTAAGCACCTACTGTGTGTAGGTGCTGTACTAAGCTCTGGGGTAGATGCAAGATAATCTGGTTGAACATAGTCCCTACCCACATAAAATCAGTCTTAATCCCAACTTTACAGATGAGATGACTGAGGCACAGAGCTGTTAATAATAATAATAATGTTGGTATTTGTTAAGTGCTTACTATATGCCAAGCACTGTTCTAAGCACTGGGGAGGAACAAGGTATTCAAGGTTGTCCCACATGGGGCTCACAATCTTAATCCCCATTTTACAGATGAGGAAACTGAGGCCCAGAGAAGTTAAGTGACTTGCCCAAAGTCACACAGCTAACAACCGTGATTAAAACCCATGACCTCTGACTCCCAAGCCCATGCTCTTCCTACTGAGCCACACTGCTTCACTGTTTGCCCAAGGTCAAAGAGCAGGCAATGAGTGGAGCCAGGATTAGAACCCAGAGCCTCTACTCTCAGGCCCGTGCTTTTTCCACTACGCCATACTGCTTGTCACTTCATAGATGCATGTGGAGGATGGGTGGAGGAGAAGCGCATTTCTGAACCCCCGATCAAGGTTTGGTATTTAATCCCGAAGCGACCCACTTTTCAACAGCCTGTGTGTGGATAATCCTTCTCCCCCTTCCTCTGTCTCTTCTTCTTCCTCATCCACCTCCTTTTCCTCCTCTTCCTCCTTGCCCCCCTCCCTTGTGCAGCCTGGATTTTGGACTTCAACTATCTCTGGGGCTTCTACCAGAGAATGGGCAGGAGAAGGAAAAGGCAGGAAAAGGAAAACTCAAAACCGCCCATGTCTCGCTTCCTTCCCATCCAATAGTTTGGTGGGGTTGAAATTCAAACTCCAAAAAAGCTCAGTTTCAGTCACGTGGATTTTCTTTACCTCCAGTCCTTTTCCTCTGTGAGCACAGAGATCAGACACTTGGCTGTAGTTAGGAAAGGAGTTCATCTCTTTCAAGGAATCTTGGTTTTATCCTTGTATAAAGGGCTATCCTTTGCTGAAAGCCAAAAGACTTTGCCACCAACGATCCCACAGACTCAGAGTGTTATTGTGGGCAGGGAACATGTCTACCAACTCTTTTTTTGGTGTTTTTTCATGGTATTTGTTAAACACTATGTGTCAGGCACTGTTCTAAGAGCTGGAGTAGACTCAAATTAATCAGGCCAGATACAGTGCCTGTCCCACAGCTCACAATCTTAAGTCTTGTACTCTCCCAAATGCCTCGTACAGCACTCTGCACACAGTAAGTGCTCAACAAATATGATTGACTGAAGCAAACTACCTCTATCTGATGGTTCATCTCTGCTCTTGTGATGGAAGGATGAATTGCTACTCTATAACCACTGGAAATTTGAGAACTGTCCTAAAAAGCAGTGGATGATTCCCACACGGTTCCCAAGGTATACAAAGACATCCTGCTCCTCCCTTCTGGGGAGATGATGATGATGATGATGGCATCTGTTAAGCACATACTATGTAAAAAGCACTGTTTTAAGCACTGGGGGGATACAAGGTGATCAAGTTGTCCCATGTGGGGCTCGCA
Source organism: Tachyglossus aculeatus (assembly GCF_015852505.1). Lineage (NCBI taxonomy): Eukaryota > Metazoa > Chordata > Mammalia > Monotremata > Tachyglossidae > Tachyglossus > Tachyglossus aculeatus. The sequence continues at coordinate 67,431,223 of NC_052069.1, read as the reverse complement.
GTCTTAATCCCCATTTTACAGATGAGGTAACTGAGCCTCAGAGAATCAATCAATCAATCGTATTTATTGAGCGCTTACTGTGTGCAGAGCACTGTACTAAGCGCTTGGGAAGTACAAGTTGGCAACATATAGAGACAGTCCGTACCAAACAGTGGGCTCACAGTCTAGAAGGGGGAGACAGAGAACAAAACCAAACATATTAACAAAATAAAATAAATAGAATAGATATGTACAAGTAAAATAAATAAAAGAGAAGTTAAGTGACTTGTCCAAGGTCACACGGCAGACATGTGGCAGAGCCGGGATTCAAACCCATGACCTCTGACTCCAAAGCCCATGCTCTTTCCACTGAGCCATGCTGCTTCTCTGAGATGACTCCTAATTACTAGCAATCATAATTATAATCAGTCAATTGTATTTACTGAGTGCTTACTGTGTGCAGAGCACTGTACTAAGCACTTGGGAGAGTAAAATACAACCGAGTGGGTAGACTCGCTCCCTGCCCACAAGGAGTAGCAGTGTTCCCTAGTGGAAAGAGCACAGGCTTGGGAGTCAGAGGATGTGGGTTCTAATCCCAGCTCTGCCCCATGTCTGCTGCATGACCTTGGTCAAGTCACTTAACTTTTCTGTACCTCAGTTACCTCGTCTGTAAAATGGGGATCAAAACTCTGAGCTCCATGTGGGACAAGGGCTGTGTCCAACCTAATTACCTTGTATCTGCCCCAGTGCTTAGAACAGTGCTTGGCACATAGTAAGCACTTAACAAATGCTACAATTATTGTTATTATTAAGGATTTTATGGAGGAACTTATAGTCTACAGGGGGAACTGTCCCCCTTTGTAATTGCCCAAGCCCTTTTCTGCTCTGCTTTTAAGGTTGGCCGTTAAATAAAAACTATGGTTTATACCTACCCGCATGTGCAAATCCAATCACATACGTAAACATCACAAAATATAAAGATTCTTCAACAGAATAATGAAGGCATTTTTTGATTTCCAAGGAATGGTGGGAAATATTGAAAGAGGTTAATGCAGCTCCAAGACAGACACCATTTAAGCCTTTGACTCTTTGAATAGAAGCCCTGCCAACTGCAGCAGAGAGCTATGCCAGTTTTCTTTCTGGGACCTCCAGGAAAGAATTTTGGAAGATAAATCATCCAATCTGATTGATTTTTCAGGCCTTGAATAAGAAGAGTGTCTTATTGATGCTTTCTGAAAATCAAAGACACCATTTGCAGAGTAGGAAGATAATATTTCATGGCACAGGCTTTGTGGTTTTGAATTACAGAAGAAAATTTAATTTACCGAAAGCCAAAAAATTTAGTTGAATCATTTTCTGGCTTTGAGTCAAAATTCATCTTGACTTCTATTTTGCTACTTTCTATATAATTACTGCTTTGTATAGAATGCTGCCAGTAAATGAATACAGTCCAGAAGAAAATCTACAGACTATTTTCTAAATAAGGCTATGGATGTGTTTTGAGTAGTTTAAAGAATGAACCCTGACAGATAATATTTTGGAAGTAGTTTCAAACCACCCATCGAAGAAATCAGATGAGCCATAGGATTATTAAAACAAGTTTAAAGGATTTGATTACAGCAACTCTGAACTCTCCGATTATCCACTTGCACTCACTTGTCGGCTGACTGACTCCAAAGTGCTTCTTAAAAGCCTGAAATAACGCAGAAATCCACCTAATTGTTTAACACTATAGTTTTCTTAGGGTTGAGTGTATGTGTGTGGTGGGGAGATACATTCCGAGTGTTCCCTGGCAAGTTAATGTCCTGACCATGAATTTTCAAAGTCTTCATGAATGTTATACTAGACTGCACTGATCTTACCCCAGCTTTAATCTTGGCATTCCTCATATAGTCAGTAGTCATAACTCCCCAAAACAAATTGCACATCTTATAAAAATGCTTTCTCTTTTTTTTTTTTTTTAAAAGTCACACCTGACTACTTTTTGGCATAATTTACAGATGTCACTGGGGAATGAAATACAGTAGTTGTTCTAATTGTGGACATTGTTGAGAAAGACATTAATATAATGAAAAATGAAAGTAATACCTTCTTGGGTTTACATGACTGCTACCTTCATTCTGCTTTTGCAGCCCCCTTCTCCCTCCCCTGTGAAATAGGAAGAAAGCCATGCAGTTTACAAGTAGAGAAACTGAGGCACGGTCTTTCTAGTCTTGTTGCCCACCAAGCTAGGAGTTGAGCCAATGTGCTACCTATTGGTCCACATTTTTTCCTCAGGTAGAAGTCTCATGCAAGAAGAAGAATTTCTCTCACGTCACGGAAAATGTTTTCTTTCCCAAGAGCATCCCAAATTCAAGTTAAATATGGAACATGAGTGGTTTCCCCAAGATCATGCAGGACTCTGAGATACACTTTATTTTGACTGGTTCTTTGTGACATTCCAATTTTTGTGGTGTTTTGGAAAGACTGAGATCAACTGAAATTCTGACAGTTAAATCTCCATGGTGTTCTCTGAGAGTCAAAGCAGACCGTGTGTCACATTGACGAGGCACGCATATGTCACTCAATTTAGATAATTCTGTTATTCTAATCCCACTTTTCAGATCCTGATTCCACGGAGCTCCCGTAGCCACCAGCCCCACTTCCGTCACGCGGGACGTCGGCAGCCAATTTGGGAATAGACTCCAGCTTTCCCGGTTCCCAGCACAGTGCCTGCGTATCCCCTTCTTGGAGGGGAGTTTTCTGTCTACTATCCGGAGATTCTACAGCAAGGACAGCCACCTCTGGAACAGGAAGCAATATGCCATCTAGTGGGTAGGGCACAGGCCTGGGTGTCAGAAGGACCTGGGTTCTAATCCCGGTTCCGCCACCTGACTGCCGTGTGACCTTGGGCAAGCCACATAACTTCTCTACCTCAGTTACACCATCTGTAAAATGGGGATAAAGACTGTGAGACCTACATGGGACATGGACTACGTCCAATCTATCTTTTTTCTACCCAGCGCTTAGTTCAGTGCCTGGCATAAACACTTAACAAGTACCATAAAAAAACAAACAAATACAAAAGAACAACAACAGGATCAGGAACAATGAACAACTGCATTGAAGCATTCTGGGGCTAGGAGTGGGTAGAAGTCAGCTCCATATCAGACATTTTTACAAAACCAGGGACTTGGAAAGGGGTTTGTGGGGCTCGGGGGGACTGTGGAGGCTAAACGCTGTCAGGGTCTTCAATCCTTCTGGTCTTCAATCCTGCTGGAGATTGAGTGACACTGCTCGGGGGCTGGCTGCCTGGAGGCTCAGCCTTGGCTAATTCCACTGGCCCAAAGCCCACGCTTGCTGCTCCCAGAATCTGCTCTGGTCCACCTTACCCTCAGAAAGTTTAGTGCTCTCCCTGACTCGCTTCAGGAGACAGACCAATGCAACTCCTCCCAGATGAGCCAGAAGTCCCAAAGGGTGACGGTGACACCATTAAGAGAAACGGCATGGCCTAGCGGATAGAGCACAGAGCTGGGAGTCGTAAGGATCTGGCTTCCGATCCTGTCTTTGCCAGTTGTCTGCTATGTGACCTTGGGCAAGCCACTTCACTTCTCTGTGCCTCAGTTACCTCATCTGTAAAGTGGGAAATAAGACTGTGAGCCCTAAGAGGGACAGGAACTGTGTCCAACCCAATTTGCTTGCGTCCACCCCAGCGCTTAGAACAGTGCCTGGCACATGGTATGCTAACAAATACCATAATTATTATCAGTATTAGTCATTATCGCACCATGGGAACAGGCAGACATTCCACAGACTACTTCACAGACCCCAGCGAGTCAACTCTGAGGTTCCAACAAAGCAGTTACTGAAATGCTGACAACAATAATTGGGATATTTGTACTATGTGCCAAGCATGGTACTTAATCTCCATGATTGGATAAAATACCATCATGTCAGCCTCAACCCCTGTCTCCAATAGGGTCTAAGGGTTTTAATTCCCACTTTACAGATGATGAAATTGTTAATAGAGGGGGTCGGTTTCACCTTGCTCCTATCAGTTCAAACTCAAACTTAGTCAATGGGCAACTCAAGCTAACTGACTGGCCCCCATTTGTCTGTCTCAGCTATAATAATAATAATAATAATAATAATAATGGCATTTATTAAGCACTTACTATGTGCAAAGCAATGTTCTAAGCGCTGGGGAGGTTACAAGGTGATCAGGTTGTCCCACAGGGGGCTCACAGTCTTCATCCCCATTTTACAGATGGGGTAATAACTGAGGTACAGAAAAGTGAAGTGACTTGCCCGAAGTCACATAGCTGACAATTGGCAGAGCCAGGATTTGAACCCATGACCTCTGACTCCAAAGCCCGGGCTGTTTCCACTGAGCCACCCTGCTTCTCTAAGCAATGAGTTGTTGATGTCAGTAGGTTGCCTTGGGGACCTGGACTATGTATCACCCACAAAGTTGCCACAGTGGTTAACCTTACGTGTTGGGAAGCCATAGCAAAGAGACCAAAAAATGAGCAGGCAAAGAGAAAACTGACCACCCAGTTTCCTCTTTGCCCTTCCAAATGATACAAGGCATACACTTGTTCAACACTCTTCCTCTCCTCCCCCACCCCTCCCTACATACACACACATTTATTCTGAGTGTACAACTCAATTTAAGGGTAATTTCCATTCTTCTCCAGTCAACTTCACAAAGTGAAACCAACAATTTTGCCCACCAGGACCAGTCTATTCAGCACAGCATCCAAAACAATCATTTTCTGCTACTAACCCACCCGCCCCCTGGGCAAAAAAACCCCCCCAAACCAACAACAAAAAAACGAACCCAATCTGAAAGGTTGAATACTGGTTTGAAACCATTAACTAAATAGGGTGGGTGAAAAAGTGAGGTAAGCTTCACAGCTTAAAGGAAGAGTTACATGCTGATAATGTTTCTAAGGTTAACTAGCTGTATATATATGCATTTTTTTATAAACATGCTTGAAGATGTAATAACATGCTAGTACAATTACTGATCTATGGCCAGAGGACCACTTTACTCAGGGGTTGTAATTAGTGTTTCTGACATACTAGATCATTTATTTTATGTGTTCCTCCCTGTGAGCACTGAGTGTGTAATTTGTATCTAGGTGCATTATTCTCTATCAATCAATAGTTAACATGCAGAAAAGAAGCTGCTACTTGTACTAAGTCTATTTGCAAATGTTTCTATGTTGACTGTTTAATACTCCAACGAATACTGTACTGTACACTGCTACTGACTGTACAAAGGCACTGTGCTGAGGTACTGTACAAAGAGGTCTCTCTTTTCCTTACATACTGTTCAAGTAAATTGTTCTTCCTAGGAGCTTCAGTTTATCATCTGGAAACTGGGCCAATCTTCATTTTAACAGTAAATTACAGTGCTAGTCCAAAAGGATAGCACCACAGCTTCTAACTCTGGTCTCTCTTATGATGCCAAGGGTACCTCCACCGTAGGCAGGGAATGTGCCTGTTTATTGTAGTATTGAGCTCACCCAAGAGCTTAGTATAGTGCTCTGCATACAGTAAGCGCTCAAATACATTTGAATGAATGCACCTATTGTATGAGGATTTTAAAGAAACTTTTCCCAAATGCACAGCCTCCAGTGCTTGGCCTAACAGCACTAGTGAAAGTATCTTGAAAGAGTCAACAGCCCTTACTTCGAAGATGGCAGATGCTCTCACACTGTGATAAGCATAACAGACTATTGGGCAAAAAGTACACTTAGCATTGACAATAAAAAGGTATCGAACTCCTTCTCTAAGGAGCTCAATACCCCCTGACTAGACCCTCATTTCCTCTTCTCCCACTCCCTCCTGCATCACTCTTGCACTAGAATTTCCTCCCTTTATTCACCCCTCCCTCAGCCCCACGGTTAATAATAATAATGGCATTTATTAAGCACTTACTATGTGCAAAGCACTGTTCTAAGCGCTGGGGAGGTTACAGGGTGATCAGGTTGTCCCACGGGGGTCTCACAGTCTTAATCCCCATTTTACAGATGAGGTAACTGAGGCACAGAGAAGTTAAGTGACTTGCCCAAAGTCACACAGCTGACAATTGGCGGAGCTGGGATTCGAACCCCCGACCTCTGACTCCAAAGCCCGTGCTCCTTCCACTGGGCCACGCTGCTTCTCTACTTTATTTATTCATATTAATTTCTGTCTCCCCCGGCAAGACTGTAAGCTCAATATGGGCAGGGTACGAACCTCCCAACTCTATTACACTGTACTCTCCCAAGCATCTTGTACAGTGCTCTGCACACTGTGAGCGCTCAATAAATATGATTGAATGAATCAGCACTTAAAAGATACGATTGAGTCTCATGGTTGGTAGAGAGAGACCGCAGGAACCCAGGAGCCAGAAAACAGAGAGGAAAGGATGTCTTGTGGAAAAATACTTTTTGCCACCTCCCTTTGATCATCTCTCCCACCGTCCAGCTGGAAACTTTCTCCTGCAGCCTGCGACAGGGAGGGGAGGCAGGGAGGCAATAAGGGGAAGCAGGGAGGTAGGCATTCAATTCATTCAATCGTATTTATTGAGCACTTACTGTGTGCAGAGCACTGTGGCAGGGATAGAGAGGCAGGTAGGTAAGTAGGAAGGGTGCTAGGAACACAGGTAGGCAGAGAAGGAGATAGGGAGGGAGGCAAAGAGCGAAGTAGATAATGATAAAAATAATCATGATAGCATTTATTAAGCACTTACTTTGTGCAAAGCACTGTTCTAAGCGCTGGGGAGGTTAAAAGGTGATCAGTTTGTCCCACGGGGGGCTCACAGTCTTCATCCCCATTTTACAGATGAGGGAACTGAGGCCCAGAGAAGTGAAGTGACTTGCCCAAAGTCACACAGCTGGTAAGTGGCAGAGCCGGGATTTGAACCCATGACCTTGGTCTCCAAAGCCCGGGCTCTTTCCACTGAGCCACGCTGCTTCTAGGGAGAGAGGTGTGAGAAGAATGGAGGGAGGCTGGGTGGGAGGTAGAGAGGCAGGGAGGCAAAGGAAAATGGGTAGGTAAGGGAGGGAAGTGCGATGGGAGGGAGGGAAGGAAGGTAGGGAAGCAGGTAGGCAAGGAGGGAAGCAGGAAGGTAGGCAGGAAGGTATGGAGATAGGGTGAGAGGTAGGTAGGGAAGCAGGTAAGTAATAATAATGATGGCATTTGTTAAGCATTTACTATGTGCAAAGCACTGTTCTAAGCACTGGCGGGGGATACAAGGTGATCAGGTTGTCCCACGTGGGGCTCACAATATTCATCCCCATTTTACAGATGAGGTAACTGAGGTTCAGAGAATAATAATAACAATAATAATGATGATATTAAGCGCTTACTATGTGCAGAGCACTTTTCTAAGCACTGGGGAGGGATACAAGGTGATCAGCTTGTCCCACGTGGGGCTCACAGTCTTCATCCCCATTTTACAGGTGAGGTAACTGAGGCACAGAGAAGTTAAGTGACATGCCCAAGGTCACACAGCAAACACGGGGCAGAGCGGGATTCGAACCCATTACCTCCGACTCTGAAACCCGTGCTCTTTCCACTGAGCCTCGCTGCTTAAGGAAGAAGGTGGGGAGGCAAGGAAGGTGGGGAGGTATGGAGATAGGGAGGCAGGGTGAGAGGTAGGTAGGGAAGCAGGTAAGCAGGAGGGGAAGCAGGCCGGGAGGCAAGGAAGCCAGGGAGGGAAGCAGCATGGCCTAGTGACAAGAGAACGGGCTTGGGAGTCGGAGGTCATGGGTTCAAATCCCGGCTCCACCACTTGTCAGTGGTGTGACTGTGGGCAAGTCACTTCACTTCTCTGGGCCTCAGTTGTCTCATGTGTAAAATGGGGATTAAGACTGTGAGCCCCACATGGGACAAGCTGATCACCCTGTATCTACTCCAGCACTTAGAGCAGTGCCCTGCACATACTAAGCACTTAATACATACGATTAAAGAAGCAGCGTGGCTCAGTGGAAAGAGCCCGGGCTTTGGAGCCCGAGGTCTTGGGTTCAAATCCTGCCCCTGCCGCTTGTCAGCTGTGTGACTTTGGGCAAGTCACTTAACTTCTTTATGCCTCAGTTCCCTCAAATGGGGGTTAAGACTGTGAGCCCCACATGGGACAACCTGATCACCTTGTATCTACTCCGGCGCTTACAGCAGTGCCCTGCACAGAGTAAGCGCTTAATAAATGCCGTTATTATTATTATTTAAAAAAAGCAGGCAGGTAAGCAGGGAGGTGGAGAGATAGGGAGGGAGGGAAGCAGGCAGGGAGGCAGGGCATGGGCATCCCTCGTTCCCCAGCTGGCAGGGCCCCCCGACCGAGCCGACGGCTTACCAGGAGAGTGCAGCTGAGAGAGGCGTGCATTGCCATCTTCGGGGTGGGGGGCAGGAGGTCGGCCGGCCAACAGACGGAGGGAAGGAGGGACAGAGGGAGAGAGAGAGCGGTCCTGTGCCCGGGCGTCGGCGGCTGGCACGGCCCCCGGGCACCGAGGGAGCCTTGTTATATAGCGGGCCCGCCCGGGCCCACAGGAAGGCGGGGGGGTGGGGGGTGGGGGTTGCCGGCCCTGCCCAGGCCCTGCCCAGCCTCTGCCCGGGCCCCAACCTGGGGGGGGGGGGGGAGCCCTCCTCTCGGACCCCCCGCCACCCAGCCCTCCCTTAACCCTTTGGGGGCCAGCGCCGGGGAGGAGGGGGCGGAGGCACCGCCTGCGCCGGGAAACCCAATGGCTGGGCTTGTCTGGGACTGGGTGTTGGGGGGCGGGGACGGGGGAATCTCCTCTGATGGTCTCTGTCTTTCTGTTTCTGTCTGTCTCTCTTTTTCTCTGTCTCCTCTCTGTTTGTCTCAGCCTCTCTCCTTTCTCTCCTCTCTCTACTCTCTGCCTGTCTTTCTTTTTTTTTCTTTTTCTCTCTCTCCTCAGTCTCTCTCCCTCTGTTTCTGTCTCAGCCTCTCTCCTTTCTCTCCTCTCTCTCTGTTTCTGTCTGTCTCTTTCTTTCTCTGTATCTCTCCTCTGTTTCTGTCTCAGCCACCCTACTTTCTCTCCTCTCTCTGTCTCTCTCTCTTTCTGTCTTTTCTCTGTCTCTCTCCTCTGTCTCTCCCTCTGCTTCTGTCTCAGCCTCTCTCCTTTCTCTCCTCTCTCTCTTTTTCTGTCTGTTTCTCTGTCTCTCTCCTCTGTCTCTCCCTGTTTCTGTCTCAGCCTCTCTCCTTTCTCTCTTCACTCTCTGTTTGTCAGTCTTTCCCCTCTCTCTTTGTCTCTCTCCTGTCTTTCTGTCCCTCTCTTTTTCTGTCTTTTTCTCTGTCTCTCTCCTCTGTTTCTGTCTCAGCCTCTCTCCTTTCTCTCCACGCTCTCTGTTTTTGTCTGTCTGTCTCTCCCCTGTCTCTGTCTCTTTCTCCTCTGCCTGTCTCTGTCTCTTTCTCTCTCCCCTATCTCTCTCCTCTCTCTCTCTGTTTCTGTCTCTCCTCTGGTTCTCTCTCCTCTCTCTGACTGTCTCTGTCTCTCTGTTTTTGTCTCCTCTCTCCCTGTCTCTCTCTGTCTTTCTCCTCTCCATCTGTCTCTCTCTTTTTCTGTCTTTTCCTCTGTCTCTCTCCTATCTCTCCTCTGTCTCTCTATTTCTGTCTCAGCCTCCCTCCTTTCTCTCTGTTTCTGTCTCTCCTCTATCTCTGTCTCTGTCTCTCTCTCCTCTCTGTCTCTCCACCTCTCTCTCCCTCCTCTGTCTCTCTCTCCTCTCTCTGTCTCTCTCTGTGTCTTTCTCCCTCCTCTATCTCTCTTTCTCCTATCTCTGTCTCTCTCTGTCTCTTTCTCTCTCCTCTGTCTGTTTCTCTCCTCTCTCTGTCTCTCCTCTGTCTCTCCATCCGTCTCTTTCTCTGTCTCTTTCTCCCTCCTCTGTCTCTGTCTCTCCTCTCTTTCTCTCTGTCTCTGTCTCTCTCCTCTGTCTCACTCTGTCCCCGTCTCTCTCTCCTCTGTCTCTCTCCCTCTCTGTCCCATCCAATGTCTCTGTCTCATTCATTCATTGTCATATTAAGTACTTACTGTGTGCAGAGCACTGCACTAAGCGCTTTGGAGAGGACAATGCAACAATAAACAGACACGGCTCACCAAGGGCTCCCGCACAGTCTAGGCCAACTCAGGCTGCTGGGGCTATCGAAACTGTCAGGCGCAGCAAGGTCATGATCGGTGACCCCTGGCAGATGCTGCTTCTGAGCGCTTAGTGTATTCCCTAGGGAAAGAGCCAAAGCTCAGATTCCCATCCAGACCTTGGCCTGCCCTGATCAATCAATCCAATCAGTCAATCAATCAATCATATTTATGGAGCCCTTACTGTGTGCAAGGCACTGTACTTGGTGCCTTGGGAGAGTACAATACAACAGAGTTGGGAGACTCTAGACTGTAAGCTTGTGGTGGGAAGGGAATATGTCTGTTTAATTGCTGTATTGTACTCTCCCAAGCCCTTAGTAATAATTATAATGATGATGGTATTTGTTAAGCACTTACTATGTGTCCAGCACTGTTCTAAGTGCTGGGGTAGGTTTAAACTGACCAGGTCGGACACAGTACAGCGCTCTGCACACAGTAAACATTCAATTGGCGAACTGACCAAGACACGTTCCTACGTTCCCACAACGGGCTTTCAGTCTGCTCACACATATCTACTCCCTTTCAATCAGTCGATTGTCTTCATTCATTACTTACTCTGAGCAGAGCCTGGAGAAGGGGGGGAGATGTAGATTTGGGTGTCATCAGCGTAGAGATGATAGTTGAAGCCGTGGGAGCGAATGAGTTCACCAAGGGAGTGAGTGTAGAAAGAGAACAGAAGAGGACCAAGAACTGACCCTTGAGGAATCCCTACAGTAAGGGGATGGGAGGGGGAAGAGAAGCCCGCAAAGGAGACTGAGGGATACATCCATGCTCTGTGTCCTGTTTTCTTCTCAGTTTGTACTTACTCCTCTCGTTCATGCCTTCCCTCCTGCTTGGAACTCCCTTTCCTTTCACATCTGGCAGACCACCCCTCTCCCCATCTTTCTGAAATCACATCTCCTCCTGGAGGCCTTCCTTGATTAAACCATTCTTCTGTCCACCCTGTTCTCCCTCCTTCTGACATTCCACTACTTCTTCATCACCTATGCCCGGAGACTCAGCCTCTTCCCCCTCAACTTCATCAATTTATGCCTATACTTTTTTTTTACTGAGAAGCAGAATGGCTCAGTGGAAAGAGCTTGGGCTTGGGAATCAGAGGTCATGGGTTCAAATTCTAGCTCTGCCGCTTGTCAGCTGTGTGACTTTGGGCAAGTCACAACTTCTCTATGCCTCAGTTACCTCATCTGTAAAATGGGGATTAAGACTGTGAGCCCCACGTGGACAACCTGATCACCAGTGCTTAGAAAAGTGCTTTGCACACAGTAAGTGCTTAACAAATGCCATCATTATTATTATTACTTTTCTACCTGTAGCTTATTTTAGTGTGTCGCCCCACCTAGATTGTAAACTCAGTGAGAACTCTGATCAGGTCTCCTAACTCTGCTCTTCCAAGAGATTGTATCTACCCCAGGGCTTAGTAAGCCTGACATATAGTAAGCGCTTAACAAGTACCATTAAAAATTTTCTTTGAATATTGCTATGGAAAAATTGTTTCTACTGATAATGCAGTTTTCAGGAACCAATTGAGAAATAAACATAAGGACTTCCTTTAGCATTAATTCTGCCATATTTATTGAGTGCTTACTGTGTGCAGAGCACTGTACTAAGCACTGTGAGCCCCACGTGGGACAACCTGATTACTTTGTATCCCCCAAGCGCTTAGAACAGTGCTTTGCACATAGAAAGTGCTTAACAAATACCATTATTATTATTATTTGGAAAGTAAAATTTAGCAACAAAAAGAGACAATTCCTACCCAATGGTCTTATAGTCTAGCACTTAGTCCACTGTGCTAAATAGGTGTTTCTTCTCTAATCCCCATCTCCCAGATCAGGTTGGCAGGGACCAGGTCTACCAACTCAGGCTAATATAGTGTACTCTCCCAACTGCTTAGTACGCTGTACTGCACACAGTATGTGCTCAGTAAATACCATTAACTGAAATGACGCCACCCTCAGCCATGTACAAATCCTAGTTTATTTCATGAATCCACTTTTCATTTTCTGCTTATGTTGGTTAATGGTTGAATCTATGATTTTCCTTTCATTCTCATTGTCTGCATGCTTAATAATAATAAGAAGAATAAGAATAATAATAGCATTATTAAGTGATTACTATGTGCAAAGCACTGTTCTAAGCGTTGGGGATCAAGTTGTCCCACGAGGGGCTCACAGTCTTAACCCCCCATTTTACAGATGAGGTAGCTGAGGCACAGAGAAGTTAAGTGACTTGCCCAAAGTCACACAGCTGACAATTAGCAGAGCTGATATTTGAACCCATGACCTCTGACTCCAAAGCCCGGGATCTTTCCACTGAGCCACGCTCTGCTATCTGTGGCTGACACTGGATTGTAAACTCCTTAAGGTCAAGGATTGGGTCTGGGTCCTTCTGCTCTCACTATTCCACCCCAAGTACCAAAAACTGTTTCCTGCACACAGTGGGAACCTAGTATCTTGCTCTGAACTTTGTGAACAATCGTTAAATCCGAATAATGATGATGCTCACTGGGGTACGTGTTAAGAATTTAGAGAAGCAGCGTGGCCTAATGGAAAGAGCATGGGCTGGGAGTCAGAGGACTTGGGCTCTAACCCAGGCTCCACCACTTTTAACTGTGTGACCTTGGCCATGTCACTTGACTTCTGTGCCTCAAGTTCTCTTACCTGAAAAATGGGGATTAAATTTTTACTCCCTCCTATTTAGAGAGCCCCATGTTTTGCAGGGACTCTCTCTGACCTGATTAACTTGTATCTATTCCAGTGCTTAGAATACTGCTTGGCACGTAGTAAGTGCTTAACGTATACCATAATTATTATCATTAAGAAGCAGCATAGCCTAGTGGATAGAGCACAGGCCTGGGAGTTAGGAGGACCTGGGTTCTAATCCCAGCTCTGCCACATGTCTGCTGTGTGACCTTGGGAGAGGACAATGCAACAATAAACAGACACGTCTCACTGAGGGCTCCTTTTTTTTGCAGATGAGGTAACTGAGGCCCAGAGAAATGAAGTGACTTGTCCAAGGTCACACAGATTATTAGTTTTCGGCAGTGCTCATGCTCATTGGTAGTCTCGCCATCAGCAGCAGCATTTTTTAACCCAAGGGCCACCTTCATGCTAACATCTTTCCTGCCCTGGTTCTGGAGGCCTAGTGGAAGAGCACAGGCCTGAGAACAGGCAGGCCTGAGTTCTAATCCCTGCTCCATCACTTAAGCACTGTGTGACTCTGGCCAAGTCACTTAACTTCTCAGTGCCTCAGTTTCCTCACCTGTACAAAATGGGGATTAGAGAAGCAGTTGGCTCAGTGGAAAGAGCACGGGCTTTGGAGTCAGAGGTCATGGGTTCAAGTCCTGGTTCCACCAATTGTCAGCTGTGTGACTTTGGGCAAGTCACTTAACTTCTCTGCGCCTCAGTTACCTCATCTGTTAAATGGGGATTAAGACTGCGAGCCCCCTGTGGGACAACCTGATCACCTTGTAACCTCCCTAGCGCTTAGAACTGTGCTTTGCACTTAGGAAGCACTTATTAAATGCCAACATCAGTATTATTATTATTATTACCTTGGGCAAGTCACTTCACTTCTCTGAGCCTCGGTTACATCATCTCTAAAATGGGGATTAAGATTGTGAGCTGGATGTAGGACAGGAACTGTGTCCAACCCTATTTGCTTGTATCCTCCCCAGAAGTTAGAGTGCCTGGCACTTAATAAGCTTTTAACAAATAGCACAATTATTATTATTATTGTTATTTTTACTTACTATGTACCAAGCATTATACTAAGAGCTGGGGTAGATAGGAGTTAATCAGATTGGATATAGTCCTGCCTCACAGTTGTGTCCACAGTCCAAGTAGGAGAGAGAAAAGGCATTGAGTCCTATCCCCGTTTTACAGATGAGTTGAGGCCCAGAGATGGAAAGTGAATTGCCCAAGGTCACACAGCAGGCAAGTGGCAGAGCTGTAATTCGATTTTCAGATTCTGATTCCCTCCTTCTAGACTGTGAGCCCATTGTGGGCAGGGATTGTCTCTATTTGTTGCTGAATTGTACTTCCCAAGTTCTTAATAGCACTTGAGAAGCGGCGTGGCTCAGTGGAAAGAGCACAGGCTTGGGAGTCAGAGGTCATGGGTTCTGATCCTGGCTCTGCCTCATGTCTGCTGTGTGACCTTGGGCAAGTCACTTATCTTCTCTAAGCCACAGTTAACTAATCTGGAAAATGGGGATTAAGACTGTGAGCCCCGTGTGGGACAACCTGATTACCTTGTATTGCCCCCAGTGCTTAGAAAAGTGCTTGGCACATAGTAATCACTTAGCAAATACCAAAATTATTATTATTATTCTCTGGGACTCAGTTTCCTCAACTTTAAAATGGGGATTCGGTACCTGTTCTCCCTCCTATTTAGACTGGGAGCCCCAAATGGGACAGGGACTCTTTCTGACCTGATTATCATGTACCTATCCCATCACTTAGAACAGTGCTAGATACAGAGTACATGCTTGGTAAATACCATAATAATAATTATTATTATTAGGGCAAGGCCTCCAACATCTCTTTGCTCTTCCTGCCGGTTGCTGTGTCCAGACTTTCACACATACCCTCTTTTTGTGGGTGAGAGGTGGGTGAAGGGAGGGGAAGAGAAGGAGGGGGGATGCTAACCTTCTCACTGTGCCCCAAATTCACCTATCTCACTGCCAACCTCTGGCTTGGAATGCCCTCCCTCCTCAAGTCCAACAGACAATTACTCTACCCCTTTCAAAGCCTTATTGAAATCATATCTCCTCCAAGAGGCCTTCCCAGTCTAAGCCCCACATTTCCTCAACTCCCACTCCCTTCTGCATTGCCCTGGCTTGCTCCCTTTGCTCTTTGCCCCTCCCAGCCCCACAGCATTTATGTACATATCTGTAATTTTATTTATTTTTGTTGCTGTCTGTCTCCCCCTGTCTAGACTGTAAGCTCACTGTGGGCAGGGAATGTCACTGTTGATTGTTGTACTGTACTTTCCCAAGCACTTGGTACAGTGCTTTGCACACAGTAAGCGCTCAATAAATACAATTGAATGACTGGAATGAATGAATGAATGTAGCCATAGAGATTTTAGCTCATATCCGTGGTCAGGGAATACAGGATCCCTGCAAAGGAGAGACCTGGGCTGGAGCCATGTTGTAGCTCACAAATGGGACATTTTCTCAGCTCAGACATGACTCCTCCCAGGCCAGAGAACTCCAGGAGGCCAGGAACACGTCCGCTCCGGCTCCAAGAGAATTTGGGATTCTTCACAGCAGATGCCCCTGGCTGTTCCAATCTCTGGAAGATTGGCATAACACTCAGTTGCTTGGGAAGAGCTGGCACTTTGTTCAGACAAGAGCTATTAAGGGGATGAGGTTAGTTTCATAACAGAACGGAATTAGTCCTGTCCCAAGTTTATCCACAGTCGCCCAAATTTTCCTTTCAGGACAATTAATTCTGGTGCAACTAATTTTCCGGAGACTTGTTTGTGACAGTCTTTCCACAGGGGGAAACTCAGGAACTGGGGCTGTAGGGGACAGTAACAGTGGGGAATCATTAATAATAATATTTGTTGTTTGTTAAGTGCTTACTCTGTGCCAAACACTGTTCAAAGCACTGGGGTAGATACTAGGTAATCCATTTAGACACAGTCCCTGCCCCACACAGGGCTCACAATGTTAATCCTCATTTTCCAGATGAAGGAACTGAGGCCTAGAGAAGTGAAGTGACATGCCCAAGGTCACACAGCAGGCAAGTGGCAGCGCCAGGTTTAGAACCCAGGTCCTTCTGACTCCCAAACCTGTGTTCTATCCACTAGGCAATGCTGCTTCTCGATAATCTGTTCCACGATCATCTGAAGAAGAGAAGTAGCCATGCAGAGGCCGGTGTTGTGTGGAAGCCTCTCACATGTATTTACTGGTCAGTGTTTGTCCCCATGGACCAAGAGACTGTTCCACTTAACCAAAAACAAGTGGAATTCAACAACCCTTGACAGGAAGCCACTGGCTAACTTGCCCAGGACTAGTGACTGTTCATACTAGGGGGATAAGAAAGAGCACTGATATGATTTATTACTGGACTTTGGTATTGCTAAGCACTTACTATGTACTAAACACTGTTCTAAGCATTGGGGTAACTACAGTACAATCAGATTGGACACAGTCCATGTCCCACATGGGGCTCACAGTCTAAGATGGAAGGAGAACAGGTATTGAATGCCCATTTTACAGATGGGGAACCTGAGGCACAGAACAATCAATCATGTTTATTGAGCTCTTACTCTGTACAGAGCACTAATCGGGACAATGCAATACAACAGAATTAGCAGAAATGTTCCCTGCCCATAATTAGTTTACAGTCTAGAAGGGGAGACTGATATTAATACAAGTAACTTATAATATATAATTTAAAAATATGTACATAAATGCTGTGGGGTTGGCAGTGGGGCAAATATCAAGGTCATGGAGTCTAATCCCAGCTCCGCCACTTGTCTGCTGCATCTGCTGTGTGGCCTCACTTAACTTCCCTGTACCTCAGTTACCTCATCTGTAAAATGGGGATTAAGACGGTGAGCCCCATGTGGGACAGGGACTGTGTCCAACCTGATTTGCTTGTATCCACCCCAGCACTTAGAACAGTGCCTGACACATAGTAAATACCACAGTTATTATTATTATTATCATTATCAAGTGTCCAAAGAGGGGAAAGAAAGGAGGCTGGGTGGTGAGCGAGGAGGCAGATGCAGTAGGTGGATTAGGGTAAATGCTTGGATCAGCATTGTAGCAGTTTGATTGGAGACGAAAGGGAGGATTTTAGCGATGTTGTGAGGGTGGAACTGACGGGATTTAGTGACAGATTGAATATGTGGATGGAATGAGAGAGATGAGTTGAGGACAACGCCATAGTTACGGGTTTGTGAGTTAGGGAGGACAGTGGTGACAGAAAAGACAGACCAGTTAAATGGCTAGCCTAAGGTCACATGGCAGGCAAGCGGTAGAACTGGGATTAGAACCCAGATCACCTGACTCTCAGGCCTGGGTTCTTCCCATTATTCCATGCTGCTTTGGGTGACAACGTGACAGGAGACAAGACTCACAAGGGGTCAAGCTTCCATTGGTAGTGAGCTCATTTAATCCCCACTTTTCCCTGGGAGAGGAATTCTGGGCTGAGCCAATGTTTTGCTTGAGGAAAAACTCCACAGACACGGGTTCCTGCTCCCTGGCATTCCTGGGCTCAGATGGCACCCCTTTCTGCCCACGCCCCCACAGACTTCAAGTGTCCAAAGCGGGGAAAGAAAAGAAGCCAGGTGGTCAGCGAGGAGGCAGGTGCAGTAGCCTTCCCCACATCCCTTCTTCCTTACCCAGGGAGTCAACGCGGTTGAGTCTTCCCTGAGTTTGATTTGGTATGACTTCAGGTTGAACCCAGTGAACATTCCTTTGTCTAGCGGCTCCACTGGCTCCTTGCCCAGCCTCTAGGTCTCCCTGTCTCTTCTTTCTCTCCGCAGTTTGGCCTTATTTGCTTAAGCTGTGTGTTAGTCTTTGTCCTAGCTTACCACCTGCTTCTGCCCAAGCCACCCAATATCCAGGAATGGGGTGGTCTTCTGTCCTCCTCTACCACTCGCCCCCCAACAAAGAAGGAGGAATGTCAGGCAAATCCTGGACTCTAATTTTTCCCAATATAAAGGGAAGATAATTGCTTCCCCATCTGTTTATTTATTTTTTATGGTATTTGTTAAGTGCTTACTATATGCCAGGCTCTGTACTAAGCTCAGGGGTAGATATAAGCTAATCAGGTTAGACACAGTCCTTGCCCCACATGGGGCTCAGAGTCTCAATCCCCATTTTACAGATGAGGTATTTGAGACAAAGAACTCAAGTGACTTGCCCAAGGTCACACTGCAGACTTATGGAAGAGGTGGGTTTAAAGCTCAGGTCCTTTTGACTTCCATGGACTGCTTTTTCCCCTAGGCCATACTGCTTTTCCCATTTTCAGCTTTTATGCTTTCACATTGTCTTAATTTTGTCCTCCCAAAGCCTCTAAAGTAGGGAAAGGCATGTACCATTTTACAAATGGAGAAACTGAGGCTTCGAGGGCTTAGGTGATTTGCCCAAGGCCTCACAGGAGGCAAGTGGTAAAACTGGGGTTGGGATCCAGACCTCCAACTTCCAGGATGGTGTTCTTTCCTCTACACCACCCTGCCTCCTCTTCTACCCTCTTACACACTTTTTCATTCTCTCTCTCTCTCACTCTCATATAGGACTGTGCATCAATTTATTAGTCAAGGAAGCAATTTACTAAATAGCCTTATAGGGATCTGAAGGAATGAATGTCCCTCAAACTGTTATCTATTTACTTTTGAATCCCTATAAATATCTGGCCTAATGCCTTCTAGAGTGCTTCGAAGATTTTTTAAAAGACAGATACAATGGAAATATGCTTCCAAAACATGGAATTTAATATATCAAACAAGTTGCAGGAAACTCCCCCCTCCCGATTCCATTTCCCATCTGTCTGGAAACAGGATCTGGAGAGAGGGTTTAGATTTACATGATCCAGCTGTCGTTGTTAGTTTCTGGATGTTCAGGGATTTGTAAACACAAGTGACAGTCACTCCCAGTAGTACTCTGTGCCTTAATGGAGAGCCTAGGGGGTTTAGCATCATTCATTCATATTTATTGAGCACTTACTGTGTGCAGAGCACTGTACTAAACACTTGGGAAGTACAAGTTGGCAACATATAGAGATGGTTCCTACCCAACAACGGGCTCATATCTAGAAGGGGGAGACAGACAACAAAACAAAACATGTGAACAGGTGTCAAGTCATCAGAATAGAAATAAAGCTAGATGCACATCAACAAAATAAATAGAATAGTAAATATGTACAAGTCAAATATAGTAATAAATCTGTACATCAATACTGACGTTTTGGCCCACCATCTTCCAGTTCCCAGATTCCCCTCCTTCTCCGATTTAACCCAGTAATCCAGGAGTTCTCAATCTCATCCACCCTTCTCCCAGGTTCCAGTTATGAGGGTGTCAACTGACCTACAGCTAATGGAGAGAATGTGGTCCCCTCCTTCGGGAAAGTCCGGTTTCCTCAGGACTATGGATGAAGGTAACTTCTTCCTACCTGTTTTCATCTTCCTCCCGTCTGCCTCAGGAATTTAGTGGGCAGAGCAGGGTTAGGGGCAGCATGACTTGGACAGTAGGTGTCAGGGTTAAACTGATGCCAAAGAAGACTCCTCAGTCCGCTCTCTGCTTTCACTGCTGCTTCCACTTTCCTCCTTCAAGCCTTTGGGCATTTGCTACCTGGGGACAGCCCTTGGGGAAGGAACAGGTCTGGGTTCCACTAGAATGTAAGGTCCTCGTGGGAAGGGATCATGTCAGCTAAATCTATGGTGTGCTCCCAAACAGCACAGAGCTTTTTGTTTTTAAATGGTATTTGTTAAGCACTTACTACTACGGAATTGTGGCATTTTCTTTCAATGTGGATTAATAAAAAATATAATAATAGTAATAATAATAACAGTATTTGTTAAGCACTTAATATGTGCGATGCATTGTATTAAGCACTGGGGTAATAGTAATAATAATAATAATAATAATGGCATTTGTTAAGTGCTTACTATGTGCAAAGCACTGTTCTAAGCACTGGGGCAGATACAGTGTGATCAGGTTGTCCCACGTGGGGCTCACAGTCTTCATCCCCATTTTCCAGATGAGGTAGCTGAGGCACAGAGAAGTTAGGTGACTTGCCCAAAGTCACACAGCTGACAAGTGGCAGAACCAGCATTTAAACCTATGACCTCTGACTCCAAAGCCCATGTTCTGTCCACTGAGCCACGCAGCTTCTCTAGATATAAGCAAATCAGTTTGGACAGGTTCTGACTCCCGGGATTGTGCTTTAACCACTAGGCCACGCTGCTTCTGTACACAGCTCACTGTAGGCAGGGAATGTGTCTGTTATTTTATTATATTGTACTCTCCCAAGCACTTAGTACAGTGCTCTGCATAGAAGTGCTCAATAAATGATTGCCTCCCTGACTGACAGTAAATGCCATTACCTAAAGTGGAAACTCAAGTTTACTGCGCAGATGGACGCAATGGTAAACCACTTCCATATTTTTACCAAGAAAGCTCTACGGATACACTACCAGAACGATTGCAGATGGAGGTGGGCCATTTTGGGAGAGGTGTGTCCATGGAGTCGCAATGGGTCGGAAACGACTCAATAGTATAATACTAGATACTGGGAGCAGGAGGAATTGTCCAGATGAATATGGGTTTTATAACATGGGTCTTGTAAAATGAATAAGTGAGTAAATTGAGTATGTAATGAATATATGCATAAGTACTAAGGAGAGCTCTTCTGTGCTTTCAGCGCTTAGAACAGTGCTTTGCACATAGTAAGCACTTAATGCCATCATTATTATTATTATTATTATTATAAGCAGGGACAGGGGTGTTAGTTGGAGAAAGCATTCAAGGTTGGGATTTCATGAGGCTTTGCAGATGGAACGGGAATGAGAAGCAGCATGGCTTAGTGGAAAGAGAATGGGCGTGGAAGTCAGGGGACCTGGGTTCAACCCAGATTTGCCATTTTGTCTGCTGCGTGATCATGGGCAATCACTTAACTTTCTCTGCCTCAGTTACCTCAACTATAAACTGGGTATTAAGACTGTGAACCCTATGTGGGACAGGGACTGTGTCCAACCCAATTATATTTTATCAACCCTGGTGCTTAGTACAGTGCCTGGAACTTAGTAGCACTTAATACCATAAAAAGAAAAGTAAACAAGGAGCTCTAGGCAGGAGAAATGTGTGAGCATGGGATCAGAGATAGGATAATTGGGAGACAGCTATAGTAGGAGGTTAGCTTGGGAGGGACTGAAAGATGGTTTCTGCTTTTGAAAACTAGCTTCAAACATTCAACTTCTGCTCTGAAAGAAT
Source organism: Tachyglossus aculeatus (assembly GCF_015852505.1). Taxonomy (NCBI): domain Eukaryota; kingdom Metazoa; phylum Chordata; class Mammalia; order Monotremata; family Tachyglossidae; genus Tachyglossus; species Tachyglossus aculeatus. The sequence continues at coordinate 67,410,178 of NC_052069.1, read as the reverse complement.
CAGCTGGAGAGAAAGGGAAGCAGTGTGGCCTATTGGGAAGAGTAAAGGCCCATGAATCAGAGGACCTAAGATCTAATTCCAGCTTTGCCACTGGCCTGCTGTGTGACCTTGGGCAAGTCAATTAACTTCTCTGGGCCTCAGTTGCCTCATCTGTAAAATCCTACTCCTTCCTACTTAGACTATGAGCCCCTTATGGGATAGGAAATGTGTCCAACGTGATAATAATAATAATGATGACATTTATTAATGCTTACTATGTGCAAAGCACTATTCTAAGCACTGGGGAGGTTACAAGGTGATCAGGTTTCTTCATCCCCATTTTACAGATGAGGTAACTGAGGCTCAGAGAAGTGAAGTGACTTGCTCAAAGTCACACAGCAGACATGCGGTGGAGCTGGGTTTTGAGCCCATGACCTCTGACTCTAAAGCCTGTGCTCTTTCCACTGAGCCATGCTGCTTATCATCCCCAGGGCTTTACACATAGTAAGCTCTTAATACATAAATAAATGAGGAAGGATTTCATTTCAAAATAAGAGGAGTTCCGAAATACCCCCCTGGGAAAGAGTAGAGAGTTGATAAAAAATTCATTCAATCATTTATTGAGCACTTACTGTGTGCAGAGCACTGTACTAAGTGCTTGGAAAGCACAATTTGGCAAAAAATGGCAATAGTGATGATAGTTTTTATTAAATACTTACTATATGCTAAGCATGGGGGTAAGGCACAGATAATTATGCTGGATACAGTCCCTGTCCCAAATGGGGCTCTCAGTCTAAGAGGAAAAGCATGTACTCTATCTCCAATTTACAGAGAAGGAAATTGAGTCCCAGAGATGTTAACCGGCTTGCACAAGGCCACATATCAGGCAAGAGGCAGAGAGAACCAGGGTTTACTGACTCCTAGTCCCTTGGTCTTTCCCCTAGCCATCTCCATGGGGATAGCAATCTTTAAGGGCTGCATTTGTGGGTAGGGAATGTGTCTCTCCCTAGCACTTAGTACAGTGCTCTGCCCACTGTAAGCACTCAATAAATATGATTGACTACTGACTGACTATTTAGCTTTGTGGGCTCTAAAATGATCTTATCTTCCAGTGGTATTTTTTTAGAGAAAAGTTGTTAACTGATTATCAGTCCATCAAATAGTGGTATTTGTTAAGTGCAGTACTAAGCACTTGGGAGAGCACAATTTAACCGAGTTGGTAGACACATTCCCTACCTACAAGGAGCTTACAATTGACTCATTAGAAACAGTTCTGTTCTTACCTACCTTATCCATAATTGTATCTGTAATTTATTCATTTCCATTAATGTCTGTCTCCCCTTCTAATCAGTCATTTAATTTATTGAGCACTTACTGTCTGCAGATCACTGTCCTCAGCACTTGGGAGAGTTCAATCTAAATTTACAGACATGTTCCCCACCCACAACAAGCTTCCAGTCTAGAATAACCCTAGTCTAGTCTACCAACTCTGTTCTATTGTGTTCATTAAATAATTCATTCAATCATATTTATTGAGCGCTTACTGTGTGCAGAGGAACTTACTAAGCACTTGGGAAAGTACAATATAACAATAAACAGATAAATTACCTGCCCACAGTAAGCTTACCACAATTTCCTAGTCAGAATCTATCAGGTACATGATTTGTCCCAAAAATTAAACATTCATATCCTTGATTTTAAGACGCTTTTGTAAGTGAAGATCAGGACAAGTTCAATTTCCTCTGTATATGTGTCATTGAATAATCAAGATTAAAAATGGGTTTTCCCTTTCGGCCCGTCTGTGTCAGCAACACCCTGGAAGCCCAGGGAGTGAGTGACTCTGTACTTGGCAGGCAGCAGCTGTGGCTTTGACTCACTGCCGTATCTCTCAGAGGTCTTTGCTAAGTGGGATCAGCACAAGGTTGGTGGACTGCAGGCTGGAGTGGTGCACGACTCCAGAACGGGTATTTACCGCTCAGAGTGTTTAAAGGAAGCTCCCAACTTCGCCATTTCATAGGTGAAAAAGGAGAGAGCAATCGAAAAGCAGAAGTCCTTCGTGGACAGGAGGTGTCAAAAGGGAACTGTGGGGCATTATATCAAGGCAGGAAGCGAATACTTTAAAGATAGGCAATTTATTGCCACATATGGAAACTTTTTATTTTACTGTTCCAGTCTAGGGAAAATGTGGGCACTGGACAGTCTAATCTTTGTGTTGTCACCCTTTACGGCAACTTACTGTGTGCACAGCACTTTACTAAGTGATTGGTAGAGTACAGACAACACAACAGAGTTGATAGGCACATTCCCTACACATAATAATAATAGTGATCATAATTATGGCATTCCTTAAGCACTTGCTATGTGCCAGGCACTGTACTAAGTGCTGGGGTGGGTGCAAGCAAATTGGGTTGGACACAGTCCCTGTTCATTCATTCATTCAATTGTATTTATTGAGTGCATACTGTGTGCAGAGCACTGTACTAAGTGCTTGGGAAGTACAAGTTGGCAACATAAAGAGACGGTCCCTACCCAACAGCAGGCTCACAGTCTAGAAGGGGGAGACAGACAACAAAACATATTAACAAAATAAAATAAGTAGAATAGTAAATATGTACAAGTAAAATAGAGTAATAAATATGTACAAATATATATACATATGGGAACTGACAATCTCTATCCCCCTTTTACAGATGAGGTAGCACAGAGAAGTAAAGTGACTTGCCGGTCACGTAGCAGACAAGTGGTGGAGCAGAAATCGGAATCCATGACCTTCTGACTCCTAGGCCTGTGCTATATCCACTATGCCACGCACAAGGACATTACACTCTACAGGGGGAGAGAGACAGTAAAATACATTATGGATATGTTCTTAAATTCTCTGGACTGAGGGTGGGGTTGATATCAAGTGGTTAAAGGGTAATAATAATAGCAGTTATTAAGTGCTTTCTATGTGCAAAGCACTGTACTAAGCGCTGGGGAGGTTACTAGGTGATCAGGTTGTCCCTTATGGGGCTCACAGTCTTAATCCCCATTTTACAGATGAGGTAACTGAAGCACAGAGAAGTTAAGTGACTTGCCCAAAGTCACACAATTCATCAATCGTATTTATTGAGCGCTTACTATGTGCAGAGCACTGTACTAAGCCCTTGTACTAAGCAATTGACAAGTGGCGGAGTCTGGATTTGAACCCATGACCTCTGACTCCAAAGCCCGTGCTCTTTCCACTGAGCCACGCTGGTACAGATCCAAGTAGAAGGGTGACACAGAAGGGAGAGCAAACAGGGGAAATGAGGGGTTATTCGGGGAAGGCCTCTTAAAAGAGATGTGATTTTAATAAGGCTTTGAACGTGGGGAGAGTGTTCATTTATTCATTCATTCAATAGTGTTTATTGAGCACTTACTGTACTAAGCACTTAGGAGAGTACAGCATAGCAATAAACAGACACATTCCCTATCCACAATGCGCTTACAATCTAGAGCGGGTGACCTATATTAAGTATGAATAAATAAATTATAGATAAGTACATAAGTGCTGTGGGGTTGGAGTGGGGATGAATAAAGATAGCAAGTAAGGGTGACACAGAAGAGAATGGGAGAAGAGGAAAGCGGGGCTTAGTCAGGGAAGGCCTCTTGAAGGAGATGTGCCTTCAGTAAGGCTTTGAAGTGGGGGAGAGTAATTATCTGTCAGATTTGAGGGCAGAGGATGTTCCAGGTTAGAGGGAGGACGTGAGTGAGGGGTCGATGGCGAGATAGACAAGATCAAATTATGGTGAGAAGGTTTGCATTGAGAATCAGGGTCTGTCATAAAAGTTGGGGAGGACAGGGGAGTTCCAAGCCAGAGGGAGGTTGTGGGCAAGGGGTTGGCGGTGAGATAGACGAAATCGAGGTACAATGAGTAGGTTGGCATTAGACAAGTGAAATGTATTGGCTGGGTTGTAGAAGGAAATCAGCCAAGTAAGATAGGAGGAAAGGTGATTAAAATTTGCTCTTAGTTTTCCAGCTCCACAACCCTTTCCCTCCAAGAAGCCAGGGGTACTGATATTGGGAGTCCTCAAAGATATTGTGAAATACTGAAAGTTCATTCTCGGCGTTGTTGGAATGTGCATTCCCCATTGTTCTTACCATCTCTGGGAATGGCAACAATTCTTTGTGCCCATGAGAGAAGATGCAGCCCTCCCACCCTGTCTTCTGCTTGACAGTTGTTTCACTCTAGTTGTAATAATAATAATAAATATGGTATCTGTTAAGGCTTTACTGTGTACCAAAACACTGTGTAGAGACTTCTGCCTCCCCCATCTCTCACCTGCAATGAGCTTGCCATCTGCTTCATTGAAAAAAAAATTGAAACCATCAGGTGTGAGCTCCCCCAAATCTCCTCCTTCCTCCCCAGTCCATGACCCTTCCAACCCCCACATCCACTCTCTCATCCTTCCCAGCCACCTCCCAGGAGGAGATCTCCCTCTCTGTTTGAAATCTACCCCATCCACCTGCCCCTCCAATCCCATCCCTTCATGCCTATGAAAAAACACTTGTCCCTTCCCTGGCCACCATCTTAAACCATTCATTCTCTAGTGACTTCTTTCCCACTGCTTTGAACCATGCCTACGAATCTCCTATCTTAAAAAAAAAAAAAAAACCTCCCTTGACCCGGGAATGCTCCTTTCAGGTAGCACCCCATCTCCTGCCTACCGTTCACTTGCAAACTCCTTGAAAGAGTTGTTTACTACCCCCTGCTTCCACTTCTTTTCCTCCAACTCCCTGCTATCGGGTTTCTGCTTCCTTCAATCCACTGAAACTGCTCTTTCCGAAGTCACCCACGACCTCTTCCTGGCTGAATCCAATGGCCTCTACTCCATCCTAAATTCTCCTCAGCCTCTCAACTGCCTTTATCACTGTGGACCATTCCCTTCTCCTGGAAACACAATCTAACCTTGGCTTCACTGACACTCTCCTTTCCTGGTTCTCCACCCACCTCTCTGGCTGCGCTTTTTTAGTTTCTTGCGGTCTCCTCCGCTCCTTCCTACCCTGTGGGCAGGGAAAGTATCGGTTTGTTATTGTATTGTACTCTCCCGAGTGCTTAGTACAGTTCTCTGCACACAATATGCACTCAATGAATATGATTGAATGACCTATAGCGGGGGTCCCTCAAGTTTCAGTTCTGGGTCCTCGTCTCTTCTCCCATCTCTACATTGACGACTCCTAGATTTACATCTCCAGCTCCTATCACCCCCTCATCTGCAATCCCACATTTCTTCCCACCTACAGGACAGCTCTATTTGGATGTCCCATCAACAACTCACGCTCAACTTGTCCAAAATTGAACTTTTCATTTTTTCTCCGCTTGACTTTCCTATCACTTTAGACATCACCATCCTTCCTATCTGACAAGCCTGCAACCTTGACATTACCCTTGACCGACCTCTCCTCTTCAACCCACATAATGTCAGACACTAAATCTTGTCCATGATATCTCCACAACGTCTCCAGAATTTTCTCCTTCCTCTCCCTCCAAACTGTTACCACACTGGCTCAGGCACTTTTCATAGCCCATCTTCCCTATTGCATCAGCTCCCTCGCTGACGCCCCTGCCTTCAGAGTTCTCCTCTCCAGTTCAGGCTTCACTCTAATGTCCAGATTTTTCATTCTAGACATGAAGTTTTAGAAAAACAAATTCCCCACTCCTCAAGATCCATATCTGCATCGAACAGAAACTCCCCACCATCAGATTGGAGACCTTCAATCAATCCTCACCCCTCTCCCACTCCTACTACTTTTAATACTAATTTTGACACTATTTCTCATTTGATAGCCCAATTTCATTTGTGAATTTGCAAATTAAAGAATCCATTTTAGTAAAGGTTAGAAGAATGAAAGCCAGGTGATATGTTATTTATTGAACGCTTACTGTGTGCAGAGCACTGTAGTAAGCTCTTGGGAGAGTACAACAACAGACACGTTCCATCACACAACGAGCTTAAAGTCGAGAGGACTGTCCAGCAGACCAGCACTTTCCCCATGTTCAAAAGACTACACTGCAAGCCCGTCATGTGTAGGGAATGTGACTGTTATATTGTTATACTTCACTCTCCTAAGAGCTTAGTAAAGTGCTCTGCACACTGGAAGCGCTCAATAAATATGTTTGACTAACTACTGAAATCAGATCTCCTCCAGATTCCTTTTCCTAAGCCTCATCCCTCTACACTATTTTCCTGCCATATTGCCTCACTGATGCATTCAGTCCACCCTCTAGGCAGTTAGTTACCCCTAAGTGCCCTTCCCCAAGCACTTATGATCCTTATCCTCAGTTGTCTCCTGTGCCCAGTTTGGAGCCAATAGAGTCTCTAAATGTTCTCCACTCCCCCAAACCCTACCATGGTTCCAGGCTCATTTGATCTGCCACCGCTCCACCCTGGCTAGACAGGGAACTGGGGAGGGTCTTCCTGGACCCTCCCCAGCTAGGGGTCTTCTTTCCCCCAGAAGCCTGAAGGTAATAATATTAATAATAATTGTGATATTTGTTAAGCGCTTACTATATGCCAAGTACTGTACCTGCCTGAGGTCATAAAGCAGACAAGATCATCAGCACTTAGAACAGTGCCTTGCACATAATAAGCGCTTAATAAATGCCATTATTATTATTAGCCAGGATTAAAATCCTGTCTCCTACACCTGTGCACTTTTTACTACTCCACCTGGCCCTTTGGAACATTTTTTTAAAAATACCACTTATTAAAACAACAATAGGCAGAGCATATGCCCATATTTTGTATTTTTTCTGTGATACATCCCTTTTAATACTAATTTTGACACTATTTCTCATTTGCTAGCCCAATTTCATTGGTGAATTTGCAAATTAAAGAATCCAGTTTAGTAAAAGAAGAATGAAGGCCAGGTGATATGTTCTTATTAAAGCAGAAGTGTTTATAAATTGCATTTTTTTCTTTTATTCAGACATTATCTGGTATTTTAACAGGTTCAGCATCTTTTTTCTAGCTATACATGAAAACTTGTCTTCCTAATCAATGATGAGCATTTGCAAAAAGAATAATGGTTATACTAGAGTCTGGCCAGCCACAGTTCTGACCAGCCTGTAATCCAGTGAACAATGTCTAAGGAAACTTCAGGAGCCTGCTATTGGGTAGGGACCATCTCTATATGTTGCCGATTTGTACTTCCCAAGTGCTTAGAACAGTGCTTTGCACACAGTATGCGCTCAATAAATACGAGTGAATGAATGAATGGCAATGAGCTTCTGGATCCTAAAAAGCTGCAGGATTCTTCATTTTTATGAAAATAATTTGAACAATGAGTCAAACAGAACAAAGCAGCATGGCCTAATGGAGTCATAGGATCTGGGTTCTAATCCTAACTCTGCCATGTACCTGCTGGGTGATCTCGGGCAAGTCATTTATCTTCTCTGGGCCTCAGTTTGATCTGCAAAATGGAGATTCAAACCTGTTCTCTTTCTTACTTAGATTGTGAACCCTATGTGGGACCTAAATATCTTGAGCCTATCCCAGCACTTAATACAGTGCTTGGCACATAGTAAGCGCTTAACAAATATGACCCAACGCCACAGAGGACTATCCTGAGCACCTGACCCATGCAGAGCATTGTACTGGGCTCCTACTCAATCAGAGCACTGTACTAAGAGCTTGGGAAAGTACAATGAACTTACAGTCTAGAAGGGGAGACAGACATTAATATGAATGTCATTTATAATATACAATTTCAAGATATGCACGATACAAGGAACTCTAGCACATACAATACCAGTGGGAAGAGCACAAATCTGGGAGTCAGAAGACCTGGGATATATTTCCAATTCTGCCACTTGCCTGATGTGTGACATTGGGCAAGTCATATGACTTCACTGTGCCTCAGTTTCTTTGATTGTAAAATGAGGTTTAAATATCTGTTCTCCCTCATACTTGGACTGGGAGGCCCAAGTGGCACAGGGACTGCCTCTGAGTCAATTGTATTGCACCTATCCCAGGGCTCAGCAGAGTGTTTGGCACATGGCAAGTGCTTAACCAATGCCACAAATTTATTGTTATTGGGTATGGCCCCTGTCCTAGAGAATGTTACTGTCTAGTGGGAGAGACAGGGAGACTAAGATTACAATCTTGCAAGTGAATTAGGAGTTGGGCATAGATTTGCCTCATCTGTAGGATGGGGATTGAGATTGTGAGCCCCCCGTGGGACAACCTGATCACCTTGTAACCTCCCCAGCACTTAAAACAGTGCTTTGCACATAGTAAGTGCTTAATAAATGCCATTATTGTTATTATTATTATTTTACCAGTCCAGTTGAGAACATGCTCATTAAGGAGAAAATCCAGGTTTTAAAATTCCAGGAACTCAGTTTTCCATAAAGCATGCTTTGAATTGCAGTAGATCTGGGAACATTTCAGCAAGAATTGTTTGTAATTTCAATCAATCGTATTTATTGAGTGCTTACCATGTGCTGAACACTGTACTTAGTGTTTGCGAGAGGACAATGTAATAGAATTTGATAAGCAAGTTCTGAGCCCAAAACGAGCGTACAGTGAAGAGGACGAGCTTGATTCTGAGAAGTGGAACAGGCTGACTGCATATTTACCCCAAAGCAGTAATCAATTATAATAATAATAATATTAATGACATTTATTAAGCACTTACTATGTGCAAAGTACTGTTCTAAGAGCTGGGGAGGTTACAAGGAGATCAGCTTGTCCCACAGGGGGCTCACAGTCTTAATCCCCATTTTACAGATGAGGGAACTGAGGCACAGAGAAGTTAAGTGACTTGCCCAAAGTCACACAGCTTACACTAAGCAATGAAACTACCATAAAGATCAAGCTAAGTGAACAGGGTACTTGGGAATGTTCATGCTAATCTTCTGCAGATGGAAAAGAGCACTCGAGTGGACTACTGGAATCACTTCCTCTGACAAAAGTGGCCCACTCAAAGCAGAGCCAACCAGCTAAGATGGGAAAACATGGCCTTAGCTTTGACTTTGGAGGAAGTCACTCCCGCAGTCAAAGGCATTAAAAATGGAAAAGCACTTGGATCCAGAGGTATTTCTGCAAAAACCTATAACACAGAGGATGGCTAATCCTCAGATGTCTTCACTTTTTTTCTCAGCATCTGAAACACTGAGGAAATACCATAACACTTCAAAGATACCACTCTAATTCCCAGCATAAAGAACAAAGGGGAAAGAGTTGATAGGAAATGACCAGAACTCATTCCATTACTGGAAAATTATGGCTGGAATAATAATAATAATAGTATTTATTAAGTGATTCTTCATTTTTATGAAAATAAATATGTGCCAGGCACTGTACTAAATGTTGGGGTGCATACACACAAATTAGGTGGGATACAATCCCTGTCCCATGGGGCTCAAAATCTCAATCCCCATTTACAGATGAGAAAATTGGGGCCCAGAGAATTGAAGTTACTTCCCAAGGCCATACAGCAGACAAGTGGTGGAGCCAGGATTAGAACGTTCTGACGCCCAGCATCCAAAGTGATGGACTGCTTTAAAGTCAATGATAAGGAGTTTTTGTTTGATACAGAAGTGAATAAGCAACCACTGGAGATTTTGAGGATGGGGGTGACATGCCCTGAACGTTTTTGGAGAAAGATGATCTGGTCAACGGACTGAAGTATGGACTGGATGCTACCATTGGTCTGTACAGTACAGAACTAGTAGAGTTTTAACTGTGTCTTGCTCTCAACTCTCCTACTTCCATTCTCTTGCTCCTTACCTCACTCCCTCCTTCCCCACATCAGAAAGACCACAGATCTCTGCATGTTTAAATCCCTCCTAAAAATCTCACTTTCTCCAACACCTTCTGCAATTAAGTTCCCAGCATCTTAACCATTTCATCCCTTCAGCCAACTCAAGCACTTACGAACTTTACCCTATCCCTAGTACTCGTGTATAGAGAGCTATCAATCAATTCATTCATCAGTTGAATTTACTAAACACTTACTGTTTGCAGAGCATGGTACTTAGTGTTTGTGAGAATAAGTATAAACAGACTTGGGACGCATGTTCCCTGCCCTGCCTAAAAGACCTTATAGTCTAGATCTGTTCAATTTATTTAGTTTGGCTACTCTTAACTTTAAATATTAGAATGTAAATATTAAATATATAATTCCTTTGTAGGCAGGGAACATATCACTTTCTGTACTTCCCAAGCATCTTGTACTGCTGCTACTACTACTAGTACTGCTACTTCTAGTAATAATAATAATAATAATTGTGGTATTTGTTAAGCATTTACTATGAGCCAGACACTGTATTAAGCATTGAGGTGGATATAAGCAAATAATAATAATAATAATTATAATGGCATTTATTAAGCGCTTACTATGTGCAAAACACTGTTCTAAGGGCTGGGGTGATTACAAAGTGATCAGGTTGTCCCACGGAGGGCTCACAGTCTTCATTCCCATTTTGCAGATGAGGGAACTGAGGTGCAGAGAAGTGAAGTGACTTGCCCAAAGTCACACAGCTGACAAGCGGTGGAGCCGGAATTTGAACCCATGACCTCTGACTCCAAAGCCTTTTCCACTGAACCACGCTGCAAATCGGGTTGGACACACTCCCTGTCCCACAGGGGGCTCACAATCTCAACCCCCATTTTAAAGATGAGGTAACTGAAGCACAGAGAAGGGAAGTGAGTTGCCCAAGGTCCCACGACAGACAAGTGGCAGAGCAGGGATTAGAACTCATGACATTCTGATTCCCAGGCCCGTGCCCTATCAACTACACCATGCTGTACACAGCTACTACTACAGCTTCTGGCCACACACGTTCCTTTTTTTGATCTTGTATGTCATGGACTCTGATAGACTACCATTTGATCATGATGAGCTTGAAAGGTGTTGGCAATGTACATTTGTTCTGCTGAAAACTTTGTGAATCTGCCTTTTTCCCAACATAACTCTAACCAGGGACTGTGTCAGAATCATTTTCCCTGGTATAGAGCTTTGTGTAAAGTACATATTCAACAAAAGCAATAGATGAGCAGAGAAACAGCCTGGCCTAGTGGACAGAGCATGGGCATCAGAAGGACCAGGGTTCTCACTCTGACTCTGCCAGATTCACTTAATCAGTCAATCATATTTATTGAGAGCTTGTGTGCAGAGCACTGTAATAAGCACTTAGAGGAGTACAACGTAACAGAGTTGGTAGACATGTTCCCTGCCCATATCAACCTTACAGTCTAGATGGGGAGACAGACATTACTATAAATATATAATCGTCAGCTGTGTGACTTTAGGCACATCACTTAATTTCTGTTCTGCAGTTGCCTCATCTGTAAAATGGGAATTAATAATAATAATAATGGCATTTGTTAAGCACTTACTATGTGCAAAGCACTGTTCTAAATGCTGGGGTTGATAGAAGGCAATCAGATTGTCCCATGTGGGGCTCACAGTCTTAATCCCCATTTTACAGATGAGGTCACTGAGGCACAGAGACTTGCCCAAAAATCACACAGCTGATAAGTGGCAGAGCCGGGATTAGAACCCACGCCCTCTGACTGCCAAGCCCATGCTCTCTCCACTAAGCCACGCTGCTTCTCTTAAGACTGTAAGCCCCAAGTGGGACATGGACTGTGTCCAACCTAATTAGCTTGTATCTACCCTAGCGCTTAATACAGTGCCTGGCACTTGTTAAGCACTTAACAAGTACCATTAAAAAAAAAATAAGATGGAGAAGAACTCTACTAAACCCTACCCTTGCCAACCTTGCAGAGATATTCCAAGTATAAGTGAAATACTACAAGTGAAGTGCTCCAAACTTTGCGTAAGAAATTAATTCAAAGTGTATAAATCCTAAAAGTTTTTTTTCCCCTTAAATTCAGTTCAGACAAGAATCAAAAGCTAGGTAGAGCTCAGGGGCTTCCACAGACTACTGCCCCTCTCCCCAACTCCTTCTTGGAAGATTGGGAAATGAGTTGGAAAGATCACTTGAAACTCAATTACTGGATTTGGGATTGCACATACTTAGTGGTCCTTCCCCCAGAGGGGTCAAAGTTGAAGTTCTCTTGTTGGACAAAACATTCACTTATGTCAATAGGAGTGAGGCCTACCCTCCCAGCAGCTCCTTTCCTGAGGCAGTGTCCCTCTTTGTTTCCCAATTTTGTTGCCAGGACCCTTCCGAGAATGCTAACCTCACTGAGCTCTGGGAAAAGAGACCAAAGTTAGAAGATAAAGCTAATGAACGTCAACTCGGGTCAAACAGAAACAAGTCAAACACTTCAAGTGTTGTCTGGAAAACGGGAGGGTAGAGTAGCTTGTTGCTCAACAAAGAGGGAGATTTTGCTAGGGACGGTACCGTGAAGACCTCACTAGGGACGATATGGTGGAGCTAATCTGATTTTATGGACAGAGATTCTATATTTGGTGATTGCCCTTTTGAGGCAACTTTGCAAATTTTTCCTCAGATCTACCAAGGAGAGATTTTGGCACTGCTAGTGAAGAAGGGTATGATGGGACCACCCAACTTATCCCCAGTTATCCTTGTTGTAGCCAGGTGGATTTCATTCATTCATTCAATCATTTATTGAGCACTTACTGTGTACAGAGCACTGTACTAAGTGCTTGGGAGAGTACAACAATGAATAAACACATTCCCTGCCCCTAATGGAAGGAAAGCCATGCTGCAGATACATTTTTCTCTCAGTAACTCTGAGGAAGTTAAAACTGGTCCATTTATGTGCCTTTTAGGGTTTGATAAATTCAGATATTTCCATAGCAGTAATAAAGGGCAGATAAGGAAATGTGCAACAGACAATAAGGGGAAAAAATGTATGGACACCAAATATTGCATCACTGGACTCTTTCAATAATGAACTAGACTGAAAAGGAAGTAGAAATAGAAAATCATCCCATAGACCATTGCGCTGATTCTATCTTGTTTCATGCCAGGGTCTTTGTTCATTCTGTGGGCTCCTGGATGACATCAAATTCTCATAACTGCTGCCTTATCTCAATAATGCCACTCCAAACTACCAACATGGCCCACTGTCCCCACACCAGTGCCCACCAGCTGACAATAATCAATGCCAATTATTTAGTGCTTCCTTTGTGTGCAGAGCACTAGACTAATGGCTTCGTAGAGTACAACACAACAGAGTTGGTAGACATGATCTCTGTCCTTGAGGAGTCACTAGTCAAGGTTGTCCTATTTGGAATTGTCCTTAGGCAGCTGGAAATCTACAGTTTCTCCAACACACCTGGAATTTTGCAGCAGATCCAGGCCTAGAGAAGCAGCATGGCCTAATGGATAGAGCATGGGCCTGGGAAGTCAGAAGGAACTGGGTCCTTATCTCGGATCCCCCACTTGTCTGGTGTGTAACCTTGGGAAAGTCACTTCACTACTCTGTATCTCAGTTTCCTCATCCGTAAACTGGGGATTAAGATTGTGAGTCCCATGTGGGACAGAGACTGTATCCAACTCAGTTTGCTTGTATCCACCCCAGTACTTAGTACAGTTCCTGGCACCTAGTAAATGCTTAACAAATACTGCAATTATTATTATTAGCCAGGGCTTTGAGTGAGTGGTCACTGCCCCCAGAACAAGGATACCCAAGGTAGGCTGTGGTGGAAATGTGACAAAGACCCATCCTGAGGCCATTCAATCCCCTCCCTTTCCAATTTGGTGTCCCCCTCTCCCTCCCCTTTTCTGGCCCTGGCTCAACTCCAATCTCACCCCTGCCTCTACCTCAGTCCTTGCTCACATCTCTTCACCTGAAATGGGTGGGCAGCAGTGGGTCAGGGGAGCTGGTGGTCACTCAGACCAAGGCAGAAGATGTAGATGGGGGGCACAGAGGTAGCTGCTTTACCAACATTGAGGCCTTCAGTAATAATAATAATAATAATAATAATAATAATAGTACCCTCAGTACCCACGATTCACTCAGCCCAGTCCCTGGGTACCTGCTGCAAAGCTTTAGGCCAGGCTAGGTGAGTCGATTTATTTCTGCAAGTGTGGGTAAGGGTGGAGGAGAGGTTTGGATGCTGAATAAATTACCAGGGCAGGAACCAAATGCATACATTTCTTTGTGGTTATAATAATGAATTATAATAATTATGGTACTTCTCAAGTGCTTACTAGTGCCAAGCACTGTTCTAAGTGCTAGGGTAGATATAAGTTAATCAGGTTGGACACAGTCCCTGTCCCACATGGGGTTCATACCCTTAATCCCCACTTTATAGATGAGGAAACTGAGGCCCAGAGACTTCATTCAATCATATATAGTGAGCACTTACTGTGCACAGAGCACTGTACTAAACACTTGGGAAAGTGCAACACAAGAATAAAACAGTGACATTCCATGCCCACGACCAGCTTACAGTCTGGACATTAAGGGACTTTCCCAAGGTCACGCAACAGACATGAGACAGAGCTGGGATTAGAACCCAGGTCCTTCTGACTCCCAGTTCTGTGCTTTATAAATAAAATGACATGGGAGAAAGACTCCGCCCACCTAAATCACCTCGTCTGGGTATGGAGGAGACCAGGAGCTAGTAATTCAAGGCCCATTCCAGCCCTTATCACACTCGTCTGTGTGTGATTTGAGAGTGGAAAGAACCTTTCATACTCTAAACTTGAAGAGGCCAGAGCATTTATTCAATCATTTACTCAATCGTATTTATTGAGTGGTTATGGTGTGCAGAGCACTGTACATGCTCTTAGGAGAGTACAATACAACAATAACTGGACAAATTCCCTGCCCATAATGAGTTTACAGTCTAGAGGTAAATGCAGCCTGTTGGTGTTGAAGACGTGCAGGTGAGAGCCTGCCCAGGTAAATCACAGTAGCTCTGGGGGTGATAGAAAGAGGGTCTGGTGGTGCCCCCTTCCCACAACTTATCCAACAGAGTGGGAAAGAAGTCCTACCTCTCCCTAGAAGCAGTGTGGCATAGTGGAAAGCGCACAGGCCCGGAAGTCAGAAGGACCTGGTTTCTAATTCCGGCTCTGTCTCTTGTCTGCTGTTTGATATGGGCAAGTCACCTAACTCCTCTGTACCTCAATTACCTCATCTGCAAAATGGGGATTAAGACTGTGGGCCCCATGTGAGACATGGACTGTGTCCAACGTGATTATCTTGCATCTCCCCCAATGATTAGTACAGTGTCCAGCACATAGTAGGTGCTTAACAAGTACGATTAAAAAAACAAAAACAGGGGAAGGTTGAAATCTCTATGCCAACTTTTAGAATGTTGATAATGGGGTGACAGGGATAGTAAGGACAGACTCATTCATTCGTATTTATTGAGTGCTTACTGTGTGCAAAGCACTGTGCTAAGCATTTGGGAGAGTGCAACATAAACACATTCCCTGCCCAAGACGAGCTTACAGACAGATCATGAACTGTAACTTCTTTTCCTCTCTTGTCAAATTTAACTGTTATATTTAGAATACTATCTTTTAGTTCGTGTTGATTTTTCTCTGTGTATCTTTCCTTCTGACCTTAAATTGTGAGCTGCTTGTGGACTGAGGACCATATCTAATTACCGAGTGTATTCTCCCCAGTGTTTAATCCAGGGCTTTGCACATTGTCTACTTTTGCATCACTAGATAGGCAATAGAATTTAGTGACAGAATTAGATCTTGGTTGTTAGTGTAAATACTGGCTTGTATGAAAGTTATATTACTTTGGTTTCTTTGGTCTAAGCATCTATCCATAGTGCTGTATAGAATCTGCAAAGATCTATCAATCAATGGTATTTACTGAGCACTTACTGTGTGCAGAGCACTGTACTAAGTGCCTGGGAGAGGACAATAAAGAGATTCCCAGTCTTCTGCAGGTCTTCTTGTGAATGTACTGAAGAACACAGCGCACTGCTTAAAGCCATTCCTGAACCAATCAATCAATACTGCCTGCAGAGCCCTGCACTAGGCATTTGGGAGAGCCCAATACAAGAGTTGGTAGAAAAGTTCCCTGCCCACAATGAGCTTCCACTGCCAAAATTAGCTCACTGAGAGTCAGGGAACCGTCTACCAACTCTGTAGCACTGGGCTCTCCGAAGCATTTGGCATGCAGTAAGTGCTAAATAAATTCCATGGATTGATTGATTGTTGAACAGGTGGAGTCCTGCAGTAGATTGGAAGTGTGTTCTAACTCCACCTTGTAATATGATGCCATAGAATAAGTTGAAGGCAGCTGCCCTTACTGAAGCCTGGGGGAAGAAAGAGTCAGCAAGGCATCTTAAAACCTGGTTTGACCAACCAAATCATGATGTCTAAGGATCTTAGTGACTTTCTCAGATCACCCAAATTGACTTTGTCGTCTCCAGTGACTGTTGGGGGCATCAAATACGTCACATGAGGTGAGTGAATACAATAGTAATAATCATAATGGCATTTGTTAAGCGCTTACTATGTGCAAAGCACTGTTCTAAGTGCTGGGGTAGATAGAAGGTAATCATGGTGTCCCATGTAAGGCTCACAGACTTCATCCCCATTTTACAGATGAAAGAACTGAGGCCCAGAGAAGTTAAGTGACTTGCCCAAAGTCACACAGCTGACAAGTGGTAGAAGCGTGATTAGAACCCACAAACTCTGACTCCCAAGCCCAGGTTCGTTCCATCATCATCATCATCAATCGTATTTATTGAGCGCTTACTATGTGCAGAGCACTGTACTAAGCACTTGGGAAGTACAAATTGGCAACATATAGAGACAGCAACATATGTATATATATATATATATATATATATATATATATATATATATAAAACATAGAGACAGTGGATAGTTCCACTAAGCCACACTGCTTCTCCAACTAGTTCTTTGCTATTTTCTAATGTTTAACATGCTGTAGTGGTCATGAGTCCTGTGATATGTTTTGGTCTGTAGCCACATGGCAATTCAAGCAGCAGGTGACTAAGTTGTCTGTGCCCCTTAATAGTCAGTCTAGAAGGGCTTTGGAAAGAATCTTGCCAACTGTAGAGAATGGGGAGTTGTTGTTTTTTTAAAATGGTATTTGTTAAGCACTTACGATGTTCCAGGCACTGTACTAAGCACAAAATAATCAGGTCGGACACAGCCCATGTCCTACGTGGGGCTCACAGTCCTAGTACCCATTTTACAAGTGAGGGAACTGAGTCACAGAGAACTGAAGGGACTCACCCAAAGTCACATGGCAGAAAAATGGTGGAGGTAGGATTAGAACCCAGGTCTTTCTGACTTATAGGCTGTGCTCTGTCCACTAGGCCTCACTGCTTCCCAGTTTTCACCTGCCAAATGCTTCATGACTACAGATGTCCTTATAAAATCCTTGTGGATGATTTATCAGGGAATCTCTAAAATACTGATTTCTTTTCCATATTTTGATAATCATGGAAATGTAGGTCAAGTCTCTCATAGTCCATATTTTCACGGTCCAATTTGGATAGAATATTGGGGCAGGGGATTAGGCAACATTTCCTCAACAACACCCATCTGTCTGGGTAGAATGTGATACAGGGTTGGAAGGATGAGTTAGTTGCATGCATAGGATGTCAGGTCAAGGCACAGGTAGTGGGGAAACCACTCAGCCTAATGGAAAAAGCACAGGCCTGAGAATCAGAGGCCTTGGATTTTATTCTTGGCTTCGTCACTTGTCTATTGTGTGGCCTCAGGTAAATCGCTTAACTTTTCTGTGCCTCAGTTACCTTATCTGCAAAACAGGGATTCAATACCTGTTCTTCCTCCTACTTAGACTGCAAACCCCACGTGGGACTCGATTGTCTTGTATCTACCCCAGTGCTTAAGCACAGTGCTTGGCATACAGTAAGCACTTAACAGATACCACAGTCATTATTATTAGTAGTAGTATAATAGGCCCAGGAGTCAGAAGGACCTGGGTTCAAATTCTACCTCTGCTACCTGTCTGCTATGTGGCCTATGGCAAGTCACTTAACTTCTCTGTGCCTCAGTTACCTCCTCTGTAAAATGGGGGTTAAGACTATGGGGCTCACATGGGACATGGACTGTGACTGGCCTGATTACCTTATATCTTCCCTAGCGCTTAGAATAGTGACTGGCACATAGTAAGCGCTTAACAAGTACCATAAAAAAGTGAGTTTTCCTGAGTATGGGGTTTGTCAAGATCACAACTCCTGGGGTATAGGAACTTGGCTATATCTAGTTCTCTTATAAAATAATACTTGCACTTGGGGAACTTATCCTTTGAACATCAAGACAAATCTAAAACTGTATAACCACATATATAGTAAATAATCCAGTTTTAGAGAATAAGCAGTGTAAGGCATTGTGAGAAGCAGCATAGAGCACAGAACTGGGACTTAGGAGACCTGAGTTCTAAACCCATTTCTACAACTTACATTTGCTGTGTAACCTTTGGGAAGTCACAATTTCTCTGTGCCTCAATTTCCTTATCTGTAAAATGGGGATTCAATACTTGTTCTCCTTTCCCTTTAGACTAGGGACAGGGACTTTGTCCAATCTGGTTATTCTGGATCTACCCCAGTACTTAACACAGTATTCAGCACATAGAAAACACTTAAATACCACAAATATTATAATAACTGTAATTTTTTTTCCAAATGAAACGATTTTGAGTGGAACACTGAATTGGAGGGAAAAGATGTCTTTCCCTTATTTCAATTTGCCATTCTTCATGGCTCCTATTCCCTCCAAATTTGGAAACCCCATTGTATATGTAATAATTAAAGTTTAAATTCTCATATACAATTGACCTGAAAAAAATGTGTTTAATTCCAAGCATTTTAAATGAAGACTTAGGAAATCTACAGTTGAAATCGAATTTTGATAATTTTAAAGTGGGAATAACATGTTCATATAAAGTTCCCTAAACTGAGGTGTATTAAATGATAAGCCAGGAAAAAATAACAAGCAAACAACAAAAAAAGCCCCAGCAGAATGGAACTGGTTTCTGGGAGAAATGGAGGGTCCCAATATGCATATTTGATTCTCAGAGTTACAATACACAAAGGGGTTTCATTCAGAAAACAGAAAGAAGAAACAGAGGGGAAAACCTACAGAAAATCCCAAACCACACAGACTTCACCCTAAATACTCAAATCCCTGTCATCTTATCACTCTTCCTCTGGAGAAACAAACAGGGGTTATCAGTTTCAAAGGATTCTAAAAGGTATTACTCACAGATCAGAGAAGAGCTTCCTGCAGGAGACAGGACCCGGCTGGCTAGATTCAGAACAGGACTGTTGGGAGGGAGAGAAAGTCAAAGTTTCACCTGAGCCTTTTTTAAAGGCCTCCCCCAACCCCACTGAGGCCCCTCTCAGCGTCACACCTGGAGAGTTTCCAGTACTCTACTATGAGAGGGAGAGTCAAGCAGAGGCATAACCATGCCATTCCTAGCTTGACCAGTGGCTAGAGAGTGCAATGTTGCTGACTTGTACTTCCCAAGCGCTTAGTACAGTGCTCTGTACATGGTAAGCACTCAATAAATATGATTGAATCAATGAACAAATGAATGAATGGAAGGCAATTTCCTACAAGGCAAAACTCACCTGTACTGGGCAGCAGCTGCAGGGGAGAGAGTCGAGTGTGGAGACTTGAGTTGACTGCGTGGAAGGAGGCAGTGGTAAACCATTTCCGTATTTTGACTAAGAAAACTCTATGGATACATTACCAGAACGATTGCAGATGGAAGTGCTGCGGTCTGGGAGAGACGTGCCCATGGAGTCACTATGGGTTGGAGATGACAGCATACGACAACCCCCTGAGCACCAGAATAAGCAGGAAATGGAGACTCTTTTTATTTCTTGATATAG
This sequence comes from Tachyglossus aculeatus, assembly GCF_015852505.1. Lineage (NCBI taxonomy): Eukaryota > Metazoa > Chordata > Mammalia > Monotremata > Tachyglossidae > Tachyglossus > Tachyglossus aculeatus. The sequence goes on along the minus strand of NC_052069.1, from coordinate 67,390,426 downwards.
GTCAGTCAGTGAATCAGTGACATTTATTTAGTGCTTACTGTGTGCAGAGCACTGTACTAAGCACTTGGGAGAGTACAATGTTTTTGGTTTGTGTGGTTTTTTTATGGTATTAAGCGCTTACTGTGTGCCAGGTACTGTTCTAAGCACTGGGGTAGATACAAGATAATCAGGTTAGACACAGTCCCTGTCCCACAAGGGCTCAGAATCTTAATCCCCATTTTACAGATGAGGTAGATGAGGCCCAGAGAAGTGAAATGAGTGGCCCAGGGTCACACAGCAGACAAGTGTTGGAGCTGGGATTGGAACCCAGGTTCTTCTGACTCCGAGGCCCGTTTCCAACCGCTAGACCACACGGCTTCTCAGAGTTGGTAGTTAAGTCCTCAGTCCACAACAAATTTACAGTCTAGGAAGCCCAGGGTGAAGGACCACAGTTCTGGGAATCAAACAGGTTCCAGTGCTGGTTCTGTGAGGGGGAGAAGCAGCCTGTTCTAGTGGCTAGAGCATGGGCCTGAAGTCAGAGGATCTGGGTTCTAATTCCAGCTCTGCCACTTGTCTGCTATGTGAGGGGCAAGTGCCTTAATTTCTCAGTGCCTTAGTTACCTCATCTGTAAAACAGGGATGAAGACTTTAAGCCCCAAGGAGGAAAGGGACTGCATCCAGCCTGATTTGCTCGTATCTACCCTAGTGCTCAGTACGGTGTCTGGCACATAGTAAGTTCTTAACAAATACCATCATCATCATCAACAACATCATTCTCAGTGTCTGTTACCTCATCTATAAATTGGGGATTAAGACTGTGAGCCCCATGTGAGATAGGGACTGTGACCAACCTGATTATTTTCTATCAACCCCAGCACTTAGTAAAGTGCCTGGCACATACTAAGCACTTAAGAAATAGCATTAAAAAAAGGGAGGAGGGGGTGCCTGCTGGGGCTGGTCTATATAGTAGTATTAGTATTTATTGAGCACCCATTTGAGGTGAGGCCTTGTACCAAGCACTTGGAAAGTTCTAAACAAAAAAATAGCTTGTTTCATGACATCGAGGAGCTTAGACTGTAAGAGGAAAGATAGAAGTATTTATGATGCAGCATTTGTATAGATGATTGAATATACAATTGAATAAACATATAAGTAAATGTGCCGAGGATGGATATAAATAAGCTCATTAGTACTAGAGAGGCTGATAAATTCATACAACTTAGGGTGCTGGGAATTCATGGGGGAAGATTTGTTGCAGGAGGTGGGATTTTTAGGAGAGCTTTAAATGTGGGGAGAGCCGCGAATTCAGTCAGATTTGGGCAGGAACAGAGCTCCTAGCCAGGGGATCAGGATGAGTGAGGTGCAAAGATGGGAGAGTTGGCAGTGAGGGAGAGCTAGGAGCTTGGCTTGGGAAAAGCGAGAGAGAGAGAGAAAAGCAGAGAAGATAGGTAGGTAAGCAGGGTGAGTTGGAGAAGATTCCCTATTAATCGATCAATTGTAATTATTGAGCACTTACTACAGAAGCAGCGTGGCTTAGTGGATAGAGCATGGTCCTGAGAGAAGGACCTGGGTTTGAAACCCAGCTCCTCCACTTGTCTGCTGTGTGACCTTGGGAAAGTCAACTCACTTCTCTGTGCCCCAGCTACCTCACCCCTAAAATGGGGAATAAGACCGAGCCCACTGTGGGAGAGGTACTGTGTCCAACCTGATTAGCTTGGATCTACCCCAAAGCTTAGAAGGGTGCTTGACACATAGTAAGCACTTAGCAAATACTATTGTTATTATTATGTGCAGAATACTGTACTTAGCACTTGGGAGAGTACAAGACAATGGAATAGCAGACATGTTCTCTGCCCACAAGGAGTTTAAAGTCTAGAGGTTTCCCTAACCCTAGTCCTGACCCTAATTAGTTGTTGCTTCTTTTGTTTTTTTCCTAAGGTGCCACTCAAGTTACTCTGTCTGTGTCTACCAACCCTATTATATTGTAGTCAGTCACTGTGCGCAGAGCACTGAAGTAAGGGCTTGGGAGAGTACAGTATAACAATGAACAGACACACAACAAGCTTACAGTCTAGAGGAGAATACAGACATTAATATAAATAAATAATTACAGATATATACATAAATGTTATGGGGTTGGGGGGAATGAAAAAAGGGAGCAAATCAGGGTGACACAGAAGGGAGTGGGAGAATACTCTTCCAAGTGCTTAGTAAAGTGCTCTACACACAATAAGTGCTTGTTAAATACCATCGATTGATTGAAGAATTACCAGAGTGGATAGGACCAGCTGTGATACAGATTAAGAACTGTCTAAGGTGGGCAGAGAACAATAATAATAATAATAATAATGGCATTTATTAAGCACTTACCATGTGCAAAGAACTGTTCTAAGCACTGGCAGGGATGCAAGGTGATCAGGTTGTCCCACGTGGGGCTCACAGTCTTAATCCCCATTTTACAGATGAAGCAACTAAGGCTCAGAGAAGTTAAGTGACTTGCCCAAAGTCACACAGAAGACATGTGGTGGAGCCAGGATTAGAACCCATGACCTCTGACTCCCAAGCCCAGGCTCTTTTCACTGAGCCAATCACAGCAGCTAAGGCTATGGCTGATTTATAGTATGACCACACAACTTTGGCACTAAACAGGGTCTCTTGGCTGTAAATTGAAATAATAAAAATAATAATAATTATGGTATTTGTTAAGCACCTATTATGTGCCAAGCACCATACTAAGCACTGGGTCAGTGCAAGATAATCAGGGCAAATTCAGTCCCTGTCTCTTACATGGCTCAGAGTCCAAGTCATAGGAGAAGCAGGTAACTGATCTTCATTTTGAAAGTGAGGAAACAGACACAGAGAAGTCAAGTAATAATAATAATGGTGGTATTTCTTAAGCACTTACTATGTGCCAAGCACTGTTCTAAGGGCTGGGGTAGATACAAGGTAGTTAGGCTGTCCCATATAGGACTCATAGTCTATATCTCCATTTTACAGATGAGGTAACTGAGGCTCAAAGAAGTGAAGTGACTTGCTCAAGGTCACACAGCAGGCCAGTGGCAGAGCTGGAATTAGAACCCAGGTCCTCTGACTCCCGGGATCGTGCTCTTTCCAGTAGGCCACACTGTTTACTGATATAGATTCTTTCTCAGTCCAGTTCTGGCCCCCGTGGTTGAGCTTGATTAGCCCTCACCAGTTGGATTCAATCAATCTATCATGTTTATAGAGTGCTTACTGGGTTCAGGGCACTGTACTAAGCATTTGCCAAGGTTTTTTCCCTAACTAGCTAAAAGAACCCTCCACAGGACACCTGGATTGATGGTGGGGTGACTGTGCAGAACTAGATCAAGGGTGAGAGGATCCCACCCCCACTTCCATGCTGGTGGATTCATCTGGTCTGGCTAGGTCAAAATGAGTCAGGGGTGGTCTCCAAACCCACTGAGGTCAGAGGGCCACGTACTCAGACTAAACTGCGTGGCTTAGTGGACCTGGGTTCTACTCCCAGCTCTGCCACTTGTCTGCTCTGTGACCTTGGTTAAGTCACTTCACTTCTCTGGGCCTCAGTTACCTCATCTGTTAGTCCTATGTGGGACATGGACTGTGTGCGACCTGATTAGCTTGAATCTATCACAGTGCTCAGTACAGTGCCTGGTATTTAGTAAGTGCTTAGCAAACACCGTAAACCCCCCCCACCATGCCCTGGCATCCCTCAATATCCCTGATCTCCTTGGCCTAATTGAATAGACCGGCATCTTAATGTCTCCTAAGCTCTTCCATTCATTCATTCAATCATATTATTGAGTGCTTACTGTGTGCAGAGCGCTGTACTCATCTTAGCATTTCATCAATCAATCAATCGTATTTATTGAGCGCTTACTGCATGCAGAGCACTGTACTAAGCGCTTGGGAAGTACAAGTTGGCAACATATAGAGACAGTCCCTACCCAACAGTGGGCTCACAGCCTAGAAGGGGGAGACAGAGAACAAAAGCAAACATATTAACAAAATAATATAATATAATAATAACAATAATGATAGCATTTGTTAAGCACTTACTATGTGCAAAACACTGTTCTAAGCGCTGGGGAGGATACACGGTGATCAGGTTGTCCCACTTGGGGCTCACAGTCTTAATCCCCATTTTGCAGATGAGGTAACTGAGGCCCAGAGAAGTGAAGTGACTTGCCCAAAGTCCCACAGCTGAAAATTGGTGGAGCCGGGATTTGAACTCATGACCTCTGACTCCAAAGCCTGGGCTCTTTCCAATGAGCCACGCTGCTTCTCTAATAGAATAGATATGTACAAGTAAAATAAATAGAGTAATAAATATGTACAAACATATATACATATATACAGGTGCTGTGGGGAAGGGAAGGAGGTAAGGTAGGGTGAATGGAGAGGGGGAGGAGGGGGAGAGGAAGGAGGGGGCTCAGTCTGGGAAGGCCTCCTGGAGGAGGTGAGCTCTCAGTAGGGCCTTGAAGGGAGGAAGAGAGCTAGCTTGGCAGATGTGGGGAGGGAGGGCATTCCAGGCCCGGGGGATGACGTGGGCCGAGGGTCGATGGCGGGACAGGGACAGGAGAGAACGAGGCACGGTGAGGAGATTAGCGGCGGAGGAGCGGAGGGTGAGGGCTGGGCTGTAGAAGGAGAGAAGGGAGGTGAGGTAGGAGGGGGCGAGGTGATGGACAGCCTTGAAGCTGAGGGTGAGGAGTTTCTGCCTGATGCACAGATTCATTGGTAGCCACTGGAGATTTTTGAGGAATGAAAGCAGCTGCTTTTCATGAAAGCAGCACCAACTTCTCAACCTGCTCATGGGACTGTGAGCCCCAGGTGGGAGCCCAACTTGAATAGCTTGTATTCATTCAGTCAATTATATTTATTGAGCACTTACTGTGTGCAGAGCACTGTACTGAGCACTTGGGAAGTACCAGTTGGCAACATATAGAGACGATCCCTCCCCAACAACAGGCTCACAGTCTAGATCTACCCCAGCACTTAGTACAGTGCCTGGCACAGGGTGAAAATTCCCCAAACCCCTTTGTGCTTCATGCAGAGAGCCACAATAGCATGAAGGGAAGCAGCATGACCTAGTGAATAGAGCACAGGCCTGGAGTCAAACTGTCATAGGTTCTAATTCCAGCTCCGTTACTTGTCTGTTGTGTGCTCTTTGGTGAGTCACTTCAATTCTCTGTGCCTAAGGTACCTCATCTGAAAACTGGGGATTAAGACTGGGAACCTGATATGGAGCAGGAACTGGGTCCAACCCGATTTTCTCGTATTTCCCCCAAAGCTTAGTACAGTGCCTGGCACATTGTAAATGCTTAACAAATACCACAGTGATTATTATGGAGGACTATGGAGAGCAAGCCAAAAATTTCCTGTGATGCCCCACGCTTCAAAGGGAGACTCGTTGTCCTAGAAATGCATACTGTAATAAGATGTGGGCTTTGTGTTATAGGACAACTATTTGGATGGAACGTGATCTCACTGATCTTTTTGTCTCTCACATACCACAACTAGTACATGAAGTCATGAAAGAAACCACATCAACATAGATTAGACCACTGTGGACTTGAAGGAAATAGCATTAGCAGTATGTGATTCATTCGTGGGCTTCTTACAAGGAAGATCTAGTCTACTGGAATTCTGCTAATTGTAGAAGATTTTGAACAGAGAACAGGCCACCTCATGATCTGAGACATCTGAAATCCACAGGCCATAAAAACCAGAAATTCCATAAATATGGGATTCCCCTTATTTTTATAAAGTCGTGGTTCATGTGAGGAAGAAACTCTTTGGATTCTACTGATGCCCCTGCACTACGTTCCCAGTGTGGATAGTTAAGTTTGAAATTATCTGTGAAAGGAGATAACTGGAAAGAAAAAATTGAGCTATGAAGCCACATTTATTCCACTTTTGACTGAGGTAATAACTTGGTGGGTGTGCATTGTGCTCTTCAAGGTCCTTAATACAATAATGTGCAAACAGTAAGTGCTCAATAAATACCATTGATTAATTGATTGGACTGTGCCTTGAAGAGATAATAGGGGTTGAAAGACCCTGGGAGATATTTTCAGTCATTCAATCATATTTATTGAGCACTTACTGTGTGCAGAGCACTGTATTAAGCACTTGGAAAGTACAATTTGGCAACAGATACAGTCCCTACCCAACAATGGGCTCACAGTCTAGAAGGGGGAGACAGACAACAAAACAAAACACGTAGACAGGTGTCAATACCATCAAAATAGATAAATAGAATTATAGCTATATACTTATTAATAAAATAGAGTAATATGTACAAATATACACAAGTGCTGTGAGGAGGGGTAGGGGGTAGGGCAGAGGGAGGGAGTGGGGGCAATGAGGAGGGAAGGAGGAGCAGAGAAAAGAAGGGGCTCAGTCTGGGAAGGCCTCCTGGAGGAGGTGAGCTCTCAGTGGGGTTTTGAAGGGAGGAAGAGAGCTAGTTTGGATATGTGGAGGGAGGGTATTCCAGGCCAGAGGTAGGACGTAGGCCAGGGGTCGACGGCGGGACAGGCGAGAATGAGACATAGGGAGGAGGTTAGCGGCAGAGGAGCAGAGGGTGTGGGCTGGGCTGAAGAAGGAGAGAAGGGAGGTGAGGTAGGAGGGGGCGAGGTGATGGAAAGCTTTGAAGCCAATAGTGAGGAGTTTTTGCTTCATGCGAAGGTTGATAGACAACCACTGGAGATTTTTGAGGAGGCGAGTGACGTGCCCAGAGCGTTTCTGTACAAAGATAATCCAGGCAGCAGAGTGAAATATAGACTGAAGTGGGGAGAGACAGGAGAATGGGAGATCAGAAAGTAGGCTGATGCAGTAATCCAGTCGGGATAGGGTGAGAGATTGTACCAAAAAGGTAGAGGTTTGGATGGAGAAGAAAGGGTGGATCTCGGTGATGTTGTGAAGGTGAGACTGGCAGGTTTTTGTGACGGATTGGATGTGTGGGGTGAATGACAGCAGAGTCAAGGATGACACCAAGGTTGCGGGTTTTGAGACGGGAAAGATGGTAGTGCTGTCCACAGTGACGGGAAAGTCAGGGGGAGGCAGGGTTTGGGAGGGAAGATAAGAAGCTCAGTCTTGGACATGTTGAGTTTCAGGTGGCAGGCAGACAACCAGGTGAAGACGTCCTGAAGGCAGGAGAAGACACGAGCCTGGAGGGAGAGAGAGAGAACAGAGGAGGAGATATAGATTTGGGTGTCAAATATTGTAGATATTTTCTACAATAATAATTTATGAACATTACGCCTAAAGATTAGAGAACACTGAAATCACAAGTCTGTATCTGTGCACAACAAAATGCTCTTCAAAAACAGAAATCAACTTGATCAAATAAAGCAATGGACTTTTGGAAGGTTCTTCATTATCTGCTGTATTTATTGGGAGAATCGCAAAATCCCTTGCAGAGACTCTATCCCACCCTACTGCCAAAGTGTAAATGCTGCACTAGCAATAGAAGATTCCCTTGATTCCCAGGTCACTTCACTTCTCTGTGCCTCAGTTCCCTCATCTGTAAAATGAGGATTAAGACTGTAAGCCTCATGTGGGACAGGGACTGTGTCTAACTCAATTAGATTTTATCTACCTGAGTGCTTAGTACTGTATAGAAAGTGCTTAAAAGTTCCATACTTAGTAGTGTATGGTAAGTGCTCAACAAATGCCATTTAAAACAAAAAAAGATTCAGGCCCTGGAGAATTGGTTTGAAATAGAAGGTTCCAGAGTGGTTGGTTGAAAGCCAAGATCAGGATCTGTCTGTCATTCGGTCGATCAGTCAGTGGTATTTATTGAGCACTTACTTTGTGCAGAGCACTGAGCTAAGCACTTGGGAAAGTATTAGAATTTTAAATGCAGCCCCTGCTCACAAGGAGCTTACAGCCTATGGGGGGAGACAAACATTAAAATAAACTTTCCTTAGTAATTAACTCCTAAAATCCCAACATTCTAAGAATTCCTTTGGTGATTATTAGCAAAGAAACATTCCAATTACATCTCTAGCTATAAATCTACTGGATGTTTGTGTAACTCAAGTGCCTTGCTGAACTTGGGAATTAGGAAATAAGTCACTTTTATTGCTTCAGTTTTGCCGCAGCCTCTTGAGTTGACCTTTAGCAAATACGTAGAGGAATAATGAGGCTTCATTGTCCCTCTTGATTCTCGTAAAAACAAACTCGATAGGAGGGGAACGGTGATGTCTGGGTTGAATGGAGAACTTGGGTTAATCTGGGGGCCAGATGGGACCAGGTCAGAAAAACCTGTTGTACAATACAATCTGTTGTACTCTCCCAAATGCCTAGTACAGTGCTCTGCACACTGAAAGTGCTCAGTAAATACCATTGAATGACAGATTGAGCCTCCTGTCCATCATCATGACCACAAATATGTTGCCAACTTGTACTTCCCAAGCGCTTAGTACACTGCTCTGCACACAGTAAGTGCTCAATAAATATGATTGAATGAATGAATGAATGAAATCCCCCTGCCAATCCTCCTCAGTAAGAGCAGAGAGGAGACTGGGTATTTTAAGATCCAGCAGTAAAGGAAGCAGCCTGGGAAGCAATGCTTTCCACATTGCCCTGCAGAACATATGTGTATATCTGTAACTTATTTTTTATTCATTTATATTAATGTCTTTCTCCCCCTTTAGACTGTGAGCTCACTGTGGGCAGGGTCTGTGTCTGTTTGTTGTTGTATTGTACTCTCCCAAGCACTTAGTACAATGCTCTGCACGTAGTAAGCGCTTGATAAATACGATTGAGTGAACTAATGAATGAACGTGATCTAGTGGATAAAGCATGGCCCAGGGAGTCAGAGGATGAGGGTTCAAATCTCAGCTCCAGTACTTGCCTGCTGTGTGAGCTTGGGTAAGTCACTTAACTCCTCTGTGCCTCGGTTTCCTCAACTGCAAAATGGGGGATTCAATATCTGTTCACCCTCCTACTTAGACTATGAGTCATGTGTGGGACAGGGACTATGTCTGACCTGGGTAATTTGTATCTATCCCAGTACTTAGAACAATGCTTGACATATAGTAAGCACTTTATAAATATCCTTAAAAAGTAATAATAACAATAATAATGATGACATTTATTAAGCACTTACTATGTGCAAAGCACTGTTCTAAGCACTGGGGAGGTTACAAGGTGATCAGGTTGCCCCACAGGGGGCTCAAAGTCTTAATCCCCATTTTACAAATGAGGTAACTGAGGCCCAGAGTACTTGGCACACTGACATTCCTCACTGCTTATCAGTTAATATGGCCATCTGAGTAACGTGCCAAGAGTTATAGCAAGACATCCATCTATGAAAAGCTGGAGATGGGTTTTTATCAGTATTAAAAAAGCAAATTTGGTCTGTTGCAGCCCTAAGACAGTGTTGCCTAATGAAAAGAGCACAGGTTGGGATTCAGCAGACCTGGATGGAACCTATTCCTGAAAAATAATAATACTAATAATAGTACTTATTAAGTACGTACTATATGCCAAGTAATGTTCTAAGAGCTGGGGTAGATACAAGTTAATCAGGTTGGACACAGTCCCTGTCCCCCATGGGGCTTACACTCTTAATCTCCATTTTACAGAAGAGGTAACTGAGGCCCAGAGAAATTAAGTTACTTGTCCAAGGTCACACAGCAGACATGGGGTGGAGCTGGGATTAAAACCCAGTTCCTTCTGAGTCCTACACCCGTTCTGTATCCACTAAACAATGCTGCTTCTAATGCTGGCTCCACCACTAGCTTGTTGTGTGACCATGAGTAAGTCACTTAACTTTCATATGCCTTATTTTCCTCATCTGTCAAATGGGGATTTAATATTTGTTCTCCCCTTTTCCTAGACTGTAAGCCTCATGTATGTTCAGTGAAGGTGACTGATCTGATTGTCTTGTACCTACTCCAACGCTTAGCACAGCACGACACATAATAAGCACTTAACAATTATCACAATTATTATTATTACTAAGATGTAGCAGGGTAGGTCAAATTTGGGTTAAAATGTGACCAGCCAGTGGTGTATCATTACCGAGAGGCTTGTAGTAATGTGACAAATTGTAATGCGGTGGAGGGAGAGGTGTTTTTTCCCCAAGAACAAGCAAGGCTGAAAGTTTTTGAAGACCCATCAATAAAATTAAATAATAGAAAATGGGGTTGTGGTTACTGCTTCCATTCTGATAAATACAATTAGTTGGCTATAAGACTAGACTATAAAATCCATGATGTTGATAATAATAATAATAACATTTGTTAAGTGCTTACTATCTGCCAAGCACTGTACTAAGTGCTGGGGTAGTACAAGATAATCAGCTCCCATGTGAGACTCCCAGTCAAAGTAAGAGGAAGTTCAGGTATTGAATCCCCATTTAGCAGATGAGGGAACTGAAGCACAGAGGAAGTTAAATGACTTGCCCAAGGTCCCACAATGGGTAAATGTAGGAACTGGGATTAGAACCCAGGTTTCCTGACTCCCAGCCCGCGCCCTTTCCACTAGCCCAAGCTGCTTCCACAGGGACAAGGAACATGTCCACCATCTCTGTTACATTGTCCTCCCCCAAGGTCGTAGTAATAATAATAATTATGGTATTTTTTAAGCACTTATTATGTGCCAAGCAGTGTTCGAAGCACTGGGGTAGGTACAACGCAGTCAGGTTGGACAAATCCCTGTCCCACTTGGGGCTCACAGTCTCAATCCCCATTTTACAGATGAGGTAACTGAGGCACAGAGAAGTTAAGTGACTTGCCCAAGGTCACACAGCAGACAAGTGGTGGAGGCAGGATTAGAACCCACGACCTCTGACTCCCAAGTCCGTGCCCTTACTACTGGGCCATGCTGCTTCTCTAGTATAGTGCTCTGCACACAGTAGGCACTCAGTAAATACAGCTAAATGGCTGATTGATTCATCCAAATCTCTCCAATGATTGACTTACCTCACAGAGAGTTCCACTAAGTAGGATGATTTGATTTCACAGAGGAGGAAGTGCATATAAACTCCCGTGCCAGTTTAGTGGTCTCTGCCAAAAATAAATTGGCCTTTTGACTCACCCGGCTTGCCAGTAAATGCTGATTTTCCCCTCCACAGATATCCTAAATGTGGAAACAGGACATACAGTGCCGTCTACATAGGCTGCAACATAGAATTTGTTTTGGTTTTTGGAGAGCTCGTTATTGATTCACCTCCCCCATCCCCAGGCGGAGAACCCCTCTGGCTGGCCCTCTCCATCGGATGCTGGCGGATGCAGGACAGAGTCTTATTTGCACAGAGCACCACTGTATTTACCTGGCCCTTCTCCCATGCCTCTCGGTAGAAGAAGAACCTCTGTGGGTAGCCCAGGCAGAATCAGTGAAGAATTATCCTCACAAGAGGAAAGGTAAATCGATGATTTTCTAATCCCAGCCCCTCCACTTGTCTGCTGAGTGACCTTGGGCAAGTCATTTTACTTTCTCTGGACCTCATTTACCTCATCTGTAAAATGGGGATTAAGAATGTACGCCCCGTGTGGGACAGGGACTCTGTCCAACCTGATAACTTCAGTGCTTAGAACACTGCTAGGCACATGGTAAGCACTTAACAAATACCATCATAATAAGGTGCAAATCTGGAAGCCAATTCATACTTCAAGGGGGCTGAGCGTATGTGGCCTTTCAGTCAGTAAGCAGTCAATCGTATTTATTGAGCGCTTACTGTATCCAGAGCACTGTACTAAGTGCTTGGGAGAGTACAATATAACAATGTAACGCACACATTCCTAGCCCAAAATGACCTTACAGTTTAGAAAGGGAGACAGACTTTAATGTAAATAAGTAAAATTACAGAAATGTGAGTAAGTGCTGTGGGGCTGGGAGGGAGGATGAATAAAAGGAGCAAGTCAGAGTGACACAGAAGGGAGTGGGAGAAGAGGAAATGAGGACTTAGGGAAGGCCCCTTGGAGGAGATGGGCCTTCATTCATTCAATCGTATTTATTGAGTGCTTGCTGTGTGCAGAGCACTGTACTAAGCGCTTGGGAAGTACAAGTTGGCAACATATAGAGACGGTCTCTACCCAACAACGGGCTCACAGTCTAGAAACGGGCTCACTCAATAAGACTTTGAAGCAGGGAAAGTAATTGTCTGTTGGATATAAAAAGTGAGGGTGTTCCAGGCCAGAGGCAGGATGTGGGCAAGAAATCGGCAGCGAGATAGATCAAGGCACAGTGCGAAGGTTGGCATTAGAAGAATGAGTGTGCAGGCTGGGTTGTAGTAGGAGGGTAGTGAGGAGAGGTAGAAGGGGCAAGGTGATTGAGTGCTTTCTCAATCAAGCGATTATATTCACTGAGCCACTGAACTGTAAGAAGCTGATGGAGACCAGCTTGCTTCCCTAGAAATCCCTAATATCACCTTCATGATTCATGATACATCAATAAATGTGTTTTGTTCATTTTCATTCGTTCATTCAATAATAATTATTGAGCGCTTACTGTTTACAAAGCACTGTACTAAGCAGTTAGTTCACTTCAGGGTATACTTTAGGAAACTAGACAATCAGTGTACTTTGGGAAAACAGTAGGGAGACAGACAAGATCGAGCAATAGAGACTATACAGAGACTCTAGACTGTAAGCTCGTCTCTACACTGTAAACTCACTTTGGTCAGGTAATGTGTCTACCAACTCTGATACATACTGATTGTTGCATTATACCCTCCCAAGTACTTGGTACAGTGCTCAGCAAATGGTAAGAGCTGAATAAATACAACTGATTTTTTTATGGTATTTGTTAAGCACTTATGCTTATTATATGTTATGTATATGTAGGTTATACATATGTTAACATATTTATGTTATATTCTTATTATAAGATTATATGTTAAGCACTTATCTGTAAAATGGGGATTAAGACTGTGAGCCCCACATGGGACAACCTGATCACCTTGTATCCCCCCCAGCGCTTAGAACAGTGCTTTGCACATAGTAAGTGCTTAACAAACGACATTATTATTATTATTATTATTATTATTATTATTATTATTTGCCAGGCACTGTTCTAAGCGATGGGGTAGATAAAAGATAATCAGGTTGGACACAGTCTCTTTCCCACATAGGGCTCACAGTCTTAATCCCCATTTTGCAGATGAGGTAACTGAGGCACAGAGAAGTAAAGCAAGTTGTCAAAGGTCACACGGCAGACAAGTGGCAGAGCCAGGATTAGAACCCTGCCTTTTTCTCTCCATCTGAACTGCTACCCTGTTAATTCAAGCACTTATCCTATCCCACCTTGATTACTGTATCAGCCTCCTTGCTGACCTCTCCCCAATCCAGTCCATACTTCACTATACTGCCTGGATCATTTTTCTACAAAACCATTCAGGCCATGTTTCCCCACTCCTCAATAATAATAATAATAATGGCATTTATTAAGCGCTTACTATGTGCAAAGCACTGTTCTAAGTGCTGGAAGGACCTCCAGTGGTTGTCCATCTGCCTCTGCATCAAACAGAAACCCCTTACCAACAGTTTTAAAGCACTCAATCTCCTTGCCCCTTCCTACCTCACCTTGCTACTTTCCTATTACAACCCAGCCTGCACACGTCACTCCTCTAAATCCAACCTACTTACTGTGCCTGGACCTCATCTATCTTGCCGCTGACCTCTTGCCCACGTCTGCCTCTGGCCTGGAACACTGTCCCTTTTCATATCCAACCGACACTCTCCCCAACTTCAAACCCTTACTGAAGGCACATCTCCAAGAGGCCTTCCCTGACAAAGCCCTCTTTTCCTTTTTTTCCATTCCCTTCTAGATCACTCTGACTTGCTCCCTTTATTCATCTACTCTTCCAGCCCCAGAGCACTTATGTACAGATCCATAATTTATTTATCTCTATTAATGTCTGTCTCCCCTTCTAGACTGTAAGCTCATTTTAGGCAGGGAATGTGTCTCATATTGATGTGTTGTACTCTACCAACCTCTTAGTACAGTGCTCTGCACGTAGCACTCAATAAATACAATTGATTGCTTTATTGATTGACTGAGAGTAGGTTGAGGTTAGGAACTCCACCTCTTATCGGCTGTGTGACCTTGGGCTAGTCACTTCATCTCTCTGTGCCTCAGTTACCTCATCTGTGAAATGGGGATTCAATACCTGTTCCCCTCCTACTTAGATTGTGAGCCCTGGGTGAGACAGGGACTGTGTCTGACCTGATTAACTTGTAACGTTCCCAGCATCTAGAACTATGCTTGGCACACAGTGTGCACTTTACAAATGCCACTATTTTCATTATTATTATTATCATTACTATTAATGATTATGAAGCAGCGTGGCTCAATGGAAAGAACCCAGGCTTTGGAGTCAGAGGTCAGGGGTTCACATCCTAGCTCCGCCACTTGTCAGCTGTGTGACTTTGGGCAAGTCACTTAACTTCTCTGGGCCTCACTTACCTCATCTGTAAAAAGGGGATTAAGACTGTGAGCCCCCCGTGGGACAACTTGATCACTTTGTAATCTCCCCAACACTTAGAACAGTGCTTTGCACATAGTAAGCACTTAATAAATACCATTATTATTAAGAAGAGCATTGTGTGCCGGCTGGATTGAAGTGGGAGATCAGTGCGGTAAGGTAGGAAGGAGAGAGCTGATTGAGTGCTTTAGCAGCAGTGGTAAGGAGTTTCCATTTGATGTAGAGGTGAATGGGCCACCAAATTCTGGAGCAATGGAGAGGCTTTTCAGGAAGATAAATTGGGAAGCAGAGTGCAGTGTGGACTGGATTGGGAAGGGACGGGAAGTAGAGAGTCAGGAAGGAGACAGCTAAAGCACTGTCATGTAGGAGAGCCTCAGTCCACAATGGTGAATGAATAAAATGACCATTCCGTCATGTCTGCTGTTGAGCAGGGCAAAAAGATATTGTGATCTCTACCCAAGGGCTTCACTTCCTCCCCAGCCAACTGCCTCCGTTTGTGGTCTCAGTGAGGCTGGGAGAGAGATCGGGAGTAGCTCTGCATAACTGAGCATGGTCAACTAAAAACTGTGGTAGACCAAGCATAGACCAAGCACTATGCTAAGTGCTGGGATAGATACAAAGCAATCAGATCGGACACAATCCCTGTTCCACATGGGACTCATGCTCTGTCATCCCATGTGTGTAGATGGTGTCCTAGCCCCACAGCACTTATGAACATATATGTAATTTATTTATTCATATTAATATCCATCTCCCCCTCTAGACTGTAAGCTCATTTTGGGCAGGGAATGTGTCTGCTTACTGTTGCACTGTACTCTCCCAAGCACTTTGTACAGTGGCCTGCATACAGTACACATTCATTCATTCATTTAATAATATTTATAGAGTGCTTACTGTGTGCAGAGCACTGTACTAAGCGCTTGGAATGTTGCTCAGTGGAAAGAGCCCAGGCTTGGGAGTCAGAGGTCATGGGTTCAAATCCTGGCTCTGCCACTTGTCAGCTGTGTGACTTGGGGCAAGTCACTTAACTTCTCTGGGCCTCAGTTCCCTCATCTGTAAAACGGGGTTGAAGACTGTGAGCCCCACGTGGGACCATCTGATCACCTTGTAACCTCCCCTGCACTTAGAACAGTGCTTTGTACATAGTAAGCACTTAACAAATGCCATTATTATTGTTATTATCATTACAATTCAGAAACAAATAGAAACAATACCTACCTAACAACGGGCTCAGTAAGCACTCAGTAAATACTATTGAATTAATGAGTTAAGTGATTTGCCCATGGTCACACAATGGATCAGTGACAGAGCTGGGACTCTAGTTTAGGTCTTCTGATACCCAGTCTCGTGTACTAGATCTTTCTGCCGCATACACAAAATGACTCTTCCCCCAATCCTGTTCCTATTCCATCAATCAATCAATCAATCAATCATATTTATTGAGTGCTTACTGTGTGCAGAGCACTGTACTAAGCACTTGGGAAGTACAAGTTGGCAACATATAGAGACGGTCCCTACCCAACAGTGGGCTCACAGTCTAGAAGGGGGAGACAGAGAACAAAACCAAACATATTAACAAAATAAAATAAATAGAATAGATATGTACAAGTAAAATAAATAAATTGAGAAATATGTACAAACATATATACATATATACAGGTGTTGTGGGGAAGGGAAGGAGGTAAGGCGGGGGGAATGGAGAGGGGGAGGAGGGGGAGAGGAAGGAGGGGGCTCAGTCTGGGAAGGCCTCCTGGAAGAGGTGAGCTCTCAGTAGGGCCTTGAAGAGAGGAAGAGAGCTAGCTTGGTGGATGTTGGGAAACTTAAGCTTCTGTCAGAATCCTCTTATTTGTCTCAAAATCCCTCGAATCTCAGCCCAAACCATATCCTTATTGTTGAAATACTTGCTTTGATTTTACTTAGACCTTAACTTTACTTGTTTCAGTTTCCCCAGAGTGAGTTATGACCCACCCATTAGCTGTCCTTGATCTTAACCCTCCATTAGCTCTTCCATAATTTTAACCCTGAGGGTCCCAATTCCCAGGGACCAATAGGAAAGCAGTGCGTTATAGTTCCTTACAGGCTTCTGGAGATAAGCCCTAACTTTCCTTTGGATACTGAGATACAGCATGGCCTGGTTGATAGAGCACAGGCCCGGGAGTCAGAAGGACCTGGGTTCTAATCCTGGCTCTGCCACGTGTCTCCTGTGCAACTCGGGGCATGGCTCAGATGAAAGAGCATGGGCTTGGGAGTCAGAGGTCATGGGTTCTAATCCCAGCTCCACCACATGTCTGCTGTGTGACCTTGGGCAAGTCACTTCACTTCTCTGAGCCTCAGTTCCCTCATCTGTAAAATGGGGATGAAGACTGTGAGCCCCACGTGGGACAACCTGATCACCTTGTATCACCCACAGCACTTAGAACAGTGTTTGCACATAGTAAGTGCTTAACAAATGCCATCATCATCATCATTCACAACTACCTATTCTGTTGATTTATTCTTCCTTCTACTCCTACTTTTTAAAGTAATTTTTGCTTTGCTTTTGTAGTACTCTGTTGTATTCTCTACATTGCTGATCAATCGAGCAATCGATTGTATTTATTGAGCATTTACTGTGTATGGCCCTGAATAGACCATCCAGTAGGCACTTGATAAATTGATGAAAATTTCATTTCCCATGATATATTTGCCATTTCCCCTTATATATTTATTTAAATTGACACTTTTGTAAATCCGAAGAGGATAGGTGGATCTTAGCTAGCAACACTTCGGAAGGAACATGGAGTATAAAAATGGAAATGTCCCGATGATTCCAATGTGACCAATAGGTGACTTTCTATTGTAAAAGTCAATTCACTTTACAAATTCAAATTCTAAAAGGTATCTGGAAAGTATTGATGATTATGATGTTCTGACTGGTCAATCAATCAATCAGTGGTATTTATTGAACATTTACTGTGTGCAGAACACTGAATTAAGCACTTGGGACAGTATATAACACCAGGATTGGCAGACATGTTCCCTGCCCACAAGGAGCTCACACCCTAGAGAGAGAGAGACAGACATTAAAATATATTATGGATATGTGGGACTGAAAGTGAGGTGAATATCAAATGCTCAAAAGGTACAGGTCCAAGTTCATGGGCAAAACATAAGGGAGAGTGAGTATGTCTTGCCTAACAACCCTGTATTTTCACGTACCAGAGTGGAAGTTCGTGTGCAGCTGACGTGTAGTACTTTTTCATAGACTTGTGGATCTGGAAGGAAGAGCACTAAGTCCTCTTCTGCATTTTTGTCACCAATTCCCAGAGAAAAGCACCAACTCCAAGAACTGGATGTGGGCCAATTCATTTCCCTTTCCCACCCCTCTTTAAAGAGTCCAGTGATGCTTTCAAGAGATAGAAAGACCCATGAGCTGCCAGCCACCTTCTGGATCTAAGAAGAAGTTGGAAATCTGCTCCACTCAAACAGGGACTGTGGAATTTCTCAGCAGACGGATGATGAATTCTTTGGAACTCTTACCATGTTTGGAATGTTACACTAATTGCAGTATTTTCCAAATCAATATAAATCAACCAGTCAACCTTCCTGGAATTTTTTATACGCTTTCACAAATGAATTTCCTTTACCTTTACTTTCTGAAGATTCGAGTCCTAATAATAATAATGATAATAATAATAATAATAATAATGGCATTTGTTAAGTGCTTACTATGTGCTAAACACTGTACTAAGTGCTGGGGGGTTCCAAGGTGATCAGGTTGTCCCACAGGGGGCTCACAGTCTTAATCCTCATTTTACAGATGAGGTAACTGAGGTTCAGAGAAGTTAAGTGACTTGCCCAAGGTCACACAGCAGACATGTGGTGGATCTGGGATTTGAACTCATGACCTCTGACTCTATTTCTTCCTCAGACCCCTCATTTTTCTTGCCTGGAACTCCCTCCCTCTCCTTACAGATAGGCTAGACCTGTAGCTTCCCCCAATTTGAAAGCTTTCCTAAAATCTCTTCTCCTCCAAGATGCCTTCCCTGATCAATGCCCAGCACCCAGTAATAATGATGATATTCCTATAGTGATTTCTATGTGCCACCTTCTGGGGTAGATACAATATAAACAGGTCAGACCCTGTCCCAAATAGAGAGTTGACATTTTAAGGGGAAGGGAGAACAGTTGTCTTATCCCCATTTTTACAGAAGAGGAAACTGAGGCAAATCAATCAATCAATCAATCAATCGTATTTATTGAGCGCTTACTATGTGCAGAGCACTGTACTAAGCGCTTGGGAAGTACAAATTGGCATCACATAGAGACAGTCCCTACCCAACAGTGGGCTCACAGTCTAAAAGGGGGAGACAGAGAACAGAACCAAACATACCAACAAAATAAAATAAGTAGGATAGAAATGTACAAGTAAAATAAATAAATAAATAGATAAATAGAGTAATAAATATGTACAACCATATATACATATATACAGGTGCTGTGGGGAAGGGAAGGAGGTAAGACGGGAGGATGGAGAGGGGGACGAGGGGGAGAGGAAAGAAGGGGCTCAGTCTGGGAAGGCCTCCTGGAGGAGGTGAGCTCTCAGCAGGGCCTTGAAGGGAGGAAGAGAGCTAGCTTGGCGGATGGGCAGAGGGAGGGCATTCCAGGCCCGGGGGATGACGTGGGCCAGGGGTCGATGGCGGGACAGGCGAGAGCGAGGTACAGTGAGGAGATTAGTGGTGGAGGAGCGGAGGGTGCGGGCTGGGCAGTAGAAGGAGAGAAGGGAGGTGAGGTAGGAGGGGGCGAGGTGATGGAGAGCCTTGAAGCCCAGGGTGAGGAGTTTCTGCTTGATGCGCAGATTGATCGGTAGCCATTGGAGGTTTTTGAGGAGGGGAGTAATATGTCCAGAGCGTTTCTGGACAAAGATAATCCGGGCAGCAGCATGAAGTATGGATTGAAGTGGAGAGAGACACGAGGATGGGAGATCAGAGAGAAGGCTAGTGCAGTAGTCCAGACGGGATAGGATGAGAGCTTGAATTAGCAGGGTAGCGGTTTGGAGGGAGAGGAAAGGGCGGATCTTGGCAATGTTGCGGAGCTGAGACCGGCAGGTTTTGGTGACGGCTTGGATGTGAGGGGTGAATGAGAGAGCGGAGTCGAGGATGACACCAAGGTTGCGGGCTTGTGAGACGGGAAGGATGGTAGTGCCGTCAACAGAGATGGGAAAGTCAGGGAGAGGACAAGGTTTGGGAGGGAAGACAAGGAGCTCAGTCTTCGACATGTTGAGCTTTAGGTGGCGGGCGGACATCCAGATGGAGATGTCCTGAAGGCAGGAGGAGATGCGAGCCTGGAGGGAGGGGGAGAGAGCAGGGGCAGAGATGTAGATCTGGGTGTCATCAGCGTAGAGATGATAGTTGAAGCCGTGGGAGCGAACAAGGTCACCAAGGGAGTGAGTGTATATTGAGAACAGAAGGGGACCAAGCACTGAACCTTGGGGAACCCCCACAGTAAGAGGATGGGAGGGGGAGGAGGAGCCTGCAAAAGAGACTGAGAAAGAACGACCGGAGAGATAAGAGGAGAACCAGGAGAGGACGGAGTCTGTGCAGCCAAGGTCAGATAACGTGTTGAGGAGAAGGGGGTGGTCCACAGTGTCAAAGGCAGCTGAGAGGTCGAGGAGGATTAGGACAGAGTATGAGCCGTTGGATTTGGCAAGCAGGAGGTCATTGGTGACCTTTGAGAGCGCAGTTTCCGTGGAATGAAGGGGACGGAAGCCAGACTGGAGGGGGTCGAGGAGAGAGTTGTTGTAATGCAAAGAGACATTAAGTAATCCACCCAAAGTTTCATAGCAGACAGGTCAGAGGAAGTCAGAGGACCTGGATTCTAATCCTGACCCCATCACTTACTCTCTAGACTGAGCTCATTGTGGGCAGGGAATGTGTCTGCTTATTGTTATATTGTACTCTCTCAAGCATTTAGTACAGTGCTTTGCACACAGTAAGTGCCCAGTAAATATGATGGAGTGAATGAATGAATGAATGAATGAACTTACCTGCTGTGTGACCTTGGGGAAGTCACTTACCTTCTCCGTGCCCTAATTCTCTCATCTGCAAAAATGAGAATTCAGTACCTGTTCTCCCTCCTACTTGTCAACTCTGTGTTTGACCTGATTTTCTTGTTTCTATGCAGTGCTTATTACAGTCACATAGTAAGTGCTTAACAAATAGCACAATCATTATTACCATTAAATGTGGCATAGGCAGGTTTAGAACCCAGGTCTCCTGACTCCCGTGCCTGTGCTCTTTCCTCCAGTACACATTGCTCTCTAAAGCCAAATCATCTCAACAGCCACCTTCAGCACTTATGCCCAGTGAGCATGAAGCTAGCCACTTTGTTATGGGGTGATTTTTAAACTGCCTGTTATGGTGCACGGCACCAAGTGGTAGATGCATATTCTACTATGCTTTCAAATATTTATTCTGCTAGTTCATCCTGGTATAATATTAATGCTGGAATTTGTTAAGCGCTTACTATGTGCCAAGCACGCTACTACCTATTTGATCTTTTTCCTGTCTCCTGCTCTCAGTAATAGAAAATAGTTTTAGCCCACCCTTTTCTATTAGGTCAGAACTTCTAAAGGGCAGTGACCACATCTTTTCGTTCTGATGCAATCAGTACTTGGCATGGACAGAAGGTGGTCAATGAATTTCATAGATTAAGTGATCGATTTTGCCCTGCATAAATGAATAAACTTTAAATCCAGTAGCCCATGGTGAACAGCAGGCCTTTAATGGGTCCCAGAGAACATATTCTTCAGCTTACCTCTGGGGCAGGAATCCTACGTGACCCTGAATCAAAGCAAGAAGCATTTCTAATGTGTATGTCGGGGGTTCATGTCATCAGTTCACTTTGCCAAGTTTATGTGGGTTAGGAACTTTCCTCAGAATATTGTGGTTTTAGGGTAGGAAAGTAACTTCATAAGCAGTAATCTCTAGGAATGGTCAGTGTTTCATCCCCTCTTGGAAGTAGCCTGGGACACACTAGTTTTTTGTGTCCAGTTTATAAGAGTTTTGAACTTATTTTCCCCACTTTTCCAATGTAGAGATAGCTACCTCTCCCTAGATTCAAGTGGGGATGGTGACAGGATGACTGTGTCCATTTAAGGAATTTTTTCACATTTCTTAGGTTTTCCATTTCCTCTGAAAAAAAGTATTTCCAACTTTCATGCCCCACTCCAATAGGTCGAATGAGAATGAAACATTTTCTGGTTGGATGAGAAACAAGCTTTTAATAGAAACATTTGCTCACTCGTACTTTACATCTTCTGTTCCTCCTCTTTCGCTCTAGACTGCAAGCTCGTTGTGGGCAGGGTATGTATCTGTTCTATTAATAATAATGATGATGATGATATTTGTTAAGTGCGTACTATGTGCCAAGCATTGTTCTAAGCGCTGGGGTAGATACAAGGTAATCAGGTTGTCCCACATGGGGCTTACAGTCTTAATCCCCATTTTACAGATGAAGTAACTGAGGCACAGAGAAGTTAAGTGACTTGCACAAGGTCACACAGCAGACACATGGTGGAGCCAGGATTAGAACCCACATCCTCTGACTCCCAAGCCCATGATCTCGCCACTAGGCCACACTGCTTCTCATGTTCATATTCTCATATCGCTTCTCATATCTCTATTGTTCTATTGTACTCTCCCCAGCACTTAGTACAGTGCTCTGCTTACAGTAAGCGCTCAATAAATATGATTGACTGACCGACTGACTAAAAGACTGCTCCACTAATAGCTTCACTTTCAAAATAAAATGTCTTTGTGGTTCTTACTTGGCTCTCTGGAGCCCAAATGTATGTGAACAACTGAATTTATAGATATTGAATTAGTAGGTCAAAAACGTTTTAAAAAATTTAATTGTTCTCAGAGTGCCATATTAGAAACTGTACTAATCACTTGTGAGGGTACAGAAAGTCCCTGACCTCAAGAAGCTTACACTGACAGTTCATTCATTCATTCATTCATTCATTCATTCAATCATATTTATTGAGAGCTTACTGTGTGCAGAGCAGTGTACTAAGCTCTTGGGAAGTACGATTCAGCAAAAAATAGAGAAAATCCTTGCCATGATGGGCTCATGTTGCAAACATAAGTTTATTTAAAGGAGTCTATTACTTCAGGCTGGGAAGTTGGACCTTAAGGGGTATAAACAGAGTAATTGTGGTCTTTGCTAAGTGCTTGCTAAGTGCCAGGAACAGTACTAAGCATTGGGATGAATATAAGGTAATCAGATTGGACACAGTTCCTGGCCCATATGGAGCTCACAGTCTAAGTAGGAGGGAGAACAGGATTCATATCCCCATTTTACAAAGGAGAAAACTGAGCCGCAAAGAAGTGAAGTGACTTGCCCAAGGTCACATGGCAGGCAGGTGGTGGAGCTGGGATGGGAACCCAGGTCCTCCGACTCCCAGGCTTGTGCTCTTTCCGCTAGTTCATGCTCCTTCACCAGTAGCCCCCATAAGAATCATAAACCCAGAAGGGACTATGGTTTGGGAAATCACACTTCAACCAGAGATTTTTGGCAAAAACAAATCCTAAAGTACCCCCAGTTTGTCAAGCTCTCTTCCTGAGACATATTCTTCCCATTAATGAAGATGTAATAACAATAACTGCGGTATTTAGTGCTTACTATATGCCAGGCACTGTACTAAGCTAGCGCTTAGTGTGGATAGAGCTAGGGTGGATAGAGGCAAATCGAGTTGGACACAGCCCCTGTCCCACGAAGGGCTCACAGTCTCAATCCTCATTTTACAGATGAGGTAACTGAAGCCCAAAGAAGTAAAGTGACTTGCCCAAGGTCACACAGCAGATATGTGGTGGAGCTGGGATTAGAACCCATGACCTGCCCAGGCCTGTGCTCTTTCCACTACACCAAGTAAATAGACCTCACCCACTACTTTAGGCATATTCAGAACCAAACACTACTCAGCTAGTTTTCTGGATTGCTTATAATCATACTAATTTGAGTAAGCAGCTCCAGTTCATCAAGCTTCAATTGCTATGAATAAGATTGATCGCTTCATTCTACAAAAAAAAACCCATTATCTCGCCTAATAAAATTTCATTGATGTATCAGTCTGTTTCATGACACCTAAGAGCATTAAATCATATAATAGTTATTCTGGTTTGAACAGCTTTTCTTAATTATATCCATCGACGGCCTACTGTTTTGGTGACTTGATGATAGACCGCTTTGATGACTGCTGGAATTACTTCATGTCATCGCTATGGATCAACAGTGAACAGGGAACAGGGAAGCAGCATGGCCTCATGGAAAACATATTCATTCAATCGTATTTATTGAGTGCTTACTGCGTGCATATGGGCCTGGAAATCAGAGGACCTGAGTTCTAATCCCTCTCTCCCACTCGTCTGCTGTGCAACCTTGAGCAGATCACTTAACTTCACTGTGTCTCAGTTCCCTCATCTTTAAAATGGTGATTCAATACATGTTCTCCCGACTTAGTAAGTCGATCAGTCATCAACCGCATTTATTGAGCACCTACTGTGTGCAGAGCACCATACTAAGTTCTAGGGAGAGTACAATACAATAATAAACAGACATATTCCTGCCTACAATGAGCTTACAGTTCAGAGGGAGAGACAGACATTAATGTAAAGCATAAATTACAGATATGTACATAAGTGCTGTGGGGCTGGAAGGGGGGGATGAATAAAGGGATCAAGTGAGGGTGACTCAGAAGGGAGTGGGAAAAGAGGAAAGGAGGGCTTAGTTAGGGAGGGCCTCTTGAAGGAGATGTGCCTTCAATAAGGCTTTAAAGGCAGGGAGAGTAATTGTCTGTCCGATATGAAGAGGGAGGGCATTCCAGGCCAGAGGCGGGATGTGTATGAGACGTCAGCTGGGAGATGGATGAAATCTAGCTACCTGGAGAAGGTTTACATTAGAGGAGTGAAGTGTGCGGGCTGGGTTGTAATAGAAGGGTAGTGAGGTGAGGTAATAATAATTATAATAATAATGGCATTTATTAAGCACTTACTATGTGCAAATCACTGTTCAAAGCACTGGGGAGGTTACAAGGTGAACAGGTTGTCCCACGGAGGGGGGCTCACAGTCTTAATCCCCATTTTACCGATGAGGGAACTGAGGCCCAGAGAAGTCACACAGTCACAGTCACAGTCGCCCAAAGTCACACAGTTGACAAGCGGCTGAGCAGGGATTAGAACCCATGACCTCTGACTCCCAAGCCCAAGGTAGGGAGGGGACAAGGTGATTGAATGCCTCAAAGTCAATGGTGAGGAGTTTCTGTTTGATGTAGAGTATAAGCCCCTTGTGGACCTGATTATCCTGATTACCCCAGTGTTCGGCACAGAGTAAGTGCTTAACAAATATTGTTAATTATACCTTTTCTGTTACTAAAATAACATTTTCAACAGATGGCTTTTCCAATGAGATTTGTAATGTTTGTTCTCCAAAGAGAACAGTGTGGCTTGGTGGATAGAGCAAAGGTCTGGGAATCTAATCCCGACTCTGCCACTTGCCTGCTGTGTGACTGTGGGCCAGTCACTTAATTTGTCTGGGCCTCAATTACATCTGTAAAATGGGGATGAAGACTATGAGCCTCGTGTGGAACATAGACTGTGTCCAACCTGATTAACTTGTATCTACCCCACTGCTTAGAACGGTGCCTGGAACACAGTAAGTGCTTAACAAATACCATTTAAAAAAAATATTTGAAAAACCATTGGGGAAAATATATCTCCAATGAAACGTTTCACCAGCCATTTTATGAGTCAGTGAAACAGGGGTGCTTTAGCCATACTGCCAGATCCTATTACTGTGACTGCTACATTATGTCGCTTTTGATTTTCAACAGAATGCAAAACATCATGGCTTGGCATTTTCTTCTGGTCAAGTTATATTGGCCCTGAAAGAAATTTTAGCTATTTTGAATTACCTCCTCCTTGCCAATCTCCTCTCTCTCCTCCACCCTAGTACTCTCTGACCTCTCAGCTTCCGTGGATACTGTGGATCACCTTCTTCTCCTGGAAAAAACATCTAACCTCAATTTTTCTGACGATCTTCCCTCCTGCTTCTCCTACATCTCTGGCTGAGCCCCTTTCCTCCTGTTCTTCCTCCTGTTCGGCCTCCCACTCCCCAACTATAAACGTCCCTCTAAGTGATCGAATGTTTTAAAGCCAATGGAGGGGAGTTTCTGCTTGATGTAGAGTATAAGCCCCATGTAGGACCTGATTATCCTGTTTGCCCCAGCATTTGGCACATAGTTAAGCACTTAAAAAATATCACTAAATGTACCTTTTCTGTTACTAAAATAATATTTTCAACAGATGGCTCTTCTATTGAGATTTGTAAATGTTTGTTCTCCAAAGAGAACAGTGTGACTTAACAGTGTGGTTTGGTCCCTTTCTCATCTCAATCTACACTCAGTTGGCCGGCTCATCCTCTCTTACGGCATCAGGTAGCTCATGTGGCTGGCCTCTCGTTAACCTTGACCTCTCTTTTTCTCTGCAATCTTACATTTCCCTATGTTTCCAGGACATCTTTGCATGTCCAGACTGAGCCCCCTTTTCCCCAGACTGAGCCTCCCTTTTTCCTCTCCTCCTCCCCATCCCCCCGCCCTACCTCCTTCCCCTCCCCACAGCACCTGTATATATATTTGTACAGGTTTATTACTCTATTTATTACTTGTACATATTTACTATTTATTTTGTTAATGATGTGCATATAGCTTTAATTCTATTTGTTCTGATGATTTTGGCACCTGTCTACATGTTTTGTTTTGTTGTCTGTCTCCCCCTTCTTGAATGTGAGCCCGTTGTTGTTGGGTAGGGACCATCTTTATATGTTACCTACTTGTACTTCCCAAGCGCTTAGTACAGTGCCCTGCACACAGTAAGCACTCAATAAATATGATTGATTGAATGAATGAATGAATGTCCTGCCAGTAACTTAAGCTCATTCCTGTCGGTTTAACTTTCACAAAATCGTTAAAATCCACTCTGTCCTCTCTATCATTCTTTCATTCATTCAATTCAATTGTATTTATTAAGCACTTATTGTGTGCAGAGTACTGTGCTAAGCTCTTGGAGAGGGCAATGTGACAACAAGAGTACACTATACAAATTGCTACCATGTCCCTTCCAAGTCCTCCAAACTTCTATCACGTTTATACAAGCACTTATCCTGTCTTGATTACTGAATCAGCCTCCTTGCTGAACTCCCTTCCTCCTGTCTCTCCCCACTCCAGTCCATACTTTGCTGCAAGGATCATTTCTCTTTTCAAAAACCTCCAGCGGTGGCCCATCCACCTCCACATCAAACAGAAACTCCTTAATATAGGCTTTAATGGACTTAATCATCTTGACCCCTTCTACCCTGCTTCCCTGATTCCCTACTACAAAACCAGCTCACACACTTGCTCCTCTACTACCAACCTACTCACTGTACCTCAATCTCATCTATCCCACCATCATCCTCTTGCTCACATCATGCCTCTGGCCTGGATTGCCCTCCCTCCTTTCATATATGACAGGCCATCACTCTTCCCATCTTTGAAGCACATCTCCTCCAAGAGGCCTTCCCAGCTAAGACCTCATTTCCCCTCTTCTCACTCCCTTCTGCATCTCACTTGTACTTGGATTGGCAAGCTTTATTCACCCCTTCCTCAGCCAAACATAACTTACGTACGTACCCACAATTTATGCATTTATATTAATGACTGTAAGCTTACTGTGGGCAAGGAACACATCTACCAACTCTACAGGGAAGCAACATAGCCTAGTGGATAGGGCACTGGCCTAGGAATCAGAAGGACCTGTGTTCTTGTCCGGGCTCTGCCATTTGTCTGCTGTGTGACCTTGTGCGAGTCACTTAATTTTTCTGTGCTTCAGTTACCTCAACCATAAAATGGGGATTATTCATCCATTCATTCAGTCACGCATATTGATTGAGTGCTTACTGTGTGCAGAGCACTGTATTCAGCATTTGGGAGAGTACAATATAACAATAAACAGACATATTCCATGCACACATGAGCTTACAGTCTAGATGGGGAGACAGACATTAATAGAAATAAATAAATTACAAATCTGTACATAAGTGCTGTGGGGCTGGAAGGAGGGGATAACTAGAGGGAGCAAGTCATAGTGATGCAGAAGGGAGTGAGAGAAGAGGGAAGGAGGGCTTAGTCAGGGGAGGCCTTAATAATAATAATAATAATAATAATAATAATAATAATAATAATGGCATTTGTTAAGCACTTACTATGTGCAAAGCACTGTTCTATGCACTGGGGAGGATACAAGATCATCAGTTTGCCCCACATGGGGCTCACAGTCTTCATCCCCATTTTACAGATGAGGTCACTGAGGCACAGAGACTTGCCCAAAGTCACACAGCTAACAAGTGGTGGAGCTGGGATTAGAACCCATGACCTCTGACTCCCAAGCCCAGGCTTTTTCCACTGAACCACGCTGAGCCCCATGTGGGAAATGGACTCTGTCCAACCTGATTATCTTGTATCTTCTCCAGGGCTTAGAGCAATGCTTGGCACATAGTAACAAGTACCATAAAAATACATACACAAAAAATTCCATTATATTGCACTCTCCCAAGTGCTTAGTACCAGACAGGATGTGCTCAATAAATACAATTGATTGATGTCCAAAATGGAACTTCTCATGGTCCCTTCCAAATCCTCTCCTCCAAGTTACCCATTACATCTGACAACATCACAGTCCTCCCACTCTCTCAAGCCTGTAACCTTGGCAGTCTTGTCAA
The DNA here is from genome assembly GCF_015852505.1 of Tachyglossus aculeatus. NCBI lineage: Eukaryota > Metazoa > Chordata > Mammalia > Monotremata > Tachyglossidae > Tachyglossus > Tachyglossus aculeatus. The sequence continues at coordinate 67,362,219 of NC_052069.1, read as the reverse complement.
TTTTTCCCTTTTTCACATGGGCGATGCGCTGTCAGATCATATCAGATCTTCCCCCTTCCTCTCCATCCAAACTGACAGTCCAGACACTTGTCATATTCCAACCCGACAACTGCATCAGCTTCCTCACTTACTTCACTCCGTACTTCTCTCCGCCTGGCTGATTTTTCTCAAGCATTCTTCTGCTCACATCTCCCCACTTTGCCAAAATCTTCCTTGGTTACCTATTACTCTCCTCACCGAACAGAAACTCCTGACCATCAGCCTTAAGATTTTCCATGAGCTCTTGCCCACCTACTTATCTTTTCTCCTCTCCCACTACACCTATTTGCACGCTTCATTCCTCTTAAGCCAACCTACTCACTGTGCCGCACTCCTACATCTCCTGCTGCAAATCTCCTTCTCATCTTCCTCCCCTTTCACATCTGACAGACCACCATTCTTCCCAATTTTCAAAGCACTTGTGAAGTCACAACTCCTACAAGAGGCCTTCCCTGATTTATCTCTCACCTCGCCAGCATACATCACCACCAAATCATATCTACTAATTCTATTGTACTTTCCCAAACACTAATTATAATGCTCCTCATGCAATAGCTGCTCAGTAAATTATACTGATAGATAGATTGAAGGAGCTTATTATCTAGTGGAAAGGATGGACAGAAAATAAATTTTAAATAGGAAGAGAATGGATAGGTATGTGGATAAGTGAGTGCTTAAATATAGTATATAGAAGTTAAAATGTACAGAAGTGCTCCAGGGGCTTGTGAGTATACTAAGTCCAGAGGTAACACAAATGTGCTGATGTGGGAGTTGAGAGGCTATGACCTGAGGAGAAGAGGAATTAATCTCTATGCAGTGTGGCCTACTGGATAGAGCATGGACTTGGGAGTCAGAAAGACCTAGGTTCTATTTCTGACTCCTCCACTTGCCTGCTGTGTGACCTTGGACAAGTCACTTAACTTGTCTGAGCCTCAGTTACCTCATCTATAAAATGGGGGTGAAGACTGTGAGCCCCATGTGGGATGTGGACTACGCCCAACCTAACTACCGCGTATCTACCCCAGCATTTAGAACAGTGTTTGGCACATATTAAGCACTTAACAAATGCCATAAAAAAGTATATTCGTAAATACGATTGATTCGAAGTATATTTGTCAGAGACATTACATTCATCCTCCTTCTGGTGCAAATTCCAAATGGTTTCTGAAATGGGCAACCTTAGTATCCTAGACTCCTCATGTACTACTAATAGCAGTGTAAGGAGTCCCAGCCGTGAGACAGATAGAGGAAGGCTGGGAAAGGAGAGAGAAGACTCATGGTTTTTGCCCTGCCTTTTTGTACTGAGACCATTTCAGTGACTTTTGGTGGTCGGCGGTGAGAAACAAGGACCTCTGCAGCACAAGTGGCCAACAGCTAAAGGACTCACACATTTCATCACTTGATAGAAACCACAGTTATCCCTTGCCTTGTTTGCCAACCAGTTGGGATACATTTCCACTGAATTCTCTTCTAGGGGAGCTGAAGAAGAGGAATGCCATTCTCCACCCACGAAGGTATTGCCTAATAGGATGAGAAAAAGTATTTCCTGCATTGCATGATTCCTAGAAGGTTTTTGAGTTCCTAGTTGGTTTCCTTTGGTAACTTTCATTTAGGCCAGGGTAAGGTAGGCTGTGGAGTGTCATCCTTCAGCCCTACAACAATCAAAGCTGACACTGTTCTTTTATTATTATTATTATTATTATTATTCTGGTTAAGCACTTACTCTGTGCCAAGCACTGTTCTAAGCTCTGGGGTAGAGACAAGTTACTTGAGTTGGACACAGTCCCTGTCCCTCAGGAGGCTCCCACTCTTAATCCCCATTTTACAGATGGCCCAGAGAAGGAAAGTGACTTGCCCAAGGTCACACAGCAGACGTATGGAACAGCCTGTTCCTTCTGACTCCCAGGGCCATGATCTATCTACTAAGCCATGCTGCTTCTGTTTATTTACCAAAGTCCTCCAGCTCCAAAGGATTCCCGTGGATTTTCCAGGCAGAACTCAGGTGAACACATCCGCCAGTGTTGTGTGAGGGATGCAGAAGGCCAACGTCACCGTTGAACTTGTGGTCTTAGGACAGTGGACGCCTGTCGGGGCATTTGGTGTCCAGAAGGGGAAGGACCTGGAGTGGGATACAAAGGGACACATTGACTGCAAATCCAGCGGGCAGAATATTAGCTCATTTTGGCAGGCTGTATGAAAAATATCCTTCCTTCCCTCTGACTCACGTTTTCTTGGCCCACTCGTCATTATCTCCATTACATAATTTCTCTGTCTCAGACATGGGGTAAGTGGTTGAACTCAGTGATGCCTAAATAAATATATAACAAATGGCATACATAGTTAATTAATCATTCAATCAATCAACATGGCTTAGTGGATAGAGCATAGGCCTGAGAGTCAGAAGGACCTGAGTTCTAGTCCTGGCTCTGCCCCTCGTCGGCTGTGTGACCTTGGACAAGTAACTTCACTTCTCTGTCCCTCATCTGTAAAATGGGGATTAACTCTGTGAGCCCCATAAGGGACATAGACTGTGTCCAGCCTGATTACCTTGTATCTACCCCAGTGCTTAGTACAGTGCCTGTCACATACTAAGGGCTTAAAAAATGTCATTATAAAATCAATCAGTTATATGTTTGAACACTTACTGCTTACAGAGCATTCATTCATTCATTCAATCATATTTATTGAGAGCTTACTGTGTGCAGAGCACTGGACTAAGCGCTTGGGAAGTACAAGTTGGCAACATATAGAGATGGTCCCTACCCAACAACGGGCTCACAGTCTAGAAGGGGGAGGCAGACAATAAAACAAAACATGTGGACAGGTGTCATCAGAATAAATAGAAGTAAAGCTAGATGCACATCATTAACAAAATAAATAGAATGGTAAATATGTACAAGTAAAATAGAGTAACAAATCTGTACAAACATATATACAGGTGCTGTGGGGAGGAGAAGGAGGTAGGGCGGGGGGGGATGGGGAGAAGGAGAGGAAAGAGCACTGTACTTAGAACTTGGGAGAGTACAACACATTAGAGTTGGTAGACATATTCCCTGTCCAACAGGAGCTTACTGTCCAGAGTGGGAGACAGCTTTCAAAATAAATAACAGATATGTATGTAAGTACTGAGGGGCTGAGGCTAAGGTGAATAAAGGGTACAGATCCAAGTGCCAGGGCAACGCAGAAAGGAGAGGGAGAAGGAGAAATGAGTGCTTAGTTGGGAAAGGCCTCTTGGAGGAGATGTGATTTTAATAAGACTTTGAAGGTGGAGAGCATGATCATCTTTCAGATACGATGTGGAGGGGAGGGGGCAAGTTCTAAGACAGAAGCAGGGCATGGTAGATGGTGAGAGAGATGAGACTGACGCATATCAAGCAAGCTGCACTAGAGGAGCAAAGTGAGTGTGCTGGGTTTTTGAAGGAAATCAGCAAGGGGCAAGGTGATTGAGTGCCTTAAAGTCAATGGTAAGGAGTATTCTGTTGGATGTGGAGGTGGATGGGTAACCACTGAAGATACTTGAGGAGTGAAGAAACATGGACTGAATAGGTTTTTAGAAAAATGATCCATGCAGCAGAGTGAAGTATGGACGGAGGTGGGGACAGACAGGAGGAAGGGAGGTCAGCAAAGAGGCTGAGGCAGTAGTCAAGCTGGAATAGGAGAGGGAAAAGGAGATTTTAGTGATGTTGTGAAAGAAGAACCAACAGGATTTGGTTACATATTGAACATGTGGATTGAATGAAGGAAATCAGTTGAGGACAATCAATGCAAATATTATAGACTGGAGAGACAGGAAGAATGGTGGTGCTTCCCACAATGATGAGAAAGTCAGGGGGAAGACAGGATATGGGTGGGAAGATGAGGTGTTCTGTTTTGGACATGTTAAGTATGAGATATCTGAAGGACATCCAAGTAGAGATATCCTAAAAGTAAGAGGAAATGTGAAACTGCAGAGAAGGAGAGAGATCAGGGCTGGAGATGTAGATTTGGGAATCATCCTTCTAGAGATGGTAGTTGAAGCCATGGGAGCAAATGAGTTCTCCAAGCGAGTGAGTGTATATGGGATCCAGAACTGAGCCTTGAGGAACTTCCACAGTTAGGAGGTGGGAAGCAGAAAAGGAACCAGCAAAAGGAAGTGAGAATGTGTGGCTAGAGAGATAAGAGGAGAACCAGGAGATGAAAGTGTCAGTAAAGGCAAGATGTAGACTCTTTGACAAGGATGACTGAGAAGTTCTCATTTTTACTGGTCACCAACATCACGTTTATCATCATGATGGTAATAATAATAATAATTTTGGTATTTGTTAAGTGCTTACTATGTGCCAACCACTGTTCTAAGCTCTGGGGGAGATACAAGGTGATCAGGCTATCCCACATGGGGCTCAAAGTCTTAATCCCCATTTTCCAGATGAGGTAACTGAGACACAGAAAACTTAGTGACTTGCTCAAAGTCACACAGCTGGTAAGTGGCAGAGCCAGAATTAGAACCCATGACCTCTGACTCCCAAGCCAGTGCTCTTTCCACTGAGCCATGCTGCTTCTCTTTGAGGACAAGAATCTTGTATACTAATTATATTGTACTCTCCCAAGCCTCACAGTGTAATTCAATAGCTACAATTGATTGATTGATTTATTGATGAAAGACTAGTTAGTGCCTACTCTTCCAGCATGCAGGCTAACCATCTTGTATAGATGGGGAGGATATGGCAAGGCTCAATAATTCGATCATCAGCTACTGAACCATCCATAACTGCCTTTGGATGTTTTGAAAGTTGATTTCTTTTATCTGCACTTTAGGGTGGAGTGTTCTTCCCGGATACTCGGCTCCTCCAACACAGTGTTCTTTTTAGTGCTGTTGTGTTTGTTGCCTGCTTAAAATGTGTCCATCAACTCTGTTGTACTGTACTCCCCCAATGCTTAATACAGTGCTCTGCACATAGTAAGCCCTCAGTAAGAGCCAATCGAGGTACTGTTTTCCCTTTTGCCTCCCCATCTCATATGCCCCTTTAGATAATGCAGTTTGTCTTTTCCTTGGGAGGCCTGCTGTAATGTTGCTGCAGCATAGCTCAGTGGAAAAGAGTGGCTTAGGAGTCACAGGTCATGGGTTCAAATCCCAGCTTTGCCAATTGTCAGCTGTGTGACTTTGAGCAAGTCACTTAACTTCTCTGGGCCTCAGTTACCTCATCTTTAATAATAATAATAATTATGGCATTTGTTAAGCGCTTACTATGTGCAAAGCACTGTTCTAAGCACTGGTAAAATGGGGATTAAGACTGTGAGCCCCCCATGAGACAACGTGACCTTGCAACCTCCCCAGCGCTTAGAACAGTGCTTTGCACATAGTAAGCACTTAATAAATGCCACTATTATTATTATTATCTGTCTTGAAGATGGATAGCGTTTTCTGTTGTAATTGATGGACCAGCCTCGGTCCATTCGAAGACTCCGAGACTGAAAGACTGAGCAGAGGAATTGATTATAGTACTTGTGGCTTCACTCCTGAAGATAAAAGATCCAGAAAGGGAGTTAAAGGAGTTTTGGAAGTAGCAACTCCGAACTTGGGACCAGTCTTAATAGCAACAGCCCAGCTCCCAACCTGCATGTAATGTGAGACCTGTTCAAGACAGCAATCTCTCCTTTCCTCTTAGGTCATAATAATAATAATCATTGTATTTGTTAAGCATTTATTATGTGTCAGGCACTGCACTAAGCACTGGGGTGGATACAAGCAAATCAGGTTGGACACAGTCCCTGTCCCACAGTCTTAATCCCCATTTTACAGATAAGGAAACTGAGGCCCAGAGAAGTGAAGTGACTTGCCCAGGGTCACACAGCAGGCAAGTGGCAGAGCCGGGATTAGAATTCAACACCTTCTGACTCCCAGGCACATGCTCCATCCACTATGCCACACTGCTTATATTTTGACTGGACACGTAGTCTGGTGAGTGGCTTGGTAGGGGAACCCATGGGGAGGATCAGTGGAACAGCTGACTTTTGAGGAAAAGGATCAAGTGACTTGGCCAGAATTCCCAGGTGGAAATTAATGATTGCAACGAAAACGGCTTTTCCTGCCTATATCAATGGATTGGTGTCTTCACAGCCACTCCCTGGGGCTAAAGACTTCTCTTCCTCTCTTCCGGTGCCTGACACCCTCCAAGGTCAGGGGACAGGAACTTTTCCGCAATGTCTGCATTCCCTTTCCTCTGGGTCTCGTTCTCCAAGGATTGCCCCAAGGGTGAACTTAGAACAAAAAGTGGTGATCCGCTAAGAAAAGAATTTCATACAACAAACAATTGTCTCCCCGCTCCATCTTTTCACTGGGGGAGTTTCCAGTTGTCTATAATTAGGCTCTTTTTTGTCATGAATCATAGTGTCCACCTGTAAGGGTCGTAAACAGGCGATATAAATATCTCAGCATAATGTGGCTCAAAAATATCCCTTCTGCTGGCTCATTTTAGCTCGAGTTCAAACAGTTTGAGGAGTTCCAAGAACCCTGTGGGTTTCGACTTCTGGCCCAGAGGGTGTGGAATACTGGAAAACAGATGCTTGGGGCTGACTGTTGGTTCAGGTTGTGTTGGTGGGATCGTCTGGTGATAGGAAAATCTGCTTCTTCATTTACTGGGGAGGTGAGGGTGGCGGTGAGTGACTCTGGTGTCTTAGTGTGCCCCCCCACCACCTCCCAAAAAAACCCCAAAACTGCCCTCGAGGCTGAAACAAACGTGTTTACTCCCTGGTTGGTCAGTTACCCAAATAAATGAGTCCGGGTTGACCGACAAGAAAGATTGATAAGAGCACTTGAAAGGATATTTGGTTTCACTGGCTCCCTGCCAAGACTTTCCAGCAAGTGGCCAGTTTTCTGTTTTTTTCCATCAGTCTAAACACCCTCTGTGAAGAAAATACATAAGCAAGTGCATTTAGGAGAAGGATTTCATCGGTACTCCAACCTCCAATCTGGACATGCTGGTTGAGAGCCTTTGTTTAGGTCTTATTTTGGAGAGTTTTTCAGAAAACTTGATTTGAAGATCAGGGCCAAAGTGCTGGATCCTGGATTTCCTTCAGGGAATAATGTAATCCAAACACCAACCCCAAATGGAGCCTTTTCTCATCCACTACAGGGCTAGGGATGAATCCCCCCAAAACTGCCCCTCTGAACCAGTGCTATAAACCTCATCTCCTGGAGACAATGTCTCACCTCTTCACCATATAGCTCAGGTGATCCAGAAAGCTCATGTAGGGGAACGAGGGCAGAGACCCTTTATGATCTATCATAAAGCTACACCGAAGTCCGGAAGCTACAACAAATCCTCAGCCAGACTGCAATATTCAACCTCAGTAAATTTCTGTGAATTTCCACTTAGAAGAGAAATGCTCCATGTCTTTGAGGATAACATTCCCATGAAAATTTTTCTGACGTTGGATGCTCCATTATTCCAAATTAGGCTTTGTGGTTTGAAGAGTTTGGATGATTACTGTTGCTAATCTACACCCTGGCCTTCAAAATATTAGCTTTGACAGCAGGGGTTGAAGTCACTGTTCATTTTTCATGGGGCCCCATTCTGGGAGGGACTGAATATGCAGCTATTGGTTGGGATCAGTTCTTTTAAAATGAAGAATTACAGCTTGTGAGATGGTGACCTTTAGCTTGTAACCATAATAATCATCATAATACTTCACTATACTTCATGCTGCTGCCCGGATCATCTTTGTGCAGAAACGCTCTGGGCATGTTACTCCCCTCCTCAAAAATCTCCAGTGGCTGCCTGTCAACCTATGCATCAAGCAAAAACTCCTCAATCTCGGCTTCGAGGCTCTCCATCACCTCGCCCCTTCCTATCAATCAATCAATCAATCAATCGTATTTATTGAGCGCTTACTATGTGCAGAGCACTGTACTAAGCGCTTGGGAAGTACAAATTGGCATCACATAGAGACAGTCCCTACCCAACAGTGGGCTCACAGTCTAAAAGGGGGAGACAGAGAACAGAACCAAACATACCAACAAAATAAAATAAGTAGGATAGAAATGTACAAGTAAAATAAATAAATAAATAAATAGAGTAATAAATATGTACAACCATATATACATATATACAGGTGCTGTGGGGAAGGGAAGGAGGTAAGACGGGGGGATGGAGAAGGGGACGAGGGGGAGAGGAAAGAAGGGGCTCAGTCTGGGAAGGCCTCCTGGAGGAGGTGAGCTCTCAGCAGGGCCTTGAAGGGAGGAAGAGAGCTAGCTTGGCGGATGGGCAGAGGGAGGGCATTCCAGGCCCGGGGGATGACGTGGGCCGGGGGTCGATGGCGGGACAGGCGAGAGCGAGGTACAGTGAGGCGATTAGTGGTGGAGGAGCGGAGGGTGTGGGCTGGGCAGGAGAAGGAGAGAAGGGAGGTGAGGTAGGAGGGGGCGAGGTGATGGAGAGCCTTGAAGCCCAGGGTGAGGAGTTTCTGCTTCCTACCTCACCTCCCTTCTCTCCTTCTACAGCCCAGCCTGCACCCTGCGCCTCTCTGCAGCTAACCTCCTCACTGTGCCTCGTTCTCACCTGTCCCACCTTCGACCCCTGGCCCACGTCCTCCCCCTGGCCTGGAATACCCTCCCTCCACACATCCGCCAAGCTAGCTTCCTCCCTTCAAAGCCCTACTGAGAGCTCACCTCCTCCAGGAGGCCTTCCCAGGCTGAGCCCCCTTTTTTCTCTCCCCATCCCCATCCCCCGGCCCTACCTCCTTCCCCTCCCCGCAGCACCTATATATATGTTTGTACAAATTTATTATTCTATTTATTTTACTTTTACATATTTACTATTTATTTTGTCAATGATGTGCTTCTAGCTGTACTTCTATTTATTCTGATGATTTGACACCTGATCACATGTTTTGTTTTGTTTTGTTTTGTTTTGTTTTGTTGTCTGTCTCCCCCTTCTAGATGTGAGCCTGTTGTTGGGTAGGGACCATCTCTGTATGTTGCCAACTTGTACTTCCCAAGCGCTTAGTACAATGCTCTGCACACAGTAAGTGCTCAATAAATATGATTGAATGAAAAAATGAATGAATAATATTAACACTACTAGCAATACTAACAATAATAAAATACTTATGGTATTTAAGCACTTACTCTATGCCTAGCACTGTACAAAGCACAGAGAATATGTCTACCGATTCTGTTCTATTGAACAGAGCAGAAGAGCACAGAGTAAGACATCAATAAGCTGTGCTCTTTCCACTGGGCTACACTGCTTCTTTAAGAAATGAACAGATCTCTCTATCCTCCCTGTCTTGCTTCTTTCCCACTTTCCTGCCCCTTCTCTCTTCAGTTGTATTTATTGAGCACTTACCATGTGCAGAGCCCTGTACTAAACTCTTGAGGGTACAATATAACTATATTACAGGCTCATTTGCTACCCACAATGAGCTTACAGTCCAGAAGGGGAGACAGAGATTAATTATAAATAAATAAATTACAGATATGTACATAAATGCTGTGGGACTGGGAATAGGGAGTGAGTCAGGGCGACGCAGAAGGGAGTGGAAAAAAGGAAAAGAGGGCTTAGTCAGGGAAGGCCTCTTGACTGTGAACCCACTGTTGGGTAGGGGCTATCTCTATATGTTGCCAACTTGTACTTCCCAAGCGCTTAGTACAGTGCTCTGCACACAGTAAGCACTCAATAAATACGATTGATTGATTGATTGATTGGAGGAGATGTGCCCTCAATAAAGCTTTGAAGTGGGGAAAATAATTATCTGCCAGATATGAAGAGGGAGGGCATTCCAGGCCAGAAGCATGATGTGGGTGTGAGGTTGGTGGCGAGATAGGAGAGATTGAGGTACAGCGAAAAAGTTAGCATTAGAGGAGCGAAGAGTGCAGGCTGGGTTGTAGTAAGAGAGTAGTGAAGTGAGGTAAGAGGAGGTAAGGTGATTGAGTGCTTTAAAGCACAGAGGTGGATGGAAACCACTGAAAGTTCTTGGGAAGTGGGGAAACATGGACTGAACATTTCTTTAGGAAAATGATCTGGGCAACAGAGTGACATATAGACTTAAGTGGGGAGAAAGAGGAAGCAGGAAGATCAGCAAGGAGGCTGATACAATAATCAAGCTGGGATAGGATAAGTGCTTGAATTAACGTGGTAGGAGTTTGAATAGAGAGGAAAAGGCAGATTTTAGCAATGTTATCATCTCTCTTTCTCTTCTCTGTCCTCCATTCCCTTGGCCTTGCAATAGTATTTAGCCCTAGATGGCCGATACTTATTTTGTCATCTGTCTCCCTCACTAAATTGTAAGCTTCTTGAAGGTAGGGATCACATCTACCAACTGTATAATCCTCTCCCAAGTGTTTAGTACAGTGATCCACATGGAGTAAGTGCTCAGTAAATTCTGTTGATTGATTGATTATTTGAAAAAGTCATTGAGGGCAGAGATCAGGTCTCCTCCTTTTATCACATGTTCCCATGGCTCTAATACAATTTTCTGGGTACAATAGAGGTTCAGTACAAATGTTTTGTACACAGTAAGTGCCCAGTACAGTGTTCTGCACAAATAAGGTACCCAATAAATACTGATAATGATGATGACTATTTAGTGAGCTCTTCTGCCTAGCATCATAGCAATGAAATATGCATTTCTGATTCACAACTGCACACTTCATAATGAAGATGTAATTCAATATCCATGTACCTTTTCCCATTTCTTTGAAACAGAGTATAAACATATGCAATAATAATAATCATAAAAACCTCAGCCATTATGAAATAATCAGTCAGCTGTATTTCTTGAGTGTTTACTCAAGACTAGATTGTAAGCTCATTGTGGGCAGGGAATATGTCTACCAACTCTATCCTGTACACACCCGAGGACTTAAAAAGTGCTCTGTACACAGTAAGAGCTCATTAAATATGATTTGATTGATTGATAGATTGAAACTCCATGCAGAACACTTAAATAAAACACTCAGGAGAAGAAAATATATTTAGACATGATCCCAGCCCTCAAAGAGCTTGCAATTTAGCTGCCAAAATAAATTACAAGTAGGGCAAAGGAGCATTCATTCATTCAATCTTATTTATTAAGCGCTTACTGTGTGCATAGATGATGTGGAAGTGTTGAAGTGGAAGGAGGGAATACAGTGGAGACGAAGGATTAATCAGGAAAGGCTCTTGGAGGAGAACTTATTTCAGATGGTCTTTGATGACAGGGAGAGCAGTTTTGTGTGTGGGAATGGGAAGAGAGTTCCAGGAAGAAGGGAGGGTGCGAGGAAGAGGTTGGCAGTGAGACAGATGAGAGTGAGGTACAGTGAATAGGTTGGCCTAAGAGGAATGAAGGACGTGAGCTGGGATGGAGGGGGAGAAGAGTGAAGATTGGTAATAATAATAATAATGACATTTATTAAGCACTTACTATGAGCAAAGCACCGTTCCAAGTGCTGGGGAGATTACAAGGTTTAATGGGGATTAAGACTGTGAGCCCCCTGCGGGACAACCTGATAACCTTGTATCCCCCAGCGCTTAGAACAGTGCTTTGCACATAGTAAGCGCTTAATAAATGCCATCATTATTATTACAAGGTGATCAGGTTGTCCCACGGGGGGCTCACAGTCTTAATCCCCATTTTACAGATGAGGTAACTGAGGCACAGAGAAGTTAAGTGACTTGCTCAAAGTCACAAGATGACAATTGGTGGAGCCAGGATTTGAACCCATGACCTCTGACTCCAAAGCCCGTGCTCTTTCCACTGAGCCACACTGCTTCTTCTCACTTCTTGGTAGTGGGGAGAGAGCTCTTCTGGGATAAATTCTAATTGCACTTTTAATAACCATAGCCATGCCCTCATCTGGACTTGCCCAGGCATGGAATATGAGATAGAGAAGCAGCAGGCTTAGTGGATAGAGCATGGGCCTGGGAATCAGAGGGACCTGGGTTCCAATCTCAGCTCCACCACATGTCTGCTGTGTGACCTCGGACAAATCACTCACTTCTCTGGGCTAAAGTTCCCTCATCTGTAAAATGGGGATTAAGAGTGTGAGCCCCATGTGGGACAGGGACTGTATCCAACCTGATTACTTTGTATCTACCCCAGTGCTAAGAACAGTGCTTAACAAGTACCATAATTATTATTATTTTTTTTATTACTCTCAGGGAAATGGCACAGTTAGAATGATAGGCTGGTTTTAAGCTGGCTTTTAAGCAGGCTGTTACTTGACCTATGTTTTCTAAAGAGAAGAGAAGTAGAGAGAAGCAGCGTGGCTCAGTGGAAAGAGCACAGGCTTGAGAGCCAGAGGTCATGGGTTCTAATACTGGCTCCGTAACTTAATAATAATAATGGCATTTATTAAGCGCTTACTATGTACAAAGCACTGTTCTGCTGTGTGACTTTGGGCAAGTCACTTAACTCTTCTGTGCCTTAGTTACCTCATCTGGAAAATGGTGATTAAGGCTGTGAGTCCCACGTGGGACAACCTGATTATCTTTTAACTCCCCCAGCGCTTAGAACAGCGCTTGGCACATAGTAAGAGATTAACAAATACCCTCATTATTATTATTATAGTAGTGTCCAAAGCAGCACGAGCAGCAGCATGGCTCAGTGGATAGAGCACGGGCCTGAGAGTCAGAAGGACTCTCAGAATACCTGTATATATGTATATATGTTTGTACATATTTATTACTCATTTATTTTACTTGTACATATCTATTCTATTTATTTTATTTTGTTAATATGTTTGGTTTTGTTCTCTGTCTCCCCCTTCTAGACTGTGAGCCCACTGTTGGGTAGGGACTGTCTGTATATGTTGCCAACTTGTACTTCCCAAGCGCTTAGTACAATGCTCTGCACACAGTAAGTGCTCAATAAATACGATTGATTGATTGATTGATTAAGGACCCGGATTCTAATCCCAGCTCCGCCACTTGTCTGCTGTTTGACCCTGGGCAAGTCACTTCACTTCTCTGGGCCTCAGTTACCTCATCTGTAAAATGGGGATTATGACTGTGAGCCCTACATGGAACATGGACTGTGTCCAACCTTGTATCTACTCCAGCACTTAGAACAGTGCCTGGCACATAGTAAGTGCTAAACAAATGCTATTTAAAGAAAAAGCCACACAGCTTCACTGGCCAGCACATCAGCCAGTCAATCAATCAGTGATATGAATTAAGCTCTTACTGTGTGCAGAGCACTGTGTTACATCCTTGGGTAAGACACGTTCCCTGCCTTTGAGGAGCTTACATTCTAGAGGGGGAGAAGAGTGCAGGATATCCAAGTAGCTGTTCGTGGTGAGCTAAAAAGAGAGGGCGGAGGTCCTTGGGGAGGTGAGATTTGTATAAAGGGTGAGCATCCTTTGGGAGGTGAAATTTGTATAAGAGGTATTTGATTGGTTTTAAATTTGACTGGGCATCCTTTCAGTTCTACCAATCCCAAGGTGAAGGGGTTGAACTATGATCCAACATGACACCGCCACTCCTCCCGGCCATACGACGTAATCTGACGCCAGCCCGGTGCCCAGCCCCACAAAGACCTCGTGTGGGCATCAGGATGGGTGGTGAGTTGCGCGTTGAATGGCTTTCGGAGTTGTCAGCTCTGACCAGACCAGCCGGGATAAAGGAACAGGCTACCCCCCGGTAGGCCTGCTTGGGAAAGGGAATAGAAATGTCAAACCTGATCCATCTGGGTTGCTTTCACAGAAAGTCCTGCCTCCCTCTTCCTTGGTGCCGCCCGCTGCCCGCCAAATCGGCCTGCTTAGTCATTTAAACTAGGAGGAGATCCATCAGTAGCCAAAATAACGTTTATCGTATCACTTTGAAGGATTTTGCCCGATTAACATTTCGTAAATTAAAATGTGCTGACCCGTCGTGAAACTGGGGCAAGATGGGAGGGCAGAATCAGTGATTTAAAGAGGCAGGGAAGCCCAGGCACCAACACCGTGGGCCTCACCATGGAATGCTGAACAGCCATCGGGCCGGGGAATCTCTCCTTGTTGAGCAAAGAATATGCCAACACTGGGAGAGCATATTGCCTGCCTGCCACCTGCCTGCCCACCCACCTGACCTCCTAACTGCTTGCCCACCCACCCCCACCCGATGAAGCAGACTCATAAACAGAGCCGTGCCCTGAAAGGGGATGAGCCATCAGTTCTTTTAGACTGGAACTTCCTTGTGGGTAGGGAACGTGCCTACCAACTCTGTCATTTTGGACTCTTCCAAGCACTTAATAGAGTGCTCTGCATGTGAGCCCACTGTTGGGTAGGGACTGTCTCTATATGTTGCCAATTTGTACTTCCCAAGCGCTTAGTACAGTGCTCTGCACATAGTAAGCGCTCAATAAATACGATTGATGATGATGATGATGATAGTAAGCACTTGATAAATACCAGTGATTGAAAGACTGAGTGCAGCAAGGATCTTTTCTTATATGCTTAGATAAGCAGCTTGGCTCAGTGGAAAGAGCCCGGGCTTGGGAGTCAGAGGTCATGGGTTCTAATCCTGCCTCTGCCACGTGTCGGCTGTGTGACCTTGGACAAGTCACTTCACTTCTCTGAGCCTCCGTTACCTCATCTGTAAAATGGGGATTGAGACTGTGAGCCCCATGTGGGACAACCTGATCACATTGTCTCCCCCACCGCCCCCAGGACTTAGAACAGTGCTTCACACATAGTAAGCACTTAACAAATGTCATCATCATTATTATTATGTGCACAATGCATAAGGGTTGTTTTGGAGAGTCAGAGGGCTCCAGTGGAAAAAGCACAGAACCTGGGTTCTAGTCCCTGCTCTGCCACATGCCTGCCAAGAGATCTTGGGCTAGTCTTGGGACTAAGATACCTGTTCTACCTCTTAGATTGCGAATCCTTGTGAGAGAGAAGGATGATGTCTGATACTGTCATTCATTCATTTAGCCGTCATATTTATTGAGCGCTTATTGTGTGCCAAGCACTGTACTAAGTGCTTGGGAGAATTCAATAGAATGGACACATTCCTGTCTACAGTGAGCTCACAGTCTAGAGTGGGAGACAGAAATTAATCTAAATAAGTAAATATGTATATATCTGTTATTTATTTACTTATTTAGATTAATTTCTGTATACATATACATATATACACATATGTATTGCGGGGGTGGGAAAGAGGATGAATGAAGGAGCAAGTAAGAATGGCACAGAAGGGAGAAGAAGAGAAGAGGAGGACTTATAGAAGGCTTCTTGGAGGAGATATGCCATCAATAAGACCTTGAAGTGGGGGAGAACAATTATCTGTCTGATTTGAGGAAGGAGGGCATTCCAGGCCAGAGGTAGGATGTGAGCGAGAGGTCAGCGGATAGACAGGATAGAGATACGTTTCCCTTGTATTTAGCTCAGCACTTGGCACAGTGGTTAGCACTTACCTCCTTCCCTTCCCCACAGCACCTGTATATATGTATATATGTTTGTACGTATTTATTACTCTATTTATTTATTTATTTTACTTGTACATATCTATTCTATTTATTTTATTTTGTTAATATGTTTTGTTTTGTTCTCTGTCTCCCCCTTCTAGACTGTGAGTCCACTGTTGGGTAGGGACCGTCTCTATATGTTGCCAACTTGTACTTCCCAAGTGCTTAGTACAGTGCTCTGCACACAGTAAATGCTCAATAAATACGATTGATTGATTGATTAGCACATAGGAAGCATTTAAAAAACATCAGCCACGCTCACAAGCATAGGTGAGTTTTCACCACTCATCATCTTCTGAAAATGAAGGCAGGAGCTGTGTCTGCCTCTTTCATCATTTGTTTCCAAATGCCTGCCATGTCCATCAATAAATTACATCTATTGAGCACTAACTGTGTGCACAGCATCGTACCTAAGTGCTTGGGAAATAAACAGTACTACAGATATGGTTGGCACGATCCTTGCCCACAATGATTTTACAGTCTACTGAGGGAAAAAGACATTAAAACAAATTAGGGAGAGAAGAAATAGTAGAAGAAATAGAAGAAATAAGAATATTTACGCAAATATCCTGCACTGAACAGGGGCCCAGTACAGTGCTCTTCCCACAGTAATTGCTCACTGGACATAGGTAAGTGTGTAAGTGCTCTGATTAAGATCCATGGTACACCAAAATTTTCATTCATTCATTCATTCATTCATTCAGTCAGTCAGTCAGTCAGTCATACTTATTGAGCTCTTACTATGTGCAAAGCACTGTACTAAGCACTTGGGAGAGTATGGCATAACAACAAACAGACACATTACTTCCCCACAGTGAGCTCACAGTCTAAAGGGGAGCCAGACATTAATATAAATAAGTAAATGGATGAATAAATTCATTACAGATATATACCTAATTGCTGTATATGACTTTTTATAGCAGCACTTTCCCTGCGTAATGCAATAAGCATGTCCTTATTCAAAAGGATGCATTATTAACATTTGATTATTAATAATAATTATTATGATAAAGCTTGTGGTATTTGTTAAACATTTTCTATGTGCCAAGCACTGTTCTAAGCACTGAGTTAGATACAAGGTAATCAGGGTGGATGCAGTCCCTGTCCCACATGGGGCTCACACTCTTAATCTCCATTTTACAGATGAGGGAACTGAGGCACAGAGAAGTGAACACTTTATTACTTTAAATTACATGGAGCAGCCCATTTCTACCAATGGTACTAGCGAAAGGAATGATTTCACTTCTGATGACCCAGAATGTTGATTAAATCCATAGAGAAGCAACGTGGCTCAGTGGAAAGAGCCTGGGCTTTGGAGTCAGAGGTCATGGGTTCAAATCCCAGCTCCGCCAATTGTCAGCTGTGTGACTTTGGGCAAGTCACTTCACTTCTCTGGGCCTCAGTTCCCTCATCTGTAAAATGGGGATTAAGACTGTGAGCCCCATGTGGGACAACCTGATCACCTTGTATTCCCCCCAGAGCTTAGAACAGTGCTCTGCACATAGTAAGTGCTTAGCAAATACCATCATCATCATCATCATCATCATCATCATCAATGGGACACTGGTCTCTTCCTAGGACTCTTCACCACAGTTCTCTTTGGGTGCACGTAATCACAGTGTCCATTGCAGCCACGGGAATTCACAGCACATTGAAACTATTCACGCAAATCAATTCAGTTCAATTCAATCATATTTTTTGAGTGCTTACTGTGTGCAGAGCACTGTACTAAGCACTTGGGAGAGTACAGTACAGCAGTAAGCGGATGCATTCCCTGCCCACAACGAGCTCGCAGTTGCTTCCATCTTGCCGTCCGTGGAGAGAAATTGATTTTGAGGAGTCTGGTGATTCCAGTCTAGTGAGGGGAATCTGAAATGCTCCAGTCTCCAGCATCCACTTCTAGCTTACCACATGGCTGTTTTTTCAAGGTTTTGGTTCCTGCTGCAATATGACATAAGGCTCCATGTGCAATTCACTGGGAATAAACAACACAGGGGGTAGATAAACTGGATATTTTCAAACGCTAGTTTGTGCTGCGTGGGTTAATGGAAGATTTCCCTCTGCCCCAACCGCCCCAACAGCTGTAGGTCATGACCTCTGGGAGTCAGAAGGATCTGGATTCTTAGCCTGGCTCTGCCACTTGTCTGCTCTACGACCTTTGGGAAGTCACTTCACTTCTCTGGGCCCCAGTTCCCTCATCTGTAAAATGGGGATTAAAACTGTGAGCCCCACGTGGGACAGGGACTGTGTTCAATCGGATTTGCTTGTATCCGACCCAGCTCTGAGTACAGTGCGTGGAACATAGTAAACACTTGACAAATACCATTATTATTATTTCTGTTATTATTATTACTAACTGAAACAGGGGTCCTAGGAATCCTAGGGATCCACATTGTACACTGCGTGGGCAGAATTCAGGGAACCACCAGCTTCCCAAAAATTCAGTATGCGGGCCCTGAATCCACAGTGACTAACCCAAAGCCTTCACCATATCAAAGGGCTTGAGGTTAGAATTCCCCTTTGGAAATTTCAAATATATTTATAAATGTGAGTGAAATAATGAAACGGAAAATTATAAAGCACTATAACATTCCAGGATCTCCCAGAGGCAACTAGGCACCAGTGTGCCATGCATTTGGATTTTTATTGTTATTTTTCCAAGGGGCTTTCAAATTAATAATAATTGTGGCATTTCTTAAAATGCTTACTATGTACCAAGAACTGTACTGAACCCTAGGGTAGATTAAAAGATAATCAGGTCCCACATGGGGATCAAAGTCTTAGTAGGAAGGAGGACAGGTATTGAATCCCCATTTTGCTGATGGGGGAAGAGAGAAGTCGAGTGACTTGCCCAAGGTCACATAGGAGGTAAGCGGTGGAGCCCAGATTAGAACCAAGCCTGTGCTCTTTCATCTAAGCCATACTGCTTCCCATCCATTGAAGTTATCACAGTTTGTTCTCACCACCTCCCTGTGAGGTAGGGAGAGGCAGGGAATATCATCCCCATCTAATAGATGAGGATACTGAGGCCTGGAGACATTAAGTGATTTGCCCAAAGTCATGTAGCAGATCATTGGTAAAACTGGTACTAGGAACATCTAGAGGGTGGATCCATTAGCCTCTCACCAATCAAGAGTATTTATTGAATGCTTACTATTTTTGTAGCACTGAAGTAAGCACTTCAGAGAGCACAGTAGAAATAAAATAAACAGTCCCTGCCCTCCTGGTGTTTACGATCAATCAATCATATTTGTTGAGTGCTTACTTTGTGCAGAGCACTATACTAAGCACTCGGGAGAGTACAATATAGCAGAGCTGCTAGGCACATTCCCTTCCCACAGGAAGCTTGCAGTCTAACGTGGAGGACTGACATAAAATGATTTTTAATTGGAGGACACATAGAATGGGAAGATGGAAGAATTAACAAACAAGTGCTTTAAATTGTGCAGGTTGTAAAGCGGTATGTATATAAGTGCTATGGGTGACTGATTCCATAAATGCTGAACTGTAAGGACTAGATTAGGAGAATGATGCTCAGTGGAGATGGGATTTCATGTGGGCTTTGATGATGTGGAGAGTCGTGTTTTGGGTGGTTTTAAGAAAGAGGACAATGGCCAGAGGTGGAAAAGGTGAGGATGAGGCACTTGGGAAGATTGACCACTCAAACTCAACATTTCTAAAACTGAAGGTCTCATCTTCTTTCTTAAACCCACTCCTCTTCTTAACTTTCCCATCTCTGCCAATAACACAACCAGCCTCCCTGTCCCAAGACAATTATTTTCTTCCCCGGCTCATCTTTGAGAATTGCCAGACCTAGATCATTCTGCGTCCGAGGATCACCACAAAGTTCAGATGGAGGAAAGGAGGAGACCTTCTGATGAAAATGCTTGGTCAGCCATCCTCAACTTTTTATGGGCCTTTAGGTTTCACATTCATTAAACTGTTAAATACTTCCAGTTCTTCCTCCACAACATTTCCAAAAAATCCACCCCTTCCTTTCTAATAATAATAATGATGATGGTATTTGTTAAGCACTTACAATGTGCCAGACACTGTACTAAGCACTGGAGTGGATACAGACAAATTGAGATGGACACCGTCCCTGTCCCATGCGAGGCTCACAGTCTCAATTCCCATTTTACAGATGCAGCAAGTGAGGCACAGAGAAGCAAAGAGACTTGCCCAGGGCCACACATCAGACAAGTGGCAGAGCTGGGATTAGAACTCATGACCTTCTGATTCCCAGGCCCATGCTCTATCCACTATGCTATGTCTCTGAGAACATCTTTCTTACATCATTCATTGAGTGGTTGGTAGGTTGGTTGGTTGGAGTTTCAGAAAGATGCCCCTGGCTGCAACTGTCCCCAAACAACTTCCTGGCAGTATTGATTTGTTGGTTCCTTGATTGGTTGGTTGGTGTTATAAGAAGACAACCTTGACTGCAGATGCCCTCAAACACCTTTCTGGAAACAATGATTGACTGATGTGAAAATAGCTGTGATTCTATTTATTCTGATGGTTTTGACACCTTTCTACATGTTTTGTTTTGTTTTGTTTTGTTGTCTGTCTCCCTCTTCTAGACTGTGAGCCCGTTGTTGGGTAGGGACCGTCTCTATATGTTGCCGACTTGTACTTCCCAAGCGCTTAGTACAATGCGCTGCACACAGTAAGCGCTCAATAAATATGATTGAATGAATAAATGAATGAATGATCCTGGCTGTAGCAACAGCCTGAGCTTCCCATGGCTCTTGCTAAATATGATCTCTGGGGGGGTGGTCATCATGTGAGAGAGATGGTGCCCTGCCCCCTAAGATAATCAGCTAAAACAGAACTTGGAATGGTGGCAGTTTTCAGACTCATCAATGATCCAGGCAAAGTTCCTGAGTCCAAGTAGCACCCCCTAACCATTCCAACCAGACAACAGCCACAACCTCCCCCTGTGGCTTCGCTCCCCTGGTGCCAGGAGGCAGAGAGGGGAAAGGTTGCCCAGCAATATTGGGTGGTCCCTCCAAAACAAAGGCCCCGGGTCTAGGAACCTCTGCCTATCCCAAGCTGTCAATTTACAGCGCCAGGCCTTGGAGGGAGGCCACGCGTATTCCAGGAAAAGAGGGTAGTATTATTGCAGATCCTGTCAAAGGCCTTTGATGTTCAGGGAGATGCTTTCAGGGAAGGACAATTATTTTCTTCCCCGGCTCATCTTTGAGGATTGCCAGACCTAGATCATCCTGCCTCCAAGGACCACCACAAAGTTCAGATGGAGGAAAGGAGGAGACCTTCTGACGGAAATGCTCGGTCAGCCATTTGCATTTTCTAAAAGCCAGTTGACAATTACATGTTTCCTTCCCTACCAGCTAGCCATGCATGGCAGGAATAGTAAGAGAGAAAACAGCAGAGGTTATGTTAATAGTTCCCTGGTGACGATCAAGGATGTGCGGTTCAGGCTTTGAAGATGATCTTGATAGGTTTTCTTGGGAAACCAGGAGAGGACATAGTGACATTTTGAGAGTCACAAACCAGCAACCCAATTTGATTCACTAATTTTTGTTTTCTTGAAAATTATTTACCTTACTGTTGAAAATTACACCATAATACTAGCAATACCATTTCTGTGTGGGACCAGGGACTCATCCAGCCCAAATTTCAGTCTCCAACAGTGGTAATCAATCAATGGCATTTATTAAGCACCAACCATGTGCAGAGCACTGTCAGAGCACTGTACAAAGCCCCTGGGAGAGTACAATACAACAGATTTGGTAGACGTGTAGCACGGGCCTGGACGTAAGGAGGACCTGGATTCTAATCTTTATTTGGCTACTTGTGTACGGTGTGATGTTTCACACATAAGAGCTTCTCTGGCCCTCAGTACCTCATCTGTAAAATAGGGATTAATACTGTGAATGCCATGTGGCACACAAACTGTGTCCAATCTGCAGAGCTTGGATCTACCCCAGTGCTTAGTACAGTGTCAGGCGCACAGTAAGAGCTTACCAAATAACATTTAAAAAAGTAGAGGGCAAAACTGTGGAATGCTTCACCAATTTGCTTGTCTTAGTGGATAGTTTGGAGGACTGTTTGCCGGTTGCTATCCATCACTCACACCCTCGTGACTTGGGATGGGCTATCCAACATCCCTAATGTTCCCCTCTCCATCCCCCTCTTCCTATGGACTGCTCATTCATGAATCTATCCAAATTCCTCTTGATCTTAGTAATCAATCAATTGCTTTTTTTGAGTTTTTGAGTGCCTAATGTATGTGGAATACTGTTCTGAGAGGTTGGGAGAGGACAGTACAGTTAGGAATCATGATGCCTGCCCTTGAAGAGTTTATGCTTTCATTTTTTAATGGCATTTGTTAGGCACTTACTATATGCCAGGCATGTACTAAATGCTGGGGTGGATATGAGCAAACTGGTGTGGACACGGTCCCTGTCCAGAATGGGGCTCACATTCTAGTTGGGGAGACAGAGACTAAAATGATTTACAGATGGGAGGAAGAAGGAATGTTGATAAGTATGTGTGAGTTAGTGCTAAAGTAATAGGACATACTGGATATGTGTTGGGGTGGTTCCCGCTATATCTCAAGCTCCTTGCGGGCAGGAATTGTATCTTCCAACTCTACTGTACTGTACTTTCCCAACTGCTTAGTATAGTGTTCTGCACACAATAAATGCTCAATAAACACCACCAATTGATTGACTGATTGATTGGGAGTACCCTAGTGCATAGCTGGCAGAGAAAAGCTGAAGTGGAAGCTGGATTTCTGTAAACCGGGGTATTGAAATTAATCAGATGATATTTCTGACTGCTCAACTTTCTATGAGAGCAAATTCTAGATGCTCACTACCCACAGGATGAAGAAATACATCCTGCTACTTTCAGTCGGCCACTATCGAACTTCAGTAGGTGATCCAACCCCTGAATGAACCCCTGGTGAGATGCTTCCAGCCATAAAATCAGGGTCTCAGGTCTAGGAGAGAACTCCAGGCATCAACTTGTCAATCAGCCAATAGTGTTTATTAAAAGCCTAGTCTGTGCAAATCATTGAACTAAATGCTTGGGAGAGTACTCTAGAAGAAATGTTCCCTCCCTACAAGGAGCATACAATATAGATTTTCTTCAGGTGGGACCATCCTTAAACTATTCAAGACAAATAAGGTTCTATTATACATGTAAATATGGGAACTATGCAGGGTTCCGTGCATTCTTCTGTCTGATGCCCAGATCATTTTTCTAAAGTGTGAGTCAACACAAGTCCTTCCACTCCTCAAAAAGCAATAACAGTTACTTATTTCTCTCCACAGCAACTAGAGACTCCACATTATTGGCTTTTAGGCTCACCACCAAGACTCAGCCTGAGTGATTGCCTTCTACTCTAACCCAGCCTGCCTACTTTTTTCCTCCCAAACTAACTTTTCCCTGTGTCCTTTATCTCAACTCTCCCCACCTAAGAATAATAATAATAATTGTGGTATTTATTAAGCGCTTACCATGCGCCAAGCACTGTTTTAAGCACTGGGATAGAAACAAAGTAGTCAGGTCAACATAGTCCCAGTCCTACATGGGGCTTGCCATCTTAATCCCCATTTTATAGATGAGGTAACTGAGGCATAGAGAAGTTAAGTGACTTGTCCAAGGTCACATAGCAGACATGTGGCAGAGCCAAGATTAGAACCCACATCATCTGATTCCCAGGCCCATGTTCTTTCCAATAGGCCATGCTGCTTCTCTAAACCTTTCTTTATTCCTGTGCCCAGTCTGGAACTCTCTCTTCTTTCAAATCTGCTATACCCTTCATTTCCCCAACTTCAAAACTTTACTGAAAGCACACCTCCAGAAAGCATTCCTTCATTCACACCCCCTCCAGGAAGCATTCCCTGATTAGGCTCCTCATTCCCAGATTGGATGCATCCAGCTGCCCTTGGCTCAAACATTTGTTCATTCAACTATCCTTAATACTCATGTATACTCTCTCAACTCACATTAACTTTCACTTGTTTATGCTCACTAACATAAAGTAGGAGGAACTGTAGCATTGACTCTTCCTCCTCCAGCTATTTCTGATTGGCTTGTGTCTATCCCACAGGGGCAGGGCCCATATCTCTATCTCAACTGTACTCTCACAAGGGTTCAGTGTTCTATACACAATATGCATTTAAATATTTTTGATTGATTGATTCTCCCTGGAAGAAAATGCATCTTAATGCCTAACCTAAATCCCTCCTACTACAGTAAGTCATGGTAGTCCAGTGCCTACAGTGTGGAGAGCGTAGCCCTGTGTGCTTGGGAAAGACATCAGAAGCACAAGATATGAAAAGCAGCAGGGCCCAGCGGACAGAGCGTGGCTCAGTGGAAAGAGCCCAGGCATTGGAGTCAGAGGCCATGGGTTCAAATCCTGGCTCTGCCAGTTGCCAGCTGTGTGACTTTGGGCAAGTCACTTAACTTCTCTGTGCCTCAGTTACCTCATCTGTAAAATGGGGATCAAGACTTTGAGCTCCCCACCTTGGGACAACCTGATCACCTTGTAACCTCCCTGGTGCTTAGAACAGTGCTTTGCACACAGTTAGCACTTAATAAATGTTATTATTAACATTGTTATTATTATTATAGAGAACAGGCTTGGGAGTCAGAGAACCTGTGTTCTCATCTGGGCTCCAACCCTGGTCTGCTGTGTGACCTTGGGCAAGTCACTTAACTTCCTGTGCCTTAGGTTCCTCATCTGCAAAATGAGGCACCCTCTCCCTGTATCTCCAACCCCATCCCTTCATACCTTATCAAAGCACTTGCCCCCTTCCTTCTTCCCTCCCAGACTACCATCTTCAACTGTTCCCTCTCCAACGGCTTTTACCCCATTGCTTTCCAACCTGCTCAGGTCTCTTCCTTCGTAAAAAAAGTCTCCCTTGACCCCATGTCTCCCTCCACTCATTTCCCCACCTCCCCCCTAACTATTCATCTCCAAATTCGAGCAAGTTGTCTACACCCACTGCCTCCACTTCCTCTCCACCAATTCTCTCCTTGACCCCCTCCAATCTGGCTTCCGCCCCCTTCACTCCACAGAAACTACCCTCTCTCCTTCTTGCCATATCCAATGGTCTCTACTCCATCCTAATCCTCCTCCACCTCTCAGCTGCCTTTGACACTATAGACCACCCCCTTCTCTTAGAATATTATCCAAACTCCACTGACGCTGTTCTCTCCTGGTTCTCTTTCTCTCTGGCCACTCTGCCTCAGTCTTTTTCATAGGCTCCTCTTTTGCCTCCAATCCCCTATCTGTGGGAGTCCCTCAAGGCTCAGTTCTGTGTCCCCTTCTAGTCTCCCTCTACACCACTTCCTTGGAAGACTCTCTGCTCCCATTGCTTCAACTACCATCTCTATGTAGATGATTCCCAAATTTACATCTCCAGCCCTGATCTCTCTCCTTCTCCGCAGTTTTGTGTTTCCTCCTAATAATAATAATAATAATAATAATAATAATAATAATAATGGTATTTGTTAAGTGCTTACTATGTGCAAAGCACTGGTCTAAGTGCTGGGATAGATACAAGGTAATCAGGTTTTCTTACGTGGGGCTCACAGTCTTAATCCCCATTTTACAGATGAAGGAACTGAGGCTCAGAGAAGTGAAGTGACTTGCCCAAAGTCACACAGCTGACAAGTGGCGGAGCCGCGATTAGAACACATGACCTCTGACTTCCAAGCCCATGCTCTCTCCACTGAGCCATGCTGCTTCTCAAATAAATAATGGCATTTGTTAGGTGCTTACTATGTGCCAAGCACTGTTCTAATTGATGGGGTAGATACAACATAATCAGGTTGTCCCACATGGGGCTCACTGTCTTAACCCCATTTCACAGATGAGGTAACTGAGGCACAGAGAAATTAAGTGACTTGCTCACGGTCACACAGCAGAGAGGATATCTCTACTAGAATGTCCTGCCAACACCTCAAGCTTAACATGTCTGAAATAGAATTTATCTTCCCACCCCAACTCTGTCCTTCCCCTGATTTTCCCATCAGTGTAGACAAGCACCACCATTCAACCTGCCTCACAAGCTCATAGCCTTGGTGTTATCCCCATCTGTCTCATTTATCACACATATTCAATCTATAACCAAATCCTCTCTGTTCAGCATTTACAACATTGCTAAAGTCTGCCCTTTCCTCTCCATCCAATCCACTACATGTTAATCCAACCATTTATCCTATCTCACCTTGATTTCTGCCTCAGCCTCCTTGCTGACCTCCCTGCCTCCTGTCTCACCCCACTCCAATCTACATTTTTTATGGCATTTGTTAATTGCTTACTATGTGCCAGACACTATTCTAAGCACTGGGGCAGGTACAAAGTAATCAGGTCCATGTACCACATGGGGCTCACAGTCTTAATCCCCATTTTACATTTGAGGAAACTGAGGCACAGGGAGGTGAAGTAACTTGTCCAAGACCGCACAACAGGTAAGATGTGGAGCTGGGATTAGAACTCGGGTGCAAGTCACTTAACTTCTCTGTGCCTCAATTTTCTCAGCTGTGAAATAGCGATTCAGTGTCTGTTCTCCCCTACCTTAGAATGTGAGACTTGAGTGGGACAGGGACTTTATCCAACTGGATTATCTTTTATCTACCCTAAAACTTAACATAGTGCTGTGGTAAGTTTAGTAAATTCTGTCATTCTTATTAATTGAAAGGGGAGTGTGTTTGGACACAAGAGGCAGGGTTCAAATCAGGAGCTAGAATTAGGAGAGGTGAGAGTGAGAGCTGTGAGAAGATTCACTTAGAAGAAAGATAGCATTTGGCTGATGAGGAGTGCAGATACGCAAGAAGGCAGTGCTGAAAGGGGACTCAAGTCGAGTTATATGGAGATTTTTCTTGATGCGGAAGGAATTTGGTAGATATTGAAGATTTTTGAGGAGGACAGAGATTCACATCTCTGTGAAGAATAATGTTTTAGAAATGTTTGAGAAGCAAGCTTGGCCTAGTGAATAGAGTACAGGCCTGGGCGTCAGAGGACCTGGGTTCTAAACGTAGCTCTGTCACTTATCTGCTGTGTGACCTTGGGCAAGTAACTTAATATCTCTGTCCCCCAGTTACCTCAGCTATAAAATGGAAATTAAGACTGTGAGCCCCATGTGGGACACAGACTTTGTTCAAGCTGATTAGCTTGTACCTACCCGAGCACTTAGTACAGGGTCTGGCATATAGTAAGCGCTTAATAAATACCATTTAAAAAATGATACTGAGAGGAATTGGAGGGAGGGAAATGTGCGACCTGTGAAGAGGCTGATAAGAATAATCTGATCAGGGGTGGTCTAATCAGGGTGGTGGCCATTTGAGTAGAAAGGAAAGAGTGAATCTAGAAATATTGTAGAGAAAGAACTGACAGAGTTTAGTGCCAGAGTGAATGAGATGATGAGAAGTTACGCTCTTGTTTTCTGGCACTATAAAGCAGAAATTCATTGAACTAGGTAAAGAGCTAAGGTTTATGATTGAATTATATTTCTTCTCATGATCAGAATGAAGGTACATTTTAAATCACTTTGACTCACCAAGCCTTGGGCAATGTATTTACTTTCTAGCATTTTTTAAGGATTTATAAACACCAACATCCCAGAGAAGATTCGGACCATTCATTCATTCAGTAGTATTCATTGAGTGCTTATTGTGTACAAAGCACTGTACTGAGCTTTTGGGAGAGTACAATATGACAACAAACAGACACATTCCCTGCCCGCAATGAGTTCACATTTGCAGGGGATGTCAGGAAGTTGGGCAATGGTCCTAAAAACTGAAGATGAGTCAAAGAGGGAAGGAGTTCTGGCTACTAAGGGGAGTCAAATGTCAACTCAGTCACCTCACCACACATAGAAGATCTTGTCTCAGTATCAGAGCAAATGGTATTCTTAGCTGAAGAGTCTATCCAAACACACCCAGAACTGAGCTGAAAGAGACAAGCACCATTTGGCTCAGAAGAACGGGCAAGAATCCTGCTTTTATGAGATGATTTAGGCAGATAGAAGAATTGACACGTACTTTTCATGATGCCCCTTTGTAAGTGAATGAATGTGGAGAGAACTCTTTCTGTTTAAATATTCTGTTGGAAAATGATTTCTTCTCAGTTTTTTGCAGTTTATTATCAATCAATCAATCCAGCAATAATACTTATGGAGTATGTACTGTGTACAGAAGAGTATACTAACCACCTAGGAGAGTACAATTGAGTTAGTAACCATGATCCCTGCCTTCAAAGAGTTTACAGTCTAGTGGGTGAAACAGACACTAAAATTAATTACAGATCAATAGAAGAAGGAAAGAAGGAAAGAAGATATTAAGGTAAGTAAATTAGTAGTAGTTTGTTGAGTGCTTACTATGTGTCCAGTACTGTACAAAGAGCTGAGGTAGATACGAGATAATCGAGTTGGACTGGTGCTCACAGTTTAAGGGAGTGCTTAAGTAATAGGGTAAGTCCTCTCCCCCCTGCCCTCCCTCCTCCCTCCCGTTCTACCTCCTTCCCCTCCCCACAGCACCTGTATATATGTTTGTACATATTTATTACTCTATTTATTTTACTTGAACATATTTACTATTCTATTTATTTTATTTTGTTAATATGTTTTGTTTCGTTGTCTGTCACCCCCCTTCTAGACTGTGAGCCCGCTGTTGGGTAGGAACCGTCTGTATAGGTTGCCAACTTGTACTTCCCAAACGCTTAGTACAGTGCTCTGAAGACAGTAAGCGCTCAGTAAATACGATTGAATGAATGAATGAATGAAATTCATTTATTCAATCAATCGTATTTATTGAGCACTTACTGGTGCAAAGCACTGTACTAGTTGCTTGGGAGAGTACAATATAACAACAAACAGACAAATTCCTGCACACAATGAGCTCAGAGTCTAGAGGAGGAGACAGACATTAATATAAATAAATAGATAAATAAATTAATTACAGATGTATATAGATATGTAGATATGTGCTCTGGGGATGGGAGGGAGGATAAATGAAGAATCAAGTAAGAACGGCGCAGAAGGGAGTGGGAGAAGAGGAGAGGAGAGCTTAGTCAGGGAAGGCTTCTTGGAGGAGGTGTGCCTTCAATAAGGTTTTGAAGTGGGGGAGAGCAATTATCTGTCTAATATGAGAAGGGAGGATGTTCCATGCCAGAGGTAGGATGTGGGCAAGAGATTGACGGTGAGATAGGTGAGATCAGGTTCAAAAGGGATACAGCTGGTTGAAAGTATAGAAGTGTTTATTTGGTACACAGTTCTGGGATATTTGGGAGGATAAAATCAGGGGAAATAAATCAGGGAAGGCTTCCTGGGGGAAATATGATTTCAGAGAAGCAGCAAAACCTAGTCATACAACAGACCAGTGGCAGAGCCGGAATTAGAACCCATGACTTTCTGACTCTCAGGCACGTGCTCTATCCACTATGCCAGAGCCTCCAAAACAGCAGCTCCTTCTGGTCCAAACGCCTTTATTCCCCCTCCCTCCTGGAAGATCCCGGCCCATATCCGCAGTGTCCTGAGCTGAGCACATGTGCTCGCAAATCTGACCTATTTTGTTTTGTCCATTTACATAGTAATACTAGTGGTATTTGGTAAGTGCTTATTTTGTGCCAGGCGCTGTTCTAAGTGCTAGGGTAGATACAAGGTAATCAGGTTGTCCCACGTGGGGCTCACAGTCTTCATCCACATTTTACAGATGAGGTAACTGAGGCACAGAGCAGTTGAGTGACTTGCCCAAAGTCACCCAGCTGACAAGTGAAAGAGTTGGGATTCGAACCCAGGACCTCTGACTACCAAGCCTGCGCTCTTTCTACTGAGCCACACTGCTTCTTCAATCCCTTCCCCAAACAGGCTCCTTCCATTGGTTTACAGTGCTTAGAACAGTGCTTTGCACATAGTAAGTGCTTAACAAATGCTATTATTATTATTATTATTATTATTATTATTATTATTATTATTATTATTATTATTATTGTTCCAGGCCCATCAGCCCTTTCCATCAGCCAATCAGTTGTTGCTGTGGTCAGTATATGGTCCTCCTGTTCATCCCGGGACCACCCCACCTTGGTTAGCTGCTAACACGTGGCTGGGACCCAAGGAGGCTGGCTGGGATCCAGGGGGGCTTGAGCATTGGGCAGAGGTCCGACCCCAGCCCCACACTGGACTCCAGAGTGCAGGGGGTGGAATCCGGGTCCCCAATCCATCAATCCACCAGTGGTATTTATTGAGCGCTTACTTAATGCCTGTCTCCCCCTCTAGACTACAAGCTCATTGTGGACAGGTAATGTGTCTCTTATATAGTCATAGCCCGCTGTTGGGTAGGGACCATCTCTATATGTTGTCAACTTGTACTTTCCAAATGCTTAGTACAGTGCACTGCACACAGTAAGCACTCAATAAATATGATTGAATGAATGAATATTGTACTCTGCCAAGCACTTAGTAGAGTGCTCTGCACCCAGAAAGCTCTCAATAATTACGACTGACAGAACACTATACTAAGCGCTTGGGAGAGTACAACACAATAAAATCAGCAGACATGGTTCCTGCCCATAATGAACCTCTAGTCTAAGGGGCTGAGGGCTGAAAAGTGGGAGAGGAAGGAGATACTCTGAGAGGGTTGGGCCACATTCTCCCCACTGTTTGACTCCAGACACATGGGGTCGGGGAGAAGGGGGCGAAGTAATGTCAAAACCAGGGATCTGATCTCCCAGGAGAGGGGACAGGGGGACATCAGTCTGGTGGCAGCAGCCTTGCCAGACTGAGCCCCCTTTTTCCTCTCCTCCTCCCCATACCCCCCGCCCTACCTCCTTCCCCTCCCCACGGCACCTGTATATATATATGTTTATACAGATTTATTACTCTATTTATTTTACTTGTACATATTTACTATTCTATTTATTTTGTTAATGATGTGCATCTAGCTTTACTTCTATTTATTCTGATGACTTGACACCTGTCCTCATGTTTTGTTTCGTTCTCTGTCTCCCCCTTCCAGACTGTGAGCCCGTTGTTGGGTAGGGGCCATCTCTATATGTTGTCAACTTGTAGTTCCCAAGTGCTTAGTACAGTGCTCTGCACACAGTGAGCACTCAATAAATATGACTGAATTAATGAATGAATGAACTCTCCGCATGGTGCAAGCACCCACCCTCTCTCCCGCTTTCACTCTCGCCACACCAAATAATTACTCTCCCCCACTTCAGAGCCTTACTGAAGGCACAAGTACTCCAGGAGGCCTTCCCAGACTGAGCCCCCTCCTTCCTCTCCCCCTCGTCCCCCTGTCCATCCCCCACACCTTACCTCCTTCCCTTCCCCACAGCACCTGTATATATGTATATATGTTTGTACGTATTTATTACTCTATTTATTTATTTTACTTGTACATATCTATTCTATTTATTTTATTTTGTTAATATGTTTTGTTTTGTTCTCTGTCTCCCCCTTCTAGACTGTGAGCCCACTGTTGGGTAGGGACCATCTCTATATGTTGCCAACTTGTGCTTCCCAAACGCTTAGTACAGTGCTCTGCACACAGTCAGCGCTCAATAAATATGATTGATTGATTGATTGATCCTCCTCTGCTGCTGTGCTCTGGCACCCCAGACCTTGCAGAAAGCTAGCCACCTTCTGACCCCCACTCCACTGACAATGCTGCTCATAAGATGGAAAGGGAGGGAGGGGGCGGTGAGTTTTCCCTGTCTCAGAGTGGCCAAGAGACTGAAGCCAGCCCAGTCTGCAGCCCCGGTTTTCTGATCGCTCCACATGTGAGCTGAAAGAGCAGATTTATCTGTATCCATGCAGAAGAGGAAAATGTATCGGCTCAGGAGGGTGGTTGCCTCCTTTGGCGCCAGGAGGAAGCTTTATAAATAAGTTTAATATCCAGATTTCACTTCCAAGGGATCTGAAGGACTGTATTAATGCCATTCCCCACAAAGCATCCTCTCCCTCATGTGAACTGTGAGCCTCTTGAGGACCAAGAACTGTGTCTTAAATTTATCAGAATGTGATTGTCCAACACTTAATACTGTCTCTATATGTTGCCAATTTGTACTTCCCAAGCGCTTAGTACAGTGCTCTGCACATAGTAAGCGCTCAATAAATACGATTGATGATTGATGATGATAATAGGGTGTTTTGCTCATTCATTCATTCATTCATTCCATTGTATTTATTGAGCGCTTACTGTGTGCAGAGCACTGTACTAAGCACCCATCTTTGCATTAGACAGAAACTCCTTTCCATCAGCTTTAAGGCACTCAATAAGCTCACGTCCTTCTATCTTTTTCTCCTGATCACCTACTATCTACTACACTAAATTCTGTTCTTCCCACCTCCACAACATCACTAAAATCCACCCTTTCCTCTCCATCCCAATTGCTACCACGTTAATACAATCACTCATACTATCCCGCCTGGATAACTTTATCAGCTTCTTTGCTGACCACCCAGCCTCCTATCTCTCCCCACTCCAATCAATCAATTAATCAATCAATCTTATTTATTGAGCTCTTACTGTGTGCAGAGCACTGTACTAAGCACTTGGAAAGTACAAGTTGGCAACATATAGAGACAGTCCCTACCCAACAGTGGGCTCACTTTACTCTGCTGCCTGGATCATTTTTCTATAAAAGCTTTCTGGACATGTCACCCTACTCCTCAAAAAACTCCAGTGGTTGCCCAACCACCTCCACATCAAAGAAAAACTCCTCACTATTAGCTTTAAAGCACCTCATCACCTTGCCCCCTCCTACCTCACCTTGCTACACTCCTTCTACAACCCAGCCTGCACACTTCACTCCACTAGTGCTAACCTTTTCGCTGTGCCTCCATCTCGCCTGTCTTGACGCCGATCACTGGCCCATGTCTTGCCTCAGTCTTGGAAAGCCCTCACTCCTCAAATCTGACAAACAATTACTCTCCCCGACTTCAGAGCCTTATTGAAGGCACATCTACTCCAAGAGGCCTTCCCAGACTAAACCCCCAAACTTTGCTCTTCCCCCCTCCCAGCCCCACTGCACTTATGTACATATCTCTAAATTTATTTATTTGTATTGATTCTGTCTCCCCCCCCCCTAGACTGTAAGCTCACTGTGGGCTGGGAATGTGTTTGTTGTTGGATTGTACTTTCCCAAGTGCTTAGTACAGTGTTCTGCATACAGTAAGCACTCAATAAATATGATTGAATGAGTGAATGAACAACCCAACCTTCTCACTTCACTCCTCAAATCCTAACCTACTCTCTATACTTCAATCTCCTTTATCTTGCTACCAACATCTTTCCCACGTACTCCCTCTGGTCTGGAACTCCCTCCCCCTTCAAAGCTAACAGGCCACCACTCTCCCCACTATAAAAGCCCTACTAAAATGCCATCTCCTGCCAAAGGGCTTCTCTGTCTAATCTCTCTTTTCCCTTATCCCCTTTACACTTGGCCCTTTATTCCTTAAGCAGTTCATATTCACCCCACCCCAGCCCCCTTAGCACTTTTGTACCTATCTATTTCCCCTATCTGTAATTTATTTGAATGTCTGTCTTCCATTCTAGTCTGTAAATTCCTTGTGACCAGGGATCATGTCTTCTGGCTCTATTACATTGTCCTCCCCTGAGTCTCTAATACAGTGCTTGGCACAGAATAAGTGCTCAGTAAATACCATTGATTGATTGATTCATCAGTGCTCTCCTTAGAAATAGAGGCCTGGCACAATCACCATCATTGATGGTATTTATTGAGAGCTTACTGTGAGCAGAGCAGTGTACTAAACACTTGGGAGAGTACAATACAAGAGAGTTGATAGACACATTCCCTGCCCACAATGACAATAGCAGCAGAAAAAGATCTGGGAAGCCCGTCAACCACAAACCAACAAAATGTAGAGATGTGATAGCATTCAGTAATTAGTATGGGCGGAGGAAAAATGCTAGTACTTTGTATGATTCATGTGATTACTATGCATTAAGTATTATTTACTGATCACCTAGTGAATGCAGAGCACTGAACTAAGTGCTTGAAAAAGGGCAATAATAATAATAACGAGGCATTTGTTAAGCGTTTACTATGTGCAAAGCACTTTTCTAAGCGCTGGGAAGATACAAGGTAATCAGGTTGTCCCACATGGGGCTCACAGTCTTAATACCCATTTTACAGATGAGGTAGCTGAGGCACAGAGAAGTTGAGTGACTTGCCCAAAGACACACAGCTGACAAGTGGTGGAGCCGGAATTTGAACCCATGACCTCTGACTCCAAAACTTGTGCTCTTTCCACTGAACCACACTGCTTACAACATTGATAATAATAATGAAGGTATGTATTAAGTGTTTAATGTGTGCCAAGCAGTGTGGTAGATGCAAGATAATCATATCAGCCACAGTCCCTGTCCCATATAGGGCTCATAGTCTCAATAGGAGGGAGAACAGGTATTTTATCCCTGTTTTACAAATGAGAAAATTGAGATTCAGAAATGTTGCCCAAGGTCACAGAGCAAGCAAGTGGCAGAGCTGGGATCAGAACCCAGCTCCTCAGACTCCTGGGCCCGTGCCCTTTCCTCTTGGCCCTGCTGCCTCCTGATAAAATGAAAAATAATGATAATGATTATTATGGTATTAAGCACTTGTTCTGTGCTAAGCCCTGAAGTAATAATAATGATAGCATTTATTAAGCGCTTACTATGTGCAAAGCACTGTTCTGAGCACTGGAGAGGTTACAAGGTGATCAAGTTGTCCCATGCGGGGCTCACAGTCTTAATCCCCATTTTCCAGATGAGGGCACTGAGGCCCAGAGAAGTGAAGTGACTTGCCCAAAGTCACCCAGCTGACAAGTGGCGGAGCCGGGATTTGAACCTGTGACCTCTGACTCCAAAGCCCGGGCTCTTTCCACTGAGCCACGCTGCTTCTGATTACCTGATACAAGGTAGTCAGGTCACAGTCCCTGTCCCACATGGAGCTCACAGTCTTTATCTCCATTTTACAGATTAAGTAACTGAGGCTCAGAGAAGCTAAGTGACTTGCTGAAGGTCATATAGCAGACAAGTGGTGGAGTCAGGATTAGAACCCACTTCCTCTGACTCCCAAGCCCATGTTTTTTTCACTCATTCATCCATTCAATCATTTATTGAGCGCTTACTGTGTGCAGAGCACTGTACTTAGTGCTTGGGAAGTACAAGTCAGCAACATATAGAGACGGTCCCTACCCAAAAACGGGCTGACAGTCTAGAAGGGGGAGACAGGCAACAAAACAAAACATGTGGACATGTGTCAAAATCGTCAGAACAAATAGAACTAAAGCTATATGCACATCATTAATACAATAAATAAATAATTAATAAAATAAATAGTAAATATGTACAAGTAAAATAAATAGAGTAATAAATCTGTACAAATATATATACAGGTGCTATGGGGAGGGGAAGGAGGTAGGGTGGGAGGGATGGGGAGGAGGAGAGGAAAATGGGGGCTCAGTCTGGGAAGGCCTCCTGGAGAAGTTGAGCTCTCAGTAGGGCTTTGAAGGGCGGAAGAGAGCTAGCTTGGTGGATGGGCGGAGGGAGGGCATTCCAGGCCAGGGGGAGGACGTGGGCCAGGGGTCGATGGCGGGGCAGGAGAGAATGAGGTACAGTGAGGAGGTTAGCGGCAGAGGAATGGAGGGTGTGGGCTGGGCTGGAGAAGGAGAGAAGGGAGGTGAGGTAGGAGGGGGCGAGGTGATGGACTGCCTTGAAGCCGAGAGTGAGGAGTTTTTGTTTGATTCGTAGGCTGACAGGCAGCCACCGGAAATTTTTGAGGAGGGGAGTAACATGCCCAGAGCATTTCTGCACAAAGATAATCCAGGCAGCAGCATGAAGTATAGACTGAAGAAGGGCAGAGGAAGGAGGATGGGAGGTCAGAGAGGAGGCTGATGCAGTAATCCAGTCGGGATAGGATGAGAGATTGAACTAGCAAGGTAGCGGTTTGGGTGGAGAGAAAAGGGCGGATCTTGGCAATGTTGCGGAGGTGAGACCTGCAGGTTTTGGTGATGGATCGGATTTGTTAGGTGAACGAGAGCCTTTTACCACTGGGCTATGCTGTTCTCCCAGTCATCACAGTTCCTGCCCTCAGAAGCTTACAATCTAATGGGAAAATTAAATTGTAACTGTGCAGTACAGCAGGTGGAACATAATAGCTCGAATTGGAAAGATAACATATATCTCCCAAGATTAAAGAGGGTAAATCTATTTATCCTAATCACTTGAACAATGGCGCCCGCAAGACTCTCTTCTTCCATTTTTTCAATTTTAATGAGAGATTGTTTTACCCACTCTTTTTCAATTTCAGAGAGAATTTGGCACATATCCAGGGTCAAATTGTATTACCCTCTTGGGAATGGAACACTAATAAATACTGACATTTAAAAATTAGTAATTGAACTTTGCTTTAAAACTTTGAATGCCTCAGTAGATAGAAGATAAGATATTTCCTGCCCTGAAATTTCCCCAAACTTCTTTTTTTTCTCCATTGAATTCTAACTCCTTGCTTTCTGTTTCTATGTTTTCTATTTTGGTTCTGTGTGATTCTAGAAATAGCTAGTTGCGGGCAGTTATGGTTTAGAGAACACTTGGAGTTGCTTTACCTAAAATTATTGTCACTTTGCTTCTAAAACGCCTGCTGAATAAATCTATGGTCTTTGGAAAAGCCGAAGTTATTTCCTATGACACATGCTTTTAGCTGAAAATTTACGGTAGATTGACTCATCCAAACTTCATAGTGTATTTAGTTTAAAATACTATAGCTTTGGTTGAAGCGTAGCTATGTTAAGTGGTCTCTTTCTGGTGAAATGGTTTGTTTTGATAAGGCAGAGAGAGTTTACCTAATTATAGGCAGCTGCTCTATTGGCTCTGAAGGGGAAAAACTCATCTAGACATTGATTTCTCCTGGAAATGAATCATGCTGTCACAGAACTCATCACGGCTCTGTCTATATCTGTGATCTTTTCCTTTCAGTTCATATGAAGTTTGTCATGTTCAATAACATCTGGTGTCTGGTACAAAATCTATTTGTAGAGTGATCTGAAGGAATTACCTCTTGCTCACGGGTTCCCTCCTTCCTGGAACTCCCTCCCAGCTTCACATCCAACCGACCACCGGTCTCCCTAACTTCAAAGCCCTTCTAAGATCACATCTGTAGTAGATCTTCCCTTATTCATCTCTCATCTCCCCTGATGAATGAATCAATCAATCATATTTACTGAGCACTTAGTGTGTCCAGAACACCGTACTAAGCACTTGGGAGAGTTCAACATAACAGAGTTGGTAGACACGATCTCTCCCTTGGTCTCCCCACCCTATTTTCCCCCTATTGCCACTTCAGGCACTGTCAGAACTCCTAAGCAGTCTTAATAATAATTATGGTATTTATTAAGCGCTTACTATCTGCCAGACACTGTACTATGCTCTGGGATGGATACAAACAATGCCAGTTGGACACAGTCCCTATCCCATGTGGGGCTCACAGGCTCAATCCCCATTTTACAGATGAGGCAACTGAGGCACAGAGAAGTGAAGTGACTCACCCAAGGCCACACGGCAGACATGTGGTGGAGCCAGGATTAAAACCCATGCTCCCTTCCATTAAACTAGCAATCAGCAGTATTTTTTGAGTGCTTTGCTTACGGTGTGCAGAGCATTGTACTGTTTGAGAGTATACAATACAACAGAGCTGGTAGCCCACTGTTGGGTAAGGACTGTCTCTATATGTTGCCAACTTGTACTTCTCAAGCGCTTAGTACAGTGCTCTGCACACAGTAAGCCTCAATAAATACGATTGATTGATTGATATGATCCCCACCCACAAGGAGCTTACAGTCTAGAGGGGATGACGGACAATATGATAAAGAAATATGTATGTATGTATCCTTACACTCTGCTAAGGGGGCAGGGATAAGTATAAAGTGCTTAAGGCATACTTTCCCAAGTGCATAATAATAATAATAATAATAGTAATAGTAACAACAGTACTAGTATTTGTTATGTGCTTACTATATTTTAAGACCTGTACTAAGCACTGGTCTTGGAGCAGATATGCTTTTAGTAGGGCTTAATGATTTTAATAGGGATCCCCTCTCCACAAACCCCATAACACTGAGGTCTATATCTTTACTACTTCCACCTATATGTAATTTCTTTTCGTGTCTGTCTCTCCCACTGAACTGTAAGCTCCTTAAGGGCAGGGTTTGTGTCTCCTAACTTTGTAGTTCACTACCAAGAGCTTACTACAGTGCTCAGTGAATACTACTGATTGATAGTTTGGTTGATAGGTAAAGGGTTTGGGCTCATCGTCATCACTCACCTATGACTGGCAGCCTCAATGTTGCCATTTGGCCATAAGAATTTTTCATTTTCTTCTTGTTCCATATGCTTTGGTCATCCGTGGTGGCTTCACCAAGATGATGCTTTAACCTTAAAGGAAGTACATGAGAAGCAGCATGGCCTAGTGGATAGAGCACGGGACTGGGAGTCAGGAGGTCATGGGTTCTAATCCCGGCTCTGCCACTTGTCTGCTGTGTAACCTTGGGAGACTAACTCTACTTCTCTGTGCCTCAGTTCCCTCATAATAACAATAATAATAATAATAATGGCATTTATTAAGCACTCACTATCTGCAAAGCACTGTTCTAAGTGCTGGGGAGTTACAAGGTGATCAGGTTGTCCCACGGGGAGCTCACAGTCTTAATCCTCATTTTACAGATGAGGTAACTGAGGCACAGAGAAGTTAAGTGACTTGCCCAGAGTCACACAGCTGACTGTTGGCGGAGCAGGGATTTGAACCCACAACCTCTGACTCCATGTCATCTATAGCATGGAGATTGAGACTGTGAGCCCCACATGGAATGGGGACTGTGTCCAACCCAATTTGTTTGTATCTAACCCAGTGCTTAAGTAGAGTACCTGGCACACAGTAAGTGCTTAACAAATACCATTGTTATTACTATTATTATTATTATTATTATTAATGATGAGTAGCATCATCATCAATCGTATTTATTGAGCACTTACTGTGTGCAGAGCACTGTACTAAGCGCTTGGGAATTACAACTTGGCAACATATAGAGACAGTCCCTACCCAATAGTGGGCTCACAGTCTAAATGATGAGTAGCATTTGCCTTATATAGACATACATGTGTGTGGGCAGTAAATTAGGGTTTTTTTAATGTTTCATCTGCTGCATTTCTCTTGGCAATGATCAAATTATAAAGAGTTTGCACCTTGTCTTAAGCAAAGTTTTTATAAGAAAATGAAGTTCAGATAAGAGTGGAGGAGCGGGAATAGAACCCAGGTCCTCTGACTCTCATGCCCATGCTCTTTTCACTAGGCCTCGCTGTTTCAACTACCTAATCACCTGATCAGACTCATCTAATAAACAAAGGATAATTTCTGGGATCAATTGTAGAAAATCAGAAAATGTCGTGGGCCTTGAATTCCAGTGATCCGGGTGGGGTTAGCGGGGAGGGGGAGGACTTTTGTTACTAAAGATACAGAGAAGCTCAGACAAGTATCAAAACTTGAATTTCTTTCCATGAAAAAGAGAGCAATTTGTGATTACAAATCTTAACAATGTAAACAAACAGTTGGGAAGAAGACCATTAAATTTAGCAAGAAACAGGCTTCCCAGAAGGAATAGCATAAATATTTATCAGGATAATGCAGAAAATATGTTCCCAAGCCTGGCCTTCATTCAGTGCTCTGTCCTCTCAGCAAAAGGAAGTCTTGGTATTTTAACTCTTTTCCTCTCACAGATCGAGAGAAACCAGTCCTGGGCTTGCCGTCTCACATTTGACCATGACCTACTGACTCTCCTGGACATGGACGGAAGCTCTGAGGGTCTCTTTCACTGGCTGAGTTTATGTTTCCTCCTCCTATAAATTCTCCCCATCCAAACCAAGTGAATTTTTCATTTAATGAACTGAGAAAATCTATTAGATGGGGTAGCTTCTGACCCACCAAACTTGTACTTCCCAAGCGCTTAGTACAGTGCCCTGCACACAGTAAGTGCTCAATAAATACGATTGAATGAATGAATGAATGAATTCAGTAGTATTTATTGAGTGAGGAGCATGGCCTAATAGGAGAACGAGCCTGGGACTCAAAGGGTCCTGGCTCTGCCACTTACCTGCTGTGTAACTTCGGATAAGTCACTTGACTTCTCTGGGCCTCAGTGTTCTCATCTGTAAAATGGGGATTTAATATCTGTTCTGCCTCTCCCTTAAACTGTGAGCTCTGTGTGAGACAGGGACTGTATCCAAGCTGATTATTTTGTACTCTCCCAAGCGTTTAGTATACTACTCTGCACACAGTAAGTGCTTAATACATTTGATTGATTGATCATTTTATATCTACCCCAGTGCTTAGCACACAGCAAGTTCTTAAGAAATACCACAGTGATTATTATACGATAGAAGTGAAACACATTTTCCATGCCCACCTTTGAGCTGACAATTTAATGACGTACTGGTACTCTGCTGACATTTTCTTTGGTTTGTGACCATTGCTTAGATTTAGTGGATAAAGCATCAGCCTGGGAGTCAGAAGGACCTGGGTTCTAATCCTGGCTCCACCACATATCTGTTATGTGACCTTGGAAAGTTATTTCACTTCTCTGGACCTCAGTTACCTCATCTGTAAAATGGGGTTAAGAGTGTGAGCCCTAAGTGGGACATGGATTGTGTCCGACCTAATTTTCTTTCCTGAATGACTTGATATTACAAGGGAAGAGGTATGCCTGGGAAGAAACTTTGAAATGTCCAGGCCACTGGAGAAATCCCAGAAGCATCTTAACCACTGAGTACTAAGAACTAAGCACTAAGTACTAAGTGCTTAGTACAGTGCTCTGCACACAGTAAGCACTCAATAAATATGACTGAATGAATCTCCTGTATTTTACACATCTCTGCAGCTTCATTCACTCGAATGCCAGTCAATGAAGTTACTTTGACCCTGATGCTCTTTCCTTTTCACCTTCCACTTCTCTTAGTAATAATAAAAATAATTAGGTATTTGTTAAGTGCTTACAATGTGTCAGGAACTGTTTAACTACTGGAGTAGATACAAGGTAATCAGGTTAGACACAGTCCCTGTCCCACATAGGGCTCATGGTCTTAATCCCCATTGTACAGATGCAGTGACTGAGGCACAGAGAACTTAAGTTACTTGCCCAAGGTCCCCAAGTAGAAAAGTGGCAGAGCCAAGATTAGAACCCAGGTCCATCCAACTCCCAGGCCGGTGCTCTAACCACTAGGCCATGATGCTACCCTCTCTTCTGTGTCTCTTCGCCAACTCACATTGTTCAACCCATTTCAGCTAGACTGCTTATCGAATCTCTCTGGCTTCTCTCATCTCTAACCCATGCCTTTTTCCTGCAATGAGCTCTCACTCCCTTCAAATCTGTCAAGCTGGCACTCTGCCATCCTCAAATCCTCCTAACAAACCACCTCCAGAAGGAAGCATTCCCTGATTAATCCCTACCTTCTTGGTCATGTTTGCCATCCCTTCAGCCACCCTTAGCAATTCCGTGCAGGTTAGTTTATTCCAATTATTCATTCACTATTCGCTTCTTTTAATTTCTGTCAGTCGTACTCTCGTTCCTCTCAGTGTCGGCTTGTCTTCTCCCCATTCAATTGTTGTTTTTCAAAGGCAGGAATCAATCAGTCGATCAATCAGTGGTAATTGCAAAGCACCTACAGTGGACATGATTCTTGTTGTGCACATAGAGTGCATCAGGAAGACTGTCCCTTTCTAATCATAATAACATTTATTAAGCACTTACTATGTTTATTAACATTTATTAAGCACATCCAAGCCGTCACCAAAACCTGCCAGTTTCAGCTCCGCAACATTGCCAAGATCCGTGCTTTCCTCTCCATCCATACCGCTACCCTGCTCATTCAAGCTCTCATCATATCCCGTCTGGACTACTGCATCAGCCTTCTTTCTGATCTCCCATCCTCATGTCTCTCCCCACTTCAATCCATACTTCACGCTGCTGCCCAGATTATCTTTCTCCAGAAATGCTCTGGGCATATTACTCCCCTCCTCAAAAATCTCCAGTGGCTACCAATCAATCTGTGCATCAGGCAGAAACTCCTCACCCTGGGCTTCAAGGCTGTCCATCACCTCGCCCCCTCCTACCTCACCTCGCTTCTCTCCTTCTACAGCCCACCCCACACCCTCTGCTCCTCTGCTGCTAATCTCCTCACCGTGCCTCGTTCTCACCTGTCCCACCATCGACCCCCAGCCCACGTCATCCCCCAGGCCTGGAATGCCCTCCCTCTGTCCATCCGCCAAGCTAGCTCTCTTCCTCCCTTCAAGGCCCTACTGAGAGCTCACCTCCTCCAAGAGGCCTGCCCAGACTGAGCCCCTTCCTTCCTCTCCCCCTCGTCCCCCTCTCCATCCCCCCATCTTACCTCCTTCCCTTCCCCACGGCACCTGTATATATGTATATATGTTTGTACATATTTATTACTCTATTTATTTATTTATTTATTTTACTTGTACATATCTATTCTATTTATTTTATTTTGTTAGTATGTTTGGTTTTGTTCTCTGTCTCTCCCTTTTAGACTGTGAGCCCACTGTTGGGTAGGGACTGTCTCTATATGTTGCCAACTTGTACTTCCCAAGCGCTTAGTACACTGCTCTGCACACAGTAAGAGCTCAATAAATATGATTGATGATGATACTATGTGCAAAGCACTGTTCTAAGCGCCAGGGAGGTTAAAAGGTGGTCAGTTTGTCCCACGGGGGGCTCACAGTCTTAAACCCCATTTTACAGATGAGGTAACTGAGGCACAGAGAAGTTAAGTGACTTGCCCAAAGTCACACAGCTGACAGTTGGTGGAGCTAGGATTTGAACCCCAGACCTCTGACTCCAAAGCCCATGCTCTTTCCACTGAGCTTAACAGACTAATAAACTACCTCTCCCTCCATGCCTATTTAGCATTCTTCTCAGCAAGCCTCCCCAACTCAGCCCCTCATGAATTAAGAAATCTTGAAAAATAGGTTATTTTCATTAGCATTTTTATAAATCATCCTATCCCCAGACCTCTGAGGGCACATACATTTTGCCATCAGTGAGGATCTGGGTTTGGGATCATGTATATCCCTCCTTCAGCTAGTATTTTTTTTATGATATGTGTTAAGCACTTACTATGTGCCAGGCCCTGTTCTGAGCACTGGGGTAGATACAAGTTAATCAGGTTGGACATAGCCCATGTCACCCATGGGGCTCGCAGTCTTAATCCTCATTTTTCATATGGGGTAACTGAGGCACAGGGAAGTTAAGTAACTCACCCCAGGTCCCTCAGAAGACAAGCTGCATGGCTTAGTGGAAAGAGCAAAAGCCTAGGAGTCAGAGGACCTGTGTTCTAAGTCCTGCTCTGACACTTGTCTGCCAGCGCGGGACTGGATGCTGAAGTCTAACTGTGGGTCTAAGTGGGGTGGCTCTTTGGGGATAGAAGAAGGGAGGATCCAGGAAACACTGGGGAGGAAGGACTGTTAGGATATGGTCGTTAACTAAATGGGAGAGTCTTAAGACAATTAGGAGCTAGGAGTCCAGGAAGACAATGAGGTGGTGACCTTCTGGGACAGGGAGGATGGCATTGTGATCGATGGAGATGGGAAAGTCAGTGGGTTTGAGAGGGAAAATGGGAAGTTCGGTGTGGGAGCAAAAAGAACGGGGCACTTCACATGGTCAGTTTTGCTCGATGATCTGGGAATCCACCTGGAACTCGAGGCCTGGCTCCTGGCCTCCTCTGGGTCTGCCTCTACTGTAAACTCTCTCTAGATTGTAAGCTCATGTGGGCAGGGAACATACCTACCAACTCCAATAATAATAATAACAATAATCATATTTGTTAAGTACCATGTGCTGGGCACGGTTCTAAGCACTGGGGTAGTTACAAGGCAATTGAGTTGGACACAGTCCTTATCTCACCTGGGGCTCGCAGTCTTAATCCCCATTTGACAGATGAGGGAACTGAGGCAAAGAGAAGTGAAGTGACTTGCCCAAGTGCCAGCAGACAAATGATGGAACTGGGATTAGAACCCAGGTCCTTCTGACTCTGAGGCCCATGCTCTATCCACTAGGCCATGCATGCAGTACTCTATTATA
The DNA here is from genome assembly GCF_015852505.1 of Tachyglossus aculeatus. Lineage (NCBI taxonomy): Eukaryota > Metazoa > Chordata > Mammalia > Monotremata > Tachyglossidae > Tachyglossus > Tachyglossus aculeatus. The sequence continues at coordinate 67,318,648 of NC_052069.1, read as the reverse complement.
CTCTACTCTCTCAAAGGTTTAGCACAGTGCTCTGCACACAGTAAGTGCTCAATAACTACCACTGATTAACTGTTTGATTGCCCTGAGAAGGCTACTGGTGGCCTAGGGTGGGAATGACTGCTTAAGTTTCACTGGGAGGTGGAGAACATCAGGGAGTATTCCTCAAAGGAGCCTTCCTGGAGCCTGGGAGTCAGAAGGACCTGAGTTCTAATACCGGCTCTGCCTCTTGTCTGCTGTGTGAACTTGGGCAAGTCACTTCACTTCTCTGTGCCTCAGTTACCTCGTCTGTAGTGGGGAATTAAGACTGTGAGCCCCATGGGGAACAGGGATTTTGTCCAACCCGATTATCTTGTATCTACCCCAGTGCTTAGTAGAGACCTTGGCACATAGTAAATGCTTAACAAATGCTATTATCATTATTATTATTATTATTATTACATCTATGCTTATTCAAAGCTTGTACCCTAATGATTTCCATTTTTCTGGCTCCCGAAGCACCCAAAGGCTCAAATTTCCCCAGTGCTCGGTTGCTAGCATTTGTGACCCTAAGGTGTGTTTTCTCCAAGTCCACTTGGAGTCCACTTCTCCAAGTGGGCAGTTTTGGCTCTGAGTCAACTTCAGGATAGCACTCAGAGGGTGACTGAAAATCATAATGTAGGAGAGCAGATGTGGTCATCCTCATTGTCATCGTAGTAGTAATGGTATTTATTAAGTGCTTACTAAATCCTGGAAAAGAATACACAGTGACACTGTCTAATTCCCACTGGAAGTAGACACGGCAATCTCACAATCTAAAAATAACAAGGGTGAAAGGAGATTGGCAACAGAGATATAAAGAGAGATGAAAAAAAGCACTGACATCAGGAAGACAAGAAACAAGGATTTTGGTTCCACCACTTACCTGCTGTGTGACTTTGAGCAAGTCAACTAACTTCTCTGTGCCTCCAGTGTATGTGAAATTCATGCATTCATTCATTCAATCGTATTTATTGAGTGCTTACTGTGTGCAGAGCACTGTACTAAGCACTTGGGAAGTACAAGTTGGCAACATATAGAGATGGTCCCTATCCAGCAACGGGCTCACAGTCTAGAAGGGGGGGACAGACAACAAGACAAAACATGTGGACAGGTGTCAAGTCGTCAGAACAAATAGAATTAAAGCTAAATGAACACCATTAACAAAATAAATAGAATAGTAAATATTCACAAGTAAAATAAATGGAGTAATAAATCTGTACAAACATATATACAGGTGCTGTGGGGAGGGGAAGGAGGTAGGGCGGGGGGATGGGGAGGAGGAGAGGGAGGAGAGGAAGAGATTCGATACCTGTTCTCCCTCCTATTGGGACAGGGACTGTGTCTTACCTGATTATCTTGTATCTGCCCTCAGTGCTTAGACCAGTGCTTGACACATAGCAAGCAATTAACAAGTATTAGTATTGTTAACTTTGGGTCCCTCACAGAACAGGGTCCACAGTCACAGTCACTCACAGTGAAAGCATTACAGCAGCAGGCGCCGAGGTCTTCCCGAGGTTTCTCTGAGGCAGCCCCAGGCCACGGCTGCTTTTTTTTTTCCAGGTCATGATGATCTGAGGTGGGCTGGGACGGATGGTCCGGTGACATGGAGGAGAGCAGGGGCGTGATCCCAGAGGGGCAGCAGGGAGCTCAGTGAGAGAAAGTCATGAGACTTGTAATGGGAAGGCATTTAATACCATGCTCTGCACACCATAAGCACTCAATAAATACCACCGATTAAACAACTCATTGATCCATTGGCTTGGTGGATTAGGAGCTGATTTTGTTTGTTTTCCCTATGATGCTGGTCCTCTTCATAGAACATGGCTACTAGTGAGCAAAAATCTAATAGCCAATGGCCAGGGGTGACTGAAACAGAAAGAAAGCAAGAACAATGTTGCACTGGTTACAGTCAGCTACTTGCAGACTTCAAATGTTTCCTTTTCTTATGGCACCTGTTAAACAGTTCCAGACTCTTTACTAAGCACTGGGAAACATAAAAGTTAATCCGGTTGGGCAATAGGGTTCCCATTCTCAATCCCCATTTTACAGATGAGGTAACTAAGATATAGAGAAGTGAAGTGACTTGCTCAGGATCACAGCAGATTGGTGGCAGAGCCGGGATTAGAACCCAAATCCTTCTGACTTCTGGGCCCACGCTTATCTACTAAGCCATCCCGGACTCTTAACTACAGGACATTGATTGCTTAAATAAGAAGACAACCTTTCCCTCTCCAGCCTGGGAAAGACCGGAAACCTCAGTCCTCCCTAACAAGCAGGCCCCACCAGATAAGAGCCAGGCGGAAGGAAGGCCAATGGCCCCACAGACACTCCAGGGCCTTTCTGCTGGGCTGCCCAGCTCTCGGACAGTTCTGTGATAAGTTGCAATAAACAGTTGTCACTTTCAGATAAACACTCTGACCACTAGAGTGTCTGTTTGGAGCCTGGATATATAAACAATCTGGGGGGGCCTTGTTTCTTGTCGTGGGACCCCTTGGGAATGTGAGCTCCAAATATTTGGTTCTGTTCCTGCAAGCGGGTGGCTTGATTGGAAAGGACAAGCTCTTTGTTTGGAACCAACCAGGGCTCTCCTCTCCTGCTCACCTCCTCTCTTCCTCGCCTCCTCTCCTCTCCTCCTCACCTCGTCTCCTCTTCTCTTCACCTTCTCTCCTCCTCACCTCCTCTCTTCCTCTCCTCCTCACCTTCTCTCTTCTTCTCCCCATACTCCTCACCTTCTCTCTTCTCCCCGTCCTCCTCACCTCCTCTTCTCCTCGCTTTTTCTCCTCTGCATCTCCTCTCCTCACCTTCTCTCTTTTCTCCTCTCCTCCTCAATTCCTTTCCCCTTCAACCCCTGTTTTATACCCTCCCCCAACCCCCCACCCCCACTCCCCTGCTCTGTTACTGTCCATTTTCCCCCCTTCGCCCCGGCAGGACATCGTAGAGCCGCAGAGATGAGTGGTGTCTGCGTGCCACCACAGAGGATCCAGCTCATCCTCTCCCTGCTGTTCCTTTTCCAAATCCAGAGCCTCTGCTTTGACGCTGATGATCGCTCTGCGTCTGACGTCTGCTCCTCCCACACAATTTTACCGGGACCGAAAGGTGAGGAAAAGAGAGGAAAAATCCCTCCTTAATAATACTACTACTAATAATAATAATTGTGGTATTTGTTAAGCGCTTACTATGTGCCAAGCACTGTACTGAGCACTGGGGTGGTTACAAACAGATCGAGTTGGACATACTCCCTGTCTCACTTGGGGCTTACAGTCTCAAGCCCCACTTTACAGATGAGGAAATTGAGGCCTTACCCAAGGTCACACAGTAGACCACTGGCAGAGCAGGAATTAGAACCCATGACACTCTGTCTCCGAGGCCCGGGCTCTATCCACTATGCCATGCTGCTTCTCTCCGCTTACCCTCCATCCTCCTCCCACCTTCCATTCTGCTTCTAAACCCTTACCCATCGCGCTCCTGCCCAAAACCTGCTGTGGGCCCTGAGCTGTTGCTTTCCCCTAGGTGGGTTGGGCCAAAAGTGTTAGCCCAGGTTCTGGGACAGGGCCAAGCCAAGGATGAGGGGCAGAGACAGGTCATGGGGCATTCATTTGCCAGGGCAGGCAGCCCTTTGAGTAGTAGGCAAGCAGTCTGGCCTAGTGGAAACAGCATGAACATGTATATATGTATATATATACACATATATATAGCATATACATACTATAGTATGTATATATTGTATAGTATATACTATACTATAGTATGTATATACTATGTATACTATACTATACTACATACTATACTATATATGTACTACTGTATATATGTATATATGTTTGTACATATTTATTACTCTATTTATTTTACTTGTACATGTTTATTCTATTTATTTTATTTTGTTTACATGTTTTGTTTTGTTGTCTGTCTCCCCCTTCTAGACTGTGAGCCCGCTGTTGAGTAGGGTTGCCAACTTGTACTTCCCAAGTGCTTAGTACAGTGCTCTGCACACAGTAAGTGCTCAATAAATATGATTGAATGAATGAATGAACCAGTCTGGGAGTCAGAGGATCCGGGTTCTAAGCCTGATTCTGCCACTTGCATTCTGTGTGACCCTGGGCCAGTCACTTCACTTCTCTGTGCCTCAATTCTCTCATCTGCAAAATGGGGTTTCAATACCTGTTCCCCTTCCTACTTAGACTGTGAGCCCCATGTGGGACTCATTCATCTCATATCTACCCCAGCACTTAGTAATAATAATAATAATAATAATAATTATTATTATTATTATTATTATTATGGCTTATTATGGCATTTGTTAAGCACTTACTATGTACAAAGCACTGTTCTAAGCTCTGGGGGAGCATACAAGGTGATCAGGTTGTCCCACATGGGGCTCACAGTCTTAATCTCCATTTTACAGATGAGGTAACTGAGGCTTAGAGAAGTTAAGTGACTTGCCCAGGGTCACACAGCAGACATGTAGCTGAGCCGGGACTAGAACCCATGACCTCTGACTCCCAAGCCCATGGTCTTTCCACTGAGCCTCGCTGTTTCTCAACAGATAGTATAGTACAGATAGTACAGTGCTTGATGCATAATAAGCACTAGAAAAATATCAGTGGGGAGGGAATGTGTCTGTTCATTGTTGTATCATTCTCTCCCAAGTGCTTAGTACAGTGCTTTGCACTCAGTAAGTGCTCAGTGAATACGATTAAATTAATGAAATACCACAATTATTATTAGTAGTAGTAGTAGGGGGCCCTATCTGTTGCACTCAAGTCCAACCTTGAGGGAGGGGTTTTTGGAGGCCAAGAAAGAGATTCTGAGCATATTTCCTTACTCATTGTAACTGGGTTGCGAAGGCCGGAAGGAGTAGTAGCAGGCTGTCTCGATTTGGGGACGGCTTTTTCGGAGCCAGGTTCCTGGCCCCCCAGGCCTGATAGACTGCCCTACCTCATTCTTGCCCAGTGTGGTCTAGCAATGCCTCACGCCGGCAGCTCATAAAAGTAGACTGTTCTCCACCAGAGCTCTTAACTTTTGTTCTCAGAGTAAGGGATGGAGTGCAGACTATTGTGTCTTTATCAGTCATTCATGTTGTGCTTTCCTAAAGGAAGCACGATAGTAATAACTGTGGTGTTTATTTAGGGCTGACTATATGCCAGGCACTGTACTGAGTATTGGGGTACATACAAGAATATCAAGTCAGACACAGTCCCTGTCCCACATGGGGCAAAGCAAGGGAGAGCGAGGATTTCATCCCCATTTTACGGAAGAGGAAACCAAATCTCAGAGAAGTTAGATGGAGCTGGGACTAGAACCCAGGTATTCTGATTTTAAGCCCGTGCTCTTTCCACTAGGCCATACTGTTCTGTGGCTGTGGGGTGAACCAGTGGGGAAGGAATGCCTGTCTGTTTTTAAAGAAGGAAAAAGCATTTTTAATCAGAAATGCCTCAGGTTTATCAGTTGGTCATGTGGACGTAGCTTAAAGGTAGTTTTAAAATCAGTGAATTCATTTCCTCCAAAGATTGTCACCGAGTTTCAACCTCTGATGTCATTAAATGGCTGCAGGGAGGCACAATGGGCCTGGGGGAAGCGGTGTGGTTTGTTCATGGAATGAATGTATAGATGAGTGAATGAATCATTCAATTAATCAATCAATCTATCAATCGGTCAATCAAAAGAGGGAGGATGAGCAACAGGAAAGGAAGGGTAGGCTTTCGAAGCTTCTCCTCAGTGACCTGTAGTTCCTGCAGGGCTTTGTGAACTGCCCAGGACAGAGAGGGGATAAGGAGTTGCCCAAGCAACTGGTCAACTCTACCGGATCAAAATCGGATCGGTCACCCACCCCCATCCATGGAATGTTGGGGAGAAGATGGGACACCACTGCTCCAGCAGCTGCAGACTGACAGTCCATTTGCCTGGGCTTTCTGAGTCTGTTTGGCTCTAAGTAGCAGCTGTGCCTTTTCTCTTGCCTACTGCTTCTGGACAAAGGATGGGAGGAGGAGGAGAAAGGTTATGGTGGGGCTTCGTGATGGGAAGGGAGGGCGAAACTTGGATTAAGAGTCAGCAGCCCTGGGGTTCACTGCAGCCCTGCTGCTGCTGCTGCTGCTGCTGCTGCTGTTGCTGCTGCTGCTGCTGCTGCTGCTGCTGCTGCTCACACACTCACTGAGGCCATTGCCACTCCTGCTGCCTTGGGAATCTGGGACAGGATTGTTTCATCTCCCGGGTGGGACCTTTCCTCAGGGCAGATGTCACAGCAGACATGAGGGGGGACCAGGATGGCCGCGTGAGCTGGGTGGGTGGTCTTGGTGGACAGGATAGGCGGACTAGTTGGGAAGGCTGAGTGCCCCGGGTGGACTGGGAGGGCTAGGTGGGCAGGCCAGGTGGGGTGGGTAGGGTGGGAAACTTGGACAGAATGGGCGGGCAGGGTGGGTGGCTTGGGTGAACAGACCAGGAGGGCTGGGTGGGTAGGCTGGGAAGGTGGATTGGGCAGATAGGTCAGGTGGAAAAGGTGGGCAGGCTGCTGGGCTGGCTAGGTGGGCTAGGCGGGCTGGGCACATTGGGCAAGTTGGCTAGCAGTTTAGTTGGGCGTGGTGGGTTGGTGGGGTGGACAGGCCAGGGGGACAGAGTGCGTAGGCTGGGTGGGCTGGGTTGGTGGACTGGTTGGACAGGTCAGGTGGACAAGGTGGACAGGCTGAGTGGGCTGGCTATGTGGGCAGGCTGGGCAGGCCAGGTGGGCTGGGCGGATTGGTCAGGATGGACAGCAGTGTAGGTGGGCAAGGTGGGCAGCCTGGATGGACAGGAGAGGTGGGTCGGGTGGACAGACTGGGTGGGCAGGCCAGGTGGGACGAGCAGATAGGACGGGTTGGACAGTGGTCCAGATAGGTTGGGTGGATGGGCCCTGAGGACAGGCCAGATGGGTGGACTGGACAATTGCCCCGGTGTCTCCATGTCACTGTTCTAGCTGGGCTGGGGAGAGGTTTGGTGAGGGGCCCAAGTTTGAGGTTGGCTGTGGAGTCTTCCTTGATGAGATTCAGATTTTTTCAGGAAGTTGACTGTCGAAGAGTCACAGCGGGCAAGTGTCTGGTGGGCAGAGTGGCCCAGCTGGGGTTAGAGGAGAGGTGAGTTGGCTAAAGAAGGGGGGGACAGGAGGCCTTCCGAGACTGAGCTCCCTCCTTCCTCTCCCCCTCCTCCCCTTCCCCACCCCCCCAGCCTTACCTCCCCTCCCTCCCCTTGTATACAAGTATACAAGTATATAGAGAGAAGCAGCGTGGCTCAGTGGAAAGGGCCCGGGCTTTGGAATCAGAGGTCATGGGTTCAAATCCCGGCTCCTCCAACTGTCAGCTGTGTGACTTTGGGCAAATCACTTCATCATCATCATCATCATCAATCGTATTTATTGAGTGCTTACTATGTGCAGAGCACTGTACTAAGCGCTTGGGAAGCACAAATTGGAAACATATAGAGACAGTCCCTACCCAACAGTGGGCTCACAGTCTAAAAGGGGGAGACGGAGAACAAAACCAAACATACTAACAAAATAAAATAAATAGAATAGATATGTACAAATAAAATAAATAAATAAATAGAGTAATAAATATGTACAAGCATATATACATATATACAGGTGCTGTGGGGAAGGGAAGGAGGTAAGATGGGGGGATGGAGAGGGGGACGAGGGGGAGAGGAAGGAAGGGGCTCAGTCTGGGAAGGCCTCCTGGAGGAGGTGAGCTCTCAGCAGGGCCTTGAAGGGCCTTCACTTCTCTGGGCCTCAATTCCCTCATCTGTAAAATGGGGATTAAGACTCTGAGCCCCATATGGGACAACCTGATCACCTTGTAACCTCCCCAGCACTTAGAACAGTGCTTTGCACATAGTAAGTGCTTAATAAACGCCATCAAAGAAATGTGTTTGTACGTATTTATTACTCTATTTAATGTGTACATATTTATTCTATTTATTTTATTTTGTTAATATGCTTTGTTTTGTTGTCTGTCTCCCCCTTCTAGACTGTGAGCCCACTGTTGGGTAGGGACCATCTCTATATGTTGCCAACTTGTACTTCCCAAGCACTTAGTACAGTGCTCTGCACATAGTAAGCGCTCAATAAATAAGATTGAATGAATGAGAGGCAGGGTGTTCAAGGATTAATTTGGGCAATCTGATCACTTATCCAATCTGGTAATCTTATTTAGCACATTGTAAATGCATATTCACTTCTCTATGCCTCAGTTTCCTCATCTGTAAAATGGGGATAAGATACCTATTCTTTCTCTCTCCCTTTGACTGTGAGTCCCATGTAAGGCAGGGACTGTGTCCAATCAGACTGTATTGGATCCACCCCCACCTCTTGACACAATGAAGCAGCATGATTTAGTGGATTAGAGCACGGACCTGGGTGTCAGAAGATCATGGGTTCTAATCCTGGCTCTGCTGCTTCTGCTGTGTGATCTTGGGCAAGTTGCTTTAGTTTTCTGTGCCTCAGTTACCTCATCTGTAAAATAATAATAATAATAATAATAATAATAATAATAATAATAATAATAATAATAATAACGGTATTTGTTAAGTGCTTACTCTGTGCCAAGCACCGTTCTAAGCACTGGGGTAGATACAAGGCAATCAGGTTGTCCCACATGGGGCTCACAGTCTTAATCCCCATTTTACAGATGAGGTCACTGAGGCATAGAGAAATTAAGTGACTTGCCCAAAATCACAGAGCTGACAAGTGGCAGGGCTGGGATTAGAACCCATGATCTCTGACTCTCAAGCCCTTGCTCTTTCCACTAAACCACGCTACTTCTCTAATTGGTATTGAGACTGTGAGACCTATGTGGGATAGGGACCGTATTCAACCCAATTTGCTTGTATCACCCCCCTAGAGCTTAGTACAGAGTCTGGCACATAGTAAGTGCTTAATAAATACCATAATTATTATCAGTAATTAAACACTTTCATAAATACAATTATGATTAATATTGATATCATTGTCATCATTATTACAAATGAGTAAACAAGAGGTAAATTACATTTTTCTAAAAAAGAAGAAAACTCTTAGCCATACCGTCTAGTTGATCATTCAGCTAGATTTAAAAAGCATATTATTCTTCCTTAACTTAATTGTCCTCTCCCAAACACATTTTCCTCTTGTGCATACTGTCCTCTTGACCATCTCTAAGTGTTATCTATGTTTTTATATCATTAGTCTGTGTGAGGAAGCACATGCCTAGTTAGCCCGACCAGCAGAAGGGTTGCAGAGCAATTAGCCACTCCAGCCTGGCCCCTCTCTCTCTTTTCCCCCTCCACCAGGTCTAGGCTGCTAGAGAGGGAGAAAGGGGCAGGGAGAATTCATTCATTCCTTCATTCGTATTTGTTAAGCACTTACTGTGTGCAGAGCACTGTACTAAATGCTTGGGAAAATGCAGTACACCAATAAAGAGTGATAATCCCTGCTACAACGAGCTCACAGTCTTGAGAAGCAGCATGGCTTAGTGATAAGCAGCATGGCTTAGTGAAAAGATCCCGGGAGTCAGAGGTCATGGGTTTTAACCCTGGCTCCACCCCTTGTCAGCTGTGTGACTTTGGGCACACAGTCCCAGTTAAAAGTTAAAAGTTACTTAACTTCTCTGTGCCCCAGTTACCTCCTCTGTAAAATGGGGATTAGGACTGTGAGCCCCATGTAAGACAATCTAGTAGGGGAAGCAACGTGGTTCAGTGGAAAGAGCAAGGGCTTGGGAGTCAATGGTCATGGGTTCTAATCCCTCCTCCGCCACTTGTCAGCTGTGTGACTTTGGGCAAGTCACTTAACTTCTCTGTGCCTCAGTTACCTCATCTGTAAAATGGGGATTTTCCCAAGCGCTTAGTACAGTGCTCTGCACATAGTAAGTGCTCAATAAATACGATTGATGATGATGATGATGATGTGGGACAACCTGATTGCCTAGTATCTCCCCAGCGCTTTAAACAGTGCTTTGCACATAGTAAGTGCTTAACAAATACCATCATCATTATCATTATTATTATTATGATAACGTTGTATCTATACCAGTGCTTAGAATAGTGCTTTGCACAGTGAGTGCTTAACAAATACCTTCATCATTATTATTATTATAACCTTGTATCTATCCCAGTGCTTTGCACATTGTGAGTGCTTAATAAATACTATTATTATTATTATTCGAGTGGGAGAGACAGACATCAATGCAAATAAATAAAATTACAGAAGGTGGGATGGGATAGGAGTCCTGGTAGATAAGGTTGTTTCCCTGCTTCTGGCAGAGCTATCCGGGAGAGGCTACAGTGTCTGGGATGCTGGAAGTCCTGCTCTGACCATGATTCCAGGACCAGTTGGAAAACCCAGTCGACCTCGGGGTTGGAACTCCTGCCTCCTCATATGTGAAAGACCACCACTCCCCATCAATCAATCAATCAATCGATCAATGGTATTGATGGAGCACTTATTATGAGCAGAGCACTGTACTAAATGGCTGGGAGAGTACATTGCAAAAGAATTGGCAGACGTGTTCTCTGCCCATAATGAGTCCCCATCTTCAAAGACCTCCTAAAAATCACATCTCCTGCTCTGCATCACCTATGCATTTGGGTCTGTACCTCCAAAGCATTTTGATATTCACCTTTCACACCCAGTCACACTGCACTTCTGCAGGGATCTGCCTATAATTTATTTTAACGTCTGTCTCCTCTAGACTGTGAACTCACTGTGGGCAGGGAACATGTCTTCCAACTCTGTAATACTGTACTCTCCCAGTTGCCTAGTACGCTGCTCTGCACATAGTAACTGCTCAATAACTACGATTGATTATAGTCTGTAAGCTCCTTGTGATGATGATGGTACTTGTTAAGTTCTTACTGTGTGCCAGGCACTGTACTTAGCGCTGGGACGGATACAAGCAAATCGAGTTGGGCAAAGTCCCTGTCCCATGTGGGGCTCACAGTCTCAATCCCCATGTACAGATGAGGTAACTGAGGCAAAGAGAAGTGACTCGCCCAAAGCCACACAGCAAACAAGTGGCAAAGCTGGATTTAGAACCCATGACCTTCTGGCCTTTGGCCCCTGCTCTATCCACTATGCCATGAGGGCAGGGATAATAATTATGGTATCTGTTGAGTGCTTATCATGTGCCAGGCACTGTTCTAAGTGCTGAGTTCTAGACTGTGAGCCTGCTGTTGGGTAGGGACTGTCTCTATGTGTTGCCGACTTGGACTTCCCAAGCGCTTAGTACAGTGCTCTGCACGCAGTAAGTGCTCAATAAATACGATTGATTGATTGATTGAATTTATTCCTACTCTATTGTAGAGTGCTTGGCACACAGTAGGCACTCAATAATTACCAGTGATTAATTGACTGATGGAGTGACCCTGAAAGCAGGGCTTCAAGGGGAAAATTTGGAGAGAGCAGCTGGGAATTTTCCACAAAAAAAACAAAACACCAAGAAAAATATTCAGTCTCAGGTTCCTACACACATTAGTTTAGAATGCAGTTTGCACCGTACACACTGAATGCAGCGCAGCTCAGTTACCAACGTTGTATGGCAGCAGTGGGCCAGCAGTGTCATCATTTACATGGAACCTACACTTTTACTTTTCTTAATTTAGAGTCCGGAGAGGGGCCATGCGTAGTGTCTGTGTGAGACCCAGCAGCGATTCCATACAGGACCCGGAAGCACTGACCCAAACCTCTGGTGACAACATATTCTGGAGGGATCTAGGTCCAAACTGGGAATATTCTCACTGCACTTGGGATCTGTACCCTTTGAGAACTTGATATTCATCCCAGTCTCAGCCCCAAGGCACTTATTTCCATATCTGCTATTTATTTATATTAATGTCTGTCTCCCCCTTTGTTGTATTGTACCCCCACAAGTGCTTAGGTGAGTGTTCTGCACACAATAAACACTCAATAAATTCATTCATTCATTCAATCAATCGCATTTACTGAGTGCTTACTGTGTGCAGAGCCCTGTACTCAGTACTTGGGAGAGTGCAAAACAACAGTATACAATCATATTCCCTGCCCACAATTGATAGACTGTGAGCCCCATGGGGGAAAGCGACCATGACTGCTCTGATTATCTTGAAACTACCTCAGAGCTTAGTCCAGTGCTTGGAACATGAGAAGGAGAGTGACTCGATTGATGATGATGATGATGATGACTCAGTGGAGAGAGTTACAGGCTTTGGAGTCTCATCCTATCCTGACTGGATTACTGCATCAGTCTCCTCTCCGATCTCCCATCCTCCTGTCTCTCCCCACTTCAATCCATACTTCACGCTGCTGCCTGGATTGTCTTTGTGCAGAAACACTCTGGGCATGTTACTCCCTTCCTCAAAAATCTCCAGTGGCTACCAATCAACCTACGCATCCTACGAAAACTCCTCACCCTTGGCTTCAAGGCTGTCCATCACCTTGCCCCCTCCTACCTCACCTCCCTTCTCTCCTTCTACAGCCCAGCCCGCACCCTCCACTCCTCTGCAGCTAATCTCCTCACTGTGCCTCATTATCGCCTGTCCCACCATCGACCCCCGGCCCACGTCCTCCCACTGGCCTGGAATGCCCTCCCTCTGCACATCCACCAAGCCAGCTCTCTTCCTCCCTTCAAAGCCCTACTGAGTGCTCACCTCCTCCAGGAGGCCTTCCCAGACTGAGCCCCCTCCTTCCTCTCCCCTTCCTCCCCCTCCCCATCCCACTGCCTTACCTCCTTCCCCTCCCCACAGCACCTGTATATATGTATATATGTTTGTATGTATTTATTACTTTATTTATTTATTTATTTTACTTGTACATATTTATTCTATTTATTTTATACTGTTAATATGTTCTGTTTTGTTGTCTGTCTCTCCCTTCTAGACTGTGAGCCCGCTATTGGGTAGGAACTGTCTCTATATGTTGCCAATTTGTACTTCCCAAGCGCTTCGTACAGTGCTCTGCACATAGTAAGCGCTCAATAAATACGATTGAATGAATGAATTAATGAATAGAGTCAGAGCTCATGGGTTCAAATCCCGGCTCTGCCGCTTGTCAGCTGTGTGACTTTGGGCAAGTCACTTCACTTCTCTGGACCTCAGTTACCTCATCTGTAAAACGGGGATTCATTCAATCGTATTTATTGAGGGCTTACTGTGTTGAAGACTGTGAGCCCCACATAGGACAACCTGATCACCTTGTATCCCCCCAGCGCTTAGAACAGTGCTTTGCATGTAGTAAGCGCTTAACAAATACCATCAAAAAAAAAAAACCATGAGAAATTCTTCAATACGGCAATTATTATTATTGCCTGTTATTTTCCTCCCCAGGTGATAAACCTAACTTTGTTCTAGGGGATGTGTCTGCTGATTCAGTTATAATGTGCTCTCCCAGACATTTAGTACAGTTCTCTGCATATAGTAAGGGCTCAATAAATTATCCTGATGGATTGATTGTAGTGTGGAGTGTATGACAGAACCGTTCCTGGTGGTGAAGTCTTTTAAAATTGACGTGAGAGTCTGGCCTCTAGTGGTTATTCAATCAACCCAAAACAGAGCCTGTACAGTGCAGACGAGCTGAAGAGGTAACTTGTGTGAAGGAGCAAGTTGAGAACTTGAACCGAGTTGAGAAGCAGTGTGGCCTAGTGATTAGAACCCGGGCCTAGGAATCAGAACGCCTTGTTTACTGTGTGTGACCTCGGCCAAGTCACACTTAACTGCAAGTCACTTAACTTCTCTGTGCCTCGGTGATCTCTTCGGTAAAATGGAGATTAAGACTGCGAGCCCCATGTGGGACATAGACTTTGTCGAACATGATTAGCTTGTATTTGCCCCAACGCTTAGTACAGTTCTTGGCACATAGTAAGCGCTTAACAAATTTATTCATTCATTCATTCAATCGTATTTATTGAGCACTTACTGGGTGCACAGCACTGTACTAAGCGCTTGGGAAGTACAAGTTGGCAACATATAGAGACGGTCCCTACCCAACAGTGGGCTCACAGTCTAGAAGGGGGAGACAAATACCAATACCATTAAAACAAAAAAGAGAATAAGGGCTCCAATCAATTCCAGACTGAGCCCGCTTCTTCCTCTCCCCCTCCTCCCCCTCCCCATCCCCCCCACCTTACATCCTTCCCCTCCCCACAGCACCTGTATATATGTATATGTTTGTACGTATTTATTACTCTATTTATTTATTTTATTTGTACATATTTATTCTGTTTATTTTATTTTGTTAATATGTTTTATTTTGTTGTCCGTCTCCCCCTTCTAGACTGTGAGCCCACTGTTGGGTAGGGACCGTCTGTCTATGTTGCCAACTTGTACTTCCCAAGCACTTAGTACAGTGCTCTGCACACAGTAAGCACTCAATAAATACGAATGAATGAATGAATCAATCAATCAATCAGTGTTTGTCTCCCCCTCTAGACTGTGATCTCGTTGTGGGAAGGAATGTGTCTATTTGTTACTATATTGTACTCTCCCAAGTATTTAGTAATAATAATAATGGCATTTGTTAAGCACTTACTATGTGCAAAGCACTGTTCTGGGGGGGATGCAAGGTGATCAGGTTGTCCCTTGTGAGGTTCCCAGTCTTTAACAGATGAGGTAACTGAGGCACAGAGAAGTTAAGTGACTCGCCCAAAGTCACACAGCTGACAAGTGGTGGAGTTGGGATTAGAACCCATGACCTCTGGCTCCCAAGCCCGGTCTCTTTACACTGAGCCACGCTGCTTCTCTGGTACAGTGACCTGCACACAGTAAGTATTCAATGAATTAATTCATTCAATGGTATTTATTGAGCGCTTACTGTGTACAGAGCACTGTACTAAGTGCTTGGGAAGTACAAGTCGGCAACATATAGAGACAGTCCCTATCCAACAGCGGGCTCACAGTCTAGAAGGGGGAGACAGACAACAAAACAAAACATGGAGACAGGTGTCAAAATTGTCAGAACAAATAGAATTAAAGCTATATGCACATCATTAACAAAATAAATAGAATAGTAAATATGTACAAGTAAAATAAATAGAGTAATAAATCTGTACAAATATATACAAATGCTGTGGGGTGGGGAAGAAGGTAGGGCGGGGGGATGGGGAGAAGGAGAGAAAAAAGGGGGCTCAGCAGACTGAGGAAGGCCTCCTGGAGGAGGTGAGTTTTCAGTAGGGCTTTGAAGGGAGGAAGAGAGCTAGCTTGGTGGATGTGTGGAGGGAGGGCATTCCAGGCCAGGGAAGGACGTGGGCCGGGGGTCAACGGCGGGACAGGCGAGAATGAGGTCCAGTGAGGTTAGTGGCAAAGGAGTGGAAGGTGCAGGCTGGGCTGGAGAAGGAGAGAAGGGAGATGAGGTAAGAGGGGGTGAGGTGATGGAGAATGAGGAGCCAAGAGTGAGGAGTATTTGCTTGTTTCGTAGGTTGACAGGCAGCCACTGGAGATTTTTGAGGAGGAGAGTTACATGCCTAGAGCATTTCTGTACAAAGATTATCCGGGCAGCAGAGTGAAGTATAGACTGAAGTGGGGAGATACAGGAGGAATGAACCAATTAATCAGTGGTATTCACTGAGCACTTCCCGTAAGCAGAGACTGTATTAAGCGCTTGGGAGAGTTCAATATAACAGAGCTGGTAGGCTCATTCCCTGCCCATGAGGAGCTGAAGGTGGAGAGGGGGAGATGATGTTAAAGTAAATTACGGATACGAATCTAAGACCTGTGGGGCTGAGGGTGAGGTGAATATCGAGTGGTTGAAGGAATCCAAGTGCAAGGGTGGCACAGATGGGATGCAAGAGTGGTGCAGAGGGAAGAAGAGAAGCAGCGTGCCTCAGTGGAAAAGAGCTCGGGCTTTGGAGTCAGAGGTCATGGGTTCAAATCCCGGCTCTGCCAATTGTCAGCTGTGTGACTTTGGGCAAGTCACTTCACTTCCCTGAGCCTCAGTTACCTCATCTGTAAACTGGGGATGAAGACTGTGAGCACCCCGTGGGACAACCTGATCACCTTGTAACCTCCCCAGTGCTTAGAACAGTGCTTTGCACATAGTAAGCGCTTAGTAAATGCCATCATCATTATTATTATGTTGCCAGAGCAGGTACCAGAATGTTTTGTTTGTTTGCTCTCCAATCTCAAAGAGCAGCTTGTTCAGAGCAAGAGTTAGGCAGACTCCCAGGGCCAGGAAAGCTCCCTGTACCCGCCTCCCTGTGCCCAGAACACAACATGCTGAATCAAGTTGTATCTTCTGGTTGATGAAGATACTACTGAAAGTGAAGTTAGTTCTGAAAAGTTCACTCTAGAAAAGCAGGGTGGCCTAGTGGATAGAGCATGGGCCTAAGATTCAGGAAGACCTGGGTTCTAATCCTGGGTCCATCACTTATCTGATCTACCACCTTGGGCAAGTCACTTTACTTATATGTTCCTCAGTTCCTGCATCTGTAAAATGGGGATGAAGATTGTTTTGTTATTTTGTTAGTATGTTTGGTTTTGTTCTCTGTCTCCCCTTTTAGACTGTGAGCCCACTGTTGGGTAGGGACTGTCTCTATATATTGCCAATTTGTACTTCCCAAGCGCTTAGTACAGTGCTCTGCACATAGTAAGCACTCAATAAATATGATTGATGATGATGATGATGATGATGAGCCCCATGTGGGACAGGGACTGTGACCTACCTAATTATTTTATATCTATCCCAGTGCTTAGAACAGTGCCTAGCATGTAGTAAGCGCTTAACAAATACCATAATGATCAACTACTATTATTATTACCTGCAATGCCAACGATTTCTAAGTAATTTGTTTCTGCCTGTCTCTCCCATTAGACTGAATCCTCCCTGTGGGCAGAGGACATGTCGGTTTAGTTATTCTATCCAAGGCACTTTCTTCCCCACTCCTCAAAACCCTTCAATGGTCACCCATTCCTCTCTATATCAAGCAGAAACTCCTAGCCAGTAGCTTTAAGACACTCAGTCAGCTCTCTCCCCCCTGCTTACTTTTCTCCTGTCTTCTACCACTTCACTAATGTTCACACATTTTGTTCCCCTCCTGAAAACTTATTCACTGTACTTTGTTTTCATCTCTCCTACTGCAGACTTCTTGCTCCTGCCTTCCCTATTTGTCTTTCTTGCTAGGAACTCCCTTTCTTTTCAAATTTGACAGCCCCCCATTTTCAAAGCCCACCTGAAATCACATCTCCAGGAGGCCTTCCCTGATATATTTCTAATCTCCCCTGCTCATATCTCACCTATTGCCTCATCAGCACTTCTGTGCCACCAAATTTAAGTTCTCTCAATCTCGCATTACACTTCTGTGTAAATCTTTCATATACATTATCACCTAACCATTAGCTGATGCATATAGCCCACACAGCTATTATTTCTTCTTCCTCTTATCTATCGTTTATTCTACTGTCTGTCTTCCCCTATAGATTATAAGAGAAGCAGTATGGCCTAGTGGAAAGAGCACAGGCCTGGTAGTTAGAGGACCTGGGTTCTAATCCCTGCTCTGCCACTTGTCTGCTGTGTGACCTTGGGCAAGTCATTTCACATCTGTGTGCCTCAGTAACCTCATCTGTAAAATGGGGATTGCAACTGTGAGCCCCAAGTAGGGCAGGGACTGTGCCCGATTGCCTTGTATCCACCCCAGCCTTAGTACAGTATCTGGCACATAGTAAGCACTTAACAAATACCATCATTTTGTTTTGTTTTGTTGTCTGTCTCCCCCTTCTAGACTGTGAGCCCGTTGTTGGGTAGGGACCGTCTCTATATGTTGCTGACTTGTACTTCCCAAGAGCTTAGTACAGTGTTCTGCACACAGTAAGTGCTCAGTAAATATGATTGAAAGAATGAATGAATGAATTATCATTAAGTTAATCAGGTTGGAAACAGTCCCTGTCTCTCATGGGGCTTCTGGTCTAAATGGGAGGGAGTAAAAGCCATTGTTTTATGGATCTTGTTTTCTCCATTTCCAGGGGATATTGGCCAGAAAGGAGAAGAGGGAGAAGGAGGAAGGCCTGGGAAGGTAGGCCCCATGGGACCCAAAGGTAGGTGGAAAGTTGGATAGGTTGTTCTCCCTCTCTTTCGTGAGTCTGTGTGAAAAGCAGCATGACCCAGGAGAAGCAGTGTAACCTATCAGTCAGTCAATCATATTTATTGAGCACTTAGTGTACTAAGCACTTGAGAGAGTACAGTATACCAATATAATGGACACTATTCTCTGCCTGCCATGAGTTTAATAATCTAGAGGATAGAGCATAGGCCTGGGAATCTGAAGGACCTCTGTTCTAATCCCAGCTCTGCCACTTCTCCACTGTGTGACCTTGGACAAATCACTTTGCTTCTCTGGACCTCAGTTACCTCACCTGTAAAATGGGGATTAAGACTGTGAGCCCCATGTGGGACAGGGACTGAATTCAACCTGATTAGCTTGTATTTGCTCCAGCACTTAGTACAGTACCTGGCATGCTGTAAGCGCTTGACAAATGCCATAAAAAAGTGTGTCCAAAATGATGTCCTTTGGCTGCGAAGTTAGTTATCTGCTAAAGTGCTGTGTCTCCTGGAACATCATCATCAACATAATAATAATAATAATGGTATTTGTTAAGTGCCTACTATGTGACAAGCACTGCTGTAAGCGGTGAGGTAGATATAAGGTAATGAGGTTGACTCATGTGGGGCTCACAGTCATAATCCCCATTTTACAAATGAAGGAACTGAGGCACAGAGAAGTGAAGTGACTTGCTCAAGGTCACACAGCAGAGAAGTGGCAGAGCTAGGATTAGAACCCACACCCTCTGACTCCCAAGGCCATGCTCTATCTACTAAGCCATGCTGCTTCTCTATAAAGCTTTTTCCTTCCATGAGTTCAGTCCCTCCTTCTCCCGGCATGTCTGCTGCAGGTGGTGACAGCAGACTGGCCCCCTGGATTCTCTGCTCCTCTGAACCAATTAGTGGGAGAGAGCCCAAATGGGAAATAGGACCACTGGAACGAAAGAGTGAGAGAGACACCACACACACACGGGGGGGGGGGGGGGGGGGGGCTGGGGGGAGGGGAGAGAGAGAGAGAGAGAGAGAGAGAGAGAGAGATCTTCCCCTTGTAGCAGGAAATGAGCTCAGATGCCTCCACACTTTCTTGAACCACAGCAAGGCCCTGAAATGCAGCAAGCTTGCCAACACTGAAGAAACACTGACAGTGCACAGTTCTCCAGCCACACAGTTCCCCCACCACACCATTCCCCGTCACACAGCTCTCCAGCCACACACCTGCCCTGCCACATAGCTCCGCAGCCACCCCATCACACAGCTCCCGTGACACACAACTCCCTTGCCACAGAGTTCCCCCACCCCACAGCTTCCCTGCCACACAATTTCTCCTCCACCACACAACTTCCCTGCTACACAAATTCCCCATCACACAGCTCCCTTACCATGCAGCACAGCTGAGAGCTGCAAGTGAGGAAAACAGACAAAAGCAGAGCACTGGGCCAGTTGCAGAATGGGGATCTGGAAGAAGCCCGGGCAAACTGAGAGGGAAGATTAAATTATTTATAGGCACAATGAAACACAGCCTGAATCTGATATGCATATTTTGTACCTACTCCAGTGCTTAGTGTTTGACACAGAATAATAATAGTAATAATAATAATATGTGTGGTATTTGTTAAGTGCTTACTATATGCCAGGCACTGTATGAAGTGTTGGGGTGGATACAAGCAAATCAGGTTGGATTCGGTCCCTGTCTCATGTGAGGCTCACAGTCTCAATCCCCATTTTACAGATGAGGTAATTGAGACACAGAGAAGCAAAGTGATTTGCCCAAGGCCATACAGCAGACAAGTGGCAGAGCCGGTATTAGAATCCATGACCTCCTGACTCGCAGACCCGTGCTCTACCCGCTATGCCATGCTGCTTCTCAAGTAAGGGCTGAAGAAATGCCACTATTATTATTATTATATTATTATTATTATTATTATTATTGTTATTGTTAAACAGGGAAACACATGGGTAAGATGCTGAGAGACTTGCAGCTGCGTTCATTCATTCATTCAATTGTATTTATTGAACACTTACTGTGTGCAGAGCACTGCACTAAGCACTTGGAAAGTACAATTTGGCAACAGATAGAGATAATCCCTACACAACAACGGGCTCACAGTCTAGAAGGGGGAGACAGACAACAAAACAAAACAAGTAGACAGGCATCAATATCTGGTGGGGAGCAATAGGGAGAGGAATAGAGGGATTTTTCTTGTGGAACCAAGGCTCTGCCAATATTGGATTACAAGGAGGTCATCGTAGAAACAGAGAAAGGCCTTGAATTGGACAAATACATTAGGGTAGCAAGGATCTCTCTTTTCATGTTTGCAATGGTACAGGGTGGATTACTCAACAGCACACTTGCCTGCAAAGTGAGACTCTCACCAACAGAACATAGTGGGAATATTTTAGGTCCTAGGCTGCTCTGATTCCTGCAGTAAGAATTAACTGTGGTATCTGTTAAGCAGTTACTATGTACCAAGAACTGCTCTAAGCTCTGGGGAAGAAGCAAGATAATCAGGTCAGACACAGTTCCTGTCCCACATGGGGCTCACAGTCTAAATAGGAAGGGGAAGAGGTATTGAATCCCCATTTTGCAGATGAGGGAACTGAGTCCCAGAGAAGTGCAGTGACTTTCCCAAGGTCACGCAGCAGACAAGTGACGGAGTCGGGGTTAGAATCTAGGCCCCTCTGATTCCCTGGCCCATGTGCTATCTGCTAACCCATGCAGCTTCCCTGTAGTCTGGCTTGGATTTACTGCAAAGGAGTTGGGCTTCTCCAGGGACACAGAGGAGGCAGAGAGTTTTAGCTGTGACTGCTTAGGGCTCTTCCTGACAGCCCTGAAAAATAAAAGAAAATAAGAGAAAATTAGTGAAATAGTCACAAAATGAAGTACAGCTATGTGTGTGTGCTTGCACACATGTGTGCATGTGTATATGTACATGCAGATGCAGGTGTGTGTATGTGTGTGTGTATACAGTTATGTATAGATATGGGTTTCTATACTGTCCCTGTCCCACACAGGGCTCGCAGTCTTAATCCCCACTTTACAGATGAAGTAACTGAGGCACAGAGAAGTGAAGTGGCTTACCGAAGATCACACAGCAGGTTAGCGGTGGAGCCAGGATAATAATAACAATAATAATAATAATAATGATGGTAACTGTTAAGCGCTTACTATGTGCCAAGCATTGTCCTAAGCACTGGGGTAGATACAAGGTAATCAGGTTGTCCCACGTGGGGCTTACTGTCTTAAACCCCATTTTACAGATGAGGGAACTGAGGCCCAGAGAAGTGAAGTGACTTGCCCAAAGTCACCCAGCTGACAAGTGGAGGGGCTGGGATTAGAACCCACAACCTCTGACTCTCAAGCCCATGCTTTTTCCACTAAACCACGCTTACAACCCACGGCTTTATGGCTTTCCAATTTCCAGGCCTATGCTCCATCCGCTACACCATGCTGCTTCTGCCCAAGATCACACAGCAGACAAGTGGCAGAGCCAGTATTAGACCAATGACCTTCTAACTCCAAGGCCCATGCTCTGTCCACTCAGCTATGATGCTTCCCTTTGCTTCAAAAAGCTACTTCTCTTGATTTTCAGGAACTAAAGGAGACCTTGGCGACAGAGGAAACCAAGGCATTATTGGCAAAATTGGCCCAATCGGGGGGAAGGGTAAGTTGCATTTTTTTTTGTTCTTTTTGTTTTAATTTCATTTGTTAAACGGTCACTATGTGCTAGACACTGTACTAAGTGCTGGAGTAAATATGAGATAATCAAATTGAACACAGTCCCTGTCCCACAAAGGGCTCACAGTCTTAATCCCCATTTTGCAGATGGGGTAACTGAGGCACAGACAAGTGAAGTGACTTGTCCAAGGTCACACAGCAGACAGGCGATGGAGATGGGAATAGAACCCAGGTCTTCTGACTACTGGGCCTGTGCTCTATCCAGTAGGCAATGCTGCTTTTCTACTGGAAGTCTACCAGAGTTAATAGGCATGATCTCTGCCCACAAGGAGCTGACACTCTTGAGGGGAACAAACATTGAAATAAATACAGATAAAGGAAATAATAAAGAATAAGGATATTTACAGAAGTGCCATGGGACTGAGATGAGTATCAAAGTGCTTCATTAGTGAACAACCAAGTGTATAGTTGATGCAAAGGAGAAGGCAAGACTTAGTCAGGGAAAGCCTCTTAGACGAGAAATGATTTTAGGAATTTTTGAAGCCCTTAACAAATGCCATTAGGGAAAAAACACTCTTAGGGAAACTACATTTTTTAAAATGGCATTTGGTTACTATGTGCCAGGCACTGTACTAAGCACTGGGTAGAAACAAGTTGATCAAGTTGGACACATTCCCTGTCCTACATTGGGCTCACAGCCTTAATCCCCAATTTATAGATGAGGTAACCGAGACACAGAGAAGTGAAGTGACTTGCCGAAGGTCATACAGCAGACAGGTGGCAGAGCCAGAAGCTGAAATGAGAATGAAGGTGACAGTGTTTCGGAGCTTTATATGCATTCCAGGTATGATACACCCCTAAGGAAGGGGCTCATCCGTGGGCACTTAATTCCAGGTGTGGAAGAATGAAACAAATGCACTTGCTGAGTTTGGTGTACAACACTATGGCTTTAATGTATAGAATCTACAAAAAACTATGGCTTTAATATATATAAACCTATGAAAAAAGCTATGGATCCAATGCGTAAAACATACCGAAAACTTGAACACAAGCTATTACATCCTGTAGGGGCCCACAAATTGCATATTATAATGCCCTAGAGTCTCAATATCTTGCTCCAATGTGGAATGGTTCTATGCAGGCATCAACCCCTATCTCAGATGGACAGGTCCTTGAACCCCTTTTAATAATAATGATGGCATTTGTTAAGCACTTACTATGTGCAAAGCACTGTTCTAAGTGTTGGGGGGATACAAGGTGATCAGGTTGTCCCACGTGGGCCTCATCTGTTTTACAGATGAGGTAACTGAGGCACAGAGAAGTTAGATGACTTGCCCAAAGTCACCCAGCTGACAAGTGGCGGAGCAGGCATTAGAACCCATGACCTCTGACTCCCAAGCCCAGGCTCTTTCCACTGAGCCATGCTGCTTCCTTTTCCTCTCTAGTACTCAGCTGGTCCCTTACAGAGCCTTGAATTGGGTGTCCCTGGGAGAGCCGAACACATTCCCGGCTGTCCTAGCCTAGCATCTGCATTCCGCCAACCAACCGGGCGAGCATACTATATCACTGTCATGTTTTGGAAAAGATTATCTGTCTGTAATGCATAACATAAAGCTTCTTCCGTATGAACCCTAATCTACACATAAACATTTTGTGGAAATGGTAGGTGGGGAAGGTTTCAGGGAATTTGGACGTCTGTAAGCTGTGGCCTCTGACTACTAATCCTTAGATACCCATACATAAACAACTCAGAGCATGTAACAGGTCCTGGATAACAGAGGAGATGGTGGGCCTTTCCAAAATGGAGTCAGTTTGGCTCGTTATGGTCAGGTGACTTTGGACATATCTCAGGCTGGTCTCACACAGGTACCTTCATTATCATCCAGACTTGGGCTCCTACGATATCGCCCCTACTCAGAAGTTCACTCTGTTTATAGTGAAAGCCTTCCTTCTCCTGCCCCTTGACCCTTGCAGAGTCCCAGGAATGATGTGCGCTTAGTACAGTGATCTGAACGATTGAATGAATGAATGATGTTTGCTATCCTCAGAGGACACAAAGGCACTTATGCCTGTGTTCATTAGTTTTGTTCAAACCAGTAGAAAGGCCTTTCCTGATTAACATTTCCTCTCTGAGCCCATGGATCTGGGTAGGGCTGACCTGCTTTAATTAAGAAAAAGATCATAGAAGCCTGTGACCCTGTGAAATTTTTTCACCTGGAATACCAATGTGGATTTTTTTTCTATCCATAAAAAGAATCACTTGCTGCTCCTCAGAGACAAAGCACTAATTAATATAAACTGCCCTAACCATCATGCTAACATGAGATGCTCTCTGTGGTCGAGCACTGAATAAATACAAAATGTCTGGACGATCGTACAAACGTGCAGTACTCTCTGTGCTCAAGCACTCAATAAATACAAACTGCCCAGACATTCGTACCAATGTGCGGTGCTCTCTGTGCTCGAGAACTGAATAAATACAAACTGCTGGGACGATCATACCAACGTGCAGTGCTCTCTGTGCACAAACACTGAATGAATGCAAACTGTCTGGAGGAGCAAACCAACTTGCAGTGTTCTCTGTGTTTGAGCACTGACTAAATGCAAAGTGTCCAGACGCTGGCACAAATGTGCAATGCTCTCTGTGTTGAGCATTCAACAAATAGGAAGTGCACTTTCTAGGGAAAAAAATTTGCCCTCCTTTCCGCTCATCAAAACTGCAGCAATCACTCCTGAAGCACTTCTGACTGACAAGGAATGAGCTTAGGGGCAAGAATCCCCCCTCCTCCTTATTGATCCCACACTAATATTTTTATTGCTTTTCATTCAGAGGGAGAAGGAAAGACAAGAACATTGTGTGAATGGAAACATGATATCCCTCTATTTGACTGCTCCTGCAGAATTCAAACACCATCTCCCCACTCTGGCTTGCTGGAAGAGATTTCGTTTTGGATCTAGTCTTGGAAATTTACAGCCAACCTTGCTCTCCAGAGCTTCCAAAGTTTTCTGTTCGTTCAAATTAATCTCACCTACGGCAGTTGACCTGAATGCCAGCATTTCTTTGAGTGAGGAAGATTTCTGGGTTTCAGTAGCTCATCCCAGGAATAAGGAAACTTCATGATTTACTGAGGCCTCATCATGATGGGTTCAGCATCAGAGTAAAATACTTACGGTATCTGAATTCAATAACCTGATGCTTTGGGGAATAGTTTTCCACTTCACTCTGAATGGAAATTGAAGCCCAGAGAAAATAAGTGACCTAATCAAGGTCACACGGCAAGCAAGTGGCAGAGTCAGGATTAGAAGCCGGGTCTTCTGACGCCCAGGCCTGTGCTCTATCCACTAGACCACACTGCTTCCCCAGCTCTCCCAGTTTCCAACCACCCAAGAATGAACTGTTTCCCATCTGTGAGACTCAAGCAGAAGCAGCAGTATACTGCAATTTCGTTGTTCTTGCCACCAATCCTTGCTCACATCCTCTCTCCGGTTTGTAATTCTCTCCCCACACTAACCCAAAAGACCACCCTTCCCTTCACCTTCAAAGTCCCACAAAAATCTCATCTCCTCCAAATGGCCATCCCAGACTCAGACATCATTTCATGCATTTCGCTCTGTACCCCTGAACACTTGATATTCACCTCTTCCCCAGCCCCCCAGCACCTAAGTACAGATTTTCTAGATTGTAAACTTGTTGTGGGCAGGGAATGTGTCTGTTTATTGCTGTATTTTACTCTCCCAAGCACTTAGTCCAGTGCTTTGCACACAATAGATGCTCACTAAATGTGATTAAAAGCTTGAATGAATGAATATTCTTATATTATTATTGTTATTATATTCTGCCTTTGCTCCTACCTGTAATTTATTTTCAGATCTACCTCCTCCTCTTAACTAGAAGCTCCTCATGGGCAGGGATTGTGTCTGCTAACTCATTCATTCATTCCATCATATTTATTGAGTGGTTACTCTGTGCAGAGCATTGTACTAAGCACTTGGGAGACTACAATATAACAATAAACAGACACATTTCCTGCCCACAATGAGCTTACAGTCTAGAGGGGGAGACAGACATTAATGTAAATAAGTAAAATTACAGCTCTATACATAATTGCTGTGAGGTTTGGAGCAGGGATGAAGAAAGGGAGCAAGTCAAGTTGATGCAGAGGGGAGTGGGAGAAGGAGAAAGGAGGAGTTTCTTCAGGCAAGGCCTCTTGAAGGAGATGTGCCTTCAAAACAATTCTACTCTTTTGTACTCTCCCAAACCTAACACAATGTTCTGTGCAGAGTAAATGCTCAATAAATACCATTGATTGATTAATCGAGTGGTCAGAGACAAAGTCCCGGTGACTCAAATCTGCCCACAGAGCACACCAGATTAGAAGGCATCACAGGTGCCATTCCAGGATTCAGCTTTGGCCACCCTTCCATGCTCAGCCAAGTGAATCCATCAGGTGGCATTGGTCTGACTTCCCTGTGCGAGCCCCTCAGGGCTTGTTCCAGGCCAGGGCTCACGGCCACCTGGTGAAATGGCTCACCGGCTCTGCTGAAGCGTTTCCCACCTATTAAGGGCGAGCGAGCAGTCTGCAGCATTGCTTGACTTAGTCCAGTGCTCTGCAGACAGTAACCTGCTCAATAAATTCGACTGACTGACTGATCGGCTGATTGACCTTCCCTTTTTCTTCCCCTCACAGGAGACAAAGGGCAGAAGGGTTCACCTGGGGGCGCAGGAGGAAAGGGAAAAGCAGGTACAGTATCGTTTCTCTGGCTTCCCTTCATGTCCTGGTGAGTTGCCAGATTCATTCAGTTGAATTAGTTTGTCAAGTTTGAATAAATATCACCACTCTTCCCCCGAGCCCGAGATGGAGGTTCTGCTGACCTCCATATCATTCCTTCTTCTCAAACCAGTTTTCTGTACTTCCTTAAAGAGCCCTGGGCTGAGGGGAGAACGGTCCTCTCCAGACAGCATCCCAGGCCTGGTGGGGAGGTGCAGTGCTTTTTATTCTTGTTGGGTCATGTTGGGAGAAGGGACCCCAACACAACAACTAAGCCTGGTGGTCCCACAGTGACTAGCACTGACCTAGACCCTTCGGGCACACATTTGAAAATGGCTCGGCTGTGTCAACTGACTGTCCACTAGAATCCGGATTGGAACTGAAGCTGAATCTGGTTAAGGTATAGGCACAGTTTCATTGCAATACATTCATTCATTCATTCATTCATTCATTCGCATTTCCAGAGTGCCTCATTCATTCATTCATCCATTCATTACTATTTCCAGAGTGCTTTATTCATCATTCATTCATTTGCCTTTCCAGAATGCCTCATTCATTCATTCCTATGTATTCATTTTCATTCAATCGTATTTATTGAGTGCTTACTGTGTGCACAGCACTGTATTAAGTGCTTGGGAAGTACCAGTTGTCAACATATAGAGACGGTCCCTAGTGCTTCATTTATTCATGTATTCATTCTTCCAGAGAGCCTCATTCATTCATTAATTCATTCATTCATTCATTCAAGCATTCCTTTTCCAGAGCCTTCAGTCATTCATTCATTCATTCATTCATTCATTCATTCACTTTCCAGAATGCCTTTCATTCATTCCTATTTCCAGAGTGCGTCCCTCCTTCCTTCCTTCCTTCCTTCCTTCCTTCCTTCCTTCCTTCCTTCCTTCCTTCCTTCCTTCCTTCCTTCCTTCCTTCCTTCTTCTAGAGTACCTCATTCATTCATTCATCCATCCATCCAGAGTGTCTCATTTATTCATTCATCCAGAGTACCTCATTCATTTATTCATTCATTCATATTTCCAAAGTGCCTCATCCATTCATTCATTCATTCATTCATTCATTCATATTTACAGAGTGCTCTCTAGCTCCAAAGTGTTCTCCTGGGCTCCCACTGTGTGCAAAGCACTATGTGGGGTGATTTCCTTCCCTCTGATGTGGAGTCTGCCTACTGCATGTGGAGCAATGGATAAGGCACTTAGGAGGATAGTAAAGTAAAGGATCCTGTAGACAACACAACACTGTAGACAACACTACCTTTAGTAAAGTAAAGGAAGTGGTGCCTTCCCTCAAGGAGCTCACAACCTACTGGGAGAAAGAGGCAGGCACAAATCAGATGTGTCCTACAGAAGCAGAAATAAGGACAGATTCAATAAGTAACAACAAAGACATAAAAATAATCCAACCCCAAACTAGATGAATAAAGAGAATGAATAAACCAATATGCGCGAAAGGTGGTGAGTGAGGTGACATAACAGGAAGTTAGGAATAAATCAGGGAATGCCTGCTGGAAGAGGTGGCTTTGAAAGTAGGGAAGACCCTGGGTGCATATTTTCTGAGGGTCAGTGAGCACATTCATTTTTGTCATCTCTTCCCAGAAAACTCAAAGTTCCTGATCCTCTTTCTAGGCACTGTCTGTGACTGTGGAAGGTACCGCAAAGTGGTTGGACAGTTGGATATTAGTGTTGCTAGACTCAAAACCTCGATGAAATTTGTAAAGAATGGTGAGCATTTTAAACTTCACTCTGGGCCCTCAAGTTAGCATGTTATCAACTGCTGATCTTGCCAGCCATCCAAACTACACAATCATCCAATCTGCCTTGTTAATTAGGGAGACAGAATAGGAAGCAACCCTACCCTGAAACATTTGCCTAGGGTCAGAGGAAAGCAGCTCCAATGAATAGATCCAATTTGCTAGTTCACTGTTGTAGGGACAAGTGCTAGAGAATAATAATAATAATGATGATGATGGCATTTATTAAGCACTTACTATGTGCAAAGCACTGTTCTAAGCACTGGGGAGGTTACAAGTTGATCAGGTTGTCCCACGGGGGCTCACAGTCTTAATCCCCATTTTACAGATGAGGTAACTGAGACACAGAGAAGTTAAGTGACTTGCCCAAAGTCACACAGCTGACAATTGGCGGAGCCGGGGTTTGAACCCATGACCTCTGACTCCAAAGCCCGTGATCTTTCCACTGAGCCACACTGTGGAGAGTGGTTTAATAATAATAATGCTAACTGTGGTGTTTGTAAAGTGCTTACCATGTGCCAACCACTGTAATGAGTGCTTGGGCCAGTGAAAGTTAATCAGCTTGGACACAATTCCTATCTCACACCGGGTTCACTGCAAAGTAGAAGGGAGAACAGGTATTGAATTCCCATTTTGCAGGTGAGGAAATTGAGACCCAGGGGAGTGAAGTGACTTGCCCAAGGTCACACAGCAGGCAATGAGCAGAGCTGGAATTAGAACCCAGGTCCTCTGATTCCCAGGCCCCATGAAATTCTAGCCCGGGATAAACCTGATTTCCTGAGATGGAAGGCAGTGTGGCGTGTTGGATAGGCCCAGGGACAATCTCCAGACCCCAGATGAGCCATTCAAGAGACAGGGTCTGTGTCGAATTCTCACCTGAAAATTCTTTCCCTGTTCTTAGACTAGTGCTATTCACATAGTAAGCATGTAATCAATAGTATCACTACTATTCCAGATTCCCAAGCCCATTCCAGAGCAGCTCTGAAGTCTGACATCAGCCTGAGACCAGCTGACCCAAATCCCTGTTGCCCTGGGGCCTGGAAGGCCCCTAGACCTAGGCCAGAAGCCCTTAGAGAGGAGTGGGCTCTTTAGGTCTGCTCTACACTAGAACCACATCCCTGGGGGAAAAGGAGAAGGAGTGGGAGCAGAAGGGAAAATGGGAAAGAGAAGAGGTTCATTTTGTTTTCCTACCACTCTCGGCTCATAACTAGAATGCCTAGGGCAGGATAAATACCAGAACCATAGAGCAAAGCTAGGAGACATTTTTGTAGCCATACATACACATTATACACATACATTTATATGTGCAAATTTCAGGGGTTCCTTCTTCAAATACAAAGGACAACAATATCTATCTATATATAGATATCTATACATATAGATAGATAGATATACCACTATTATTCCATAATTATATGTATATTCCACAATTACATATATATACACACACATATATGTGTGTGTGTAATATATATATATATATATATATAATTGTGGTATTTTTTTAAGCACTTACTATGTGCCAGACACTGCACTAAGTGCTGGAGTGGATACAAGCAAATCAAGTTGGATGGAATCCCTGACCCACATGGGATTCACAGTCTTAATCCCCATTTTACAGATGAGGTAACCGAGGCGCAGAGAAGTGAAGTGACTTGCCCAGGGTCACACAGCACACAAGCGGCAGAGCTGGGATTAGAACCCAGGTCCTCTGACTCCCAGGCATGTATTCTATCCACTGGGCCATGCTGCTTCTATGTCAGGGATGTCTTCTTCAAATACAAAGATGTTGCCCTTGGTATTTGAAGAAAACACCCCTGACAGTGAAGTTCACCTGTAAGTGAGTGCACTGCTGGAAAGGCCAATGCAAGATCCACAGTGCTGAACATATCGTGAACACAAAAAGACTGTCCTGGGTGGGGTTGTGCTTCATGCTTGTAGTTCTCTTTTGCTTCCTTGTCTTGCTTTCCATTAATCAATCAGTGGTATTTATTGAGCACTTACTGTGTGCAGAACACTAATCTCCGCGCTTTCAAAGCCTTATGAAAGGCACATCGCCTCCAAAAAGCCTTCTCTGACTTAACCTTTCCTTTCCACTTCTCCCATTCTGTTCTGCGTTGCCCCAATTTGCTCCCTTTATTCACCGCCCCCACTTCAGCGACACAGCACTTATGTCCATATCTGGAATTTATTTATTTATATTAAGGTCTGTTCCCCCTTCTAGACTGAAAGCTCGTTGTCATCGTGGCATATGTCTGTTTATTGCTATATTTTACTCTCCCAAGTGCTTAGTACAGTGCTCTGGACAAGCACTTGGGGGAGTACAATATAGCAATAGCGCTCAGTAAATACGATTGGATGAGTGAATGAAAAGCCTTGGGACAATACACTATAACAGAGGTGGTAGAGATGTTCCCTGCCCACAAGGAGCTTACAGTCTAGGGAGCTTACATAAGAAGCTTTTGCTCAAATAGCCCTTCAGGTCTTCCCTCAAGGACTGACTCACTGAGATGTGACCTCAACCAAGGCTCTGTTTTATCCCATCCGACCACTTTTAACAAAACAGGGATTGTAAGCAGGGTGTTTTGTCATTTCCCTTTCAGTCAGACAGTCATATTTATTGAGTGCTTATTGTGTGCAGACCATTGTTCCAAGAGCTTGGGAGAGTACGATCAACAATAAACTCATTCCCTGCCCACAGTGAGCTTCCAGTCTAGAGGAGGAGACAGACATGAACATAAATAAATAAATGACAGATATGGACATAAGTGGTGTGGGGCTGGGAGAGGGGATGAAGAAAGGGGGAAGTCAGGGTGACGTGGAAGGGAGTGGGAGAAGAGGAAAGAAGGGCTTAGTCAGGGAAGGCCTTTTCCAGGCCGCTAACAGCTCCTGATTCTGTTCTGTCACCCTGCCAGTCATCGCAGGGATCAGGGAGACGGAGGACAAGTTCTACTACCTGGTGAGGGAGGAGAAGAATTACCGTGAGTCCCTTACCCACTGCCGCATCCGGGGAGGGGCTCTGGCCATGCCCAAGGATGAGGGGGCCAATGCGCTCATCGCCGACTATGTGGCCCAGAGCGGCCTGTTCCGGGTCTTCATCGGAGTCAACGACCTGGAACAGGAGGGACGCTACGTGTTCACAGATGACATGCCACTACAGAACTACAGCCACTGGCGTGAGGGGGAACCCGACGACCCCTCCGGCCGTGAGGACTGCGTGGAGATGCTCAGCTCTGGACATTGGAATGACACCGAGTGCCAGCGCGCCATGTACTTCATTTGCGAATTTGCCAAGAGGAGGGTGGAGGCTCGCTGACTTTGCCATTTTGTGGGGGTGGGGAGGATGCCAGGGCTGGGGTTCACGGGATCATTCTGAGAATGTGAAATCACTTTCACTGCCCCATCACAAACCGGGTGGAGAGTGTCATGAAGCCTGGGAAGGCAGGAAATCCAGCTTCCAGCCTGCCCCAGACTGGCACTGTGTTCATTCATTCATTCATCCATTCAACCCTATTTATTGAGTGCTTACTGTGTGCAGAGAACATTACTAAATGCTTGGTAGAGTACAATATAACAATAAGCAGACAAATTCCCTGCCCACGACAAGTGACTTAGGGTGTGTCACTTAACCTCTCTGGGCCTCAGTTTTCTCAGTTGTAAAACGGCTGGGTTAATCTTCCTGTCTCACAGGATGTTGTGAGGGCAAAACAGGTCAAAGAAGTGAAAGTGTTTTGGGAAAATAAAAGCACTAGACATGTCCCCCAAAGTTCTGGTCCCTCTCTACCACTACACTAGGAGTGGAAGACATAATTAGTTATGGTTTCAGATATAATAATGATGGTATCTATTAAATTATTACTGTGTTGCTAAGGGCTGAGACAGACACAGGATTCTCATTATCTGATTGTCCCTCCCCAGACTCATGACTGATTTTATCCCCATTTTAACAGAGTAGAAAACTAGGACATAGAGAGGGGAAGTGACTGGCTGAAGGTCATTCAGCCTTCTAGGGGTAGCTCTGGGGCAAAAATCCAATCTTCTGACTCTCAGTCTTGTGATCTGTCCACTAGACTACCCTGCCTCTCAGCTATCTCCCCACTGAGGAGATATCTGGTTCACTCTGTGTCCTTAAACCATTAATGGACTAGCCCCTTGGGACAGGAAGATGTATGGTCACCCACACTTTTCAGGAAGGGAAGCGCAGTAGCATCAGCAAACCCCAATATACACCCTCTAATCTTACTCCCAGGACAGCACAGAGATCTCTGATCACAAGTTCCTGCCCTTGAGATAGTCCTTCCTAGCTGTGGGGGGTGAGGAGGAATCCCCCCGTTACAGGCATCCTGACTCATTGCACAGCTCAGCTAGAAATGAAAAAAGACAAAAATAGCAATAAAGTGACAGCTGAAGCCCTTTAATCTGGGGCCTGATAACATTTGAAATCTCCGGGAAATGATTAATAAACTTGGAAAATACATTATCAACCTATCTTTGCCTAAACCATCTGTCCACAGTTGAGGCTGCAACAGACCAAAGTTGTTGCTCATGTGGTGTCTATAGGATCTCTGGATCTTGCTAAGATTCCCGTATTACCACTCTTTAATTATTCCAGAGTCTATTGTTTCCATTGGCCGTTCTAAAATTCCTAGAAAAAGGTGTTGTGTGCCTTAAAGGAAAAAAATAACTAACAATCTAATTCTGAGTTCCTTTGTTATTCATTATTTTCCCTTCACCAGTGCCTGCTGACTAGTCAGAGGATATATTTTAGTTGTCTCTTCCAAGGGTCTCCCTCCAACCCA
This sequence comes from Tachyglossus aculeatus, assembly GCF_015852505.1. Lineage (NCBI taxonomy): Eukaryota > Metazoa > Chordata > Mammalia > Monotremata > Tachyglossidae > Tachyglossus > Tachyglossus aculeatus. The sequence goes on along the minus strand of NC_052069.1, from coordinate 67,285,620 downwards.
AATTCCCACACCCTGAGCAACATATTTTTAGCAAGAAGGGGAGGATGGGAGGCTCAGGTTGATGATCTGCAGTTGACATTGTCACGGTGATGACTGGTTTCACGCCCTGGAATCTCACAGGTGTGGAGAATTAAGGTTAGACCGGCACGTGGGGGACTTTAAATGTAGACTTCACTCATTCTTCTGTCTCCTCAGCCCTTATTAATCTTCCATCTTCACCCTTCTCTACCCATAGAAATGATAAAAAGCTCTTTGGGGAATAAAATTATATGATGGAAAAACAGTTATTTTCATGCAAGTCTTTGCTCCCTACAGATTTATCTTAACTCTTCTACTTCAGGTTTTGGGTTCTCTGTTATCAGTTCTGATTATGGAGATGATTGACCCAGAACTGGGTGGTAAAGCCCCCTGCTGAATGGCTTATTCCATGATTCACATTCTGAGGAGGCTTGTTGATGCTGGAATTGCTCATTACTACCTCCCTCACCATCTGTTATTCGCCACCACATTCCTGATTTGCGTGGTACTTTTCCTCACACTTGCTACATTAAAAAAAATCACATTTTTCTGGTGTGTTTGTTCTAGAAAGGCGGCATAGCCTGGTGGAAAGAGCATGGGACTGGGATTCTAGTCCCAGTTCTAGTCTAGTGTAAGTCTGTGTGACCTTGGGCAAGTCCTTCAATTTCTCCGTACTTCAGTGTCCTCATCTATAAAATGGGGATGATCAGGTCAGACACAGTCTCTATCCCACATAGGGTTCAGAATCTAGTCAGTCAGTCACATTTATTGAGCGCTTACTGTGTGCAGAACACTGTACTAAGCTCTTGGAAGAGTACAATATAACAATATGGGAGACACCTTCCCTGCTCATGACAAGCTTGCAATCTAAAGGAGAGGGAGAGAGAGTGGGTATTTAATTCACATTTTACAGATGGGAAAATCAAAGCAGAGAGAAATGAAGTGATTTACCCAAGGTCACATATCTGATAAGGGGGAGGAGCCTGGATTAGAACCCATGTCCTATGACTCATAGGCCTGTGCTCTTTGCCATAGACCATGCTGTTTCTCATGTAATTTTAACTTCTAGGATAAAATCTGGAAGCAAGAGAAAGATCCCTGACAAAATAGTGCTCAATTTTCCTTCCAGTAGACACTGAAAACTATGTTGCAGAGTTGGGGGTGGCCTGGCTTTCTGCTTAGAATCTGAATACCATCAGCTCCTCTGCTGTAGAAATATGAACCTGAAAAGGAAGTTCTGAACATTTCTCTGGTTGGCATGGGTCTCTCAGACTATTCTAGCCTTTTCTATCCACCATTTTCACTTGCCCCCCAAGGCCTGTGCTCTCTCATCACTGCCCACTTTAAGGTGGTCATGGCAGACACCACGGTACAGACAGGCTAACCCTGGGCCTCAGCATTCCTGGGAAACAGGTGTTGATGTAATTATCAAGATTTATGGAGTGCCCACTGCCTCCAGAGCACTGAACTGAGGGCTTACTGCCGTCAGAGCCCTACTTTGTGTGCGTGCTGTCCACAGAGCACTATATTAAAAAGCAGCATGGCCTAGTGGATAGAGCACTGGCTGGGAGTTAGAAGGACCCGGCTTCTAATCCTGGCTCTGCTGCTTGTCTGCTGTGTGACCTTGGGCAAGTCACTTCAATTTTCTGTGCCTCAAAAGTATCTCATCTTAAAATGGGAAGGGAATGAAGAGTGTGAGCCCCACGTGGGACAGGGGCTATATCCATCCCCATTTGATTGGATCCCCACTGCATGTGCCAGGCACTTTACTAAGCACTGGGGTAGATACAAGGTAATCGTATTGTACGTATCATGTAGTATGTAGCCCCTGAACCACCCCCATGCCCACAGGAATGATCTCATCTGGCCTGATACACAGGTATCAGAAGCAAAGTGCAGGGTGGGCAAGGACTTCTTTTTTATGGGTTTGAGTGACTTTATTTACTGCATAAAAGGGAGTATCCTATTATTCAATCTTATTTATTGAGCAAACACTGTGTGCAGAGCACTGTACTAACTGCTTGGGAGAGTACAATATAACAATATAACAAACACATTCCCTGCCCACATTGAGCTTACATTCTAGAGGGGGAGACAGACATTAATATGAATAAATAAATTACAGATATCCTATCATAAATGATTGACAAACATCGGCCCAGTCAGTAACACTTTCAATCAATTATTCAGTTAATGGTATTTGTTGAGCCCTTACTGTGTTCAGAGCACTGTTCTAAGTGCTCAGAAGAGTACAAGCAGCATGGCTTAGAGAAGCAGCATGGCTCAGTGGAAAGAGCACGGGCTTTGGAGTCAGTGGTCATGGGTTCAAATCCCAGCTCCGCCAATTGTCAGCTGTGTGACTTTGGGCAAGTCACTTAACTTCTCTGTGCCTCAGTTACCTCATCTGTAAAATGTGGATTGACTGTGAGCCCCCCGTGGGACAAATTGATTACCTTGTATCTACCCCAGCATTTAGAATGGTGCTTTGCACATAGTAAGCGCTTAATAAATGCCATTATTATTATTATTACAATATGAAAGAGATAGTTGACATGTGGGAACCTCTCAGGGTCGCCCCTGGAGAGTTTCCAGTACTCCAGCAGTCTCTGCTACAGAAAGGGAGAGTCAAGCAGAGGCCTAACTATTCCATTCCTAGCTTGGGTAGTGGCTAGCGAGTGGAAAGCAATCTGTTATATGTCAAAACTCACCCACGCTGGGCACCAGCAGCAGGGGAGAGAGTCAAGGGCAGAGACTCAGGTGCGGAAGAAGGCAATGGTAAACCACTTCTGTATTTTTACCAAGAAAACTCTAAGGATACACTACCAGAACGATCACAAATGGAGAGCAGGGTGTTTTGGGAGAGATGTGTCGCTATGGTTCGGAAACGACTCGATGGCATAAGACAAGACAAGACATGTGGGCCATGTTGAGTACCTGAACTCAAGAAGCTTACAATCTAGTTGGAAGGACTGATATTAAAATAAATTACAGTAAGGGAAGCAACGAATACAAGTCTATGCTCCTTGCACAAATCAATCAATCAATGATATTTATTGAGTGCTTACTGTGGGCAGGGCACTCTATTAAGTGGTTGGGAAAGTACAGTGAACAGAACTGATAGGCACGATCCCAGCCCACAAGGAGCTTACAGTCTAGAGAAGGGAATCCTCTGTCAGTCACTGTCAGTCACTATCAGTCACTATCAGTCAGTCACTGATAAGGAGTTTAGTGACAGTGATTATGATGCCTCATCCAGAGTCTCATCTCCAGCAGATCTGTTTCCTCTGGGACAGTAGATGTGATAATTGAGTAGGGGGATAGGGGTGCAGCAAAATTATTATTATCAATAATAATAACAATGTTATCTGTTAAGTACTTATTATGTGCCAGGCACTGGACTAAGTGCTGTGTTAGATACAAGCAAATCAATTTGGAAACAGTCCCTTTCCCACGTGGGGCTCACATTCTCAATCCCCATTCTCCACGTGAGATCACTGAGGCACAGAGAAGTGAAGCGACTTGCCCAAAGTCACATAGCAGACAAGTGGCCAAGCCGGGATTAGAACCCATGACCTTCTGACTCCCATTCCCGTGCTCTATCTACTAGGTCATGTTGCTTCTCTAATAATAATAATAATATTAATAATTGTGTTATTTTTTAAGCACCTAGTATGTGCCAGACACTGTACTAAGTTCTGGGGTAGATACAAGGTAACTGGGTTGGACACAGTCCCTGTCCCACATTTGGTTTTCAGTCTTAATCCCCATTTTACAGATGTGTTATCTGAGGAACAGAGAAGCGAAGTGACTTGTCCAAGGTCACCCAGCAGGCAAGTGGTGGAGTTGGGATGGGAACCCAGGTCCTTCAACCTCCCAGGCCGGGCTTTCTCCACTAGGCCAAGAATTGCGAAGTACACACTAGAATTTCTCACAAAACCCATTTATGGCCAGTGTGGATGTACCAGAGAGTGACTACCGGGTGCCCCAGCTCCCAGAAGCCAGGGGAGGGCATCCAGTTTAGCCACCTTTCGGGCTGCAGAGACAGTAGCCAGTTATTTTCTGGATTTCTGCGCAGCCAGGACACCCACCATCCAAGATGCCCCAGGTGGTTTGTTGTTTCAGAAAACTTTACCCCGATCTCATTGTCTTTCACCCCTGGATACTTCACCAAGCACTTAATAAATGCCATTATTATTATTATTATTATTACTTCTGCAGCCCCCAGAGGTGAGTAGGCCTTGGATGGGGTTCAGGTTGGCTATGGGGACCACATCGGAGTACCCATGCATGACAGCAAAAACACCGTTCTTTTTCTGATCTTTGCTCTCAAATGGCACTGTAAAGGCAAGCAATGCATAGGCCTAGCAGTGAACCAGCCTATCTTTATGTACCATGGGCATTTTTACTTCCTTGTACCAAACGGCTGGTAATGAATTCCCAAGAATGCAGGCTGACTGGTTTGGGAGGGTTCAGAATTTCTTATGTGTTTTTTTTTTCTAATGAACCAAAAACCAACCAGTGTGTTTACAGTTTTGCAGTCAAAGGAGAACGTGATCAACGCAGGGCAGATGCAGAGGAGAGTGTGGAGAGGAACAGAGAGAGAAGAAAAGAGAGGGTATCAAATGTATGCTTTATTAGGGAAATATAGCCTATTCTAGGTGTACTTGATGAAGTGCTTTCAACCCAACCCTTGGATTCAGAAGCATTCACTGGTCTGACTCTGGCTGAAATATCTCACACCTGTCTTCCTTCAAAGGAGGATGGCTAGAAGATGGGGGAGAAGAAGAAAAATGTGTTTCTGGTTCTCGGGACTACAATAATAATCACAATCATAATTGTGGTATTTGTTAAGTGCTTACTTTGTGCCAAACACTGTACTAAACGCTAGGGTAGATACAAGATAATCCATTCCCACATGAGACTCATATTCTAAATAGGAGGGAGCACAGGTACTGAGTTCCCTTTCACAGGTGAGGGAACTGAGGCACAGAGAAATGAAGTGACTTGATCAAAGTCACACAGCAGATATGTGACAGAGCCAAGATTAGAACCCAGGCTGATCAACATCATCAGTATGTACCTGGTGCCTCCTGCGGGAAAGACATTTTAGTGGGCGGCTCCTGGGGTATAGGCACTATACTGGATGCCCCCTGTTGGGAAATCCCTGTAAGAACTTCCTTTTTTTAAAAAAATAGTATTTATTAAGCATTTACTGTGTGTCAGACACTGTTCTAAGCAAGAGGGTAGATAATAATAATAATAATAATAATAATAGTATTTATTAAGTGCTTACTATGTGCAAAGCACTGTTCTAAGTGCTGGGGAGGTTACAAGCTGATCAGGTTGTCCCACAGGAGGCTCACAGTCTTAATCCCCATTTTACAGAAGAGGAACTGAGGCACAGAGAAGTTAAGTGACTTGCCCAAAGTCACACAGCTGACAAATGGCAAAGCCGGGATTTGAACCCATTACCTCTGACTCCAAAGCCCGGGCTCTTTCCACTGAGCCACATTGCTTCTCTATACAAGGTAATCAGATACAAGGTAATCAGGTCAGACACAGTCCATGTCCCACATGGAGCTTACAGTCTGGATTTTACAGATGAGGTAACTGAAGCATAGAGAAGTGAAGGGACTTGCCCAAGGTCACACAACAGACAAGTGGCAGAGTGGGGATTGTTACTGTTGTTGTCTCATGCTGTCAAGTCATGTCCGACCCGTAGAAACGCCATGGACACATCTCTCCCAGAATGCCCCACCTCCACCTGCAATCATTCTGGTAGTGGATCCACGGAGTTTTCTTGGTAAAAATACCGAAGCTGTTTACCATTGCCTCCTTCCATGCAATAAATCTGAGTCTCCATCCTCGACTCTCTCCCATGCCTCTGCTGCCCAGCACAGTTGAGTTTTGACTTGTAGCAGATTACCTTTCACTCACTAGCCACTGTCCAAGCTAGGAATGGAATGGGTAGGCCTCTGCTTGACTCTCCCTCCCCTAGTCGAGACTGTTAGAGTACTGGAAACTCTCCAGCTGTGACCCTGAGAGGTGAGAGCAAGGATTAGAGCCCAGGTATTCTGACCCGCATGCTTGTGCCCTCTCCACTAAACCATGCTGCTTCTCTGTGAGCAGAGCACTGCACTGGGCAACTCTTTTAGCCAGGGCCCTGCACTGGGAACCTCCAGTGGGCAGGATACACCTTAATAGGTACCACCTATGGTCAGGACACTGTACTGGACTCTTGAGAGCATATACCAGCACTTAGAACAGTGCCCAGCACTTAGAACAGTTCTTTGCACATAGTAAGTGCTTAACAAATACCATCATTATTATTATTATTATTATTATAAAAGACATGAGTCCTATCTTCAAGGAGATACAATCTAAAAATCTTTCTCGGGGAAAAGATTTCCAGATGCAACTCAGGAAACCTCCAATGGGAAATAGAAGCCCTCCAGCTTCTCCTGACCACATACAGGAGAGTAGTCTTTTTGTTTGGAGTGGAGAATCAGACTGGGCAAAAATGTCTTTTTTCTTCTTGGTCTCCTTTATCTCCCACCAAAAGACTTAATGTTATAAAATCAGTTTATGTCACATTGCAACTTGGAACGCCCTCTCTCCTCAAATCCAACAGACAATTACTCTCCCGTGGTTCAAAGCTTATTGAAGGCACATCTTCTCCAAGAGACCTTCCCAGACTAAGTCCTACTTTCTTCTTCTCCAACTCCCTTCTGTTTCACCCTGACATGCTCCCTTTGTCCTTCCCTCCTCCCAGCCCCACAGCACTTATATACATATCTGTAATTTATTTATTTGTAACAATGTTTATCTCCCCTCCTCTAGACCGTAAGCTCGTTGTGGGAAGGGAATGTGTTCATTCATTGCTGAACTCGTCCAAACACTTAGTGCAGTGCTCTGCACACAGTAAACACTCCATCTATACGATTGAATGAATTAATGAACTTTCACTTACAAATTGAGAAATTCTCAGTTACATTTCCCTCAACAATCACTACTCAATTGCACTATATTATTAAAGCACAACCTGAATGGAGAATTAACTACACAGGGGGAGCCGTAATTTTGAATTTCTTGGCTTAGGGAATTTTAGAATTTCCAAGCACGATATGAATTAGTGTCATATTTTACCCTGATTGAGATGAAGCATCAAGAACATAAGGGAAGGGAACTATAAATCTTAGCTAGTTTAATAACACCCGTTTTCTTCAGTAATTTACAACAGCAAACAACATAGACTAAATCCTGTGAAGAGTTTGTCATTTTTTATTTTGTAACAGGAATTATTTACTTTCTGCCCATAGGTTCTCAAAGGACCTCGGCCAGCTCTGCTCTAAATCAGCAACCAGCACACACTGGCCACTCCATAAATAATGGCCACCAAACTGTGACTTCAAACTCGGAACAGAACACAAATGGCCCTGGCTCTGGGGGAATCAGGCAATTATGGAGGAGCAGTTTGTCTCTACAAGCCAGGCTGGGCAATCAGTAGACGAGGCATGGTCTTTTCCTAGTAGCCACAATTTACCTGGGCAAATAGCAGCATGCCGGGGTCAGCCCAGAGAGTGGCTCACTGGTGCCTCTGGGACTAGAGATTTCTAGACACTTAATTCAGTAAAATGAGGGAAATACTGCTCACTGAATCAACTTGCCCCCTCCTACCTCACCTCACTGCTTTCCTACAACAACCCAACTCACTTGGTTTGCTCCTCTGGTGCCAACCTGCTAACTATACCTTGATCTCTTCTATCTAGCTGTCGACTTCTCACCTGCATCCTGCCTCTGGCCTGGAATACACTCCCTCTTCATATCTGAAAGACAATTACTCTCCCCATCATCAAAACCTTACTGAAGGCTACTGACTAACTAAGCCCTCCTTTTCTCTTCTCCCACTCCCTTCTCTGTTTCCCTGATTTGCTCCCTTTATTCACCACCCCCGACAGCCCCACATCACGTATGTACATATCCTTAATTTATTAATTTATATTAATGTCTGCCCACCATGCCCCCACCCAGGCTGTATGTTTATTGTGGGCAGGGAATGAGTCTGTTTATTATTATATTGTACTCTCCCAACAACTTAGTGCAGTGTTCTGCACACAGTAAGCACTCAATATATGTGATTGATTGAGATGATGAGATACTCTCTGACACTGTCCATAAAGCCCGTTGTTGGACAGGGACCGTCTCTTTATGTTGCCAACTGTACTTCCCAAGTGCTTAGTACAGTGCTCTGCACACAGTAAGCGCTCAATAAATATGACTGAATGAATGAATGAATCTGGTGCACTGAGGCTGTGAAAAAAACTTAATGAGGGACATAGTGAGCTGGTGTTTATTGGTATTATTATTACTGTTGTTAATAATTATGGTATTTGTTAAGCACTTACTAAGTGCCAAGCACTGTTCTAAGAGCTAGGGTAGATACAAGGTAGTCGGATTGTCCCATGTGGGACTCACAATTTTAATCTCCATTTTACAGATGAGGTAACTGAGGCCCAGAGCAGTGAAGTGATTTTCTCAAGGTCACACAGCAGACAAGTGGCAAAGCCAGGATTAGAACCCATAAACTTCTGACTCTCATTCCCATGCTCTATCCACTACTCCATGCTGCTTCTTGTCAGGAGCTCTTCTGCCATACGCTGTCAATGAATTTGACTACGTAGGCAGAACAAGCTCCAATAAGCACAATCAAAAAGACTTACTGCAGACAACCAAGACTGGGGGGATACAACAAGACATTTAGCTTACCATCATGATGTAGGTCTGTCCTTGTATATGGTCATAAAATGAGGACTTACCATGGAGGATCATCAAGTTGGCAAGGAATGTGTCTGTTCATTGTTGCATTGTACTCTCCCAAGTGCTAAGTACTATGCTCCGCACACAGTAAATGCTCAATAAATGTGATTGATTGAATGAGTGAATGAATGACCTATTTCACCAGCATCATCTATGGACCACTTTCAGCATCAGATGCCAGGACTGAATCTCCAACAATAAGGCCTTGGAATGCAGTCAGATCACCAGCACCGAGGTGAGATTCACAGGCCCACAATTCCACTTTGGCCCCAAAAGGATGTGACTAAATTTTATACCCAGAAAGGAGGTGGATGGGGTGAACACAGAATTGCATCTCCCCAGATCTCATGGCACCAAGAGAAGGGAGCACCAGCTGAAGATTCAAAACAGTGACAAGGAAATATCTCCTCTCATGGTCTGTGTGAGTCCATGAAATCAGCTATTATAGAGTATTCTGCAGACAGAAAGTATCAAAAGCATCCAGACACGCTTGCTCAATCCAGGAGCAATTATTAAAGGATATTGGATGGCTACTTGTAGCCAGGAGGCTGGATGCCAGGAAGTACACCCAGATTCCTCCAAGGTCCTTTGTTACTATTCTTGGAGACCAAATATTCTTGGAGGTATAATCTGAGCCTATATGGCATCGTTTTTTTTTAGTGTTTGCTAATGCTTACTATAGTGCTAAGCACTGTATTAAATGCTGGGGTGGAAATAAGCTAATCAGGATGGACACAATCCATGTCCTATAGGGGGCTCACAGTGTTAATCCCCATTTTACAGATGAGGAAACTGAAGCACAGAGAAGTGCAGTGACTTGCCCAAGGTCACATAGCAGCGGAGCAGGTCCCAGAACCCAGGTCCTTCTGACTCCGAGGCCGGTGCTTTATCCACTAGGGCATGCTGCTTCTTACATTCTTATCCCTCTTGTTGTGACTTTGAAATGTCATGCAGAAGTTCCCAAAGGCCTCTTTTCCTGCTTCTCTTAGACCACCTCCTTTTTTCTAGGTGAAATATTTAGTACTTTTTTCCCTGAGAACATGGTCAGAATCAAAGCAAGCATTCTCCACTCTAGCATACTGCTATTGCAGCACACTGCCTAGCAGAAAGTAGATATAGTACAGGCCTAGGAGTCAGAAAGACCTGAATTCTAATCCTAGCTCAGCCACTTCACTATTATGTGACCTTGGGCAAGTCTCTTCACATCTCTGGGCCTCAGTTTCCTTAGCTAGAAAATGGAGATTAAGACTGTGAGCCCCATGTGGGGCATGGTCTGTGTCCCACCTGATTAGCTTGGGTCTACCCCAGCATTTACAACACTGCCTGTCACAGTAAGTACTTAATAAATACCACAGTTTTTAGTTTTATTATTATTATGAGCATGAGATAGCCACAAATATCATTGAATTCTGCCTCTACTTTTTTATTGGAGTTTTAATCAGGGGCACAACTGGAATGCTGAGCATCTGAGAATTCACACACATGCACACTCGCATACAAATATGCATACACACGCACACACACACACACAAATACACACCCTCTTTCCTAGCATATTAAACCAACAGAGCATACCTAAACACAATAAATAATGCTGGACTCCAAGCTCTTTAAGATGTCTCCAATCATAATAGAAAACAATGGGCCTACTGTAATTGCCTTGTACTCAGAGAGAGCTGCTGGTATGTGTACTTAGTTTATTTGGACTCTAATTTATACATTCAATTGCTTTTTCTGCTCTTTCATCCTGATGTATATTCTGATGCACACCCCTTGTAAATCAGTTTTGTCTGCCACCCCATCACATTGTGAGCTTCTTGAGAACAGAAGAAGCTATGAGGAACAGCATGGCCTAGTGGAAACACCACGGGCCTGAGTTTGAGGACAAGGGTTCTGATTCTGGCCTCGCCACATACCTGCTGGGTGACCTTGGGCAAGTCACTTAACTTCTCTATGCCTCAATTCCCTCATCTATGAAATTGGGGATTTAATAACTGTTCTCCCTACTTGGACTTGAGCTCCATGCAGGACCTGACTAGCTTGTAGAGAAGCAGCATAGCTCAGGGGCAAGAGCCTGGGCTTGGGAGTCAGAGGTCACGGGTTCTAATCCCAGCTCCACCACATGTCTGCTGTGTGACTTGGGCAAGTCACTCAACTTCTCTAGGCCTCAGTTCCCTCATCTGTAAAATGGGGATTAAGACTGTGAGCCCCATGTGGGACAACCTGATCACCTTTTATCCCCCTCAGTGCTTAGAACAGTGATTTGCAAATAGTAAGCACTTAACAAATGCCATTATTATTATTATTATTATTATATATGGGTATGCCACAGTGCTTAGTAATAATAATAACAGTAATAACTGTGCTATTTGCTCTGTTCATTCATTCATTCATTCAATCGCATTTATTGAGTGCTTATTGTGTGCAGAGCACTGTACTAAGCACTTAAGAAGTACAAGCTGGCAACATATAGAGACGGTCCCTACCCAACAACGGGCTCACAGTCTAGAAGTGGGAGACAGACAACAAAACAAAACATGTGGACAGGTGTCAAGTCACCAGAATAAATAAAAATAAAGCTAGATACACATCATTAACAAAATAAATAGAATAGTAAATATGTACAAGTAAAATAAATAGAGTAATAAATCTGTACAAACATATATACAGGTGCTGTGGGGAGGGGAAGGAGGTAGGTCAAGGGGGATGGGGAGGAGGAGAGATAACTAAGCTCCAGGGTAGATACAAGCGAAGCTGATTGGACACAGTCCCCATTCCCCATGGGGCTCACAGCCTTAATCCCCATTTCACAGATGAAGTAACTGAGGCACAGAAAAGTGCAGTGACTTGATCAAGGTCACACAGCAGACAAGTAGCAGAGCCAGACATAGAACCAAGGTCCTTCTGACTCCCGGGCCCGTGCTCTACATTGCTTGGCATAGAATAAGTGCTTAACAATTCTAATTCTAACAGGGAATACATATGTCCCATTGAACTCTTCCAAGGGCTTAGCCTAGTGCTCACAAATAGTAAATGCTCAGTAAATATCATGGATTAATTGAGCTGGTCTATGAAGGTGACTAGAAAAGTGCCTGAGCAAAGTTTGCTGAATTTTGCCAACACTTAAGACTCAGATCCAGAAGCTTGAGTTCATTGCACTGGGGGAGAAAAGGTGGGGAAATTTAATCAGAACCCACCACTTCCCACACCTTTAAATATAAAAGTTTTGATATCCACATAAATCATTAAATAAACAAATTTCCCTAAATTCATTAATTAGCATTTATTGGGGGCTTACTGTGGGCAGAGCCATGTACTAAGCCCTTGGAAGAGTACAATACAACAGAATTAGCAGGCATATTCCCTGCCCTTCAGGTTCTAAGAGTGTGTTCTCACAAGTCTAATCCCGGTTCCACAACTTGTCTGCTGTGTGACCATGGGCAAATCACTTCACTTCTCTGTGCTTCAGTTCCTGTATCTGTAAAATGGGATTAAGACCACGAATCTCATATGGGACAGAGACTGCATCCAACCTGATTAGCTTGTATCTACCCTAGCACTCAGCACAGTGCCTGGCACCTTGTAAGCACCTAACAAATACCAAAAAACCCCCAAAAACATGTTAGCACAGGGAGCTGGCCGAGAAGCAGAACATTCAGGCTACCAGCAGGTCTAAATTTCTGGTGAATTTCTCCCTCATTTCAAACTTCCCTTGATTTTGGAATGAAGTAGCATCTTATACCACTTGGAAATCAATCAACAGTCTGGATCCATATCCCCTCATTTCAGACCAAGGTACTGAGTCCAAATCCTCCATTTCTTCATGAGGATCCTCCCTGAGCCATGAGTGGAGAACTAATATCCAATCTTATCTTTCTTTAGCTAACTACTCTACTGTCTTCAGTGTACTCTTCTGGATCGGGCACTACCGACGTATGTGATGCATGTGGCACTGTCTACAGAGTCATGGCTGAGATCTTTCTTCTCTAGAGCTAGACACAGGCCGGAGCAATTATTCAATTCCTCTGGCATTGGAAAAACTGGCTCCAAAATTGCAGTGCAAGAAACCAGCCAAGTAAACGGGCTTTTTCTGGGGGATTTTCACCCATGCACCTGTGCATGGGTGAAAGAGCAGCTGCCCTCGAGACTGGCTACTGGTACCAGATCACACATGGAATCTTTGGGTGGGAACAGGATCCCTGCTAAAATACCACTTTCCCAAGAAAGTCTTTTGGGTAAATTACCATCTAATTGCTAGGCAACTAGCTAATTGCTATGCAGCTAGCTAATCACCTCAAGAGGCTAATCCGTAAACAGTTTCTAGTCTCTGAAACTGAATGCTGTAGAAATTCCACCCCATTCCCTGGTATTTATGCTTCTGCAGAACTTTTTGGTCACCAGAAAAGTATTTGCATATCTTGCCTCCATTTGCAATTCATTTATAATTCGTTTATCAAGGAAATAGGGCTATTACATTCATCTTTGGGAATATCCTTCATTTATAAAATTAATAAAGCCTTTATTCGTTTATTCAGACAAGTCACCAGAACACAGAACCCATTAACCAGATTTTAACCTCTGAAAAAGCTGTCACACCACCAATTCCCTTCCTCCCCTAAATACATCTGAACCGATTTTTCCCATCCAGTGATCAGTGAGAGGAAAGTCAACAATTAAGAGCTCAATTTTATACTTCTGTGCACACAATCTGGGCTCAGAGAAATAAATCTTGCCAAATCATTTGCCAGGGAGAATGGAGTAGTTGATTTCAAAAGATAGAAATTAGGATATAGTTATAATTTTGATGACAGGGTTGCACCTGCAAATGATTGTGGTGCCAGTAATTGAGATTTACAGTGAGCGATTTTTGATCTCTGGCTCCTGAGTGACTGAAAAGCATTTCAGACCTGAGCCAATCATGCAGAATAAATATGTGAGAAACAGGAAACATCGTGGAGAGGAATCAATTTTGGTTACCTAAATCTTTCAGGCCATTTACGACCTGGAAGGAAGCGGCATGGCCTAGTGGAAAGAGTGCAAGCCTGGGAATCAGAGGACCTGGGTTCTAATCCCACCTTGGCCACTTGACTGCTGGATGATCTTGGGCAGCTCACTTAACTTCTCTGGGCCTCACTTTCCTCAACTGTAAAATGGGGATTAAATATCTATTCTCCCTCTTACTTAGATTGTGAGCCCCATTTGGAACAGGGACTGCGTCCGACCTGATTGATTTGTGTCTGCCCCATGCTTCTAACAGTACTTGACACATAATAGGCGCTTAACAGATACCATAACAGAGAAGCAGCGTGGCTTAGTGGATACAGCACAGGGCTGGGAGTCAGAAGGTTCTGGGTTCTAATCCCATCTCTGTCACATATCTGCTGAGTGACCTTGGGCAAATCACTTCACTTCTCTGGGCCTCAGTTACCTCATCTGTAAAATGGGGATTAAGAGTGTGCGCCCTAATATGGGACAGGGACTGTGTTCAACCTGACTACGTTGCATCCACCCCAGCACTTAAAACAGTGCTTGGCACATAGTAAACACTAAACAAGTACCATAATTACTATTATTATTTTTTAAAAAATGTGCAAACATAGCTCAGTGCCCTCTGCTTACCTCCCCAGACCTATGTCATGCCAGGACACTATAATCATTTTAATTTTGCCCTTTAATAATAATAATAATGGCATTTATTAAGCACTTACTGTATGCAAAGCACTGTTCTAAGTGCTGGGGAGGTTACAAGATGATCAGGTTGTCCCACGGAGGCGCTCACAGTCTTCATCCCCATTTTACAGATGAGGTAACTGAGGCACAGAAAAGTTAAGTGACTTGCCCAAAGTCACACAGCTGACAATTTAGCTTCAGCTTTAGAAATTAAACATTCGTATCTCATCCTCTGACTTTATCATAGAGAGGAACACTACCAACACATGATGAGGATAACAATATTTTATTTTAAATACAGTTCATAGCAAGAATGGTATGGGCTACTTTATTATTATTAAGTGCCATCACATCATTTCCGATTCATAAGGCCGCGATAGATATATTTTCTCCAGAACACCCTATCTTCTGCCAGAATCTGTAACCTTGCTAACGGTTCTTCCATTATCAGCATTGCTCTCCCTTCCGTGTCATCTATGCATTTGGATCTGTATCCTTTGGACATTTGATAACCACCCTACCTGCAACCTCACAGCACTTATGTACCTATCTTTAAATTATTTATTATAAATTACTTATTTATTCATATCAATGTCTTTCTCCCCCTCTAGACTGTAAGCTCACTATGGGCAGGAAACGTGTCTGCAAATTCTGTTGTATTGTTCTCTCCCAAGCATTTAGAACAGTGCTCTGTACAAAGTAAGTGCTCAGTAAGTACCATTGATTGATTGAGGAAGCGGGTATAGACAACTTACTCGAAGTGTTCTGAAAGAAATGGTAGGAGAGTGGTGGGGTGATAACTAGAGAGAGCCATGGGGTCAGGGGAGGGTTTTTTTTTGTAGGATTGGAAAGACATGAACATGTTCGAAAGCAGTGGGGAAAAAGCCATGTTGAGATGGCAGTCAAAGAAGGAAGAAGGGAGGGGATGAGTGTTCTGTTAAGCTCTGAAGGGGTGGGGTCAGAAGTTCAGATGGAGTGACTGTATTTTGAGAGAAGGCAGGAGTTCTCTTGAAAAACTGCTAGGAAATATGGGAGAGTCAAATAAGGGAAGGAGAAGGGAGGAATTCATTCATTCATTCATTCAATCATATTTATTAAGTGCTTACTGTGTGCAGAGCACTGTACTG
Organism: Tachyglossus aculeatus; assembly: GCF_015852505.1. Taxonomy (NCBI): domain Eukaryota; kingdom Metazoa; phylum Chordata; class Mammalia; order Monotremata; family Tachyglossidae; genus Tachyglossus; species Tachyglossus aculeatus. The sequence goes on along the minus strand of NC_052069.1, from coordinate 67,269,988 downwards.
AGCACTTGGGAAGTACAAGTCAGCAACATATAGAGACGGTCCCTACCCAACAGCGGGCTCACAATCTAGAAAGGGGAGACAGACAACGAATTGGAGAGGAGCAGGGGAGATTTTAGGGAGATCATGCCTGATGGTTTCAATTTTATCAGTGAAGTATGTGATTAAGTCATTAGGGCAAGAAATTGTAATAATAATAATAATTATGGTATTTGTTAAGCACTTACTATGTGCCAAGAACTGTTCTAAACTCTGAGGCAGATACAAGGTAATCAGGTTGTCCCATGTGGGATTCACAGTCTTAATCCCCATTTTACAGATGAAGTAACTGAGGCACAGAGAAGGTGAGTGGCTTGCCCAAGATCACACAGCAGACAAGTGGCGGAGCAGAGATTAAAACCCAGGTCCTCTGACTCCCAAGCCCGTACTCTTTCCAAGAAGCCAGGCTGATGGCTGAAGGGGGATGATGGGGGCTGATGGGTGAGGCAGCTGGACAGGAGTTTTGAGGAGGAAGTTGAATGTCAGAAACAACTGGAAAAGGCAATGGGCATGGGAGCCCTATGTATGTATCTGTAATTTTATTTGTTTATATTAATGTCTGTATTCCCTTCTAGACTGTAAGCTCATAGTGGGCAGGAATGTGTTATATTTTATTCTCCCAAGTACTTAAAACAGTGCTCTACACAGAGTGAGTTCTCAATAAATACAGTTGACTGACTGATTGAGTTAACAGTGCTTTGCACATAATAAGCACTTAATAATGCCATTAATAATAATAATAATAATAATAAGGATGAAGAAATAATGTTGCCGGGCAGAACAGAGGGCAGAGTAAAAGCACGCAAGGATGAACTTGAGATGGATGAGATCAGCTTGGTAACTGGATTTCCACTAACAGCGCTCTGCAGCTCATGCACGAGAACAAAGGAAGCAGACTGTGGAAGTGATCCAAGGCTGTGTATTAGTGATGATGATGATGATGGGATTTGTTAAGCACTTACTGTTTGCCAAACACTGTTCTAATCTCTGGGATAGATATGAGGTAATCTGGTTGTCCCATGTGGGGCTCACAAACTTAATCCCCACTTTACAGATGAGGTAACTGAGACACAGAGAAGTTAAGTGACACACCCAAAGTCACACAGCTGATGAGTGGTGGAGCCAGGACTAGAACCCACGACCTCTGACTCCCAAGTCCATGCTCTTTCCACTAAGCCATGCTGCTTCTAACAAGATGCTAATGCTAACCTACTCCCTTTACCTCAATCTCATTTTTCTTGCCACCACCCACTGGCCCACATCTTGATGATGATGATGATGGTATTTGTTAAGTGCTTACTATGTGCAAAACACTGTTCTAAGCACTGGGGAGGTTACAAGGTGATCAGGTTGTCCCATGGGGGGCTCACAGTTTTAATCCCCATTTTACAGATGAGGTAACTGAGGCACAGAGAAGTTAAGTGACATGCCCAAAGTCACACAGCTGACAGTTGGCAGAGCTGGGATTTGAACCCATGACCTCTGACTCCAAAGCCCATGCTTGTTCCACTGAGACACGCTGCTTCCCTCTGGCTTGAAACTCCATCACACTCCATATATGATAAACCACTACCTTTCCCACCTTCAAAGCCCACTTTCAGATTGCGTCTCCTCCAAGAGGCTTATCCAGTTAAGCCCTATTTTCCCCTACTCCCTTTCCCTTCTGTGTCACCTATGTACTTGTACTCTTTAAGCACTTGACATTCATCTCACTCTCAGCTACCTTAGCATTTCTGTACATATATGTAATTTATGTCTTCATAACAATGTCTGTCTCCCCCTCTAGACTGTAAGTTCCTTGTGGGCAGGGAATGTGTCTACCAACTCTGCTGCATTGTAGTCTCCCAAGCACTTAGTACAGTTCTTTGCAAACAGAAAGTGCTCAAAAATGGCATTAACTGAATGATAATAATAATTGAGGTATTTGTTAAGTGCTTACTACTACTATCCAACTGTGCTGGATACAATCAAATCAGATTGGACACAGTCCCTATCCCTCGTGGGGCTCACAGTTTCAATCTCCATTTTACAGATGAGGTAACTGAGGCCCAGAGAAGTGACGTGACTTGCCCAAGACCTCACAGCAGACAAGTGGTGGAGCCAGAATTATAACCCATGATCTTGAGACTCCCAAGCCTGTGTTCTATCCACTTCATCATGCTGATATAGGCTCCATATTTGATGCTCAGTTTTCAGCTGCGTGGGGCAGAATTGCCTGATGCTTTGTTTTATTTCTTAAAATATTTTCTCTGTACCGCTTACTTTTGGTTTTCCAGTTTTAGCTCTCCATACACAGTGGTTTGGGTATCTTGCTATCACTCATTCCCCTCATGTGTCCTGGGTAGACACAACTAATGATAGACAACGTGTCTCACCCTGTTCACACTCTACATTAGGCTGGTAGGAGATTTCTTCCATGTTAAGAGCAGAATTAAAAACAAAAGGAGTATCTTGAGTGTTTTCCCTAAGCCATTGTTTAAACACTGGAAACCACTGCTTATCTTATTTGCTTGTCTAAACATGATCTTGGTGTATTGTTACCACTGGATTAATCTTTCATTTGCAACCCATACAGTACATAAGGAGTTTCCTCATTGATCAAAAAAAGGTCTTATTCATGGATCTTTTAGTTTAAAGGCAGAGAAAAAAAATGCATGTATTATAGAGGGTGAAATTGAGTGAAAATAATTGAATAGAAAGGATAATTATCGGAGCTAAAATGGTATTTTAACTATTGCTTTAACTGTTTTGTAGTAATAATATTCCCCTCTCAGGGTCACAACTGGAGAGTTTCCAGTACTCTACCAGCCTTGACTAAAGGAGGGAGAGTCCAGCAGAGGCCTACCCATTCCATTCCTAGCTTGGGCAGTGGCTAGCGAGTGGAAGGCAATCTGCTACAAGTCAAAACTCGCCCATGCTGGGCAGCAGCATGCAAGAGAGAGAGTCGAGGGCGGTGACTCAGGTTTACTGCATGGAAGGAGGCATTGGTAAACCACTGCCACATTTTTACCAAGAAAATCTATGGTTACACTACCAGAACAATTGCAAATGGGGGTGAGGCATTCTGGGAGAGACATGTCCATGGAGTCGCTATGGGTCGGACATGACTTAACAGAATAAGACAACAGCAACAACCCAGAATAAGCACCTATGCATAAGTGCTGAGGATTATTATTATTATTACTATTATTATGGTATTTGTTAAGCACTTACTATGTGCCAGGCACTGTACTAAGTACTGGGTAGATACAAGCAAATTAGGTTGGACATAGTCCCTGTCCGACGTGGGGCTCACAGTCTTAATCCCCTTTTACAGATGAGGTAACGGAGGCACAGAGAGGTTAAGTGACTTGCCCAACACCATACAACAGACAAGTGGCAGAGCCAGGATGAGAACCCACAACCTTCTGATTCCCAGGCCCATGCTCTTTCCATTACGCCATGCTGCTTCTCAATTTAGTAGTACCAATTTAAGTTGGTACTACTTTGCGGTATTGTATTTTGAATTCTTTGGGTAAATATACACTGTTTCCCTACTAAGATGGACACTAGCATTCTAATGGAAAGACATTTTCATCTTGCTGCCTTTAGTAAATGCATGTCACTGCATCAGCCTCCTTGCTGACCTCCCAGCCTCCTGTCTTTCCCCACACCAATCCATATTTCATTCTGTTGCCTGGATCTCTTTTCTACAAATATGTCCAGGATATGTCACCCCAGTCCTCAAAAAACTCCAGCGGTTGCCCATCCACTTCTGTAACAAACAAAAGCTTCTCATCATTAGCTTTGAAGCAATCCATCACCTTGCCCCCTCCTACTTCACCTCTTCTCTCCTTCTACAACCCAACCTACACACTTTGCTCCTCTGGTGCTAATCTTCTCACTGTGCCTCGATCTCCCCTGTCTCCCGCCGATCCCTAGCCCACATCCTGCCTCTGGTTTGGAATGTCCTCCCACCTCAAATCTGACAGAATATTACTCTCCCCATCTACAAAGCCTTATTAAATGTGCATCTCCTCCAAAAGGACTTTCCAGACTAAACCCTTCCCTTTCTTCATCTCCCAGTCCCTTCTGTGTTGCCCTGACTTGTTTCCTTTGTTCTTCCCCCAACTCAGCCACAGAGCACTTATGTACACATCTGTAATTTTATTTATTTGTTGTGATGTCTGTCTCCCCTACTCTAGACTGTGACCTGATTGTGGACAGGGAATGTCACTACTTATTGTTGTACTGTGTGTTTTGCACACAGTAAACACTCCAAAAATATGATTGATTGAATGAAAGAATGAATGAATTCAAAGACATCTCATTGAAATGGTGTAAAAGATTAATATAAATCTCAGTCCCATCCCATCTCCCTTCTGGTGCATTACAAGGAGTGTAGGGAGCAATTAAGATCTATGGTTGACCGAATACTGTGTATGTGACAGGCCTCTTTGTGTCCTTCATGTGGATCATCTCCGGAGGCTGTGCCCATGCTGAACTCCCCATACAAGATCCTGAGAAACATTTTAATTGGTTCATTAATACCAGTTGACTGCATAACTGCAGCTGAACTCTGTCATTGCTTCGGTGCCATTGACCCCACAAAGTTGCAGGATATATTTGACTATTCTTCTTCAGATATTTTGGGTGAATTTCCTTTTTTATTTCATTAGAGACAATGAGAGGGAGGATAAGTACATCCATGAATTATAATATTAGTAATAATCATAATAACGATTGTATTTGTTAAGTGCTTACTATGTGCCAAGCACTGTTCTAGACACTGGGGTAGATACAAGGTGATCAGGTTGTCCCACATGGGGCTCACAGTCTTAATCCCCATTTAACAGATGAAGTAACTGAGGCCCAGAGAAGTGAAGTGACTTGCCCAAAATCACATAACAGACAAGTGGCGGAGCCAGGATTAAAATCCATGACCTCTGACTTCCAAGTCCGTGTTCTTAGGAGAAATTCCTGCAAAAAAAATGAATCTTAATGAATTCTTAAAAACTCTATTAAACCAACATGCTATTCGCCTTCAAAAGTAGAAGCCAGCACATTACATACATTAAACATAAATATATTAAGTAAAATGTAGCATCAAAAGGGAGGGTCATAGAATACTACTCAATTCAGTAGACTCAAGAACAGATCAGAATTATAAAATGCTAAAAGACAAAATACCTTATTGCCCTAGTTTATTTTTATTTGATTAGAACACTGATCTTTAAGCTATATATTAATATAAAACTTTTGTCATTTTACAGACTACTGTACTAGGATTATTAATAATAACAATACTAATAACAATTATAATGATAATAATAAGAAGAATAACAGTATTTGTTGAGCTCTTATTATGTGCCAAACACTGTTGTAAGCACTGGGGTAGATACCAGGTAATCAGGTTGTCCCATGTGGGGCTCACAGATGGGGTAACTGAGGAGCAGAAAAGTTAAGTGACTTGCCCAAGGTCACATAGCAGACAAGTGTGGAGCTGGATCAGAACCCATGCTTATCAGGATTATTGTAGTAGGAAACTGCTGTTCTTATTTAGTGCTTCATTTATACACACCATATATCAGTTGAACGTCAATTCCATTCTATTAATAAATGACACTGATGATTCTGGCAGCCAAAGGGAATATGTAAAGGAATAATAACTCAAACCACCAATTCTAACAATCCACTCTCAGCCCTATTCTTGTGTAAATCCTAATCAACTCCAAGACATAGGACCTATTTTCACCAAAGTGACTGACAAGTAGAAGCTCCTCAAAGATCTCCAGTGGCTACCAATCAACCTACGCATCAGGCAAAAACTCCTCACTCTTGGCTTCAAGGCTCCCCATCACCTCGCCCCCTCCTACCTCACTTCTCTTCTTTCCTTCTACAGCCCAGCCGGCACCCTCCCCTCCTCGGCCACTAACCTCCTCACTGTGCCTCGTTCTCACCTGTCCTGCCGTCGACCCCCGGCCCACATCCTCCGCACATCCGCCAAGCTAGCTCTCTTCCTCCCTTCAAAGCCCTACTGAGAGCTCACCTCCTCCAGGAGGCCTTCCCAGACTGAGCCCTCTCCTTCCTCTCCACCTCCTCCCCCTCCCCATTCCCCCCACATTACCTCCTTCCCCTCCCCACAGCACCTGTATATATGTATATATGTTTGTACATATTTATTACTCTATTTATTTATTTATTTTACTTGTACATATTTATTCTATTTATTTTATTTTGTTAATATGTTTTGTTTTGTTGTCTGTCTCCCCCTTCTAGACTGTTAGCCTGCTGTTGGGTAGGGACCATCTCTATATGTTGCCAACTTGTACTTCCCAGGTGCTTAGTACAGTGCTGTGCACACAGTAAGTGCTCAATAAATACGATTGAATGAATGAATGAATGAATGAATGAATGAATGAATGAATGAATGGGACTGTCTCGGTAGCCACATTAACCAACTACTTTTCAGCTGACCCACTTGTCCTGACCAGCTCGTGGAATGTCCTAGGTGTCCTTTGGTCAGAAATCTTCTTCACTGATGGCACAGTCCCAGGTGAAATGAGCCCACTGTTGGGTAGGGACTGTCTCTATATGTTGCCAACTTGTACTTCCCAAGCGCTTAGTACAGTGCTCTGCACACAGTAAGTGCTCAATAAATACGATTGATTGATTGATTGATTGATTGAAAGAACTGAAGTTAGAACCCAGGTCTCGTGATTTCCTCCCAATGCAGTGCTCTCTCCCTTGGGCCAAATGAACTGTAAGAGCTTAGTCTGGTTGATTGATATAAGAAATATTTTATTCAGTCAATCAATCAATCATATTTACTGAGCACTTATTATGTGCAGAACTGTACTAAGTGCTTGGGAGAGTACAATACAACTGAGTTGGTAGAAACGGTCCCTGCTCACAATGAGCTCACAGTCCAGACGGGGAGAATTTATTGGCAATTAAGTGTGAAAGAACCCTTCAATCAGTGAATCAATCTCGAATGGACTTGGATAGTTGAGCCGCACATCTATCAATGTAGTTTGAACACCTACTGTACGCAGAGCACTGTACCAGTACTTGGGGGTGTACACCTGAGTTAGTAGACGTGATTCCTGCCCTTAAGGATCTTTATATCTGGCTGGGGAAATTGATATTAAAATAAATTGCAGGTAGGAGAAAGAATGAAAGAGGAATATGTACAGAAGTTACTGATTAAATAACAGGGTCTGTTATGGGTGGCTGTGGGTATTTAGGGTACTTTAGATGATCCAGAATGACACGAAATGGCACTTTGGGTATATAAACTGGGAGATTAGAAAACTATCAAGGAAAGCCTCCTGAAGGAGATGTATTTTCAAAAGAATTTGGAAAACAAAGAGTTGTGGTCTTTCAAATTGGAAGGAGAAGGGACTTCCAGGAGGGGAAATAAATCTGAGCAAAAGCAGCCTCTACTACATCCTAATCCTCCTTGTCCTTTCAGCTGCCTTCAACGTTGTCGACCACCCCCTTTACCTGGAAACATTATCCAACCTCCACTTCACTGACACTGTCTTCTTGTTCTTCTCCTATCTCTCTGGCTGCTCATTCTCAGTCTCTTTCGTGGACTCCTCCTCTGCCTCCCACCCCCTTATTGTAGGTTTTCCTTAAGGTTCAGATCTGGGTCCCTTCTATTCTCCATCTGTACCCTCTCTTTTAGAGAACTCATTTGCTCATATGGCATCTACTATCACCTCTTTGTGGATGATTCCTAAATCTACATCTCCAACCCTGATTCCTCTCCCTCTCAGCAGTCTTAAATTTCCTCCCGCTTTCAAGACATTTCTACTTTGATGTCCTGCCATCACCTCAAATTTAACATGTCCAAAACAGAAGTCCTTATCTTCCCACCCAAACCCTGTCCTCCCCTTGACTTTTCCATCACTCTTGAAAGCACCACCATCCTTCCTGTCTCACAAACCTGCAACCTTGGCATAATCCTTGACTCTTCTCTCTCATGCAACCCACATATTCAATCTATCACTAAATCCTTTTCAATCAGTCTTCACAACATCGCTAATATCCATCCTTTCCTCTCCCTAAAATGCTACCATGTTAATCCAAGCACTTATCCTATGCTGCCTTGATTACTGTGTCAACCTCCTTCCTGACCTCCCATCTTTCTGTCTTTCCCCACTCCACTCCATACGTCACTCTGCTGCCCAAATCATTTTTCTACAAAAAGGTTCAGGACATGTTTCCCCACCCCTCAAACACCTCCAGTGGTTGCCCATCCACCTCCACATCAGACAGAAACTCCTTACCATTGATTTTAAAGCAGTCAATCAACTTACCCCCTCTTTCCGCACCTCACCGCTTTCCTCCTACAACTCAGCTCGCACACTTCACTCCTCTACCACCAACCTACTCACTGTGCCTCGATCTCATCTATCTCGCTGCCAAATTCGTGCCCACGTCCTGCCTTTGGCCTGGAATGCCCTCCCTTTTTCATATCCAACAGACAATTATCCTCTTACTTTCAGAGCGTTATTAAAGTCACATCTCCTCCAAGAGACTAAGCTTTTATTTTTTGCTCCCTTCTGTGTCACCCTGACTTTGCTTCCTTTATTCACCACCCAATCCCCATAGTACTTATATAAATGTTCAAAATTTATTTATTTATATTAATGTCTCTCTCCCCCTCTAGATTATAAGCTTGTTGTGATCAGGGAATGCATCTATTTTACTGTTGTGTTGTACTCTCCCAAGCACTTAGTACAATGCCCTGCACACGGTAGTCAGTAAATACAACTGACTGATTAATCAAAAAGTTGGTGAGAGGAGAGATGAAAAACAGGCACAGAAGAATGAAGAGAGCAAGATGGAGTGTAATGGGAGAAGAGATTTTGTACAGATTTCTTACTCTATTTTACTTGTACATATTTACTATTCTATTTATTTTGTTAATGATGTGCATATAGCTATAATTCTATTTGTTCTGACAATTTTGAAACCTGTCTACATGTTTTGTTTTGTTCTCTGTCTCCCCCTTCTAGACTGTGAGCCCGTTGTTGGGTAGGGACCATCTCTATATGTTGCCAACTTGTATTTCCCAAGTACAGTGCTCTGCACACAGTAAGCGCTCAATAAATACAATTGAATGAATGAATGAATGAATGAAAACAGGGTGGATAAGTAGAAGGAAGAGAGCTGATTGATTGCCAATATTTCCTACTCTGTGCCACCTGGAAGAAATCCGTGAAAATCAGAGATTGGAGCTTAATCTGAAACTAGAAGCAATACTGCATAATCTGGCCTTTGAATAGTGCTTTCTTTTCTCCAAACCACTTTTACATTAGTTATCTCATTCCATCCTCATGACAACCCTGTAAGGTAGAAAGAAGCAGGAGCTATTTTCCCCATTTTACAGATGAGGAAACTGAGGCCAAGAGAAGTTAAGTGGTTTGTGCAAGGTTGGGCCAGGATTTAAAACTAGGTCTCCTGTCGCCTTTGCTCATTCCAGATGGCCATGTGGTAAAAATAGAAAAGGGCAGGGGCGCATTGTCTTTAAAGGAAAAAAAGGAAAGGATGTATCAAAGAACATTGACTCCTCCTCCTTCACTGTCTCCTTACCCCACCATCCTTGGCTAATGGTGGTTTGAGTGCCTCCTCCAAAGAGCAACTTGATCTTAATCATTCAATCAATCAATGGCATTTATTAATAATAATAACAATAATGGTATTTGTTAAGCGCTTACTATGTGTCAAGCACTGTTTTAAGTGCTGGGGGGGGGATACAAGTTAAACAGGTTGTCCCACGAGAGGCTCACAGTCTTAATCCCCATTTTACAAATGAGGTAACAGGCACAGAGAAGTTAAGTGACTCACCCAAAGTCACACAGCTGACAAGTGGTGGAGCCGGGATTAGAACCCATGACCTCTGGCTCCCAAGCCTGTTCTCTTTCCACTGAGCCACACTGCTTCTCTATTTACTGAGTGCTTACTGTAAATCATATTTATTGAGTAGTTATTGTGTTCAGAGCACTGTATTAAGCACTTGGGAGAATATAACAATATAACAGACATAAGCCCTCCTTTCCTCTTCTCCCACTCTCTTCTGTGTTCCTCTGACTTGCTCCTTTTATTCACCCGCCCTCCCAGCCCCACATTACTTATGTATATGTCTCTAATTTGTTTACTTATATTAATGTCTGTCTCCCCATCTAGACGGTAAGCTCGTTGTGGTCAGGGAATGCGTCATTTTATTGTTGTATTGTCGCTATGGGTAGGAGACAGTTTGACAGCTTAAAACAAGACAAGACTCTCCCAAATGCTTAGTATAGTGCTCTGCACACACTAAGTGCTCAATTAATACATTTGAATGAATGAATTTTCTGCCCACCACGAGCTTACAGTCTGTGTGCAGAGTACTGTAATCAATCAATCAATCAATCAATTGCATTTATTGAGCGCTTACTGTGTGCAGAGCACTGTACTAAGCACTAGGGAAGTACAAGTTGGCAACATATAGAGACAGTCCCTACCCAACAGTGGGCTCACACTCTAAAAGGGGGAGACAGAGAACAAAACCAAACATACTAACAAAATAAAATAAATAGAATAGATATGTACAAGTAAAATAAATAAATAAATGGAGTAATAAATATGTACAAACATATATACATATATACAGGTGCCGTGGGGAAGGGAAGGAGGTAAGATGGGGGGGATGGAGAGGGGGACGAGGGGGAGAGGAAGGAAGGAGCTCAGTCTGGGAAGGCTTCCTGAAGGAGGTGAGCTCTCAAAGCACTTAGGGAGCTATAATACAGCAGAGTTGGTAGATACATTCTCTGCCCAGAATGAGGTTAAAGCCAAGATGGGGAGAAATAAGGAAAGCGAGGCTCAGAGAATTTAGGTGACTTGCCCAAGGTCACACAGCAGACTAGTGGCAGAGCCTGGATTGGAACCTGATGCCCAGCGGCAACTCTTTCCACTGGGCCACACAGCTCTCCTACCTGAAATGCAACAGTTGAGTAGGGGAGAGTGTGAGCCAGGAGACAATGGCAGTGAGGGTTAAGGAGTTGGAGGTACCTCAGAACCTTCCAGTTCACAGAGGATTTGGGGCCAGCCACCTGACCTGACCTCCTGGGAAAGCAAAGCTGAGCAAGAGTTGCATCAGAGAGACACCTCCCTGGCCAGTGGTGTCCTCCACAGCTCGCCCTCTCCAAGAACACGTTTTCCAAGGACAGGAGCAAGGGGATTGGGCTTGATTGGGGTGGGGGTGATGGGGAGGGACAGCCCCCAATCTGCGAGTAGAAGTCTGGGACCGCTAAGGGTGGGAATGACATGGAAAGGGAAAACAGTAATCGCAATCTGCCCTTCCCGGGGTAATGATTAAAAACATCTTATCTCCTTTAAACAGCTCAACCGCACTGCAAGAGAGGAAACAAAGCAAGGTCTGGGTAGTGGATCTTTCTGCTCCTCAGAGGCTCCTCCCTTTCCCACCCCGGCTTTGCCCCTGAGGACAATAGGTCAGTCAATCCTACATATTGAGTGTTCACCAGGGAACTGTACTAAGAGTTTGGAAGAGTATATATACTATACTTCACTCTGCTGCCTGGATTATCTTTGTACAGATAATTAGAAGCAGCGCGGCTCAGTGGAAAGAGCCCGGGCTTTGGAGGCAGAGGTCATGGGTTCAAATCCCGGCTCTGCCAATTGTCAGCTGTGTGACTTTGGGCAAGTCACTTAACTTCTCTGTGCCTCAGTTTCCTCATCTGTAAAATGAGGATTAAGACTGTGAGCCCCCCCGTGGGACAACCTGATCACCTTGTAACCTCCCCAGCACTTAGAACAGTGCTTTGCACATAGTAAGCACTTAATAAATGCCATCATTATTATTACTACAGAAATGCTCTGGGCCTGTCACTCACCTCCTCGAAAATCTCCAGTGGTTGCCTGTCAACCTACGAATCAAGCAAAGACTCCTTACTCTCGGCTTCAAGACTCTCCATCATCTCGCCCCCTCCTACCTCACCTCCCTTCTCTCCTTCTACAGCCCAGCCCGCACCCTCCACTCCTCTGCCGCTAACCTTCTCAATGGGCCTCGTTCTCACCTGTCCCGCTGTCAACCACCTGCCCACATCCTTCCCCTGACCTGGAATGCCCTCCCTCCATACATCTGCCAAACTAGCTCTCTTCCTCCCTTCAAAGCCTTACTGAGAGCTCACTTCCTCCAGGAGGCCTTCTCAGACTGAGCCCCCTTTTACCTCTCCTCCTCCTCATCCCCCCCAGCCCTACCTCCTTCCCCTCCCCACAGTACTTGTATATATTTGTACAGATTTATTACTCTATTTATTTTACTTGAACATATTTACTATTCTATTTATTTTGTTAATGATGTGCATGTAGCTATAATTCTATTTATTCTGATGGTTTTGACACCTGTCTACATGTTTTGTTTTGTTGTCTGTCTCCCCCATCTAGACTGTGAGCCCGTTGTTGGGTAGGTACCGTCTCTATATGTTGCCGACTTGCATTTCCCAAATGCTTAGTACGGTGCTCTGCACACAGTAAGTGCTCAATAAATACGATTGAATGAATGAATATAATAGAGTTGGTAGACATATTACCTGCCCACAATTAGAAGCCTCAGCACTCTGACACCTCTCAGGATGATGTTTGTGGTTTTTGTTAAGTGTTTACAGTGTGTCAAGCGCTGTAATAATAATTATAGTATTTATCAAGCGCTTACTATGTGCCAAGCTTTGTTCTAAGCCCTGGGGTAGATACAAAGTAATCAAGTTGTCCCATGTGGGGCTCACATTCTTAATCCCCATTTTACAGATGAGGTAACTGAGGCACAGAGAAGTTAAGTGGCTTGCCCAAGGCCATATGGCAGACAAGTTTTGGAGCAGAGGTTAGAAACCACGGCCTCTGACTCCCAAGCCCGTGCTCTTTCCACTAAGCCACGCTGCTTCTCTGAACTAAGCACTGGGGTAGATACAATCAGATCTGACACAGTCCCTGTCCCTCATGGGGCTTGTGGTCTAATTGGGAAGAGGGAGAACAGGTATTGAATCACAGTTTCACAGATGAAGAAACAGAAGCACAGAGAAATGCAGTGATTTGCCCAAGGTCACACAGCAGGCAGGTGGTGGAAATGGGATTAGAACTCTGATCCCATGACTCCCAGGATCTATGCTCTTTCCACTGGACTATGCTGCTTCTCCAGGACAAATTAAAACCCAGCTATGAGATTTCAAGTGTCCTATGTTAAACTCAGAATTCAAAATATAGATCTATTTGGTGCTCTGTCTTACTTTCTGCAGAAAATGAAAACGAAAGATTTAGTAACAAGGACTAAAACAGTCCTATGATTAAGGAAGGCGGCAAACTTCTTGAAGACAAGGAACTCTGTCTTTATTTTTATTATGTGCTCCCAAGAACTTGGAAAGAATCCAGTAGAGTGCTCTGCACAGTAGGAACTCAATAAATTCTATTCCTTCTAATCTCATTGCAGTATGCTCTTATTTGAGCATCCACCGCACTGTAATAAGGGCTTTTTTTTTGCCTTATGCTGTTGAGTTGTTTCCGACCCATAGCGACTCCATGGACGCATCTCTCCCAGAACGCCCCACCTCCATCTGGAATCATTCTGGGAGTGCATCCATAGAATTTTCTTGGTTAAAAATACGGAATTGGTTTACCATTGCCTTCTTCCACGCAATCAACTTGAACCTCCACCCTCCACTTTCACCACACCGCTGCTGCCCAGCACAGGTGAGTTTTGATTTGTAGCAGATTGCCTTCCACTCGCTAGCCACTGCCCAAGCTAGGAATGGAATAGGAATGCCTCTGCTTGACTCTCCCTCCCATAGCTGAGACTGGTAGAGGACTGGAAATTCTGTAGATGTGATCCTGAGAGGGATTAAGGGTTTAGGAAGTACAAAAAGAAGAAGTGACACACTCCCTGCCCACAGAGAGCTCACATTTAACTGGACTATAAGATAGGTAGAAAAAGTATCCATATATTTTGAAGCCTCCCAGAGTACTAAAAAAAAATCACTAATCTCAGATACCGTTCTAGACTGTTCTGTTGGTCTTGGTGGATTAGGGTAAGGTTGACAGGATGCATGTTTCCAGAAACAAGACACTGTTTCATTCATTCTTATTCCCCACATCATGTAACAGTCTCTGACTTTTCCAACTAGGTGTTATTTCTGGGGATTAGTGATCAGATCAGCACAATGCTAAATACCCAGATCCCATCAGGGGTCAGGGATTCTGGTCAGGGAAGCAGCATGGCCTAGTGGAAATAGCATGGGCCTGAGAGAACGTCATGAGTTCTAATAGTTGCTCTGCCTTGTATCCACTGTGTGACCTTGGGCAAGTCACTTTACTTCCCCTGTGCCTCAGTTCCCTCATCTGTAAAATGGGGATTAAGACTATGAGCCATGTGTGGGACAGGGACTGTGTCCAACCTGATACAGAACATCATTACCATGCTAAGTACAGTGCCTGGCACATAGTATGCTCTTCACAAATACCATAATTATTATTATTACTATTATTATTAACCACTGACTCTAGGTTTAAGTTCTTCTCAACCCTAGACTGACCCTAGACTGTACATTTAGGTAGGCAGCTCCACTCGAAGGGATGATATAACTGAGTTATCAGGTTTCTACCAAAAGTAGGAATTAGGAGCAGTGTAGCCTATTGGAGAGAGCATGGGCTTGGGAGTCAGAGTACCTGGATTCTAATCCCATCTCTGCCAGTTGCCTGCTGTGTGACCTTCAGCTTGTCACATAACTTCTCTGGGCTCAGTTTCTTCATCTGTAAAATGAGGAGTCTATGTGTGTTCTTCCTCCTACTTGGATTGTGAGCCCCATGTGGTCCAGGGACTGTGTCCAGCAGCATGGCTCAGTGGAAAGAGCACGGGCTTGGGAGTCAGAGGTCATGGGTTCAAATCCCACCTCTGCCAATTGTCAGCTGTGTGACTTTGGGCAAGCCACTTAACTTCTCTGTGCCTCAATTCCCTCATCTGTAAAATGGGGATTAAGACTGTGAGCCCCAAGTGGGACAACCTTGATTACCTTGTAACCCCCCAGTACTTAGAACAGTGCTTGGCACATAGTAAGTGCTTAACAAATGCCAACACTATTGTTATTATTATAAACTCATATCTACATTAGTGCTTAGAGCAGTTTTTGAAATGTAGTAAATGCTTCACAAATACTATAATAATTATTAGCAGATACCATAATAATAAAAGGAAAAAAACTTCCTGCTACTATACTTTTCTTTAACGTATGCTACAGTAAAAGTGTTGCAATGTTGTTTCATTAGTAACGTCAGCCACTTTCCTTCAACGTCGTATTGACTTAGTTCTTTGGATAAATCCTGCCACAGTCCTTATCCTATAGTAGTTCAACAGGATTGACCAGAATCAGACAAACATGGAATGGGTTCAAGTTTTTCAATGCCAGCATCATTGGGTAAATGAGTTATCTGATTAATATATGAACAATCTCCAGCAGAATCCAAAAGCGCCCATGTTCAATTAATTCCTTGAACAGAAATCTGATATTATCATTCAACGGCCATACCCTATCTTTTCAAGGACTCGTACTCAATGAGATGAAATGAAGGAAATGAAATTCAAGGAAGCCAGGGAGAAAATTCCCTTAAAAGTTAAGAATCCTTTAAAACAATTATCAGTAAGGCTCTGCTTTCCCTTCATTAACTGGAGATTGATAGCAGGACTCACAAACAGCCTCAAAGAGGAACTACTGAAATTGGTTCCAAAAGCTGATTTCATTTGTAAAATTTTAGTTTATTCTTTCACTTCTTATGCCTTGCCATCTGCCTAGATTGTTTAAAATCTGAAGGCCCATGTCATTTCAGGTTCTTGGTAGAGAGATTAAGCCTCCATGTTCACTTTCAGTGCTTAGAACAGTGCTTTGTACATAGTAAGCACTTAAGAAATGCCATCATCATCATCATCATCATTTAAGGAGATTTGTCTGAAACTCCTGTAATCATTCAATCATATTTATTGAGTGCTTACTATGTCCAGAGCACTGTACTAAGCGCTTGGAAGAGTACAATGCAACAATAGGCAGACACATTCCCTGCCCACAATGAGTTTGCAGTCTAGAGGCAGGAAGACAGATATCAATAGAAGGAAATAAATTACCGAAATGTACGTAAGTGCTGTGGAGCTTGGAGCAGGGAAGAATAAAGGGAGCAAGTCAGGGCTTATATTGATTATATAACTTAAACTGATAGATTGTGAGCCCTTCAAGGGACAGGGTTTGTGTATAATTCTCCCCTGTGTACTCTTTCCCAGTACAGCACTCTTCACAGAGTAGGCGTTTGATAAATATTATTACTAGTATTAATTTTTTTATGGTATTTGTTAAGCGCTTACTATGTACAAAGCAAGCGCTGGGGAAGATGCAAGGCAATCGGGTTGGACAAAGTCCCTGTCCCACATGGGGCTCACAGTCTTAATCCCCATTTTACAGATGAACTACCTGAGGCCCGGATAAGTGAAGTGACTTGTCCAAGGTCACACAGAACACGTGGTGGAGTCAATCAACTTTCTAACTCTTAAGCCTGTGCTCTCACTGCTACACCACGCTGCTGCTATTTCTACTATTGCTACCTCTAGTACTACTACTACTAGGTGGGATTAAACCTGGATACTCCGACTCCCATGCCTGTGATCTCTCCATAGGCCACAGTGCTTCCCTCTGACTTGGTGACCAACAGCAATGCTTGCTTAGAGAAGCAGCATGGCTCAATGGAAAGAGCACAGGCTTTGGAGTCAGAGGTCACGGGTTTGAATCCCAGCTCTGCCACTTGTCAGCTGTGTGACTTTGGGAGAACCACTTTACTTCTCTGTACCTCAGTTACCTCATTTGTAAAATGGGGATGAAGAATGTGAGCCCCTGTGGGACAACCTTATCACCTTGTAACCTCCCCAGTGCTTAGAACAGTGTTTTGCACATAGTAAGCGCTTAACAAATGCCATTATTATTATTGGTGGCAGATGTCTCATTAGCCTAGTGATCCTACAGCTGCAGAGTTTTTGGAGTTGACAGAGCAAAAGGAATTTCTCAAAAACAAAATAAAAACAAGAGCGAGCCCTTTGATCTTTTTATGTAGGGAGGGACAGGGAGCAAGACAGTTTCCAACCCACCCCGGCAGTTTGTCTGTATCAAGTACAAGCCTCAGGGTACAAACTGATGTTGCAAGGAATAATAGCCTTCCTTTCCCTCTGTCAGCTTGTCAAAGTGGCAGAGTGGACATTGCATAACAGGGTTGGCTTACTGTGGGGTTTTTCTAAACCTTCTGCCGGAGCATCAAGGAGTGGATGCATTAAAGGCAAAATATGAAATGGGTCAGACTGATCTATTGATGTGGGCTGGCAAATACCAGGTTCCTCATAAAAATGGAGACGACGCAGGGAGTGTAAATGCTCCACCAAAGGCCTTGCTTTATGGATTTTTGATGAACATTAAAGCCACCACGCAGCTAGGATGCCTATTGAAGCTGAAATTTCTTCAAGGTCGGCGGTGTGACCTTGGTTCTTCCAGCAGCGTTGGGATATAGACAAGGTCTAGTTTCATAAATTTTAAATCTTGGCCCTCATAGCAGGGGTCCTCAACTTTTCAGTCTGAGGGATTAACTTCAGCTGGACCAGAGGGTGTCAGGGGACCCAGTGCGGGGAGAGAGAACAAGGCAGATGCAGCTCCAGTCCCAGCCCTAGCCAGCCCAAGAAGAGCACCATGTTTACAACGGGGATGTAACAGTAACTCCACTCCCTACATAGCCCCAGACTTGTCCCGGGAATAATTGAAGAGCGGAAGGTGGTATCATTCCTGGAGGCCATCAGGAGATGGCAGAGGTGGTGGTATGCAATAATAATTAATTATTCTGTTATTTGTTAAGTGCTTATTATGTCCAGCCACTGTACTAAGTACTGGGGTGGATATAAGCAAATCCGGTTGGACACAGTCCCTGACCCATGTGGGGCTCACAGCCTCAATCCCCATTTTACAGAAGAGGGAACTGAGGCACAGAGAAGTTAAGTGACTTGCCCAAGGTCACACAGAAGAGAAGTGGCAGAGCTGGGATTAGAACCGATGACCTTCTGCCTCCCAAGCCTGTGTTCTATCCACTATACTATGTGTGGATGCAGATTACCTAGTGGCCTAGATGACAACTCCACACTCCACCCTTCATCCAGCTTTCCTGTTCTCCCTTCCACTTAGACTGTAAACCCTACCTGGGACAATGTGCCTTAGCGGATGAACTCGTATCTTTGCCAGTCCTTAGGACACTGCTTGATGCAAAGTAAAAACTTAATAAATATCATAACTATTCTAATTTCAGAGGTGGGCTTCCAGCCTTGCTCATCTTACCACTCTGAAGAGACCTGAGAGGTTTCCATCAGGGCTGAAAAGATCCAAGATGGTGGCTTGTGGCCTGTGAACCTTATGAAGCCTGACCCCATCCAAGTTCCCATCGACTCCTTTCCTCCCCCCACAAACCCCCTGCTCCCCTTTAAGCCCCACACACAGAATGGAGTATGGACCTGACATTGAAAAACCAGCTTCAGCGGACAGAATGTTCCTCCCCTTTATGGGCAATGTTCCACTATATGGTTACCATGTAGCCAAAAAATCCATTTTATGAAATATATTTTTCACATTTTAAATACTCCCCTCTCGACTTTAAGTTCACTGTGGGCAGGGAATGTACCTACTAACTCTGTTATACTGTACTCTCTCAAGGACTTAGTACAGTGCTCTGCAAATAGTAAGTACTCAGTAAATATGACCGATAGATTGACTAAATTGCAATGGACACAATAATAAAAGTTAAGAACTTATCATGTACCGATGCTCTGTGGCAGGTGCAAAATAGATTGAGCACAGTCTCTGGCCTTCATGACACTCACAGTCCAAGGGATGGGGACAGTAGGTATTTCATCCCCATTTTATAGAAGAGAAGCAGTGTGGTTCAGCGGAAAGAGCACGGGCTTTGGAATCAGAGGTCATGGGTTCAAATCCCTGCTCCGCCAATTGTCAGCTGTGTGACTTTGGGCAAGTCACTTAAATCCTCTGTGCCTCAGTATCCTCATTTGTAAAATGGGGATTAAGACTGTGAACCCCCTGTGGGACAACCTGATTGCCTTGTAGCCTCCCCAGCGCTTAGAACAGTGCTTTGCACATAGTAAGTGCTTAATAAATGCCATTATTATTATTGTTGTTCAGAGGAAACAGAGGTACAGAGAAGTGAGGTGACTTGCCCAGATTCACACAGTAGGCAGGTGGCAAGGTCAGGATTAGAATCCAAGTCCTCTGATTCCTAGGCCAGTGCTCTTTCCACTGGGCCATGCTGCTACTCCAGGATCACTGTAGCTTTCTTTGGCATTCTTCCATTCTGCTACTGAGTTGAGTTTGAATGTGAGCAGAAACTAATGTGCTGCTGAGAATCTATCCACCCATACACTGAAATGATGCATTTTCTATTTACTGTGCAGTACCTAGGCACTGTTTTCAAACCAATCTCTTAATATCACAATCTCCCCCAAACTACAGTTCAAAAAAAGCCATTCTATTTCTCTCTGACCCCAACAAAAATTAATCAGCCTTCTGCTGCCTCACAGCAATCTAGCAAAGCAACAGTGTGGCCTAAAGGAAAGAGCATGGGCCCGGGATTCAGAGGATCGGGGTTCTAATCCTATCTCCACCATTTTCCTGCTGTGTGACCTTGGGCAAGTCACTTAACTTTTCTGTGCCTAAGTTCCCTCACCTGCTCGCTCTCCTACTCAGGCTTTGATCTCCATGTACTAAAATATTGTACTAACCGCTTGGGAGAGTAGAATATAATACAGCTGGTTGACAGTTTTGAGTTAGGTTGAATAATGTGAGGTGGTCATGCCCCTCCCATGTAAATTCTTTAGTCCATCAGCTCTTTAGCTGGGAGATAAATCTTTCTACTCAAGATTTACGGTATTTGTTAGGTGCTTACTATGTGTCAGGCATTTTACTAAGCTTTGGGATGGATACAAGCAAATCAGATTGGATGAAGTCCTAGTCCCACATGGGGCTTCCAGTCTTAATCCCCATTTTAAAGATGAGTAACTGAGGAACAGAGAGGTTAAGTGACTTGCCCAAGGTCACAAAGGAGACAAGTGGCAGAGTCAAGATTAGAACCCAGGTCCTTCTGGCACCCAGGTCCATGCTCTATCCACTAGGCCATGCTGCTTCTCAAGCCGGGTGTGGCTCCTTAGAAAGACCTGGGACTGAAAACTACAGGAAAGATTGGCTGATGGATGATATTATTATTAATAATAATAATAATAATAGTATTTGTTAAGCGCTTACTATGTGCCAGGCATTTTACTAAGTGCTGGGTGGACTTAAGCAAATTGGGTTGGACACAGTCCCTGTCCTATGTGGGGCTCACAATTTCAATTTCCATTTTACAGATGAGGTAACTGGGGCACAGAGAAGTGAAGTGACTTGCCTAAGGTCACACAGCAGATAAGTGTCGGCGCTGGGATTAGAACCCATGACCTTCTGACTCCCAGGCTCGTGAAATCAATCAATCCATCATTTAATCAGTGGTATTTATTGAGCACTTACTTTGTGCAGAGCACTGGACTAAGTGCTTGAGAGATACAATACAGCAGAGGTAGCAGGCATGTCTAGAGAGGGAGACAGACGTTAATCTAAATAAATAATTTATAAGAAACTAATAATTTATGATACATAAATGAAAGAGCAACATGAGCACAAAAAGATTGATCCTTGCTGGGCTGACAGGTTTGTAACACACATACAGTGTGTTTTCAGGTCTGCTTCTTGGTGTCCGTATCTTCACAGAGGCTGTATTAGAGGAGAGCTGTCTCTCACAGATCACTGACTGAAAGGCTGGTCTGTCTCCTGCCTTCCAGTGCTTGAGGTCATGCTTCACTGTGCCTTTAAGTCATTTGGCAGGTCAGAACCACCAAAACACAAGAGACCTGGGCCTGAGCCCCATGCATAATAATAATAATGATGATGGGATTTGTTAAGCGCTTACTATGTGCCAAGCACTGTTCTAAGTGCTGGGCATGAGTCCTGCCTGTGGAGTGGGGAGCACCAGTAATGTTCAGAAAGTACCGGCAGCTAGAAGAGAGACAAAAATTATTGATAGATAATGACAGCAGGAGGAAGAATGAATGAGGACGACTGTCCTTCAGGCAGAACAAAGATTTCAAGATGAAGTAGCTGAGTAAATAAGTGAATATACAAATAAACACACATATATGAACAGAGTAGTAGTAATGGTATTTATTAAGCACTTACCGTGTGCAGAGCACTGTACTAAGAGCTAAGAAAGAGTACAGAGGTGGGAATTGTGCTCTGCACACAGCAAGCGCTCAAAAAATACAATTGAATGAGTGAATGAATGAATTAGACATGAACCCTGTCCCTTGAGGGGCTCAAGCTGTGACTGTAGGTCCAGAGTGGGGAGGACTAGAGACAGACAAACCAGGAGCAATGAAATACTTGTCATGCTGTCACACTGTCTCTGATCCATAGCGACTCCATAGACGCATCTCTCCCGGAATGCCCCATCTCCATTTGCAATCATTCTGGTAGTGTATCCACAAAGTTTTCTTGGTAAAAATACGGACGTGGTTTACCATTACCTTCTTTCGCGCAGTCAATTTGAGTCTCTGCCGTCGACTGTCTCCCAGGCTGCTGCTACCCAGCACGGATGAGTTTTGACTTGTAGCAGATTGCCTTCCACTCGCTAGCCCCTGGCCAAGCTAGGAATGGAATGAGCATGCCTCTCCTTAACTCTCCCTCCCATAGCCGAGACCGGTAGAGTATTGGAAACTCTCCAGGTGTGATCCTGAGAGAGGTAATGAAACACTAAAACATTCTAAAACCTCCTGCTCTAGACTGCAAGCTTGTTGTGGGCAGTGAATGTGTCTGCTCTGCACACAGTAAACTCGCAATGAATATGATTGACTGTTGAATGGACTGTTTGCCTAAGTGTTAAGGAGCCTGAAATCATGTCCTTTGACTTCCAGGTTCTTGCTTTTTCCACTAGGATATGCTGCTTCTTCTATCAATCAGTAATGGTATTTATTGAACACTTATTTATAGTAAAATAGCCTTTATTAAACACATTGTGAAGAACACTATACTAAATGCTGGGAAAGAGTACCAAAGTGGGAATTAGACATGGACCCTGTCTCTCGAGAGGTTCCCAATCCATTTCTTATTTATTTTATTTTTTATGGTATTCGTTAAGTGCTTACTATGTTCCAGGCACTGTAAAGGAGCAGAAAGGATTGGAGACACATCGGGAGCAACGAGACAATAAAGCATTCAAATGGCATAAAGGACAAGGACAAATACACAATACACACATAATAGAAAAAGAAAGTCAGTAGGAAGCTGTGACTAGAGAAGCAGAATCTTCTCATGATTTACAGTTCACAACGTCCCTATAGCCACAGCCATGGCTACCATAGCCACTAACCTCCCAGAGCTTATATGAGGCCTCTTGGGTTCTGTTCTTTCCTGCAGCATGTTGGGGGCAGGGAGGAAACGTTTGACTGGCCATGGTTGGTGGACGTAGGGAGGTGGGGGGTGGAAATGTGTGCAGGGAAGCAAGGGGGCAATTACTTGATGTTTCATTCAGTCATGATGGAGAAGAGGGGTGGGCAGAGCACAATAGTCAGAGCTTGGGAAAGTACAATACAATAGAGTTGTACTGATGGCCTTCACTGATGACTCGGGCCTTCACAGAGCTTACAAGTAATTATAATAATAATGAGAATAATAATAGTAATAATAATATAGTATTTGTTAAGCACTTACTATGTGCCAGGCACCGTTCTAACAATAATGCTATGTGACAAGCGCTGGGGTGGATACAAGCAAATCGGGTTGGACACAGTAGCTTGTCATTCATTCATTCATTCAATTGTATTTATTGAGTGCTTACTGTGTGCAGCGCGCGGTACTAAGCACTTGGAAAGTACAATTCGGCAACAAATAGAGACAATCTCTACCCAACAATGGGCTCACAGTCTAGAAGGGGGGAGACAGACAACAAAACAAAACAACTAAACAGGCATCAATTCATCTCTATATAATAATAATAATAATAATAATAATGATAGCATTTATTAAGTGCTTACTATGTGCCAAGCACTGTTCTAAGCACTGGGGAGGTTACACGGTGATCAGGTTGTCCCATGGGGGGCTCACAGTCTTAATCCCCATTTTACAGATGAGGTAACTGAGGCCCAGAGAAGTTAAATGACTTGCCCAAAGTCACACAGCTGGCAATTGGCGGAGCCGGGATTTGAACCCATGAGCTCTGACTCCAAAGCCCGTGCTCTTTGCACTGAGCCACATATGTATAGATATAGATATATCATTAATAAAATAAATAGAATAATAAATATGTATGTATATACGCAAGTACTGTGGGGCAGGGAGCAGGGGTTGAGCAGAGGGAGGGGGACGGGGTGATGGGGAGGGGAGGAGGAGCAGAGGAAAAGGGGAGCTCAGTCTGGGAAGGCCTCCTG
Source organism: Tachyglossus aculeatus (assembly GCF_015852505.1). NCBI lineage: Eukaryota > Metazoa > Chordata > Mammalia > Monotremata > Tachyglossidae > Tachyglossus > Tachyglossus aculeatus. Next base: position 67,246,386 of record NC_052069.1, on the reverse strand, counting down.
GAGGAGGTGAGCTTTCAGTAGGGCTTTCAAGGGGGGAGGTGTGCTAGTTTGGCAGATGTGAGGAGGGAGGGTATTTCAGGTCAGAGGTAGGACGTGGGCCAGCGGTTGACGGCAGAACAGGCAAGAATGAGGCACAGTGAGGAGGTTAGCACCAGAGGAGCGGAGTGTGTGGGTTGGGCTACAGAAGGAGAGATGGGAGTTGAGGTAAGAGGAGGCACAGTGATGGAGAGTTTTGAAGCCAAGTGGTGCTCATAATCTCAATTCCCATTTTATAGATGAGGTAACTGAGGCACAGAAAAGTAAAGTGACTTGCCCAAGGTCACACGGTAGATAAGTGGCAGAGCCTGGATTAGAACCCATGGCCTTTTGAATCCCTGGCCTATGTTCTATCCATTACACCATGCTGCTTACCAAGGCTACTTTGGACTGCCACAGTTCTGGATCGAAGCTGCTTGGGACTGTCAGAGTTTGGAATCAAGGCTGCTTCTCAACAACCTTTGCAGTAACAAATGGCATCAAGGAAGGATGCATTCTCGCATGAAAACTTTTTCACATAGGACTTCTGGCCTTGCTGATTAATGCACTCAGGAATGCACTAAGTGGGGTCTACATGCAGTATTGGCGAGATGGCGGACTCTTGAATTTGTAGCTATTTTGTGTGAAGGCAAAGGTGGCAAAGATTACTATTTTGTGGCTTCTTGTGCCATGATGGCTAACACTTTTGGAGAAGTGCAAATGGCCACCTCATTCATTCATTCATTCATTCAATCGTATTTATTGAGAGCTTACTGTGTGCACAGCACTGTACTAAGCGCTGGGGAAGTACAAGTTGGCAACATATGGAGATGGTCATCATCATCATCATCATCAATCGTATTTATTGAGCGCTTACTATATGCAGAGCACTGTACTAAGTGCTTGGGAAGTACAAATTGGCAACATATAGAGACAGTCCCTACCCAACAGTGGGCTCACGGTCTAAAAGGGGGAGACAGAGAACAAAACCAAACGTACTAACAAAATAAAATAAATAGAATAGATATGTGGTCCCTACCCAACAGTGGGCTCTCATGTTTTACACAAGCTGCTGAATGCTTTGGGCTGACAATCAGACGGAGAGAGAACAAAGTTACGGTCCAGAGGAGGCTGGGCACCGATGGTCTTCTAGTCCACTGAATGCCACTTAATGATCCTGGAAGATAGGGGACCACCCCACTCCTGGATATTGGGTGTCTTGGCCGGAAGCAGGAGAGGAGCCAGGACAGAAAGACTACAACACGCAGCTTGCACAAATAAGGCCAAACTGCCAACTGAAAGAAGAGACAGGGAGACCTTGAGGCTGGGCAAAGAGCCAGAGGAGCCACTAGACAAAGGAAAGTTGACAAAGGGATCTGAAGTCAACCCGACCCAGCCTCAGTCAGGAGAGACTCGTTGACTCCCTAGGGAAGGGGAAGGGGAGTGGGGGAAGATGATAAAAAGGAGAGGGGAGTCTGGGGGTAGACTGCACCCAGCTAGGGCAGGAATGGGGGGACTGGAACCCAAATCTGTGGAGAGAAAGGGAGCTTGCAAAATGCTTAGAGACTTTCACATTGATGCAGCCCAGGGTTTCTCTCCCTGCGGAGAATGGGGATTAGATGAGCTTCCTGCCAATGGAGCTCTGACCCTATTTGGGTCTTGTCTCCATTACTCTGCCAGACAGAGGGCAGTGGTAATATTTAAAGCCGACAAAAAATTCCACTACTTGGGCGGTGAATGTTTGTGCGGTGCCACCAGAGATGACAAGCACATAAGTCACGTTAGCCCGGTCAGCTTGGCGTTCAGAAGGCTGTAAAGCTGGCTCCACTGCTGTCACCCCAACATTACTGTATGACAGCGGCTCGGACACCACCAGATGAATTGAGTATGCCGGACGAATTGAGTGACTCCATGTGCCCTGTCTGAAGCAGCCAGCCAACAAGAAATGGCGAGCTCTCATCCTCCACTCCAAGGTCTGGAAAACCTGCAAGGTTACAAAGACCTGAGACAATGGCTTTCTGAACTTGGTGGCGATGATGTGGTCATCTAGTAATGAAGGACATGAGAAGCAGCATGGCCTAGTGGATAGAGCACATACCTGGGAGTCAGAAAGACCTGGGTTCTAATCCTGGTTCCGCCCCTTGCGTGTTGTGAGACCTTGGGCAAGGAAGCAGTGCGGCTTAGTGGCAAGAGCACGGATTTGGGAGTCGGAGGATGTGAGTTCTAATCCCAGCTCCTCCACTAGTCTGCTGTGTGACCTTGGGCAAATCACTTAACTTCTCTGTGCCTCAGTTACCTCATTTGTAAAGACTGTGAGCACAAAGTGGGACAACATGATTACCTTGTAACTATCCCAGTGCTAAGAGCAGTGGTACATAGTACATAGTACATAGTAAGCGCTTAAAAAATATCATAATAATAATTATTGTTATTACCTGGGCCTCAGCTACCTCATCTGTAAAATGGGGATTAAAACTGTGAGCCTCCATGTGGGACAGGGACTGTGCCCAACCTGATTAGCTTGTATCCACCTCAGTGCTTAATACAGTGCTGGGCACATAGTAAGCATTTAACAAATACCATTAAAAATAACCATGAAAGGATAATAATAATTAGTAATTGTCAAACTTATTAAACTCTAACTATGTTCCAAGTTCTGGGGTAGGTACCTAACAATGGCTCCTGTCCTTCACCAGACTCAGAGTCTAAGGGGAGGGAAAACAGACATTTAATTCCATTTGCTCGCCCCTCTAGACTACAAGATCATTGTGGGCAGGGAATATGTCTGTTTGTTGTTGTACTGTACTCTCCCAAGTGCTTAGTTCAGTGCTCTGCACTCAGTAGGTGCTTGATAAATACAATTGAATGAATGAATGAATTTTACAGATGAAGAAACTAAGGTTCAAAGAAGTCCCAATGCAGTAGTCTGTGATGGGGTTGTGAGTTGCATCTGAGGAGTTTGTGTGACTTAGAAATTTCAATCAGTCCTGAGGAGAAGGGGCTGAACATCCAAAATGGCTCCACCTCCCCACGCCAGGCATTTGTTACCATCTGATGCCAGCCTGGTGCCTGCCCAGTCACCCTCACCCCCATGGTCTGCCCCGCTGGGCCTGGCCGGCAGGGACACAGTACTCCCTGGGTTGGGGATTGTCCAGGCCTCAGACCACTGTTGGCCCTGGCAGAATTACTTGTCAATTAAAAAAAAAACCTAAAAAAGAAACAAACATGAATTGCAGCATGGTACAGTGGATAGAGCATGGGCCTGAGCATCAGAAGGACTTGGGTTCTAATCCTGGCTCTGCCACTTATCTGTTGTGTGACCTTAGCAACCAACTTTTTCTGTAAAATGGGGCAGCATGGTGTAGTGGATAGAGTGGGAGTCAGAAGGTCGTTGGTTTTATTCCCGGCTCCACCACTTGTCTGCTGTGTGACCTTGAGCAAGTCACTTCACTTCTCTATGCCTCAGTTACCTCATCTAGAAAAAATGGGGATTAAGAGTGTGAGCCCAATGTGGGACAGGGACTGTGTCCAACTTGATTAACTTGTATCTACCCCAGCGCTTAGAACAGTGCTTGGCATATAGTTAGCGCTGAACGAATACCATAATTATTAAGACTGTGAGCTTAAGGTGGAATATGGGCTTGGACACAGTTTGTATCCAACCCAGCCCTTACACAGTGCCTGGCACACAATAATCACTTAATACATACCATAAAAAAGAGGTTTCATGTTTCATTCCGCCGTCTGGTGAGGAATGGCAGGTACTTTTCTGTTTTCCTCACTCCGGCCTGATGAGGGGGGAGACTGACTTTGAGTAACATGAACGCTTCTAAGAAGCTGGGACAGTGCGCTGCTTTTCTGCTTTGAGGGGAGGGAGAAGGGCTTCCCCTCTCCAGTCGCCGCTCCAATCAATCAATCAATCAATCAATCGTATTTATTGAGCGCTTACTGTGCGCAGAGCACTGTACTAAGCGCTTGGGAAGTACAAGTTGGCAACATATAGAGACAGTCCCTACCCAACAGTGGGCTCACAGTCTAAAAGGGGACTCTCCAGAGCCCAGGCTGATGAGTGGAGAGAAAGACCACGTCCTCACCACCCCATAACCCACCCCTCCAGTCTGCCCCTGCCGGAGCGGCCTCTCTGTCCCTGGTCCAGGTGTGGAAACTGCTTGGGCATGCAATCTCTCTTCACCCACACAGCCTGGTGGCAGTGGTGGTGGCAGTGCCCACTCTCTGAAACCAGCTGGGTGAGGCCCGGCTGCAGTGGCCCAGCCTGGGGTCCCCCTGCCCCCTTTTTTTTAAAAAAATGGCATTTGTTAAGTCCTTACTATGTGTCAGACACTATACTAAGTGCTGGGGAAGATGCAAGCTAATCAGGTCTGGACATGGTCCACATCCCACGTGGGGCTCACGGCCTTAATCCTCATTTTACGGATGAGGTAATTGAGGCCCAGGGGAAGTGAAGTGGCTTGCTCAAGGTCACACAGCAGCAGACACATGGAGAAGGCAGAATTAGAACCCAGATCCTTCTGACTCCCAGGCCTGTGCTTTCCACTAGCCCTTGTTATCAGCTTCAGGTTCCCCCACATGTGTTTTGATTTTGGAGGAAAGCACACACCCTCTTGTCCCCACTCCACTGCCCACACGTGAGTTGTTTCCTCTTACAGAGCTGCATGGATAGTCCTATTTCCCTCTTCTCCAGCACCAATCCCTTGCTTGGACGATCAGGTGACAGAGTAATTTAAATAATGAGAAGACTGATTGGTAGCCATTAAAAAAACCCCATTTGTCACATCGTCTTGCATCGTTTTTCCTGAATAACACTTGGTAGAGCAAAATACACCAACCTGTCGGAGAACCCCAAGGCACAGAACATGCACAAATCACACAGCAGCAGGCAAGTGGCGGAGCCGAGATAAGAACCCTGGTCTCTTAACTCCCAGTCCTGAGCGCTTCCCCCTACTACACTGCTTCTCATCATCCTTGCACTGTACCATTCTCTGTGCCATTTGGAGGAAGTTTTCTGATTCCATCCTGCTGTACAGTCTCCCCCTCTAGACTGTCATCTCAGTGCTGGCAGGGAATGTGTCAGTTTATTGTTATATTGTACTCTTTCAAGTGCTTAGATCAGTGCTCTGCACAGTAAACGCTCAATAAATTGACTGACTGAGTGTTGGTCCAGTGGAAAAAGCCCTCCTGATCAGGAGATCTGATCTCTACCTGTAATAATAATAACAATAATAATAATTATGGTATTTGTTAAGTGCTTACTATGCACCAGGCACTGTACTAAGCACTGGGGTGGATACAAGCAAATTGGGTTGGACACAGTCCGTTGTCCCACATGGGGCTCACAATCTCAATCCCCATTTTACAGAGGAGGTGACTGAGAAAATGTTAGTTGCTGTGTGATCTTGGGCAAGTCACTTCACTTTTCTATGCCTCAGTTTCCTCATCTGTAGAATGGGGATTCAATAGCTGTTCTCCCTCCTACTTAGATTGTGAGCCCTATGTGGGTCAGAAACTGTGTCTCACCTGATTAACTTATATCTACTCAAGTGCTTAGGTAAATGTAATAATAATAATCATAATAATAAATTATTCTGAGCATGTTCTCAGTCTCAGGACTGAGAACGATCCTTCATTCCCAACTGAAGACTCCAATGTTATCTGATTCATTCAGAGAAGAGAAAAGCAGGAGAGAAAATATCTTTGGAAATCAGATCCTATGTACAGTGAAGAGGATTCAGTACTGTCAAGATGCCCATCTGATCACGACAAGCTGTATCACAACTCTCATAAAGCTCAGAGATGCCGAGGTCACTTCAGTTTAAGTGATGATATTCTGGACATAGTAAGCACTTGCTAAATACAATTAATAGATGGGTGAAGTCAGAATTATTGGAGACTGGGACTGGCAGAAACAGTGTTCTGATGGTTTGGCTGAATCTGGCCTGGCCTTGAAGGTGTCTGACACTTAAGGACTTGTTAAACTCCTCAAGGATGAAGACTGGGCCTATTCCTTTGTTCATTGTGTTTGAGAGCCCAATATAATGTTTTGCCCACAGGTGCTCAGTAAGTACTGCTGAATGACTGACAGATTGAGTGACTCTTGTCCCTGGCTGAGCACCAGAGAGCACTAAAGATAAAAGAGAACCAGAGACAGCACTCCCTTGCCAGCAGCCATCCACTCGGCAAGCTGCTGCCAAACCAGGAGGAATCACGGAAACCTTCTACCTGCAGTTCCCATGAATGACAAGTTCAGGCAGGCCCTGACCAGGAATGGCAAACTTCCTGGTGACTCAGTGTGGGATGGTGATGGGAGGCAGGGAATAGTGGCAAAGGTGGGGAAGGGCAAGGGTGGAGGAGAGCCAGTAAAACCAGATCCACAAAATTGCAATTACCCCTGGATAAAGGAGGGAGGGAACTGAAGGAAAAGTAAACGTGTGTGTGTGCGTGCGCGCACACACACACACACACACACACACACACATACTCACACATCCTTATCCTGCAATATTACCCCTTTATCATCATGATGCCCAGCGCTTTCCCTTATTATAAAAAAAGCCCTGGAGAAATAAGCCCTACTTCTCCAACTTCAGGGGCCAGAATTGGTGTGCAGTTGGAGTGTGATCAACTCCACTCCCCGATACCCAGATCGACTTTTTCTGGGCGTATCTTGGGGTGGGGCTCACTCCCTGTTCCAGCTTCCCTGCCTCCTCACTCCTTCGGGCTTCATCGGCGTGAGACTGGGGGATGCAGGTCTGAATACCTCTCCTTTGAGCTTCATTTCCTCCTCTAGACTGTCAGCTCATTGTGGTCAGGGAATGAGTCTACCAACTCTGTTGGACTATACTCTCCTGAACTCTGAATGAAGTAGGAAGTGCTCAGTAAATACGACTGCTTAACTAATTTATTGAACAATGCATTGGACCAAGAGGCTTCAGTTTTAACTTGAGACGTTTTTCTTGTTTTCCCCTGCTGGCAACCCAGGACTTTTTTTTTGTTTTCCTTAAACTACTGACACCAAGGTCAGGTTGAAGTAGCAGTTAAGCCCAGGGACATAATCCACCATTTTTCCACAGTAAACAAGATAATCCTGGTGAAACACCTTCCAGAAAAACTTTCTGACCCATCTCTCTTCCATCTCCTCTCCACCCTTAAGCCCCTTTCATGGGCTATGATGGGGACAGATGCCATGGCCTTTCACAACACAGAAATCACCCTCTCAAAGGTTCATTCATTCATTCATTCATTCAATCGTATTTATTGAGCGCTTACTGTGTGCAGAGCACTGTACTAAGTGCTTGGGAAGTACAAGTTGGTAACATATAGAGATGGTTCCTACCCAACAGTGGGCTCACAGTCTAGAAGGGTCACCAATGATCTCCTTCTTGCCAAATCCAATGGCTTCTACTCCATCCTAATCCTACTTGACCTCTCTGCTGACTTCGACACTGATGACCGCCCCCCTTCTCCTGGAAATGTTACCCAACCTTGGCTTCATTGACTCTGTTCTCTCTTGGTTCTCCTCTTATCTCTCTGGCCATTCATTCTCAATCTCCTTCGTGGGCTCCTCCTCTGTCTCCCACCCCCTAACTGTGGGGGTCCCTCAAATTTTGGTTCTGGGTTCCGTTCTATTCTCCACCTACACCCACTCACTTGGAGAATTCATTTGCTCCCATGGCTTCAACTACCACCTCTATGCAGATGATACCCAAATCCACCTCTCCAGCCCTGATCTCTCTCCCTCTCTGCAGTCTTGCATTTCCTCTTACCTTCAAGGCATCTCTATTAGGATGTCCTCCCATCACTCCAAGCTTAACATGTCCAAAACAGAACTCCTAATCTTCCAATCAAACCCTATACTCCCCCTGACTTTCCAGTCACTATACACAGTCCCACCATCCTTCCCATCTCACAAGCCCATAACCTTGGTGTTATCCTCGACTCTCTCTCATTCAACCCACATATTAAATCCTTCGCTAAATTCTGTTGGTCCCAACTTCACAACATTGCTAAAATCCACCCTTTCCTCTCCATCCAAACTGCTACCACGTTAATCCAATCACTCATCCTATCCTGCCTGGATTACTCCATCAGCCTTCTTGCTTTCCTCCCAGCCTCCTTTCCCTCCCCACTCCAGTCCATACTTCACTCTTCTTCCCAGATCATTTTTCTAGAAAAACGTTCAGGACGTGTGACTCCACCTCCTCAAAAAACTGCAGTGGTTTCCCATCCACTTCCACATCAAACAAAAACTCCTCACCATTGGCTATAAAGCACCCCATCACCTTCTTTCCTACCTCACCTCGCTACTCTCCCTTTACAATCCAGCCCACACAATTCAATCCTCTAATTGTGACCTTCTCATTGTGCCTTAATCTCACCTACCTCACTGCGGACCTCTTGCCCACATCCTGCTTCTGGCCTGGAATTTATTTATTTATTTATTTTACTTGTACCTATCTATTCTATTTATTTTATTTATTTTTATTTTGTTAGTATGTTTGGTTTTGTTCTCTGTCTCCCCCTTCTAGACTGTGAGCCCACTGTTGGGTAGGGACTGTATATGTTGCCAGCTTGTACTTCCCAAGCGCTTAGTACAGTGCTTTGCACACAGTAAGCGCTAAATAAGTACGATTAATTGATTGATTGATTGGAATGCCCTCCCTCCTCATATCCCGACAGACAATGACTCTCCCCCCCATTCAAAGCCTTATTGAAGGCACAACTCCTTCAGGAGGTCTTCCCTGACTAAGCCCCCCACCCCTTTCTCTTCTCCCTCTTCTCCCACTCCCTTCTGCATCACCCTAGTTCTCCCTCCCCACCCCCAGCCCCATAGCACTTATGTACATATCTGTAATTTCTTCATTTGTATTAATTTCTGTCTCCTCCCCTCTAGACTGTAAGCTTGTTGTGGGCAGGGAATGTGTCTATTATATTGTTTCATCATAATAATAATGATGGCATTTAGTAAGCGCTTACTATGTGCAAAGCACTGTTCTAAGTGCTGGGGAGGTTACAAGGTGATCAGGTTGTCCCTCATGGGAGTCACAGGCTTAATCCCCATTTTACAGATGAGGTAACTGAGGCCCAGAGAAGTGAAGTGTCTTGCGCAAAGTCACACAGCTGAAAGTTGGTGGAGCCGGGATTTGAACCCATGACCTGTGACTCCAAAGTCCGTGCTCTTTCCACTGAGCCATGCTGCTTCTCTAACTCTCCCAAGCGCTTAGTACACTGCTCTGCACACAGAAAGCACTCAGTAGATACGAGTGACTGACTGACTCCACGACTTGCCTGCTCTGTCACCTTGGGCAAATCACTTCACTTCTCTTTGCCTCGGTTACTTCCTCTGTAAAATGGGGATTGCGATTGTGAGTCTCATGCGGGACAGAGACTGTGTCCAACCTGATTTTCTTGTATCCACCCCAGCGCTTAGAATAGCGCTTGGGACATAGTAAGCGCATAAAAAAATGCCACTATCACTGTTATTTTTATTGTTGTCGTTGTTGCTTTTATTATTATTATCACAGCCTCGCGGTCACGGGCCACGGCAGGTACCTTCGCGCTTGCTAGAGCTCTGGGCTCCGGGTACCCGTGCGGGGGCGACAGCGGGGAGCCATGGCAACCGCGAGCATCCTGGGGGCGAGGAGGAGGAGGGAGGAGGAGGGGGGGGAGATGGAGAGGGAGGAGGAGGAGGGGGGAGATGGAGAGAGAGGAGGAGGGGGGAGGAGATAGAGGGGAATGAGGAGGAGGGGAGGAGAAGGGGAGGGGGAGGAGTAGCAGGAGGGGAAGGGGAGGAAGAAGAAAAGAAGGAGGAGGAGAAGGAAGGGGAGAGGGAGGAGTAGGGGAATAGGGGGAAGGGGAGGGGAGGAAGGGGAGGGAGAGGAGGAAGGGGAGGGGGGAAGGGAGGGAAGGAGGGGAGGGGGAGGAGGAAGGAGAGGAGCAGGAAGGAGGAGGAAGGGGAGGAGGAGAAAGGAGGAGGGAGAGGAGGAGGGGGAGGAGGAAGGGGAGGAGGAGAAAGAGGAGGAGGGGGAGGAGGAAGGTAAGGAGGAGGAGGCGGAGGAAGAGGAAGGGGAGGAAGAAGGTAAGGAGGAGGGGGAGGAGGAAGGTAAGGAGGAGAGGGGAGGAAGAAGATAAGGAGGAGGGGGAGGAAGAGAAGGGGAGGAGGAAGATAAGGAGGGGGAGGGGGAGGAGGAAGGTAAGGAAGGGGAGGGGGAGAAGAGGAGGGGGAGGAGGAAGGTAAGGAGAAGGAGGGGAAGGGGGAGGAGGAGGAGGAGGGGAAGGGGGAGGAGGAGGAGGGGGAGGAGGAGAAGAGGAGGGGGAGGAGAAAGGTAAGGAGGAAGAGGAAGAAGAGGAGGGGGAGGAGGAAGAAGAGGAGGGGAGGAGGAAGGTAAGGAGGGGGAGGGGGAAGGTGAGGAGGAGGGGGAGGAAGAGAAGGGGGAGGAGGAAGGTAAGGAGGGGGAGGAGGAGAGAAGGGGAGGGGGAGGAGGAAGGTGAGAAGGAAGGTGGGGAGTCGGAGTCGGACCGCCCTGAGCGCGCAGCGGGGCGGCAGCCTGGTCTGTGGAGGCGGGGACCGCCGAGCTGGGGGCCGGGCTCACCTGGGGCCCACGTGACGCGTCCGGGGGGTCCCGCGACACGCCCCGTCCCTCCCTCCCTCCCTCCCTCCCTCCGTCGGTCGGTGGGTCGGTCGGTGGGTCCCCCCCTCCCCCCCCCGCCGCCGGGCCGAGGTTTGCTTCGAGGAGGGCTGCAGCGAGCGGCAGCATGTCGGCCGGGCCGGGCCCCCTGTCCCCGCCCGCGCCCAGCCCCGCCGTGGCCTTCCCGGCGCCCAGGATCACCCTGCCCGTGGGCACCCCCATCCTCAGGACCTATTCGGGCGCCTTCGTCTGCCTGGAGATCGTAAGTGCCCGCGGGAGGGGACCCCCCCCCCCCAGGTGCCCCCCTCTGCCGCACCATCACCACCACCCCCTCCTCCTCCTCCTCCTCCTCCTTTCCCTTCCCTCCCTCCCTCTCTGCCCACCCCCTCTGCCCTCCCAGCGTGGCCCAGTGGCCAGAGCAGGGGCCTGGCAGCGCGTGGGTTAATAATAATAATGATGGCATTTGTTAAGCGCTTACTATGTGCGAAGCACTGTTCTAAGCCCCGGGCCGGGGGGGGTGGGGGGAATACAAGGTGATCAGGTTGTCCCACGTGGGGCTCACAGTCTTCATCCCCATTTTCCAGATGAGGGAACTGAAGCTCAGAGAAGTTAAGTGACTTGCCCAAGGTCACACAGCTGGCAAGTGGCGGAGCCGGGATTCGAACCCATGACCTCTGGCTCCCAAGCCCGGGCTGTTTCCACTGAGCCTCACTGGTTAATAATAATAATAATTTTGGTATTTGTTAAGCGCTTACTATGTGCAAAGCACTGTTCTAAGCGCCGGGGAGGATACAAGGTGATTAGGTTGTCCCATGTGGGGCTCACAATCTTCATCCCCATTTTACAGATGAGGTAACTGAGGCACAGAGAAATGAAGTGACTTGCTCAAAGTCACCCAGCTGACAAGCGGCAGAGCCGGGATTTGAACCCATGACCTTTGACTCCCAAGCCCGTGCTCTTTCCACTGAGCCACGCGGGTTCTGATCCCGACCCCGCCAGAGGTCATGGGTTCGAATCCTCTGGCAAAGTCCCTTCGCTTCTCTGGGCCCCAGTCGCCTCATCTGGAAAATGGGGATTAAGACTGTGAGCCCCCCTGTGGGACATCCTGATCACCTTGTAGCCTTCCCAGCGCTTAGAACTGTGCTTTGCACATAGTAAGCGCTTAACAAATGCCATCATCATCATCATCTGGAAAAGGGGGATGGAGACTGGGAGCCCCACGTGGGACAGGGATTGGGTCCAACCCCATTTGCTTGTACGCTTCGTGAGCCCGGTGTTGGGTAGGGACCATGTTGCCGACTTGTACTTCCCAAGCGCCTAGTACACTGCTCTGCACACAGTAAGCGCTCAATAAATACGATTGAATGAATGAATGAATGCGGTGCCGGGAACCTAGTAAGCCCTTAACAATTACCATCATCATTATCATCACCGTTATTATTATCAACAGGTTGTGCCACCTACCTCCTAACCCTTCCTCTCCCACTTCCTCTCCCCCTCCTCTCCCTTCCCACCTCATCTGCCTTCCCATCAACAGGCTGTGCCACCTACCTCCCAACCTTTCTTTCTTCCTCCTCCTCCTCTTCGCCTTCTTCCTCCCTCTCCCCCTTGGGCACCCATGCCCCTTCCCTCCTCCGCCCCCGCATCCCCCCACCTTGGGGCTGGCCTGTGGGGACCCTGTCCTCCATTGCCCCCTCCCCTTCCACCCTCCCCATCCCCCAGCACCTGGTGGGTAATAATAATAATAATAATAATAATAATAATATTAAGCGCTTACGATGTGCCAAGCACTGTTCTGAGCGCTGAGGTAGATACAAGGTTGTCCCAACCGAGCCCAGAAGAATTCAGCCAGGCAGGCTATCTGGAGGGGGCTGGAGGATGGGGCTCTTCCAGCGCTTAGAACAGTGTTTTGCACATAGTAAGCGCTTAATAAATGCCATTATTATTATTATTATTATTTTCTTGGGGGCTGGGGAAGGGAAGTTGGGTTTCATTGGAAGGGTCCATCATCCATGAGAGAAGGGCAGTGAGCAACATGCCATTCTGTGAGCTGGGAACTGAGCCCCCGGGGTCCAGTGACCAGCAGCCACGGGGCAGAAGAGGTGGTCATGCCCTCTCCCTCCCTGTCACCCCTGCCATCCTTTCCGGGGTGGGAGGAGGGAGGAGCAAGGAGGAGGCTTTGAGGGGGAATTGACTCTGTGCCCCCCGCCAAATTTGGACCCCGGACTCTGGCAGGTGGAGGTAGGGAAATCCTCCTGGCCCCTCCTCACCTTGTCGACATTTCCAGCCCCTTGGAGAGAACTGTCATTTTCTAGCACCCAGAGCTTTTAAAGTTTGTCCCAGCCTTGGAACAGAGGTGTGAACTATAAATTAGTCTATTGCTAGTGGTGGAAACAGAGTTGAGCCCGTTGTTGGGCAGGGATTGTCTCCATTTGCTTCTGAATTGTACTTTCCAAGCATTTAGCACAGTACTCTGCACACAGTAAGTGCTCAATAAATACGATTAATTGAATTAACGAATGAATGAAGAGTACCAGGGCCGCAACAAATCTTTTTCAGGCTAGCTCAACAGTGGCCGTGAGTCTGGGGACAGTACTTGTCCCTCCTGTCAGTGTGTTCAGAGCCTGGATTTGGGAGCTTTCATGCCATCATCATCAATCATCATCAATCGTATTTATTGAGCACTTACTGTGTGCAGAGCACTGTACTAAGCGCTTCTGTGCTGTGCTGGAAGGGGAGAGGGTTTGGTGTTCCCACCCAAGCTGGCTGCTGAGTCGAATTCAGATTTGAGCCGGACGCCAGTAATAGGACTCTCAGGGCCTTGGATGGGAGCCCAGGCTGTGCCATGTTTCCATGGGATCCATGGAAAGTGAACCACGGCAAGGGGAGACCAGACCGAGTTTGGAGTCTGAGCGGGAGACACAAAAGGGTTAGGGGGTGGAAGGCAAAAAGGGACTGGGATTATTTAGCCCGGGCAAGATGAGATGGGGAGCCGTCTTCAAACGAATCTTCCAATATGTGAGGGATGGGACCTCACCGTTCCTCATCTCCAGTGAGGATGGTACTAAATGTAAGAGATTTATTATGGTAAATTAGCAATAACTTCAGTTTATACAGTACTTTTAATTTTCCAAAGCAAGTTTGATAGTCTCTCATTTTGTCCTCACACCAGCCTTACAAAGTAGGAGGCAGGCCACTTCCCTGCTTGTGTGGCCTTGGGCCAGTCACTTAACTTCTCTGCACTTTATTAATAATAATAATAACAATAATAGTAATTATGACATTTGCTAACCACTTACTATGTTCCAGGCACTGTACTGTGAGCCCATTGTTGGGATTTTATCTATTTGTTGCTGAATTGTGCTTTCCAAGCACTTAGTACGGTAACTGCACACAGTAAGCGCTCAATAAATATGATTGAATGAATGAAGGGATACAAGCAAATCGGGTTGGACACGGTCCATGTTTCATGTGCTGTTTCTGTGTTTCCTCACTTGTAATTTAGGGGTTAGATACCAGTTCTCCCCCCTCCTTAGACTGTGAGCCCATGTGGGACTGAGATTGTATCTGACCTGATGATCTTGTATCTACCCCAGCACTTATTGCAGTGTTCAGCACATAATATGCGCTTAACAAATGCCATTATTTTGTGGTGATGATGATGATGAAGAGGCAGGTGGCATAATCCCTATTTTCCAATGTAGATAGTAAGGCACAGAGAAGGTAAGGGCCCGAAGTCTTATAGCAAGGCAGAAGCAGCATGGTATAGTGGATAGAGCGTGGGCCTGGGAACCAGAAGGTCACGGATTCTGATCCCGGATCCACCACTTTTCTGCTGTGTGATCTTGGCCAAGTCACTTTACTTCTCTGGGCCTCAGTTACCTCATCTGTAAAATGGGGATTGAGACTGTGAGCCCCACATGGGACAAGGAACGTGTCCAACCTGATTTGCTTGTATGCACCCCCACGCTTAGTACTGTGCCTGGCACAAAATAAGCACTTAAAAAAAATCATTATGATTATTGAACCCAGTCCTCAGCTTCCTGGACCATATGCTATGCTGTAGACTACACTGCCTCCCTTGGATTGCACTGATGATTTAATTTACATCTAAAGAAGGCCTTATTTTAGGTGAGGGGGGGTTGAAACCTTGAAATGTGTTACCTAAGAAAATTGGAATGTTCTTCTCTGGGGGTTTTTAAAGAACAGAGAGACTACTTAGAGAAGCAGCATGCCTCAATGGTAAGAGCACCGGCTTTGGAGTCAGAGGTCATGGATTCAAATCCTGGCTCCGCCACTTGTCAGCTGTGTGACTTTGGGCAAGTCACTTCACTTCTCTGTGCCTCAGTTACCTCATCTGTAAAATGGGGATTAAGACTGTGAACCCCACGTGGGACAACCTGATCACCTTGTAACCTCCCCAGCTCTTAGAACAGTGCTTTGCACATAGTAAGCCCTTAATAAATGCCATCATTATTATTACTGGTTTGGAATGACTTAGATGGGCTTCTGACTGAAAGTGGTGGGCAGGGGGAGGCGGGGAGGTGGAGGGGGACACAGCACACCCTGCCCAGTTGATAACTTGATATGAGGCCTCATGTGCATATGGCTGTAGTTCTATTTGTTCTGACGATTTTGACACCTGTCTACATTCATTCATTCATTCAATCGTATTTATTGAGCGCTTACTGTGTGCAGAGCACCGTACTAAGCGCTTGGGAAGTAGAAGTTGACATGTTTTGTTTTGTTGTCCATCTCCCCCTTCTAGACTGTGAGCCCGTTGTTGGGTAGGGACCGTCTCTGTATGTTGCCGACTTGTACTTTCCAAGCGCTTAGTACACTGTTCTGCACACAGTAAGGGCTCAATAAATAAATGCATACAATAAACAAATAAATAAAGGGAGCAGCGTGGCTCAGTGGAAAGAGCACGGGCTTGGGAGTCAGGGGTCATGGGTTCTAATCCCGGATCCACCACTTGTCAGTTGTGTGGCTTTGGGCAAGTCACTTCACTTCTCTGTGCTTCAGTTCCCTCATCTGTAAAATGGGGATGAAGACTGTGAGCCCCACATGGGACATCTTGATCACCTTGTAACCTCCCCAGTGCTTAGAACAGTGCTTTGCACATAGTAAGTGCTTAACAAATGATATTGTTATTATTATTAATAATAATAATACTAAATATGATTGAATGAATTAATTAATTAGTCCACAGATTTTTGGGGGGGGCGAAGGTGTAACAGGAAAGGCATTTATCAGTCCATCAGTAGTATTTGTTGAGCACTTACTGTGTACAGAGCACATTGGAAAAGTACGAAAGAATAAAAGTGGTAGACGTGATTCCAGCCTACAAGGAGCTTCCAGTCTACAGGGGGAATAATGATGATGATGATGATGATTGTGACATTTTGCCCAAAGGTGTTTGGACATTATTTCCCTCATTTTAATCCTCTCAGCATTCCTGTGAGGAGGTCAAAAGAGGCAAGGAAAATTATCCCCACTTTGAGGGTGATGAAACTGAGGCCCTTGAGGGTCACTAATCTGAGATTGTTGTGGGCAGGGAATGTGTCTACCAGATCTGTTGTGCTTAGTACTTAGTAAGTGCTTAGTGCTTAGTAAGTCCATTCATTCATTCAATCATATTTATTGAGTGCTTACTATGTGCAGAGCACTGTACTAAGCGCTTGGGAAGTACAAGTTGGCAACATATAGAGATGGTCTCTACCCAACAACGGGCTCACAGTCTAGAAGGGGGAGATAGACAACAAAGCAAAACATGTGGACAGGTGTCAAGTCATCAGAATAAATAGAAGTAAAGCTAGATGCACATCATTAACAAAATAAATAGAATAGTAAATATGTACAAGTAAAAAATAGAGTAATAAATCTGTAAAAACATGTATACAGATGCTGTGGGGAGGGGAAGGAGGTAGGGTTGGGGGGATGGGGAGGAGGAAAGGAAAACGGGGCTCAGTCTGGGAAGGCCTCCTGGAGGAGGTGAGCTCTCAGTAGGGCTCTGAAGGGAGGACGAGAGCTAGCTTGAAGGGAGGAAGCTTTGAAGAGAGGAAGAGAGCTAAGTCCAAGTGCTTAGTAAGTGTTCTGCACACAGTAAGCGTTCAGTAAATACGATTGAATGATGAATGATGGACTGATCATCCCAACAGGGCTATGTTGGGATGAGGGCCCAGGCCCCTATGGGACCTTTTGTCCCCCTGCCTGGAATCTCATCCTCGCCCCAACCAATACCTTTGTAAAAGTCCTGGCCCCTCTTGGCAAGTAGGACTTCAGAAGGGTAGAAAAGCAGGGTCACACAGGCAACAGCCTCTGCCCTCTCTGCCTTCCCCCCTCCCCAACCACCCCACTGCCTCTCCCACCTAGTAGCAGCAGCCCAACATCAAAGGAGCAGGGTCCCTTAGGAAGCAGCATGGCCTAGCATCCACTAGAACACGGATCTGGGAGTAAGAAAGACCTGGGTTCTAATTTTGGCACTGCTACTTGTCTACTGTGTGACTTGGGACAAGTCACTTCACTTCTCTGTGCTTCAGTTGCCTCATCTGCAAAATGGGAATTGAGACTGTGAGTCTCACGTGGGACAAGGACTGTGTCCAACCCGATTTGCCTGTATCCACCCCAGCGCTTAGTATGACTCCTGGCACATAGTAAGTGCTTAACAAATGCCATCATTACAGCGCTTAGTACAGTGCCTGGCATATAGTAAGTGCTTAACAAATACCATAATTATTATTATGATTATGATTATTATTAATAGCTTGCATCTACCCCAGCGTTTAGAGCAGTGCTTGACAGATAGTAAATGCGTAACAAATACCATCATCACTTAGGTCACAGATCATTGCCCCCAGTTAGCTTTGGGAAAGGATGGTTAGTAATCGATCATCTGTTCCAACCCAGAAGGACCTGGGTTCTAATCCTGACTCTGCCATTTGTCTGCTGTGTGACCTTGGACAAATCACTTCATTATCTCATCTGTAAAATGGGGATTGAGACTGTGAGCCCTATGTAGGACAGGGACTGCGTTCAACCCAATTTGCTTGTATCCACCCTAGCGTTTAGTACAGTGCCTGGCATATGGTAAGCGCTTAACAAATACCATAATTATTAATAGACGAGATCACCGCCGCAGCTCCCTTCAGTTTTTTTGACCCTTAATTTAAAATCCAGCCTGGGCACTGGAAATTGGTTTTAGAATGCAGAAACAATGGCAAAACCCAACCTATTGGAGCCCAATCTGACCATCCCCCAGTGCCAGGATGCTCAGAGATTCCCGCTAAATGGCTCATTGTGTCGCCACGCAGCCGCTCAAAGGAATGCTTGGCCACAAACGTCTATGAACGTGCTAGCCTGGCAGCACGTAGACCACGGAACGTGTGCAGGCTCATGTGTGCACACCCTGCTCCCTTCCATTCATGCCCAGAAGCAGGTCCAAGGACTTGAGTGTCCCAAAGATGGAGTTTTTAACAGGAGAAGTGAGTCACGGTTAAAACCTGACTCAGTTGTTCATGGGAAGCAAGGAGTGTGGAACTGCTTCGATGTAGACCGAAAGGTGAAAGGCAGAGAGTTCACAGAAATGGGGCGAAGATGTTGGTGTTTTGGAAAAATCAAAGAGCAAAATTCATTCATCGCGACATTACATTAAAATAATTCAAAATAAAGAAAAGCTTCATGTTCACCACTCACATGCAGCTGTTTGAGGAGTGACAGTGTGACCCTCCTGCTGCAGTGTTGTCCGTTTTCTCCAACTCCCCCTAAACAGGTTGGTTCCCACAAACGCCACTGGTCTAGCCACCAGTTAGGTCCTGAGTGATGACTGGTCAGAAACTCCTCCCATGGCACTCTCACATCCAGCCTTCCCCACCGTGGTTCCTAGGCTCTCCCCTTTAGTCATCCCCCCTCTTCCCACCACCAAATCCTCCGTCTCTTACTCTGCCTCACCAGAACTCAGTGAAGCAGAAACAGATTCCAAGAGGAATTGGCCAGTGTCCAAATTGGAAAACTGGCAGGCCTTCACCTAGCTCATTTGGCTTGTGAGCATGCGCCTGGGAGTCAGAAGATCATGGGTTCTAATCCCGGCTGTGCCACTTGTCTGCTGTGTGACCTTGGGCAAGTTACTTTAATTCTCTGGACCTCAGTTCCCTCATCTGTAAAATGGAGGTTAAGATGGTGAGCCCTATGTGGGACAGGGCTCCCTTCAAAGCCCTACTGAGAGCTCACCTCCTCCAGAAGGCCTTCCCAGACTGAGCCCCCTCCTTCCTCTCCCCATCCCCCCCCGCCTTACCTCCTTCCCCTCCCCACAGCACCTATATATATGTATATATGTTTGTACATATTTATTACTCTATTGATTTTATTTGTACGTATTTATTCTATTTATTTTGTTAATATGTTTTGTTTTGTTCTCTGTCTTCCCCTTCTAGACTGTGAGCCCGCTGTTGGGTAGGGACCGTCTCTATATGTTGCCAACTTGTACTTCCCAAGCGCTTAGTACAGTGCTCTGCACACAGTAAGCGCTCAATAAATATGATTGAATGAATGAACGAACAGGGCCTTTGTCCAACCTGATTATCTTGTATCTACTCCAGCACTTAGAACAGTGCATGGCACATAGTAAGCACTTAACAAATATCATAGTTATTATTATTCTCTCAAGTGCTTAGTATAGTGCTCTACTCATGGTAAGCAATCAGTAAATAATTGATTGATTCATTCATTCAATTGTATTCATTGAGCACTTACTGTGCGTGGCTCAGTGGAAAGAGCTTGGGAGTCTCTAAACACGGCTCCACCATATATCTGCCGTGTGACCTTGGGCAAGTCACTTAATTTCTCTGAGCCTCAGTTACCTCATCTGTAAAATGGGGATTAAGACTGTGAGCCCCACGTGGGACAACCTGATCACCTTGTATCCCCCCCAGCGCTTAGAACAGTGCTTTGCATATAGTAAGTGGTTAACAAATACCATCATTATTATTATTATTAATTGATTGATCATTTTTTTCAAGGACATGTGTTTCATCTAGCACCCCAGACTTAAAGAAAAACAAATCAGAGACTGCATCAGCTCCTCGTAAAAGTTTTTGGGTTCATTGAATAAAAAAAAGAAAGCACCCTTCTCCCACAGTGCTTCCTGAGAGCAAGTTTTCCAGCTGAAAGACTAGAACTGCTTTAAAGCCTAAAGTAACAGAGGGAAACCACGTTATGTGACTGCCTGGCTGACAGAGTGACCTATGTCCTCCTGTCAGCCTCCGTGAATCGCTTGTGCTAGTTGGCGGTTCCCACAGAAGGCTATGAGCCAGCTAGGGTGACGCGGAAATGTGCCCGCAAATCCTTGAACTAGGCTGTGTCCTAAACACTGCAGAGTTGTGGTAAACAGAAAACCTGGGAGGCAGGGACGATGGAGGAGGAGTTGGGGAGGGAAGGAGGGTGAGGAAAGAGAGACAGAGAGACAAAGAGAGCGCGAGAGGTGGGTTGGCCCGAGTTTCAGAACTAGGGGTGGAGAGTAGGAGGTGACAGGAATGTGGGGTTTCAAGAGGTGCTGTGGAGGTGACATTCCTTCTGCTAACTCCTGAGGCAATGTGAGTAGAAAGAGGATCATAAGCTCCCCAAGCCATCGTAGCTCTCATTCGGACTGTAATTTATGTCCAGAATGGGCAGTTTTGATTGTGGTGACCGGTCAGGTGGTCAGCTACGAACGCAGTTGTGCCTGGCCTCTTGTGCAGAGTTGCCTCAGGTCTAAGCAAACCCCGGCATCCTATTTCGGTGGTTTGAAGTTAGTGCTTTTTCTTTTGTATTGGAGATGTCTCTTCCTTTGGAAAGTAAATGTGTGGCCCTAAAGAGAAAGTTAATAACTAAGATTAAGCTTCTGAGGAGTAGGAGAGAGCTATGTACTGAGTGACATTTCAATGACGTGCCTACAGGGTGAAGAGTACAGTTTGGCCTGTAATCTTTATAGACAAGGGAACTTATCTATTAGCTCTGTTGTACTCTCCCAAGTGTTTAATACAGTGCTCTGCTCACAGAAAGCGTTCAATAAATACCACTGATGATTGTAACAGGGAGAGATTGGAGGTAGGGAGGCCAGAGAGGAATCTGATGGAATAACCTAGCCTTAATGATGATGATAATACTAATTCTGGTATTTGTTCAGAGTTTACTATGTGCTGGGCACTGTACTAAGCACTGGGTGGATACAAGCAAATGGGGTTGGACATGGTCCTTGTCCAACATGGGACTCAATCTCAATCCCCATTTTACAGATGAGGTAACTGGGCCACAGAGAAGTGAAGTGATTTGCCCAGAGTCACACGGGACACACTTGTATATACGTATCTATGTTTGTATGTATTTATTACTCTATTTATTTTATTTGTACATGGTTACTCTATTTTATTTTGTTAATATGTTTTGTTTTGTTCTCTGTCTCCCCCGTCTAGACTGTGAGCCCACTGTTGGGTAGGGACCGCCTCTAGATGTTGCCAACTTGGACTTCCCAAGCACTTAGTACAGTGCTCTGCACACAGTAAGTGCTCAATAAATACGATTGAATGAATGAATGAATGACGTGGTGGAGCCGGAATTAGAACCCATGACCTTCTGACTCCTAGGCCCATGCTCTATCCACGATGCCTTGCTGCCTTGATATAATAATAATAATTTTAGTATTTAAGCTCTTACTATGTGCCAAGCACTTTTCTAAGCGCTGGGGGAGATACAAGGTAATCACGTTGCCCCATGTGGGGCTCACAGTCTTAATCCCCATTTTCCAGATGAGGTAACTGAGGCCCAGAGAAGTTAGGTGACTTGCCCAAAGTCACACTGCTGAGAAGTGGCAGAGTCAGGATTAGAACCCATGACCTCCGACTCCCAAGCCCACGCTCTTTCCACTGAGCCACTTGCTTCTCTAACTACGATGGCAGCTTTTTGAAGAGGAAGGAGCTGGTCTAGAGGATTTTGTGAAGGGAGAACTAGCAGGTTTGGGCTGTAGACAGAATGTGTCGACCAATGGGATTTATTGAGCACATACTGTGTGCAGAGCACTGTACTAAGCGCTTGGGAGAGTACAATCCAGCAGAGTTGGCAGACATGATCCCTACCCATGAGGAACTTACAGTCAAGAGGGGAGGTAGACATTAAAAGAAATTATGGCTATTGATGTAAGTGTTGGGGGATGCTGAGGTTGGGCTGAATATCAAATGCTTAAAGGTGCAGATCCTTTATATGCAGATGATGCAGAAAGGGAAAAAAGGGGTTAATCAGGGAAGACCTTTTGGAGGAGAGTTCCTCTTTCAAGTGCTTAATACTATACTCCACATGCAGGAGGCCCTCGAAAAATAACTTTGACTGAAAGCGAGCAAGGAGTCAGAAGGACCTGGGTTCTAATCCTGCCTTTTCCACTTGCTTGCTCTGTGACCTCTGTGCCTGTTACCTCATCTGTAAAATGGGGATTAAGACTGTAAACCACACCTTGATTAGCTCCCATCTGTCCCACCACTTACTATAGTGCCTGGTTTATTATATGCACTTAACAAATACCATAAAAAAAATCATCAAGGTTGCAGGCTTCTGGAGGATGGCGATGGTGATGATATAAACAAAGAAGGGAGAATTAGGAGGAGTGCTTTTAGGGAATAAGATGAGTAGTTCTGTTTCAGACATGTTGAGTGTGAGGTGCTGGCAGGAAGCAGCAAGGCCTAGTCAATTCAATTATTGAGCGCTTACTGTGTGCAAAGCACTGTACTAAGCACTTGGGAGATACAATATAACATCTGGCACATTCCCAGTGGAAAGAGACTGGCCTGCGAGTCAGAGTACCATCGCCAGTTTTTTCCCGGCTCCCTCTCCCTTCTGTGTCGTTTATGCACTTGGATCTGTGACCTTTGGGCATCTGACATTGCCTCACCCTTAGCCCCAAAGCATTTATGTGCATATCTATAAATTTTATATTCTAAATGATTTATTTCTACTAGCATCTGTCTCCCCCATAGACTGTAAGCTCATTTGTCTACCAACTCTGTCGTATTGTACTCTCCCAAGCATTTAGGACAGTGCTCTGGGACTGGGTTCTAATTCCGCTTCTGCATTTCTGTGTGACTTTGGGCAGTCACTTAACTTCTCTGTGTGTGTTTCACATCTGTACTATTAAAAACTTGTTCTCCCTCCTGCTGAGATCTGGCACTCCAGTCGGGACAGGGACAATGTCTGACCTGAGTATCTTGTTTCTGCCCCGGGGCTTAGAACAGTGCTTAGCACGTAATAATTGCTTAACAAATATGATTATCATTATTATTATCCAATCAATGGTATTAAGCACTTACTGTGTGCAGAGCACTGTCCTAAGCACTTGGGAGAGTACAATACAGTGGGTAGCCATGATCTGTGCTCTCGAGAAGCTAATAGTTTAACATCTCCAAGTGGAGAGGTCTCGGAGAGCATAGGAGCTGTGGAATTGAAGCTCCCCCCCTCTTTCTCCTCCTCCCCCCCACCCCCCCGCCTTACCTCCTTCCCCTCCCCACAGCACCTGTATATATGTATATATGTTTGTACGTATTTATTACTCTATTTTATTTGTACATATTTATTCTATTTATTTTATTTTTCTTAATATGTTTTGTTGTCTGTCCCCCCTCCTTCTAGACTGTGAGCCCACTGTTGGGTAGGGACCGACTCTATATGTTGCCAACTTGTACTTCCCAAGCGCTTAGTACAGTGCTCTGCACACAGTAAGCGCTCAATAAATATGATTGATAAATGAATGAATGAATGAAGGGTAAATGAGAGTTCTATACAGAGGGGATAGTTGGAGCAGCAGGAACAGATGAACTTCCAGAGAAGCGGGTATGTAGTGTGGGAAGACCAGAGGACCTAGAACAAAGGCTTGAGGAAAACCCACAGAAGAGGAGCCAGCAAGCAAAGCTGAAAAGGAACATTCAAAGAGGTCCAAACTGTCTGGCTTATTGGAAATCAATCAGTCATACTTCAGAGCATGGTCCTCAGAGTCAGATGATCTGGTTTTAATCCCAGCTTTGCCAGTTGTCTCTTGTGTGACCTTGGGCAAGTTATTTAACATCTCCATGCTTCAGTTACCTCATCTGTAAAATATGGATTAAATTCTACTCCCTCATACTAAGACTGGTGAGCTTCATGAGGGACAGGAACTGTGTCTGACCTGATGATCTTGTATCTACAGATATCACTAGTATTATCATTATCTTTCGGAGGACAATGAAATCAGTACTTGTCCACAGAACTTTAGTCTCTGAGTGTGTCAAAATGGAGGGACTGGTCCCCAGCATCAAAGGCAGGTAACCTTCTCACTGTACCTTGTTCTTGTCTATCTCACTGCCAACCTCTCGCCCACATCCTGCCTCTGTCCTGAAACGTCCTCCCTCCTCAAATCTAACTGATAATTACTTTCCCCTGCGTCAAACCCTTATTGAAGGCACATCTCCAAGAGGCCTTCCCTTCCCTTCCACTTCTCCGTCTCCCTTCTGTGTCACCTGACTTGTTCCCTTTATTCATCCCCCCTTCCAGTCCCACAGCACTTTTGTGCATATCTGTCATTTATTTATTGATACTAATGACTTGACAGCCCAAGACAAGACAATGTCTGGCTCTCCCTCTAGACTGTAAGTAAGCTCAATGTGGGCAGGGAATGTGCCTGTTACATTGTTATACTGTACTGTCCCAAGCTCTTAGTACAGTGCTCTGCACATAGTAAGCACTCATTAAATACGATTGACTGACTGAGAAGTTGAGGAGGATTAAGACAAAATAGAGCCCAGTGGACTTGCCTATGAGGAGATCAGCGTTGACCTTGGAGAGTGAAGTATTGGTGGAATGAAGCAGGTCAAGAAGAGATTAGGTGGAGAGGAAATAATAATAATAATAACAATAATAATAATAATAATAGCATTTATTAAGCGCTTACTATGTGCAAAGCACTGTTCTAAGCGCTGGGGAGGTTACAAAGGTGATCAGATTGTCCCTCGTGGGGCTCACAGTCTTAAAAGCCAGGGTTTTATAGGAACCAATGAAAGTCAGCTGCACGTCCACTAAGGTACCTGTCTATCCATGGATGGATTATCTACCTCTGGATTAAAAATTGAACCTGAAATATGGGTCTGTATAAGAGTCTGCCATATATATACACCTACAAGGTCACACTGAGAGGCAGGCAATCAATCAATCAATCACATTTATTGAGCACTTACTGGTTGCAGAGCACTGTGCTAAGCGCTTGGGAAGTACAAGTTGGCAACACATAGAGACAGTCTCTACCCAACAGTGGGCTCACAGTCTAGAAGGGGGAAACAGAGAACAAAACAAAACATATTAACAAAATAAAATAAATAGAATAGATATGTACAAGTAAAATAGAGTAATAAATACGTACAAACATATATACATATATACAGGTGCTGTGGGGAAGGGAAGGAGGTAAGGCGGGGGGGTGGAGAGGGGCAGGAGGGGGAGAGGAAGGAGGGGGCTCAGTCTGGGAAGGCCTCCTGGAATACGTGAGCTCTCAGTAGGGCCTTGAAGGGAGGAAGAGAGCTAGCTTGGTGGATGTGGGGAGGGAGGGCATTCCAGGCCAGGGGGATGATGTGGGCCGGGAGTCGACGACGGGACAGGTGAGAACGAGGCCTAACGATGAGGAGATTAGCGGCAGAGGAGCGGAGGGTGCAGGCTGGGCTGGAGAAGGAGAGAAGGGAGGTGAGGTAGGAGGGGGCGAGGTGATGGAGAGCCTTGAAGCCGAGGGTGAGGAGTTTCTGCCTGATGTGTAGGTTGATTGGTAGCCACTGGAGATTTTTGAGGAGGGGAGTAACATGCCCAGAGTGTTTCTGGACAAAGACAATTCGGGCAGCGGCGTGAAGTATGGATTGAAGTGGCGAGAGACAAGAGGATGGGAGATCGGAGAGGAGGCTGATACAGTAGTCCAGACGGGACAGGATGAGAGCTTGAACGAGCAGGGTAGCAGTTTGGATGGAGAGAAAAGGGCGGATCTTGGCAATGTTGCGGAGCTGAGACCGGCAGGTTTTGGTGACGGCTTGGATGTGAGGGGTGAGAGCGGAGTCGAGGATGACACCAAGGTTGCGGGCTTGTGAGATGGGAAGGATGGTAGTGCCGTCAACAGTGATGGGAAAGTCAGGGAGAGGGCAGGGTCATATCTACTCCACTTTTTTGGAGAAACTAAAGTAGAACTTGACTAGAACTCTCCATTGTAACATGATTACTTTGCTACTACACTGTGTGCAGTTTAGCCCTAAAAGTGTTTCAGAAGACTCAGTCCTTTTAGAGTGGAAGCGTCAAAGGGTACTGCTCGAGAACCAATCAATCAATCAGTGGCATTGATTAAACACTTACTGTAAGCATGCCCTGTACTAAGCACTTGGAGAAGACAGTGGAACGACATTGGCATGTTAAACGTGCATTCATTCATTCATTATCATATTTATTGAGTACTTACTGAGTATAGAGCAGTGTACTAGGTGCTTGGGAGAATATGATATAACAATAGACACATTTCCTGGCCACAATGAGCTTACAGTCTAGAGGGGGAGACAAACATTAATATAAATAAATTACAGATCTGTACATAAGTGTTGTGGGGCTGGGAGGGGGGATGAATAAAGAGAGCCGGTCATGGTGAGGCAGAAGGTAGTGAGAGAAGAGGAAGGGAGGGCTTAGTCATGCAGTTCCTGATCCCTATGTAAAATGTCGAAAGGGAAATCAAAGAGAATGTTGCCTACAGAGGTGAATGGAAAGTCCAAGAGAATAAGCAGAGTTGAGAATTCCTTTGAACATGAAGGGAAATTCTTATTTTAGAGGGGCTGTCTTTGAATAAGGCTTTGAAAGGGGGCAGAATAATTGTCTTTTGGATTTGAGCAGGGAGGGTGTTCCTGGCCAGAGGCAGGACATGGGCGAGGTTTTGGCAGAGAGATAGATGAGATCGAGGTACAGTGACATCTCCTGTGCAATATTTGTCAATCAATCATATTTATTGAGCACATACTGTGTGCAGAGCATGATACTATCTGCTTGGGACAGTATAATATAACAATATAACATTTGTAGACACAGTCCCTGCCTACAACAAGCTTAAAACTCCATTTCTCTTCTCTCCTCATCTATCTGCCCACTTCACTGCAGAAGGCAGTGTGGATTCACCCCAGAACTGAGCAAGAGATGTCAAGGTCTAGAGCTGCTTATTCCTGTAGTCACCCCTCTCAGGGTCATTCATTCATTCATTCATTCAGTCAGTCAGTCATATTTATTGAGCACTTACTGTGTGCAGAGCACTGTACTAGGCGCTTGGAAAGTACAGTTCGGCAACAGATAGAGACAATCTCTACCAACAGCGGGCTCACCTGGAGAGTTTCCAGTTACTCTACCAGTCTTGGCTTCGGGAGGGAGAGTCAAGCAGAGGCATATCCATTCCATTCCTAGATAGGGCAGTGGCTAGCAAGTAGAAGGCAATCTGCTGCAAGTCAAAATTCCCCTGTGCTGGGCAGCAGCGGCATGGGTGAGAGTCTAGGGTGGAGACTCAAGTTTACTGTGCGGAAGGAGGCCATGGTAAACCACTTCCGTATTTTTACCAAGAAAACTCTGTGGACACACTACCAGAATGATTGCAGATGGAGAGTGGGGCATTCCGGGAGAGATATGTCCGTGGTGTCGCTATGGGTCAGAGACAACTCGACAGCATAAGACAAGACAATTTCTGCACTCAGAAGTGTGGGTGATGCGCTCATTAGCAAATTAAAGTCTTGTTTCAGTGATCATGTCCAATAGCTATTCTCTAATCATTCATTCAATCGTATTTATTGAGCGCTTATTGTGTGCAGAGCACTATACTAAGCGTTTGGGAAGTACAATTTGGCAACATGGTGGTAGACACGTTCCCTTCCACAATGAGCTTAGAATCTAGAGCTTACAGTAAGCTCCTCGAGGGCAGGGAGTGCTTCCAAGAGCTCTGTGATTTCCCCCTGAAAGCTCCTTCTCCTGACACGGCGCTCTGCCCTCAGGAAGCGCTCAGTAAGTAACACTGATCGGTTGTCTACTTTAGCTTTTGACCTCTGCCTAATCCTCTGGGACAGTAGGGTTCCCCCCATCTCGAACTATCATTGGGACCCCAAAATGAATCCTCTGGGCTGGGGTTAAGGCGACAAGCCTTCCTCAGAAGACTTCCCACGCCCCGTGAACCTCCTTCATAACCAAAAATCTTTGCCACAGAGGCTTTGCTTCGCCCCCCCCCCCCCCAACCCCTAGATTTCTACTCCCTCCTTTTTAATGCTATTTGTTAAGCACTTTTTATCTGTCAAACCCTGTACTAAGCGCTGGGGAAGATACAAAGTAATCAGGTTGGACACAGGCCCTGAACCACGTGGGGCTTACACTCTTAATCTCCATTTTACAGATGAGGTAACTGAGGCACAGAAAAGGTGTGTGACTTGTCCAAGATGACATAGCATCCCCCAGCTCCCTTGGGCTCGGAGGTCTGACATGAGGGAAACCAAACAGCGCAACACGCGTGGTTCTTCTGTGGGGAGGTGCCGCAAGGTTTAGGGGACTGTGCTGGGTGACCATGGGCACCAGCCAATAATTTAGCATTGGTGATATCATGCAGCTCCTGATCCCTATGAAAAATGTTGAAAGGGAAATCAAAGAGAACGTTGCCTACAAAGGTGAATGAAAAGTCCAAGAGAATAAGCAGAGATGAGAATTCCTTTGAACCTGAAGGGAAATTCCTATTTTAATAGAATCCTCAGTTAGAAGACTGAGCCACCAACTGACTTCCAACTAGACCAAGAAAGGATGGATATCTTTTTTTTTAATGGCATTTGTTAAGTGCTTACTATGTGCCAGGCACTGTATTAAGTGCTGGGTAAATACAAGTGAAACATGTTGGCCACAGCCACATAGGGCTCACAGTCTTAATCCCCATTTTACAGATGAGGCAACTGAGGAATAGAGAAGTGAAGAGGCTTGCCCAAGGTCACACAGTAGACGAATGGTGGAGCTGGGATTAGAACTCAGGTCCTTCTGACTTT